>NC_140639.1:20183560-21668560 GCF_057382275.1 Copadichromis virginalis | reverse complement strand
GAGCCCACAGCAAATATTCCTAAAGGACAATAAAGTATGACTCAGTGTAAATGGTGTTTTTTTTCCAGATTCAGTGTTTGAATATACTTGAGTTGAGGCTTCATATCAAACAGCAGACGATTCACTTTCTTTGATTCCATCATAAAAAAAAAGTTTTGCTGTTTTTCCATAAGTGTGCAAGATAGTCCTTGTTTGTCTCATCACTGTTTCAGCTGAAGAACTGAAACAAAGGTCTGAGTCCTGCTACTTCCTCTTTCCTGGTGCTCGCCACTTGTGTGAGTGTCTTGAGCGTTCTCCACATGGCGCTGCTTATCTGCCAGGATGCTCTGTGTGGCTTTGGTCTTCTCATATCTGGAGCATTAGTTACACAAAGATAGACATTTAAAAATTCAATTTCAGGTGTAATGTGTCACAATGGTATGACTAACTTTGTGCTCTTCAACAGATGTTGTACAGATTTGGGGAAATAAAAAATGCAGATTAAGACAGAACAGCATTTCAGAATTCAAACCAAACAGAAAATATCAGCACAAAGATTTTGAATTCAGCTTTTCCAAAAAGCCTGCTCCATGTGACTGAAATATAACACACATGCACGCAGGTCCATAAGTACCTGCAGGAACTACAGAAAGAAGCGGAGACTCAACTTAATCAGACTACATTTGAATGTATCCTGATAAATATTCATATTGATTCCCCATGGGGATCAATAAGGTATACATTACATTAAAAGTTGCCGCTGAGCCGGCAGAAGGAAGAGGCGGAGCAGCATCTGAAAGAATCTAAAAGTGAAACTTAAAGTGAGTTTCTCTTCAAAAGTGCATCAAACTGCTCATCCAACCTTTCTCAGCAGCACAGCAGAGCTTCTGTTCAACACTGGTAAGTACAGATGTCCATGATCACACTGTTGTAAAGGGCAACTGTTGATCCTCCTACTTTATAAACCTGTAAACAGGATGAGGGGAGACCCCGGTGTGACAAGACACTTTCTGTTCATTAAGTCCGTCAGCAGTGCCGATTCAGAGTAAAACTAACCAATTAAAGGGGAATGAACTGGATTCAGAGCATGAGGAGACTCATAAAAAGACCCTAGAAATATTCTTAATGAGTTAAAGACATCAGGATTACCTACAAAGGTCAGCGGTGCAGCTTCTTCTTTCCAGATGCTGAACTTCAGCTCTGCACAGAGGCTGAAATGCAACAAACTTGTTTTGTTCTTCGGTTGTTGTTTCAAAAAGGTTGAAATGAGAGTTGACTTTATAGCGGCACTCATCAGACTACATGTGTTGGATTGAGACAAAGAAGTTTACAGTTAAAATCTTTGATCTCATCACAGTCACATTAGTTCCAATTCACTAGCTTGGACCACATCCTCATGAGGTTTGACAGCATTTCTAACAGATACTGGCAGATAACTTGAGCATGACTTGAGGCTCCGGTTTGCGGAGGGTGGTGGCTCCCCTGGCCTGGCAGATCATTGTGTACTAATGAGAAGTAAATTAACTGAAAAAGGGAGGGGCATGGAAATAAGAACAGCCTGTAGTGCAGGGGGATCATATATAGACAGAGAACAGGAAAGGGCATGTATGGAGGTGTGGTCCTGCGTCTGAAAATCAGAAAAATGATCTCTTCTAAAAATGCTATCATTCAGCCACAAATCCACTGTGGAAACTTGTCACTTCTCCGGACTTTGGAAGTGAATTACATGGTTTGTATTTCAGTCTGCTTGCTTTTATTACCGTTTATTCACTACTTCTTGTACTTACTGTTTCTATTTCTTTTTTTATCGTTCACAGTAAAAACATAGCCAAGGATTTATTTTATTGTGAAGGAGTGACAGGAAATATAGTACGTGTGACACTGAGTAAGCAGAGCTTTGTTAACAGGGATGTTCTTTAATAAAAAACAATCTACACAACAGAACTAGAGATGGCACGATACCACTTTTTTATGTCCGATACCGATACCGATATCATAAATTTGGATATCTGCCGATACCGATATGAATCCGATATAGTGTTTTTTAATCAACAAAACTGTTTTTTAAAATATCTTGCTGCATTTTGCAAGTCTGCAAGTTCATACTCAAGTTTAAAACAACAACTACACTAAAGCTATTCTGTTATACCTGTATACAAAAAAAATATTTCATAGTTCAGCAATACTGATCAATCTAATAAACTTAGACCTACACCATCCTCCCTATTCTGGTATTTTAAAGAATACTTAGCGTAAATATTAAGCAACCTAACTAATAGGGTTCCAACTCCCAGCAACAACAAACATAAATAAATAAAAAATAAGGAACCACCCCTCACGCGCCACCTCATGATGCTTAATCGACGTAATCAACCTTAATTTGATGCAGTGTGGAAAAAAAATGCACAGAAATCAATTATTTTTCAAGAAATATTAAATAGATTCAACATCTTTCTTCAACAAAATTGCAGACTGCACAGATGGTACCTTCCCAAAGTAAAAAGTACTATAGCTTACTAGGGTATATATTAGACTTAATAGTCACTATATACAGTAATTGACTTCTATTCATTTTACATCAAATTAAAACTTTGGGTGTCAGATAATTATTTATTAAAAGCTCGACATTTTAAATGAGAATAAGAAAGAAAAGTATGTCTTTGTGCCCCCTTTTCCCTGTTCATGCCCTATCGGCCCCCCTGGCTAAACTTTGCTAGATCCGCCCCTGCACAGTTACCAGCGTCAGCTACGTAGAAAAAGATCCTGGAGTAGAAAGTAATATTAAATAAATTCTAACAACAGCTGATCAAGCTTAAACGTTCTGCTGTTGTTCAGCCGCTGGTTTCCTCTTTCTGGTGCAAAGTGGGCCAAAAACAAACAAGAGAGACGGACTCGCGACAGAAAAGCCGATCAGCTGATCATTAGCAGTTTCACGATTGAAGTAGCAGCCGGAGAGCGAGAGGCAGTCGCTTGTTAAGCTTAACGTGGGAATGCTTTACAAACATTCAGAGATGGACTTACACACTTGCTTTACTTCTCTAGGGGATAACTTTGTCGGAGATGAAATGCCAGGTTGCTAGCGAAGCTCCACATGCTATCCAGACCACCGACAGGTCCCGCATGCCACAGCTGCTCTATCACGTGATGCATACTGCTCCGACTGCTAACGTTCTGAGGTGAGTTATGGCGTGTTGCAAGTTTTGTGAGGTGCTTTCGTGATATTTAATGGATCGGATTACATTTTTTATTTTTCTCCGATATCCGATCCAGTAATTTAGGTCAGTATCGGACCGATACCGATACGTAATATCGGATCGGTCCATCTCTAAACAGAACATGAACCATTTATCAGTAACAGTTGATCCTGTTTAACCTGCTCATCACTCTACCTTTTACAGCATCCAAATGACTGATGATCACATCCTAACAGTTTTTAAAGTGGACTTATTCTGCTTGTTTCCAGCTACACATTTTTATACTTGGACTGTCCTAGAGTAGCATTGCATGACAATTGTCTTGGACCATACATGCCAACCCTCCCGATTTTTCCGGGAGAATCCAGAATTTCAGGCTACGTTCACATGTACATGGGCATTTTTTAAAACGGAGATTTTCCGTTTTCGTTTTTAAAGAAAAAAATAAAAAAATTCTGTCCACACATAAACGCCAAAAACAAAGGAAAACGCTGCTAGAAACATGTCAAAGCAACAGGTGGCAATATATTCCTAACCATGAAGAAATGTTGGCCAATCAGAAGTCTAGAAGCCTTTGTGGACATATATATAAGACTCTTAGATAACTTATGAATGTTATTGTTTGACTTTTTTCAGTATTTATTTGTTCGTGAGTAAATTGGTTTGGCAGAGATTACTCATTGATCATTGATCAACTGGTCCCTGAACGAAACTGACACCCTAGAGAAGCCTGGGCTCAGGAGAGCCCGATTTTCCTGCAGAGACGTTACGCGATGGTCGGTTGCATCGTGTGCCTGGTGACACTCTCGATGTAGGACATTGAGTGACATCTATCTACCATTAGGAATCCTGATAACAGAATTCTGGCTGATTGGAGCTGGCTCGGACCTGGCTTATTGAAGCAGAGCTGTTTAAAACCCCACAAGGCTGGCCGACATGATTGACGATGGGCAAGCTGTGAGTACTCAGACTGTGTTTTGAATGCAATATGGATAAGATCTTGGAGAAGCTCACGGGAAATTTATAGACATGGCAGGGCTCGCAAAATCGCTAGCCCGACGTCCCGGGGCTAGCGATTTTTCCAGTCGGGCTACCAAAATTTATCTCTGCCCTGCCCATCGGCCTATCATAGGAAGGAAAAATATATGTCAATGCTTTTGCATTCTTTCGGAAATGTAGCTGGGTAATTATGTCATTGGCATCGGTGAGCCGCTGTCAATATGTGGCATATTGAAATCGCGTTTGAATTTGCGCTTGTTTTTTGCTTTCACTTTGCAATCGTGCGAACTGTGTATAGAGAGCGACAGCACTGATTGGTGAGTGACGATAATTTGCGCACCAATTCCTCTGACATCGTCTTATCAGTCGTTAGCTTACTATGCAAACATGACAAGTGAAATCTCCCGCAGCAAGCTTAAACATATGAGAGGTTGATCGGGCAGAGAATCGCTGAGTGTGTGTGTGTGTGTGTGTAAAAGCAGCAGGATATATATTTTAGTTCTGCTGAGCCAGATAAGACAGGTCAGGGTGAAGAAGTGACAGCCAAAGAAAAGCTTACCACAAAACGGAGAAGTTATGACAAATCAGACTATAAGGCAAAAAGAAAGTGCAGCTTTATGGTTTCATGGACAAAAGAATTTGTGGCTGCGATATGACGAGCTAAATAACCGGGGCTGCACATAAGTGGTCCGCAGGTGCGCATTCGCTGTCAAAATAAAAAACGCGCACAAGATAAGAAGTTGCAACGTGTGTTTGTGTACATAAGATTTTCAGGAGGAGGACAGACATTTGTTTAGAACTCTTAAAGATGTCAAAGAAGCTCCTTTAAGCAATTACTTTGGTTTTCCTCCACCTCCAAACAAATGTCAGAAGGAGTCCGAACCACAAAAGAAGCGCGTATTCTCGGAAAAGTGGTTGCAGGAGGTGAGCTGGCTTCAAACAAATGATGAATGCACAGAGATGTGGTGCAGAATGTGCCGTGAAAATCCCACTCTAGCGGACAAAAACAGTGCTTTTTATATGGACGCAAATGCGCGTTGCAACTTCTTATCTGGTGCGTCTGGTGTGTCTTTTATTTTGACAGCGAATGCGCACATGCGGACCACTTATGTGCACCCGTGTAAATAACATAATGTTCTGCCGGGTGTGTTGTTGGTTTTCCCTCGATTTCTGAGTCGACAAGCGCCTTTGTTACTGGGACCAGTCATTTTAAGAAAGGCCTCCATTAGAACCTGTGAGAAATGCAAGAAATGCATTATTGCTCAGTCTGCAATATCTTTTCCAGAACAAACACCAATTGCAAATAACATACTAAAAATAAACCTGAAAAATCTGTTTAGAACAGCGTACTATGTTGCAAAGAGTGAACTACCACTGGCACAATTTAGCAGTCTTTGCAAACTTCAAAAAGCAAATGGCCTAGATCTTGGTTCCACTTGTCTCTTACCCAAGGCTGGACTGGGACAAAAAATCGGCCCGGGCATTTTGACTAGAGACCGGCCCACCAGGATAAAGATTGAAAATGTGACGTCATTCAGGGGTAAAACCGCAAAGGATTCTGGGAACTTGTGGCAAGAGGTACTAGCGCACGCAGGCTTTCAATTGAACTCAGTTACACAGCGATAAAAAGAAACACAAAAAATGGCAAGAAGCTGTTGTATTATTAACTGCAATAGCCGGTGTTGTGCCAAAAAGTGATTGTCTGCCAAAAACTGATTTCCGGTATTTGCCAAAAACTGATTGCTCGTATTTAAACTGGTATAAGTAACTTGTTGGCCTATAATATGTGAAACATATGTCAAATGCATCCCTCATGGATGACACAAAGTCATATTGAGCCACAAACAACATTCGTGTAACAAGGTAGAAGCCGCAATCAGTTTTTGGCAGCGACTTTTATAGAACCTTTATTTATGCAGTTAAAAAAAATCTCATTAACATTAAAAATGTCTTTTGTAAGAGTAAGACAGCAGAAATGGCAGCAAATATTACAATAGTTCTGTAAAAATATTGTAAGTGGGGAAAAAGGACCGGATTGGTTATAATGTGAGTACAATAACACAGAGTTATAAAGATACTTGAAAAAACAGATAATCTTTTAATTCTATATATAACCCCTTTGTAAACGCTGTTCACCGAAGTCTATTTACCAACATACGTAAAGATATTACACATAAAAAATACACGGAAACATTGGAAATCACTTTTTGGCAGGCAATCACTTTTTGGCACAACACCGGTCGCATGACAGCCACGGGAAGCCGACGGGTAAAGAGATCGTTTTTTTTTTTTATCGGATTACGTCGTTGAAGAGAAATTTTTTTAAGCCATGTTTCCGAAATAAGAGCCGACGGATGGTCTGGATATACCAAATATAACGTCCCAGAACACTCCAGCTCACAGGTTAGTCTGCTCCAAGCATTCCCACAAAGGTCAGTCTGCTGTTAATGCGTCATTTTCATAACATAATTGGTGATATAGGTTACAAGCACGTCTGGCGCTGAACAGAAATTGTCGCGCTATGCTCCTTTGTTTATTGTGCATAAATAGTGAATTGTCCTGACACAATATTGCGTTTCGCTTGTTATTACCATGGTACATTGACAAAAACATAAACTTTTATTCACAGGATAAAACAGTTGTTTTGTATCACTAATTGTCCAGTGCGATTACAGCATACAATATTATTGTCACTGCTACATTTCTGTAATGCTACCAGAAATTATTTCCACTACTAATTAATTACCATTGAGCTCAAAGGTTATATTAATAAACGGTTAACGAATGTGTATTTATGACAATGATATGTGAGACTGGTAAACTTACCTTTGTTCGTACGATGGTCTTTCGTTCTACACGGTGCATTTCAAGGTCCTGCACCCATCCGTCGGTAAACTGTACCTGGTCTTGTTGCAGTGACCTGAAGTTACTAAACTTCATGAGTGTATGCACTCACTCAAAGAACCGTATAATTATAAATATGAGCGTGGTGAAAGTTGGGCAGCACGCTAACGTCTTTTGTCCACTCTGTGTGCACGTAAGGGTCTGACCCTTTCACTCCTTTGATTTTTTTCCTCGTATCTTTTCTTTGTCTTTTCGTCGCGTCTGTCTTTGTACGGACCGGCATTGTTCTCCTTTTGTTTTGTACATTCCTTTTTTGTGCGGCAAAGAAAAAACAAGAAGGTATTGGAATCGGAGAATGAACGTTTTGCGGTGCTGCAAATGCTTGCATTTGATGCGGTACTTGGATTGTTTTGCCACGAGTTCCCGGCATGCAATGCGCGAAAATCACATGATTGCTAAACAAGGGGGAGGGTGCATCCGGCCTCCTCGGCTGTAATTGGTCCAGCCCAGAGTCGATCATGACCAATTGGCCAATCCAACACCTTTCATTATATATACCCTTCCTAAAAAAAAATTAATTAATTAATTAAAAAAAAAAAAAAATCCATCGGCCCATAAAAACAAAAAATCGCCAGCGGCCCACCGGGCAAGTGCCCGGTATGCCCGATGGCCAGTCCAGCTATGCTCTTACCCGTGACTTCAGTGGAAATTTCAAATTCAGGATCTGACACAGACTGATTCATGTTCTACACAGTTTTTACAAGTTCATAGAAATTTCTGTTCAATTAGAACCAAGTATTTGAGTTGATGATTGTAATTTTTATACAATGTTGTAATTTGTGTTTCAACAATTTTTTGATTAATGTTTTGTTTCCGTTACAATATTATACTTTAATGTATAATATTGTAACAGAAACAAAACAGGAAACAAAACATCAATCAAAAAATTGCTCTTTTTTATTCGGGCTACTTAAATTTATTTTGGGCTACCAAAAACTGAAGAGTCTCTGCCCAAAGGGCCACCAGGGATTTTGAAATTTTGCGAGCCCTGCATGGTGATCAGTGATGGACATTATACCAAGTGTAAAAGTGGAGTTGTGACAGTAATGAACATTTTACATGTACTTAATGAAGACAATGTTGGAAAAAGGGCAGGAAATGTTAATAAGGTTGGACTGCTCCTGATATTCACAGATATATGATAACAAACATAGTGAAACTTCATCAAACTTACTCCACAATTCCTCTTTCTCTACTGCCCAACTGGTGAGACATTCCTGATCATGTCTAACACCTCCACAACAGCACTGACATACTCATCCTTCAAGATTATCCATACACTGTTTCTCTTCCTACCTACACTGTGGTAGAACAGCTTTAAGCTACCTCTGATGGTCATAGTTGTGCTTCCTTGCTATGTTTTTTTTTAATGCATACACAACTCATTTACCTATACTCTCTCAATAATATCAGCACTTTACCAGTCATAGCTGCTACATTTAGTCTGTATTCTCATCTCCACATGGATGCCTCTCCTTATCTCTCACTGTGCTTGAACATGCCTTCCCCCTCCCTTCTTCCCCAGGCTTGAGGTCAGCACTAGGAGGGGACTGGATTGTGACCCTCCTAGTGGCTGCATTTGTCCCACGTAGAGAAAGTTATCTGAAACTCAGTTTGTAGAGCAATCTGTAGTCTGAACTTTGAGCTCACAGGGATTACATACACTAACCTTATTATTTAAAAATGAACATTCACAAGGTGAACAATAGGAGATATTTGACAGGAAAGAAGGAAAAGCAGAAAAAGTCCACTTTAAACATAATGAAAAGTGAAGTTGAAATAAAATCATTTTCTTTTCTTTCTCACTCAGAGTGCAGACATGTCTGCTGCCAGCTGTCTTCTATCGAAAGATCGGTTTCTGTGCTCCATCTGTCTGGATGTCTTCACTGATCCAGTCTCCACACCATGTGGACACAACTTCTGCAAAAGCTGCATCAGTCAACACTGGGATATCAGTGACAGGTGTCAGTGTCCTTTGTGTAAAAAGGTCTTTCAGACCAGACCTGAGCTGCACATCAACACTTTCATATCTGACATGGTTTCTCAGTTCAGACATGAAGCTCAGCAGAAAGTCAGCAGCAGCAGCTCAGAGCAACAAGCTGCCAAACCAGGAGAAGTTCCCTGTGACATCTGCACTGGAACCAAACTGAAGGCTCTGAAGTCCTGCCTGGTGTGTCTGGCCTCCTACTGTCAGACTCACCTGGAGCCTCACCTGACAATGAAAGGTTTGAAAAGACATCAGCTGATTGATCCTGAGGAGAACCTGGAAAGCAGGATGTGTATGAAGCATGATAAACCTCTGGAGCTGTTCTGTAAGACCGATCAGACATGTGTCTGCATGCTCTGCTGTGTTTTTGACCACAAGACTCATGAGTTTGTTCCTCTGAGAGAAGAATATGAAGTAAAGAAGGCAGAGCTGGTCAAGACTGAAGCTGAAATTCAACAGATGATCATAAAGAGACTACTTAAGATTCGAAAGATCAAAAAGTCAGTGAAGATGAGCAAAGATGCTGCAGACAGAAAGAAAGCAGAAGGTGTTCAGGTCTTCACTGCTCTGAAGGAGTCTGTTGACAAATGTATGAATGAGTTCATAAAGGAGATCGAAGACAAACAAGAATCAACAAAGAAACAGGCTGAAGGTTTCATCACAGATCTGGAACAGGAAATTTCTGAGTTGATGAAGAGAAGCTCTGAGGTGGAGCAGCTCTCACGCTCTAAAGATCACCTCCATCTCCTCCAAAGCTTCTCATCCCTGAAAGCTGCTCCAACCACCAAGGACTGGACAGAGGTCAGTATCCATCCACCATCATATGAGGGGACTGTGGTGAGAGCTGGGGTGGGAGCTGTTAGTCAACTGAAGGAGACACTCAATAAAGAAATGAAGAAGTTGTTTGAAGCTGAGCTGAAGAGGGTCCAGCAGTATGCAGTGGATGTGACTCTTGATCCTGATACAGCACATCCTAAACTCATCCTGTCTGATGATGGGAAACAAGTACACTGTGGTGAAGAGGAGAATGATCTTCCAGACAACCCAGAGAGATTTTCTGAATTTCTCATTGTTTTAGGAAAGCAGAGTTTGTCATCAGGCAGATTTTACTTTGAAGTTCAAGTAAAATACAAGACCAAATTGATGTTAGGAGTGGTCACAGAGTCAGTCAACAGGAAGGAAAAATTCACGGTTGAACTGAACCGAACGAAAGGTTACTGGATTGTAGGAGTATATAAAAATAATTATATAGCTCTGGAGGGTCTTCCAGTCCGTCTCCCTCTTCAGTCTTATCCTGACAAGGTCGGGGTGTTTGTGGATTATGAGGAGGGTCTGGTCTCCTTTCATGATGTAGATGATGCAGCTCTTATCTACTCCTTTACTGGCTGCTCCTTCACCGGGAAACTCTACCCATTCTTCTGTCCCTGGAATGTTGATGATGATGGTAAAAACTCTGCACCTCTGATCATCTGTCCTGTGATGATAGGTGATGGTGATGGTGATGAGGATGATGATGATGACCATGATAATTGATCATCACCTGTTCTGTCAATCAGTCAATCAGATATTGGAGTGCAAAACTAACACCAATGGAAGATGGACAAGGAAAGGTCAAAGCCATGATAATAGACAGTGGGCAGACAGTGTTCAGCACAATATTAATTAGACATTAATTGGAAGAGGTGTATTGCTGATTTGTCTCCTTTACGAATTATAATGGCTGTTTGTTAGCCGTTTGCATACTATGCATACTCTCTTTCTGTGTGTGTGTGTTTGTTTATCTGTTTAAATTCAGTATAGTTCCGACAACAGTTATCACAATAAAATATGTTAATGCGCAATCCTTAATATGTTTTATATGTGTGTGTGTGTGTGTGTGAGTGTGTGTGTGTGTGTGTGTGTGTGTGTGTGAGGGGGAGGTGGGGGACGCACCAGAGGGAGTGTTCACCCAGGGCACCAAACAGGCTAGGACCGTCCCTGTGTGGAAGCATATTAATGTCAAAAGTCACGCCACAAAAACATAATCATGAGCAAATAACTTCATGTCACCACATTTTCAGATTATCTGGCATTTTAGAATAATTGGTGTTGGTCAAACAGATATGCTTTTCAGGAGCCGCAGACAAACCAGGAAACAAACACTGGATATATCTGTGACATTTGTGTGGTTCAAATACAGTCTGTCAGTTTAGGTTATCGAGAATCTTGCTGTCTTCATCATTATTCTTCTAAAATTTTATTACTCTGATCTGATTTCAGCATTGTTGCCTGCAGACTAAAGCATGGACTTTACAGTGTCTGCACTCAAAGTGAGTCCAGTCCACTAGTGCCGCCTGTGGCCATGTGTCATAGCCTACAAGCAGAGTAACTTGTGACACATCTGCACCTGGCTCTGTCAGCACATTGAGTGGAGGCTGAGTGGCTGCACTCACACCTGAAGCATTCAAATCAACCCACAAACATGTTTAAATATTCAATGCCAGTACATTGAATTATCAAGACTAAAATCAGTCATTAAGCATGAATCATTTATTTCTGTTTATTTAAAATGTGTCATAGTTAATCGCCTTCTGCAATCCGGTCTTTAAGTGATGACGTGATGAATCCTGCTTCCGGGCCCAAAGTAGTCTGCATTTAATAAGGCTGTAGTGTTTTTAACATGTTTTAATGCTTTTTATCTAGTTCAATTTAATCTCAACAAGCCCCTAAAAACAGCCAGTGGTCACTCTCAGCTTCTCTCGGTTTTTATTACCGCTAATCACTTTAAAGCTCAGTTTTTAAATCCTTACGATGTAACTACAGCCCAGCCCATGCAGCAGTATATTAATAACTAACCTCATATTGTGGATGGATTATCTCGGTGGTTCTTCTGACTGATGATTGGTCCGTTTACAGCATCCTGCCATGCGATTGCATTTGTCCCTAACCATTGGGAACCCTCACATAAACTTTTATCGAGTGGAAAAAAGTCCTCCGTTTGTTAGCGTTCGTCCTCCAGCTTTACTGTTTATGTTATGCTAACATAGCTTTGTCGCGCTAGCGATCACTTAGCACATAATATACCAGCTAGCCCAACTTCAGTAACCCTACAAACGTCACTGCTGTTTACTTTCCTGTCTTCATTTATGTTGGAAGTGATAGCAGAGCCGTATGTCTTAATTTGTTTCTTAAATCCCTCATTCTGAACATGGTATATTATATTTAGAGGGAAGCAAGCGAGCTAACTCCCTGCTAACTTCTAACTCGGTTAAATGTCATAAATTCTATTTTCATGGATGCCTGGATGTTAAATTTAATTGTTACACCTGGTAGAGCAGCCACAGTGATCATTTTATTACAGATGAAAGAATTTAGACGGTTTTTCAACTCTCAGTAATGCTGAAGTGATCATTTGACTTAGGGACCTGCAGCAGAGTTTGGGCCCAGACATGGCTAATAACGTCAGAATTAAAGACCGGATAGAGAAGTCCATGCACACTGTGTGGGTCTTGTGTGGGACTTTCCACAGCAGATGCATTCAATCTGAAGAGAGAAACATTTAATGTTGTCAGTCATTCATTTAAAGTCAGTTTGTTTAATGAACCAACTAAAGATGTGTAAATGTTCAGTTACCTCAGAATTCTGTGCTTCAGTCTTAGGTCTGGATTTCATTATCTTACCCACTCATCAGTTTCTGCACCAGAGCTTCTCTCAACACAGCAGAGCTGGTAAAGATGATCTGAAAATATATGCAACAGTGAGGATATGCATATAAATATTTTAAATTAATATTGAGAGAGCCGTTTCTGAAGCATACCTGAGAGAGCACATGTCCAGTCTTAGCCTGGCAATCCCCTCTTGGTCAACAGGAAACTATTGTTGTATGTGATAGGAGCTGAGCATTTCATGTTAATTAAAGTTTGTGCTTATTCAAGTGCAATACATCATGACCATTATAGCTACCTTGCATACAAAGACACCGCAGGATGTAACATCCTGCTCTTTGAGATGGGCAACAGTTGAGTATTTCAATTTTCCAAGGGTTGGAATTTTCCTCCTAACCAGAGCTCTGTACAGAAACAGATACTACAGTTTTTGAACTTAACTCAATGCAAGAGCCAAGTCACCTTGTACCTTTAATCTTGCCCCTTTTTTTTAAATTTGCAACAGGGCCTTTATCTGTTTTAGATACAAAGTCTTCAAAAAGTGAAAACTATTAAACCCAGGAATTTAATTTACAGGTTTCATGGGTGTGTCCAGATTGCTGTGACGGACTTAGTTGAAAAGCAGGATCAGTCCCAGGAATTATTATGAAAAGAGGGGTTTCCTTTATTTAATCCTAAAAATTACATTCACCAAAATAATAAATGTCAATCTAAAAAAAGAGGTCAAAGAAACCAGACTGAATTCAGGCAAACAAAATGAGGACTCCACATCCCAAATGACTGCCCAAACAAACTAAACTGACCTAACCAGGGAGATAAGGTTATATATAATGGTTGATAGACCACTATGAAATAACAGGGGTAGTTAAACACAACACAATCACAAAACACAAAAAAACAATCCAATCCAGTCCAGTTTTTTAAACAGTAAAAAAGAAAAAAACAAACCTCTAAACTTGAATCAAATGGTGAGTCCCAGATTTAAGCCCTGTGGGAGTATCCCCCCAAGAGGACCCCCTAATGACAGAATACAGTTACTCATATTTTGTATTTTAAATACATAACACCGGTACATGTATTCCATTACTCCCCAACACTGGCTCAGTTCAGACATGAAGCGCAGCAGAAAGTCAGCAGCAGCAGCTCAGAGCAACAAGCTGCCAAACCAGGAGAAGTTCCCTGTGACATCTGCACTGCAACCAAACTGAAGGCCCTGAAGTCCTGCTTGGTGTGTCTTGCCTCCTACTGTCAGACTCACCTGCAGCCTCACCTGGCTGCTTCAAGTCTAAAACAACATCAGCTGATTCTGATCCTGAGGAGAACCTGAAAAACAAGACCGATCAGACATGTGTCTGCATGCTCTGCTTTGTTGTTGACCACAAGACTCATGAGTTTCTTCCTCTGAGAGAAGAATATGAAGGACCGAAGTCAGAACTGGGGAAGACTGAGGCTGAAATTCAACAGATGATCCAGAAGACATGGCTGAAGATTCAGGAGATCAAAGAGTCAGTGAAGATGAGTAAAGATGCTGCAGACAGAGAGAAAGCAGAAGGTGTTCGGGTCTTCACTGCTCTGAAGGAGTCTGTTGCCAGATGCCTGAATGAACTGATAAAGGAGATTGAAGACAAACAGGAAACAACAGACAAACAGGCTGAAGGTTTCATCACAGATCTGGAACAAGAAATCTCTGAGCTGATGAAGAGAAGCTCTGAGGTGGGCCAGCTTTCACGCGCTAAAGATCACCTCCACCTCCTCCAAAGCTTCTCATCCCTGAAAGCTGTTCCAACCACCAAGGACTGGACAGAGGTCAGTATCCATCCACCATTATATGAGGGGACTGTGGTGGGAGCTGTGGATCAGCTGAAAGAGATATTCAGTAAAGACATGAAGAAGCTGTTTGAGGCTGAGCTGAAGAGGGTCCAGCAGTATGCAGTGGATGTGACTCTTGATCCTGATACAGCACATCCTAAACTCATCCTGTCTGATGATGGAAAACAAGTACACTGTGGTGATAAGAAGAAATGTCCAGACAACCCAGAGAGATTTTCTGAAGAGATTGTTGTTTCCGGAAAGCAGAGTTTCTCTTCAGGCAGATTTTACTTTGAAGTTCTGGTTAAAGGGAAGACCGAATGGGCTTTAGGAGTGGTCACAGAGTCAGTCAACAGGAAGAAAAAAATCACACCGAGTCCTGAGAAAGGTTACTGGACTGTAGGAGTATATGAAAACATTTGTGTAGCGTTTGAGGATCCTGAAGTCCGTCTCCCTCTTCAGTCTTATCCTGACAAGGTCGGGGTGTTTGTGGATTATGAGGAGGGTCTGGTCTCCTTTTTTGATGCAGATCATGCAGCTCTTATCTATTCCTTTACTGGCTGCTCCTTCACCGGGAAACTCTACCCATTCTTCTGTCCTGGTGTTAATGATGATGATAACTCTGCACCTCTGATCATCTGTCCTGTCAATCAGTCAGTCCGATCTTTCTCCATGAGGAAATCAGATCAAAATCAGGTTAATCTCATCATTTAAGCCAACATAGAGAAGAAGTCCTAAAAACAGAGCTGCGCAAACTGCACCTGCTGTTGGAGACCAGGTTATATGGTTAGACTTTGCAGAACAAGCTACAGTGGGGCAAAAAAGTATTTAGTCAGCCACCGATTGTGCAAGTTCCCCCACTTAAAATGATGACAGAGGTCAGTAATTTGCACCAGAGGTACACTTCAACTGTGAGAGACAGAATGTGAAAAAAAAATCCATGAATCCACATGGTAGGATTTGTAAAGAATTTATTTGTAAATCAGGGTGGAAAATAAGTATTTGGTCACCTCAAACATGGAAAATCTCTGGCTCTCACAGACCTGTAACGTCTTCTGTAAGAAGCTTTTCTGTCCCCCACTCGTTACCTGTATGAATGGCACCTGTTTGAACTCATCATCTGTATAAAAGACACCTGTCCACAGCCTCAAACAGTCAGACTCCAAACTCCGCCATGGCCAAGACCAAAGAGCTTTCGAAGGACACCAGGAAAAGTATTGTAGACCTGCACCAGACTGGGAAGAGTGAATCTACAATAGGCAAGCAGCTTGGTGTGAAAAAATCAACTGTGGGAGCAATCATCAGAAAATGGAAGACATACAAGACCACTGATAATCTCCCTCGATCTGGGGCTCCACGCAAGATCTCATCCCGTGGGGTCAAAATGATCATGAGAACGGTGAGCAAAGATCCCAGAACCACATGGGGGGACCTGGTGAATGACCTGCAGAGAGCTGGGACCAAAGTAACAAAGGTCACCATCAGTAACACACTTCAACGGCAGGGAATCAAATCCCGCAGTGCCAGACGTGTTCCGTTGCTGAAGCCAGTGCATGTCCAGGCCCGTCTGAAGTTTGCCAGAGAGCACATGGATGATACAGCAGAGGATTGGGAGAATGTCATGTGGTCAGATGAAACCAAAGTAGAACTTTTTGGTATAAACTCAACTCGTCGTGTTTGGAGGAAGAAGAATACTGAGTTGCATCCCAAGAACACCATACCTACTGTGAAGCATGGGGGTGGAAACATCATGCTATGGGGCTGTTTTTCTGCCAAGGGGACAGGACGACTGATCCGTGTTAAGGACAGAATGAATGGGGCCATGTATCGTGAGATTTTGAGCCAAAACCTCCTTCCATCAGTGAGAACTTTGAAGATGAAACGAGGCTGGGTCTTCCAACATGACAATGATCCAAAACACACCGCCCAGGCAACAAAGGCGTGGCTCCGTAAGAAGCATTTGAAAGTCCTGGAGTGGCCTAGCCAGTCTCCAGACCTCAACCCCATAGAAAATCTGTGGCGGGAGTTGAAAGTCTGTGTTGCTCGGCGACAGCCCCAAAACATCACTGCTCTCGAGAAGATCTGCATGGAGGAATGGGCCAAAATACCAGCTACTGTGTGTGCAAACCTGGTAAAGACCTATAGTAAACGTTTGACCTCTGTTATTGCCAACAAAGGTTATGTTACAAAGTATTGAGTTGTATTTTTGTTATTGACCAAATACTTATTTTCCACCCTGATTTACGAATAAATTCTTTACAAATCCTACCATGTGGATTCATGGATTTTTTTTTTCACATTCTGTCTCTCACAGTTGAAGTGTACCTCTGGTGCAAATTACTGACCTCTGTCATCATTTTAGGTGGGGGAACTTGCACAATCAGTGGCTGACTAAATACTTTTTTGCCCCACTGTAATAACCTGACCTGTATTTCATTTTTTTGTTAAACTGCTTATACTGTTTACCCAAAAAGTCCAATCTGTCTTTCTCTCAAACTCTCCTTTTCTCTTCTTTCAGTGTTTAAAGACAAATATCCTGATTGTTAATTTTTGCTTCAATCACCTGCACTACTTAGAAACGTGCACACATAAATTTAAAAGAATGTTAGATGGCCAGTTGCAGACACGATAACTGGCACCTGATATCAGTCATGACCACTTTTTAGCAATTCCTGCAATACAAGCAGCTTCTCTCCACCAGTTTTAACCAGTCAAATAGATGCACGCTCTCATATAAAACTCTGTGAAGTGCTAAGAAATGTTACTCTCTTTTGGGAAGTTGGCCGCAGCTGATTGCTCACAGAGTGTAGCTTCCTGAACATTGGGGGGTCCATGTACATGTTCATATCTGATCACCCAACTTTTTATGTGACATTTATATGAACAAGATTGCTTTTTATGCAGCACTGTTTAGGCTAAAATCAAGGTTGATGTTTGAATTGTTGTAGTGACATGAAATAATTTCCCTTGAAGTCAAAGTAACCAAAAGGGGGCTGGTGACACAGGACACCTATTAAAGGCTTGCTGTTGCCAGCCTGTGGAGCAGGAGCAGCCTCCTCAAGGCCAGAACCGACTGATGGGTCGGCCAAGCTGATGGGTGTTTCTCAGCCTGTGGCACAGCAACATCAAGGCTCACTGACTGGTGGCAGCGGACCCACTGTTGCGTCCCTGCTGGGAGCCCCCCACAAACCACTTAAAGAAAATCAGATTCAGAAGCCCTTCCACTTTGTGTGACTGTAGCCATCTGGCCACTGCATCACTCAACCACCTGGCGCATGTAATGTGGTTATCCTCCAACCCCATCCAACCCCCTGGAAGCGTCAGCATTAGTCCTTGAGCACAAGGTCCGGGTGGTCCATTATTGCCTGGTTGACATCCTCAAGATGGGCCATCACCACTTTGGGCAGATTGAGGTCGGTTGCCTAGGCTAGCCCCAACAGCAGAAGCATCCATCCGGTGAAGCATCATCACCACTGTAGCTGAGTGAAGCAGCTTATCTGGTGCTCAGCCTGGTCCCATAGCCAGTTGAACTGATCTTGATGCACCACCCCCAGCTCCCGGAGCATGGCGGCTAGCTCCACCAGCATCGTCCAGTACTCCTACTGGCTGCACTGGTCATGGATCTGTCATCCTACAACTCAGTTTTAGGCACCATTGTGACACAAAGTCCCCGACACATACACATTGTTACAGGGCTCATGACATTTATTTACAACATTCTCTTGTTCAGGTTGCTTTGTGCAGCTTTCTAGCTGACTTATTTCTGGCACAGCCCTCCCTTCGGTCCCAGCTGGCTACTGAACTAGCAAGTACAAGACGAACCAAACAGCCCTGGTTGCTCTGCCAGCCTCCTGGCACTGCGCTGAGTCCACTGCACCATCAGTCTGTCCACACTCCCACCACAAAGCTGATAGAACTATGAAAATGCTTGAAAATTGTCTCACTGATGCTCAGCAGAGAAAGCTGCATGGCGTGGCATTCTGTAATTCATCCAATTTTCAATAAAATTGATCACTATTCCTTTTAGAGTGAAAATGTTTGGAAAGATTCTGATATATCGAGATCTCAATGAGCAGTCTGAATCACGACATAAAAATACTGTCGTTTTAAACTGTAATGAACATGTAATGGCAGCACACTAAGATGTGTAAAAACTAAGATATACTGTTCATCCGGTTCATCTCAGGTTGTCCTTCATCTGTTTTGTGACATGACTGATCTTTAAATAAGACTTTCTACTATTTCAAGGAAGATAAATAAAGGCGTGTCTTTTACTTTGGGCTCCTGGTTTCAGCTTTTTAAAAATCTTGGTTGTGGCTCAGGTGAACATTTCCAGACTGAACTTGTTGACTGGCTGTTTGTAGCCTGTGAGCTAAAAAAGATTTGACACTTCGACCTAAAACTGTTTCCTGTCATCTGCAGACTGAGGGATCTTACAGGGATGGTGATGCTGTTTTCAAGAGATATGATTTTTCAATAGGCACTGGTTTCTGGTCCGGAGGAGTTTAATGTTCTGACACATTGAAGGATCTGTCAGGTCACAAATTTTGAAGCCAATACGATAACCTTATCCCACCAACGCTGTGGAGGTCAAGCTTCCTCCAGACTCATAATGATTCTCTGGAAAAGAGTAGAATTCTTAGAACAGAGTTTATTAAACATTGTCATATGAACAGCAGAACAGTACATTTAAAAGCAGAAATAACACATAAAAAGCAAGCAAACGAAAAGTGAAGCAACTCTGGGGTGCAGAGCCTTAAAACACAAAAAGAAAACACACACAAAAGACAGACAGGAAAGAAGCAGCAGAGAAAAGCTACTCAATGCATATCAGACTCATGTTATATAGGGATAGTGATTCCCCCCTCCCATCATTGGGTACCCTTTCATACTTTGTTTTTCTTTTCATCTTCCACTTATGATATAAACAACCCTACACCATAACTTCTTGCAAACCAGCATTTCAGCCATCATTGCATTGGGTTCTTTTGTCAGTTTTATGGCCAAAGTGAGTCTAAAAGTCTGCAGAAAGGCTGTTAATCAGTAAATCCATTCAACAATTTTGTTGGGTGCGCATGCCAGACATAAAGTGCTATCCATGCTGAGTAAGGGTTTACTTCTTCGCCTTCTGGTGTTTGAGACGAGAACCAGAGTCCCAGGTGCATGCCCTGCAAAGGCCAGGTTATTTACTTATAGAGATATTGAAAGGGCTGTACTTCTGCTTTACAGTCATTTAAAGAGTTGCCTGCTTTGGCTTTACAGTCATTCACAGAGCTGTATGCTTTTGTCTTGCACCCGTTTAACGGGCCATACGCTTTTATCTTACAGCCCCAGAAAGGGCCACAGTCATTTGCTTTACAGCCTTTACAGGGTCCTATGTGCATACTTTAGCAGTGTCAAGCTGAATTAACCTTTTGTTGGACCAGTAACAGTTGGCCATAACACTATCAAAGGTTTCTTACTGATCCTCATTGTTACAATTTTAAACAGTATTAATCTGCATGTGTTCAGAGAACAAATAGCAAAAAATTTTCTTAATATAATGGTAGATATATTTAACCTAAATAAATGGGCCATGTGATGTGAGCATGCAAGTTAAATGCTTAACCCTTGTGTGGTGTTCGTATTTTTGTTACTCAGCCAGTGTTCATGGGTCTGGAGGACCCGCTAGAGTTTTGGCTTTCCAAATTAACACTATCAAACAATTTTATGTTAAATTACTCAACAGATGTTTACTTCATCCCAATTACAAGACATATGAACAGCAAACATGGTTAATTTTTTCCCTTTACCTTTGTTAGATCACATTTATGAATTAATGTGCTTCTCGTTTTTCTTTTATATAAAATGTTATAAATAAATCAGTTATAATCAAGTGGAGTGAGTGGAAAGACACAACACATTTACACGTGAAAAAATAATTGTTTAATTTTTCTTTTGAAAAAAACTGAACACGGGTCTCACAGACCCGAACACCATACAAGGGTTAACACAGTGACTCCACTATAAACACTTTATTGTGAGTATGCACAGTGTCATGAACCAAAGTTCCGTGCGCAAGCTGGACCCAGAAGCAGAACTCACACACCAGGGTAGGAGAGAATAAAGAAACCAAATTTTATTATAACTAAAGGTGTCCCGTGAGGGTAGCCGGAAAAAACAACGTGTGGAACAAGAAAACACCGAAGGACCGGGGAGGTGAGTCACGCAGGGAACGCCGAGAGCAGGGCTGTGGGAGGCTGCAAAAAAAAAAAAAGGAGAAACAAGATTACTGGGGTGCGGAAAAATGGCAGCATACGAGGGAAGGGGGAGTATGCATCTTACGGTGATAGCCGGGCAGAGTGAACCAGAGGGGGGGCTCCAAAAGGGGTCGAGGCGGCGGGGCTGATCGTGATCCAAATCTCAGGCGGGCAGGTGGACAGGCAGGTGGCTCACAAAAAACGCCGAGTTGTGATCGCTGAGAGACGACTACGGACTGGCGTGGAGCAGCAGGTAGGGCAGGATTAAATAGTCCACCTGGTGATCGCCTGGGATGGGATGCAGGTGTGGGGTTAGCAGCCACGCCCGTGGGCGTGGGCATCCCATCAGCACCCCGGACGCCGGGCCGCGGACCATGACACACAGTATACATGAGTATATATGATTACACACATTTTATGAGAGTAACTATGATTACATGTCTAGTGATATATATGTCATAATAGAATCCACAACAGACCAGAGCTAAATAATAAGCCTGTTCATCTGTTATTCTGTAAAACTTTAATAATACAATATTTCCACATGATCTGATTCTTTTTCTGCTGTTCAGGTTTCGTTCCTGCTGTTCGAACATCTTTTTAAAAACTACTACTAATAATTTCTGACAGTGTAACCCAGTGTTAGTCATCTGATATGTGATGTATACTATGCAGTTCCATTCAGTTCTATGCAATACTAAAGTATTATGATATCACTGATTTATGACTGTCACCACAACATATGAGCTCACATTTAGCTTTGAGAGAGCAGACTTGTGTGAGTCTACTGCAGGAAATATGACTGTAACGCTGCTGAAACCAGTGTGTTTTCACATTTTTTAAAGGGATGAAATGAGAGTTGATTTAATAGCGGCACTGATCAGACTACATTTATTTGCTGCTCCCCCTAAAATATTAATAACAATCCATGAAGCAGTCAGGTAATAGATCCTGGATCATTAATTCAAACCAAACATATGATGTAAGTGATGTTCTTGTAAGTGACGGATATACCAGGGATGTTGAAGTGAGACAACATACATAATTCTTATATTAAGTTCAGTTCAGTTTTATTTATACAGGCGCCAAATCACAACAACAGTCGCCTTAAGGCGCTTTAAACTATAAGGCAGACCCTACAATAATACATAGAGAGAAAAAACCCAACAATCATATGACCCCTTATGAGCATGACTCATAAGGGGTCAGTGGGAAGGAAAAACTCCCTTTTAACAGGAAAAAATCTCCAGCAGAACCAGGCTCAGAGAGGGGCGGCCATCTGCTGTGACTGGTTGGGTGAGAGAAGGAAGACAGGATAAAAGACATGCCGTGGAAGAGAGCCAGAAATTAATAACATATGATTAAATGCAGAGGTTTATTAGCACATAGTGAGTAAGAAAGGTGACTGAAGAAGAAATGCTCAATGCATCATGGGAATCCCCAGCAGCCTACACCTGTTGCAGCATTACTAAGGGAGGATTCAGGGTCACCTGATCCAGCCCTAACTATATGATTGAGCAAAAAGGAAAGTTTTAAGCCTAATCTTAAAAGTAAAGATAGTGTCTGTCTCCCAAATCCAAACTAGAAGCTGGTTCCATAGAAGCTGGCCTGAAAACTGAAGGACCTGCATCCCATTCTACTTTTAAATACTCTAGGAACAGCAAGTATGTCTGATGTGCGAGAACAAAGTGCTAGAGTTGTACTATAGGTCATTAAGATAAGATGGGGCCTGATTATTTAAGACCTTGTATGTGAGGTGCAGGCTTTTGAATTAATTTTTGGATTTAACAGGGAGCCAATGAAGGGAAGCCAATACAGGAGAAATATGCTCTCTTTCTAGTCCCTGTCAGTACTCTTGCTGCAGCATCTTGGATGACTTAGAGAGATAGGTTGATCATATGCATATGTAATGTAAGGTGTTATGATGACATCAAAGGAAGCTTCAACTAAACCAGATTTACGGTGCTGTGCAAAAGTTTTAGCCAAGTGTCGAAAAAATGCTGTAAACAAAGAATGCTTTCAAAAATTGAAGTGTTAATCATTTATTTTTATCAATCAACAAAATGCATTGCATGTGTTACGGGTCCCAGATGTGAAGACCACAATAACAAAAAGAATACAAATCTGTAAAAATAAAGGTAGAGTCTCAGAGAAAGAATCACAGGAGCACTCGTGTCTTTTCCCGAATTGCATCTCTTATTTCAGATCAACAAATATAATTTACATCCAGTGCTTTCACTTGTCAGATATGCTCAATAACTGTAAAAGGTAAATAAAAGGCATTTGGCAAATATATGCATCTATGGTCATTACATTTCTCCAGTTTACACTGTTAACCTCACTATTCCTTCACTCATTTACATCAGCAGTGCAGATAGCATATAATGCCTTAAACGTCTTATTGCTCTTTCTCACATATAGGGCAAACTCAAAATAGCTTATCCACAAATCTGATATAAGTGCATAAATCTTACTAGATTAGACAAAACACACCTGGATGTATTACTTTGCAATGTAACAACATAAATGTACATTCATTCTTAGCTTATTCTTAACATTTCCACATCACTTGAACCATAAAGTATATATAAGATATTTTAATCTCGAATAATCTGATGTCAGGGCCTTTACAGTTAAATTGGAGCACCACACACACATATTTGCTTGTTAAATGGAGTTTACCAAGTTTAAATACATCCCGCGGGCTGGCGAACTCTCGCGGTAACTCTCGCGATAACTCGCGGTAACTCTCGCGAGACTTGGGGCTGCGCGGCTCGGCTTTACCACCGCTGCGGTGCCGCGCTTCAGTAATTTTCAACTAAACCCCACTTAAGGTTACATCGGCGGTGTCAACATAACTCTCAGTAAACACCGAAGTAGAACAAGGCACAAAACCCTCATACACTGTATTTTTAAGACGATACTGACCTGTAAAAATAAAGGTAGAGTCTCAGAGAAAGAATCACAGGAGCACTCGTGTCTTTTCCCGAATTGCATCTGAGAGGACAGGAAGTTGGTCCGCTCTAGGCAACCGCGGGCGAACGACTACAGTGTCAACAGTTCCGCTTATTATTTCTCACTTTTACTCTCCTCAATTGTTATGGACTACACGTAATGAATGTAAAATAATAATTGTCTTAATTGCTGACATATGTTTTTCTTAAAAATAATAAAATTTCCCAAAATGTGGTAGCACATTTGTGTTCACCACACATGAACACAAGAGAAATCTAAATCAAATCAATATTTGGTGTGACCACCCTTTGCCTTCAGCACAGCATCAGCTCTTCTAGGTACACTTGCACACATATTTTAAGGAACTCAGCTGGAGAACTAATCCTTCTGTCTCTTCATGTAATCCCAAACACACTAGATGATGTTGAGATCAGGGCTCTGTGGGGGCCATACCATCACTTCCACTACTACTTGTTCTTCTTTAAGCTGAAGATAGTTCTTAATGATTTTGGATGTATGTTTGGGGCCGTTGTCCTGCTGCAGAACACATTTGGGGCCAATAAACAATGATTTATATTTCTGAAAGCATTCTTTGTTTACAGACTTTTTTCCACACCTGCCTAAAACTTTTGCACAGTACTGTATATCATATCCTTGACTCAGCATAACACTACATGATGTCAGAGGACATCTGAAGATGGTGAAATTCCCATCTGCCGAAGCCTTTGATTTCTCAAGGCTGAAGCAGTGGCCTGTGTTGCTACGAAGCTCAGCCTAGTGGAAGGCGATGTCCGGGTCGCTACACTGCTATATTCACTTGGGAAAGAAGCAGAGCAAGTGTTAAAGACCCTCACTTTTGAAGAAGGGGAAGATGAAGGTGAGCATGAGACAACTATTTCATCCCCAAAGTGAACACAATACATGAAAGAGCTTGTTTTCATCAGCACACTCAAAGGTTGGGGGAAACCACAGAGAAATACATAAGAACACCCCATGTGTTAGCAGACACCTGTAATTTTGGCTGTGTTAAAGAAGAAAATACCCTTGAATGACTGGTCATTGGAATACTCAACAAAAAGATATCAGACAAGCTGAAAAAGATGCCTGATTTAACCCTCAATAAAACAGTGGAGCTTGTGAGACAGCGAGGGGCTAGTGCTTGTGCAAACCTAAGTTAAGTTGCTTACAAAACCCAGCTACACGGGGACAAGCAGAAGCACAGTAAAAGCCATGCAAACAAAGCACAGAACACAGGAGTCAAAGTGAAACAGTACCAAAATGTGAATAAATGTCACAAATGTACAAGATATAGTTGAGTACATCCAAAGAACGATAAACGTCAGGGCAGAAATGTGAAACGTGGTAGCTGTAAAAAGCTGGGCCATTTCACGTTTGCTAGTCGCTCCCGTGTGGTCAATAAAGTGTTTGCACCACACAAGAAAGTGAAAGTAATGCGACCTACTTTCTACGAGGAATCACAGATGTGGAAGATTCTACAAAGGGATGGACTGTAAAACTACTAATACAAGGTTCTCAAATAATCTTTAAGATTGACTCAGAGATTGATAGTGTTATACCAACAGACAGCATCTGATAAACTTGCCTGTAAGCCAAAACTAAGAAATAAAAAACCAGTGAAGCAGTTATACAGCCCTGGAAGCAAACTGAACTGTGTAGGTAGTTTATTTTATAGCCACCACAATGAGGAAGGAGAAAAGAATGAGGTTTAAAGTCAACATGAATAAAGCTTCACAAGGCATTCACCTCTCAAGTCACAATGTTGCAGCTACCATGGGCCTGATAAAACTCATGGAAGAAATAGGAGCTTCAGAACAAATCTGTGAGGGGAGGTTGAAATCAAACCCATCAGGATCACACTCCGAGAGCGTGCACTTCCTTACAGTGTGATGACTGCAAGGATAATGTCAGTATCCATGTTACCAAAAGTGAAGAAAGAACTGGATCATTTGGCAAACTGTGGTGTGATTCAACCAATTCCAGAGCCAACTGAGTGATGTGCTCCGATAAATTTCTGTTGGAAACAAGAAACAGATCAGAATCCGTGTTGATTTGTAAGAGCTGAATAAGGCACCATAAAAAGAAAAATATGTTTTACCAACTTTTGATGACATTTTGCCTAAACTTGCAGGTGCCAAAGTATTTTTTCTGTTAGATGCTGCAAGCAGGTTCTGGCCAATACCACTTTATATGGACAGCACCAAACTGACAACTTTTATAACCCCATTTGACAGATACTACTTCAAATCAAATCAAATCAAATCACTTTTATTGTCACATCACATGTGCAGGCACACTGGCACAGCACATGCGAGTGAAATTCTTGTGTGCGAGCCCCACAAGCAACAGAGATGTGCAAACACAACAACACAAACGAGCAAAATACAAGAATGGCCAACCTGAAACTAATAAATATATGTACAATATATAATAGTGTGTGTGTGTGTGTGTGTGTGTGTGTGTGTGTATACACATTTTTACAAATTAAATAGTAAAAAAAAAAAAAAAAAAAAAAAAAAATAAAATATATAAAATATACAGAGTTGAATATGTGCAAAACAAGTGGCATTTATATACAGTGTGGAGTGCATAATGTTGAAGTTCCAGTAGTGAAGCTGAGGTGTCTATGACGTGTTCAGCAGTCTGATGGCCTGATGGAAAAAGCAGGCTACCATTTGGTATTCCCAGCACCCCAGAAATCTTCCAGCGCGAGGGGACAGAACTCTTGAAAGGACGTGAAGGAGTAGCGGTCTATCCTGTCAATATACTGATATATGTGATATAAAGTGACCACAAGTGTGTTGTGTTTCCACAGTATTTAACCGTCTTCCCAAATACATCGCACACAACATAATGTCTATATGCTGAACGTAAACTCAGTTATGATCTGTGAACAAAGTCAAGATTGCGTGTTTTGTGGTCTAATGTTTTGTGCCTCGGATTTCTCATTGGCTCGCACTCTTGCAGAGCATAGTACACACATAAATGAGAGGCGATTGTAGTTCCTATTAATAGTGTATTACTGACTATCCTGCTAACTGGCGAGTTTGCTTTTGTCTGTATGTCATATTTACAATTAAAAATAAAAAAGTTACAAATTAAAAAGTTTAATCAAATTGGATATTGATATTTTCATATGGGAATTGATCCTGCAACATGAAAGGCTGGTAATGGAAATATAGATATTTCAGGATCGCTCCTCACATCACTACCCCTCAGTAAGTGAATGCGATGGTAGACAGCAGTGAGGAGGAGAGTGTGAGTGCATTGCAAAATATGACTGACACCCATAAATGAAGCAGCATCTGACTGCAGTTAAAAGAAGAAGAAGCAGATACTGTCATGATCGGAGGCAATAAGACGCAGGGTTCTCAAGCATGAACCGCTTTTATTGAATTGTAGCAGCAGTGTACGTGGCTACATCAATTTCTGAAAAACATATACACACCAGTATTCTAGTGACCTCTAGTGGCTGCCCCCATGGTAGCCTTACTAGGACAACATAAACAGATTTCGCAACACTAAGAGGAGGAACCGCATCAGCCTATCAAAGCTGAGGCATTTGATTTTTCTGAATGTTAACCTGCACTGAGGACATACTGTTTGGCTACTGAGTTTGGTTCTGCTTTTGTTCTGTGGATTTGTTTACAGTGTTTGTTTTTGTGTTAAATTAGAATTCAAAGTTTGATTAAAATATTAACGAGCCCACTGAGCCCAGCCCATCAGTCTGAGGATGGTAGATGCTAGTCCGAATAGATTTAATGCCCAGTAATTCTTACAGCTCAAAGTGCGAGACATGAACGATGTGCCCTGGTTAGTCAGTATTTCTTTCGGAATACCGACCCGGGAGATGACCTGACGGCTAACCGCCGGATTTAACCTATGCGTTTTGCCCCTAAATTTTAGCAGCAGCGACGCTACCGGATTCTTGTGAATATCCCCGTGCACACATCTCACCTCCACCCACTCTGCTTCCAACAATGCCCCGGGACGAACCAGGCTCTGGTGCACCAGGGTCTCCGTGCAGCCCGTGTCGACCAAGGCATGGCTTATACACCCTTGACACCTTACCGGTATGTGGTATGTCCCTCCTGAACCGGGGCGGGTGCTGGAGTCCCAGCGACCAGGAACACCTGCCTGACCTCCATAAGCAGACACTCCCGGCGCAGATGCCCTGGCCACCCGCACTTCCAGCACTCCGGCCCCGGCGTCTGTGCGGCTCCTCGTGGCTCCAGGGCAGCACCAGCCGCTACTGGAGTCCCAGCTGGAAGCAGCGGTAGGAATGGGTTTCTAGAGCTCCACCTTGTGTTCCTTTCCGCCGCGGCCGCCATCCCCCCCTCCAACCTGCCACCCCGGGCAGCCGCTATGACGGGCCCCGGCTGTTCTGCCGTGGCTCCTCCCGTGCAAGTCCTGGGACCGCTGCTAGATGGTCCTCCGCCAGCGTGACCACCGCCGTCAGAGTCGCCGGGCGGTGGCAGCGGACCCAGTGAGCCGTAGCCTCCGGCAACCCCTCCAGGAACTGCTCGAGGACAACCAGATTGAGCAGCTGAGCTTCCTCTGGTGAAGTCCCGGCCGCACCCACCTAGCTGCTGCATCCTCCAGCTGACGAGCCTAAGCAAATGGCCGCTCCCCTCCTGTCATCCTGCTGGCTCGGAACCACCGCCGAGAGGCCCAAACAGTCCAGGCCCATTCATCCTCCGGCCATTGGCAGGCCAACGCCGTGGCCTGGAAAGCTTAGACCAGCAGGTCTTCCCCCTCCACCATCCGGTTTAACGGCCACAGTCCCCAAGAGCTGCCCCGGGGCCGCGGTCTGCTGCTCCGATTGTTGGCATAGCATCGCCAACTGCTGACCCTGAGTCGCAGCCTGACGAGCCACCATCGCCGCCATGTCCTGCATGATCTGGCCCAGCATCTGTAGCGGTTGGGCAGGCGGCTGGGGCGCCGGAGGAGCAGGCGGGTTGGGCTGGAGATGCGACATTGCGGCCTGAGTTTCGGCACCACTGTGATGTCAGACCCCAACACATGCAAACAGACCGTGGGTATGGTGACAGCACACTTATTTTATTATCACTGTTGTTCACTGTGGTTTCAGCTTACTACACGGGACACAGACACTCCCGCTCAGTGGTCACTCCGCTCTCCCTCCTCGACTGTCACTGAAACATAAAAAGAGTCACAATCAGTCACTTGTCCCCAACACCTGTTCAGCCCCGCCTCCATGCCGCCCCGGGAGCTCACCGTGCCACCCCTCCTCTGCAGCCAGCCAGAGACCACACCCATGCCACAAAGTTAAAGCTTGATCAGCTGTTTTTTGAATTTATTTAATATTACTTTCTAATATCAACTGATGTTTGCTGGAGCCACAACTGTAAAACCTGCTGGTCATGATATCGGTTTGGATATGTGGTGAGAGGGAAACATGAAGATGAAACCAGGAGATGTCCTTACTGAATCATCAGAGCTGAACAGGTGATGGAGAAACACGTTTACCTTTTAGGTGACATGAATGGGTTGAAGGGAAGCTATGAACTGTTTCTGAGAGACAAATAACACCAGCTGACAGGTGGTAACTGTGCAGGGGCGGCTCTAGCAAAGTTTTGCCAGGGGGCCAGGTAGACAGGGAAAGGGGGGCACAAAGAAATACTTTTCTTTCTTATTCTTATTTAAAATGTCTAGCTTTTACCAAAGTGGTCATCTGATGTAAAATGTATAGAAATCATATATATATATATCCCAACAAGACAGTGTACATCACTGTCACAACAGCGTTTGTTTTCATTTAAAGGCTTTATGGCTTTTCCTATAATACCTGGTGGGCTGGTCTCTAGGCATGCTAGGCGGATTTTTTGCCCCAGTCCAGCCCTGGTATTTCCACACACATTTCTACCCTGTGCTAAATTATTTTTTATAAAAATATGAACATTTACCTTCTTCTGATTTATTTATGTATTTTTAGTGCATATTTATGTCAAAAGTCACGTGAAAAAAAATATTATCACAAGCAAATATTTTTTTATGTCACCGGTACAGATATTCATTGTTACTCATGTAAATAAATTCTTTGTGCCTATTCTGGTTGTGTAAAGTTTAATGAGTCAACATTTTCATGGAGTTTGAAGTAAATTTTAATGCAAACCAATTAATAACTCAATAAAAACATGAGGCTGAAATTAAAATAAAAATGGTTTTAAAGCCTAATTTCACTGAAAAAATAATCATAAACTGTGTGAAACTGAGTGTTTAGAGCTGTCTGAAGTCTGAACTTAGAGCGCACAAGGATCAGTTTCAAAAACACTCACCTCATTATTTGAAACTTTGGTCATGTTTAACATGAACATTCAAAATTGGAATTGTTAATAAAATCATTTTCTTTTCTTTCTCACTCAGAGTGCAGACATGTCTGCTGCCAGCTGTCTTCTACCTGAAATTTAAGGCTGTGGCAGTGTAGACTTCGTGGCCCAACATATCCCAGAATGCATAGCGCGGCGATGGGTGTGGATAAATTTGCAGAAAAAAACGGCGGATGAGGGGCGGCCGAAGAGTACACTTTAAGTACGGAATATTATGTCACTTATTTATGTGCAAATGTTTAATAACGAAGAACATTAAACATTACTGTTGGCCACATGTCGGCAAAGTTATGTGACATTAGTGATGTTTGTACTAACTTGGTTTTAAAGCCTTTACTTTAAAATATACGCCGTTCAATAGCTGAGCTTAATCTTACAGAGAATGATCAAAGCTCATGTAGCAAGAAACAAACAAATGAACAGAAGATTTTCTCCTTCATTTCTGTCAAACAAAGCTGTACGACACGTTTCCAGTGGTTAGTATCATGGTTGCTAGGCAACCTGGGCAGTGCAACAGAGGCTTTTTTTTCTTTCTTTTTTTTTAAACTTTATTGACAAACAACAGTATCAGCGCAACGGAGGATAGGCCGTCCCATTACACAAGCCTCGCACTTCCGGCCTTAGCGGTCTTTGAGTACGCGGCCCTTCAGGATCGTTGAGGCTGCGTACTTTAAGGCTGCAGACCCTGAATTGGGAGACAGCCCTTTTCTTTACTCTTCACTGCTTCTTCCGGTTTTCTCCTGCTCTCCACCTATGTGAGCGTGGTCTTCGGAGCGTCCTATTTTCTTTTCTTGGCAATGAAGACGTTGCTTTTTTCTCAATTTCTTAAAAGATACAATAATAGTTGACTGAACACGAACTGTGATCACGTCCATCAATACGCATCCACGCACTGCTGAGCCACCGCCTCTCAGAGGCGGAGCAACATGCTTCAGCGTCAGAGTCCAGAAGTGAAACTCACAGTAAAGACAGCAAAACTTGTTTCTCTTCACAGGAGCGTCAAACTGAGCTCTACAGCTGAAGGAAACGGTTTCCAGGGCCTAATCCGTGGATCGACTTCCTTCGAGGCGTGGACGTCTATCAGCAGAGAATGTACCTTCACCTATCAGCAGAGAATGTCCCTTAGTCTGTAACACAGTCAAATATATTCTCAAGTAATATTCAAGCATGCCATTCAGCGTGTTAGTACGAGCTCGGGAGCAGCTTGGGAGAACAAGAAAACAGAGACTGCTTTAGATTGTCTTCCCAAAGTGACTCAACTTTATTCACAAGTACAACAGTTTATATAGAGGGTAAAATTCATGAGACAGCAGATTATCAGTTTAAACCAGTACAGACCAAGATAAGGCAGCGTCTTCCTGCCCTTGGGTGAAGAAGCATCCTTTGTGTAGTTTATTAGTTCAGCTACAATTGTGATTATCTCAGCGACATATTTTCAAGGCACAAAACGAAGAGTTCTTACATTAGTGAAATCTGAAACAAACCATTTGGCCTTCAACAGGCGTCTAAAAGATTAAGAAACTAATGTAGCTGAGGGAGTGATCTCTGTGGTATTTCAACCTTGTACCAGCCTGTGATTCTCACACATCAATTCTTGGGTCAAAGAGAAAAATAACTAAAACAAAGGGGCCTTATTGAATGACAGAGTTTTCCTGCATAATGTCACTATAAAACAATATCCAGTAAATGCTACCATGGTACTAAAATACCTAACAACAGCCTTTCTGAGCAGCACAGCAGAGCGTCTTCCAACACGGGTAAGTACAGATGATCACGATCACACTGTTTTAAAGTCCACATGTTAAGCCTCCTCTTTGTAACCTGCAAATACGGTGCAGTTCACCTGCTGGTTGGGGTATTTCCACACACGTCTCTACATTTCTCTCCTCTTATAAATTCTTTTTATAAAAATATGCAAATTCACCCTGTTCTGATTTTTAGCGCAGTGCAAACAAATGGTAAACTTTCACTTTCAGTAATCCTGATCTGCAGAGATGATGCTGCGTCATCTCTGCTGCAGACACTGTGCGATTTTTTTCAGTCGCGCGATTCAGCTCCTGCTCAAACTGCACGATTGACTCGCAGGGGTTAGAAGTTGGTAGGTCACGATGCAGGGTCTCACACTATACCGCCCGATGCTCTGATGCGACCTGAGTGCTCACACTGTGCGTCCATAAAAATGAAGGTTATAACAGAAATTCTGTCGCTCGCTCTCCCTCTCTGTCTTTCACTCACACAGACACGCCACCACCATCAACTTTGCTAAATTTCTAATGAAAAACATTGATCAGGCAGCTGTGATTGAGCAGCAGTATAGATCCAACTATTTTCACGGTTGTTGTGGTCGTGATAATTTTGTGAGGCCACACCGAAAAGGCTCGGATGAGCTTTCCAAAGCTCTACAAGTTGTGCCTCCATCGCTTGTGTCCAGATCACACGCTGCACAGCCGTGCTGCTCCGTGTTTTTCGCTGACATTTGTCTTTGCGCGTGCGCAGTGTGACAAACTACGGTGACACCCTCACGACTCTCAATCGATTGATGATCGGGAGCGGGTCGTGAGGTGTCAATCGCTTCTCGTTACCCCACGTATACTACACGATGCACGACGCACGATGAAGGCCAAAATCGGGCCGATCGCCAAAACGGTCGCACGACTCAAAAATCGGCTCAAAATGGGCCAAAAATCGCACAGTGTGAGCCCAGCATTAGATGTGGGGACGATCCGGAGCTGTGGAAGCAAATTTATGCCAAAACTCAGGCGACAAAAACATAATCATTAGCAAATAATTTCATGTCAAAGGTGTTTTAGATTTAATGATGTTTCACATTAACTGGTGTTCAAACAGATGTGTCGCAGATTCGCTTTTCCGGAGCCGCTACAGACAAAGCAGGAAATAAACACTGAAAAGGATGTCAGTGACAGTTAGTTCAAACCCAGTCTGTCATTGTTGTTGCTCTTGACCAAAAAAATATTTAACATGCCCTTAAGTTTATCTGGTAATAATCCCGTGCACGAGGCGACTGTGAAAACTGCAAACAAAACCAAACCGATGCTGTTCAGAATACCATGAAAGTTACCAAGAATCTTGTTGTTTTTGTTATCAGTTTTACCATATTTTATTACTCCCATGTGATTTCCTCGTTGTTGCCTGTCTGCACTCAAATGTGGCCCAGTCCACTAATGCCACCTGTGTCCAAGTGCCATAGCCTACAATCAGATTAACTTGTGATACATCTGCGTCTGACTCTATCAACACATTGAGTAGAAGCTGATTGCACTCACACTTGAAGCATTTAAATCGACCCACAAACATCATTTTCAAAGATGGTTTGTTAAGACTGAAATCAGTCATTAAGCAAACAACAACAAGGATCATTTATTTCTGTTTATTTAAAATGTGTAACATCTGTAATCGCTTTCTGCACAGGGGAAGTCCACGTGGTTTCACTTTCCACAGCAGGTCCATTCAATCATTCCATTAAAAGATGCAACAAATGAAAAACTTCATAACGAGGATCAGGAAAGGAAGTGTGCCTCAGGACCTGGCAATTATAATTTGGCCAAAATACCTTCACCCATGAAATATAATTATTTGCTTGTATTCATTTTTTTCCTCGCATGCACGATGAGGCTAACTAATAATAAAAAAGGATTAATTAAAAAAGTTAGTATTTTAAAAAAGGCTTCACAGCCTAATGTCATTGAAATAAATTATTATAAACTGTGTTTAGAGCTGTAAGAACTTTGACCTCAGTATTTGAAACTTGGGTCATGTTTAACCTAAACATCCACCAGTGGAATTAATAAAATCAGTTTCTCTTCTTTCTCACTCAGAGTGCAGACATGTCTGCTGCCAGCTGTCTTCTATCTGAAGATCAGTTTCTGTGCTCCATCTGTCTGGATGTCTTCACTGATCCAGTCTCCACACCATGTGGGCACAACTTCTGCAAAAACTGCATCAGTAAAAACTGGGATATCAGCTACAGGTGTCAGTGTCCCATGTGTAAAAAGGTGTTCAGGATGAGACCTGAGCTGCACATCAACACTTTCATCTCTGAGATGGTTTCTCAGTTCAGACATGAAGCTCAGCAGAAAGTCAGCAGCTGCAGGTCAGAGCAACAAGCTGCCAAACCAGGAGAAGTTCCCTGTGACATCTGCACTGGAACCAAACTGAAGGCCCTGAAGTCCTGTCTGGTGTGTCTGGTCTCCTACTGTCAGACTCACCTGGAGCCTCATCTGACAGCTTCACGGCTGAAAAGACATCAGCTGATTGATCCTGAGGAGAACCTGGAAAGCAGGATGTGTATGAAGCATGATAAACCTCTGGAGCTGTTCTGTAAGAACGATCAGACATGTGTCTGCATGCTCTGCTGTGTTTTTGACCACAAGACTCATGAGTTTGTTCCTCTGAGAGAAGAATATGAAGGAAAGAAGGCAGAGCTGGGGAAGACTGAGGCTGAAATTCAACAGATGATCCAGAAGACATGGCTGAAGATTCAGGGGATCAAAGAGTCAGTGAAGATGAGTAAAGATGCTGCAGACAGAAAGAAAGCAGAAGGTGTTCAGGTCTTCACTGCTCTGAAGGAGTCTGTTGACAGACGTCTGAACGAGCTCATAAAGGAGATTGAAGATAAACAGGAAACAACAGAGAAACAGGCTGAAGGTTTCATCAAAGATCTGGAACAGGAAATCTCTGAGCTGATGAAGAGAAGCTCTGAGGTGGAGCAGCTCTCACGCTCTAAAGATCACCTCCACCTCCTCCAAAGCTTCTCCTCTCTCAAAGCTGCTCTAACCACCAAGGACTGGAAAGAGGTCAGTATCCATCCACCATCATATGAGGGGACTGTGGTGAGAGCTGTGGATCAGCTGAAGGAAACACTCAATGAAGAGTTTGAAGACTTGTTTGAGGCTGAGCTGAAGAGGGTCCAGCAGTATGCAGTGGATGTGAGTCTTGATCCTGATACAGCACATCCTGAACTCGTTGTGTGTGACGATGGAAAACAAGTACAACGTAGTGACAATAGGAAGAAATGTCCACACAACCCAAAGAGATTTTCGAAGTTTGTTTGCGTTTTAGGAAAGCAGAGTTTCTCTTCAGGCAGATTTTACTTTGAGGTTCAGATTAAATACATGACCAAATGGATATTAGGAGTGGTCAGAGAGTCAGTCAACAGGAAGGAAGCCATCACACCGAGTCCTGATGAAGGTTACTGGACTGTAGCGGAACATAAAAACATTTGTGTAGCTCTTGATAAACCTCAAGTCTGTCTTTCTCTTCAGTCTGTTCCTGAGAAGGTGGGGGTGTTTGTGGATTATGAGGAGGGTCTGGTCTCCTTCCATAATGTAGATCATGCAACTCTTATCTACTCCTTTACTGGCTGCTCCTTTATGGAAAAACTCTGCCCACTCTTCTATCCCGGTGTTAATGATGATGGTAAAAACTCTGGACGTCTGATCATCTGTCCTGTGATGGTGGGTGATGGCATCAGTGATGATGATGAGGATGATGATAACTGATCATCAGTCAGTCAGTCTGATCTTTTTTCATGAAGAGATTGCATCAATTAAAGATTAATCGTAACATTAAACCAACACAGAGAAGAAGTCCTAAGAACAGAACTGAGCAACTCAAACCTGCTGATGAAAACCATGATATTCAGTCAGAACCGGCAGGTCAAGTCAGCACGCTGAACTTTAATTGATTTGTTTGTTTTACTGTTTTCAACTTGATAACAGTATAACCCATTTGTGTAATTTCAGTTTGAAAAAGACCTTTCCTTAATTTTCTTCCAGCGTTTTAAGGCACAGATGTTGTGAAATATCAAACAACAGGATTCAGAAACTCTTCTGATGTTTTAAGGTGTGCACTTAAATAAAAAATAAAAATCTGAACTTTTGTTTTCTCCTTTCATGTTTTTTGATGATAATCAGCTGCTGAACTCTAGTCTTCTTCCCTGTAATGTGGCAGCAGCATATGAGGTGAACAGTTTGGGAACAGGTTCGTGTCTCTGTTCTCATGGAGAAAATGATCCATTTGAGGAAATTTCATTCTGAGAATGCCGAAACTCTCTTCTTCTTTCAGTTTTTACGAGTGCAAACATTCAAACATATACTGTTCACAAATATGAGTACAAATGTTAATATTTAATTATTTTCAGGCCTGCAGTCAAACAGATTCATGTCTTTGTTCTCCTCGTCAAATTCCAAATCATCATTAATGAAGCAGATTTAAACGTTACATTTAAATGGGAAAAAATAGCTTCTAACTGTTAGTTCAGGTTTTATCAGGTGGCACCAACACATTCGTCTGAAACACATTGACGTGTTTATGATTTGTTCCTGTAAATCTGTATTTCTTATTGATGCTCAGATCAGACAAGCCCTACAGGACAGCTTTCTATATTTCATCCAATATTTCAATAAAATTGATCTCTGTTCATTTTAAAGTGGTAATGTTTTGAAAGTTTGAGATATTTCCTAATGTTGATGAACAGTTTGAGTCTTGAAGACATAAAACTATTGTAGTTATAAACTGTAATGAATGTTTAATGGCAGCAGAATCAGATGTGTAAAAACTAAGATGTACTGTTCATCTGAAGATATCTCAGGCTGTTCTTCATCTGTTTTGTAAATAAGACTTTCTACTGTCTGCTCTGTTTCAAGGAAGATAAATAAAGACTCGTCTTTCACTTTGGGCTGCTGGTTTCAGATTTTTAAAATCTGCTACTGTGATGCTACTTTCCAGAAATCTGATTAGTGAGTTGGTCTGGTTTCTGCTCTGGAGCAGGTTAGGTCCACCGTATAGGGATTAAATCTGAATTTAGGGTAAATGGAGAAAAATCCCACACGTCTGATATGTTTTTACAATATCTTTTTATTAACTCCAGTTGCGATTTATTGTCAAGAAGTGTCAGTAAACTAATGAATGTACTAACCAATTAAAAATTAATTCAAGTCCAGTTTAGTTGACTGCCTTCATTAGAATAAATGTGTATTGAGTCTCAGTCACTGAATAAGGTGACTCCCTTTAACGTAAAAGCTTAATAAAGTTTAAAATGCAGAGGGAAGCCCGGTGTCGGCGTGCTGATGCCGTGCCCGATCGTTTTTTCTGACCTGGTGAAAAACCAAAACGAATGACTCGAGACAGACTTCTTCAATTCAGTCAACTTCTTTATTTCAACCCCTGCACAGGAGGGAATCAGGTCAGCATAAAGTCTCTTGCAGATTCAAAGGGCAGTCCTTCTAACTGTTACATTTATATTATTCCAAAGTTCCTTATTTACCTCCCACCTTTCCTGTTATTCTGATATCACGTTCGCCTATACGACATACACAGTTTTGATCAAAACAACTTCTTCCTCATCTGTCGTCTTCTACCTTTCCTTTTAAGGTCTTGCATCTTTAACCCCATTCTTAAATGCATGTCTTAATTGTTTATGTGTGTGTGTGATGTACATGTCTGATCTGCAATGTGTGTGTGTGCGGGTCATGTCAAGTGTCTTGAGTGTGCGCTTTGTAGGTGTTAAGTGTGTTGCGCCCGGGGTTTACGCTCTCCTCCTTAGTTCTGCTTTTCTAGTCTATACTTATCCAAAGTGTTAGACTGTTCTTAACGCTGCCCTTTGTCCCCCCCCTCCCGTTATCTACTGCAACTTCTGTACTATTTCTTAGTATCTCGCCTATGCATCTTTTTTCTGTGATGTTGTTTCAACTATTGTTGCTCCTAAGGTCACACAGGGGCCTGCTTAAAAGTATAATGTTTAAACAGCATAATGCTAAAAAGCTATATAATGCTACAGTGGGGCAAAAAAGTATTTAGTCAGCCACCGATTGTGCAAGTTCCCCCACCTAAAATGATGACAGAGGTCAGTAATTTGCACCAGAGGTACACTTCAACTGTGAGAGACAGAATGTGAAAAAAAAAATCCATGAATCCACATGGTAGGATTTGGAAAGAATTTATTCGTAAATCAGGGTGGAAAATAAGTCAGCCGGAGAGGCACTCTGTGTGCGTTTGTTCTTCTTACATTTGAGGCATTAGTGACACAAACATTTGAAAAGTTATGTCTGTAAGTGGGCAGAAGGGATGTTATGTGGTCATTCGCGGCTCAAGAGTTGGCAGTTCGTCTTGTAATCGGAAGGTTGCCTGTTCGAGCCCCGGCTCCGACAGTCTTGGTCGTTGTGTCCTTGGACGCCAGTGTCCGGCAGCCTCGCCTCTGTCAGTGCGCCCGGGGGTGGTCTGATGAATTTGTGAGACCACCCCCGCCCCCCCCCCCCCCCCAAAAAAAAACAAACAAAAACAAAAACTGCTCAACATAACTGAACTACCAAAGAAACACATAAAATCAGATCTGTAGGGAGAGGCAGAAACTCACATGCGTAAGAAAACACCTGACTTGTTCCTGGCTGATAATCACATTAAAAGTCTCTGCTTAGCCACCAGCTCTCACCTGCTGACAGAGGCAGAACGAAACCTGAAAAAAACTGAACTTTAGGGTCAGAATTCAAAAAGTGAAACTGAAAGAAATTTAAAATCTTTCTTTTAAACAAGAATCAAACTGAGCTCATCCAGCCGTTCTCAACAGCACGTCCAAATGTTCAGTTGTTGGGTATTTTTTAAATGACATATATACCTGTACACACTGGACATATACTCACATATATAATATAATCATATATACTCGTAACCATTATATATATACCTACACTGGAGAGGTTTTTTCTTTTAAATAGAATCACTGTGATAAGCAGCTAACCTACATGTTCAAAATCACAAGACCCACAAATATTATCCACAAATCTTATTCACAATTATATTAATGAAGTTTGTGCCCCTGTTGTACGAGCAGATGTTGATCAGTACTGTTTGAAATGTAATAATTAGGATCAATAAGTAACCTCTGATTGTGTTATGACCAACGGTGACAAGTCCAAACATATAGGGTTAATTCAGCTTGGCACAGCTACGTGTGCACCTGGGACTCTTTCTCTCTCTGCGCTCATTTTCATTTCCTGTCTGTCATTTTGTGTGTCTCTGCTGTGTGTGCTTAAAGTTATCTACACCCTGGGGTTACCTTTGCTTCACTTCGCTTGCTTTCTATGTGTTGTTTTATTGTAAATGCACAGGGCATGTTCATATGACACTGTTTAATCAACTCAGTTCCAAGAATTCTACTCTTTTCCAGAGGACCTTTTTCAGTGATTTAATTTTAATTGAATCTGAAAAGCTGGACTTCCACAGCGTTGGTGGGATAAGGTTATCATATTGACTTCAAAGTTCGCGACCCCACACAGTCTCATCTCTTTATGACGTGGATTACTTCTACATGAACACTGGATTACAGACTAGGAGTAAAAACAAACAAACATAAAGGCTAACCACAATTTGCTGCTTTGACAACTGTGACTCTTCTAATTAAAAAAAAGAAAGAATTAAGATTTAATAAAAAAATAAGAGTTTCTTATTTTTTCTGGAGCTTTGATTGGGAGAAAAAACATCTTCTGTTCTTTGGCTGTTGAACCCTTTAAGACATGATGCAGTGCATGCTAAATGTTGGACTGAAGTTCTGAATCTCTTATTTTAACTTTTGCATTAAAATAAAACTCCAACTGTTTCTGAGAAGGAATCCAACCTGACAACAAAGAATGGTAAATGGCCTGTATTTGTATAGCGCTTTTCTAGTCCCTAAGGACCCCAAAGCGCTTCACACTACATTCAGTCATTCACCCATCCACACACACATTCACACACTGGCGATGGCAAGCTACATTGTAGCCACAGCTGCCCTGGGGCGCACTGACAGAGGCGAGGCTGCCGGACACTGGCGCCACCGGGCCCTCTGACCACCACCAGTAGGCAAACATGGGGTTAGTATCTTGCCCAAGGATATTTGGCATGCAGCCAGGAGGCAGCCTGGGATCGAACCACCGACCTTCTGATTAGTGGCTGACCTGCTCTGCCACCTGAGCTACAGCCACCCCTGTAGCTCAGGTGGCAGAACAAAAGTCTGGATGGATCGCATTCCAGCATTTATCAGATGAAACTTTTTGTTTCACAGCTGATTCAGTGGGGAAAAAATCAGTCTGTCCTCAAAGGAACCTTAAACTGAGCTCATCCAGCCTTTTTCAACAGCACAGCAGAGCTTCTATCCAACACTGGTGAGTTCAAAGCATCACAGTCACTCTGTTTTAAATTTAAACTCTCTCTGTGTCAGGAAACATAATTATAACACTGCTGAAGCTGGTGTGTTTTCATATCACCACTCTCTCCCACTGGGGACACTCTCTGCTATTTCATCCAAGTTACTCCAGACTTCCTCTTTCTCTTCTAACTGACATCCAACCTGTGAGGCATTCACACTGACAACATTCAACATGACTCCTTTGATTTCTAGTTTCAAACTCATGATGCCGTCTAACACAAGATGGCTGGTATTGTCATCAAACTTGGAGTAAATAACCTGTGAAACAGTGTTCAGAGCACACTGAAATGTGAACTTTGGGCTCACAAGGACTACTTTCACATACACTGACCTACTTATGAGTATGAATGTGTATGAATATTAGATAGAAAGCACTTAAACAGAAAGAGCATCGAAAAAATACTTGTATGAATGGGGGAATGAGGCAAGTTGTGTAGTGCTTTAATTACTATATGAGTACTATCTGGTTGTTAAGTGATGACGTGATTATCTCAGTTGTTCTCCTGATTGAAGTTTGGTCTGTTTACAGCGTCCTGCAATGCAGTTGCATTTGTCCCTAACCACTGGGAACCCCTGCGTTAACTTTTATTGAGTGGAAAAACGTTTGCGTTCATCCTTCTTCTTCATGTGTTTACATTATGCTTGTCACGGTCAGTGGGAGCTGACTGTATGTAGAGTGAATAGTGGGACCCAATTGCAGACATGGAAGGAGACGTAACTTATGTTAAACACAAGGCGAGCCATTTATTGAGGCTGAAAAACATGAAACAGAAAACAAGGCTCAACCAGGGGAAAACTAAACTGAAACCTAGACAGGGAGAAACTATGGTTAACTATGACACGGTGACATGAACACGAGTATGCGAGAAACTATGAGGAGGTAACAAGAACAAGAAACATGAAACCTGAGCTGAGTCATGAAAGACTTAATCCTGACATGACGTGGTGGGAGGTAACACAGACGACCAGACAAAGACTGAACAAAAACATGTAGACTAAATACACACAGGAGGTGATTAGGGGAAGTGGAAACACAACCATTCCCAACCATTTGGAGCCACTGCACATATTTCACATTAGAAAAATTACAGGGCACACCACCAAACAAAAATGTCACAAAAAGGCTATTGATAATTTCCCCCCACGCACCAGATATAATGGGATTGGCTCAGTTTGTCCCCAGTATACCGTTTTTTGCTTTCTTCTGACCACTACTCATGCTAGGGCCTTCATCTGGATTGGAATTTTCATAATCATAATCTTAATTCTAACCAATATAGAAATTATCTATTAGATTACATTAGTCTTGATACAGCCTCTGCCACCACATCAGATCAATTGCTCTGGGCTCCTTTGATCAGCTCCATCACCTAGTGGGGGTGGGGGGTCATAGTTTGGTCCCGCCTTCACTGTTGTGATTGGTGTGGGGGTAGGGACAGGCTTAGGGCGTCGGGGGGTTCCCCGGAGGCATCTTTCTTGGGGGGCTCAACCCGGGGTAGCGGTCATGTCCGGTTAGGGGCTCTGTTGGCTCTCAGGTGACTGTTTCCTCGCGGCTGCGTGCAGCGGGACTAGGGGAGGGTCTGTGCTGACGGACGTGGGTTACTGACCTGGTAACCTGGCTGCCCCTGGGTGGGTCCGGGATGGGCGTGAGGTTCTGGGGGCGCTCCGTCTCTGGGCTGGGGCCCGGGCCGGGCCTCGGGGGCTTGGGTCCTGGTTGGTGTGTTGCCGGGGTTGTGGGCGGGTGGGTGCATGGGGGCCCAGCCCTGGAGCAGGGTGCCGCCGGTGCATCGAGCCACCTGGGGGGCTCTTCAACTGGTGGGGAAGATTGTCACATCTTGCAGGAGCTTTCTTCTCCTCAGGGGCTCTCTCTACAGGAGGGGGAGATACAGGAGAGGTGGAGGAAGATCTCAGCCTGGGTGTTTATTGTCTTATGTAGTCTGGAAGAAGAGTGGATGGTGGGGTGGGTGCAGTTTTCTCTGTGGTGGGGTTGGGTGGACTGTCCTGGGCTCTGTGGGGCCGGGCGGCGCTGCTGCGCTGGGCCCCGGTCTGGATGGGCCTGGGCCCCCTTTCCCTGGTGGGTCGCGGGAAATGGGGGTGCCTACTGGGGTCAGCGGGGGAGCTGGCCCCAGGGAGGGGTCACTTGCCCCTCCCTTCCTTCCCTCCCCATCTCCAGCTGCCTCCCTCTTCCCGCTCCACCACAACCACCCACACATGCAGGACCTTGGAGTAGGGATATGTCACCAGGGTGCAGAGGAGGCTACCCCCCCCGTCCCCTTCTGGCTGCCTCTGCCTCAATTTTATCCCACAACTTAGACATTCACATTACTCACACTCTCATTACACATACATATAGGATCTTGGGGGTGGGCACGATACACGGAATCCAAAGTACCATCAGGGTGTACACCTCACCCCTGGCGTCGTTGCCCACCTCTCAATGTTAAATACACGTAGACATTGAGGGCCAGCAGGAGGGACCATGCGCTTACCTGCTGCTCTCTGGCAGGTAGCTCCATGCCCTCCTGGGTTTTAAATGCACCTTAGAACACACATGCATCAACACTACAATGAGCGGGTGGAGGGAGGTTTGGAGTCTTCTCTCACCCCCATTCTCTGCGACCTGCTGGAGCGGGGGAGCTAGGAGGAGGAGTTGGCCGTCCGACTGCGGTCTGGAGTGTGGGGCCTCCCTGCTGCTGCGGAGTCGGGGCGGTCTGCCTCCCCCCACCGCAGGGAAAAGGGTAACACCACCTGGGTCTGGGGGCAGTTCCCCCCCTCCAGGGGCAAGGGTACCTAGACCCGGTTTGTAGAGTACGCTTGGGGAGTGTGATCGTGTGTACAGCGTCTCTTTATGTCTGTCTCCACGTTGGTTGAGTGTGGAGTAAGTGTATATGAGAGCATGAGGCTGGGAATGGATGTTTGTATCTGTGTGTGCCTGTATGTCTGTGTCTATATGTCAGGTTGGGTGTCAGGCGCCACCTCTCTGGGGACATCTTAGGCCCTCCAAGGTTTGGAGGCCTATCTCCCCCTACCACCACTTCCCCTGCCAGTGGCGGACTCCCTCAGACATCGGTGCGTTGGTGGTTCTTTGTGTCCGGGGGTGGGCGTCCAGGTACACACCGGCTCACTCCTTGGCGGCCGCTTATCGGGGCCTGGAGCCTGGGGCTTGCTCGGGCCACTTCGGAGGTGGGGTGCCCCCGGCCTCTCGGCCTGGGGCTCGGTCACTCAGGTGCGGCTGGCTGCCGGCGGAGCTCACGGGCGCGTCACTGCAACTCCCCCTGGTTTCTGCTCCGCGGCTGCTGAGTGAGCCCTCATCTGGGACTCTCCTCAGCTCTTTCTGGGACAGTGGCGCTGCTGCCCCTCTGTTGGTCTTCCTTGGTCTCTTGTGTTCTGGGGGCCTCTGGATGTCTGGAGTTTTGATCTCCTCCATACCTGCTTCATGCCCTGGAGGACGGGGCTGTGGCCCCCCCACACCCTCTAGCAGATCATTACATGAAGGAACCTTTTAAAAAACAAAAAACAAACGCGTCCATGCTCACAGGTGTACACACGGGTGATCACACCCACAAACTACACCCTTTTTGGCTCCTACCTCAAAGCACACTGTGTTCTGTTGATCTTATGTGCTGCACAATAATGTTTAATATTTAGTATTTACTGTCATATTCCCATATATCATTGTGATGTTGTTTATTCTATTACTCTTGTTCTCTTCTGCTTGTTTTCTGTTTTCTTTCTCAGCAGGTGACCCAGGTGATTGATATATGCATTTTTTTTCTTCTTTTTTTTCTTTTTCTGCTCATTCTGTTGGTTTTTGGTTTTTGCCCTTCTCCCCCGTCCCTCTTCTCAGCTGTTTCTCTTTCCCTCTTTCTTTCTCTCCTTCTTTCCCCCAGTCAAGTCTGTCCCATATTCAGTAAGTGAAAATAAAATAAACAATAAAAGGTGAATCAAATGGACCATTATGGCAAGGCTGGGATGGTCAATTTGGTAAAGTAAATCCGTTGGGCATCTTTCTTTGCCTTTAGACAACAATTCTGATGGCAAAAGAGCCAAACGGGACAGGCAAAAAAAAAAAAAAAAAAAAAAATGGATTGGAATTTTCTCCAGGACCCGGGTCAGGATGGCTACTTTTTCTTTTCAAATATTTATCTATTGCTATTACACGCTGTGTTGTCTGACTCGAAGAAAGACTATTATGTAATTTCTTCTTCATCTTCTTCTGTTTCACTGGCAGGTGGCAGCTCATTTAATTAGAGCAGGTAGTTACTGCCCCCTAGTGGAGAATGTAATTGTTTTGCCAGTTACTCATGCCTGTCACTTAGAGCAGCGGTCCCCAACCCCTGGGCCTCGGACTGGTACTGGTCCGTGAGTCGTTTGGTACCGGGCCACGAGAGTTGAGGTTCAGGTGTGAAATTTATGGTTTTCAGGGTTTTTATCGGTTTTCAGCGTTATTTTGTTATCGTTTTTATCATTAACTCTATTTTCCTGGGTCTTTTCACATGTGTTATGAATAAATCTTCTTTTTTTCAGTACCGGTACTAGTTTTATTTTGTTGTATTTATCCGCGACACCTTAAAGGCCGGTCCGTGAAAATATTGTCGGGCATAAACTGGTCCATGGCGCAAAAAAGGTTGGGGACCGCTGACTTAGAGTGCTAATCAAACGGAACCAGATAATCTTCCAAGACACAGCTGATCATTTCTTACAGCACACCAGGTCGCAGTGGTTGGAAAACACTGACAAAGGGAAACAGCTGACACAAATGAACCTCATGATACCACAGAGAAAAGTAACAGGAAACATGGAAAGACGTAGACATAACATCACTGGCTTGACAACATGAAACACACAGACAAGAAATACCTGACATACTGACACAGGAGACAAGAACAGATTTACACATGAAAACCTAAACTGCAATAAAAATTCTACTAAATCCTAACCAATAATACCAACACAAGAACTTTTCATACTTTCAATATAATATAAGAAATTAGAAATACAAAATGAACTCAAAATGCTCAGTCATAGACCCAGCCCATGACAATACTAACCATAGCTGTGTAGCTAGCCACATTTCTATATACCAGCTAGCCCAACTTCAGTAACCCTACAAACGTCACTACTGTTTAGTTTTCTGTCTTCATTTATGTCGGAAGTGGTAGCAGAGCTGTACGTTTTAATTTTTCAGAAATCCCTCAGTCAGAACATGCTGTATTATGTTTAGGTGTAAGCTAGCGAGCAAACTCTCTACTGACTTTGAAGTCCATTAAACTTCATAAATTCTGTTTTCATGGATGCCTGGATGTTAAACTTAGTGGTTACACCTGGTAGAGCAGCCACACTAATCACTTTATTTAAGATGAAAGAATTTAGACAGTTCATAGCTCTCAGTGATGTTGCAGTGTTCTTTTGACTTTGGGACCTGAAGTGGAGTTTGAACCCGGAAACAGCTAACGACATCAGACTTAAAGACCGGATATATAGCTGTATAAAAACAGGTACATTTACAATTATTTGAAACTCTGGTCATTTTTAGCGCGAAAATCCACCACTGGAAAGGGAGATATGTGACAGAAGAGAAAGAAAAGCAAAATAGGTTCATTTTAAATGTGACTGCGATTTAAAATAAAATCATTTTCTTTTCTTTCTCACTCAGGGTGCAGACATGTCTGCTGCCAGCTGTCTTCTATCAAAAGATCGGTTTCTGTGCTTCATCTGTCTGAATGTCTTCACTGATCCAGTCTCCACACCATGTGGACACAACTTCTGCAAAAACTGCATCAGTCAACACTGGGATATCAGTGAGAGGTGTCAGTGTCCTTTATGTAAAAAGGCATTTGAAGTCAGACCTGAGCTGCACATCAACACTTTCATCTCTGAGATGGTTTCTCAGTTCAGACATGAAACTCAGCAGAAAGTCAGCAGCAGCAGCTCAGAGCAACAAGCTGCCAAACCAGGAGAAGTTCCCTGTGACATCTGCACTGGAACCAAACTGAAGGCCCTGAAGTCCTGCCTGGTGTGTCTGGCCTCCTACTGTCAGACTCACCTGGAGCCTCATCTGACAGCTTCACGGCTGAAAAGACATCAGCTGATTGATCTTGAGGAGAACCTGGAAAGCAGGATGTGTATGAAGCATGATAAACCTCTGGAGCTGTTCTGTAAGACCGATCAGACATGTGTCTGCATGCTCTGCTGTGTTTTTGACCACAAGACTCATGAGTTTGTTCCTCTGAGAGAAGAATATGAAGGAAAGAAGGCAGAACTGGGGAAGACTGAGGCTGAAATTCAACAGATGATCCAGAAGAGACGACTGAAGATTCAGGAGATCAAAGAGTCAGTGAAGATGAGTAAAGATGCTGCAGACGGAGAGAAAGCAGAAGGTGTTCAGGTCTTCACTGCTCTGAGGAAGACTCTCAGGAGATGTTTGAAAAAGTTCATAAAGGAGATTGAAGATAAACAGGAAACAACAGAGAAACAGGCTGAAGGTTTCATCACAGATCTGGAACAGGAAATCTCTGAGCTGATGACAGAGGTCAGTATCCATCCACCATCATATGAGGGGACTGTGGTGAGAGCTGTGGGTCGGCTGAAGGAGACTCTCAGTAAAGACATGAAGAAGCTGTTTGAGGGTGAGCTGAAGAGGGTCCAGCAGTATGCAGTGGATATGACTCTTGATCCTGATACAGCACATCCTTATCTCATCCTGTCTGATGATGGAAAACAAGTACACTGTGGTGAAGAGGAGAATGATCTTCCAGACAACCCAGAGAGATTTTTTTTTTTTTTCTAAATGACATCAGAAACAGCAGTATGCGACATTACGTGATGGCAGAGCTTCAGTTCATCCTTTGTCATTTTTTTTTTTTTTTTTTTTTTTTTTAATAAATAGGACAGGGGGAATGAATGAGAGAAAGAGGGGGAGAGAAAGAAAGAAAACCAAAGGGGAGAAGAGACGGTGAGAAGGGGGGGGGGGGGGAAGAGAGAGAGAGAGAAAAAAAAAGAACTCCTGGGTCACCTGTATGGAGAAAAAAAACAAAAAAAAACAAAAAAAACAAACAGAGGAGACAGAAAACAACAAAGAGTAACATAATAATAGAGAAAACAAAGCACCATCACAATAAACTAGCTAGTCATAGATATCAATATTTACTAAATAATAAACGATATTGTGCAGCACGCAAGATAGACAGCGCACAGTGTGCTTTGAGGCAGCAGCCAAGAAAGCTTTAGTCCGCGTCTGTGAATACCCATGTGTGCATACCTGTGTGGATCAGCATGCTTGCATTCCAAAGGTTTCTCCATGTAATGATCTGCTAGGGAGTGTGGGGGGGCCACAGCCCCGTCCTCCAGGGCATGAAGCAGGTATGGAGGAGATCAAAACTCCAGACATCCAGAGGCCCCCAGAACACAAGAGACCAAGGAAGACCAACAGAGGGGCAGCCGCGCCACTGTTCCAGTAGGAGCTGAGGAGAGTCCCAGATGAGGGCTCGCCCAGCAGCCGCGGAGCAGAAGTCAGGGGGAGTTGCAGTGACGCGCCCGTGAGCTCCGCCGGCCCCCAGCTGTGCCTGAGTGACCGAGCCCCAGGCCGAGAGGCCGGGGGCACCCCACCTCCAAAGGGGCCCGAGCGAGCCCCAGGCCCCAGGCCCCGACAAGCGGCCGCCAAGGAGTGAGCCGGTGTGTACCCGGACGCCCACCCCCAGACACAAAGAACCACCAACACACCGACACCTGAGGGAGTCCGCCACCGGCAGGGGAAGTGGTGGTGGGTGGAGATAGGCCTCCAAACCTTGGAGGGCCTGAGGTGTCCCCAGAGAGGTGGCGTCTGATACCCAACCTGACATATAGACACAGACATACAGGCACACACAGACACAAACATCCATTCCCACCCTCATGCTCTCATATACACTTACTCCACACTCAACCAACGTGGAGACAGACATAAAGAGACGCTGTACACACAATCACACTCCCCAAGCGTACTCTACAAACCGGGTCTAGGTACCCTTGCCCCTGGAGGGGGGAATTGCACCCAGACCCAGGTGGTGTTACCCTTTTCCCTGCGGTGGGGAGAGGCAGACCACCCCGACTCCGCAGCAGCAGGGAGGCCCCACACCCCAGACCGCAGTCGGACGGCCAACTCCTCCTACTAGCCCTCCCGCTCCAGCAGGCCGCAGAGAGATTTTCTGTGGAGCGTCTTGTTTTAGGAAAGCAGAGTTTCTCTTCAGGCAGATTTTACTTTGAGGTTCAGGTTAAAGAAAAGCCTGACTGGGTTTTAGGAGTGGTCAGAGAGTCAGTCAACAGGAAGGAAGTCATCACACCGAGTCCTGCGAATGGTCTCTGGACAGTAGGAGCATATGAAAACATTTGTGGAGCTCTTGAAGATCCCACAGTCCCACTCTCTCTTCAGCGTGGTTCTGAGAAGGTGGGGGTGTTTGTGGATTATGAGGAGGGTCTGGTCTCCTTTTATGATGTAGATGATGTAGATGTGATCTACTCCTTTACTGGCTGGTCCTTCACTGAGAAACTCTACCCATTGTTCTGTCCCAAAGTTAATGTTGATAATGATGATGAGAACAGTTGTGGTAAAAAAATTAAACCTCTGATCATCTGTCCTGTCAATCAGTCAGTCTGATAGTTTACCATGTGGAAACTGGACCATATACAGAATCATCTCAACCTTTCAGCTGACACAGAAAAGAAGTCATAAAAAACATAACTGAGAAAACTGCAGCTGCTGATCATGATCATGATATACAGTTAGAAGCTGCAGATTCGAGTCAGTTGAGTTTTTGTTAAACTGTTTTCAAGTTGAAAAAAAGATTACAACATAACAAAATAGAAACTCTCCTTTTCTTTTGCTTTCAGTGTTCAAAGGCACAGACATTAAAGCATATACTGTACACACGTTTGAGGAAACATGTTAATATTTTATTATTTTCATTCACCTTTTCTTAAATATCAAAATCAGGGTTTCTGAAAATATTTTTTTAATATGTACACCATGCTTTTTCAGAATACAATAAATACAATTCTAAAGTTTTATTTCTTCTTTGATGATTGTTAAGGTTCACATATTGAGGAAGGAGAGTACAAACAACTATGGTCCAGAGCTTGGTCAAACAATTGATTTTAATGAATGCACGCGTGGGAAAACCAGTCTGTACGCAGACAGGGATTGATCTTCGACTTAATCAAAGCATACACAGATTTTTATAGCATCAGGGTTTGAATTAATGACGCCCATTCATACGTCACAGACAGAATATATACATACGTCCAATTAAAACCACAATGCCTTTTAACACGGTTTAAAAGAACATCGTCTGGAACATGAGCCCCACATCCTGCCAGACGCTGTTCCTCTTTCCAGAGACAAACATGACCAACTTCTCACCTATAAATGAGTCTAACTAATGTATGTGTGTGTATGTGTTGACCTTACATGCTCTCTCATCTCACCCGTTGCACTTCTGACCTTTCACCAGAACAGAGGCTCATCCTTATGTGTAACAACCTAACTGAAACTATATGTACTATATTGAATAAATGTTTTAATCAAGAACCTCTACTAAAAGCTTAATAAACGAATATAAACGTATAACAGACAGTTTGAATAACCCAGTAATTCAAATAGCCTCGTCTAACCTGCTCCTCAGAATAACTTAGACTCTGCTTTCACTTCTGCAAACTCTCTGCAACTTCCTGTCAACTCCTGCCTGCAACTTAGTCTTTCTGAAAGACACACACTGTTTAAACCTCTGAATGCAATATTAATGAAAGACATCATTTTACAAACTATAGACCAGTGTCAATACTCTCCCAGTTCTCTAAGATACTGGAAAAACTCTTCATAAAAAGATTTGACAGTTTTGTGGAAAAATATGAATTAATGACAGATAGTCAGTATGGGTTCAGAAACAACAGATCAACAGCTTTGGCACTGATAGATTTAATGGAAAAGATAACGGAATGTATGGATAATAAGAGGTATGCGCTCGGAGTTTTCTTAGATCTAAAGAAGGCGTTTGATACTGTTAATCATGAAATTCTATTAAAAAAACTGGAAAAGTACGGGTTTAGGGGAGTGGTTTTGGAATGGTTAAAAAGCTATGTAGGGAATAGGCAACAATATGTACAAATAAATGAATATAAATCTAATTTGATGGATATAGCTTGTGGAGTACCTCAAGGTTCAGTACTGGGTCCAAAAATGTTTATTATGTACTTTTAAAGTTTGTAATATTTGCAGATGACACAAATATACTGTGTTCAGGTGTGGAGTTGCCACAGGTTTTGGAAATGATCACACAGGAATTAACGCTATTAAAGAAGTGGTTTGATATAAATAAATTATCATTGAATCTAGATAAAACCAAATTTATGTTGTTTGGAAACCAAAAGAAAAATATCGAAGTAGAAATATGTGTTGACAATGTATATTTAGAAAGAGTAAATGAAATAAAATTTCTTGGGGTGATCACTGACCACAAGCTCTGTTGGAAGCCACACATTACTTATGTTCGGGGGAAATTGGCACGGGGCATTGCCGTCCTGGGGAAAGCAAAGCATATGTTGGATCAGAAAGCACTGCACATTTTATACTGTGCTTTACTACTGCCATATATGAGCTACTGTGTAGAGGTCTGGGGAAACACATACAAAAGTAACACACAAACAATAACTATAATACAGAAAAGGGCCATTAGATTAATAAATAATGTAGGGTACAGGGACCATACAAATGCACTCTTTGTCAAAATGCAAGCTATTAAATTCCAAGACTTGGTGAAGCTTAAAACAGCGCAGATAATGTATAAAGTAAGAAATAAACTGCTTCCCAAAGAAATCTGTAAATTGTTCATAGAAAGAGAAGGTGGGTATAACTTAAGAGGGAGATGGAATTTAAAAATACAAAGTGCTAGAACAACTTTAAGAACTATGTCTATCTCAATTGCAGGAGTTAAATTATGGAACAGTCTAACAGAAGAAATAAAAGACAGTCAAAACATAAAACAGTTTAAAGTAAAATATAAAAACCTAATTTTAAATAAGTATAAGAATGAAGAAAACGGGGTTAACCCAGGACGGTAATGTTGCTGGAAATGGTGTTGCGGTTCTTTTTTGTTTTTTTTTTTGTTTTGTTTTGGTTTGTTGTTTTTCCATAACTTGTGTATCTGCAAATATACACATTCTGTATTTTTTATATGAAAGAAACTATACTGTGGTGGGGCTTGCTAATTTCTTGTTTTGATTTATGTATGTTATGTTTTGTTTTACTTCATATGTTTCATATGTTTCATATGTTGTTTGTTTAATTTAAGACAAAAAAAAATTTAATGAATGAGAGGTAAAACTTGAGGGGGTAGGGACAAATAAGTAAATACTTCAGCCTACTCCTTTTCAAACAAATAATGGAATGATATTTTGTAATGATTGTGAAGGCACATGTTTGAAATGTTTGAAATAAAAATGAACTGAACTGAACTGAACTGAATGCTGCAGATTATATTATTAATACAATAGTAATGATGATGATTATTTACCAATAGCAGTAAAATAATTTCCCTGATCCACATGATAATCAGCCGGTGAACTTCAGCCTTTTTACCTCTGAAGTGACAGCAAGACCAGTTCTTTTAGAAAGACCCACATTTACGCCAGTAGCATGAAATCTATCATACATGTCATAAATAAATTTGGAAAATGCAATTCTTTAGTTGCATCTAGTCAGCTAAGTTTTCATTATTTTTTCTCTCTGATGTTCAGCCCGGATTAAGATGACAAAAATGCAGCACTTTAAGTGAAAATGCAGCAGAGGGCGCTCTTAGCCAGGCCCAGTTCTTTATTTAAAACATTTAAATCATTGTGTGTGTTTGATTAGTGATGATTCAGCTCATCAGAGCTGCTTCAGTGTTTCACTCTGTTTTTTCTTTATTCCAGCTTCACTGTGCAGCACATGTTGGCTTTATTTTGGAATTATTTTCTCTTCTCCTCTAAGACATCTTTGAACTAATTTTTGTGTTTGTCATGGTTTATGTCCTAGTTCTATATTAGTTTTTCTTCAGCTCAGTTTTCCACAGTATAGTCTCTGTCTTTCAGCCTTCCCGGTCACAAACCCATGACTGTCTGTTTTCTCCCTAGTCCCAGTGTCAATCCCACGTGTCTTAGTCATGCTCTCAGTGTTTGTACTTCCTGCTTTGTTAATCTTCTATCTCATGTGTATCCGGTTGTTCAGTGATGACGCGACGAATCCTACTTCCGGGTCTAAAGTAGTCTGCGTCTAATATGGCTTTTGTGTTGTTAACATGTTTAATGTTATGTATTTTCTTCTATTTTATCTCAAAAAGCTCCAAAAACAGTCAGTGATCCCTGTTGACCTCCCTCGGCTTTTATTACCGCTAATCATTTATTTAAGCTCAGTTTTTAAAACCTTAGGATGTAACTACAGCCCAGCCCATGCAGCAGTATATGAATGACTAACCTTGTATTGTGGATGGATTATCTCAGTTGTTCTCCTGGCTGAAGTTTGGTCCTTTTACAGCATCCTGCCATGCGATTACATTTGTTCCTGACCACCGAGAACACTCACGTTAACTTTTATTGAGTGGGAAAAAAAGTTCGCTTGTTTATATTATGCTAACATAGCTGTGTCGCTAGCGGTCACGTAGCACATCATTATATACCAGCTAGCCCAACTTCAGTAACCCTACAAACGTCACTGCTGTTTAGTTTTCTGTCTTCATTTATGCTGGAAGTGATAACAGAGCTGTATGTTTGAATTTGTTTCCAAAACCCTGCAGTCAGGACATGCTATATTGTATTTAGATAGAAGCTAGCGAGCTAACTTCCTGCTAACTTCTAACTCCGTTAAATGTCATAAATTCCGTTTTCATGGATGCCTGGATGTTAAACTCAATTATTACACCTGGTAGAGCAGAACGCTGATCATTTTATTAAAGATGAAAGACTTTAGACAGTTTTTCAACTCTCAGTAATGCCATAGTGATCGTTTGATATATGGACCTGCAGCGGAGTTTAGACCCAGACACGGCTAGTGACGTCAGCCTGAACAATCGGATTCTGTTCAGTTTTGCTTCCCCTGCGCCATCATTCAGTTTAGTGTCAGCTGTGTTCCCACCTGTGGCCTGTTCCCTTGTAGTCCTCTTTGTGTGTATATTGTCTGCATTTCTCTCTGTTGTGTTCTCACTCATGCATGTGTTCTCTCTTTCAGTATGTGTTTCATGATATCACAAAAACATGACTGGTTAACCTACAGGTTGATGTAAGAGAACAACCACAAGTGAGATTGTTCGGCAATCAGCTGAGCCAGCTTCATATTTTGCTGGACCAACTGGACCTGAGAATTAAATAAGTTACTAACTTAAATATTTGAGTCATCAAAATTTCTGTCAGCTGAATATTTTGAATCGTGAACATGGTACAAAAAAATAAATTTAAAGTTCCATTAATGTAATCGTTTTGCACCCCCCACCAACCCCTGTTTTTTCCCTTTTACTTTCACTTCCACCAATCCTGATCTGTGACAGCAGAGATAAGGCTGGTTGGGGGGAAGGTCTGAAACCGCTCAATTGCAGCTGTTTCACAGTAGCAAGTGTCGTTAAATAAATAAACGAGAAATAGACTTCAAGAATCAAGAGACTCAGAAAAAAAAGACAACAAAATAGAAACAATCCTACTGTGTGTCAAACACTTCCTTAGCTTCTTCATTCAACGTGTAGAATTGCAGCTCTGCACCTAGGCTGCCACAATCTGTAGAATGAAGAAAGTGCATGCATGGTTCGCTGGCTTTGCAGCTGATTTCGGATCAACCGTGATCCGTTGCACCTCTAATATCTGAGGTGCTTCTGCGCTACCACAGGGACACGACTTCATCAAACCTCTTTAGCAGTTTTTAAAGGCTCTGACTTTTTAAATAAAGGCTGAAATATCTCCATCATTGAATCCTGCTATTGCACAGAACAGAAATTTATAATTTAATACATCTAGCAGTAACATATGGTCAACTTATGCTATGCAGGTAGTGCTGCTTCTCTGTGAGGATGCGTCTGTGTGCGTTTGGTCTTCTTACATTTGAGGAAATAGTGACACAAACATTTGAAAAATTATGGCTTTAAGTGAGCAGAAAGGATGTTATGTGTAGTTTTATACATTTGTACGCAGAGAAAGTTTAATGAAAGAGAAAATTATCAGATTTGTGAAGATGAACTTAATAAATTGTGTGTAACTGATCAGTGTTTATTTGGGTTTGGATGTATACATTTGTAAAAGAAGTTTTGCATGTGCTCAAATTGCTTTGCATTTATGTGTGGATTTAAGCATGTTTGAGAATCCTCTAAAGTTAAACACACATCACTGCAGTCATTTGTCTTAGTTTACACTCATACTTATTTGTAACACTGTTGAGACAAATTTTGCTATAAAAAAAATCCAGGTTTAGTGTTTCTAAGGTCTTTTTGCTCTCCGACATCTCGTGTAAAGATTTGAGGAAATGATTAGTTGCACAAATCATGAGAGAATCTGTTTGGTTTCTTGACATGATGGTGCAGCTTTAGAGCTGAACAACATTTGAGAAGTCAAAACAAACAGAAAATGTGACAGCAAAAATTTCCCTTCACGTTTGAAAAACAACCCAAACAAAGCTGCTCAACATGACTGAAATATCAAAGGAACACATGAAGTCAGATCTGTGTGAGAGGCAGAAACTCACATGCGTAAGAAAACATCTGAATGTTTCTGGCTGATAATCACATTAAAAGTCTCTGCTTAGCCACCAGCTCTCACCTGCTGACAGAGGCAGAACAAAACCTGAAAAACCAGAACTTCAGGATCAGAATTCGAAAAGTGAAACTGAAAGAACTTTAAAATCTGTTTCTTTTAAACAAGAATCAAACTGAGCTCATCCAGCCGTTCTCAACAGCACAGTAGAGATTCTGTCCAACACTGGTGAGTACAGACGATCACACTGTTTTAAAATCCAGATGTTCAGTCTCATCTCTTTATGACTTAGAATACTTCTGCATCAACACAGGATTACGGACTAGGAGTAAAAACAAACAAATATAAAGACAGTAAGTGAAAGTAAATTTTTGTTTCACAGCAGTTTCACTGCGGAAAATCTGTTTCTCCTCAAAGGAACCTTAAACTGAGCTCATCCAGCCTTTCTGAGCAGCACAGCAGAGCTTCTGTCCAACACTGGTGAGTACAGATGATCACGATCACACTGTTTTAAATTTAAACTCTCTCTGTGTCAGGAAAAATAACTGTAACACTGCTGCAGCTGGTGTGTTTCACATTTTTTCTAAATGATGACATAGGAGCTGATTTAATAGCAGCACTGAACAGATTACATTTGTTGTACAGAGAAAAAGAAGTTTACATTTAAAACCTTTCATCTCTAATGTCAGGGTCTGAAGAGCTCACTGCTTTGTGCCTGACACACCTGCAGGGAGAGGCGGAGATTCAACTGAGTCTATCAGGTTTTCCTCAACAACACAACAAACAGCAGTGAGTGCAGCTGATCACGTTCATGATTCAATGCTCTGTTCATGTCATTCTGACTCTTTTTGTTAGAGCCATCGTCTCCAAGCTTCTTCTTGTACATGGTCACCACAGCCATTTCCATCCTTTTGGCAAAATGCTTCACCATCTGTCCTTCCTCGTTTCTCTCATTAACACCATACCTGCCCAACACCTGATAACCTCTGCCTCCTTCACCTACATGTCAATTAAAGTCTGCTCTAAACACCACTCTCCTCCCCACTGAGGACACTCTCTGCCACTTTATCCAAGTTACTCCAGAATGTCTCTAACTGACATCGAACCTGTGGGGCACTCACGCTGACAACATTCAACATCACCCATTTGATTTCTTGTTTCAAACTAATGATCCTGTCTAACACAGATGGCTGGTATTGTCCTCATATGGATCTAAGAGTAAAAAAACCCTGTGAAACTGAGTGTTGGTCGTGTTTAACATGACCATCCACCACCGGAAGAGGAGACATGAGACAGAAGGAAGTAAAAGCAGAACAAGTCCACTTTAAATATGAGTAAAACTGAATTGTGCATAAAATAATTTCATTTTCTTTCTTTCAGACATGTCTGCTGCCTGCTGTCTTCAATCTGAAGATCGGTTTCTGTGCTCCATCTGTCTGGATCTCTTCACTGATCCAGTCTCCACACCATGTGGACACAACTTCTGCAAAAACTGCATCAGTCAACACTGGGATATCAGTGAGAGGTGTCAGTGTCCTGTGTGTAAAACGGTGTTTGAGATCAGACATGAGCTGGGGGAAATCTCTGAGCTGATGAAGAGAAGCTCTGAGGTGGAGCAGCTCTCACTCTCTAAAGATCACCTCCACCTCATTCAAAGCTTCTCATGCCTACAAGTTGCTCCAACCAGCAATGACTGGACAGAGGTCAGTATCCATCCACTATCATATGAGCTGTTTGAGGCTGAGCTGAAGAGGATCCAGCAGTATGCAGTGGATATGACTCTTGATCCTGATACAGCACATCCGAAACTCATCCTGTCTGATGATGGAAAACAAGTACACTGTGGTGATAGAAGGAAGCAACATCCAGACAACCCAGAGACATTTTTTAAAGGTGTTTGTGTTTTAGCAAAGCAGAGTCTCTCTTCAGGCAGATTATACTTTGAAATTCAGGTTAAAGAAAAGACCAAATGGTTTTTAGGGGTGGTCAGAGAGTCAGTCAACAGGAAGGAAGACCCCAATCCGAGTCCTGCGAATGGTTACTGGACAGTAATTTTAGGTAAAAATAGTTTTATAGCTCTTGACAACCTTCCAGTCCATCTTCCTCTTCACCGTCCTGAGAAGGTGGGAGTGTTTGTGGATTATGAGGAGGGTCTGGTCTCCTTTTATGACGTAGATCACGCAGCTCTTATCTATTCCTTTACTGGCTGCTCCTTTACCGAGAAACTCTACCCATTCTTCTGTCCCGGTAATAATGATGATGGTAACAACTCTGCGCCGCTGATCATCTGTCCTGTCAATCAGCCAGTCTGATCTTTTTACATGAGGAAATTGGATCAATTATAGGTTAAGCTCATTATTTTAACTAACACAAAGAAGAAGTCCTATAAACAGAACTTGGCAAACTGCACCTTCTGAAGATTATGAGATTCACTCAGAAGCTGCAGAAGTTCAACGTTAGTTGATTTCTATTTATTTTTTAATCTGTTTACAAGTTGAAGAAAATGATCCATTTGAGGAAATCCAGTGTGAGTAAATAGAAACTCTCCTTTTCTTTTTCTTTTTTCAATGTTTAAAGGCACACGTATGAGTACAAATGTTAACATTGTATTATTTTAATTGACCTGGTGTTATATCAATATCAAAGTCAGGATGGAGACACTGTTCCTCTGTTCTACTACAACACACTTGTTCATAATCACATAAATATAAATCTGAACTTTTATCGTCTCCTTTGATGATCATCAGCTGCTGAACTTTAGTCATCTTACCTCTGAAGTAACAGGACTATGAGCTGCTGTTTTGAATCAGTAATATTATTTTAACTATCATACACGTCATAAATGCATTTGTACCATCATTTTTATGTTTAGTTTCAAGACTGCGATACTTGATCAGCACACAATGACACCCACGGCCCACTCGTCCTTTTTCCTTCTCAACCCTGTCCTTCGTTCATGATGCTAATGTAAAGTTGTGGTATTGGTACTTAAACATTTAGCTAGCTAAGTCTTAAATCATTACTCTTTCTCTCTGGTGTTCAGCCTAAATGTAAATGTTAATGCAGCAGTTGGAGTAAAAATCCAGCAGAGGGCGCTCTGAGCCAGGGCAGCACTGTCACTGCTGCTGTGCATTATTTAAACCATTAAACTCATGCGTGTATTTGATTAATGATTATTCAGGTCATCAGAGCTGTTGCTGTGTTTCACTCTGAATAAGATGATGCCCTCTAAATTAAAAGCATAATAAAGTTTAAAATGCAGAGGGAAGCCCGACCTGCTCTCTGTTTTCAGACATTAGTTTTGTTTCAGTGGAGAATAATGAAATAGTTGCTGTAGTTCTTTTCTGCTGTTGCTGTTAGCGCTCTCATTTCTCACTGAGGCCCTGACTGTTAAATACACTGAATGAAACAGCACCTCAGTAAATACTGTGTGTATAATAAGTGGTGAAACGCAGTACTGTCTGAGAGTCGATGCTGAGTTTGTCTCAAAGCTGTTTCAGCTCATTTTAAATGCTGTCATCGATGTTCTGACACCCCGAAAGATGAAAACCAAACCAATAACTCTGTTAATCTCTTATTGTGTAAAACTTAATTAATAAAATATTTCCACGTGATCTAATTCAGTTTCTCTTGTTTAATACTAACAATTATATTGGTGTTTTGTGGGGGAAAAAGAAAAATTAAAAGAAGAAATTCATGGTCTTTGGTTAGATTAAAAGTCTTTGACAGTCAAAATTATCATACACTTACAAGAGACAGTTTGTAGTAGATGTATCTATCTGATAGATACATCAGAGAGAAGAACCAGAGAATCTTCCTCGTCTTCCTCACTTTTCTCATGGTCAAGTTGGCTCCACCATTATAATGCCCCAAACCGAGAGCTCTCTGCACAGTACACTACCATTTCATGTTTTTGTTACAGAGCACAGTGGTGTTTTTGTGTAGCTCATCTGTGTAGCCAATTAAAACAAACAAACAAACATAGATAACGTTTTATTTCATAGTGTAATCTTCAAGGCTTTTTCTGTAGCACAGTCTCCTTTGATTCATCTGCTAATTATATTCACAACATTCATTCATTTTGTCTATAGGATTCACTAGCAGTATGGCTTCTTCACCTGTCCCTCTTGTACTTTCCTGCTCAGTGTGTCAGATGCTTTGCTACTCCTTGACTTCCTTTAGTAATAACAATACTTGTGATAAATATAACCTGTTTGCAGCGCTGCATTCCAGGATCACTGATTTGGAGTCCTGGCTTCACAGCCTTGAAATACCTGTAGCTCGCCAGGCTCCTGTAGTCTGTGCAGTTGAAGGTAGCATAGCAACCATTAGATCTCCCACAGCAGGGTGACAGTGAGGAGGAAGCATGGTCTAAACAGAAACCACCGGAACACCACCATCCCGTCTATTGCTCTACACTGCTACACACCCACAAACAGCCAAAATAGGCTACACTGAGGGCAACCTAACACTGCTGGCTAAGGGTAAACATAACTTCCATAAAATTAAAATTCACATCAGCAGTAATGACACCTGGTTACAACAATCACTAAAAATTAATATTGAATCCTGTGTAATTTTGCCAAAACAATGTCGGACTTGGTTGGTTTTCCTGGTCCCCTTCCCAGAGTGACATGCTTGGCCGCATGGTCTCCTTAAATTGCTGGCTGTCTGAGTGGTGTCCAGAAAACAATGTGGGCTTTATAGATAATTGGCAAACTTTCTGGAGGAAACGTGGTCTTGTGAGGAGAGACAGTATCCGTCCCACTCTGGGTGCAGCAGCTCTCTAAAACAGTGAAATGGGATTATCAAACATTAGGTCTCCCTCTTCTAAGTGTCTGTTAGTACATGAATTAATAAGTAATTAACAAAGTGATTTACTCTGCCTGACAGAAACCTGGGTACAGCAGGATAATTATGTTAGCTTAAATGAATCAATACCCCTGAGTCATACTAATTCTCAGAATCCTCGAAGTGCAGGCCGAGGAGGGGGTGTGGCAGCAATCTTCCACTCTAAGATATTAATCAACCACGAGACCCAGACAGAGTTTAAATTTATTTGAAAGCCTGACACCCAGCCTTGACCACTCTATCTGGAAAACTCAAAAGTCTGATTTCTTCTTTGGAACCAGCTTCCAGTTTGAAATCAGGAGACAGACACCATCTCTACTTTTAAGATTAGGCTCAAAACCTTCCTTTTTGATAAAGCATATAGTTAGGGCTGGATCAGGTGACCCTGAATCCTCCCTTAATTACGCTGTAATAGGTCTATGCTGCTGGGGGATTCCCATGATGTGTGAAATGTTTCTTCTTCAGTCACCTTTTTCACTCAGTATGTGTTTATACACCTCTGCATTTAATTATTAGTTATTATAAATCTCTGGCTCTCTTCCTCAGCATGTCTTTGTCCCAGTCTTCCTCCCCTCACCCCCAACTGGTCACGGCACATGACCGCGCCTCCCTGAGCCTGGTTCTGCTGGAGGTTTCTTCCTGTTAAAAGGGAGTTTTTCCTTCCTCCTGTCACCAAAACACTTGCTCACATTGGGGTCATATGATTGTTGGGGTTTTCTCTGTTTTCTTTGACTTATTGTAGGGTCTTTATATTGTGATATAAAGCATGTTGAGGCAACGTTTGTTGTGATTTGGCACTGTACATTTGAAACTGAATTGAAAAGTAATATTTTCTAGTGTTTGTTTGTTTTTCTAAGTTGGAAAAAGGGACACAGTTCAAATCACATTTTTTTTTTTTTTTTTTTCTCAGGAGATGGTAAATTAAATGCATAGCCAGATCAGATAACTGTACTAGAGGGAATACAGTCATAAAAAGAAAATGAATTAAAGCATTTCATTGTGCTGTCAGTCAGACAGTGAGTGAGTATAAAAAAAGCGAGTGGAGGTTAGAGAGTCTGACTGTATGTTTATCCACTTTGGTACTTTGGTTCACAGGTTACTCGCTTTTCCGTTTGTCACTTTTTAATACCACGGTGTTTTTTTTTTTTGTTTTTTTTTTTTTGTTTTTTTTGTACCGAGCAGATATTTGATGTTTACACAACTACTTTCTCGCCTGAAAATATGTTAAAAGTTTATTTTGTGACCCAGAAAGATTAGTATGAGTAATTTTATTTTATTTTTTTTATTTTATTTTATTTTATTTTATTTTTTTTTTATTTTTTATTTTTTTATTTTTTGGCCTGTCCCGTTTGGCTCTTTTGCCATCAGAATTGTTGTCTAAAGGCAAAGAAAGATGCCCAACGGATTTACTTTACCAAACTGACCATCCCAGCCTTGCCGTAATGGTCCATTTGATTCACCTTTTATTGTTTATTTTATTTTCACTTACTGAATACGGGACAGACTTGACTGGGGGAAAGAAGGGGAGAAAGAAAGAGGGAAAGAGAAACAGCTGAGAAGAGGGACGGGGGAGAAGGGCAAAAACCAAAAACCAACAGAACGGGCAGAGAAAAAAAATGCATATATCAATCACCTGGATCACCTGCTGAGAAAGAAAAAAGAAAGCAAGCAGAAGAGAACAAGAGTAATAGAATAAACAACATCACAATGATATATGGGAATATGACAGTAAATACTAAATGTTAAACATTATTGTGCAGCACATAAGATCAACAGAACACAGTGTGCTTTGAGGTAGGAGCCAAAAAGGGTGTAGTTTGTGGGTGTGATCACCCGTGTGTACACCTGTGAGCATGGACGCGCTTGTTTTTTGTTTTTTTAAAAGGTTCCTTCATGTAATAATCTGCTAGAGGGTGTGGGGGGGCCACAGCCCCGTCCTCCAGGGCGTGAAGCAGGTGTGGAGGAGATCAAAACTCCAGACATCCAGAGGCCCCCAGAACACAAGAGACCAAGGAAGACCAACAGAGGGGCAGCCGCGCCACTGTCCCGGAAAGAGCTGAGGAGAGTCCCAGATGAGGGCTCACTCAGCAGCCGCGGAGCAGAAGCCAGGGGGAGTTGCAGTGACGCGCCCGTGAGCTCCGCCGGCAGCCAGCTGCGCCTGAGTGACCGAGCCCCAGGCCGAGAGGCCGGGGGCACCCCACCTCCGAAGTGGCCCGAGCGAGCCCCAGGCTCCAGGCCCCGATAAGCGGCCGCCAAGGAGTGAGCCGGTGTGTACCTGGACGCCCATCCCCGGACACAAAGAACCACCAACGCACCGATGTCTGAGGGGGTCCGCCACTGGCAGGGGAAGTGGTGGTAGGGGGAGATAGGCCTCCAAACCTTGGAGGGCCTGAGATGTCCCCAGAGAGGTGGCGCCTGACACCCAACCTGACATATAGACACAGACATACAGGCACACACAGATACAAACATCCATTCCCACCCTCATGCTCTCATATGCACTTACTCCACACTCAACCAACGTGGAGACAGACATAAAGAGACGTTGTACACACGATCACACTCCCCAAGCGTACTCTACAAACCGGGTCTAGGTGCCCTCGCCCCTGGAGGGGGGAACTGCACCCAGACCCAGGTGGTGTTTCCCTTTTCCCTGCGGTGGGGGGAGGCAGACCGCCCTGACTCCGCAGCAGCAGGAAGGCTCCACACTCCAGACCGCAGTCGGACGGCCAACTCCTCCTCCTAGCCCCCCCGCTCCAGCAGGTCGCAGAGAACGGGGGTGAGAGAAGACTCCAAACCTCCCTCCACCCGCTCATTGTAATGTTGATGCATGTGTGTTCTAAGGTGCATTTAAAACCCAGGAGGGCATGGAGCTACCTGCCAGAGAGCAGCAGGTAAGCGCATGGTCCCTCCTGCTAGCCCTCAATGTCTACGTGTATTTAAAATTGAGAGGTGGGCAACGATGCCAGGGGTGGGGTGTACACCCTCAAATCACATTTTTTAGAGATGTAGAGGAAACTGATTAGTGTAACATTCCTGATGTACACCAATACAGCCCATAACACAAAAATAAAAACACATTACACAATATAACCTGTTCCTGTACAATTACAGTGTATTTACAACATAAGAGGGAGAATTTCTGTTTGTTGTTGTTGTTGTTTCCACTGAAACCTGAAATTAATTAATAAATTATTTAAACACTACTTAAAAATTACTCAGTCCCTACATAAAATGACTAATAGTATCATTTCTGTTTGCTTTCCTGTAAAATACTCAGAAGTTACGTACTACTTCATTCATTTTTTCATTCATTTATTTGTTCATTTCCAGGCACAACAAATACCTATATTGAACATAAAATGCACAAAACAAAAAACAAAAATTGCCTGAAAAAGGAGTGGGACGAAGAAAACTTATTAAATCCCACCCCTATACTCACTCACTTAAAATTGCTTATTCACTCCTTCTAATAGACAGAACACAGAGAGTCAGCATTATGCAGTATAAGTAATTATTAGCCCCTATTTTCAGTGTATAAACCACTAAGTTTTTCTAGGTACAAACAAGTACATTGTAGTTTCAAGTAAAATACATGGAAATTCCACTTGATTCTAGGGAAATTAAACCCTTTGTCATTGAGCGTATTATAAAGTGTTACCTTATCCACCACCTGTCAGAGGTGGAGCAACACCTGAAAGACGAGGGCTTCAGTGTCAGAGGCGAGACCTGAAACTTAAAGCGAGAGCTGCTGCTCAGCAAATCTGTTTCTCCTCAAAGGAACCTTAAACTGAGCTCATCCAGCCTTTCTGAGCAGCACAGCAGAGCTTCTGTCCAGCACTGGTGAGTACAGATATCATGATCACGCTGTTTAAAACTTAAACTCTCTCTGTGTCAGGAACAATAACTGTAACACTGCTGCAGCTGGTGTGTTTCACATTTTTTCTAAATGATGAAATAAGACTTGATTTAATAGCAGCACTGATCAGATTACATTTGTTGGACAGAGAAAAGACGTTTACAGTTAAAATCTCTAATTTCAGGGTCTGATAAGCTCCCCACTTTGTGCCTGACACACCTGCAGGGAGAGGCAGAGATTCAACTGAGTCTATCAGATTTTCCTCAACAACACAGCAGAGTCTCTACAAACAGCAGTGAGTATAGCTGATCACATTCAACACTCTATTCATTTCATGCTGACTCGTCACAGTCACACTGGTTCCAATAGAAACGTGATCATTCATCTATGGATCGACTGTGCAAACATTTAGCTCTGTCACTTCTTTGGACTTTGGAAGTGAATTGCATTTGGACTTCAGTCTGCCTGCTTTATTACTGCTTACTCATCACTTCCTGTACTCATTGTTTCTATTTGCTTTAGCTGTTTTGCAATAAAAGCAAAGCAGCGGATTCATTTTATTGTGAAGAAGTGAGAGGAAGTACAGTGTGTACAGTAGCTCTGCATGACTCACAGTTTAAAATGATCCTTTATTTGATCTGGGCTTAAATTTGTAATGTCATATTTTTGAGATGTGGAAACAGCATCACACCACATGCCAAACCCTAACGATGATCAGATTATAGTCCCCAAACACTAACCTGACCCTAACCTTAAAGTCCCCCCAAAAAAGGCTTTTTATTTAACCCCGAAACAAATGTGGTTACATTGAGGGCGTAGATTTGGTTTTGGCATTGGTGGGGACGGATGATTCAACCACCGAACCCTGCCCTGTTTCTATTTTTTTTTCCTTTTTGTCTTTGCTTCTTGATAAAAAAGGAGAAATATACTTCCCTGCATATGCTATTCTACATGCTTTTCAACCATTTAAACTTAAAATTCATAGTTTTGTTAAATTAGTTAAATTACTATTAAACAAATGACTGACTAAGTATTTTAGACTTATGTTTACTTCAGCCATATTCCATATAAATCAGGTATCATACAAAAATAAAAATAGCTTCAAATACATCCATCCATCCATCCATCCATCTTCATCCGCTTTATCCGGGGCCGGGTCGCGGGGGCAGCAGCCTAAGCAAAGAGGCCCAGACCTCCCTCTCCCCAGCCACCTCCTCCAGCTTGTCCGGGGGAATACCAAGGCGTTCCCAGGCCAGCCGAGAGATATAATCTCTCCAGCGTGTCCTGGGTCTGCCCCGGGGCCTCCTCCCGGTGGGACATGCCTGGAACACCTCACCCAGGAGGCGCCCAGGGGGCATCCTTGTCAGATGCCCGAACCACCTCAGCTGGCTCCTTTCGATGTGGAGCAGCAGCTGCTCTACTCTGAGCCCCTCCCGGATGGCCAAACTTCTCACCCTATCTCTAAGGGAGAGGCCAGCCACCCTTCGGAGGAAGCTGCAGCCCCAATCCGTCTGTCGATCTCCGGCTCCCTTCTCCCATCACTCGCGAACAAGATACTTGAACTCCTCCACTTGGGGCAGGAACTCATCCCCGACCCGGAGTGGGCACTCCACCCTTTTCCGGCTGAGAACCATGGCCTCAGATTTGGAGGTGCTGATCCTCATTCCCGCTGCTTCACACTCGGCTGCGAACCGTTCCAGTGCGAGCTGGAGGCCCTCACCCGATGAAGCCAACAGAACCACATCATCTGCAAAAATCAGAGATGAGATTCTGAGGCCACCAAAGCGAAAGCCCTCCGCCACTTGGCTGCGCCTAGAAATCCTGTCCATAAAAATTATGAACAGAACCGGAGACAAAGGGCAGCCCTGGCGGAGCCCATCACCCACCAGGAACGAGTCCGACTTATTGCCGGCAATGCGAACCAAGCTCTTGCAACGGTTGTATAGGGATCGAATGGCCCGTAGCAATGGGCCAGACACCCCATATTCCCGCAACACCTCCCACAGGACACCCCGAGGGACATGGTCGAATGCCTTCTCCAAGTCCACAAAACACATGTAGACTGGTTGGGCAAACTCCCATGCACCCTCAAGTATCCTGGAGAGGATAAAGAGCTGGTCCAGTGTTCCGCGACCAGGACGAAAACCGCATTGTTCCTCCTGTATCCGAGGTTCGACTAGCGGACGAACTCTCCTTTCCAGCACCCTGGCATAGACTTTCCCAGGGAGGCTGAGGAGTGTGATCCCCCTGTAGTTGGAACACACCCTCCGGTCCCCTTTCTTAAAGATGGGGACCACCACCCCGGTCTGCCAGTCCACAGGTACTGCCCCTGATCTCCACGCAACATTGCAGAGGCGTGTCAACCAGGACAGCCCTACAACGTCCAGAGCCTTCAGGAACTCGGGGCGGACCTCATCAACACCAGGGGCTCTGCCACCAAGGAGTTGTTTAACTGCCTCAGTGACCTCGCCCCCGGAAATTGGCGGGTCATTCCCCTCATCCCCAGACTCGGCTTCCTCCTCGGAAGACGTGTCAGTGGGATTAAGGAGGTCCTCGAAGTATTCCTTCCACCGCCTGACAATTTTCTCAGTCGACGTCAGCAGCGCTCCGCCAGCACTATACACAGTGCAGGTAGAGCACCGCTTTCCCCTCCTGAGACGTCTGACGGTTTGCCAGAATCTCTTCGAGGCAGTCCGAAAGTCTTTTTCCATGGCCTCTCCGAACTCCTCCCACACCCGAGTTTTTGCTTCAGCCACTGCCCGAGCCGCATTCCGCTTGGCCTGTCGATACCTGTCGGCTGCCTCCGGAGTCCCACAGGCTAACCAAGCCCGATAGGACTCCTTCTTCAGCCTGGTGGCTCCCTTCACCTCTGGTGTCCACCATTTGGTTCGGGGATTACCACCACGGCAGCCACCAACCACCTTGTGGCCGCAGCTCAATGCAGCAGCTTCGGCAATGGAGACGCTGAACATGGTCCATTCGGACTCAATGTCCCCAGTCTCCCTCGGAATGCTGTTGAAGCTCTGCCGGAGGTGTGCGTTGAAGATCTCGCAGACTGGGGCCTCTGCTAGACGTTCCCAGCACACCCTCACTACGCGTTTAGGTGCACCAGGTCTGTCCAGCGTCCTCCCCCGCCACCTGATCCAACTCACCACCAGGTGGTGATCAGTTGACAGCTCAGCCCCTCTCTTTACCCGAGTGTCCAGAACATATGGTCGCAGGTCTGGTGATACGATTACAAAATCGATCATCGACCTACGGCCTAGAGCGTCCTGGTGCCACGTGCACTTATGGACACTCTTATGTTCGAACAGGGTGTTCGTTATGGCCAAACTGTGATTAGCACAGAAGTCCAATAACAGAGCACCGCTCGGGTTCAGATCAGGGAGGCCGTTCCTCCCAATCACGCCCCTCCAGGTCTCGCTGTCGTTACCTACGTGAGCATTGAAGTCTCCCAGCAGGACAACAGAGTCTCCAGGTGGAGCACCCTCCAGCACCCCCCCCCCCCCCCCCCCCCCCCCCAGGGACTCTAAGAAGGCTGGGTACTCTGAACTGCCACTCGGCGCATAGCGCAGATGACAGTCAGGACCCGTTCCCCGACCCTAAGGCGCAGGGAACAAACCCTCTCGTCCACCGGGAAAAACCCCAACGTACCGGCAGCAAGCCGAGGGGATATTAGGATACCCACCGCAGCCCGCCGCCTCCCACCAGGGGCAACTCCAGACTGAGACAGAGTCCAGCCCCTCTCCAGGAGACTGGTTCCAGAGCCCAAGCCATATGTAGAGGTGAGCCCGACTATATCTAGCCGGTACCTCTCAACCTCACGCACTAACTCAGGCTCCTTCCCCACCAGAGAGGTGACATTCCATGTCCCTATTGCCAGTCTTGGCAGCCGGGGGTCAGTCCGCCAGGGCCTCCGCTCCTGGCCGCCACCCGGCACACAATGCACCCGACCCCTATGGCGCCTCCTGCGGGTGGTGGGCCTGCGGGAGGATGGGCCCATGTCTCCTCTTCGGGCTGTGCCCGGCCGGGCCCCATGCCACCAGACGCTCGCCCTCGGGCACCCTCCCCGGGCCTGGCTCCAGGGCGGGGCCCCGGTAACCCTATCCCGGGCAGGGTAAACTGTTCCCTCGGTGTCCTTTTCATAAGGGTCTTATGAATCGCTCTTTGTCTGGTCCCTCACCCAGCTTCAAATACAATCATGATAATAAAAGAATATGACTTTAAGGACTTAACAGCATTACTTCAGTTATAGTACACCAACATCTCTTATATACATTAGCACTAAGGGAACACTGACTGACCTGGTGGGTTTTGTCCATCTAAGATGACCACAAAGTAAAGGATCTCTCGGCAAAATTATGCAACATTTTAGGCACTATTGCCCCGATCAAGTCAGTGAGCTGGGATGTTTTATTCTAAACATGAACTACTGTTACAGCAACAGACATGGACTACATGTCCCACACAACAACTCAATGTCCACAGGAGCCAAACACATGCCTTCTCCTCTCGTTAACTGAGATAAACTGCTGGCATATTGGTTTTACATCTATACTGTCCAGTCTCTGGTGGACATACAGCAGCATTGTTTAATCTCATTTGAGTCATTGTTAACCTTAGCCATCTTTTTAGTCTTCTGAGAGCACTGAAGCTTCTTTCAGCCTCAGCCGAGGATACTGGGATGATGGGATGATGATAATAAATACTAGTTAATCTATAGCACCAAATCATCAGTCAGTCACCTGTGACCTCGCCTCTTCACCTCTGTCCGAGCTACAACATGGCAGAGCTGCCTCTGTCACCTGATAAATAACAGTGAGGCATTCCAAATACATGCAGTCACACATGGGCTTCAAATACAGTCATGAACCAACAAGTCATCATCCAACTTCACCTGTGATCTTGTGTCACCATTGCTCTCTGAGCTTTGTGTTGGTTCTTCTGTCACCTGACAAATAGGACATACATGACAATAAGAATAAAATGAGTAGCTGCTTCAGTGTTTCTGTCAATTTGTGCAGATCTTGACTCATCAGTAATGTTTGTAGGGTGAGTGCATTTTTAAAACAATTTGTGCAAACTGCACTACAAGGTGGAATATTTGCACAATCATGACTACCTCATGATATTTTGTCTCAAAAATTAACCCTATGAATATGTCAGTACCATTAGGATGAAATTATTGTGTCACCAACATTTTAACGTTAGACATATAATTTTAACAGCCTCTGTAAACTAATATCCTGGCTTACTCAAGGCTGCCGTTTTCTGACAGTTTCAATCACAATTAGAAATGCTGCTCTGGGAGACTGAGATAACTAACAGTGCTGCCTGTTGTGCAGTTAGTTTTCAAAACACGTTATTCATGGTTACATAAAATTTTAGACTGATGTGGGCCAAAGCCTAGCATAGCCTGTAACGTTATTATGACGGACACATTTTATGAGTTAACTTGGCTTTAAGTGACTTACAGGTTTCTTTCTTATATCCAGGATCTTCCTCTTTGCTGCCATCATCCTCTACTCCTTGCAGCGCAGGCTTGCCGCTGCTATAACTAAACAGAGCTCCCTGAAAGGCACAGCCAATCACATTGGCCATATTTGTCACATGAGGTAGGACTCCAGTAGAGGACGTAATTTAGCTCTTTCTGCACCGCTGGGTGAATGAGACGGTGACAGATCTTTTTTTTTTCTTCTTTCTGTCGGGTTTGTTTTTCTTTACTCGAAGAGATCAAATTATTGGTGGGGACAATTCAATAATCGCTGGACATGTCCCTTCCGTCCATGCCAAATCTACGCCCTTGGGTTAAATTATACAGCAAAATCTAAATCTTGGGCCAAAGTAACAGAACACTATTCAAAAGCTGCCAACAAACAATTCTACTAACTCAATACCTAAACAAAACTTAAATAGTGCACACACAAAAAGAGGTAGAACACACAAAACCTTATTGAAACTAACATAACAAATTGATCCAGAGTTGTGGTATGACCCAATTTGCAGGTCTCCATATATGCTTGCTCCGCCCCTATTCCACCTCTTAGCTCATCAACCAAGGGTCTTGGAGCAACTGCCACTAAGGTAACTCAGAAAACACAGAAAGATTAAATCATAAATATAACAGGAAAAACTAAAATGTGCAAAATTATTTTAGAATACAGTATTATGTGATTGTATGAGTTAATTAATTCTAAACCAAGAGCCTGTAAATCCTATATTTAAAGAAAGAAAAATATAAGTGTAGTGTTATGTGAATTAATAAATTTAAAAATGAACAAATTTTCTTTTTTTTTTCTTGTTCAGGGTGCAGACATGTCTGCTGCCAGCTGTCTTCTATCTGAAGATCAGTTTCTGTGCTCCATCTGTCTGAATGTCTTCACTGATCCAGTCTCCACACCATGTGGACACAACTTCTGCAAAAACTGCATCAGTCAACACTGGGATATCAGTGAGAGGTGTCAGTGCCCTGTGTGTAAAAAGGTCTTTCAGACCAGACCTGAGCTGCCCATCAACACATTTGTCTCTGAGATGGTTTCTCAGTTCAGACATGAAACTCAGCAGAAAGTCAGCAGCAGTAGGTCAGAGCAACAAGCTGCCAAACCAGGAGAAGTTCCCTGTGACATCTGCACTGGAACCAAACTGAAGGCCCTGAAGTCCTGTCTGGTGTGTCTGGCCTCCTACTGTCAGACTCACCTGGAGCCTCACCTGACAGCTTCACGGCTGAAAAGACATCAGCTGATCGATCCTGAGGAGAACCTGGAAAGCAGGATGTGTATGAAGCATGATAAACCTCTGGAGCTGTTCTGTAAGAACGATCAGACATGTGTCTGCATGCTCTGCTGTGTTTTTGACCACAAGACTCATGAGTTTGTTCCTCTGAGAGAAGAATATGAAGGAAAGAAGGCAGAGCTGGGGGAGACTGAGGCTGAAATTGAACAGATGATCCAGAAGAGACGACTGAAGATTCAGGAGATCAAAGAGTCAGTGAAGATGAGTAAAGATGCTGCAGACAGAGAGAAAGCAGAAGGTGTTCAGGTCTTCACTGCTCTGAAGGAGTCTGTTGACAGACGTCTGAACGAGCTCATAAAGGAGATTGAAGAGAAACAGGAAACAAAAGAGAAACAGGCTGAAGGTTTCATCACAGATCTGGAACAGGAAATCTCTGAGCTGATGAAGAGAAGCTCTGAGGTGGAGCAGCTCTCACGCTCTAAAGATCACCTCCACCTCCTCCAAAGCTTCTCCTCTCTCAAAGCTGCTCTAACCACCAAGGACTGGAAAGAGGTCAGTATCCATCCACCATCATATGAGGGGACTGTGGTGAGAGCTGTGGATCAGCTGAAGGAGATATTCAGTAAAGACATGAAGAAGCTGTTTGAGGCTGAACTGAAGAGGGTCCAGCAGTATGCAGTGGATGTGACTCTCGATCCTGATACAGCACATCCTTATCTCATCCTGTCTGATGATGGAAAAAAAGTACACTGTGGTCAAGAGGAGAATGATCATCCAGACAACCCAGAGAGATTTTCTGAAGAGCTTGTTGTTTTAGGAAAGAAGAGTTTCTCTTCAGGCAGATTTTATTTTGAAGTTCAGGTTAAAGAAAAGACTGAATGGGCTTTAGGAGTAGTCAGAGAGTCAGTCAACAGGAAACAAGAAATCATACCGAGTCCTGAGAAAGGTTACTGGACTGTAGGAGTATATGAAAACATTTGTGTGGCTCTTGAGGATCCTGAAGTCCATCTCCTGCTTCAGTCTTATCCTGAGAAGGTGGGGGTGTTTGTGGATTATGAGGAGGGTCTGGTCTCCTTTTATGATATAGATCGTGCAGTTCTTGTCTACTCCTTTCCTGGCTGCTCCTTCACCGGGAAACTCTACCCATTCTTCTGTCCCGGGGTCAATGATGATGATAATGATAACTCTGCACCTCTGATCATATGTCCTGTCAATCAGTCAGTCAAATCGTTTTCCATGGGGAATGTGGATCAATCAAAGTTTAAGCCAAGCCAGAGAAGAAGTCCTATAAACAGAACCCAGCAAAATGCACCTGATGAAGACCACAAGATTCGGTCAGAAGCTGCAGAACAAGCTGAGCTTTAGTTGATTCCTGCTTTTAAACTGTTCCGAAGTTTAAGAAAATTATCCATTTGAGGATAAATCCAGTCTGTATAAATAGAAACTCACCTCTTCTTTCCTTTTAATGTTTAAAGGCACAGATATTAAAGCATATACTGTCCATGGACATGAATACAAATGTTAGAATTACATTATTTTCATTCACCTGGTGTGAAATATCAAAAACAGGATGGAGAAACTGTTCTATTGTTTTAACAAGTACAACACACTTGTTCACAATGAAATGAATAAATATCAGAACTTCTATCATCTTGTTTGATGGTTTCTTTGATGATGATCAGCTCCAGAGCTTCAGTCTTCACTTCACTTCAGGTTTACAATGGCTCACTTCAGAATTAGCCATTGTAAACCTTCAGAGAGATGCAAGTCATAAATACATTTGTAAGAAGTTCTTTTTTTGTTTGTTTGTTTTGGTTTTTTGGAGCAGATTGAGATAATTGATCAGAAGATAATGACATCCTACTAACACCTTCAACTCGTCCTTTTTCCTTCTCATCCCTGTGACTCGTTCATGATGCACATGTAAAGTTTTGGTTTGGGTACTTAAGTTTTGATTCATTATTTTTCCTCTCTGATGTTCAGCCTGCATTAACCCTCCTGCCATCCTTTAAAAAACTCACACCCATCACTCTAGGGACCATTCTCAGCCACGCCATAAAAAGACCATATATCCATATTTTATTCCACTTTAAATTAGCCAACCTTGTAAAACTACTTCTCCCTGAAATATTCATGTAAAGTTTTAATTATATTTTCGTTGTTTTAACCCTTCAAATCCCAGTGTTATTACATGAGCGCCCTGTGTTATAAGCCCCAAAAACCAAAAAACGAAACTAAATATTTCCACAAAAAACCAGTTGAAGTAATATGTGATTGTCATTATAAGTAGGCCTTTAGATGGACCAAAGATTGGCACCAACATACATTTTGACCTGCCATTATTTTTTTTTGCATTTTTTTTGCAATTTAAAAATTAAAACTTCAAGGCCCTGAGTCTTCATTGACATCCAAGAAAAGAAGAAAAAATAAAATCATATGATGATAATTTGGGGTTGAAAAATAGCGTTTATAATGGAAGTCAAGGGGCAGAAAATGGTCCCCAGGGTGATGGGTGTGGGGATTTCTGCTGCTCAGCCATTTTAGGCTGATTTAAGGAATTCACACTGGAATATTAACATTGACAGGTAAAAACTATCCTGTGGCAAGTTTGGTTATATTCCACTGAACACAGTGGAAATGGCAGCCATTTAGCACATAGCAGTGGCACAAAAAGGTCCCAAGAAGGCAGGAAGGTTAAGACAGCTGTAAATGTAAATACAGCACTTTGAGTGAAAATCCAACAGAGGGCGCTCTGAGCCAGGGCAGCTTTGTCTCTGCTGCTGTGCTTTATTTGAACCATTTAAACTCGTGTGTGTGTGTGTTTGATTAGTGATTATTCAGCTCATCAGAGCTGCTTCAGTGTTTCACTCTGAGAGTTTATTTCAGCTTCACTGTGCAGCACATGTTGGTTTTATTTTGGAATTATTTTCTTTGCTCCCCTTTTCTCACTCTTTAAATAAAAATCCCCATGATGCTGTTTGCGAGGCCACTGTGGAGCTCAGCTTCATTTTCTCCCACAGTAGAAGTCACAGGATTAATCCCCTGAGGATCCCTCAGTTCTGGTTTGAGACTTTTCACTTTTGTTAGTCTGTATTGTTAGGGACTGACAGCGTCATTGATATCAGCTGATATTCACCTTGTCTACCTGGTTTCATTCTGGGTTGGAAGTTGTGTGAAGCATAATTGGTATAAGGAGTGGTGAGTTTAGCAGCTCTCTGTTTCAGTAAGGTGTTTGTAAAATGAGGCAGGATCCTCATGAGTCCAGCAAACCACCTCCCTCATGGTGTCAAAGCTTCTCAAATCTATAATAACTCTGAGTGTGCTCAGATCAAATAGTTTTTTATTCAGTTAAATTCAGGTGCTGCTGAGATGTTTTCTTATGGCGTGCTACACAGTTTGAATCGTGTTCTTCCAGCTCCAAACCCTGCAGAACTAAACAGTCAAATTCAAGGAGGCCTACATGCTGGTTTTATATCAGCTAACACTTTCAAGGCTCAGGTGTTGTTTTAGACTGAAGTCTGCTTTAAAGCTCACAGAACAATGAAAATGTTTGGAAATAATTTTGCAGCCAGAAGAAATAAAAACAAAGAAATAAAGTTGCTCCCATGGATCTTTATTCCTTATTGATGCTCATTAGAGGAAGATCAAAGGAATTCATCAAATCCATCCAATATTTCAATGAAATCGATTTCTGTTCCTTTTGGAGTGAAAATGTTTGGGAGGTTTTAGATATTTCTAGATGTTGATGAGCAGTTGGAATCATGAAGACATAAAAATACTGTTGTTATGAACTGTAACAAACATGTAATGGCAGCAGACTCAGATGTGTGAAAAGTAAGATTTACTGTTCATCTGAAGATATCTCAGGCTGTTCTTCGTCTTTTTTGTGGCATGATCATTAAATAAGGCTGTACTGTGAGGTATATTTTTAAAAGCATGTCTTTGACTTTGTGCTTCGGCTTTTTAAAAACCTTTTTAGAATGAACTTCTCATTGTTGTTTGTAGCCTGCAAAGTAAAACATGTTTCACACTTCTCCTTCAAACGGTCTCCTGTATTCTGACGGATCTTCCAGTGACGGTGATGCTATTTTCCAGTGATCTGATTTGTCAATAGGTGTGCTCTTCTGCTCTGCAGCAGGTTAGGTCTGTGTCTTCATAGCTCTGAAGCAGGATTTGAGCCTTAGTGAGCTAACTTTAGGTTTAATCCCAAGTTTTCAGAGTACAGACCTGAGGCTACCATCAGCTTTGAGTGCCAGGCTAAACTTTCAATACTCCTATTTCTAAATTTGATCTGCCTGGTAAAGATTTTTTAAGCCTTTCCTCCAGTGGGTTTAAGAAGGTATCTGCCTCTATATTCCCTGCAGCACAGCTTGTACTGTAGTCACTGTATGTGGCATCTCCTCGAGCATCCCTGATGGACTGAAAAGTCAGTCAGAGTGGTAAAGAAACAGACAGATTTTTGCCACTGAGCTCCTCCTTTAGATGGAAACCCCTCTGAGGTGGATGTTTTTGGATCTGATGGGTCATATTGGTAGTTACAGCTGATCTACGGGGCCTAACTCTTTAGTTTACAAGCTCCACAGTGACACAGCATAAATATTTAAACACATCCCGTGGATCACTGGCTCCTAACGGAGCATTTCATACATGGATCAAAGCGAGGCATGGGGATGAGACTGACTGCCCGAGTCTTCTTTCTGCCATCAGACCTTGAAGCGGTTGCACTGGCATCTCTCAGGCCCGCCTGTTTCATCAGTATGCACATGCTGCTGGAAATTAATTTGATTAAAGGCCCTCTGTTTGCACCTCCACCCGCCCGGCTCCTCCTGTTTAAAAGCCCTCATAGTGTATGATTAGCGCGCATTTCCCCAACCTGGCTGGGAGTGGCGGCTGGGTCGGGAGGTCGCACAAATGAAAGAGAACAACTTCATTGTGAGATGACTGGGCCATAAATCATCGGCCGTTTTCTATAAATCACGGCAGATGGCAGGGAGCGAGCCGAGGCTCATGGGAGCTTGACGCAGCCCCTGTGCATGATGGGAAGGGCCGGGCCGAGCTGCGGCGGAGGCTAGCAGAAGCGCGGGGTCAGTTCCAGTTTGCGGAAGACGTGAGGTGCGGTGGAGGCGGGCCAGAGCCTCCCCCCACCACCCTGTCTCACCTGATGAGATGCAGACCCCGGAGGTCCTGGTCCCGCCCCTCATCACGCTGCCCTCCATTTAATGGGTCTAATCTGCCTGCTTAATATGGAGACAACTTCATCTCCCCCTCGTCCCCGAGCTGCTCCGAGAGCTGTCAAGTTGACACTAAATGTCCGCCCAGGAGGGCCGACTCACACCTTCATTATTCATCATGATTATTTAACAGAGCAGGATCCACTGCAGCCTGACTCTGCTGCAACACTCGCCTTTAGCACCTTCTACATTTCACGTGTTCATACGAAAGAACAGGAAAGTCTACTTTTTCTGCTTCTAAAGAACAATTTAAAACTATCAACAGAATGTGAAACAACAACAGCTGTGACATTCACACTGTGGGGCACATACAGCCCAATTTGACCTTAACAAGTAAATTTAGCCTGTATAACACAAAGCAACAGATGAACTCTTTACAATTCTCCTTTTTCACTGCAAAGATATCAGACTTCACATTTTATTTCTACAGTATACAGAAATACTGTTGCAGTAAATGAAAGAAGCCCATCAGGATGGCTGTTCAAGCCTAAACTTCAAGAAATAACTGTGTAAATTTACAGAAAAACTCTGGCAGCTCAATATCCGGGCTTGTCATCAAATTAAAAAACAGAATTTTTGTGTTAATTTACTAAAATGCACACAAAAAAGATTAACAATAAATGGCATCCCACAAGCAAAGTTGGACTGTTTAGCAGGACCCTGGGCCACATTTTTGACCCCCCTGAGGTAAGTTGTTAATTCTTAAGCATTAATTTAGTTATGTCAGCAAAAGGGGCGTCCACACAAGAAGTAAATCACAGCAGCAGATCGTGAAATATGAAAGATACTTGGTGACATGAAATAACAATGGGCGAAATAACTTTTGGCAGTAAGCTTCCAACTATGATGCAAGTGACTGAAGCCAATACCAATGAAAATGAAGGACAGTGATGACTAACATATAACATATGGTAAATAGAATATAGGATTACCTAGGCAACCAGAATGTCCATTAGCGACTGACCATCAGTGACATTAACCATCATGTAACAAGCGAATTTTATGTGTGGAAACTTATTTTGTTCAAACAGAGCTGTGATGCACTGTCATGTAATATTACTTTAAACCACCAGATGGAGTAGTGAGTCACCGTCGTATCCAACATTATTCAAGCTAATGTTAGCTCAACATTTAATCAGACAATTTATTTGAATGAATACACTGAAATATGAATTAGAAGTTGCCTTTCAAGTTAGAAAAAGTGGAGACTTACTGGAGACTTAACACTCATCAAAATTGAATTTAAGACATTTTAATCCTTTTTAAGACATTATATTAACTCATTCACTGCCATTGACGTCTATAGACGTCAATTGAAAAACTTACGTTGACTGCCATTGACGTCTATAGAGCGTGATGAGGGGCGTGATGAGGGGCGGGACCGTAATTGACGTCTATAGACGTCAATTACGTTTTTCAATGGGAGGGGGCAGGTGTGGGATTTGAAGGGGAAGGTGACTGGAAAGGCAGAAAAACCCCAAGGGCACCTTACAACACCGACCCTGATAGCAGGCTAGACGGTGACCTAGGCAGGCACCAACTTGAAAAACTGAAGCCCACCAGTAGTAAAAGTAGACCTGCAAGGAGGTGCAGGGTTTGCGCACGTAAGGGATTGTGCAGTGAGACAAAAATGTGGTGCAAGTCTTGTTGTGTGCCCTTGCATCCCGGAAAGTGTTATAATGATTACCACACAAAAGTGAATTATTCATTGTGAATAAATGTTTCACTATGTACATTTTATTTTTTCATATATTTGTAAATAAATTGTTTTGATAAAACACAACCTTTCTCAGTGTTATTTCTGTTTTATAGAAGTGAAAAACTATTTTATATGTTAGAGGTGTCACAAAGCAAGAAATATTAGTGTCAAAGGCACTTTTCTGCTTGAAATGTATTTTTCACAAAAAGCTCGTTTTCTCCCTTTTTTTGGTCAAAACAGGCATTTTTGGTGGAACCCACCTCTCTTCTACAGCTGATTACTAAAGAATGGAAAATGGTAGAAACAAGCTTTTTTTTTGGATGAAAGAAGAGAGTCTGTTCTTCATTTTGGTAGGTTCAGCGTTTATATGATCATAACACACAGTTTTCTGTGGCTCTTCAAAAATGAGTAAAAATGCTCAAAAACCCTGGCAGTGGGGAGTTACCTGATTTGAAAATGGCTGGCAGTGAATGAGTTAACAAATTTGTATTTAAGACTTTTAAAAGTTTTTTTTTTTAACTTTTAAACCTTTAAGACCAAAGTTACATCAAAGTTACTGATGTTGAAATCTGGTTATGCTGGACCCAGCTCATGAGGGGCAGCCAATAAAAAAAGAAAGCTGCCTTGAAGAGGGCGGAGGTAAAGCAGCTAAAACAAAGAACTGAACTGAAATGAATTGAACTAAATAGCTGCAACCAAAGGCCCAGTATGAGCTGAATATTTGGAAGCTGCTCTAGTAGAGCCCAAACACAAAATCATAGAGCTGGGGTGAATGAAAATCAGAGTTAATGGGGTATTCCACTGCTTTTGCTGGAGCTGTCTCCTTGAGGTCAAAATAGGTTGTATGTGGCCCCTGAACTAAGTCGATACTGCAGTGTTTCTTCTCTGTGCAGGAAGCAGTTTGATCTCCACTCAGTCTGATCAGTTCCTCTGAGATGTGAGTTTGGAATTTATGGGGTTGTCTCAGTCGGCCCTCAGGTCAGACCTTGGGGTCTTCAGAGACCTCTGATGGGCCCCTGTAGGATTCTGCAACCCAAAGCAGCCGTGTTGTTTGGATGTGGATCAAATCCCAGCGTGCATCTGGTCTGAATTTTTTCTTGCGATAATTGAGGGCATGATCTTGGTATTTTTTCTGCCTGTGTGTTTGGGGAGTTTGTTTTTCTGAATCTCAGTGTTTTCTCAAAGACAGGAGGGGAATGGCTTGTTAGGCTTTTCTGCACGATTTAAGGGTTTCTGACTTTATACAAAGGCACACCAGAGGTGTGTTTTTGCTTTTTATCAACAACTTCATGCTCATTAAAGTAACCTACAGTTTGGATCTTTCTTCTGGATGTATAATATGAAGCTCCAAGATAAAAACATGCATTTTGCAGGTTTATGTCCTGACGCATTCTGAAATGGATGGTTTAGGTTTGCGTAACTTTTGAAGCTTTTTTCAGGGACTGTGAGGGGAGTCAGAAACACTTCAAGCAACCTGCCACTGTTTTTCTGATGGGTGGGTTTGTGCCACTGATATAGCAGCAAGCTCTCAGATTATGAGATTCAGTCATGACTACAGGATTTTATGTAGAGATCACTTTGTTACATTAGCTGGTTATAGTGTGTGTGATGTTGCTGAGAGGCACAGAAAAACAGCTGGCGTGTTGAGTATTACTTGTTATAAATGATAAAAAAAGAAAACACTTTGGAAAGATTTCACTGAAAATACAGATGTGCAAGTCAAAACTTAACAGACCTACTTAACAGTAAATTCACTTGTCATTAGGGCTGCCACGATTTGTCGACTAGTCACGATTACGTCGACTATCAAAATCGTCGACGACTGATTTAATAGTTGACATGTCGTTTGAAGCTTTGTAAGATCGCAAAAGACGCAGGAATAATAGCAGGATTTAAGAGTGTAATAACGGACTGAAACAGAAGATGGCAGCACTGCATGTACAAGGATGCCAGCTGCCGTTAAACCCCGAAGAAGAAGAAGAAGAAGAAGAAGAAGAAGAAGTAGCTGTGTCCCAGAATTCATAGCGCGGCCCAGCTTAGTTTCCAACAATGGCGGTAGCTAGTTAGTTTTAATATTACTCTTATTATTCTTTCTGGGTCACAAAATAAACGTTTAACATATTTTCAGGCGAGAATGTAGCTGTGTAAACCTCAAATATCGGCTCAGTTTATCAGGACACCACATATTTTCAAAAGCGCTCCGACGTTTTCGGAGCCGTCTGTTACCCACTAGCTCGATAGCTAGCCGGGGGCTAGGTCACTAGCGCCGTGAGAACACCGGACTCCAGGCAAATTGTTTTCAAACCCACCGCCGTCTTTCGCGACTCAGGTTAAATATATATGAGTCACTTAGATAAATTAAAAATGTTGTTGTTTGGCTTTTTTTTTTTTTTTTAGTATTTTATTTGTTCCTGAGTAAATCGGTTTGGCTGAGATTAAAGTTATAGTTTTTACACAGCTGAATAAACGTCAAGCAGACAGCTGATTATCAGAAGTGTGAGATGCTGGAGAATATACTCCGGTGTCCTGTTATATTTTAGATAGCAAGGAGTTTATTAAACTTTACCAAAACAATCTGCAAATTTCATTAAAATTGAATAAACTATCATCTTGTCTTTATTTTTAGTTAGCACCTTAAAAGCTTAAAGCTGTAAGCTAATGATAGTTATATAAGAGCAGATGCTGCTGGTGCAATAAGCTGTAGTTTTACGTCCAGTGGATGATGATCTGATTAGTCGACTAATCGCATAAATAATCGGTGACTAGTCGACTATCAAAATAATCGTTTGTGGCAGCCCTACTTGTCATTGTAAATGCACAAGTTAGAAAACTTGTGAATATTGAAAAAATTAAAGTCCAGACGCTGGACTGAAAAACATATTAGTCTTTTTCCAAAGTCCTCCGATGTCTGAGACCATGATTCACTTTGTCAACAATCTGTTTTAAAGGTCAGATTCTGACAGATTCTTGTTAAAACACACACACACACACACACACACACACACAAAACAAAACAAACAAAAACATACCAACAACTAGACGTGACCGATAGAGCCTCCAAATTATATCACAATATTTCAAGAAGATTTGTGATAATATTTATGACATGACAGTCTGGTGAACTGTCCAGAGTTTATGGATGGATAGTTACGGCAATATATAAACAAAAAAAACCCTTAACAACACTTCATCAGTGTTTGCAAAAGGACATTTTCTTCATTTTTCTTCTTCTATCCTTCTTTTTCCAATTAGCTGCTGTGACTGATGACACACTTCCTAATTCAACGTTTCCAGTGCACAAAGCACAAGTTGTTGTTCTAGGAATCATATCACAGTGTGACGTTTTTATAACTTGCACCAAAATGGATAAAAATGTTACAATTTATAGATTATACACAATTACTCTATGATGATGATGATGTGTTTAAATTCATTACAAATCAATGCAAACATGGTTTAGTACAGTGACTTCAGTTAGCTGAGGTGAAACCTAGCTGACAGCTAACAGCTAGAGTTGCCTGTGTCACCATCCACCTCACAGTCAGTCCCCTAATAGAGCAAAGCTTCAATATAATCTAAACAGGTGAATTATCCATTTTCTTCCATTTATCCAGTTCAGGGTCACAAGGGGGCTATCCCAGCTACCAAGGGCTTACTCCCTGGACAGGTCGCCAGCCTGTCACAGTGCCAACACAGAAACATGCAAAACCATTCACACTCGCATTCACGCCTAGGTCAATTTAGAAACACCAATAAATCTAACCTCACTAAGTGCCTGATTTTGGACTGGGGGGGAAGTCAAGGACCCACATAGAACCCACGCAAATACGAGGAGAACATGTGAACTCCACACAGGAAGACCCCGCCTAGATGATGGATTCTAGGACTCTGCTAGCCTCCATGTCCCTATGCTGCCACAGATGAATTATTAAAAAAATGTTGTGTTTGTTGATATACACACAACACAAAACACTAAATTCAACTAAACCTAAAAGAAGACTCTTCATTCTTTCTTTCATTCTTTTGTTGTTCAAACTATAATCATTAAGTAAAAAATGTCAGATGTGAACAAACTGTCCTTGTTGCTTTATTCAGTAATTTAACTAGTCAAAGAACTACATTTCTGTTTTCAGAGGCAACATAACTTGTGAGAGGTTTTTGTAATGCACAACATTTTTAAAAAAGTTCAAATAGTTTTAAAGAATTTCACATCAAGGTATCCAAATAAATCGATTACATGTAATTTCACCAGGAACATCAGTAAGAACTGCAGAAACAGCCAAAATCCATCCTCAAGAAAAGAGTGTAAGTCATATATCTTGATCAGAATCTATGCAAAGATAAAATTTGAATGAAACATAAAGGGCCGATTACCCAAATACACTCCAGCATCTGACTGAAAAACACTCTTAGACCAGAAGTCGAATCCAGACGGGCCCTTGAACATCACAGGCGAGTGATCATTAAGCAGGCTGAGGACTTCAGTTCTGTTCTGTCTGTTGTCCTTTCCCTCTTTCTATCTTTGTTTTTTTAAAGTGTTTGAAACAGGTCTCGGAGGGAACAGGAGCTTCTGGTTGGGAGCCAGCTGGACAGAAAAGATCCAGCAGAGGGGGGAAAAGAAAATAAAGAAAAGAGGGCAGCAGCTAATGGGGCTCTGCTGCTTTTAAGTGCAACGTGCCAGAGGAATAGATGAATGTAGAGAATTCCCCGTTTTCCCCCAAATCACAGCAGAAGGACTTCAAAACCAAACAACACAGAGAGGCTTCAGACGGTGACTCACATGTGTGAGCGAGTGGCAGAGGAGCACGTTCAAGCACAACACGTGACTTTAACTCAACATCCTCTTCTTGAACATCATCTGGATACCAAGAAAGAAATGTGGAGATCCCAATGTGTACAAAGACTGTGGAGGAAAAAGGTGCATATTGAATTGTCCTCGGTTTGGATTTTCAGTCTGTTCACTCAAGTGAATATATTTGCGCAAATACATCTGCAAGAAATTTCTGTACGAACAAAAACAACATCTTATTTTCAAAGAAAAAACAAATAATAGAAAAATGAATGAAATGTAAATACTAGTGTTGGTCACTGAGGGAAATCAAAGAGTGCTACACATGTGTGAGGAAAAAAAATGTGGATCTTAAGGATTTAACTTTGTAACTGAAATAGATTAAAAAATTATACCCTCTTTTGACAGGATTGATGGGCATGGATTATGGTGCACGACTTTTCAGTGAGAACGAAAGTCCTAGCAGACCAAATGTTTACTGGAGAATTTTTGCCCCTCCCACAACCAGTGATAGTGGTTCAAACCTTATGCCCAGCAATTTGAGATGATGCAAGCTTTTTGGTATAAATGTGTAGGAAACAGAAACATCAAGACCTGCAAAATAAAATAAAAAAACAGCCAACTCTACACTTCCTCTATGTCGGATGGCTCCAAAAATCAGTCAGTGCCCATAGACTCCATGTACAACTGTCTAGCTTTACAGCCGAAGCAAACAGGTTTACGGCCTGGTACACAAACAGCTCTTTTCTCTATTGAGGTTTCTCATGTTACGTTATGAACACATTGCTCAAGAGTTGTCCGCCATATTGGACATGATCAGTGTTGGGTAAGTTACTTTAAAAAAGTAATTAATTACTAATTACTTAGTCAATATTGTATTTAAAATACTTATCTAATTACTGTGTCAGAAAAATAACTTAATTACTAAATAAGTAATTTAACTAAATGCTTCTTAAAATCCCTATAAACCTATAAAGTGGGCAAACAATAGAAATTAAATTCTTTAAATAATAAATACATTTTTTTTAAAGATGGAGACTCTACAGTACGCAGCAGTAGCATCTCTTCCACAATGTAGCCTGCAATCATTTTTTTTAAGCTCACCTTCAGATGCTTTCTAATTATTGAAATTAAATAATGATATTCAGCGAATTTAATTATTTTACAATGTAACGCAAGTACTTTGTAAGTAACTGTAATTAAAATACCTAAAAATGAACAGTAATTAGTTACTCTACTTTTTCAGTGGAAAAGTAATTTAATTACAGTAACGCGTTACATCCAACACTGGACATGATACAACCAAGTGTATTCTCCAACTGGTTGGCAAGAATTTTCTGGATGTTTCTAGCTCTCACTGGGTGAAATCGTGTTTGGTGCTGCATCAAAAAGCTCCAGTAATTGCTTTGGTTGCTATAGCAGACTTCAATGGTTGCCTGCAGGTTTTTGATAGTAAAACTTACGTAGTGCTGCACAAACCAGAAATGGAGAAGGTTCACCTTAAAAGCACAAGTTGTGTCTCAGCACGCTTCAGAAAGTGACACTTTGCACAGTTTATCTACAGTTTGGAAAGTAGAAGGATATTGTTTGAAGACAAATTTGTCACTTCCACTCACAACCACAAGAATATGCAAACAGCCAAAGTGTCAAGGTTTTTGGTTGAGGAATACACATTTTTAATTTTCACAAACCAAATCTAACAGGAGGGAAATTTATTTACAACTCACCTGTTTAAACCTTTTGAATCCTTAAAGTTTGCATTATTACTGGCTTGATTTCTTTCACTGACAGGCATGCTTCTTACACCCCACAGGCAGGTGTAGATGCTAGCAGTCTACTAGGCTTCACCTCAGCTAGCTTGGGGGCTCTGAAGTGAACCTCTAGACTGAGTTTGTGGTGTTGCTGCCTTTTGAAGCATCTTTACCGACAGTATCAGCCTAATATGATTGCTGTGTGGTTAATTGCAGGCAAGAAATCTCTGCACTAGTTGTGGTGCAATTTTATAATATAACTTTATGGCTGTTACCTAGCATTATTTAGCAGTTTGCACAACTAAGATAGCTAGCATTAGCTGATAACATCTCCTGTCATCCAAATGTGATAACTTTTGGCTTAAACAAATAGTGGTATGCAAAACACTACTGTCATAACTTTGAAAAGGTGAGACCAAAATGAAGGGGTGACAGCATGGTGGCTGCAGCCATATTTGATATGCAATCTGTAGAAAAACAGAAATTTAAACAAAAACTGTTAAATCTGCTCAAACTAACAAGCTGCAGCTCTAAATAAAGTTTGTTTGTTTCACTTGCATTAGCACAGTGACCTCTGATTTTGTGCTTGCTGAAGGTTTTAAAACTTTTAAATATTGTCTTGCGCTCCAGAGACAATTAAAGCCCCACATGGGGAGATGAGATCCTGCCAACACGAATGTTTCATGACCCTCGAGCCCCCGCGACACCACGATACCCTTACTCAGGAGTCCCCGACCTGAGGCGCAGCCACTTTAGATCTGGTCGACAGTGTAACGGTGGAGTGTGTTTTGAAAATTTCTTCTCTGAGTCTTCACATGAAAGGTGCTGTTTTTTGGGGGGGATTTTTTTTTTTGGGAGGATGTTATCCCGTTGTGGTCAGGCAGTAAAAAAAAAACATGTTATCCTAGAGGGGAGTTCATCCTTTCTCGCCGTTTCAAAGCCAAAATAGCAAAAGGCAGAGAACAAAGCAGCTCTGTGTGTTTAGGCCGGCTGCTCACCGAGTGTTTGTGTCTCAATTTTTACCCCCACCTCTTCCTCCTCCTCCTCCTTCATCGCTGGCAAAGACGAGGCTTTGGCAGGGAGCTATTATTTCATAGCCCGTGAAAACGGAGAAACGAAGCGCGTGTAAATTTTAACCACAAATCATAAATACCTGATTTCTCCTCAAACCTGTCAGAAGAGTAATCAGAGCAGGAGCAACGTGATACACCTTGTTCAGAAAGGCTTATTCTTTATTATTTTCACGCTGCGGGGCTTTGCCAAGAAGAGCACACAAAGAGAACACAGGCGGCATAAAACATTCAGCACCTGATGCAACGGTGATTTAAGTTGGTTAATGTTTTTCTCCCCGTGGTGAAAATGAGCTCACTTGGTGCCAAGAACCCTCCAAAGCCTGATTATTCTTTCTTGTATTTAAGACTCCGAGTTTATAAATCAAGCTTTTCTCCTCGGATGGAGGGGGTAGGGGCCTTGTTTTCTTTACAAGCTGCTTCAACAGGCGGGAAATGCAGCATCATTTTCCACTGCAATTAACAGGGAGGCCCTGATGCTGAGGTGCCAGCTCTGTGTATGGCTCTGGCACCTTCCAGCCTTTTTCTGGAAAGACTTAACAGGCCCCGACTGCATGTCTTGGCTCGGAGATTTGAGCTGGAGTCGGCCTCCCCTGACGTAATCCTTTAAGAAACGGCTCTCCTCGCATAAAAGGGAGGCTTGCTGTGACTATCAGCGCGGTTAATATCCCCGACGCGAGGCCAAAGTTAGCGGAGAACATCTGAAAACGACCTCTTCCTCTTCTTCCAGCTCCACATTAAAGCCCATTTATGCAAAGCGTAGCTCGGCCTGTCAGCGTCTAATCATTACAAGGATGATCGATGATGTTTATTTTCTGATGATGGAACGCAACCCCCTGCCTGATGATAATTGTAATAAAAAGGACAGATCAAGCCGGCAGAGTTATTAAATTATCAGACTATAATTTGCATTAATGCCGGCTGCAGGGATGCAGAGAGGTGGTGGTGGTGATGGGGTTGGGATGTTTGACAGAAGCCCAGCTCCAGCTTGTTAGAGAGTCCACCTTCAAAAGCTCCCTCTGCCCTTGGCACCCCCCATACGGATCCTCAGCGTGCCATCATGTCGTGATGACATGCATGTCATATGACAAGGGGACAGCTGAGAGGCACAACAAAAGTGAACGAGGCAAACTTTAGTGGGCATGAGAGCTGATTTGAGCTAAAGCTGGTTTTTAGGACAGATTCACAATTTTCTTTTCTCTCCACTCGTCTGACCTGAGAGTCGCTTCCTTGCACACCTCTGACCTACAGGTAAGTTCGGCCTTTCTGTGAGAAAATATGACCGGCTACAATGAGCAAGCAACCAAAATATGCAGTTTGGGAGTGGCTCAGTTGGCCTCCAGAACTGCCAGGAAGTGCCAAAAGTTGCACTTCACCCTCCGTACAGTTGTTGTGAAGGAGGAAATTTGCATTAGAGACCAAAACAGTTTTTTGTGTCCAGGTCTAGATGTCTTTATTACTGCTTTAAAGCTGCACATTTTAACTTTGGAGTCAAACTCAGGTGGACATGAGAGTAACCTCCGTAAGCTTCTTTCAGCTGCTCCCTTATTTACAACCATCCACAACAGGACATGGATCCAAATATTTGATCTGAAAGATTTTACTGCCATGTGCTCTTCCTGCAGTAGCCCTACCAGGATCTGTGCCTCCTTCCAGTCTCGAACTGGGATATTTCTCAGTGTTAAGCCGAAATTATGATTCAGCAGTGGTTGTTCACTGGCAGTGCGTCTACCTGCAGACAGTGTCTGCTGCTGATAGAGGAGGCATGCAAAACAAGTGGTGCAACTGGTCTGTGGACCATTCTTGTTTATGCTGTTGTTGTTGGATCATCAGCTGTGGAGAAGAGCGAAGAGCTGAAGTGAAACTGATTGTCCACTGAAGCCACCGTCTGTGCTTTTCATGCTGTATTTTAGATATTTGCTGATTTTCTTGCAGTTCTCTCATTCCTGGTTGAACGCCACTGTCCGTTTCTTTCAGCCCACCTTTCAACTATTTAGGAAACAAAGAAATAATTAGCTTAAGCCACTCCATAATATGGCCCATGTCTTTTAAAGTACAGCATGCTTATGATGTAAGATAGGGGAATATTGTTTCTTCCCTGTAAAAACCTGACTTGTCCCTTTATTCTAGTTTCGTTGCCATTAAGTATTTGTAAGTAAATATAATTACTTTGTAATTTCAAATAAATTTCATGAAATTCAATTTAATTACAGGGGAATAACACTTTTAGTCATGGGCCCTGTTTATAAAGTGTTTATAAAGTTTCTTCAAACCTGACTAAAGTGGGAAACATGTTGATATTAGGCGAATGTTAAATAACCTTTAGGACTTTTGAGACTTTCTAGCGAGCACTGAGCTTTTCAGTCTTTCTGTGTGTTCTCATCAGGATACTCCAGCTGTCAGCACACACCTGCTGGATGACACCTGGATGGGCCCAGCATACGTTTAGTGCTGCGAATCCTCAGAGTGGGTGGACTGGGTGAGGAGGAGGGGGAGAGGGCACAGTGATAGGAGGTTTTAATGAGGACCTCCATCCTCAAACCTCCAGAGAGCCAAGACCTGCAGGGCCCTGCTGTCTGTGAGGTGGCGGCGCTGACCTCCCTCAGCTGCCTCTGCCATCCACCACTTCCTGGAGAGTTTGAGCCATCCATTCACAGAAAAGTTGAGCAACTTTACACAACAAAATGTAAATTTTTAAACCTGACAATTAGTTTGTTACAAGTATTTAATAAGGAACATTTCTTATTTTTGTATATTTTACTTACTTTACTTTGCGTCTCATGTTATGGCAATACATCAGATCGTCGTAGATTTCATTCACAGTGATTAATGGTGTGAAATGAGAGGCTGAAAAATGTCAAAATTTGTCCTCTGGAAAATAAAAAACATTATCTCTCATTATAAAATATAATATTTAGCGTTTACTGGCTTTCTATTCATTATTTATATCAGCAATTCCAAAAAAGCTGAGATACTTCATCTCTCCAGCATATTCTGCGTCTGTCACCCAGCACTTCCCACCCTTTACTGCTCCTTGAAAAATGAACTCCCTGGAATGCATATAAGACATATAAGGACTCAAAAGCGTCACTCACAAGCATTCCCACCTCTTACAAGCAATCACTACACTACACACCAGTACGGTTTTCAAGCCAAACCCAGTTTATACTGGCACAGCGTGTTAGTACATTTTCCCATTTGTCTCAAGAACCTGGGATCCTTAAAGTCATCCACTTGAGGCATCAACTCATTCCCAATTCCCAATGCAAAGAAGGCGCTCAACCCTTATCTGGGGCTCTCTGGTTACTTCAAACCTTTGTGTTTAAAGTAAATGTAAATACCTGGAGTGTTATTCATGACTAATTTCCTTTTTAGTTACAGTATATCAGAGACAAATCTCATACCAGCTGATGATTCTGGAAGTTTTGCAAGTTTTCTCTAAAAAGGTGTGATGATCGATAATGATTGACAAGTAAAACCGACTTCCTGTTGCAAAGCGTCCTTGAACAAAACCCTAACCTGTACAGAAACAGGGACGTGCAGAGAGGTTTAAAGGGGCAGGTGCTCAAAGTTAAAAAGGGGCACATTGAACCAGGCTGAATAACAACAACACACATTCATCAAGAATCTAATATGGGAAGGGCGGGGCTGTGTTGATCTGAGACTGTAGACATTAAAAAGTCCACAGGAGAGATGGTAGCTGATTAAACAAGTGTCATGAGATAATAACAAAATGCAAAGATTGGTGACAGCGCTTGGAACCATAAGGCAACGAAAAACTGTGAGAAATAATTTAGGCTCTGCCTGTGAATCACTCTTTGCTTCTCTTCTTCCTTCCTTCCCATCATTTCATATATCACTCTCCACTTGCTGTCTATCTGAGAACAAGGCACAACTTGTTATTGCAATAAACTATAATCTAATTATCCACACCTAACAACTCTTGCACTTAATCTATAATAAAATGATGACATAAAAATGTTATAGCCCTGCCTTTAGTAGCCTCATACAGCTCCTACTGTTTCCTCCTCATGTCCTTACCAGCCATGTCTGGACAAGGTTATATCATGAGTAATATTTTTTTAAATCCAGCTAAATAAAACACACACATGCACACACAGTGACATTTTAGACCTTCTTCAGAATACTGTATATACTATGGGCATCCTTACATTATTATTTATTACTAGAGCTACAATAATAAAGCAATGAGGAGGGGGAAGTAATAAATATGAAATAATGTATTTATGATGATTCCATTTGTTTCACTATCCACTCTGTGCAGGGGCAAAGCTTATTACATTTTAAACTGTAGAGATACAATAATTTTACTGCTGTAAAATCCAACTTTTGTCTTATTTAAAATATAAATCTAATATAATCTGCTTCTTAATGTATGTTCTTTAAAATACAGCGTGTGTTTTTTAATATATTATAATTATAATAATTATTATGTGGACATGCATATTAGATCATTTTTTAGTGAAATATAATCCCTCCAGAAAGGCAAGAAATGCCCAGAAACTTTAAAACTAAATATGTTCCCTAAAACGGTGACAGAGCTACAGACCCATGACAGCCTTACACAGGTAGCCAGCAGCTATGACCAGCACTACATGTGCAGTTAATAAAAGGACAGGTAATGTTTATCACGCTGTTGCACACACAGCACGCTCGTTTGTTTCAGTTCGTCAGTTGCCACAAGACAGCTTACCAACGTGTACATAATAAGCCAATACTCCTGTGTGCTACACACTACAGTGTACGCTGTACACCTACTTACTGGTTTTGTCGCATCAGTCTGTGTCTCTGAATTAACTTGTGTTTCTCCTACAGCTCCGGACCGCAAAAAATGCGCGTGCTCTTTGTGAGCTCGTTCCCGGCTCGTAACCAGCGCGTTCTGCCGTCGAGGGCGATCATTGGTTAAATGTGATCATGTGACTGATGCAAGCCAGATCCTTTCATTTAGCAAAACTGTGATTACTAGTTAAATATTATTGTTGAGGGGCACAGACAGGACTCCGCACGCACACACACATAAAAAAATAAATAAATAAATAAAAAAAATTTAAAAGTTGCCTCAACATAAGGGCACTTTGGGCACTCATCAGGAAAGGGACGGGTGCTCAAGCCCCTCTAGCCCCCCCCTCTGCACGTCCCTGTACAGAAACACCAACTTCCTGCCAGATGTCCTTACAGTGGTGTGTGTTTGTATGTGTGCGTGTGTGTGTGTGTGTGTCATTACATGTAAATGACAGTGGAGACTCTGCCTGCATGAGGTAGCCCAGATAATGACCACCACAATTGTTTGTGTGAAAGCTCTCGGTGTCGGGATGAGCCGTTAATATCACAGAGCGCCTCAGACAGATGGCACGTTGTTGGAAAACAGATGTTATTTTGCATAGAAACATATCATGAATATGCATACTGTATTAGTTCATGACACCGAAGGCCTCGTCGATGATTGGCCCGCTCTTTGTTAGTTAGCAGTAAAGGAAATCTTTTAACTGTAGCATCTTTTGACCTCTGACGTGGGAGATTAAAAAAAACTAACAATGGTCATGGTTTGTTGTAACCTCATCACTGCAGCCATATGCAATACCAACCTGAGTGCCAGACAGTACCGAAGATTTTACAGGTGTTCAGTCCGTGTATAAAGAAATCTGGAAGTTTGATAAACATCTTCAAGTGATTCTGCTCTGAAGTTTGAATATTTAAAAAGTTCCTACCTGACTTTTATCAGCTCTCATTCCGATGACAGTGTTGAATAATGCCGCTACGATTGTGTTTTAGAGCCAGAAGGAAGGGAGGTGTGGAGTAAAAACACGAAGACTTCTGCTTCTCCTTACCTGATTCTGGTATTTTAAAGCTCACAGTTGCAATATTTAAATGGAGTTAGTGGGGATAGGTTATTTGGAAACCTTAAATTGCCCATAGGTGTGAATGCGGGTATGACTGTGAGTGCAAACGGTTGTTTCAGTGTGTTAGGGAGTACCCTGCCTCTCGCCATAAAACAGCTGGGATCATGACCCTGGGTCAGTTTGCTCAGCCTTTTTTGAGTATTTTTGGACTTCAAATTTTGTTTACTTAAATATTTTATGTGATTTGTGGTTTTCTTAGTGTTTAGGTTGTTTTGTGTATATTTGTCCTCTTAGTGTACAGTTGTTTAAGAGTTTAGTTCTTCCCTAAGTGTTCTGCCCTCTTGTGCCAAGTCTCCTGTGTTAAATGTCCCCATTTAGTTATCTCACTTCCTGCCTTATTTTGAGAGTTCCTTGTGCTTTGCTTTTAGTTTTGCTTCCCTATTCTTGTCTTCTGTGATTTAGTTCAGCTTTGTGCCATTCTCCTCAACTGTCTCCACTTTCCCTTATTGCCCTTCTAAACAGGTGCTGTCACCTGTGGTCCTTTGTTAGAGTGTCTAGTGGTCTATTGTTTCTAATTGTCAATGTGGATTTTCTCTTGGCTGCAGAGAATTTACTTTTCACAGTTTTCACTGTTCCCCCTTTTTGGCCTTATGTTTGACCTTTTTTTTTTACTATTGCAAACTATCTACTAAGTTCAGCTCTGCCTGCCTCAGACTTTGCAGTTTGGACACTCCACACAACACTCAAAAGAAGTCATTCACAGTAATATCAGGGTGTCCATCGACCCAGAGTTGTTTTATTGGACCATAAAGGCAGTTTGTAATGACAGTACAATGTTTTTATTTTTGACAAATTAATTTGAGAGTACTTTGGCCTCTTTTTGTAATAACCAGGGTTTCTTTTTAATCTCTTTGCTTGCTTTAAGCTCTGTTTCCAGATTTAATTCAAGTTAAAGATATCAAATAGGTGATTTTTGTGATATCACCAAAAATCATGTTGGGCCACTGAGACTTTTCAAGTCTAGAACTGTTGGAAGCAAAATCCCATTTCTTACATTTGACCTTTTATCTTGGAAAGAAGTCCAAGGAATAAAACAAGCTCCGGAATGCTGCATAAATTACCAACTATAATTTTCCTGTTGGGTTTCAATGCTTGCAGTTTAGAAAAAAAGCTCAAGGGGCTTTTACTTTAGAAACACCTCAGCAACATTCCCAGACAGCGCTGCGCTCCAGCAGGTCAGCGTGTGACTTCATTCAGGAAAACCCAGAAAAGTGTCTGAAACCTCACAGAGCTGGTTTGGTTCTGCAGATTCTTTCACTTTCTCTATAAAAGTTTTAAGACAGGGCTCGTTAAAGGACCATACCGGTGTTTTTGTCCTTTCAGACTTTATCGTGGCACTGACCTCAGTTTCTGAGGATTATTCACGCGGCCTTAGTTAATATTAAGCAGGCGATGACACGGGGGGCCCCTGTGCTCGCTCTCGGCAGGGAGTTGGCCCTATTGAAATGAGGAGCCGCGCCTTAATAATACATTTGTCCCACAGGGGCCACCCATGCTAAGACATTTCAGGAACTGCAAGGTGCTTCAAATCTCAACACGTTCAGGTCTGAGGCTGGAAGGTCATCTCTTGAATCTTAATCGCCTAGGGTTGGTTTACTGGCTTCACAGTCATAAGAATGGTGAAGCTTTGTGGGGATACCAGAGAGAGCCTCTGCTGCTCTGGATACATCTGTGCTTATCCTGTCTTTTCATAAACCCAGTCAACCTGGCAGAACTTACATTGCTCATTCCCCATCCAAAAGTCCGATTGGATTTTTTTTTCATATTTACTTAGAATTTGACTTACAACAGCTACTTGATTTGATCCAGTTTCCAGCATCTAATAAAATTTAATGTATTTAAAATCAAGATTTAAAAACAAAGTGATCTTTATTTAATAGTCTTTAATTTAGGACAAATAAAAATGAAACATTGTAAGGCAAATGTATTATTCCATTGTTCTGTTAATTGCTAATGGTGATGCCTAAGTAAATAGCTTGATGCAATTATAAAGTAATTTTTTGTTATCATAGTTGTTAGCATCATCAATCTTCCCAGTCATTGGCCCAGAGATGGATATTTTGACAACAACCAGTGTTGGGGAGTAACGGAATACATGTACCGCCATTACATATTTAAAATACAAAATATGAGTAACTGCATTCCGTTACAGTTACCGTTTAAAAAGGTGGTATTTAGAATACAGTTACTTTGTTGAAATAAATGGATTACACGGTGGTATTTTCCTGTTTCATATTGTTGCAGGTCAGGACTGTTTGGGTTTTGTTTTGCCATGGGGCCTGTTCTTCGTACCTCGCTAAGTAAGTTAGCTGGATTAGATTGTTGACGATTTCGCGTGATCCTGGATCGTTCGGTTCCCCGAAGCTCATCCGGGACTTGCTGTCATAGCAACAGAGCCGTAAGCGTAAACCTGCTCGGGAGCAGGTTCACTTTATGTAAACAGGATTAGATCGCGGCCACTCAGGTATGTCCGCTTCATTTATACGAAAGCAACAGCGATATTCCACCACTGTTTCACCATAAATAAATAACATCAATGTAACTAAAGATAATGCAGTACTTGATCCTTTTATTGATGTCACACAGATACATACAGGTCATTTCCTAAAAAAGGGAAATGTACTATTAACATTCTATTACATGTATGTGATTATTACAGATGTAATTCATATTTCAGAGTAGTAATTGTAAATTACTTCGTGTAATCAAGATGAGAGACCACGGCTATAAAAGCCAAGGTGGATTTGGGAAGCCTGTCGCAGCCATGTCCTGTCCGTTTACGCGAGCCACCCATTGAGGAAGGTGCAAGATTGATAAGGAGAGTCCTCAGAATTCAGCGTATATTGCGGGATAGACAGGATCCTTTAGCTCAGCGCGACAGTGTGCTCATTGAGAGATATCGATTTTCCCGTGAGGGTATTATTCACTTAACCAACTTGTTGACGAGGGGGTGCAGGACCACCACCTGTCTTTTTTTGCTCTGCCCTTTTCTTGGTTGCTGTTATGAACAAACAAACAGATTATTTCAGGGTCTCTTTCCAAGAGACGAAAAGCAATATAAGTGATAGATATTACCATTCTATAGAATATTCTTATATTTCACTTTTACTTGTTCCCATGTTCTAGTGGGTCCTGTTGTGGCTCTAATGTGAAAGAGGATATAATATAACAATATAATATAATGTAATATAATATTGGATAATATAGTGTAATATAATAAATCTACCCTACCGCCTACTGGTGTTGGCCAGAGGGGCCGATGGCGCGATATGGCAGCCTGGCTTCTATCAGTCTGCCCCAGGGCAGCTGTGGCTACAACCGTAGCTGCCTCCACCAGTGTGTGAATGTGAGAGTGACTGAATAGTGGCATTGTAAAGCGCTTTGGGTGCCTTGAAAAGCGCTATATAAATCCAATATATTATTATTATTATTATTAAATTACTTACGAGTTTAATTTGTCAGCAACTTTCTGCCAGCCCTCTCTCCTTGCTTTTGCAGCCTTTGCAGTGTTCCCTTGCGTTCTGATTTAACTCTGAAACTCCTGAAATCCCTCACTCAGGAGTTCTTGCTCTGCTGCCGAAAAATACCGAGCCGAGCGCACTCCTTCGACATTTTCGCCGACCAATCAGAGGGTTGCCGATCACTGTTTCTGCTATCGATGCGTATCCCCTTTTACGGCACCCAGTGATCGCACATTACTTCATCCAGCTGTACTAATCGCCAACAGCAGGTGTGTTCGGGGAACCGGATTAGCGCGCTCACGGTTAGCGCGATGGTTTGGTCTTGGATGTTTCATTTGATCTTGGATGTAGTAAGCGACGTACGAAGCACAGGCCCATGGTTACAGGATGACGCTCTAACCTTCCCAACACTGACAACAACAAATATGGTCCAAGTAGCAACAAAACAAAAGGTAGATATCATTTTCACCAGAGAATGAACCCCTTACATTTTAATGCAGATCTTTAAGTTGCAGGCTTATCATCCGGGAGTCTGTGATCTTGATTTATTACAAGATCTGCAACACAAATTCATAAATGTTAACACATTAAGACCCTCATGCATTAAAGCTGAGAGACAGCTTTGACATAATGAAATCTCTCAACACGTTATTTGTTCAATTAAGCACTGAACAACTGAGAGTTGAGAGGTAAATAACTCAGTAGTTTGCAGGTTTGTTGGTTTTGTGGGTAAAGAAAGCGAGAAGAATTATGGAATAGAAACACAAAGGTCCAAACTGGAGGCAAACTACCATCTTCTTGCTAGTTACTTGCTTACTTGGGCCACAGTCACTTCTCAAGCCTCCTTAAACTTGTAGATCTCCAGAATGTGAACATTATCTGTAACTGGCATCAACACGTTATGGTGAAGTGCAACCTGTATGTAATGGGCAAACACAGGAGACATCTGATAAAATGTCATTATGTCCTGCCCTCTGATGGAAACTTGTTATTAACACTGCATGTTGAAATGCTGATGACGGTTGTGGTATTAGAGACAATTTTAGGATTAGTTATTGGTCTTATTAACTACTAAAGTCTTATTAATTAGTAATTAGTTACTTATTAATTAGGGTTTTATTAATGAAACAAATCTCCATCACTGAAGAACTCCTTGTGCATAAATGTGACAAGAAATTGGCTTTGAGAAAACTGTAATATTTGAGGTTCTGGGAAAACAGAAAAAGCTCCACAGTTTCTTAGAGGGCACTCAGGAGAGTTCAGAATATAAAGGGCCCTATGGAGGTGTAGCTTAAACGTGGCAGTTTTCATTGAAGAAGTCACCATGAACAGAAGATGGATTGTTGTAAACTCTTAACTGATTGATTAGCATATGTTAGACAAAATAGTGTTGTCTGTTTGTAAAAACAAACAAAACAACAACAACTTAGTATTATATTTGCAAACAGTAAATTAAAATTTGGGTTTTTTCTATTTTGAAGCAAGTGTAAAGGATTAGCCGTATCTAATTATTGTCCTTTATGTGAACTGCAAGCAGTTTCTGTAGAAAAAGTCTCTCTGTAGGTCATTTCTAAGCTTGTTTTTTTTTTTGGCGTTTACTTTACTGAGTGTCTGCTTGTGGCTGACTCCTTACTGACGTCTGATCATCTGTGGGCAGATACAAATGGAGACAGACATCCTCCTCAGCTGCCAGTTTGACCACAAGCTTCTGAAATTGATTCGTAAATTAATATTGTCTTCCAGCCTCAGCAGGCAGAGACTGAAATCTGGATGGAATTTACATATTAGTCTAATAGAAATGAATGAGGCATCGGTGAGTGCAGAGCACTATCCATCATCTGCTCTGACACCAGGCGCAGGAGGAGAGAGTTGGCCTTGTTAGACTGTCCCATGAGTAATAATAACGAAATAATGCAGAGCTGTGGAGATGTGATGTGGTGTCATCGCAAGGAAAAAGACAAGAAGAGGGGCAGTGGAGGTCAGAGCAGAAGAACAGTCTCCTTCACATCAGAGCGAGTCTGCTGGAATGAGTGTCACCACTGTGATGGAGCTGGTAGTCATTTACAATATCATCACTTTGACTCAGTGTCTGACCGCACAGAATGCGGGGACTCTCACATTCTTATGATGGTGGGTGGTGTCACTGGTGGTGCATGCTAAAAGAATTTCCTGTGCAGGATTTTCAGGATTTGAGGAAACTAAGAAAAGTTAGTTTAAATGAATGAATCGGCCAACAAGCCAATGAAAAATAAACCTAGAAAAACCAACTGACATACCAAAGACAAAACAATAAAAAAAAAATATCAACAAACAATAAATCAAACCATGAAATCAATTTAATCAACTAAGAAAACAACCAATCAGTAAGCTAACAAACCCACCAACCAAACAACAAATTAACCTGAAAACCAAAAATAAACCAAACAAACTGCCCAACTATTGTAATAGACGCGTAAACTGATCAACTTACAGATAAACCAACCTACAAATTTCATCAAATGAAGATTGTGAAAAATTTCTTTCTTACTTGAAAAAGTCAGTAACATGAGGAACAAAATCTCTCCTTCTGTGTCTCTCTTGTCTACTCCAACTCAAGCTAGGCCTGTAATTTTAGAAAGATTTTTACCTGTGTCCTTACCTGAGCTGGTCAAGTTAGTTAATTCAATGAAAGCATCCTCCTGCTCTCTTGATATTTTACCTGGATCTTTGTTTAAAAAATGTCTTTCAGTCTGTTGGTCCCTGTGTGCTCACAATTATCAATACCTCACTGGTTTCTGGTCAGGTCCCTGTTTATTGTAAGAATGCTGTTATTCACCCACTGTTAAAAAAAAACCTAAGCTTGATGCTTCTCTTCTTAGTAGCTACAGACCGATTTCAAAATTACCGTTCATTTCGAAGATTTTAGAAAAGGTTGTGGCTAAGCAGCTTATAGCTGTTCTAGATAAATACACCTCCTGGGTGAGGTGTTCCAGGCATGTCCCACCGGGAGGAGGCCCCGGGGCAGACCCAGGACACGCTGGAGAGATTATATCTCTCAGCTGGCCTGGGAACGCCTTGGTATTCCCCCAGATAAGCTGGAGGAGGTGGCTGGGGAGAGGGAGGTCTGGGCCTCTTTGCTTAGGCTGCGGATGAAGATGGATGGATGGATGGATAGATGAATACAGCATTCTGGATAAATTCCAATCTGGCTTTCGTAGAGCTCACTCTACTGAAACTACACTTCTTAGAGTCTCCAACGACATTTTGATGAGATGTGATGCAGAAGAATGCTCCGTTCTGTTGATGTTGGACCTGACCTCCGCCTTTGATACTGTGGACCATCATAATCTGCTAGATAGGCTGAGACACTGGGTGGGTATATCAGGGGCTGCTTTGGACTGGTTTGAATGCTATTTGCATGAACGATCCTTTTCTGTGGCTACCTCTAAGTAGAGTTCCTCTTCTACTTTTCTTGCCTATGGTGTGCCACAAGGTTCAGTTTTGGGGCCTTTATTGTTCTTACTGTATTTACTTCCTCTTCAACACTTATTGAGCACTTTTAAGGACATTTCGTATCACTGCTATGCAGATGATATTCAGTAATATACAGGGAGTGCAGAATTATTAGGCAAATGAGTATTTTGTCCACATCATCCTCTTCATGCATGTTGTCTTACTCCAAGCTGTATAGGCTCGAAAGCCTACTACCAATTAAGCATATTAGGTGATGTGCATCTCTGTAATGAGAAGGGGTGTGGTCTAATGACATCAACACCCTATATCAGGTGTGCATAATTATTAGGCAACTTCCTTCTCTTTGGCAAAATGGGTCAAAAGGACTTGACAGGCTGAGAAAAGTCAAAAATAGTGAGATATCTTGCAGAGGGATGCAGCAGTCTCAAAATTGCAAAGCTTCTGAAGCGTGATCATCGACCAATCAAGCGTTTCATTCAAAATAGTCAACAGGGTCGCAAGAAGCGTGTGGAAAAACCAAGGCGCAAAATAACTGCCCATGAACTGAGAAAAGTCAAGCGTGCAGCTGCCAAGATGCCACTTGCCACCAGTTTGGCCATATTTCAGAGCTGCAACATCACTGGAGTGCCCAAAAGCACAAGGTGTGCAATACTCAGAGACATGGCCAAGGTAAGAAAGGCTGAAAGACGACCACCACTGAACAAGACACACAAGCTGAAACGTCAAGACTGGGCCAAGAAATATCTCAAGACTGGTTTTTCTAAGGTTTTATGGACTGATGAAATGAGAGTGAGTCTTGATGGGCCAGATGGATGGGCCCGTGGCTGGATTGGTAAAGGGCAGAGAGCTCCAGTCCGACTCAGATGCCAGCAAGGTGGAGGTGGAGTACTGGTTTGGGCTGGTATCATCAAAGATGAGCTTGTGGGGCCTTTTCGGGTTGAGGATGGAGTCAAGCTCAACTCCCAGTCCTACTGCCAGTTTCTGGAAGACACCTTCTTCAAGCAGTGGTACAGGAAGAAGTCTGCATCCTTCAAGAAAAACATGATTTTCATGCAGGACAATGCTCCATCACACGCGTCCAGGTACTCCACAGCGTGGCTGGCAAGAAAGGGTATAAAAGAAGAAAAACTAATGACATGGCCACCTTGTTCACCTGATCTGAACCCCATTGAGAACCTGTGGTCCATCATCAAACGTGAGATTTACAAGGAGGGAAAACGGTACACCTCTCTGAACAGTGTCTGGGAGGCTGTGGTTGCTGCTGCACGCAATGTTGATGGTGAACAGATCAAAACACTGACAGAATCCATGGATGGCAGGCTTTTGAGTGTCCTTGCAAAGAAAGGTGGTTATATTGGTCGCTGATTTGTTTTTGTTTTGTTTTTGAATGTCAGAAATGTATATTTGTGAATGTGGAGCTGTTATATTGGTTTCACTGGTAAAAATAAATAATTGAAATGGGTATATATTTGTTTTTTGTTAAGTTGCCTAATAATTATGCACAGTAATAGTCACCTGCACACACAGATATCCCCCTAAAATAGCTAAAACTAAAAACAAACTAAAAACTACTTCCAAAAACATTCAGCTTTGATATTAATGAGTTTTTTTGGTTCATTGAGAACATGGTTGTTGTTCAATAATAAAATTATTCCTCAAAAATACAACTTGCCTAATAATTCTGCACTCCCTGTATCTCCTTTAAGCCCCATGATTTTTCCAAGCTACAGATTTTGCATAAGTGCATAGACTCCATTAGATGTTGGATGGTTGGAAACTTTCTTCAACTAAATGAAGACTGAAGTTCTTGTTTGTGCTCCTAAAAATTTTGTACCTAGTGTTATGGAAAACTTGGGTCCACTTGCTACATTTGCCAAACCGTCTATCAGGAGCCTTGGTGTTAGTATTGATTCAGCTCTGACTTCGGATGCCCATGTAAAATCTTTGGTTCGCTCCTGTTTTTATCACTTGAGAAACATTGCTAAGCTGAGTCCCATTGTATCGCGCTCCGAATTAGAAATTGTCATTCATGCATTTGTTTCATCTCGTCTGGACTATTGTAATTCTTTGTTTACTTGTTTATGTAAAGCCTCTTTGGAGCATCTGCAAGTTGTTCCGAACGCTGCTGCAAAGCTTCTGACCACGTCCTCCAAGTTTTCCCATGTCACACCCCCGCTGATTCAGCTGCACTGGCTCCCCGTTAAATTCAGAATCCAGTTTAAGGTTTTGACCTTGACTTTCAGGGCTCTGCATGGACAAGCACCAACATATATAAGTGAACGTTTACATCCATACATTCCCAGCAGGTCCCTGAGGTCATGTGACCAGGGCTTGCTTGCTGTCCAACACACGAGGCTGAAAACAAAAGGCGACAAAGCTTTTGGGACTGTGGCCCCCAGATTGTGGAACTCTCTCCCTTTGAGCCTGAGATCTGTGGACTCAGTGGTCGCTTTTAAAAAGCAGCTAAAAACTCATCTTTTTAAACTTGCTTTTGGTTGATTTTGATTTTTAGGTTTTAGCTTCTGTGAAGCACTTTGTGATTTTTTTATCTTGAAAGGTGCTATATAAATAAAGTTTTGTTTTACTTACAAACCAATAAACCATCAACAAATCATGCCGACAAACCCAGCAACCAACTAAACAACAAATCAATGTGCCAACAACCAAACTAACCAAGGACTACCCAAAAAAACTATCTATAAACCAAAGCATAACCAATTTACAGACAAGCCAACCTACTTAACAATAGAATCGCCAACAAATCAACCAACAAACTAACCTACAAACTAAACTGTTAATCAACCAACAAACCAGTAAACTAGCTATCACATGAAACAAACAAACTTGCCAAAAAATAATAATAAAAGAGCCAGCAAACCAACCGAATTACCCAACATTACCAACCCACCATCCGACCAACAAAATAACAAATAAACCTACTATTGAATCTACAAACAAAACAGCCAGAACCAACAAATAAACTAACCAACATACAAAACAACCTACAAACTATGAAACAACTTTACTAAATGAATAAACTTAACATTAACTCATACGACAGAGCAACACAAGCAGCAATAACAAAACAAGTAAAAACAAAAAGGCCAAAAAACAAACTAACAAAACCAACCATCAAAACAACAAGCAAACTTACCAACAATCACATAAAGCAACAAATTAAATTAAAAAATAACCAACCAGAAAACCTACAGAAAAAAAACAAAAACAACCAATAAAAAACCAACAAATTAACAAATAGACTGAAAACAAACTAACAAACTAAGCAACAGTAAAGCAAACGTAAATTAATAACTAGAAATCAGGAAATTAACTAACCAACAGACCAATGACATACAGCATATAGGGTTTTAAAAAAATAAAATAAAATAAAACTCAGTTTCCAAACCTTAGAATAACCTGCAATTTTTAATAAAATACTCAAACTATACCATATCTAAATATTTATTTAAAATATATGGACTGAAAATGACTTTTTTCAGTCAGTGCATGAATTGAGGCCCTGTGTAAGATTTCAAAATGAGCTGTACTCTGCTGTGAAATGCACCATACAGCATTGATTTTAGCTGTTTAGCTGTTTTTTTCAGGTTACTTGACATACTCTCTCCATATTATCAACTGGTTAGTACCACGTGGGAGTTTTGTACCCGTAGTTGGGAATTACTGATGCCATCTCCGTCTTCAGCTGCAGGCAGCTTTGCTAAGGTTTGAGTGTTTGCAAAAGCTTGTCGGTCATAAAGAGCCTGTCAAACTTGGAGCCCTGAGAGACGCCTGAGAATGTAGCATTCACTGTAAAAAACATTCCTCCGAAGGTCTTTAAACTCTCTGCAGACAGGCCTGTTTGTCGCCCCACCATGAGCTCAGGCTGTAAAATGTCCACCCGCTGATGGTGCTGATTGAAGGTGACACTTGGGCACTTTTGGGGCTCGCTGTAGTTTGGACAAAATCTCTTTCCAGCTTTTGCTCTACGTACAATCTCTGAAAGATACATTTGAAGTTATTCTGGCTTTTTTTTAACACACCTTCAAGCACAACAATGTACTTTGGTTGTTACTGGATGGAAGTGTTAATGCCACTCTGGAGAATGATGCAAGTTCATGTTTCTGCTAACACCTAAAATATGAGTTTGAGGCACGAACCCGAAGCAGAATTTGTGACCTCACAGCTGTAGTTTGAAGTCCATCCTGCTCCAACAGCCAACACAAACACACACAGTGAAGTGAAGTGGAAACATGAGCCTGGACGTCCAGTGATGTAGGAGACATCTGGTATGCAGCAGCTAAAGTTTAAAAATGAAAAATGCTCCCATATACATAGATTCTGGGTTTCTTTATGAGGGAGGAGGAGCAGATGTCACTTCAAGAATTTCCAACAGTTTTGCTGAACTTCTGAATGGCAGATTTAAGTGAAGCTGCCAGACTCATGTAATCATCTTCATTCTGTCCAATCTCAAACTTTGTTTGTCCGAGCTTTGTGTTTCTGCAGCATAATATTTTAGATAGATGGATTAAAAAAACAGACACATGAAGGGAAATAAGTCTGTGATTGACCTCATCCTGGGAAAACTGCAGATACACCTGATCAAGTCTTTAAAATGAAGACTCAAAGACTGTAATGAATGTAGCAAAGCAGCGAAATACTGGAGGAATTTGTGGAGAATTATCTAGAATTTCTCTGATCTTTAACAATTTTGTAGTAACTGTATCTATAGGATATCTAGTGTGTGTCAGATTAACCAATTATAGACTTCTGTTGTTGCATGACTTTGTTAGAGATGCAGTGGTAGCTCCAAAAGCGAGTCAGTCCCTATTGACTTCCATATTAAAATGTCCAACTTTACAGAAATAAACATATTTATAGCCTGATATAAAAACAGTTTTAGCCTCTATAGATAGTACCCTTCATAACAACTATAAAAGGAAACAAACTAACCCATCTGGATTTTGCAAGGCACATTGGGGATGTGGCCTCTCTCACTGACAGGTAGCAGCTAATTGGAGTCCTTGAACTGGGCCTCTGGAATGTGTTTGTGCTGATGGAGCCTTTTGGAACATTTCTAATACAATTATTTCATAAATAATGTGGCTTTCAGTTAGTTAAATTGTCTTTAATTTTAAGCTTTTGATGTACTTTTCTCCTTTTATTCAGAAAGAGCTTAAAACCTTCCAACAGCTGACTAAACTTTACCAACAGAATGTGACAAGTCAATGAAATCATAACTTTATGTCCAAGACACCAACGGTTGTGAACAGAAGTTTAGAAATATGATTGTCATGGTAATTTGGGGCTTTTAATGATTTCTTCAAACTGTTCTTTTTCCAGACTGGGATGATTGTACAGCCCAGTGATGCTGGTGTTCCAGCACTTTCCAGTTAATGGCAGCCTTGAGTCTTGGTGTTTCCTGGGTTGTTCCTGAACATATTAACCAATTTCCTCTCATCTCAGGGTGTCTGTTTGGGTCTTCTTGCAGAGCTTGGCAAAGCGATGACGCATCACAATAACTTGTATTTAAGTACAGTTGTTTTGAACTCATGATCTTGGAATCTGCAGTTGTTTAGAAACGGCTTCCCAATCTTCCCAGCTTGTGTAAATCTACACTGGATCTACATTAGATCTTCATTGACTTTCTTGGACTCTCTCATTGTTCTAAGTATTGATCAGTCCAGTGAGTGCCGTCAAACAAATCCTTCTTATGCTGCAAGAGAAACTAGCAAGTGTGGTCAATCATAATGACTAATGAGAAGTTAATAGGCTTTAGCATTGTCAGGTTAAAATATATTGTAGAGCCTTTTGACCCAAAAAGATCAGAGAAAATTCAAAATAAATTCAAACCCAGGTACTGTTTATTAAAGACATTAAAGATGTTTGCTGTACGATCATTACACCCCTGTAAAAGAATTCAAAAAAAGCATTAAAAGCCAAAAATTGCTGTGACCCTTATGCCCATGATAAATGGATGTAAACCTCTGACTACAGCTGTATGTATTAGATTGCAAAGATAACGACTTTAACAAAGTTAAAATGTGGCTGTCACCTTGCAAAAGTGATCAGATTATGCAGCTTAGAAAACAAAGAACTTGGAAACATTAGATTAATTAGAACGAGTTGTATGCAAATCTTAAATAACTCATTAAAAGGCTTAAATTAAAAACCAAATAAGAATTTAACGCCAGGTTAGGGCAGGTTCTCTGCTGCAAAACATCCCCAGTCATTGTTTTTTCCCTAACAAAGTTACAGTACAGTCATACTTCATGAGTGCTGAAACCCGTCTTTCATCTTCCTCACTCAGTTATCGCCATCAATAAATGAAGGTGCTGTTAATGCACCATCTTTGCGAGTCTTATCTCCACCTCTTGTTCGGGCCCTGGTTGTATTTCACAGCCCGGGGCTATTTTCTTTCTCACTTCACATCTCTGAGAGGAGAAGGAATTCCAGTGGCAGAAGCAATCACAAGCTCCAGATCAAACGTATCCTCGGCTGAATTCCTTGACAGACTAAAATCATTTGTTCCTCTCAGCTCAGCGCTGCGTCCCCGGCATCGCTCGCTCCTCTCAGCTGGTTTGTTTTATGTGGTTTCAGCAGCCGAGTCCTCTGGGCCGCTCTGTCAGAGCCAATATTGGAATACACACAGGCTAACTGCAGCAGCAGCCGCCGCTCTGCACTCATCGAGCCCTTTCGCCTCCTGTTAGCGTCCTTTTTCATCAGCTTACCAGTGAGGATTTACATTATGTCAAGCCTGTTCTCGCCGGCAAGGCAAGACGAGGTCAGGGGAAGTTATTTCAAAGCCGCCCTGAAAGAGGTCGTCTTAAGAATGTGTTGGCGCCTCAGCCTGACATTCAACAAGGAAGGAGTGAAGAAAGTGCGTTGTCGGCACGGGGTGTGGGAACATGGCTTCAAAGACGAAAGTTTTGTTGTTGAATTATTGAAGCGATCAACACTCCTCCTCCTCCTCCTGCAGGAAATGATCAAGGGGCGGACTGATGAATAATAATATTTACTCAGCCACAGCGAGAACCAGGAGACGACAGAACCTGCTGGAAAACAGACTGAGTTGACGCTTTATTTGATTTACATGAGAGTAGGCTTTATGTTTTTGGACTGGGCTCATTACCAGAGCAGTTGTTAGCAAAAAGGTGGAATGAAATTGATAGCCGTCCTCTTGCTGCTTCAGCTTGACAGGTGATCGATTCAAGTAAAACCCTGAACCTGAACCTTTGACCCTACATTTGTCTGCCATATTTTGGGATTTGGAATGACAGTACCATCCATCTATGGGACTACAGAACTGTGGCCTTCATGCTTACCAGATCTCAACTTGACTGAACAGCTATGGTGAAAAGTAAATGGACTGTTTCTTTTATAGCACTTTTCAAATCTACTTGAGCACGCACTTGTTCATACAATATGCCTTATTCACCCATTCACACTTCATCGTACAAACACTTTTTTCTCCTCCTAAGTGTTTTCTATCTAACATTTAACACTCCAATGAACTCATTGAAAAGCAATTTTGGATTCAGTATGTTGCCCTTAGATACTTAAAACTGAAGACTGGAGCACCCAAAGAACGACTACCAATCTTCTGATTAGTAGATGACCTGCTCTACCTCCCGAGCCCCACCCCACATGGTAGATGCTGGACCTTCCAGCATTATTGTTAAAGCACTAAAGGAGGGTATAGTATAAGGGTTGGAGGAACAGGGATCATCCCTCTAGTAGATCTCAACACTTTAGAATTAGTGCGAAGGAATACCAAAACACCTGACTACAAAGAATCTTCCTAACATACTTTAACCATGTTCATAAATTACAAACTACATAAGATTTTGAGAGAATCAGGTCCAGATCATAATCTGTGCATAAAAGTCACTGTGGACATCACTATGTTGGTTTTAGGCTAGAGTCATGTTGGTTTGAGGGTCCTAGAAGTGACTGTATATGGATGAGTGGCTGTTAAATTATTAGCTGGCTTGGTTAGCAGGATGTATTGACAAACTGTATATATGCATCACATAGACACAGATAACTGGTAATTAAGTAATATTCAAATAAAATCCTAGAAATTTATTTACAAAAAGTAGAGCACAGACTTCTTAGATGGTCTGTAAGTACAGTTAACTGCACAGGAGGTATATTATTGGTCAAATAATTCTATTGAAATGTTCCAACAGCACAAACAAGGTCCAGAAGTCCAGTTCAGGGACTCCAATTAGTTAAGGTGAAGCCTGGCCACCTGTGTCACCAACCATTTGTGAGTAAATAATACTTTTAAGCCTTAATAACATTTAAACAAGTGAGTTGTAAAAAATAACTTATGATGGCCACTTGCTTGGTGCTAATGCTCTAGACTTGCTTTATCTCTGTTTTATTATTGGAAAGCACTTTGGTCAACTTTGTTGTTTTTAAAAGTGCTATATAAATAAAGTTGGATTGGATTGGATTATCTCACGTGGGTGTGTGGGACATTATATGGTCTTAATTATGTGAACGTGAAAAGGTTAAAGACTGTCTAGTCCTATTTTGTTGGACTTCAGGGGTGGGCAATTCATTTTCCCAAGGAGCCACATGAAAAACTGGGACTGTTTAGGAGGACTAATAGGTCCACCAGTAGAGCCCCTTCACAACAACCCCAGTTTCTCATGTGACCCCTTGAAGAAATGAGTTGCCCACCCCTGCCAAATAATTGTAATGCCTTGCAAAGTTCAGGACTGTGGTACAAACCAACTTTAGAGACCATCCTGCAAAAAACAAAAGCAAACGCTTACATTAAAGCAGAACCATTTTAAAACATCTTAAACACTCCAGCCCTGAACATCTCTAGGGATTAGAGATTGTGAAAATGCAAATGTCGAAAGGAGTCACAGTTTACATCAGCCAGTCTTGTTTGAGAATGTGATCAATGCGTAGGTAAGAAGCCAGTTCGCTCAGTGGTACTGATAATGTGTGCTGCACCTTGCATGCTGTCATGATCGCTACCTTGACCAAACCAGAGTTCTTTCAGCAGTGAGAATAGGTCGGAAGTTGATTATTTTGTGCTACATGTAACTTCTCCCCACACCATCATGTGTGAAAACAGCTTAAATCAGGCACACTTTGAGCTAAATACAAACTGAGCTGGATACAAACCTTTGGTATTTTCTAGAGATATCTTGGATTTATATCTATATATCTATATATTTACTAATAAACTAAATATCTTGTTGGAATGGCTTGTGACAATCACATTTATGAGAATAAAAGTTTGACATTGTATAGCTCTGCAAACATCATAAAGACCTGGTTGGGCTCAGTTGGTTTCTTTAATTGTTACAAAAATGGTCCTTAAGCCCTACAATACACATTAAAACGACATTTTTAGGACTATCATTTATATTTTGTTGGAATATTGGATGCTTAAGTTAATCATGGCTAAAGTAATCCCAGTCAGCCAAAGGCTGAGGCTTCAGATTGCTCCAAACGCTCTGTTTCATACATTATTTTTCTACTCTTAGATCTTTATGATGTTAGAGAGAGTGGATGTCAGTAACCCAGGCAATTATAGACATACAAGCTCAATTGGCCTGCTTTCAAAGTCTTCTGTTGGGCCCAGGAAAAAAAATGCTTGAAATTGGCTTAGTAGGTGCATTTTAAACATTAATATTGCTCTTTGCATGGCATTGCATAGTGTTTCCTAAACTACAGCCAAATAGTTTTTTTTAGATACTGAAAAAAAATGTATTTCTGATTCTGCTGTGGATAACCTGGGCTGGAAGGACAACACAAAACACATGCATTTAAAAAAATCAAAGTCAATACTGTATTTCTTAGAAATATACAAAGGATATTTACATATAACGAGCACAACAAACTGTTTTCAACAGTGTAAAAAAGAAGAAAGCTTGAGTCTCTGCTCTGAAGTCTTCTCCTCTTCTCTCTGTGAGAGCACGGCCAAGTTATCAATAATTCCAGTCACAAATCAAGTCTCTGATGCCCAAATCTGAGATGCCACAGTTAATCTCAGCAGCAATGCAGCAATCAAATCACAGCTCACCAAGGGAAGTGGCTGTAAACTTGATGATAGATGGAAAAAAAAGAATAGTGAACTGTTTTCTCCTTGACAAATATTAAAGTTGAACTCAAGTAATTTACAGTGTGAAAGGTTTTAATTGAGTACACAGATAATTACCTGGTTGAATTTGCACGTTTTTTGAATATAACTATACGCACAACATGTGTTTGTTGTATCTGAGGCAGGCACTTAGTAAACTGATCTTACTGCAGACCTGTACAACAACTGAATAAACTCCCTTGTTCATCATTTTTGCTACCTAAGGCAAAAAAAAAAAGAAAAAAGAATGATATGGCTTTTTGAAAAGACTAAAAAAACTGCCATTTTAAATAATTCATAAACAAGACTGTACAAGGAAACAACAGGCAGGCTACAGAAGCTTTCAGCTCACAATCACATCAATTCCAACTGCAGGGTTGAAGGGTTATTCTGCATCAGGGGTTCAAAATGTCTGCACACAGTTTGAGGCTAAGACATCAAGTTGAGGAACTTGCTCTCCTCTGCTAGAGCAGTCAGCAGTGAGCTCATGTCCCCGATGGCCATGTTCCCTGTCCCCGCAGGCACCGAAGGCAACGTGACCGAGTTCCTGGGCGTCGTGAGGCGAGAGGAGCTCTGGGACAAACTCTGGAGCAGACCTGGACTTAGCGTTCCCGACACGAGGCTGGAGTGATCCCCATCATCCAGCATGCAATCAAAGTCTATTTGGGCCTGCTCCAGTGCTGTGGTACAGTCACTGGTTCTTGCCGTCTGATTGGCGCTTGAAGTGGGAGGCACCACCTTGTTACAGTTTACATTACCATTAGGCTCATATACTTGAATCTGCCCTGTGTAGTACAAGGCATTGTCATTAGCATTATTGCTGCGGTGAAGTCCTAAAACTCCAGCAGTGGATAATTCGGAGTTAGCATTAGCAGCTTGCATCATTTGCTGCGTAACTTTTGGAACTGAAGGGTTCTTGTTCAGAGATCTCGGTTCGGTTGGTGGCCTTGGCTGAAAATTGTTCTGATTTCCAACTTGTGAGGGATTTGGGGAGTTCATGTTACATATTGATGTGTCAGTGTGTTCAATTTTTATCTGCACAGGCTGAAATCCAGCATCAGCAAAGTGCAAGTCAAAGGTCTCCATGTCACATGACTCCTGTTTGCAGTTGCTCCCACTAATGGTGTTAATGCAAGGCTTATAGGTGGTGTTACCATTCCTGTCATAGGGCTGGATGCCTTCAATTAACAGGGCTTCATTGAGATTCGATGGCTGCTGGAATCCTTGTTGCTGGAGGCAGTTTGCTCCTGGCTCGGAGTTCAGCTGAATGTACCTCTGCTGCATTGTGAGGTTCTGATTCAACTGCTGGTTGGAGCTGAAATGGTTGCTAAGAGATCCAAAATTGTGGTTTTGCTGGAGCACAGCCAGGTTCCCTCGAACCTGTAGTCTGGAGTACTCCTGGGAGGCATCCATGAGTCCTGAACTTGCTGGAACATTGGATGGCGAAGGTGGACACATCTGTTGCTGTTGACCTGGACTATTCCTCGAAGTGGGTAAAATCTGTGAGAGCAGATTCACAATAGCCATCCTTCTCTGACTGAAGTGCTGCTGCTGGATAGCCGAGGCTCCTTGGAAATCTTCATTTGTCTTGTCTCCATTATCAGGGATGTGACTTGTTGTCTCCATGGTAGCATTCTCTGAAATGCTTGGTGGTCGCAGACTATAAGGGTAACGGTGAAGACCTCCATCTGATCGATGACAGTCTTGCTGAGATAAACGTCGGTGATCTGCTGCAGGAGGTGGACAAGGCTGGATTGTCACCCTTCCACTCAGCGTGCCCATGCTGTTGTAGCGGTGCAACTGCGACTGGTTTAAAGTTTCTGGGGCAACCTGTCTCACAGGGTCACTGGCTCGACGGGGGATGTTAGATGGGACTTCGTGGGGCATCAAACTTCTTGTGGCATAGCTGCTGTACTGTCTGAAAGGTAGGCCTTTGTTGGTGGAGGGTTTCTGGGAGTCCTCATACAGGGCTGCATGGGATTGCAGACACATTTGGTCCATATATGGAAGAGGTGTAGGTGGTACGCCCCCAGTGGCAGCTGCATATTTTGCCTTGAGACGGTAGTGTTGGGCTGGGGTCAGGCTCAGAGGGCTGGGAAGACCCACTGCTCCAAACACTCCTGCTCCTCCGCCACTCCCACCACACTGACTAGCCTGACTTGAACGCCGTGAGATGTCGGCAGAGATGGGGTCGTAGGAGTCCGCAGAGCTGATGTTGCTGGGGCGGTTGGCACCAAATTGTGAGGCCTGGCTGGAGCGCCGACTGGAGAAACAAGGGGAGATGCCTGAGGAGCGGCGACTGAGGGTGTAGACTGAGCTCAAGGTGCTGGAAGTGCTATCACGTCTCTCGGAAAGGTTTTCTAGCACAGTCATTTTACTAGAGCTCAGTTCACCAAAGCTAGAACCAGGGAAGGACGCCGGACCCCCACCCATATTTTGGCTCTCCAGGAGGGAACCTGTGAACAAACAGACGAGAATGAGAAACTCTAGATCTAGAGCTACTTTGTCAAGCTTGTGGAGCTTTTTTTCAGGTATTTTTAAACTCAATCGAACAAACATAAAATACTAGGAACTTGCTGGTGGACCAAATGTAGTGCGTTTCATTGAATTAGATTCTATCTGAGGGGGCAGTGGGTGTATGTGTTCATATGAAAGAAGGTGCACCTGCTCTTTCTACGTCAATTAATGCCACAAGTAATACCACATATACTTTTTCCGCAATAAAAAACAGATCAATATTCAGATAGCTCACTGGGCAGTTTCTCATTCTAGTCCATGGTCTTGATGAAAGTCCTTTGTTGTGCTCTGCAGCTTCAGTGAGTTCAGCACAGCAGCATAAACCTCCATCCTCCAGAGTAGAAGGACTACCACTCAGAACTGGAAAAGCACCTGAATAATGTGAAGGATCCCTGGGTCTGCCTTGGTTGGACATACTTGAAACATCTCTCTCAGGTGTCCAGTCAGATACTTTGGGTACCAGGGAAGGACTCCATGTAATCATGTTCATTTTATTAATCTTCTCCTAAATGACTGAGCTCATCACCTCCAAAGCTGGTCTCAGACAAAGTGCTAAGGAAGCTCAGCACGTATCCATGATCCTATTGTTTCTACCTACAGCTTATGGCCATGGATGAGGATGGAACAAAGATGGATCTAGTAAACTGACAGTTTCAACCTTCACACTCAGTTCTTCTGCACGGTTATAGGAGGATTGTCCAAGTAAAGTCCTGTCCAAGTCTATTCATGTGTGGGAAACGTTAAAGTAAAGTGTCCACCTGCTTACTAATTAGTTCTTGGATTGGAAACCAAATCACCTAAGAAAAGTGTTAACTATGGAAAAGTTTCTATATTTTTAGTGAAAGGTTGAAGTGAAGTGAATAACTGTCAAAGCAGCTTTAATCTAGACTTTCTATCAACTCACCGCCTGCCAGTATGGGTGGGAGCTTCGTCCCGAGGACCACAGGTGGTGTTGGGTTGTTGGTCCACTGGCAGGAGTCCCTCACTGTCTTCAGTTTCTCCTTCTTGAGATGCTCCAGGCGCTGGCTGGTGCTGAATTGCTTTCTAAAGCGAAGACCCACCGCTGCGACCCCACTGGTGGAATCTTCAAAGCCCAAGGACTCCACAAACGGCAGGTCATCCAGGGTGCTGAGGTCCCCTAGGCTCCCCCCGCTGTGCGCCGCCATCTCTACTCCACTGTCATTGTTGGTGGCACTGCCAAGTGGTGATGGTTCGCTGCTACATGATGACTGACCACCAGGGCTGGACTGATACATCTGTGAAGAAGGAAGAGAAAGAGAAGGAATGCAGAAAATGAGATTTTAAAAAAAGAACATGAGCAAAACAGAAAGAGACACAATAGTTTGTCCTAAAAACAGCTTTTCTGTAGTAGAACAAAAATGGGACAGTGGTTAACATGGCATGAAAAACAGTGAATCAGTGAGTCTTTTATCCTCCCCCAGCTTAATTGTAAATAATGAGTGTGTTTTTTGGGGATGGGGGTGAAGAGGTGGGGGCGCACCACAGATTACAGACTGTCTTAGTCTGTCTGTGAATTAGAAATGGGCAGGATGAAAGGCTGCTTGAGCCTGAGCCAGAGCGCCGGGCCAATCATCACAACATGTGATCACATTTCCCTCTCCAAAAAATCAACTGTCAGGGTGGAGGCTGCTCAAGCATTTAGGTGAAGCTTGTTGTTCTCTTACCTTCACAACTATATCTTTCAATGTTAGTTTTGTTTACATCAAATTCGAGTTAACAGAGGGTTTAACATGATGACAAACCTCTCCAGTCGGACTAAGGACAGCAATGATTAGACGGTGTATATCCACTGCCTGGCCTGTTTCCTTGCAGTCTCTAATATATTCGCTGCTAAAAAAGCTGTCTTGATCACAGCTTGCTGGTTGGCTCAGTTTGCACAACCAATTCCCAGTGTTTGAATATTCATCCAGGAGTGACTTTTATCATGGTCTGTGATGGGTGTTTGATAGGTCTCTGCTGTGAATGTAATCCTGTGTAACAGAAAAATGTACACCGTAGTACCATTTCGAGATAACAACGTCATGCATAAATAACTCCCTGCTTGTTTCAGATGACTAAAATCTCAGAAACTAACTGGATGCAATTAATTCCAATTTAATTATACAAATTAAACAAATCCCATTAAAAAAAACAAAAAAAAACCCAAGAAAAGCTACTTCAATAAGAGATTAGGCAATGTAGAGTTGTTTTTAATATTCTACCCTGAAAAGGATTATAGTCCTTCTTGACTTTTGGTACTTTAAACAGCTGTTACTGAAATAGGGCAGGGCTTCTCAGACGTTAATCAAGGACCAGCCCCCATGCCAGAGGTTAAGCCCAGTGCTTTGGAGTCAATGAAATTGACCTTTCCACCATGTTTGTGTTTTGTGTGCCTTTTGGCATGTTTTAGTTGCCATTATCTGACACATTTGGCTGTTTTGATGAGTGAAATTACAGAGTTTATTTTTTGGGTAGTGGCTTCATCCATTTTATATTTAAAGCCTATGGAAATGGTGGCAAATATATGGCAAGTTATAGTCTCATCAAGAAAATTACAGTGAAAAAAACTGCAGTTTTATCAATAAAATGCTCTGTTTGTCTTGCTGGAATACCAGCATTAAAAAGAAAAGCATGAGACTTAAAGTATTTCTAGCAGTATTTCAAGTTGTTTATATTATACTGCAGTTGCTAAAAACAAAACTTCTGAACCTGACTCAACGTGATTACACACAAGTCTGTTACACACTTGCATAAATCAACGGTTTATGAAATGTGACCATTTTTTGATTATACAGTACTGTGCAAAAGTCTTGAGCCTCACATCATTTCTTTAGACTTAGCTAGGAAAAGGGGAACAACTGGACTCGTAAATGGAAATAAAGCATACGGCAATTCAAATGAGCTGGAAAGGTTTCTTGTCATTTCATTAATGACTGATAGTGCTGCACCGTGGGTTTCTTTTACTGCACTGGTAGTGTGTTTGGGATCATCATGCTGAAAAAGGTGCTTATATCAATCAGATGCTTTTCAAAAAATATTGCATTGTGGATCACAGTTTGATGGTACTTTTCTCTGTTCATATCTCATCAATTTTGACAAGATCTCCAACACCACTGAGTTATATGTAGCCCAAAACCATGACAGAGCCTCCACCGTGTTTTACAGATGTCTGTAGACACTCACTGTTGTACCTGACCACATCTGTACATACTGATAATGATTTTCACCACAGATTTTTTTATTTGGATTCATCACTCTATCAGAGCTGCTGCTGATTTTCAGTCCAGATCTTGTATAATCCAGCCTCAGTCTTTTCTCCTTGGTCCCCTTCATTAAAAATGGCTTCTTATTAGCCAAACTTCCACTGAGACCATTTCTGATGAGGCTTCAGTGAAGGGCCACATACATCTTAATATTTTCAAGGACACACTGCACACCATGATGAGTTATGACAAGTTTTCAGCTAATAGCTCTTTGGGAATCACCTTGGTGCAAAAATTCTATTTTGTTTTGGTCTGTCTTTGGCACATAAATTATGTGTTTATGTGACAGGCAGCTCGTAATAAAGTGGCCAAAGATGCAATTCAAAATGTGTTCTTTGTTAACTTGTTTGATTCAGGTGTGCTGACACCCTGTGTCAGCACACCTGAATCAAATAATTAGTTCATTACCAGCCCTCTGGAGAACTTCAAGACATGTTGACGTCATTTAGCCATTTAAATCAGCTGTGTTGGATCAAGGACAACCCTGGTGTAGGCACAACACTGTTTCTTCTGTTGAGAGTTAACAATCCTCTGGAAATGGACAGGTACAAGGAATGGAATTAAAATTAATGAAAAAGTAGCCAGTGTTTAAAAAAAAATTGAAAGACCTTCAAAGAGCCTGAACTAATATTGCTCACGGCCACTTTAAAACATTACAAGAAAATCTGGCACCTTGGAATGAAAATGAGGAAAGGAATGGGAGAGGGTAATGAGGCATAACTCAAGATGGCTTTACAACAAGAGTGGGGAGAATAAATCTGGAGGTGTTTGGGACTTTGAAGCTGCTGTTCTTTGGTCATAATGTAATTTTGGAAGTGAATCAGTGCAATGGAAAGGAAGGAAGTTGAAAGATGGTAAATAAAAAGGACTTTAAATAATGTACAATAGTTATAAGCCACAGATGAGCTCACCTCAGTAAGGTCTGTCCATAAGGAAAGTCAGAAAGGAGAGAGAAATGAAAACAATGAGGCAGGAAGCTGAAGAAAGGTTAGAACAAAAAGGCATGCTGGACTAAAAGAAGAGAAATAAGAGAAATACTTCATTAAACAAAAGAGGTTTATACTAGAGTTGTTAGAATCAAAAGCTGTGTAGTAAAGTCAGCATGCAGTACATAACTCGTCTAACTTTGTGCCCCTGTGTGTGTGTGTGCAGATTTGAGCGGTCTTACCATAGAGTTTTCTGTCTTGATGGATTTGACCTGCAGGTAGTCCTCCACACCTCTGGGGGAGCTGTTGTCCAATATTTTGTCTTCCCTGTGGGTTCGCTCTCTTGGACCCGTCTCATTCTCGCTGTTCTCCCGGGGTGGCAGTGGTCTGGGTGGCAGGTCGCTGCGCTGCTTCTTGGTGACGTGGGCCTCAGGGCCGTGCACTGTCTTCACGTGCTTCCTGAGAGAGCTGGGATCGGTGTAGCGCTTGGTGCACCCGGGGATCTTACATACGTAAGGTTTCTGTAGGTGCAGAGAAAAAATCATTCAATGCTGAAATAAAAGACTGAAAACTACCGAAAACTGCAGTTCCCAAATGTTATGGTGGCCACATCCATCTTTATATATACGGTCATTAGAGCCTGCATATTCACTGTGAGGGTACATAGTGAACTGTGACTCCAGCAGGCTGTGCAGATCTGCTGTCAACAGCTGTTAGCACTGAACGTTTAATGAGGAAATCAGCAGAAACAATCAGTGACTTTGGGATTTCTCAGCAGTCAGAGGCAACCTGCAGGTTTTAATTCCCTCTCTAATGCTGCGGACCTTTTTTTATTGAGTTGTATCTGAGCTGCATGTGAGCAGCTCAGTGTGACCGTGGGCTGTTGCAGCGATGCCGAATTCCCACTCTGCAGTCCCACTGAGCGCTCTGAAACACTGCCAGGATTCATTTTCTGCTCCTGCAGGTGGTCTGGCTCCTGCAGGGGCGGCAAGCATGATTCGCCCTAATGCATTGTGGGCCGTGGAGCTCATTATGCCTCCACCTCATTATTTACTCACAAATGTCTGCAAGACTTGCACAGGGGGACACAAAGGGTGCCGGCACCACTTCGTACAGACACAAAGGAACAAACGTGCTGCCCAACATGAAGCCTTCAGCTCACCTGAGGTGGAGGTGAACTGCTGTCACTACCTGCAGCCTCACATCTCCACCACTTCAATCGCAGCGCTCTGAGAGAATTTGTTATGCAGCTCCATAAGAGAGTCTGTGTGAAGTTTCAGTGAGCGGAGAAGTCTTTTGTACCTCGTTCGAGTGCGTCCGGTTCTGGTGCTTGGCCCGGTCCGAGGCGTTTGAAAAGGCTTTGTTGCATCCTTCGTGCTCGCAGACGTATGGCTTCTCGCCGGTGTGCGAGCGCAGGTGGGTTTTTAGATTCTCCAGGCGGGAGTAGGCCTTAGAGCATCCCTCAAACTGCACAGGAAGACAGGAAATAATTAAGTGACTCTAACAAACAAATGGCAGCAAAAAAATAAAGACAAAACACAGATAACTGTCTGGATAAACAGTTAAATAACCAACAGGGTAACACAAGGCCTTCATAGTGGACATCCTAATATTTGTGTGGTACTTTAAAAGTAGATATTCACTTCTATTTATACAAGTAAAGACTTTAAATCATATCGTGAGACTGATAATTATGATTAAAGCTTCAGTCACACAGGCAGAAAAACCAGTTGGAGACCAGTTGGTTGCAAAGCAGCAGTTTAGCAATTTTTTTGGAACAAAACTTAAATATACTGTTACAGGTTATAAATCCATCAACTGGGGTTTGGGTCAAAACCAGGGGTTTACAGATGTTGTGTGGGTATAAATTCTTTTAATCTGACAGTAAAATGATGAATGCTTCAGTAAGAGGAAGTCTGAAGAAATCTGTGTGTTTTCCAGATGTGTGCATATGTGCAGTTGCTGGTGTTTAGAGAGCATGAGGGGCCCTGTGGGAGCCTGAAGAGGGCGCAGAGGCCATCCGTTACCCACCGTGCACTTGTGTGGTTTCTCCCCCGTGTGTCGGCGCATGTGAACCACCAGCATGTACTGAGCTTTGAAGGGCTTCTGCTCCCGCGAACAGTCCTCCCAGCGGCACACGAACTCCTTCTTCTCTCCATGGATGTGGTCGTTATTGATGTGCTGTGGGACACACACACACAGAGAAATGAGAGGGTTTTCTGGGGAGAGCTGTCCACTAAGAGGCTCCCACGTTGTTCCCGGTTTAATGTTTCTGTGGAAATCCATCTTATCAGCGGAAATCTCAAAGGAAGGCTGCAGCAGATGAAAGTCTAATTGGGAATACGTAGACTGCCTGCGACAGTGGAAATGAACATGGGTTAAAGAGCGAAATCAGACAGCTCACTAAAAACCATTTCTTCTTAAAATAAATCATATTTTTTCTTAGCATTTTCGACAAGCTTCATCCTTTTATTGTGAGTGTTTTCAAAATTGACCTTTTTCTCTCTTATGTGTCTTTGAAACCTCAAATTTATTCCTGCTTTAACAGATTTTTGAGAGAATAAAATGCCCTCAAAAACTCAATAGAGCCTCCCGTGGAAGGTTATTGACTTACCTGATTATCTAACCCAAGCGGAAGACAGTTTGTTGTAATATTTGCACAAACACAATTATTTTCGTGATTACAACTGCTTGACTTCCTCTTTTAAGGACCGTTCAACCCCAAAATAAATGATCTATTCTTTCCTCATGCTCTAGTTTGATTTGGTATCTGTTTTAAAGCTATCAGCTGTCAGAAATTCTGCCTTTTCACCAGTATAGTTAAAGTAAAATGCACTTGAAGACCCGATGACTGTCTCTTTTCAGAAATCACTACAGGCATCAACTATTTTTTTCTACCAAATAACATTTGCTATATGTGTCACTGTGCAGAAGGAATCGTGCATATATTTGTGTAAGGATGTCGTGTGCACCTTTAGGTGAGCCACAATCTTCCTATGTGTAGTGGATGTAGACAGTGAAAGAAAATAGTTCCCACATGCTGTAGCCCCTACACAGTTGTGGATTTTTAATAACAGAGAGCATAAAGTAGGGCTCGTGAACCTGTGACTGTTCTGGCTGTCTCCAACTGCTCACTTTGATGGAAATGAATAAGTCCAAATTTAGTTTTTTTTAAGAATATCACTGCGTTTACTGGTCTGAGGATTGTTGTATTTATGACTAAAGTTGGGTCATCTGCTAATCAGAAGGTTGGTGATTTGATGATGTAAACTATGATCCCAAATTAAAGTCAAGCATTTGGTTTCAAAAAGCCAAAATTGCTGATGTCCCAAAAACTGGACGACTCACGCCTAAACTATCTAGACGGACGAGCATCACTACAGATCAGAAGAAAAATATGTAAAATGGATTTTGGGATGAATTCTTCCTTTAAATAAGCTGCCAGCAATGTTGGGAAATATGCTTACATGATTTATTCCAGACAAGTCCCCCAAAAAACTTCCTTCAATTACATAAAGTACTGATTTAACCAAATTCCTCTGAGAAGCCACAGGACTGATATTAGTGGTGTTAGGATGAGTCACCTGCTGATATCTCGCGGTAAAGACTAGTGTATCCATCCACTTTCCACCTCCATGCTGTGTCTTTGTATGCAGATACAGCCAGTGAGCACAGGTTTTGATCATGTTACTGATCAATGGAAAAATGATTCCTCACATGTTTACCCTTGAATCTAAAGAAAACAAATGAGTGGAGCTCTGCCAGGGAGAGGATAGGATCTAATGAAGTTTACAGGAAATGTGGTCTCGATTTGTAAAAAACAAGGGCACAGCTGACAATTACCTCGACCACAGACTCATTTGTTTACAGCGCTGCGATCAAAGCATCAGAATCATGTTGAATCTGAAGCTCCGGTGTTTGAAAATGCCACACATAGCAGCTTTAAAAGTCTGTAAACGGTCACAGAGCTGGTTTATGTGAGACTTTCCTCAGATGGACAGAAGAATCGGGGTTTAATGAATGATGGACAGCAGCCTCCCAGCCCTGCAGGACCCTCACTAATCCTCCTCACTCTGCTGCCTCTTTTCTCTCTCTGCTTCACTGCAACTGAGGAATGCCTAAGACCCTTTCAGCCAAGACTCTGCGTGCTGCGATGAGAAAAAATGAAAGCGATGATGGTTTGGAGGTCAGCTCGTCAGCCAGAGGAAAAACTCAAAACAAGCATGTACAAGAACTGAATGAACACAGAGGTTGTTTTCAGTGTCCAGGTAGATGTTCACGTAGATGATCAAAGAGCTCATTCCTGACCTTTGGAACAGAAAGTCAACATTTAGTTTTTAGGAATTAAAAGATTTTATTTCCCTTGTTTCAGGGCAGATTTTCTCATTTTCAGTATCAAATTTGATCCCGAGTTGTCTTCCAGTAAGGTCGGCATTAAACTTGCAGCTTCATAATGTCAGGACCAAATAGGAGACATTACAGCACCTACGTTCAACTCTTATTTGTATCGAAGTAATGTTGCTGTTATATTTAGTTAACTTATTTCTCTAGGTAGGAGAACACAGCTAATGCAGATTGTTTTTTACAGCCATAAAGCTAACACTAGTATTCCATCTCTTGAGTGGAAAAGGTCAGCTAGCCATCCAAACCATCTGGTAACTTAGCAGGCCAAATTTCAAATGATTTATCATCTGCAAAACTGGAGACTCTCTGCTGTCCTGTGAAAAACTAAGCACAAGCTCACTGCTTCCACTGAAATTAAGTGAGAAAGTAAATTAGCTCGATTAACTGATCATCATCAAGCTAGAGCACCTCTACAAAAGCAGAGGTTTTGTCAGTTTTCTGATGTGCAGCATTCAGGTGTGTATTAACACAATACTACACAATACTACTATCCAGGAGTGGGAATCCCAGCAAGATCAGACGTGCAATACATCTCAGAGGTACATCTCAGACTCTACAGGCCTCAGTTAGCATGTTGAATGTTAAAGCTCATGACAGCACACTTAGAAAAAGACTGAACAAGCTTAGGTTTATAATGTTGCATTGAACAAAACAAAAGAGTTCAGCAACAATGTCCTTTGGATAGGTCAGACCATAATGGAGACGTTTGGTCGTAATGCACAAAACTAAACACAGCAGTCTGCACACCCTGCAGCCATCAAGTCAACTATGAACTCTTCTGTATACCAAAGTATTCCAGAGTCAAATGTGAGCCTTTTGTTTGATGGGTAAAGCATACAATGATCCCAAGAACAGCATCAAATATACAACAGAATGACTGAAAAAGACAATGATAAAGGTGTTTCAGTGGCAAAAGTCAATGTACTGAAGTAATGTTGCAAAGAAGATTGACTCCACGATGATGTGAAAGACCGATAAAGTCATACAGCAAACCATTACCTCAAGTTATTGGTGCTGAAGGTGGTTCAACAAGCTATTGAATCATGGGCAGTACTTCTCTCTTTGTCAGCAGCAGTATCTGCCAGAATGGCAGTAGTTCATGCTGTGGCATAACAATGTGTTGGATGTTCACAGGGAAACTGAGGTTTGTATATAATATGTGACGATCATAATTTTTATGGTTCTAATTTTTGTTTGGTCAGGTTTAAGGAGACCATAGTTTGGCTGCCACAAGAGGAACCCAACCAAGGTCACCAGTCTAAACAGGAGTCATTTTAACCTGTTAAGCAACAACAGAGTTTCATATAGAATACAGTTTGAGTCGCAGTTATCTATCATATTTTATATCTTCCCCCACTGAAAAAGCTATGTCCAGATGAACAGAATCAACTTTCTGGGACCTTCATATTTTACTTTTGTTTTAAATGAGTGCTTGGTGCATGATGTGTGAATGATGCAAGAAAAAATGACTAATAACATTCAGATTTGACATTCTCATTGTTGGAATTTAAACTGATTGATTTTTAACCACAACTGAGCCAAACCAAACTCTAATAGTCTAGATTTAATATCTTTATCTGAGTTTTCAGAAGCTACGTTGATCATATGGTATTTATTCAAGAGGCAGATAGGGTTTTCATTGGCCTGATTTTTATGGTTTCAGGACAAATCTTTCTGTCAGCTTCATTTCTTTTAGGTTAGCAAAGGTGTTGAGATGTCAGAATATTTATCAGTTTGCAGATGGTGTTTTTTTTGCAGTCGCACACTTACGTGGACCAGCTGGTCCTGCGTGTCGTACTCTTTGGTGCAGCCTTCCCAGTGGCAGTTGGTTTCGTAAACAGCCTCGGGCTCCTGCTTACAATCGTCCCGATCCACGTCATCCTTCAGGTCCAACAAGCCACTGTGATGGTTCTGTAGAGAATCCAGACCGAACACTGTTAAACACATGTCAAGCTGTCCTTTATTTTTCTCAATATAAATGAAAAACACCGAGAGTTATTTATTCGAACTGAAATAAGCACGTTTTCTCGCCTTCATCTGAGGGCTTGTTTGCACCAAGCACATGTGGAAGCGTTTACTGCCCAGCTGTTAGGAGTCACATTCAGCTGTTTGTTCATATGTTTTACCTGCCACGAACACCAGAGATGGTAAATTACAGATTAAAGCTCGCACCGCTCCATCATGCTTCACTGAAGTTGAAGAGGTTGGCATCAGATTTGTTTTGACAACCTCAACCACAAACACACACGCGTGACTTCTGTTTACAACTCCACGTTAGCTTGTAATTCAGCAGCGTGAACGTAAATGAACCAAACACTGAAATCTCACATTGTCAGCTTTGTGTTTCTGAGTGTGTGATCAGGCGTCCGGGCTCGTCTTCAACAGCGGCAAATCTGGTAAACCTGTTGAGAAACTGTGTTTCTCAAACAGTTCTTTCAGTTTGATAAAAGCTTTCCCTGTTTTCTAAATATCGCCTCCACTTTCCCCAGTTTTCACTGTCTAAAAAACTTCCAGAATTTCCAAAATTGTTCCCACTTTTCCTTTCACAACTTTGACAAAAATCAAAGAATGTCCCAGAGTTGTGATCAATTATTCCAACCAAATGATATATATATATATATATATATATATATATATATATATATATATATATATATATATATATTCGCGTTCCAAAAAATTCCCAGACTTTCCAGTTCACAACTTTGTAAAAAATTGAAACTTTCCTCAGATGTCCCCACTTCCTGGAAGTGTCACTGTTTAAAATGTTCTCCTGCTCAGTGTCCTCACCAAGACAAATGTACAGGGACGCTCACACATGTCTGAGACACAAACTGACACGTAGTTTGTCCCACGTGGCTCCCGGTACACTTCCACCAACACAAAGACGCACACACACACTGACACACAAGGTGCTGACTGCAGCATGTTTGTCTCTGCCCCACGCACGCGATCTTCATCAATTCTGGTGGCCCCAAGACGACTGCGCGCACCGCCGTCCCCATGCATCACGCCCAAACCTGCCTCGCTATCGGAGAGAAGCCGCAAATTTGTCAAAAGGAAGAGGAAAAGGCTCCTCACATGACAATAAAGCCCGGCCAATATTTCATGAAAATGAAGTGCTCTGGCACAGTTTACAGTGGCCGCGGAGGGAGAGGGAGGGGGAGCCAAACGAATGGATGCAAAGCTCTTATCATGTGGAGTTTTTCTGTATCCGAGATGCGATTTACAAGAAGGTCACAGGAGGCTGTGGCGCATCAGGGGCCACGGATCAGGACACAGAGAGTGAAGGCAAACAAATGTTCCCACTTTCCTGTCCAAACTCCCACGGTTCTCAAAACAGTCCAAAAACGTCACCTCATGATCCAAAAAAGGTCCTGATTTTACAAACATCTGATTACTCATTACAAAAGGTCGTGACTTTTTTAAAAGCATTGTTAATGAGTGGCGCCAAAGTTTCTTTCAAAACTAAGTCCCGTCTTTCCACACAATGCCTCTTTCTAAAGAGTACTCACTCCTGAAACTACGTTCAGACTTTGTTGAGCAAATTATCTATTTACAGTTCAAGTCTCAGTTAACTCAAAGGTCATTTTACTCCATATAACCCTGATGCAAAGCAGTAAAACACATTTTTCTCTTATTCTTTCGTACCGGTGAACAGGGAGACGATGGCCTCAGTCCTTCTGCTTCAGGCTTGACCTTTGACCTTTTGGTGTTCATAGGGTCAACTGTGCTGCTGACGGCCGAGTCGCCTCTGTGGTTCTGAGGAGGGGAAAGATTCAGGATCAGACACCTTTAGATGTTATGCAAGAACATCTAGAACGGATTTAAATGAATTGAAGTAAAAGTTTATCTCCAGTAAAAATCCTGTTACTCCTGCACAATAATCATATTTTTACAGGAGGGTTACTGTAACCTAAAGTTCAAGATGTACGGAAGCCCGTGGAGGACAATATTACTATTTTGAGTGATTTATCTGCTGTTCTCCTTCTGTTTGTGTATATATTTATTGTTATTTATTTTATTTTTTGTTTGTTTTAATTTGTAATTTTCTTACTTTCTAACTTAATACTTTTTCTTACTGTATTTATTTATTGTTTTTATGCTGTTTTACATGTGATACTGGGTTATATAAATTACACTAACTTACTTTAAGTGCATTTAAGTTGAAATTTAACATTTTTTGCATTAATATGGTGTCACCCTGTGGAGTAGATTTAATATTATTTATATGAAATAGTGACAACAACAACAACAACAACAAGCAACCAAGACAAAACCCCACTAGAACAAAAATTAAACTATGCAAACATTTCTATATTTATCATAGAGTAATTCATATTCTCAGCTGAAAAACTCTCTAAAAAAGGCAAATCCAATTCAAAATATAACACAAGGCAAATCACCGGCCCCTGTTCCCTTCTGCAGGATCTACACGATGCCCTTCCTAACCTCTCACACAAACATCTGTAATCTGAGCCAGACTCCGAGATTAAACGACCAGATTAGACAGAGAAACCAAGTGTTGGAGTAGAGAAATGATGGGTTTGCCCCCGAGAGTTTACCGAGCATGTGCGGAGGCTGACACCGCAAATAAAAACACTGAGAGCGCCGTGACCCGGTGAGCGAGCGGAGGGCGGGATGATGACAAACAAAATCTACAGTGAGAACAAACAGCTGGAAACCGGAGCTGCAAAATTCAGGGTTCGGCTAAACAGTTATTTCAGCAGCTGGCATGGAGAAAAATACCTGGGGAACAAAAAGGGGGAATTTCCTGCAACCGCACAGAAATCAGAGGCTTCAATCATCCAGAAAGCTTCGAGTACACAAAACTCTGTCAGCTTACAGCTGTCTTAAACTTATATTATTTTCTCTGTTTATTTAAACTCAAACCAGACAAAACTGTCTTTTGTTTGAAGAACTTTAAATACTGATTCAAATATACGAGGCAGATGTTTACAGTCTTGTTTTTTAAAACGGCAAAAGAAATAAAAATGTATAAGAAATCTACAATATCTAGTAATGACAGTATTCAGATGTCGGTGTGTTTATGACTTCCACCTAAGAAGCTGTCATACTGTAAGAATAAACATTTTACGTCTGCTTAGTCAAAATAGAAAATTAACAACAGCCTTATAAGAATGTGCCAACAGAGCTGATGTTACTGAACCAGTGAAAATGTGCTTAAAAAATGACTTTTATAGAAGGAAAATGCAGCGACTACCAGAAACTGAGTACAAAAATGAAAAAATAATAATCCTTACTAGCAACAAATAAAAAGAGTTTAATGCTGAAAATCAACAAAAAATAGAAATTAGATTATTACTTCTGAAAAATGAATCCAGAACCAGGTCCTATGTGACAAGTTAAACAAAAAAGAACAAGTAGGGCTTTTTTAGCAATTTTTTTTTTTTAAATCTTTAAAAAGCATTTTTTCTTTAAAAGAGGTGGAAAACCAAAAGCTCTCATTCACTTCAAGATTATTTGAACTTGTTTCTAACAGAAACTGCTGCTAAATTCTGTCCAAATCAATATGACAGCATCTTCTATAGACACATATAAATATGTGAAGACTGGAAAATATACTGAAAAGGAAAAAAACTGAATCAAGTTACGGGAAAAAATTTTTTAGACTAAATTCTCAGCTTTGAGCATTCCTCAGAAATGTGGATGTGTTTAATTTTAGTCACACACCAGTTAATCAATCAATCAATAATTCAATCAAGCCATCTGTGAAGCAGAACTCCATAAAAGGTCCAGAGCACGTGGAGCGCAGACATCAAATAACATCCACACAATACAAAAATCATTTCTAACCTGCATCCTGATACTAACCTGAACCTAAAATTATCAGCAAATATGACTTTGTGTAGAAACTAAATGAATTAATAAAATCACTTGCAGTACTTCTAAAATAAAGTGCACTGGTTCTTACATTTATCCCTGTGTGATACCATATTTGATGGTTTTAAAGGTACAGAACAGCTTCCTTTAGCACAAACTCCTCTTTCATTTCTGTAAATTAGTTTTTTTCTCCTGTACTGGAGAGGACATGACAGATCACACAGGAAAGCAGGACGGCGAGGGGCAATGAAATGGAGAAAATGATGCGAAGTGGAATCAAACCCTTGCCCCTTTACCTTGGATACCAGGTCGCTGTTGTGGGTGGAGGCAGGAAGCGAGGAGAGGCCGAGGGCCCCCTGGCGGGTGGTGAAGGTGGGCGGCGGCTGGATGAGGGGCGGAGTGTGGCCGAAGGCGCTGAGGCCTCGCTGCTGGGAGAGGAGCTGCTGGTAGGCCATGGGATTGATGGGGTGAGGGAAGGGGAAGGACGGGCTGCAAGAGGAAATTTTTGTATAAAGGATTTTTGTATAAAAGAGAATCTCAGCGGTAAACATAAAACTTGATACTTATATTTACAATGAATAAATTAAACTTTGGTTTACTGTGCAGTTAACCTCCATTCTTTAATTATTTGAGGAAATAAAATTAAAAACGAAAATCAGAAAGAAAGAAGAAAAAACTTTGTGGCTTTTCCCTTCTGCAACATAACAACCAATCAGGAGAGAGAGAGAGAAAATCAGACACCTGAGCTGGAATAAACCTGTTCAGTCTGAGAAGGCGATCAAACACTGCAAGGGTTCAGTGATTGAGATAAAGAATCAAAACTTGTCTCATGAGAAGGTTTAAGTTCAGTGGAACTGAACCTTTGAGTGACAGATCCAGGTGTTACGTTATCTGACATCAGTGTGGGTGCGGATACCTGAGCCCGCCGACCGACAGGTGTCCGTAGGAGCTGCTGGCGGCCGAGCTGGAGCGTGAATTGTTGATGTATGCCACCAGGGAGTTGGGCGAGGTGCGGATCATCGTCTGGAGGTCGATGCTGGCGTCGGACAGCGGCGAGATAGACAGCGCCCTTTTCCTGCTGAGCCGCGGCGTCAGTCTGGGGCTTGAGAACCGCGACACTGTGGATGACACACAGGTGGGTGAACAGGTGATATTATCCATCACACTGGTAACATGTAGGTTAGCAGTGAGAGGAGTCTAAAGGAAAGACTCTTAAATCTAACGAGTCACTCTCCACCTGAATGCAGTCTACTTAGAATCAGCCTGTGTCTGCTGTTTGTGCTATTTTGGGGCGGAGGCATTAAAGCGGTGAGGGTGGAAGTGCATGCTTGCTGTGATGGATGCTGCTGCAGCATCGCTGTGACACCCAAAACCCCGCGGACTCACAACAGCCCTATCAATAAGTGCTCACAGCGAATATAGTAAACTATCTCTTCACTGACACAAACAGAGCCTGGCAGATATTACTGTAGATATTAGACAATAAACTCAAGCCTCAAGGATGCAGGAATTACACTGTAGAAGCAATCGTCTGGAATAAGTGACCTACATCCGACTGGATCTGTCCCAGTGACACAAATTTTAAATGGAGAAGGGTCGAGGGGGTTAGTTGTTGTTTGATTGCACAACACTGAGAAGAATCACCATGTTTTCAGGGTATTTCGCTTTACAACTCCCTACTTTCCTAAAATAAGTAAAGAACACTTACAGTGGAGGGAGAATTCAAATAGTTGCAGGCTGGGTTTCAGTTTGTCTTTACATAGGGAATAAAGTATAACACTGATGCCACCTGGCTTTAACAGTTATGCATGCTGATGCTGATTTGCATAACATTATATGAAAACTGTCTTTACTGTACAGTCTAAGTCAGCGGTCCCCAACCCCGGGGGACCGCTACCAGTCTGTGAGTCGTTTGAGACCGGGCCGCGAGAGTTGAGGCTCGGGTGTGAAATGTATGGGTTTTTTTTATCGTTATTTTTGTTAATCATTTTTATCATTAACTCGGTTTCCCTGGGTCTTTTCCCATGTGTTATGAATAAATCTTCTGTTTTTTTGGTACCAATACTGGCTTTATTTTTTTGTATTTATCCGCAACACCTTAAAGGTGAAAATATTGTCGGACATAAACCGGTCCGCTAATGTCCACTAGAGGTGGGCTCCAAAACTTAAAATGTCCAACTTAATTTCTTTAGTTCCAGCAGAAATAAATGTGTTTACAGCTTAATAAAAAAACATTTTTAGCCTATGTAGTTAATTTGCCCTCATGACAACTATACAGGGGAATAATTTTTTTTTTTATAATTCACCTATTTAAATTGCATTAAGGCTGTCATGTTTAGGCTGTGTGCAGGCAGGATGAGGACCCAAACGCAAGCTCACGGAGGCAGGAATGAACTCAAAACACAGTTTTATTGCTGATGGAAGTTAAGGCGATACAAAATAATATGAAACTAAACTGTGAAGTCATAAAGGAACTGACTCACGAGGAAACACGGAGGGGCACACAGTCATGAGGGAGACACAGACATAAATACACAGAGGGTTAACGAGGGAAGTGGGAGCACACGGGGAACACAGCTGACAGATAATCGTAATGAGACAGGGCAGGAGTGAACACAACATGACGCATACTGACAAGAGACTGTCAAAGTAAAACAGGAAGTACACAGAGGTTCAGACAGGAGGAGAGAGAGAGCACGGGGAGAGCACAGACATAACGGGCTGGGGAAAACACAAGGAGGGGAAACGAGGGCTCACAGATACACAGAGGGGCACACAGGGGGTAATCAAATAAGGAACATCTTAACAGAACAACCTAGGAACCACGGCATAAATAAAGAACAAAATACAAAACACACGAAAACTAAGAATACTGGGCCAACATGGCCCAGGACCATGACATCGGCATTATTAGGTCGTGCCGCCTTGACTGACAGGGGCTTTAGCTGCTAACTGTCTGCTATGTTCCTGAATGGACCTCTAGACCAAGTTTAAAAGGATTTGTTTAATTTTGGTAATAAATAAAATCAGATCATCAGCATACAGTTATAAGCTGCGATCAGTTTGTTCCTTCTGGTGCACTTTTCATATGATCATCTGACAGATAATATGGCTTATTGTGTGGTTATTGTACTAACAGACCATCCCTCCAGTTTTAGTAAAATTCTGATTTTATTTGGCTTTTAATTAGGAAGAATCGGTGTCTGTGTTAGCTGATAACTTACCCTGTCATTCTGATAGGTTCATTTCTGTCTTGAAAAAAGCCAACACAGAGACTAAAACACTGACACTGGTCAATACCTTTAATCTAAAAACAGCTGTCATCACAATGGCACTCAATCAATTTGAGCAAATGGACAAAGGACCCCACATTTATTATGTCCATGTAGATAAGAAGCATCAGTAAATAATTTGTTTTTCTTACAAGGAAGCTAATATGCTAATAACAGGACTTAGTCCCTTGATGGCACATTTAGAACTGTAGTTAAACCATAATTTACATGCATCTATATGAAACTGTTTGTTTGGTGGTTGAAAGGTGCTGTTGCTCGGTTGATGTGTGTAATCTTTGAGTACCCAAAGTGCCTCATCCTACTGAGACATCCCTGATACTCACAGGCAGGTCACTTTACCATCTGTAATGGGTTGTATTTTATACAAATGCACTGCAATGAAATGTGTCCTTAATGGGCTGACACAAAGGTGAAGAATGAGGGAAACATATCCCCAGCATCACAGCGTTGACATGTATTTGGTGCTGTTTAAACAGTAATCAATAAAACTGACTTCTGCGTAAATCAGAAAAATTAGGGACATTTTTTAATCAATGTGTTTCTTGGTTGGATTTGGGAGAGTTTGACAGAGGTCAACATGTACTGGCTGTTTATTGTTTTAAAAAATTAACATGAGAAGGGCTTAAATTACAGACAAATACATGGTTTTTTTCCCAAGTTTTCTTTTGGAGAAAAACCCTCATTTCAATTCTCACAGGCCTTAGAGTGAAGCAGGGAATTAGCCTCCTCTGCAGCTGTCTGATCATTACATTTCACAACTTTAGTCTTTAGTCCAAACATGTGTCTGCATGAAATCCAATGCAGCTCTCACATCTGCCCACATGTGGCGACCTCATTAAGATTCAGACACGACCAATCAATCTTCCCGCAATAATTCCTCGTAATTACTCCAGATAAACATCACCCAGTCTGGGTTGGACTTCACGATGCTAAATGAGGGCAATTTACAAAGAATTGATTTCAACTGCAAGGAAATGTATGCAGAACCATCTGATCGATCTCAGCTCTGACATGTAAATTCAGACAACAAAACTCTTCTTCAGGCAGGTAAAACAGGCTCCAAACTTCCTTTTTCTTTAAGTTGTAACACTGGGCGGACATACAGAACTCATTGCATGCTTAATTGTCATTTTTTTCCTAACCAGCTAGTCCAGAAGACAATGAGAAGCACACTGACTGTATTTAGGTGTTATGGTTAAATAATAATGTTTAATGTGACATAAGTAAATAAACAGATTTTAAACGATTCAGCCTGAGACTATAGATATTTTTTTCCTATGAAGTCAGAGTGAGTCAATCCCCACAAACTGTATATAAAAGATGTCAGTAGCCACTATGATGTCACCCATGTATTTCTGGCATGGTGAACCCTTAAAGTGAGCAGACTGAACAATCTCCATGTTGGGTTTCTGAGTCAGACCACATTTGAATGAAAGGATGGGAAGAAGTTATGAGCTAATGCTGGTTGGTATAGCTTGGCTAGCAAGCTGCACCCATAAACTGTAACGGTGCATCACATAGATTAGCACAATTATTTGACAAATTACGGTATCAGCAATATTTATAATTAGCACTATTATCCTGAATGACATCTGTTACCGCTCATAAACTTTTCAATTCTTTTTTTCCCTAAAAGATCTTGTGTCAGTGTCTCCCTCTCTGCAATCTTGGAATCTCTGAGCTCTGTCAATGAAATGGTGGTAAACTCAGATATGCACGTTATATCACGTTTCCCTGTGAATTGGATTAAAAAAACAAAAACAAAAAAAAAACAGCCCAATGCTGAAGACAATACTTCAAAATATGAGTTAACAAGCTCATGGGTGACATCATGGTGGGTATTACCATGTATAGAGCTAAGCCTCTGGGAAGATTCAAATACGTTTTCTGAAACCCTGGTAATGACTACAATGTGGCAGGTTAATCTGGTCTTAATCTGCAACATGCTGTTTTTAGGCTAGTCTACATAGTGCACACAGCCATATCTGTTTGCTGCTCAAAAACAAATGGAAGCCTTAAAAGTTGCCCTTTATTTTTGCACATCAAATTACCAAATAATAACAGTGAAAGAAGCTGGTATCTTCCTCAAAGATGGGAATATTTAAAAAATGTACATTTAAAGAAAGAGTTTATCCATGAGTTTTCCACCACTGACGGTGGCTCTAATGTTCTCAAAAACTGAGTTAATTAAAGCACATTAAAGCATTGTATTGGACACCTGACACTAAATGCTGCTTGGAAAAGGGCTGTTAAGATAAATGTTAAAATCTGTCCTTGTTCCTGGAGCACATCTGGTTCACTTCCTGTCACCAAGGCTCAGAAACTAGAGGCTCTGACGTTGAGCTTTTCCTGCGACAGCGAGGAGCTCAGCAAGCAATTAATTCTGCTTTGTTTGCTTTCACTGCCGTGCTTATTAACGATGGGGCTCAGAGGGTCTTTCCAAGTATGTCCTGCAGCATATGTTACCTGTTTAAAGACTTGAGGAGGAGGAGGAGGCATCTTTATGCTGGGACATATGGAATTTGAATGATGATCTAACAAATCCACAGAAGAGGAAAAACATTTCCTCGATTCTCGAGGGACATCTTAGCTCTGGAGGTTTGTTACTGTTTGAGGGGCGGCCGGTGTTGCTGGATGCTAATTTGGACATTTAACCAGACGAAGCTCAGATAAAGCCCAGGTTGATGCTGATGCTGATGGTGGTGGTGGGGGTGAGGTTTTCTTTTTTTTCCTACTGTTATCGGTGATGGCGGCAGCGGCTCGTATGACGCCGTTCAGGACTGGCAGCCATATTCATCTCTGTTACTTCCTCTCACCTCTGGGGAGATGTGTTTATTAATGTGCCACTTCCACTGATAAATGGACCAATGGAAAACCCCGGCTCGACTCGCTCGCCGCTGCCACTGCCGCCTCCCCCACTTCTCCATTGTGATTTATATTAGAAGCTGCTTTGGGGAGGGGGGGGGGGGGTGAGGTGTGTTGAAAACATTTTGGGGAGGGGGGGGGCTCTCAATTAAAGGAAAGTCATAAACTTTAGATAAAAATCAATAAGCTGCTTAAACTTTCGATTATTCTGGAGTCAAACTTTGACATAAGCACTTAAAAAAACTCACAAGGAGTCTGTCAACTATGACATCTGTTAATTTTAAATAAACATTTAAGCAAAAGTGACTAAATGATAGCCAAAAATATTTTCCTTATGTGAGCAATAAATATGAGGAAAACCAGTCAAAGATGCTTCCCAGCTAGAAGCGAATGTTTGGCCCAGATGTGGCCCACATCTGCAGTTTTCTTTGGCCTTGAATGACTGCATAAACATGGGGTTAGCATGGCTGCCACAACGCAGCCAGAGGTCAAGGATGTTCTGTTTTTGAGAAACGACACTCGCCAGCACGACAAGTGCCAAAAGAAGCCCGGATTAGGCCCAGATGTGTCGGCTCTCTGGGTTAACTTTACATGATTGCACTTTGCACATCTCTCATTCTGGAGCTAATAAAAAGACACCAGACCATCAACCATGAAAACGTGTAACAGATGAGTAAATTCGATGCCTAAAAAAAAGATGACCTTTTCTCATGAAAATAAAGATGTAATCACTATAAAATAAAATCTCATGTTATGACTTTGCCAAGTTTCTGTTCTTTCACCTGCAGCGTGAGACTGTTTTATTTGTAACAGAAAGTTTTTAAATCATTATAATATAAACAAGTCAAACTGAAAACAAAACTGATCTGATGGTGTGAAAGATTACGTTCAAAAACATAAAAACTTCGAGCTTACTTATTCAACATGAAACTACCACAGATGGTGTCAAAGATAGGGAGACACGAGAGGAATTGTTCACCCACACACACACAAAACTGATTTAAAGATCTTAAAACAGAAATTAGTAGATCTGCTGCATGTGTTGAATATCTCCACCTTGAATCTTTACTCAGCTTTAACAAAGCCCCAAAACAAACCAATCAAAACCTTCTGATACCAAAAGCCTGGTAACAGATTTGCGGAAAACTAAATATTTGTAGGACTGAGTGCAACCACAGAAGATGAATATGAAGAAAGCATCTTAGACAGCATTCCTGTTAGACAGATACCTTATGTGTTGCTTCTTTTGAGTAGTTTTTCTCAAACATCACCAGCTTTCCTCACCTCATTTCTAAGAATGGAAATATTTCACCGTGTTTGGCAGGTAGAGTGATCTTGCTGCTCCCTGCTCACAGTTTCAGTGAATATCTTAACAATGACATTTTGGCGAGACGGAGCCAAACGTGCTTTCCGTTTGCTTTGGCTCCTGCGCCTGCATAGTGTTTCGGGACGGCTGGAAACTGAGTTATGACAGCTTTAGTGAGCGCGGCTGGCCGGCTTCACGCTGCTGGCAGCCTGCCTTAGCTCTCAGCAGCACAACTTTGGCCTCCAACACCATAACACAGCGAGCTCATTCACAAGCCTGTGGGGAAGAGTTTAACCCACGCTGACGGCTCGTTGAGCGGCTCAGCAGGCAACCGTATCACTCACTGTAAAACTTGGGGTGAGGCCTAAAGTCACCAGTTATTTTGTACATTTATATATTGTATTTTTATATTTAATTTCAGATGTGCTCTGTTTTCAGTGTCATTGTGGACCTCATAGATTGGTTGCAAGTTACAACCTGGAGTTCTCCTTTTCATTTTACAGCCTCAGGATACTCCAGCAAGAAACCACATGTAAAGGTTTTAGAAATGTAAAGACCTAAAATTCCCACGCAAATGTGTTGTTCTGTCCTTTAAGCTCATTATAGTTCATTTATAGAGGAAACATCACTGTGCTTTCTTCTATGAGTTCAGACTTCCTGAGCTGCTTTGGAATTTACATATATTACTGGAAAGAAGAAGGTGAGAATGATTGTTCCAAGCAGACAGCAAATATATGCAGCAGTCACACACGACCTGGTTACTTAAAGGTAGACTTTTAACATAAGTGTGTTTACTGTTTCAAAATACTTTAAAATCCAAATCATCCAAAATTAATGAAAGACATCTATGTGTTGACGAGAAATCAAATGGAAGCTAAACTGGTGACAATCTTTACTTTTGTATAAAACCAGTTAGTAGCACAAGATGTTGCAGCGAGTAAGTATAACCTTTACTTAACCAGGTAAGTCATGAAACACACGAGGTCCTGAAGAATCCTTTAAAACCCTTTTGAGCAAAACATGGTGGATGGTTAAAATGTGTAACTAGTGCTGTATAGAATATTACTAAAGAGTGTATGAACAGCTATGCAGCAATGAGAGACTATCCAATGTCAATGAAGGTCACCAACTTCGCCACATAGCTGTTGGAATTATCAGTCCCATCACTGAGGCAACAAATTAACAATAAATTAAAGCAACTTCCAATGGAAAAGTATCACATGTGACCGGGTTACCAAGGCAACCACTGGCCTGAAATAAGTACTGGAAACCAGCTACCAGCTGAAAAGCAATGCATAAGCTTATTGCTTTGATGAGTATAGAGTAAGCTGCTTTTGTTTTGTTTTGTTTTTTATTTAAACTTTAATTGAAAGGGAAAATTGCAATATTAACAAATGTTGCCTTTTGATGCATTGCTGCAAAGTTAGCTTAAAGACAATTTATATATGCAGTCCCTTGGCAGGTTACAAATGTTATCCATAATTGCACTTCAGATAAATCAATCTAAATCCATGAGTAGCATTGGAATAACTTTTGAGACTTTTCTGAAGCGTAACATCAACTAGTTTCTCAAGGTTTGCTTATTAAGCATGTGCCTAGAACAAAACCCAATAAAAAAGCAAAAAAATAAATATATACGTGCATCCACACCAGACACGAGAGTCAAAAACAGGCCAACAATAATATTTTTTTAAAAATCAACAGCTCTCATACTCTCACACTCCAGTTTTGTTTTTAACACTTCCAGCACACCTGCTCGGGATTATGACCAATAAAAAATATATATTGATGGGTACCCATAACTTTTTTTTCAAAATTCTGAGATTAAAGTCAGATTTCTACTAGAAAATTTTAGATTTCTGACAGAAAAAGCCAGATTTATGAGGAAAACAACCAGAATTCTATCTTTCGCCTCACAATTCTAGAAAAAGTCATCTCTTATAAAGATTTTTTTTTCCAGAGGAACCTAATTCTCTCCCTGCTGTGTTTTTATATGAGTCTTGTGGCACACAGTAGTTATGTAAAGCACCTAGAAAAGCAAAGGTGAGTAAAGGATGAGCAGGAAGATGGCCATAAATATCCTACAACCCAGTTAGAAATTTACTGTATGAGAAACACTAACAGGAAATGTCACATCTGTGCAAGTGCAGAGGCGTTAAGCTGGCAGGTATTATCACAATGACTCAGACAGATGAAGTTTTCTGGTGTTCATCACCAGGACTTCCCCTCCACCATTAGTCTCACTCTCAGACACGGGTACCCTTTTAAGGTGCAGAGCAAAGCGCCGGATCAAAGCAGGCATCCATTACATTAAATATACCTACTGCAGCCAAATGTGCCCCACAGTGGAAATATCACAGCACCACAATAAGTCCTCCATGTTTACGGAAAAGTGCTGGTGGAGGCCTGGTGTGGAGGCGAGCTGCTCAGCACATGTCCAATACCTGAAGCCCTTCAGATGTTTGAAGATGTTTGACATGAAAAATGTACACAGGGCTTTTTTATTTATACACCTCTCCTGTGATCTCTGTTTCATCTCCAACGTGATACGAATTTCATCTCCCTAATCGGGGTCAAAGCAGCTCATTGGGTAGAGCCGGGTGGGCTGGTGGGAAAAGAGACCTTTCTACAGTCCGCTTTAGTCAGCTGGATGAACTGACTTTTCACGTGATACAGGATTTGCCACCTGAAATAACGCTCACAACACGGTAACACCCCAAATAACCTATAAAAACACATAAGATACACAGATACACTGTTTGTTATCAGAAGTATATACAACTCAGATTAGATACACTTGTAGTTTGTGATTCATCTCCCAAAGAAAAGACAAAACAAATAAGATAAACTTAGAAAAACTTAACTGAAATGTTGGTTTACTTTTTTTTTCTATACATTGGATTGGAAAGTCAAAATCAACAATATGAAAAGCCAAAAGAGGTTCAAACGTAGGTTTTATTTCAACTTTAAAACTGTTTCCACACATTTTCACCATTTGCGTAAAGCATACGGTGGCGTACATTGTCACTCATATCCTTGATATTTTAAAGCCCCCTTTCCTTTCTTTTTTTTTACACCCAGGTGACCTGTTTGGGGCAAAAGGCCGAAGTTAAATAGAATGTATGGGTGCATCACTGCTGTAAAGCTGGACATTGTAACATGGCAGTCTATGGGGACCGACTCGGTTTTGGAGGCACCTTCCACTGGTAATGACAGAAACTGCAGTTTCACATTTTTTCATTTACTGTCATCGTACTATGTCTGAACTTCTTAGCCTAAAAATCACAGGAATCCAGAAAACCAAAACTAGGGGCTTAGAGAAGTTAGGAAACTGCAGCTGGAAACCTTTCAAGTCAAATCTCAGAGGTACTCACCATCAATGGGAGCGATGTAGTCAGACAGGTGGGCCCCCGCCGTGGCCCCGGCCCCTTGCATGAGCAGCTCGCTATAGGGGCTCCGGTGGCTCGCCATTAGGTGATAATACTCAGCCGGACTGGCTCCAGGTGGAGGAGGAGGAAGTCCAAACAGCCCACGGTCTTTCAAATGCTCGTGGGCCACTGCAGGAGCAAGCAGAGAGGGTGCGAATGAGCAGAGTTAAAGAAAGCTATGAGAACAGGAAATTAGGACAGGGAGGATAGATGGATGCAGGGATGGAGTGAATGGCTAAACAGGAGGAGGGAGGGAAGGGGGAGAGGGGCAAATTCCTGGTGCCTCACACTGAGGGGATCTTTGAATGGGGAGAGGGGCCAGTGGGGTGGAGCTGGATCGCTGATGTGCAACAGCCCGTGTAGGTGCTCCCACCCACCAACCCCCCATTTCTTCAGTCACACAAGGAAAACAAGTCTTTATGTTGTTGGTGTATGTTAAGGTCAAAGACTCCGGAGTGTAAATATTAGTTCTGATTTACTGATTATTTTGATGGACAGTGGAGGAACTTTCACATCATGAGTTTAGTTACCTAATTTCACTACTTTTTCTTCAGTTTTTAAGGTGGTTGCAGCCATTTAATTAATCTGCCAATTAATCTAGTTTATAGATTTTAAAGGCAGCCTACAGCTACTTTATAATGCAAACTCGTGAATCGTATTGGTGTTAACATCTGCACGTAGTAAGATCCTTTTAAATGTGTCAGCACCTCAAAGTCTGAATTATGAATCTGTTTTTCTCCTCCACGTCCTCACATTGTGTCTTGCTCCCTTTTTTCAGGCTCTCTACCTCCTGCTCGAGTCCTAATCGATCTTTCAGACGACATCAGGCCTCTGGGCGTAAAAAAGAGCAGACGCCGTGCTCGTGCTGACTTCATAGCTGAAGTAGCTGCCCTTAATTCGCCCTCACAGGATCACATTTCCACCTTAAAAACTTCTGAATGATGACCAGAGAGCTAGTTAATCAGATGAAGCTGTGGGAAAAGAGACGCAGTGCAGGAAGAGAGCCAGCAGGTTAAAAACTGCAGAACCTCCGAAAAACAAAAAGATGCTTATTTAAACGGGCTCCAGTTGACTTTTTTTCACATATTACATTTCTTTGTTGCCAAAGTGTCCTTTAACAGCGATGTGAAAATAACAGGAAGTCACATCTCCATGCTGAGGTGAATAAAGAGGTCACCTGGAAGGCTAGCAGTCTTCATTTCCAAACTCAACACCTTGTCTTTCAACAATCTTTTCTCCTTCGGTGCAGCTTTATCACGGGCCGATCTCAGGCGCGGCTGCTTATTTCACATTAAAAGGTTTGCCACATTACCACTGACAGACTGTAAAAGAAGATTTATACCCCGTCCCACCACCGCGCTCCAATCTGTTATTGTAATTCAGCGCTGAGGAAAGAGTTGTCATCACGTCCGGGTAGATTTTGAGGAGGGGTGGGGGGTTGTTGAGGGTTTGCCAGCACTGTTTTATCAATTTCAACTTAGTGTTTCTAAAAGAATCCTCTTAGTATCAATGTGGAAGGATGAGGAGGTCAAGGTTTCCCTGCAGAAAGACCCCAAAACATGTCACCAAACACTTCAAACCCAGACTGCCAACTGAGTCACAAGTAGTTCCTTCTAAAATCACAATATTACTTAACGATGCTCCAAAGGAGTTTTCAACCAGTGGAAATAAAACCATAAAGTGTTATGATAAATACAAAATATAACTAGCCTAACATGCTTGGAGGTTATTTGGCTTGAAGGTTAAAGATATGGCTTCATATCTTTGGATTTATTCAAAAGAATTTAAAATATCTACATTTTTAAAAAGATACTTCTCATACACTAGTTTTTGGCTTGGTTATGGTACATTCAATTGGTATACTTTTATTCATATAGCTCCAGCTCACATCAAAAGTCACCTCAAGGCACTTATATTGTAATGTTAAGAGCCTGCAGTTTGGTTTCTTAGAAAGAAACCAATTAAAAATGTATTATTAGTTTTTATATTTGGCTTTTAGACTGGTTTTGTCCATGGTTTTGAATGGCATTTGACTGGATTTTGGAGTTGGTTTCACACTTGGATTAGATAAGCTTCAGTTTAGCTGGGATTTGTTTTTGATTTCAGCTTAAAGACTAGTTAGACATATTAAAATGGTTACATGTATCCACAATTAGAAGGAGACAAAGCAAATATCCTTCTCCAATACCTGATAATCTGCAGAGATCCTCCAATAAGTGATTTGTCCAAAGCGTGAATGAATTATGAAAATGCACAAAAAAATATTAACTGACTCGTATTTGTTTTGTCTGCCAGCTTGGGAAGATGGCAGTGAAAAACAGTTATATAAAAGTAAATAAGGATTTTAAGGTCCTGAAGTTAAACTAAGGCAAAGATGGTAAAATGTGTAAATGATGTATAAAGCTTAAAAATCCATTGAAATAATGTTACATTTTACAACAATATAGATTGAATTTGTCCCCTGAAAACTGATTGGACAACGTGGAAGAGTAAAAGCAGACAGAGAAATAAATGTCTTTCTTTGTCTCATAGATAAAAAAAGAGAAGATGGGTGAACTTACAGTCCGCAGGGCTGAGTCCTCGGGCCGCTGAGATCATGGATAGGGTGGGGCTGCTGTGCACAGAGCGCAGGTAGTGCTCCATGTGAGGGCTGACATAGGGGTGAGGCGGGCTGAAGGGAGAGTCACCCGTGGCCACTGCAGCTGGCGAGAGGCGAATCAGGGAGATGTCGGAGATGACGGGGCTGCCGGCCAAACCTGCAGGGCTGGAACAGAAAAGACAAATTATATGCAAACTGCTGCATACTGCAGTTGATCTTTACACTTCTTTAACCCAATCAGCAACCAGCTCCAGAGGTTATGTTCACACTTTTGTAACAATGGAGCAAAGACGAATTGGATATACAAACATAATACTTGTTAGCTTCCAGATTTAGGATCTCCCCCCTTAAAAGCTGCGTGCCATCAACATGAAGCACGCTTTGACACGACCACCTGAAGCGCCCTCGCACTCCACAAACTCCTGCGGTGACGGTGAGTAATCCACCTGCGAACCCAATCCTCCCAGCATCCACCTCAGTGTACACAGAGTGTTGAGAGTGATATCACGTCTAACGCGGTTCCTCTATCGAGCTTTTGATCTGGGAGAGGAGGAGGAAGGGGTGAGATCAGGGTCATGGGACGAGCAGACAGTGGGGGAGGAAGTGCTGCACGGCGAGGAGAACAGCCTCTACAGATTACACTTGTGTCCACGGGGCATTTTGTGGGCGTCTTTCACCTGTGTAAGGTTATCTGGAAGACGGCTGATTCTGCGGTTTTGGGGAAGATGAGCCTGATAAAAGAATGCAAAGCTGACACCTTTGTCCTGAATCTGTGAACTTCAGAGTTACACAAATATATGCACAAAAGTATATTTTTACTAAATGTGAAGTGAGCAAGCTTTGAAAAACTGGAGATGTTCTCAGAGTTCTTCTGTCAGATTTGCTTGTCACAGTCATTTCATCTCAGACTGACACCATGAGGTTCAGATCAGGGCACGATTTTTGGATTGCATGTCTGTACTTGGTTTTACACATGCCATACATTGCTTTTGCACTTGGTTTTAGACAAGCTTCCACTTTGTCTTTGATTTAAGATACGTTTCAGACTTTGTAATGCCAGGTTTTATTCTTGATTTCATATTTAGGTGTTAACTTGGCTTCGGACTGCTTTGTGCATAGTTTAGACTGTTTTTGACATTATTTGAGGTTTTTTCACTCTCACTGTTGTCTTCGGTCTTAGTTTCATACATTTTTGACTAGATTCATTCTAATTTGGACTTTGTTTTACACTGTGGTTTGAACTTGGCTTTAGATCAGGTGTTGGACTAATTTGTTTATCTTATTTTATTCTTCCTTTTTATATGATTTCTAACATGGCGTTGCACTTCATTTCGAACCTCTTTGCACATGGTTTTGGATTACATACGGACTTTTATTTTAGGTTTTTCAGCTCACCTTTGGGCCATTTGGGACTTGGCTTTGGAGATTTTTGCTGGGTTTGGCTAAAACAGCTGGATTTTCAGCTGTTTTAAACTAGTTTCTTGACGTGTCTTTGGTCCTCACATACTTTTAGCCTGGTTTTGCTCCAGTTTAGAGTTGGGTTTTAGACTCATTTTGGAGTTGGTTATCTTATAATTTTATTTTTGACTTTGTATTTGGTTTAGGACTTGACTGCAGATTTAGTTTTGAACTTCATAGTTTTAGGACTGGCTTTTGGCTTGATTTCACTTTATTCTTCACTTCGTCTTTGGATTGTGACTCAGGTTTGGGCTCATTAGAATTCCACTGGTTCTGGAGCATTTTGTATAAGTTGGAGCAAAAGTTGTATGGATTTGTTGAAGCAGAACTTCCTCGAACAATCAGAAAACAGTACTCACTGGATGCACTTCCAGTTCTGTCAGTACATGTATAGCTCTGTAACGGGCTTCATTGTGTTGAGTTGCCAGGCTTTTTTCTATGCTAGGTGTGGCTGTCCCTGGTCTATCTTGGCTATGTCCTCAGTGATAGTATTAAACATATCTATAAAATAAAATACAGCAGGTTTCCAAAGTGCTTGGAAGTCCAGAGGGGCTTTGTCAAAGTGGTAAAAATCAATGAGTAATTCAAGAGAAAGAGAGAGTTCATAGTTTGAAGGTGCACTTTTTGATTAAACCATAGCATGTGTTTTAAAAAATAGAAATTTTATCCTGAAAGCCAATGGTTAATGGAGAACATGATGCAGGAAGAGAAAATAAAAGTTCTATCATCAAGTATTAATTGAACTAAAATGTGCTGATCTCATGTTTCACCACGACAGCGGAATTTCAAAGAGTCGCTGCCAAAGTCAATCATCGGTGTCAGCAAAAACCTCTCGTGAAGGAGGAAAGTTTCTCAGCTAGATGAAAAGAATTCTTTTATTTCTTATTAACCACAGACTCAAAAGACCTTTCGGGGTTTTGACCAATTTCAAAGTTAGAAATGTCAATAAAACTACTGAACATTTAATCAAAATGAAAAAGTTCTTATCATTATTCATTCAAGTGGTTTGAATCTGAACCCACAGCTGATGTTTCAGTCAGTCATCTCCACATCTGTGCGACGACCTCTGCTTAACGTTCACCAAATCTTTTCTATCTCTCACATGGCTGCTTCATTAAAAATACACTCTCTCCCTTGTCCGTCCATCCAACAAAGACTTGACTGCCTCACAGCCAGAGCGTTTGGATTGCATCACGACTGAGGCAATGTTTTTCTGTCTCCCCATGCACACGATAAAGATCTGATTTTCCACCCAAAAACATAATCAGCCCCTCGGTCTGTTTGAAATATTAACACTCTCGTCATGTAACAGCCTGAGGCCTGTCTGTCTTTGAATCCAGCCTAAGTTGGGTTGTTTACCATGATAACAAGCTCCTCCAACAATCACAGTCTGAATCAGATGAGAATATAAATATTTCTCTCTTTAAATCTAACCTGAAAGCTTTGTTTAAGAACACTAAGAGCTAGTCATGTAATATTCAGATGTTCAGAAGGTGCCAGCAGGCTGCAGGTTGAGCACAATGCTCCACCTTCGAAGCGTGTCCTGGTTTGGCGCCATGCAGCAGGCTGAGACAGGAAGGAGCCGCCCGGGAGAGGCGGAAATAGGTGGTGGTTACAAAGAGGATCCCTGTCTTCTGTCTCGTGAGAAAAAAATGTAATCTTATGGTATACATCTCAGTTCTTCAAATTATACTGAGCGCAATTTGTTTTATGCATCGGGAGACTTTTTTCATCTACTGTTACTTCTTTTACAGCTGCTTTTCTATCTGCAAGCATTCAAATCTGATCTAATTCAACTTAAATGTACAACACACATTTCTGAACTCTCAAAAGTTTTTACATCACTGCATGCAATGAAGCGGCAACTTCTTCAACTGAAAAATGCAGCGCCGCAAAGAAGTGCAGTTCCTCTAATGGCCACTTGAAACTGGCTTTAAAGGTAAGTTAGTGCTCACAGATATTAAAATGTTAAATTTTACAGTAGAAGCAATCAGGCCATTAACTGCAGGCAAAATACACTACAGTGTCATTTTAACCTGGCAAAGTTCATAAATTTGACTTTTATGTCTGATGATTTCTGAGACTGTTTTTGCAAATCTAATGCTTTCTATGTAAAAAATAATCTAATTTTAATTTTAGCACAAATTAATGACTTTAAACTTGAAATTCTGAATGTTTTCTCTGATTATCACCCCCTCTGCTCTGTTTTTAGCTTACAGTGCACTATTATGCATTATTATACACATTAATCTTTACCTAGCTAAAGAACAGAAGTATAGCAGGATGTGGGACACAGTGCAACCAGCATGTTTTTCTTATCAACAAAGACTTCAGGTCCATTTAAATGCTCTCTTAGAGGAAATCTGCCAACCAGTTCTTTTACCGGATAACGGCAGATTCAAAAGGCCATATCAGCAGCAGCCATCTAGGTTGTTTTTTAGGCCTACTCTATATTAGATAAACGGCTGTGATTGGCCTGGTTTGAACAGGAGGAGGGCCAGAGGCATTCTGCACATAAGCTCTTGGATTCGTCTGGTTCCCAAGTTGTTAGTGCTGCTGATGGATCATGAAGTTAGACAATAAAAAACAGCCGAGCCGTGATTGCTCCTGTGTTTTACAAAGCTTTTAAACTGGAGGTAACAGACTGGCAGACAGACTCTGAAACATCAGTTTCACTGAGTTGATCTCTAATGCTATTATGACTCATTTCTGCTTAATTTTTCACAGTTAAACCTCCACATGAACAGCATATCTTCATATCTTGTCTTTTGATCCTCAAAAACTCCTGTGCAGTAAAAGATGCATCTGAGCTATATGGACTCTTCTGCATCCTTCTGTTTATTTTTGTTTTATTTGTGAGTGTGTGCGTGCACATATACATGGATGACACCAGAGATGAATTACAGTGTGACAGTGACTCTCGTCTCTGGTGTCGGGCCCGGCGAGCTCTCTGATTTAGATAAATCACGCCGTGCAGCAGCGCGCCACTGAATAAACTTCCACTGTAGGTTTATGAGTCTGCTGCGTGAAGCAGACCTCTCAAACTTAACAGGCAACAATGCCCCCTCCACCTCCTCCACCATCGCCAACCTGAAACCCCCAAACGCCTCATGAGGTAAAAGAAATGACCTAGATACAAACAAACAGAAGATGGGGCTGCAAATCACGGCCTGCTTCAGAAGTCAATTCATCATTTCATCCTCAGTTTGTTTTCTCTTTAAAGCTTTGAGGAGATTTATTTTATTTATGAGCGTTTCTAAAAACCAAATTTTAATGAAGTATGGATAAGTTTAGAAATTGAGTCTACACACTGATGTGTAGAAGTTGTGTTTATTGTTAAATAACATTTTTCTGGATGTCTTTCTATTAAATATTAAAACTGTGTTTTCCATTTGACATGTGAGGCAATGACAAATAAATAATAGAAATCAATGTTAACAAGCAGATGTAAGCCTAGCTTTAAATTGAAATTGAAAAAAAAAAACTTTGAGAAGCTTTTTTCTGAGCTGAAAAATTGTATGGACAGAGGTACCGTTTTAACATGAACATTGTATTCATTTTTGTTATATAGCTGTGAAACTGTGTCTCTTAGGTATCTGTTAGTTGTGGTGTGCCACAGGAGTCTGTTTCTGGGCCACATTTATTTTCTTTATATATGTTGTGCTTTCAAGTAATTTGAGTTACTGCTGAAGACAATTTTACAACTTTCATTACTCTCCATTGCTGCAGAAAAAATCTATTAACAAATGTCTTGGAACAAGAATTCTGATCTTTTTTTCCATGTTGTCTGAGATCAATTTCCCCTTATTCTACTTTGGCTCCCCTGAAGAAGGCTTTCCATCTGTCCAGTCTCATACATACTGATGCATGTCCATAAAGTGGAGATTTTCTTCATTTAAACTGGAAAAACTTCCCATCTTTAGCCTGGATGGTCTGGAAATGGCAAGATGTTAATTATTTCTAATGCCTTAAATGGCATGTTTTCTAGCTACATCTCTGAGAGGTTTGTAGTTTGAGTCAAGCAACCAGCAGAAAAATAACAGGACCCTAACGTCTGGAACGATCTCCAGGAACTCAGATTGGTAGTGTAAAAAACTTACTTTAAAGTTAAAGGAAAGTTGATCTTAAAAGCAACTTCTAGGGTAAAGACTTTCCTGATTTTGCTTGAGTTTTAGTCTTTTGTTATATCTTTCTTAAGTTTTATTTTCTTGCCCCTGTGAATCACTTTGTAATGTGGACTGTGTCAAAGTGCCGCACAAGCAGGTAAACTGTAGAGCAGGAGGAAAGTGTCCTTCATTGCCCCATCTACAGAACTAAAAATGTCTTCTCAAAAAAGTTACTTCGTTCCACCAAAAGTTTCAATATGTAGATCTGATCCCTGCCTTATACATGATGCTGTTTGCAGACTCGCTCCGTCCGCAGAGACACCATCACGGAGGAGGAAGTGTTCCTCATCTGCAACCTTCTTGCCTTACTGTCATCTGCCGGCAACAGCGAGGGAAGAAAAAGCGTCCTGTGCATCCGGTGGAGGGAAAAAAAGAAGAAGCTTTCCCTCGGCTGCTTTTTATGACAGGCCTGACAAAATAACCAGCCCTCTCATTACGGTATATGCAAACAATGATAAAGGGGACGGCGGCAAGATGTCATGTTAGACAATCAAGGAGGGGACCTCTGACACGCTGCCACGAGTGTGTAATAAAGTGCCGCGGCAGGCGACAAATGACACCGCACTTAATTTGCTGCGCAATGTTCCTGTAATTAGGTGAATTTGGCACAGGCAGGGGGGAGCGACAGCTAGATCAAGGTCTTGATGAATTAGGGGTCCACTGTCAAGATCAAATCACATTAATCAAGGTGGCCGAGTCCGCGGACAGCCATCCCCTCCCTACCCCCTCCCTCCCTTCTCCCAGCCGGCGTGATGAATAGCCCTGCTTCCGCCAGGCGCGAAGTATGCATCACCATCAAATCTGTGAATTTAAATGTAAGAGTACTATTTGGAGGATTCTATTGACTTTTTTTGTCCCGCCGCCAGTTTTTCTTCGGTGATAAAGTAACTCTGAAGTCTCCTCGTTGTTCAAAGTGTGCCACGAATGCGGCAGCCCCCTGCCTGATTTTATATAGCTCACTTTCTTAAAAGTTTACAATTAAGACGTGCAGTTTCTGTTTGTTGTTTTTGTTAAAATACTTTAAGTTTTATTATTTCACTACAGGTTTTCTAACACTAGCAGGCCTTCACTCCTGCTAACGATGTATTTTTTTGGGAGAAGACATTTGTCCTTATTCTAATTTGGGACACAGCAGGAATACTCCAGTCTTCAAGAGGCAGCACAAACCAGTCAAGTAATCATTAATCAAACTCTGTTTCTTTAGCATGTTTCATGCAGATCAGTGAAATTTAAAATGATTCAAAATCCAATAATTAAAACTAAATACAATAAAGAAAACACACACCTATAAAACAGAAAACACATTACAGCTACTTCTGAAACAAGTATAAACCTCTAATGTGTCAGGATTGGTTTCCCATTTTGGCTTTTTTACTAGCTCTTTGGGGGCAGGGGTAGGAAAACCATCTTTAGTGTTTCAAGATTGTCCCATTGACTGTGTATAATGTCTCTGCTCTAGTTTAAAGTCAATAAAACAAATACCCTCCTCCTGGTTTCTCTCTTGTTTTAATTGGGATTGCCAGTGTAGCTGCTCCTTACATACAAATTCATTTGAAGAGACCAACATGAAATTATAGTGATGGATTAAATCAAACATAAATCTTCCAATAATTATGAAATTTAATGCAATAATGGGGAAAAAACCTGCAGAACCACCTGAATGTCACTAATCTCAGATATTGCCATCTATCACCAGACCCTTAATTAACCTTAATGCCGTTTACATATTATCTTGACAGTTAATGTTATGAAGTAGCCATCACCAGACTCATATACTTCATCTAAAGGGTAGTGGGCGGGTCCCGAGTTAAACTTCAAATCCTGCAATTAAAGTAATTACCAATAAGAGTGAATCATCATAGTGTTGCTTACAGATGATCTTATGATCAGTGGGGTTTTCTCTCTACCTTACTATACTAGATACTAGAGTACCTGGAAATGACTGTTGTTGTGAATTGATGTTAAATAAATAAAAGTGAATTTAATTTTAACAAATAAAAATACACTTATCTGGGTCAAGATACAGGGATAGCAGTCTAAGCAGAGAAGCCCAGACCTCCCTCTCCCATCCCCAAGCCAGGCAAGAGATATAATCTCTCCAGCATGTCCCGGGTCTGCCCAGGAGGACATACCCAAAATCCCTCACCTAGAAGCATCCTAATCAGATATCACTTCAACAGACCTCAACCACCCCAAGAGACCAAGGCATCTACGGACAGACAATCAATGGAACATGTTAGCCACATGGTCCAACCCTCTAGTGGACCCATCATCCTTTTAGAGGAAAATCTAATAAAAATCAGAAACAGAAACAACGCTAAAACCTAGATCAGTGAAGTATGTATCTACATATAAAATATGTTGAGTCAAAGGCGGTTTGGACATGGATGATGGTCGACTTCACCACTTGAAAGAGTTCTGTTCCCCATTGGGGTTAACCTGACATCTCAATGACTTTTCCCAAATAGCTGGGAGGTTTAAGATTCCGATAGAATTCGTGGCTCCAGTTCCTGTGGGATAATGGCTTTATTGTAAAGTTTCTTTAGAAGTCTTTTTGGAGTTTTAAATTGTGTTAAATGGACCTCATCAGCAGATTGAGTTTGCAAAGCTGTTGTGAAGTTCATTCCTGACCTTGCAAATGACTCCAGCTGCTGATGAAACTCATGTATTTTGATCAAAAGCTCTCCATAAAAGTTGAAAACGTAAGGAGTGACTTTCCTAACCGCTGTTTTGAGAACCAACTTTAAACCAGACACATTTTCAGAGTCTTTCAAACTGTGAAATGAAGTGAAACCAAAGTCTCATTCAGTCTGCTGCACGGTTATAGGTTTTGGAGAATTCAGAGGAAAAATTCTGGTTTGACTTTTAAATAAAAGCAAGAACAAAACCGACACTGTGTTTTCTCAACAAAGTGAATTTCCCTAGAGAAAATAAATGGGATTTCATCTGCGACTGAACCTCACTGCAACCCAGAAGTCGGACTCACCACCAGCACTGAAGCCTGTTTTGTGACCTCTATACTCCAGGAGTTTAATTACGGTGCTAGCTCGGGGGCAACACGGCCTGCACCACACAGATTAGCTCCACAACAAGCCATTAATGAATATAAAGAGGTGCTGGGCGGAGGTGGGGTGTATTATGTCATCAGTGATGGATCCGGCCCTGCCGATCGCTGCTAATGGAGCGAGCTGCAGATTGACACCATCCAACTTAAATTTTATTTAACTTTTCACTTAGTCAGAAACAGAAAGGGAAATAAATATAGCTAGTAGTAGCCATAAATGTAACTCCACTCAGACACTGTGGGCATGTTTATTCTTATTTTTCACTGGTAGACCTGATCTGATATAACTTATTTCTTAAAAGGAAAACATCAATCTTTAAAGAGCTTTGCATTTACATAAGAAGTCCGTAAATCTTGTATCAAACTGAGGACAAAAACTTCCAGTGTAGTAAAACTTTAATACTTTCAACACCACTGAAAACAGGGAACCTCAGTTAAAGCTGGAAATCTTCGTCCTGCTGGTAAAATGCCTTGCTTAGTGGCACCTCAGCTATTAAAGGAGAATATTTTCCTCTCTTCTCAGTGAGATTTTTACCAGTTTGGATCCGAGCAGCTGAACTTCAGACTTCTCAAGCATCAGAGTGTTTCATCCCCAGACGGCTGGAGCCAGAAGAGCAAAGCTTGCCCACATAATCAAACTGTATCGGAAACAAGGGCTGTAGAGGGGAAATTTAGGAACTAGCATTGATTATTCACTTTGGAAGTCAGCATGTTGTCATCTGCTTTTGATACTGAACTTGGCAAACGTTCAGCTCTCATCAGCTAGCGTGCTATCACAGCAAATCCTCCAGAGTTAAAAAAAAAAAAAAGAGAAAAAAACAACCTCTGTACTGTTCTGGAGTAACTGAATATGAAATAACTATTTGCATCAAGAAGATCTGATGACTTGAAGCCAGTTTAGTGAAGAAGCCTCTTTGGAGATAATTACCCAGAAAGAAGAAGAAGAAGGCGGTCACTTACCTGTGCATGGCGTGGAGTGCGTGAGGCTCGTAGTGGTATCGCCCCTCGTGATGGCGCATGTCAATCGGGATCGGCGTGTGGAAGGTTGGGAAGATGTGGTGGGGGGCTGCAACAACAGAGAGGCAAAGAAGAAGAAGAAGAAGAGAGTTAGCCGAGGAAGGCAGAGAGGGAGAGAGGAGACTTCAAAAAAAGAAGAGAGAAATTTCAAAGGCAAAAGGGCTACAATAAAGCAACATGAATTTCAGAGCAAGCTGAGCACTTTCGTGTAAAATATTGGCACTATCACACAAGAGAAGTGGAATAAATAAATAATCAAAGTTGTCCTAAGAAACCCTACATCTTGAACATAAAAGATATCCAACTGGGCTTTTGACAAAGACCTGCAGCTAGACGGTCTTTGAACTAGACGGGATGATGGACTGTGTGGAGGGAAGCTGCAGCCCCGACTCAAACTGGGACTGACAGCGCCGGGAAAATGCTTTCTTCTACTCACGCTCTTTCCATCCAAACAGCCTGAGTCTCCTCTGGAGCTCCAAACAGGCTCATAAAACACAGCTAAAGCCCTTAACTGACTCAACACAGAGTCCACACACTCCCCCTGTGTCGGGTGTAAACACAAGTGCATGTGTCTGACTGATTATTGGTTGTTTTTCCGGACATAATTACTGGAGGAGGAAATTGTGTGACTGTGCTTTCTGTTTCTGGGATTGAAGAGCCGGATGCATGGTTCCTGATCTGTGTTTGTCGGCTCAGTGTTGGGATAAATTACTGAGGTGTAATTCCAAAAACTTAAAACAACAAAGACCAGAGTATCTGGACTTTTTTTTCATCCGAGGCATGAGTCAAGCTCCAAAAACGCTGGAGCCTACATTTCCCATAAGGCAATTAAAGCTTTGGGGCCCTTGATTCTATAGTACATGATGGATGAATACCTGCTATCATCCAGGGAAAGGAAACAACATTCAGCTGTCCATATGGGAAGACACCTGAGTGAACATGCTAAATTGTTCATCAACACAAAGTGATGAAACATCCTCATCTCAGCCACAAATCCAACCCACACATCTCACTTCAAACTGCAATACAATAAATGTTGTACTCCTGCAGTTTCCCTGATCATGTTTCATGGTCCAGTACGAGAAACCAACCTGAATGACAGTAGTTGCCATTAAGACAAAACCTGTTTCTCAAGCTCTTGCAACATCTCCCTTTGTATAATCTAAGGACCTCTGTATCATTCCACTGGTTTATCATTAAAATGACAATAGACTGGTGTCTTCAATCTGGCCGTGCTGCATGCTTGAGGTTCAAAAAATTGAGAAGTGAATGCTGAAACAACACCAAAGCTAAATGATTCAGGAGAGATTTGAAACTGTTAGTAAGCAAGACAGCCTGAGCTGACAAAGTGATTTTGTAGCAAGCTTTGGCTGTGAAAGAACAAAGAAAGGCATTAGCTAAAATCTCTAAAGCTATCCACAATTGTAGCTAAGCTACAAACAATGACTAGCTAACAGAAAATCTAATTTTGATGTCACAGAAAGTCACAAAATGTTGACTTTGCCCACAAAAGATAAGTTACAAACCAGCTGCTGATTGGTGTTTTGTTGCATTCTAGCAGAGCCATGCTAATGGTTCCACATTTCCAGCCTTTATGCAACGCTAAGCTAATAACTGTAGCAACAGATGTCGTTTTGTTTTAATACAAGCAGAATTTCCAAACGCATCTAACTTTTTCCTGTAAACTCAGATTCCTCTTACATTAGATAAAAACTGTTTGTGTCAGATAAGCATGAAGACAAAGCCCAGGTTGTGTTTAATAAAGGTGCATTCCTGCTTCTCATTTACCCAGCCGTTTGTTTTTACAAGCTCTGAGCATCCTTTTAATGGCCCTTTTTATTTGTCATTAAGGCGCTGTTTTCCTTTCATGGGTTCTTCTCGGATCTGGGAAGTTTACCCAAAACATCAGAACTAATTAGCTGTTGCGATAACACGAAACCACAGAAGATGTCGTGTCTTTATTTTACCACCACATAAACAGAGCCTTTTGGGGGGTGGCTCGCTCAGCTTTATGGAGTTATGTTTCTTGTTAACATTTTTCTCAGGTTTTTAATCTGGAAAAGCTCCACGAGGGCATTGCCTGACTCTCTCTCTACATGGTTCTCTCATCGTCTCCTCGCTCGTCCTCGCTGCAGTTTTCACGTCCTGCTAATTGCATCCTGGTGTGTCTCGACTCCGGGCTGCCTGATCAGAGACGAAGAAGACAGAGAGCGAGGAGGAGGAGGTGAGCCAGCTGATCTCTGGATTGCATTAAAATTCTTCCTGTGTGACACACACACGCGCGCGCGCGGGCGCTCTTGCGGGCGCTCTTGCGGGAATCTCTCAGGGTGACCTGGGATTTGGGAGCGGCGGGGTCAGGGCCACGGATCATTATCTGCTCTCCACCGAGCGGCGGGAAGGGATAACGTGGCCTCCTGGGGCCTCTAGGGGCCTCAGACCTGAGTGAGTCAGCATTCCAGGTCCATTCCTCTCACTCTGCCCCTGACAGCGTGACGGACAGCCCCGGTCCCTGAACGCCTGCAGAAATAGCCCACTTTACTTCATTTTGGGCCAGCCGCGGGGGGCCCGCAGGGGGCCCGCAGGGACGGGGGGCTGGATTCCTTCAGGCGACCAGCTCAGCCTTGTCACACCATCGTTTGGGCCGTGTTTGCTTTGGAGGAAGACGCGATTCAGAGGTTCTGCTGAGGAGGGAGCCGGTTTCCTGTCGCCGACAGTTGGAACGAGTGACTGCTTTCACTTTTTCAGTGTGGAAATGTCTCTGAATGAAGTGCTTGGGTCATCGCTGTCACTCATCAGAGCACGAGGGGGACGCTAAATGGGTTGTTTTGGTGCTTTCGCAACTGACCCGTTTGTTAAATAAACTCAGTTCAGTTTATTTAGGCGAGTGTGAACTCTGGTTATATGGTGAGAAGGACTGTGATATGGCTTCATGCAACTGAAACTCTGAATCAAAGGAGCAACATTAAACTTTGGAATATGGTTTTCTGGCAAATAACTTTTATTTATTCCCTTAATCGAGTCCCAGGGTTCTTGAAGAGCAGCTTTTAGTTCAGCAGTGTCTCATTACGATGAAACAGCGCAGAAAAAAACAAGAAAGTGTTTCTCTTTCATTCTACTCTGTTGTAGTCATCACGGAAGACTAAACCCTGCTTCCTGACGTTGACAAACACATCTGGTATTAATAAATGCAAATGCCACAAAAATGACAGCATGTACCAGTATAAACCGTCAGCTGAGCTGAGACATTATAAACACAGAGAGTTTAATCAAATGCTGGCTTCAAAACTCAGTGGAGAGCTGGTTTAGTCTCTGATACGACAAAAAACAGCAAAATAAAGTCCACCACAACTATAAAAAATCTGAGGTGATGCCTCTTTGTTCAATCAAGAGACCAAAAAGCAAAGAGACACAAATGGCAGTGAAGAGAAATGAATCGAAAGCAGCAATTTTCTGATTTGAACTCTGTAACCAGAGTTTTTTTTTATTATTTTTTTGTGAATCACACTCACATACAGTGTTTATATTAAGTGTTGCACTAGAAATCTCTCAAGTTCAAGGATGATAAAACATAAAGTGATTTAGTTGCATTCAATTCGTATGTAAGCAAAATTAAAAATAATAAGTTACCACAAATCTTTTTTTAATTTAGTAGAAATTGAAATGTTTGTCAGTGGGTAAACAATTAGTGTTGCTCACTCAGAAAAAGCAACTTATTCTTAGTCCTGTGTGCTTGCAATGAATAAGTTGTCCTAACGTGGTTATCGTAAATAAGCTTTACTTTGTTTTTTTTATTAGAATTGACAGTGCATTAGAGGCTGTGGTTACTCTTCTACTGATATTGGATTTAAACGTGATGAACTCACCCAGTGTGTGCGGGGCAAGGTCATATAAGCTCTTATAAACAGAACAAGCAAACTTGAATATTTTAACATTTTTAAAACTTAAAAATGGTATCATATTTCTGGAGTAGGAGACAGTAATGGACGGAAAAATGTTTTCCAATTAAATGAGGAATCAAATCGATAATTGATATCAATAATGGAACCGTATTTTATCTTTATCTTATCAATTCCCATCCTTAATTACTCAAACCAAGACTTCTTCCTAAATCAAACTAGTAGTTTTCCATGCCGAAAGTCATTTATATTGCCTAAACCTATACTGAACACAAATTTAATAAAGACATCTTAGTTTCTAAGCCCAACCAGGAGCTACAATCCAACACATACCACTGCTGTCCCACCAACCCCCTAACACAGACTTTGGAGGTCTAGGACCCGTATCTGTGGTGCACATGGAGGCGTAGACACTAAATGGGCATTTTGAAGTGAAAAGAAATGAAACAGCATTATGTGAAACTCCAACATGGCGAGGCACTGACTGTTCCTACCTTTTATTAACAAAGAGAGAGTGTGACCAAACAAGACCGAGGTCTTTATGATATACACAAGAGAAGATGAAGAAACGTCAGGAACAAAGTTCTGCTTCAGTGTGGCATGAAAGAGACAAACAGGTTTTACTTACAGTGTTAAAGATGTTTCTGTGGGATTTAAGAGCAGTTTGATAATGTGGTCAGTAACACCTGTGTTTACCTAATATTTCATGTGATGATGAAGATGAAGCAGACCTCAACAAACAAGCCAAATCTAATGAACCACAGGTGGGAGAGTCCTACTTTTCCTCCTCTTCTGAAAAAGTTCTGATGGTTATTAGTTTTTTATTGATTGGTTTCAAGTTGGATTTCAAAAAAAAAAAAAAGTCTTTAAATGGGTGAAACTGATCTGTGGTTAGCAGTGAAGACGCTTGTATCTGTTCCTGTGAGTTCCAGTCATGACTGACTCGTGTTAAGGGCGAAGCCGCCCCTTCCTCTTCCTCGCTGTTTGTCGTGGAAAAAGCCCCGCGGTCGCGTGTTTTTATTGGAGTGCTTCACATTAATTAAAGGCTCCAAACGTGACATTCAAAAGTCAGACGGCAGCAGCTGTGAAGAGGACGAGCAGCGAAGTGCTGCAGAGAGGTTACACCAGTAAATAGACCGATCCCCGGCAGCACGTGGTGGAGCGGAGAGGAAACTGTCAGTGTCTTTGTTCATGCTTTATTGATACCTTTATTGATTTCTACTGATCTCTATTTAAAGGACCTCTGGAGCTCTTCAAAAACACTGAAATCCTTCCACAAATGTTATCTGTATTTATGTTTTTAAGTCTTATGTCTGTTTTGAATTTCTGTTTCTATTTTCTGTTACCATTTGCAGCCACCACAGCCACGAATCAACTTCTTTAATCATCCTTCTGCCTAAATTTACTTCCATCTGCTGTTTTTATTTATGTCACTGTTTAACTCGCTCTATATCTTGACTCTACAGCTATTTTCAGCCATCTCTATATCCAAATATATCTCCATGTTTATTTATTTCATTTTCTTCTTTTTCATTTGGTCTTCTTTTATGTCCTTGTATCTCTACAATTCCTCTGTATCAGTTTTTCAATCACAGGTTATCTCTTTTCTTGTCATTTTTATCTCCGTTCACAACATTATAAACTCTTCTTTTTTTGATCCTTTGTTTTTATTTGTCTACCTCCTGTCAACATAACTCAGACTTCCATTCCTGTGGTAATCATCTTCTCCTATCTCTGTTATATTATCTAATGTCTCATTAGATCGTTGTTATTTAGGGACACCCCTCTTCCTGTATTTATCTCTATTTAGTCTTTAATTAACATCATTTTATCCTTCCATTATCTCTGTTCATATTGCCAGTTTGATGATATATTAATTTTATATTCTTTATGTCCCTTCTAATCTCTTTTAGCTCCATTTCTGTCTCTATTTCTAATCTGTTCTCTCTGTGAAACTCGTCTCATCTCTCTTCTTTCTTCTTCTATCCATCCGGCTGAAGTTAAATTTTCCTGGCTATGTTTTCTGTTATGTCTCTGTTCATTTGTTTATCTCCTTCCTGTTATGCATCTCCACAGCTACGTCGCCACCTCTCCCTAACCCCATCTCTACTTTTCTATTTCTATCCCACACAAAAAAGAGATAAATAACTATCCCAATCCTCGGATGTACAGTATATTAATCAGAGGATTTGATTTGACTTTTCAAAAGTCAGTTCTAAAAATGGAGGCGTGAATCACTCCACCCATCTCTGTGATATCAGTCTCTCTGACAAATTTGTCTGTTTCATCTGTATTATTTGTCTTTTTATGTCCACTTCTGTTATTAACTCCACAGCTTTCTCCCTCTCTCATGATGATCTCTGTTCTTTATTGTTTTACATGTTCCCATCAGTCCTGCTCTGTCATGTCTTTCCTCTTTACTTAATCACATTAATTCCTATAACTGCATCTTTTGTTTCTTTGACTTTTACACACACACACACACACACACACACACACACACACACACACACACACACACACACACACACTTTTCTGTGGTAACCATCTTCTCCTACATATATATATATATATATATATATATATATATATATATATATATATATATATATGCACATTAGTGTTTATTTCTATTACATCCATCCTGCTGACAGTGCCATTTATCTCTATTCTGACTTGTAACATTTGAATCCATTTTTATTTCTTGACCTAATTTCTCTTTTAATTCTTTCTTTTCTGTCACTTGTTATCTACCTCGATGGCTCTGCATAGCTCTCAATACCACCGGCTATGCCTTTATATATCCCAGCCTTCCTATCTGTAAATGCCTTAAACTCTTACTTGTTTCTATAGTCAGCTCCTCACATAAATCCTAACATCTGCCTAAACATTTATTTTGAAACATTTATATATCTTCCTCTGTTATCATTTTTTCTCTCTCTATTCCTATTTTAATCTTTATTTGTCTCTGTGTGTCCTGCATTTTCCTCCCTTATGCTGTAACCTCAGATAATGTTTTCATTGCTATGCTGTCTTTTCCTATCTCCGGTACCCACATTTCTCCCTGCATTTGTCTCTATTTGTTGATTGTATTTTTATTTCTCTCACTGTGTTTTCATTCTTTCAATGATTCTTTCTATTACAATCTGTATTATCTGTTCATGTGTCAGTCTGTCACGTTGTTGCCTTTTCTTGTCACCTTAGTCATTACTGTATTTAATTTTCTTGTCTTTATGTTACCTGTAAACTTGTTTATTTTTGTTTATGTCTCTATTTCTGTATTTCTCCTATCTGCCTCTATAGCTCTCCCTTCCTCTCTGCTCTCTTTCTCTATTTCTGTCTCTCTCTATAAGTCCTACACCTCTATAGCCATCTCTGTGTCGACACCTTTCCTTCCCCGTCTCTATCTGTACTGTTATTTCTTTATATAAATGTATTTCTGTCACAATTCAGAGAGAAATTTCTCCAATTTTTCTGTGGACTTCTGCTTTGCCTTTCTCATCTTCATTCTTTTTCTTTTCTATTTCTCTCCCTCCTCGTCTCCCTGCTTTCTGTGACCGCCCTCTCCGACTGTCCCAGACATCCCTGGCTGTAATTTGGCTCGCTCCGGTATAATTACCCTCTGACTGACTGCACGAGTACAGCAGCTCGGTGTGCATGCGAGAGAGCACTAAAGGGCCCCATTGATTGAAAGAGCAGCTCGAGTTAATGCCCCATTCATAACAGTCGGAGGGTGAATTGTAAGAGGGGGTCAGCGAGGGGGGGCAGGAGGAGGACAGGGGAGGATGGGGGTGAGACAAAGAGCAGCTAAATCTGGGTCACCAAAACAGCACGGTCAGGGGACGAGGTCTTTTTAATTCTACACCACTGTAAGCAACCGTGGAAGACAAATAAAAGCCCCAATGCAGTTTAAGACTAGAAAAAGTAAAGAGAGAGAGGAGATTAAACAAAAGAGGAAGAATGAAAGAAAGTAGGAAGAATGGGAAGGAAAGTGCAGGAGATAAGAAAAAAATATAAAGACGCAAAATGATCAAAGTTGAAAAAAGATGGTTGTAAGAAAGTTGGCTGCATAGAGTAAACTGAGCATCACACTCATAAATATCCTTTGAAAACAGCAGGTTTTGTTTACAGCAGCACAAAAAAGGGAAAATTAATCTTTACTTAGAACCAGGTAAAACTTTGCCAAGTGTTTGAAGACATGCAAAACTAAACTGGCTGAGATTTAATAAATGTGCTTGAAAGGTTTTATGCACTCCGAGCTGAGTCAAAGCTAAATTGACTTAAATCAAGAGGTAATGACTTGTTTCTAGAAGAGTTTCTAGCATAGATTTCTCCTCTTCCACCTTGGAAACATTGGACTTGGAGGAAGTAATTCAGCCGGTCGCTCTGTCAGCTTTTCAGCCATCCACACTGAGGTTTCCTCTCCGGGCCTGGGCCTGGGAGTCCAGGCCGGGGATTGACCATGCAGGCTTATTCCATCACCGAGACAGCCCCATTGTTCTGCCGCCACAGGAAGAACAAAAGGCGAGTGCTCGTGAGAGTTCAAGAGGCGCGTTTACCTGATTCACCGGGCCCCGATCCCCCCTGGGCGTACGCAGCGTAAGGCAATGCTGCCGCGCCCCCGCTCGGGCTCTAGCCATCTATTAGTCTTTGCTTGGTAACATTTGTTTTAGCGGCTGGTGAAGCGCCGCAGAGGGCTGGCTACAGTTTTTCATAGTCAGCCTCCGTTCAGCACACACACAGCAGAAACGCGGCTTTCTGCTGTTAGAGTGAAGCACGAGCTAAATTTAGTCGCAAAACTGCGAGGAGGGCTGGTGATGACCGTGCAGAGAGAATATGTGCATATAACCAGTTTCAGTTAACACCACAATTTACTTCAAGGTCCTCTGAGCAGCAATTTCAGAGCCTCTGCAGGAGAGTTTGCTCAGTTGTACAGTTGCAGATGTTCATATTTGCATTTTTGTCAAAGTCTTAATTTTCTGAATCCGATCCTTTTTTGGCTTAAACATGCTCTTTCTGCAGCCAACAGTAAAGTCAGGACATGTATTTCGTAGAAGTTTAAAACATGTGGCCTGTTTTGAAATGTCATCAAATATGTCATGACCAGGGTATTTCTGTTTCTTTTTGTTTTGTGTGGAAACTGTTTTTTTTTTCCTCACTTCCTCTGGAGAGGAAGGGTCTGCCTCAGGGTGGAGTCTGGAAGTTGGATGCTTTCCCTCACACCTGCACTGCATCTCTTCATGGAAGATAATATTTACATTGGTATGCTGTAATGTCTGTAATGACATGGAATATTTAAGGGTGGCATGTGTGTCAGGTCATCGCCAAATTATCTTAACCTCTTCTGTGGTATTGAGGTTCACCTACTAGTGGTCATTTCTAGCCTGCCAGCTGAACTCAACAACACTTCTCCCAAACTGTAACCACCTGCCCATTCTCCACCAAACTCCCCAGTATCCTGGACTGTAGTATGGACTCGTCCCTCCCAGTTCTGGAACCCCCGTGGCTAAGACCAAACTTTCTGACCCCCCGATTTGCGATCCATTCACTACCTCTCACTTACACTCTCTCTCTCACCCTGCAGATCGCACAGCCCCACCCCTCTGAGTCATCCCCCACCCAGGTGATCCCTGCCTTTGCTTAAATGAAGAAATATTTTGTTGTAGAACAGTCCACCAAGTCTGACGTCTCATCGCCATGACACAAAGGTCCATTAAGTGCAGCCTTAAGTAGTGCGTGACCATCACCAGTGCTGTAGGAATGATTCACTCAGCATTCTGTCTAAAGTATTCTGACTTCACAAGAGTTTCTGGCTGGTCAAAATTGTATTGAATTCATACTGCTTTGACTGGCAGCATGTCTAATTGAAATTGGTGGGAATTAACGTCAACTGACTCATTTCGGCAACGATCACATAACACATCTCCACTTTAAATGGGCTTTACATAAAGATGTAGGATGAATATGATATAGCTATATAGGAGGATATAGCTTTTTGTAAATCCTTGACTTTGCTTTTTGGCCATCACCACCTTGCTTTTTTAGAACCCTTAGTTGCTGTATTTGGACAACAGCATGGACCAGTAACTTTACCAGGCCATTTGCAACAGTTCAAACAGTTCATTAACACCAGTTAGCTAAGGGAGAGTCAGCTTAGCCCTTACTTATGCATAAATTTAGGTTTAATAAAGTTTAGATACATGAGTCTATCCAAAGGGCCAGATTAAAGACTGGATTAAGCATAAACCATCCCTACATGTTGATGATGTGATTCTATTTGTTACCAAGTTCTATAAACCATTAAAAAATAGGCCAGACATCCAGTTTAGTGAGTTAACTTAGCTGAAGTTGGTACCTGCTTGTGTCGCCATTCACCTGTCAAAGAAGCCACGGCCCTAATATTTTAAACTTTAGGTCAGAAAACAATTAAACAGATAAAGATTAGAAATAGTTCACCCCCCTACACAGTTGTATGTAGACATGCTAATGCAATGTTTACAGACATAAAATAGCCTGTAAGCATGCTTATTTCTGCCATAAAGGGACATTTTAATATTGGAAGTCTATGGGAACAGGAAATCAAAACACCTGTTAATCCAGTCAGTGACTTTTTGAAGCTCCACTGAGACAAAAAATCACTAGAAACGCCACAAAAATTACAATTACCTCAAATGCTAAATAAAATCCAACTCTGAGGTTTCTGCCTCCATCCCAGCTCAATGGAAACAACACATGTTTAGAGAAATAGTGAAACTGGAGTTACTGTCTACCAGACACATAGTCCTCATGAACAAAGCTGATGGTTGTGGTAGTTGGGGGTGGTTTGGGACTTTCCATCACCGTCACCTCCATTGTGTTGGAATGACTATAGACATGACAGACTTAGGCAAAAATCTCAAAACCTGGACAAATGAACCCAAACTGCAGCCATAAAAATGACATTCAGTGTAAACATCACTTTGCAACTTTACAGAAGCTTGACGATAAGCAAGTCCTGCTCTACAGGAGCAGAAATGTATTAGTATTTTTGCAAGATACAAGCAGTTTACCACAGAGGGAATGAGTCAGGCCTTCAAACATGTCTGTCTGTTTCCAATGTATTTCAACACCATCTCTGATGCCCTCTCACTTTATGTTTCACTGGGGAAATTTCTCAAACTGGAATAAAAAATTGATGCTGCATTGATCCAATCAATCTGTGAATCTTCAACAACAGTAAGATAAGATAAGATAAGATAGAACTTTATTAATCCCTCGGGTGGGTTCCTCTGGGAAATTTGACTTCCAAAAAAAGCACAGCAACGACCGAAGTTACAGTTACAGAACTGTTATATATATATATATATACACACACACACACACACACACACACACACACACACACACACACACACACACACACACACACACACATATATAAATACAGAGACATATATAAATAAAATATACAAAGGGGATAAATAGAATAAATAGGAATAAAAAATAAAAATACAAGTGAATTGCACATTTCAAGTATTGAGTCTATTGCACTGTTGACTATTTACAAAAAGTATTGCACAAGGTATTGTACAGTGAGGTGAAGAGGCACTACAGCTTAGTTGTTCCCCCCTCCTTTGTCCTCCTGTTTCCCCTCCCTCTCCCCTCCAGAGAGGAGTTAAACAGTTTGATGGCGTGTGGGACAAAGGAGTTTTTAAGTCTGTTAGTTCTTGTCTTGGGGAGAAGCAACCTGTCACTGAACAGACTCTTCTGATTGTTTATGGCCGTGTGCAGAGGATGCCCAGCATTGTTCATAATGTCCAGCAGTTTCTTTAATGTCCTTTTCTCTGCCACTGTCACCAGAGTGTCCAGCTTCATGCCGACCACAGAGCTAGTAAAGGACTTCACATAGAAGAAGGAATTGGTTTTGACCTCAAAGTTAGCTTTTCGCTGCTGCCATGAAAACAAAATGCTGTTCTGACTGAACCGGACCAGAAAACAAACGTTTTGATTTTTGCAGCGATTATCTTCTTGTAGCAGTCCTGAAGAACTCTCAACATGGGGGTCTCGCAGGTCATTCACTGCTTCTGACCATAAATCAGTCATGATTAGCCAATTAATGTAAAATAATGACATTGAGGGATGGTTTGGGGTTGGTTTCCTCATATTTTCACTGATGCCCACATACTTTTGTCTGTTAAATAATTTGTTTTTTCTCTTTGATAACTAAATTTAACTCAAAAAATAGAGTTTTAAGAAGTTTTTGGCATATCCTGTGGTCACCCTGCTGCGTATCAGTGTATTCAACCTCAGGCAGACCACCACCAGTCCCTCCATGCAGGACTGTGTGGAGCATGGAGGCCACGAGGGACAGAGTTACTTATCAGCCTCGGACAGCTGGGCTCAGGCCATGTGCTAATAACCTCCATGCATCAACGGGCTGAAGGTGAGGGCGCGGCGGCAGGCATTAACCAAATGAAGCAGGCGGCGGGGGCTGACGGGGCCGTCCTACAAGCAGCACGTTGTTAGCATGCTGTTTGTGTAATTTAGGTACTTAAAAGACGGCGAGGGTTCAAAGACTGATTGCACCGTCGAGTAATCAGCCACCTCCACTGCGCGCCTGATTTATCACCCCCTCGCTTAATAGCACTGCTTAACACACAGGTTTGTCCAGATTAAGTAATTACCTGAAAGCAAAAGTTTATTATGTGGTGCAACGGGCTGGTGATAAAGGCCTGCTGTCGAGAGGAGCCACAGAGAGGCCTCGGAGCTGCTGAATGAGAGCGATAATTAAAATACAATGAATTAAATTGTCGCTTCTGGGGCTGTCACCATGCTCCCCAGCTAACATCCATATTACCCCGCCGGCACCCTCGCTAGGGGGGCGCCTGGGATTATGCCTCACCCCGGACTGGTGGAGCAGCTGAGAGGGAAATGACTCCAATGGGCCATCTATAAATTAAACAAAGACCTAGTTCCTCTCCGAAAATGAGTGTGGAGGGTGAGAGGGGAACAAACCTGAGCTATGAATAACACCTGAGCGCACATTAGCTCTGTAAGGTTGTTGTGCTGGCGTCTTAATGAGGCGGAGGCCTCTGCAGGTACAGATGTTGGTGAACAATGAGAGGGAGGCAGCACGGGGGAATCTTTTGAGTGATGCGCCTGTGATGATGAATGTCTCGCAGGTGGAAGCAGAAGACGTCTTCTCTGTCTTCACACCGCTCTCCAAGGAGGCCCCGGACCTCCGGCTCGATCTACCAGAATAGATGGAGCCTCCGTCCTGTGGTGTCAGCACCCGTCCACCTCCCGTGTTGATAAACGCTCTGCCGCACGTCTGACACAATCTGCTGAAGCAGTGTTGTCTCTATTTTTTGACCCAGCCACTCCCCCGGCTCCACTCTCTGAACCGATTTTATTTGTTTGACATTGTGCTGCTGCGTGTGATGGAGAGCAGGCCCCTGGCTGACTTCATCAGGCCTATAAAGATGAGCCAGGAGCTGCTTGTCTCCAATGAATGCCCTCCAGCAGGCGCAGACAGGGCAGAAGAAGATTTGGGTTACATTTCTGACTACAACTGGAAATCAGAAGAAATCAGAAGTCTGATCTAATACAAGAAAATGCCTTAGCATAGACACCAGGGCTCATGGTCACATCGTAGTCTGTATATGAAAGATGGACGGAGTAACTGTGACATCACCCATTCGTTTGCAAACATCCATTTTGAAGCCTGGACTTCTGGTCTTTAACATGTTGGTTGTTGGGACCAGAAATGACCATGTTTGGACAAGAAGGTCACCTAGAAACAGCTGCAAGAAGCAAAGCAACAACTGCTACGATCACAGACTGTATATAAAAAACTGTGATGCCACACATCAGTTTTTGGACTCATTTTGGAGTCATAATATTAGAATTTTTGCCATATCAGGTCAGTTCAGCCAGAAGTGCCCATGTTTGGACAAGTGGGTGCAGTGCTAAGTTAGCAGCTAATGCTAGCTAGCTTAATTAGCAGAGTAAATCCATCACCTGGCATAGATATTTTTCAAAATTTAGTTTTGATGAATCTTTTTTCAAAAAACAAACTATTTTAGCTCCAATCTCTGTAAGGTTGCTTAATTTAGGCTCACTAAAAAGTCAAATTTTTCTGATTGGCCAACTTCAAAAGGGCTGGGTAGCTAGTACTAGACTTGCTAATTGTGTTCCAGGGGTCCAGTTTAGTAACTTGGAAGTGAAGCAGGCAAGTAGGAGCTTCTAATTATACAAATTTTAAGCCTGAATATTTCTACTTATGAACATTTTACCATGGAAGTCTGTGGTGGAGTGACTCACCTTTGGAGCCTCTAGTGTTGGTTAGAGGAACCACAGTTTTTTCCTTTTGAGCCTGGAGGTCCCCGTCTTGTTTAATCACCACAAATTTTATCCAGCGTGAGTGGTTATATGTGTTCAGCTCTGTATTAAACAGAGAACCTCTAATGTAAACTTTTATGTATAAACTGATGCTACAGAAAAAGAATGACCCAGTCAGATTGTTCCACTCACCACCATCGTGTGACCTCTGTTTTCTTACTCTTGACACTCCTCACACAAACTCTCTTTAGACACTTCAAACTCTCCTTTGGTCCTTCCTTTCTGTGTTAAACAGAAGCTTGTGGGAGAAAGGAGTCAAGAAAAGGAGACAAAGCTGCAGGGAGCTGACTTTCTAATCCTGATTAACACTTTCCCACTGCTTCAGGAGCCACACACACTCAGTGCAAACGCTGCAGGTCAGGAAGTTTGGATTCACACAAACTCCAACAACTTTGCCTCTGATCAGTGTCTTGAACACACAGAGGGGGAATTACAATGCAGAGCAGAAAATTACAGGACCCAGACGTCCACAGCTCGATGACACGTTAGAACCCCCCCCCCCCCCCCCCCCCCCCGCCATAAACCACTCCCTGACTTGAGTTTAGTTTAGAAGGCCTGCTTGGCTTGTAATCGAGCAAAACGAAGCAAAGCGTTTCACAAACTTTGCCATGAAGCTTTAAACAGAGGAAAAATTACACCCTATGAGACCCGAGCATGCAGGAGGACCCGCCTGCATTCACTGTCTCCTTCTCTTCGCTCTGACTTTACAGCACAAATCAGCCTGGGTTTATGGCTCAAAGGGAGGTGGGCTGATGTTAACATTTTGGGTAATTTTTCATCAGGTTATATTGCTTGCTAAAGCTCAGCCATCTACATGTAGTGTCTCAAGCATGCTTCCCCAAATCAAACTGCCTGTTGCTACAGCTGGAAACATTCCCAAAATGTTCATCATTTAACATATCCCACATCTCATACATCTTAAAAACCCACAGGCCTTTAAAGCTTTGAAGATTTCTACCAATAACCCAAACCAGCTCAAAGACTGTGGTGAAATTTTTGAGGAGAACGGCTTCCAGGAAATTTCAAAGCAGGTGATTCCACTAAACTGAAAATTCATTCATAACTCAGGGTTAATCCCAGTGTTACTTAAGTCCTGCTTCAGAGCGGATCCCTCTGACCTTTTTACCTTAATAGTGGATCTAAAATGATCTTTTACGATGGGAATTCAAAGAAACCGTTGCGTGAAGAAGCCCCAGGTCACAGTTTTTTAAATCTGCAGAAATTTGATGTGTATCAGTCAGAACTTTGACCTGATTGGATAATCTGATATGCTTTGACCTACAGACGTGACACAATGAAGAAGAAAAAGAAGAAGAAGAAGAAGAAGAAGAAGTAGAAGTAGAAAAAGAAGAAGAGAAGCTACCAGAAGCAGCTTTATTGTGTCTGCAGTTAGGTTGCATGCCAGCGCAAATCCCCGCTGTCATGAAGCTATTTGTCCGTGAGTAAAGACAGCTGCTGGATCACAGAAGGATGAGAGGGAAGGTTGGATTTTATGGGGAATGAAGAGAAGTTGATTAAACATTTGTTCTGGATAGATTTTAGGAAGAATAAAAGTCACGAATCTCCAGCTGAGAAAGGCCAAACTGCTTTTCCTCTAACCTGCCCTGCATCTCTGCATCACCTAGCGGAGCTCACAGTCAGAAATCAGAGTTCATGATAGTCAAAAACGGCCAAATCTCATCTTTGTGCTCTTTATTTTTTTGGTTATTCATCACAGTTATCGTCTTGTCATTAGCAACTAAAACTCTGAGCAGGTGCAGTAATTTAGTTTTCCTACTGGCTAAATTACATGAATTTATGAGCATGTGAGTCTGCAGGAGGAGGTCGGGGTGGATGGTGGGTGCACAAACCTAACAAATTCATGCTAAAGATCAGAGTTCAGCTCTTAAAGTTGATGTGCAACAAGCAGATAAAATCACTGGTAAAACTCATCATGTTTGCTGACAGATGTAAGTAAACCAGGCCAATACTGATGCAGTAACAAATAGTCCTGTAGTAACTGGTCAGTTCCAAGTTGGCTCGCTTTTTGAATAACCCGGCAAAACAACTGGAGTAACAAACCAAACCACTACTGATTTTAGAGGACGATGATAGGTACACAGCTATCAGTCAACAAAGCCAATATTTATCCATTACCGATACTTGGCCATTATATCAGTAGATCAAAATCTAAAATTAAATGAACAATACGTATATTTTTTTATTTAATTTATGATTCTTGTTTTTATTTACTTTCCCTTCTGCCTCAGTTTTTATGTATATATTCTTATATTTATTCAGTATTTCTTAAGAGTAAGAAAGATTTAGTTACATATCTTTATTATTTTTTAATACACGATTCATTTATTTTTATTTACTTAATTGCTTTATTTGTTGTTTTTTTATTGCCCAGTTTTCATTTTCCTAAACTTTATTTCTGTTTAACACCTTCAGAATGCCACTGTGGAGGATGTCATTTAAAGTTAGTCATGAAGCAAATTAAAGCATTTCAAATGTCACATTTTGAATTAATTGATGCCATGGGTGATGTTTAATGTATATCTTTGATGTGTTTAAGGAAATTACACTATTTTCATTAAGTGTTTTATTTTACTTTTTGACAGCTGTATTCTTTCATAATTGGTCATTTTTTAAAAGCTGTCAAATTGTAGTAATTTCACTTTCCACAGCTGGAAATGCTCCTTCAGCCATGTCTATTGACTAAACACCCAGCTAGATTAGTACCTAGGATGGGAATCAAACCTGTGACCTTCCTCTATCAGAACAATGATCCCACCGTTCTTTAATAACTGACTCTACTGGATGCACTCAAACAGCTGCAGTAACAATACACCGAGCTCCTCAGCAGAGTGTAGTATTGATCTGCATCAGGCCTCTCCCCCTCCATCTCATCCCCAGTGGGCGACCTCTGACCTGCACAATTCAGTCTGCTGAATGGAAGCTGCGTGCTCCACAAAGCCCAGCGAGCAGCGCAGTGTGTAAAGATAAAGTGCCTAGCTTAGAGGAGGAGAAGAAGAAGAGGCCGCCTCACACAATGAGAGCACAATTAAACGCTGACTCGCACCTCATCTCGACCTGCCTCAGCGAATCGTAACGGGACAAAAGCACGGGAATTGGAGGGATCAAGTGCACCATTTCAGACCAAAAAAATAGCTCCTCTTTAAAGCATATGCAGACAACAAAATTTTTTTTAAATCATCGCAGTGATTCATCTTAAAAGTCCTGACTAATGACTCATGTTTGGACTTATTAAGAAAGAGCTCTAATCTGCATATTTCCTGACCTTATTTCAGGCCCAGTTTGGCCTGGTTTGGTGGCTAATTAGCTTGAGAAAACACCACCAATGGTGAGAAGACAAAGCACATCAGGACAACAATTAGTCCAAAAAAAAGCTTCCTGAATAAATTAGAGCCAGAAAAAACAGATACAGGAGAGGGTTACAAACTTCACCTTTTATATCAATTTTGATGAGATTAACCTCAAAACACTGTCATTAGTGTCAGCTAGGGTCTAGTATTACACTTGGTGGATGTGAAGAGGTTTAAGTTTTCTGTAAAAGTGGAGGGCGGTGAAGTTGAGCTTTAACATTCAATTTCTGTGTGATCACAACAGGAGAGAAGAGGAGTTAAGTCAAGCAGGTCAATCTGCTCCCACCTCCAGCTCCGGGAGTCTAGGGAAGCAAAAGGGAGCTAAAATAAAAGACCTGTTAACAGGTAGAGTACCATAGTTTATGAGCAGCATCTGAGCCTGTAGATGACAAACAAATTCATGCTAAAGATCAGAGTTTAGCTGCTAGAATATTGTTCATGATGTCTGCTGATATTGGACCGATATCAGTAAAGTGGGCCGATATTTAGCCGATATCAATACAGTGTCCTTCCAACAAATCCTCCAGATGTTAATCACTTACAAGTTGATTCACTTTTTGAGTAATCCTGCCAAACAAACAGAGAACCCAACAACACCCTGCTGAATTGTTTAATTTTCTCAATAAAAGAGGAGGATGGTGGGTGTACAGATATAAGTCAACTAGGCCAATATTTAACCAATACCCATATTGTTTTTTTATATATATATATATAAATCAGTCCATCTCTAGCAAGAAAAACACATCCAAAATCAACAACAAAATAAAAAAAAACCCAAATGACCAAATTTTGAAATAAGTAAATTATTAGACCAAAAATTCATTCATTTGATTAGTCGTCATTAAGTGTGTGCTAGTATTTAGCATCACATGTGGCGGATGTGAAGATGTTGAACCTGTAGACATGGAGAACGGTGAAGCTGAGTTTTAACATTTAATTTCTGTGTGATCACTACAGGAGAGAAGAGGAGTTAAATCTAAACAGTTTGTCATTCAGGAGTTAATCTGCTCCCACCTCCGGCTCCTGGAGCGCAGGGAAACAGCAGGGTGGGTGTAATGGCATGTTTCTTACTGACGGGGAAACTGGATCATGGATCCTCCTGAAAGCACCGCCAGCTCGGGAGGAAACACGAGCCTAAGTGACCACGAGGGCTGACACGAAACCACTGCATGCAGCCTCCCGCCCACGTTCACAAAGAGGCCTCCCCACTCTCCCCAATCCCCTCAGGCGAGCTCTCGTTTCCTAATCACGGGCTTCCCCTCCGTCTCTCAGATTGCTCTGTAAGTCCCTGAGCTTTGCTCTGCCAGGAGGATCAATCAGGACGATCTATGAGTGATGACGGGCTCACAGAGCTAATAAAGGTTGTCTTAGCAGGCGTGATTTTGGTAGATTTTCTTCGTCTGTTAATGCTTTTTAAACACAGGTGGTTAACATATACAGGGAGTGCAGAATTATTAGGCAAATGAGTATTTTGTCCACATCATCCTCTTCATGCATGTTGTCTTACTCCAAGCTGTATAGGCTCGAAAGCCTACTACCAATTAAGCATATTAGGTGATGTGCATCTCTGTAATGAGAAGGGGTGTGGTCTAATGACATCAACACCCTATATCAGGTGTGCATAATTATTAGGCAACGTCCTTTGGGTCAAAAGAAGGACTTGACAGGCTGAGAAAAGTCAAAAATAGTGAGATATCTTGCAGAGGGATGCAGCAGTCTCAAAATTGCAAAGCTTCTGAAGCGTGATCATCGAACAATCAAGCGTTTCATTCAAAATAGTCAACAGGGTCGCAAGAAGCGTGTGGAAAAACCAAGGCGCAAAATAACTGCCCATGAACTGAGAAAAGTCAAGCGTGCAGCTGCCAAGATGCCACTTGCCACCAGTTTGGCCATATTTCAGAGCTGCAACATCACTGGAGTGCCCAAAAGCACAAGGTGTGCAATACTCAGAGACATGGCCAAGGTAAGAAAGGCTGAAAGACGACCACCACTGAACAAGACACACAAGCTGAAACGTCAAGACTGGGCCAAGAAACATCTCAAGACTGGTTTTTCTAAGGTTTTATGGACTGATGAAATGAGAGTGAGTCTTGATGGGCCAGATGGATGGGCCCGTGGCTGGATTGGTAAAGGGCAGAGAGCTCCAGTCCGACTCAGACGCCAGCAAGGTGGAGGTGGAGTGGGCTGGTATCATCAAAGATGAGCTTGTGGGGCCTTTTCGGGTTGAGGATGGAGTCAAGCTCAACTCCCAGTGTCACGGACCCAGCTCTGGAGGAGTTTTGACTGTTGATATTGTTGTTATTATTATTTTGGTGATGTGTGTGTTTTTCTGCACTGTGCTGTGTTAGTCTGTGTCCCACTCATATGTATAGGCAGGGTATGGGTGTGTATGTCTGCGGGTGTGGCTGGAGGATGGAGCTCAGCCACCTGCAGGCCTGAGGGGTGTGGCCCTGCGGAAGGACTGGCCACACCTGAAGTTCATGCCACACCTGTTGGTGATCAGGGCTCGTCGGGGGAGCTACTTAGGAGAGAGTTGGAGCTCCCACCGGCGCGGGATCATTAAGCTAAGACTCCAAGTCAGTGTGTAGCATTAGGAAGTGCTGATCGTGTGTGTGTGTGCGCGCGGGTTCAGTGTTAACGGCTGCTTCTGTATTGTCCTGCAGGTGAAACGAGGGACCAGAAGGGCAGCACGCACAGGGTGTGCAATAACACAACAGCGGGGAGCACGAGCACGAGCACAGACGTCGGAGGGAAGCACGCACACGGGGTTCGAGGGAGCAACGGGGAGTTATTGTGTTTACAGCTTTCCACTGTAAATAAAGAGCACTGTTTGCATCGTAGAGTCTGCGTTTTGGGTCCTCCTTTCCCCACATCCCCACGGTCTGCCAGCGAGACCGTGACACCCAGTCCTACTGCCAGTTCCTGGAAGACACCTTCTTCAAGCAGTGGCACAGGAAGAAGTCTGCATCCTTCAAGAAAAACATGATTTTCATGCAGGACAATGCTCCATCACACGCGTCCAAGTACTCCACAGCGTGGCTGGCAAGAAAGGGTATAAAAGAAGAAAAACTAATGACATGGCCACCTTGTTCACCTGATCTGAACCCCATTGAGAACCTGTGGTCCATCATCAAATGTGAGATTTACAAGGAGGGAAAACAGTACACCTCTCTGAACAGTGTCTGGGAGGCTGTGGTTGCTGCTGCACGCAATGTTGATGGAACAGATCAAAACACTGACAGAATCCATGGATGGCAGGCTTTTGAGTGTCCTTGCAAAGAAAGGTGGCTATATTGGTCGCTGATTTGTTTTTGTTTTGTTTTTGAATGTCAGAAATGTACATTTGTGAATGTGGAGATGTTATATTGGTTTCACTGGTAAAAATAAATATGCCTAATAATTATGCACAGTACTAGTCACCTGCACACACAGATATCCCCCTAAAACAGCTAAAACTAAAAACAAACTAAAAACTACTTCCAAAAACATTCAGCTTTGATATTAATGAGTTTTTTGGGTTCATTGAGAACATGGTTGTTGTTCAATAATAAAATTATTCCTCAAAAATACAACTTGCCTAATAATTCTGCACTCCCTGTACGAGTAACCCTTTCACCTTCACTGCTCCACTGCTTCACTTCAGTAAGTAGGTTAAAGCTTCACAAAAGAAGGAAAGAAAAGGGCATTACTGAGAAATAATCTGATTTACAGAAAAAACAGAGGCTAAGAACAATATCTTGACGGCCACAAGGTTAAAGTCAAGGCTTTAAAGCAGGACATGGCTACTGCAGTACTAACGGTTGCATTTTACCACAAAATACAGTGTTTTCCTAAATGTAACAAAGCAGTATTTAGTAACTAAACCAAACCAGTGAGTAGAAAGCCAGTTACATCATGTGTGACCCCTCCTTTAGGTCTCTAAAACTCTCGGTGGCCAATATTGCTACGGCTGACGAACCAACCGCATCTTCAGGATGAGAATGGATCCAAAAAACTAGTAAGTGTTATATTTAATCAGCATCTGAACCTTGATTCTAATAGCTTGACGGGGTCGAGTCCTCTAGAAGTCTATCAGGAAACATCCAAACTTCTCACTCAATTTATGACCACAGAAAAGTGTTTGCTGATGAATTTTATGATCCCAGTTGCATTTAGATCATAAAACCAGGTGATTTTGTGGGTTTGGAAATCTTGTAAGAGAATCATGTGTCTCTCAGTTTCTCTGGTCTGAAAAGATCTTGAAGACTTTTACATCCTACCTCTACAACCCCCACCAGTGTCCTCTGCATATTTCCGTTGGCGGGGGCCTTTGCAGCCCTACAACTTCTACAACTTCATGTTCTGGCAGCCTGTGCCTGTTCACTGAGACCATCCTGTCAGTCCACGTCTTTTTGAACACGATCCTTTAAAGAGTCATTTCAGAGTGTTAGAACTGATGTCCGACTCCAACAAAAAGGCCTCTTAATGAGGCTCTAATCACTTTCATGGGCTTTCAGCGTGTAAACCACTTACTTCAGTGCGTTTACGAGGGAAAATATTCCTCAGCGTTGAGCGGAGAGCCGCGTCATTTGTGGCGTGTTTTTTAACGGTCGCCATGGGTCGCCGGCTTTGCAGCCGAGCGCTAGTGCTAAGAGGGGAAAGTTTGTGAAACGCGAGCCGACTCGCTGTCTCTCAGACCGGAGCTTTAAAAATCCATGAACGTGACAAGCTTGTGCTTCATAAAGATTTATAATCGGCGGGCAAACACCAGACCGTGTGTTTATCCTCATGTGCGAGCTTTGATTTTCTGTGCAGCCCTGCTAATTAGCTGTTATTGCTAATCTCCAGCTGCTTTCTGCAATACTTACAAGGCAATTAGCGTGCCTCTTCTCATTTCACTGTAACTGTGTAAAGAGCGCCGGAGCTCAGTCGGCGGCTGCCTCACAGGACAGAGGTTGTGGCTGTAGGCCCGTCACTACACTCTGTCAACCTGACGTGTCAGGCCTTCACTAACATGGAAAACATGCTTAGCTTTAGCCTGGAATAACGTGGAATAATTTGATTTTTGTTGATAGATAACGAGGGTAGCAGTCCACATTGGTGGGCAGGTAAAGGTTTCAGGCCGCTGCTGTCTCCATGAGACCTGACCTGAGACGAGCTGATGTGAGGACATGTGGAGGGTGTTTTAAGGTTTACTTTATGCGGTTGGTGTTTGTTTTGGATGGAAAGAGGTCCGGGGATTTCCATCAGCTGGCAGGGAGGGGAAGAAGGGGAGGAAAATGTTCTGCATCTGCAACGTCTCCAATCCCCTCTGCTTTCCTACAGTCACTGTCCCGGTATTTGCATGGTTCTTTACACCACTCTAACCAAAGCACATTTAATTTTTATGGGTTTTAGTTTAGAATCAGACTCTCTGCTAAAGATTTAAAGCACCAGCAGCAGCTAACAGTTGCTACATGAGTTCATTGGACCTGTGGGAGCAGGCTGATTTAAAGCTAGGTCAGATCAGCAGCACATGAGCAGTCTGACCCTGAGCGTTGCCCCGTCGTCTCCTCTCAGGCCTCGACAGAAACGAGGGGCGACATCCGGCTGTGAAACCTTCAACTATAGTTAATGACTGTATTACAATATAAGCAATTGTAACTAGTATAACAGCTTGTTTGGTCACAGCTGAAGTGATTTTAGGAGGTAAAAATAAACCAAAGCATGAACAACATGGTGAGAACACATGCCCTTCACCTTCAGGACGTTGTAGGTTCAGACTTGTGTCAGAAATGAGGCTGCACAGTGTTCTGTATGGAGGAAGGAGTGATTTTTAGATTTATACTCATGAAACAATTCTGAATAAAATGCAGCTAAAATATAAAAAAATCAAAGGTTTACTTTTTTATGATAATTAATCGTTATGAACAATTTGGTTGGTATACACTGAATACATACCAATCAAGGTATAAAATTTAATTGGTATGCATAATACTTTTAGCACTTTGGACGTAAATATTTTCTTGAATATAAGATTACCTGACCACAGCTCCAGCTTCCTCCTGTTAAAATGCAGGGAGAAGAATCGAGAGCCTCAAAATTCAATTCATATATATGCCAGTTCACATCAAAGCTGTCTGAAAGAACTTAAATAGGAACACGAACAGTCCTCAGTATTACAGAGGACCCTCTAACAGTCAGATGATCCGCTGTGAGCAGGAGTGAAGAAAGAGACCTCCAACCACCAGCCTCAGCCATCTGAAAGACCTCAAACACAAAATGAAGCAAAGAGAAGACTACAGTTAAAGTCCTGCAGCAGTGGCATATAAACACATGCCAGTGGCTCCTGTTACCCAAAGGAGGCTCCTGCAGTGGACACAGACAAGTTTCTGCCGTGCTCTCAAAAATGTCAGAATCACAGTTTCAAACATAAAGATTTGATTTAATGATCTGATGAAGCTGCAGAAGCATGTTCCTCCTGCCTCATGTTTCAGAGAAACGCCAAAAAAGCTTTTCTGGAAACTATTCAAGTCATTTGGATCATTTTTGAAACGCTAAGACTCGAGGACATATTTCTCAAAAGCCAACAATCACATGTGCATGAGTGCAGGGTTGGGGTCTGCTGGATAATGAGGATTTGTTAATAACTGTATGCTGTATGCTCTCCCCCGACTGCAGCATCACTCCACTTGTTTGTTTTGGCGGTTTACTCAGCTCGCTCTGATATCCATGGTTTAAGAGTGCTTTGCAAATATGGCCTCCACAGTGACATTTACACTGATCCCTCTGTTTGCACTGGGGGTCACAAGTTAAACTAACACACACAAGCAGCATTTCCACATGTTTTCTGTCTGACTTGTGCAGATGTGCCTGCAGTAATGAAAAGAAGTCTGGGTCTTCATCAGCAAGTCCACCGCTACGGCCTGTTTATACACAGTAAGATGGCCCTCCACCACCACCACCACCAGTGTGTTTAGAGGGGATCTGTGGTCAACTTTAGAGCTTCGGAGCAGCTCTGACTGAGCTACAGCTCTCTAGTCTGTGGAGCCCTGGCTTCCTCAGCTGCCTTTGAGAAGGTTTTTATTAAATTAGCATCTAGTTTTACTTTTGGAAAGCTCAGTTTCTTCCAACTTGTGTTGGACTGAATGCTGTTCTGATGAAGATGACTTGTTCCACTGGTGGAAAAATGGTTCATCCCTGTGAATCAAAGCCTCAAACCTGAGATTGATGTAAACACTCAGTTTCAGACAATTTTTTTCTACTCTTGGCTCTGCATGATCTCACAGAGTGGGGGAAATAACTAATAGGGTCACCTCAGACACAGAAGCTCCTCCCATCCTCCTCTGTTTAGGAGTGTCAACCAATCAGGGGGAAGCTGGCTTAAAGTGTGAGGCATTTGAACTGATTTTTTATTTTTCAGAAACAGACAGTGGAGAGTTCAGATGATGACATATTTCTGTGTGCCTCTAAGATCTTAAATCTTAGAGGCACACAGGGAAAAAACTGGGTTATCTATACTGTAGCAGAGACTTTTGCTGATTTAAATATTTTTTTTAAGTAGCATTCAGCGAACCAGAGAACAAATATATGATTTCGTGTCTTTATGTTTTCATTAAAATCAGCGTTTCTGTTTTTGGAAAAAGTCTAATTTGTCTAAAACCCACCAACATCAGCTTGGTCAGGACCGCTTTGATCAAAAGAAGGTTTTATTAATTCTTTCAGCATCAGGATCAATCACCAAAGACATGACAGGAGCAGCTATGGTGGAGGTAGGCTGTGTTTAATAGCTGGATTAGCAGTCTGCATTTACAGTTTGTGTCAGAGTATAAATGCACAGGAAGAAAATAATGGTGCTCTCATACTTAGCATGGGGTATTAATGCAGTCACACTGGAAGCCACCAGGATGACAAGAGTCCAGCTGATAGCTGTAATCAAGTATTTTCAGGATTTACCATCAAGTCATCTCACTGTTCTCCAATATGTGCATCAATACGCTCCTCCTCTGTTTCATATTGGTGTTCATGTCAGGAGGATCCCAGCTTATGTGTTTCTGTGAAGTTTAATCAACTCAGATTTGTTCGCATTCACCTGATTGCACAGACTTTGCATGTGTTGAAAGTTATGGCAATGATGAGTCAGTAAGCCTATAGGTGCTACTGCTGCTCGTGCAGACTACTTTGCAACCCTCCTCCACCATTCCTGCTCTTTCCATGCAGTTTCGTGCTATAATCAGCATCATATTGACTGCAGATATACATAAAAATCTTTTATGACAACAGTGGTCCAAACCAAACTGATTTTCGTGGCTTATCTGTGAGAATTTTGACAGTTCTGCACCTCCCAAACTCCAACCACGGAAGGCGACACATACATTTAGTCATAGCTCTTTCAGCTGAATGGTGACAAAGCGGCTGGTCCCCATGCAAGTGTCTGTGTGCTGAGCCCAGACAAACCTGGGACCTGCCCCCCAAACCTCTAAGGCCACCTCTCAGAGGGGGCGGAGAGCTCATTTGTAGTCTAGTAGATGGGGAAAGGAGGGACACCATAGAGGAGGAGGAGGCGGTGGTGGTGGTTGGGGAGTTTTGGCTTAATCCTCTAAAACATCCATACATCGCTCCCAAGCGCTCACTCCCCACAGTTGTAAATCTGCAGGAATGCAGCCTGTTGTTTTTGGATCCAGTGCAAGAAAAACCTCAGAGTCTCCAGACGTCGCCTGAAGCCTGTGGTTGTATTTTTCAGGGCCGAGAGAGCCTCAGTTACTTTGATCCTCAAGCCCAAAACGCCACTTTCTCAGCTCTGGTTGTGTTAATCTGGGTTTCTCTTTATCTACTGTTTTCTCTGTTAAAAGGAAACTAGACAGGAGATGTTTGATCATCTTTAAGGTGCCAGGAAATGGCCTAAAGAGGAGGTATGAGGCATTAAAAGTGCCAAAGTTTGGTATGGACTTGCCAGATTCCCAGCAGATGTGAGGTGCCGTTCATCCCGTGAATCTAGGCCATGTTTTTACAAGTTTCCTTAATGACTGCTCGCAAGTCTGAAAACAACTAACAAGGAAAAATAAGTGCCTGGAAGTAGAATTTCTTTTTTTCTATCTAGCAATCTGTACCCGCCTATAAATAGATGAAATTTGAAAAAAAAAAATTCTGCTTTTACTTCAGTTCGTTTAATCTCGAGGCTCCTCAGACCAGCCGGTCCCCAGAGGGAAACTTCAGATCAAATGGTACGAGGGCATCTTGGAAAGTCATCAAGCTAAATGTTTACAAAGAGCCGCAGAAATGTGTGTGTGTGTGTGTGTGTGTGTGTGTGTGTGTGTGTGTGTGTGTGTGTGTGTGTGTGTAGGAAGCCCATTAGCCTCGATGATTGTATACGCAGCGGGTTCACATGTGGAAATGCAGAGAGCCACTGTGATTACTGGAAACTGTACTGCACTGAGGGGCTGTGCTCAGGGGACACAGAGCCAGATTTGAGGCTTAAAAAGCACGTCTTTTGACACAAATCTGGGAAAACTCTAGAAATTTTTCACAGCTGATCCTGTGAAAAATACCGTACAGAACACTCCTGTAAACACAATAAGTAAACACTCCTGAGTGTCAGAGCAGACACATTCAGGCTTAATCTGAGCTCAGCCCAGCAGGTAACCGTACATTCGAGGCTCTTGGCTCCTTAAAACACATTCTTTGGTGTTGTGTTGGTCATTTGTTCATCTTTTCTTGTGGATTTTCTTTTTGATCTAGTGTTGCTTTTATTCTTATTAGTAACACACCAAGTTTTAATTGAACTGTCTCTTCCATTTGTTTCAATTTAACTTGAAATTTGTCCAAAATTTGTCTAATGTTTATCTCTCTGTATTCCCTGTCACAGCATGTTGCTTTAAAGCTGTGGTATAGACATATTAGTTGAGATAAAGCTCTGGAAAACGATGTGTAGTGACACGGCTGCGACCCAAAGATCCAGAAACACCTGTAATCTGCCCACAATGACTGTGATTGGTCTGTTTAGTTCCAACACTTCCTTATGTGCATTCCCAGCTACTGGTTCTTCTACTTTTACTTGGCAAGTGCAAGGTTGCTGGTTCAATTCCAGTCAGAGACACAATTCCCCTTTGGGTTACATCAGAAGGCCATCTACCTGCTAGAAGGAGCTTCTTCATTGGTTCTTCTGTTACGTTTCAGGTCATTCTCCATAAAGATTCAATGTGGAAGTATAAAGTACACTTTAGGTGTAGCAGCCACATCTGGGCAGCTTTCTGCTGCCCAGATGTGGCTCACATCTGTACAAGACATTTGCTGTTTTTGACCTTTTTAAAAGCCCACAAACCAGCGCTGCTGCGTCAGGTCATTATTTTGATGTCAATGATGCCTACAGTGACAGGATAAAGTAAATTGTACTTATATGGTGTGTGTGTTTCTTTTATCTATTTGAGTACTCAAACTGCTTTTTTATTGCAAGCCTCATTCACACAAGCACCTTTAACATTCACACTGATGGATGCATCGGGGGCGACTCCTGGTTCAGTATAGTGTCCAAGAATATTTCAACATGTGGACAGGAGGAGCTGGGGGATTTGATCAAGTCATCTTCTTCTTATTAGACGACAACCTAGATCACAGGTCCTTCAGAGAGTAATGGTAAATGGCCTGCATTTGTATAGCGCTTTTCTAGTCCCTAAGGACCCCAAAGCGCTTCACACTACATTCAGTCATTCACCCATTCACACACTGGTGATGGCAAACTACATTGTAGCCACAGCTGCCCTGGGGCGCACTGACAGAGGCGAGGCTGCCGGACACTGGCGCCACCGGGCCCTCTGACCACCACCAGTAGGCAAACATGGGGTTAGTATCTTGCCCAAGGATATTTGGCATGCAGCCAGGAGGCAGCCTGGGATCGAACCACCGACCTTCTGATTAGTGGCTGACCTGCTCTGCCACCTGAGCTACAGCCAACCCAGAGTGGATAGTGATGTCAGCATGTACAATAGTGCCAGTGCAGTCGTGCCAGCGGTGTACAGTTCACTCAAAAATCAAATATAGATATTTATTCTTTTCCTAATTGGAGAAGCTTGAGCACCATTTCGTTCCATTATATTCAAGTAAAGGCAGACATCTCTATCGCTCACACACAAGTCTAGATCAGGGGTCTGAAACTCATTTTACTTCCTATCTAAACTGATCTCAAGTGGCTAAAGAGTTAACTTTTAGCATAATAACCTCTATGAAAACATTCAGTGATTCCAAGAAGAGCAGAGAAGATTATTTATTATTATAATTTTAACACTGTAAATCCATCCAGTGGGCTGAACTAGGCCCTCAAGCAGGCTGGTTGTAGCCCCTGTGCCAGATGTTTGGCATCCCTGATCTGGATGGATAAAGAGGAACGTTTTTGTAAATAAGTTTGATTTTAAGGGTCACTTTATGATGAAACACTAACAATGAGCTTAGTATGAGCGCTCAGTGTCAGCTCAGCTCATCTGTGCAGTAATCCAGATCTGATGTCAGGGGGCTCTTTTTCTGGCCTCCCCGGGCTGGGCCTCATTTAGACAGAGGCAGAGAAGGAGAAAAGAACTGCCCCCTATTCTTCTTCTTCTTTTGCCTCCTCCTCGCCGTCTTCTCCTCCTACTTCTTCTTCTTCTTCTCAGGAAGATTAGTGGCCGTCCTTTTGGAGTAGGAAGTGGACGCTGAGTTTTTTTTCCCTGTCACATTTTTCTCTGCCAGCGGGCCTGACCCCCTGAGCGCTCCCCGTGCAGCTCGCTCGCCCGCGGCGGGGCCCCGCGCATCCAGCCACCATCAATTACTCACTGTCCACCCGGCCCGATAAAGAGATCTGTCCTTATCACGAACCCCGGCTCGCTTAAAATACTATTTACACAGCCCAGCCACGTCGCCATTCATCTAACGGAGGGAGCTCGGCGTGATCCCATTGTTTCTGCCCAACTCCAGTTTGACTCTGTGACACCCGAGGCAGATGTTTGTATTTGTTAAGCATCTCAAAGGAGGCCGGTTGCTGTCACGGCCAATCAGAGGATTAGTTTAAATCCCTAAAAAAACACACCACTTTAGTGAGGACAAAGAAAAAGTGGCAACTAGTCCCACATTAGTATTGTTTAAAAAAAAAGAGCAATTTTGGTGTTTTAAATCTTAACATTTCTTTATTTTGGCTAAAAACCCAGAAATAACCACCTGCATCGATGTAAAACAAATAAACAATTATCATTTTTAGCAAATTTAAATACATTTCTAGCTAAAAACTGGTTAACTGATCATTTTTCCTGACAGGCTTCCAGAATATATGTGCTCAGGAATGCTACAGCCTATTTAGGTGTGCTGCACCCTCAACATCCCCCCCCCCCCCACACACACACACACACACCCAGCCTGCCCCGGGGAAGCCGAGGAGGTGCTAAGTACTTAGGCTCCTTCCCGGAGGACCAGCCGGGCTCAGCAGATAGACCTGGGAGGGATCGGATGGGGTGGGAGGCGGTGGGCGCCGACCGCGGCACATCAATCTCCCTCCCGAATGACAAACTCACTCTCTGTAAGATGTATGTCAGGAGCCGCCGAAACCAGTTAATCAAATCATTAGCGGCACCCAGTAGCTTCCTCTGGCCTAGTTTAGCGACACAGACTGAGAGGAAGCGGCGAGCTCCGGCTGAATGCTGCGAGAACAGAGAGAAATCTGCAGCCGGTGAAGGATTTAAAGGTCACATGGTTTTCACGTGTAATAACTCTGGTTTCAGATCAGCTCCGGGGCCAGATAAGAATAAACTAATAAATAAGTACACAACCACCGGGATATGCGGCCTCCATTTTTCTCAGAGCATGTAAAAGGATTTCATACCCACGCTTGCTTTAAAAATGCTCAGGTTCACTGACCAATCCCGACCCTGGAAACAGCAGGAGAGGAGACTGATGTTAGATCGAAACAGCCCTGGAAGAATACTCTAAATACACCAGGAGGAAAAACGGCATTTCCCAAGAATGAACTTTGAAGTCAAAGCAGGAAAAAGTGGCTTGAAGTGATGGATGATGTGGTATCACTGAAATCCTAAGAAGCACCACTAAAAGGACATAGTGGTAAGATTGAATTAGGTGAGCATAGCATCCAGAAAAACTCATCTCAATGGCACGTCCAGCCACTGGAACTGCAGATTTACAAATACTGTACTGCGAGGAGCATAAATACTGTCTGTATCGGTACAATGACAGCTCATAACCGTAGACAGAGTGTCAGAGTGGGTAAGAACACCTCTTCCACCCTTGTGGTCAACACCGGTGCCCCTCAGGGGTGTGTTCTGAGCCCTCTGCTATACACTCTCTTCACCCATGACTGTATTTCCTCCTGCGCGTCCAATCTCATTGTTAAGTTTGCAGATGACACTACAGTGCTCGGACTTATATCCAACAATGATGAGACAAACTATAGGACAGAGGTGCAACAACTAGAGTCATGGTGCCACGACAATAACTTGGTCTTAAACACCAAAAAGACCAAGGAGATCATTGTAGATTTCCGGAAGAGGGGTCATAACAACCATCTGCCTCTCTTCATTGGCAGTGAGGCGGTGGAGAGGGTGAGCAGTTTTAAATTCTTGGGGGTAACTGTGACCGAGGACCTGTCCTGGGGCAACCATATCACCTCAGTTGTACGGAAGGCCCAACAGCGCCTCTACTACCTGAGGAGACTGCGGAGCGCACACATTCCCAGATTTCTGATGTTGAACTTCTACAACTGTGCCATCAGCAGCGTTCTGACGTATGGATTTCTAGTGTGGTTCCCCAGCTGCACCAAGGCCGATCAGCAAGCACTCCAGCGGGTGGTGAAAGAAGCTGGCAGAATTATTGGAACAAGTCTGCCAGAGATCAGTAATATCTTCCCCACTCGCTGTCTGAGGAGGGTGCACAGTATCCTGCGGGACCAACATCACCCTGCGCGCCACCTTTTCCATCTGCTGCCCTCAGGGAGAAGGTACAGGTCTATACAGGCCAGAACATCCAGACTGGCCAACAGCCTGTATCCACAGGCTGTGAGGCTCCTGAACTCTCTGCCCCCCTCTCACGGACAATAACCATATCCAACTTCTTAATAGCAATGAACTGGTCTGCATTGGTGCATCACATCTTTATTCTCTTCCCCCTCCTGCCCCCCCCCCCTCTTTCTTAAATAGATAACTATCATATCTGATATCATATCTCACAGTACAATAATATTGAATGGGTTGCATTGTTGTATTTTGTCATGTTTCTCAGGTCTTTGTCTGAATTTCTACGAACATTATTGCTAAGGATTGTCTTATTGCATTGGAGTCACACTGGGTTAAATATGTACACTTGGGTTTTAAGGGGTATTTATTATTTTTTTCTTCTTTTTTTGGGTTGTATGGAAGCCCCAAACGCAATTTCATTGTTCTTGACAATGACAATAAATAAATAAATACTTAAATACTTAAATACATATGTCGAGGTTTTTCACATTATGTCAGGCTCACATTCCTCAAGAGTTGTCCGCTACTTCCATTCAAACAACGGTTGCAGCTGTATGCTAGCGACCAAAGCAAACACAAGGAGGTTCTTTTTGGTAGGGCTGTTCGATATAACGATATATATCGGATGACGATATAAAAACGTCTATCGTTTCATTTTACGCTATCGTTTGTTTCGTGGTGTCGCAAAATAAACTGTTTACGCCAATATTTTTTCATCGTTTGGATGGTCACTGTAGTGGCTATATTAATTTCTTAAAGTTCTCTCTTTCTCTTATATTTTATATAACCACACTAAGGACGGACATGCACCTGTTTTTATGCGTTGTGGTTAGCAACAACGATGGTAACACCATCGCATGTCCGCTTGTTTATGTTCCACATAAACCTTTCACAATAAAGCTCAAGATCCTGTTGAGACTTTTCAAAATAAACAGAATCACGTGAAGAGCAGATTATTTACGGATGAGAATTAAAAAAGAGCTGCCAGGTGCTAAAAAATAAACCTTAGACTCAAATGTTAGAACAGGCTTTTCCCCGCAGCACGCCGTGTAATAAATACTCACAAAGAAATCGGCGGCCGTCACAACTTATGTCTAAAAATGTATCGTTTCATGCATCGGTTAAAACACTCGACTCCAGGTACATGACGCGCAGCTGGAAACACTTCCCGCAAGTCGAGCTGCCCGAGATTCACATAATTTACAGAAAATGTTACATTTTTGTGATTTATATCGTTATCGGGACGATAGAATTCTTATATCGGGATATGAGAGTTTGGTCATATCGCACAGCCCTACTGAGTGGTCTGTAGGCCACTCTTGTTTGCAAGGAAAAACCTGTCCTATGGGCATGTTCTTGGAAGCCATTGTGTACCTACTTTTTAAATTCTTCATAACGTATTTCGTGGTGACGTACGGTTACATACGGTTACATGCGGTTACGTGCGGTCATGTGCGTTTTGTGGCACAAGAAAGAAATGCAAATGGGGAACATCAGCAAGGCTGCAAGGCAGAAAGACTTCTGACCAAATAATCTAAGTACTGACATGTGACACCGTTGCTAATACGGCTGCACTGGCTCCCCATTGAATTCAGAGTCCATTTTAAGATTCTGGTTTTGCCTTTTAGAGCTCTTCATGGACAAGCACCAGCTTACATTTTTGAACTTCAACAGCCCTATGTCCCTCGCAGGTCGCTGAGGTCATGTGATCAGGGCCTACGGCATATCAGGCTGAGAACTAAGGGAGACTGAGCTTTTGCCACCGTGGCCCCCAGACTGTGGAACTCTCTGCGTCTAAGCTTAAGATCTGTGGACTCAGTAGTGTCTTGTAAAAAACAACTAAAAACTAATTTTTTTAGAATTGCATTTGGTTAACTTTATATCTGTTTCATGCAAAGTTTGATTTAAATTGGTTTAGACTCGTTAAGGAAGCGAGCTAATTTTAGCTAGAAATTTTACCTAAAAATCTGAACCGATTGCAGCAGCTAGCTAGGCTGCAATCTACCCAAATTTGCTATGGAGCCACATCAGCATTAGTATTTTTGCTCTTATGTGGAGTCTTATCATGCTTGGAGACAGTTGTTTGGTGGTGTTAGTGATTAGTAGTCTGCATTCTAAGCTATTTTTAGCTAGTATTGCTAACAGTTTTTGAATACCCTAAAGGCATAAAGGTGTTAAAAACAATGCACAGAAGTGTATGTTATGTATTACGCATAAAACTCCTTTTAATTTTAAATGGAGTGTTATTAATGTAGTTAACAAGGTAGGCACTGCTTGGCTCCTTTGATCCTAATGGAGGTTTTCCAGTTTATATTCACAAACTGGCCAGACTGGATGACTTTCAGGTAGTATGGGAGCCTTTATGGATCAAGTGTGCCTTTAATGTGTTTCCTCGACTACCTGAAAAAAGGCAATAACTCTAAATTTAACAAAATCACATTTCAGCTCAGCCTTCATAAAATGTCTCTGAACATATATGTATATAAACAGGCGGGGGGGATTTTACTCCTAATCCGGGGTGACTTTAATTCTCCGAGGCCCGCGTCTACAAACTGACACATACATCAATAAAAGCTTGGTGGCTTCTTTGTCATTTTCGCACATTTCTTAGTAATATTTCCCCCTCTAAATACCTCCAGTTATGAGAATGGGCCTGAAATCATAGAGGTCCCAGAGTTGGCGTAAATCTGCGTGCCGTGGCCCGGCCTGTATGAGCAGACAGATGCGTGCTGTCAAAGGAAATACAAGCACTCATTTGAATCTATTAACTGGGCAGCAGAGCCTCGGGCTCGGCCAGGCGAGGAGAGGGGAGTTCAGATTTTTTAAAATTATTTAAAACCCCGCTGCTGGGGCCGAGTGTTGGTAAATGACAGCAAACTTTGGTCCAGGAGCCGCCATGCCAGAGTTTTATTTTATGTTTCACTCTAAAAAAAACAAATCTCCTGAAGGGGAAGGCGAGGGGGTAGGGCGGATCATCAAACGGAGCAGATAGGAGCGTCTGGAGCACCTGGGTCCATCCTAATTGACTCGGAGCGTGGCGTCCCCACTTTTTAAACAAAGTGACTCTCACTTGAGCTTCATTATATGCGCACCCCATTTCCATAGGCCTCTGGGAACGGGACCCGGGCCGCTCACGTAAAATAAATGACCGCTCCATGATAAATGGTTCTATTAGCAATCCAGATTGTTAAACTGTGATATAACAGATCGGAGAGGGAGCGCGGGGGCCCATTCATTTTCCTCCCTTCTGCACCCGTACGTGGCTGTAAATAGCTTGTTTTTATGTGTAAATAACATATTAAAACTCGGCATTAGCCATGTCCTTTGATAGAGAGGAAATTGTTCTAAATAAATAACGCGGGACGGGAATATAAAGCAGGGCGGGCTGTTATGGAGCCGAGGCTCAGAGGTGGGCATGACTTAGGTGACAGGAATGCTGCAGACAGCAGTAAAGCATACGCTGCCAATAAAAGACGCCGAACAGCAGCCGTATATCCTCCACTTTTCCCAGCTTTGTTTGGAAATACGCTCTCAGGTTCAAGGACCTCGGCTCATCTGCCTCCCTCTCATGCTGCATATTGACTTATCAGGAGCTGGCAACAGGAATAATAATGCATATTACCACGATAAGTAATTGCTCTGTCCCGACACAGTGGCAGACGGTTGTGGTTTTTAGCACCGAGGCTGGATATCTGATTGGTGGAGACGGGCAGCGGGCTGGAGAATCGAAGCTTCTTGTTTATTTAAGATTAAAACACGAGGCTGATAGGGAGGAAGAGTTATGGAGAGACGTTTTATTTTAGGTAGGAAGAAGATTAAAAATGGCTACATATAAATATACAATAGTGCAGGCTTATTAAAGTTCAGCTAAAGCTGTGTTGAGGGTCAGAGGAGTTCATGCAAAGCGGGCTTATTCTGGATGAAAAATGGAGCTTCTCTTTCATTTTTCTGCAGCAAACTGCAGCTGTACCAGTAATCTTTCTCAAAGACTCAAAGTCGATTTTCTCTATTTAAGACTTTAATCTGACAGATCTTTGAACAAAAAATAATAATAATCAAAAGACATTTTAGAGCAGGGATGTCAAATACCCACTGGGCCAAATACAATCTGGCCCAGTGGGTGGCTCTAAAAAATTAAAAATGCAAAGAAATAGGACATAAATTTGGCTTTTCTCATTAACAATGAAGTATGTTGAGTTTTACAGCTTTCTTAAGACCCCATTGCTTTGAGCACCAGTGTTGATGTCATCACACAGCCACATCCATTTATACTTGCAGTTACCATTCTGTTGTACATTTACAATGACAATAATGAGCAAGTCTACTCGATTCTATTCTATTCTATTCTATTCTATTCTTATGGTGCTTTTGTGGCAACAGCAAAATGCTGGAGGTGACTAAAATCAAATTGGAGCTTGTACCAGTAGATGTGATGTCGTTTTTGTTGTAAATGTCAACAAAATAATAATGACCTCAGTCACACAGGCCTAGAGATCAATTCGCAACTATCTGGCAACCACTGGTCATGAGGGAAAAATGTTTTTTTCCTGAATTGGTTGGTGACAGGTTGCTAGCAGTCACATACTGAAATTGATTCCAAAGAGGGATACGATGCGGCACTATTTGCTTCTGTCGGTAGTAGATTGCTACGGTTGCTATAGTTTGCACAGAAGATGTCAACTTGTCTAGAAACACTTGCCAACTGGTCTCTGAGTTGTAATGAAACTGAAAAGTGGAACACAAAATGTTCCACTTGTTAGGTTTGCAAACTACAGGCTGGCACAGCATCCGCGCTAGCAATTGTAAAGAGGTTTCTGGTGCCGCAACTATTCACCTTTCCTCTTACGACTGATGGCTGTTTAATTGGTCGGGCTTGAAGTGGTGATTTGTGTGGTTGGTAAAAGCTCCTAGTTGTTGTTTTTTTCACTTTAGATGAATCGCCATGTATCAGAAATGTCCTGTTTTTATACTCACAGTCCACAGTTAAAATCTGGACATATTGGAATTATAGATTATCATTGTAGTTTTATTTATGGGATAATGAACTGCCAACTAAGCTAGGTACTGTTAGCTGGGAACTCGCTGAGAACTGCAGTCTTTCATCAAATATGCTTAAAAAAAGCAGTAATGTCACAGTGGCTATGTTCATGTTTTTACTTTCAGTTTCTGGGTCTGACATGCAGTACGATCCCCAGTCTCCTGGGTGAAAGTCCGAGAGTACGTTTCCTTAAGTGCCCAGATGCCTACCCTACATGTTGAAAGAATAGGCTAAGGGTATACCCAGTGTGTAAAAATGTGTGTCCAAGTGTTGGCCATAAGAAGAAAGCGTGTGGTTTTATTAAAATATTAAAGAAGTCCACGTCCAGAAATGGAGCGCCATTCACTTGAACCCAACATGTAGTCTCATATGAACAATTAAAGCTGTATTTCTTCATCATTGTGGCAGGCCACCAAGTTCTCCATTAATAAAGAGAAGAAATGTCACCAAATCACTGGCTGTATTTACATTTCAAACGCGGCCCACTCTGCATCCACGTCAGAGCTGCTCCACCAGGCCTTTTTTTTTTCATCCCTTTTATACACTGGCGGTAAGAACAAGGTCTTTTAACCTCATTATCGAGAGCTTTCATCACACGTTCACTGACATCTTTAAAACATGCATCTCTTTCTGCCTCTCATGTCACTTCACGAGACATTCATCATGAAAATACCTCAGCAGGTGGTTCATGTAGTTTAAATGTGGCTCAGCTGAAGGTACTCACACAATTTCATCTTCTTCTTTTCCTTATTTTCTGTCATTAATACAACGTTGGATTAAACATCACTGAAGCTTCAGAAAAGCAGATACATGTTTCTAAAAGTAACCATTGTTATTTTTACTTCTGTAGTCAGCCAGTCAGAAGAAAGCAGGTTTTTAGGGAGTTGGACCCTAAAGATTCATGAGATAAAATGGCTTGTCTTATAAGATGAAGTTGAACGCCAGTATAAGCTGATTCAGTTAATAACTGCCTCTGCTGCTGTTGGAGGTTGGAAACTGTACTACTGTCGGTCGAAGACAGAGGAAGAGGAGAGGGGAGAGGCATGTTAGGAGATAGTGAGAGAGAAGGAAAGGCAGGAGTGTGGAGGTGAGAGTAGAGACCCCCCAATTCGAAAAGCCAAAAGATGATTTCCAATTTCATATCTAAACCTGTAGCTATACTAACTCATTCAATCTGTTTTATACAGTCTGGGTAAAATGGCTCACGTTTCTATGGCCAGTGAAACCAAGATTTGAGGTAATAATTGAACGTCTCTGCAAATCTCAGTTACTTTAAGCTCTAAAAGAAAGTTAGCAAAGTGGAACTGTAACAAGGCTGAATAATTTTATATAAATATAATTAAAATGAAAATATTGATTGATTTTATGCATTAATGGGACCCCCCCCCCCCCCCCCCCAAAAAAAAAAAAAACAAACAATAAAAACAATAAAAAAAAAAAACAATCTGGCTAGTAAAAATGTCCAGCTATCACCTCATCCTAACTCACTCATCTTTGCTCATATCCAGTCTTCCTGCAGGGACCTGTACACATTAATACAGGCTGAGCATAGACTGTGGTTTATGAGTTATTAGCAGATCCACATTATATTATAAGACAAAAGTGAAGTGCAGTGATTCTGCTTTCATCCAACAGGATGTGACTGCAAACAGAAGTCTCATTATTAGACGTCTATAGGAACGTGAGCCTACTTCTCACATTAATTATGAGCTCAGTAAATATTTTCCGGATGTCACTCAGGACCTAATAGTCACTCAGACAGGAGCAACTCGAGGTTCAGTATTTTGCCCAAAGATACTTTAACACGCACAGAGAAGTTGGGGATCGAACCACCATCCTTCAAAATACGATTACCGGACAACCTCCTCTACCTCTTGACCCCATCCAGTTTTAGGTTGTGTTGTGTTAAAATATAAGACGTACGAAATAAGTAATACAATACAAACACAACAATTAACTTACTGTTGAGTTTCCTGATAGAAAAAACTTGCACAAAAGGTTTTGTGCTTAGTTCTATTTTGTAGTTTAACCCACATTCACTGCAATAAGGTTGGCGTGACCAAGGCTTTCAGTTTGACCTCAGATTTGTGGTTTAAACTGGTTTAACTAATCATTATTATTAATTTCATCAAATTATTCCTGATAATCACATGAGTACAAATAAAGCCCATTTTCTGAATGGGCTTTATCAAGTCCATATAGTTGCAAAAACACTGTGAAAGGTAAGGCACAGGCAGGTTAAACACTTAATTCATTGAATTATTAAAGATTAACTGTTGGAAAATGATAGGAAACCAACTCCATTTCCTCTACGTCTCTATTCAAACAACACACTGAGTTATAATATCCAATAAAACTTGACAAAATACAAGTTGTACTAACTAGAAAATCCTTTGTGATTTGGCGAGGTGCTGACTTTTGGGCCGCGTTGCCAGCTTTGTCGCCTCTTTACCAGTTAATGAGTGTTTCTTTATAATGGCAGGCCACCAAGTCCTTCATGAATGAGTAAAAATGTCACTAAATCACACGTTTAATTTGCATTTCAAAGCCAGCCCATCGGCTTGCATCTTTGTCGATCTCTGAAGCTCCGTGTCATCAGCTCCACTTTTTTTTTTTGCCTTTATACTCTGGAGGTAAGAACAAGGTCTTTGAGCCTCATTATGCCAAGCTTTCATCACACGTTCGCTGACATCTTTAAAACATGGGTTCTCTCTTTCTGTCTGTCCCTCCCTTGTGAGACAGCATCGGTGCTACTCTTCATTTAGTTCAACAACACAAACATTCACCTGCCCCAACACCCCCTCCCAACCACCACCACCACCTCTCTTGTTATCCACTCATCAGCGTTTACAAATGGTGCCACACTCCTTGACTGTAGACACTGGGCCTTGATGCCCATTAATGATGCTCATCTGAGCATTGTCTACTTAGGATTCCTATCAGACATCTACTGTAAGTCACCTCTGACTGCTGCTAGTATCTAAGGAGAGCCACGAGCATCAGCTCCCTAGTTGGCGCCTTGTCTTTGAAATGTATATTTCATCACTTGGTTTGCTCCCCTCTTTGCCCCCTGGCTGAACACTTGGGAGACCTCGGTTCACAGCGTGGCGAGGCCTGATGCTGGGCTCCAAACTCAAATTCAGTCACTGGTTTAAGGAGAAAGTTTTAAGAAGTGCCTTACCTCTGGTCTCTGAGGGTGAGGGTTTCTTTGGGAGGTCGGTGAATCCGCTACCGTCCATTTTGTCTTTTTTATCTGTGGCTCTCTGTGGTGAAGTCTCCATGGTCGAGAGCTGCAAAAGCAAGAGGAGACAAAAAGAGGTGTTAGAGCCGACCAAGTTGAGCACACTCGAAAGAAAGTGTTCATTTAGGCCAGGAAAAGGACACTCCACAAACACTCTGGAAGCACTTAAGAGTACTTAGAGGTTCCTGAAAAATACCCAAAGAGAGCCTTTTTAGGCCAAGACCTCAAAATGGAACAGCAGCTATATTAAATAAATCTTTTAAAGTAGTTTTAATACATGTCTAACAAGTTAACCTCTTTACATCGACCAACATAACCAAGTTCTGTTATGGTTCTGTTAATATCAACCTCTTTTTTTATGAAGTTTCCACCTCCAAGCAGAAATTTCACTTTAAAATCAGCACAAATCGACATATAAGATATTATTTGAAAGATAACCCATTCAAAAAACTCTGGACTCTTAATTTCTGAAGATGTTTTTTCAGCACCTTAAAGCTTTGCCAGCATTTTGGTTGGACAGTACATTTATAATTATATGGAAAAAATTATTCTGAGGGGGGCAAATGCACAAACGCACTGTGCAGCCAACACACTGTAACTTATGGACCTCCATCGATGACCCTGACAGGGCTGTACGCCGAAATGCATCAGTCAAACAATACAGTTCTTTGACTTCTGACTCTTCACTGAGTCTCTTAACCCGTAGTTGGAATTAAACTGTGTTGGACTGCAAGAAGTGATCGTAATACACAAATCAAAGCTCACTATATCATCTATAGTTTCGTGAATTTGGGGAAATATCATCAAATATTTCCTTGAAGAAGAAAAAGTTGTGAATGATCTGTGAATGAAGGTGCTGCTATAAAATCTGAACATAAACCATCAGCTAGTTCCACTTGGTGCTGTGATTGGCTCAAAGCCAAGCACCATTCGTTAGTCACCCACGAAGGGGTGAGATAATCTCACAGAGCACCAAGCAAACATGTCAGAGGATTTTACGATGAGCAGCAGCTCACTTCACGAGATTTTTGTCTTTTCGCAAACTCTCGCTATTCACGACTCAATCTGCTCCACTGCCACAAGGAAGGGGGGACTCGGGGGTCACCATGGGGGTCAGTTTGTGGGTTAAAGGGGTTAGAGGATAAGGAGGTGGGGGTCTTAGCTCGCATGTCATCAAAGTTTATTTGACTACTGACCTTTCCACCACTGCTATTCAGAGCTGCTGCGTGGTTTAAAAAGTTGGAACAATACAACTTTATCTTCAAAGTTGAGATGGAGATGAAGAGGACTCTTAATTCAGCTTCTATAGTGTGACTGGGATTTTCCTTTAAGGAGGAAAAAACTAAACATCTGGGAACCTGATTTCCTCCTTCTGTTTCTTTAATAAGCCTGGCAGATCAGATTGGACTGGATCCAAAACCAGCAGAAGTAAATCTGGTGTCAAACAATGGGCACCACTGGCAACAATCCCATGCATTTAAAGATGAAAATACGGATAGAAAGCGATTTACATGACACGAAAGAGGGTCAGTGTAAATTAATTAAACAGACATCTGATCATTTAAGTTGTTTATAAATTTAGAAACCTGATAAGAGTTTGCCACATGCCACCTACTCAACAAGAGCCAAAACAGGTAATCAGTTAGTACTATGCTGGTATATCGTTCTAAAAAAACATTTTTGGTCTTTTAATATAAAACAAAGCAATATAAGTTAAATAACTTCATTTTCAAATTACTTTATCAGATGATGTTATGCACTAAACGTCGCTAGACTGGTGAGGCTAACTGACAGTTAGCTGGCTAAATGGTATAGCTTATTAATATTAGTATATTTGCTTATTTTATTAGCAAAACCGTATCACAGTAGAAATGCTAGTTCAGGACTAGCTTGCATCAAAACCACAACAAATCTTTGGATTAATTCAGTTTTTTTTTTTTTAAATGAGTCTACATATCAAGAATTGACTGAAAGTCGTGTAAAGAAACCAATGAAAAATTCTCTCAGCTTAATTATTCAGGTTCATAATGTTTTTCTGACAACTTAAAATTGCTGATTTTTTTCAGTGCTAAAATGCACTGTTAATAAATAAAAATGGTAATAAGATTAACTTTATCATTAAATGTATATACTGTAAGTTGTTTTAAGTCTTTTGCTTGTAAGCTTTTTACATTGCAGTATTGCAGTATTGCAGTATTGCATTGTAGTTCTGTTACTGTTTTGGAGCAACTGTAACCCACATAATTTCTTGAGGGATTAATAAAGTATTCTGATTCTGATTATTTCCACTAAAGTACATTTTCTGAAAACCCTAATGTTTTTACATGATAAACTGACATATGCAGATTTGGTCCCTAATAGAGTCTTTGGTCCTGCCCCATGTATAATATCTTCTGTATCTTTTTAATGATTTAGTGGCAGTTTCAGAAGACAGACCTCTGACCTTTTGGCTCCAACAACAATCTGGCTGCTGTAGGTTGCAGACTTTGATAAACCTTCAGTTCACTGAGTTTGTCAGTGACCAAAAGTCAATTTACTGCCTCTAGTGAAAAAGCAGGTAGTCTGACTGACAGGTGTGCCTGCTGTCTTCAGGATGAATCAGTGTAACAGGTGTGAGAGGACAGCAGTGGAGCCTCATGGGAAGCTCCTCACCACACACAAACCTCTTTTAGTTGAGGTGATAAATGAGGCACGTAATGGCAGCCTTTCACGCCTACAGCCCTCTGATGTGTCCTCGCAAATCATTATTAGTCAAGCTTAACATTTACTGTTCACACATTTAGCTGTGTAGGCCTCTCAGAAAACATTCGTCTCTAAGAGTCACAGTTCTTGGCCTAAAAAGGGGATTAATTACTTGGGAAATTGTTGTAAAGACACAAAGGCAGAAATACCAATTGCTAAACTTAAAAATATGACAGTTATTTAATTTTATAATGTAAACTTCTAACATGATTCAGAATTTTCAACAATACATTAAAAAAAAGGAAATAGAAATGCATAAGAGGAACTGACAGCATGGTAGTTGTAGGCTGCGCCAACCTGAGGTGTAGTTACACTTTCAGGGGCGTGCATGTCGGGTTAATCTAGATCTATGTAACACTGTAGGGTTTCAGGAGGGCTAACAATGTCCGTACAGTATAGATTCAACACATTAGTCTGTCAGTCACCAGCTAACACCACCTAACTTGATTGGTAAAACAAATATACCTGCTAATTAATTGTGAGCATCAGACTAATAACTTATTCAAATTTCACTTAATAAAACCTGAACTGAACTTTTTTCCCTGCGCAGTTCCAAAGATACAATTAGTTCGTTTCATAGTGACACAAGTTGCAAAAGTGACCATATTAGGAAAAAAGGGACATTATCAGCTAATGCTTGCTAGCTTTGTTAGCTAATTGGTGTTGAATGACAGATTAATAAAATACCAAAATTTCACTCACTAAACTTTAACCAAAATCCTTTTTTTCCATTTAATTTTTTATATCAGGTCTATCTCTTGCTAGCTTAGTAGCATCTGTAAATGCAAAAGTGGCCATATTTGGATGACATGATGGAGTCATCAGGTGATGCCAGCTATTTATTGGCTAAGAAGTGCTGAAGAACTGCCAAAGCACTAATTTTCTTGATAAAAGATGAGCTTGCACCCTACCATTTTTTCTCTTTAGCTCTAAAGACATACGATCAACTTGACTTGCTTTACTAGCTAATAACTTATAGCTAGTAAAGTTAGCTAATAACGTTATCTAGCACGATTTCTGTTGTGTAGCTGGAGGTCACATATGTTTGTTTTTTTAATTCCTCAAAAAGTCTACAAAGTAAACTATGGTGAAAATTAAATGGCGAGCATGGCAGTGAGCAAAAGCATCAGTGAATTTACTCGTGGGAGTATCTAACAACCACGTTAGCAAGTCAACAGTTCAGTCAGTGAGGTAATTAAGCGTGGCCTCCCACTGTTGTCTGTCGGTCTTTTCAAAAACCTCACAATGATTCATTTGAGTGGAAAAGCTCAGAAAGAGAGCCCTGCAATGGGGTTATTTAACGGAACAACAGCTTCAGAGCGTCCCTCCCCCGATTTCTGCAGAGTCATTGTGAGGAAATCAGCGGCTGTTTATCCTGCCAAGTCATCCTTTTCCCGTCACTCTAAATCACAAACACAGCAGTTTGTTTAACTAACACATCTGACTTTAATTTTTATGGCTTTCCTGGTCGCAAACGTACAGTTTTTAACTGTGCAATCATGCACAGTCTGCACAACCTGTGTTTTTTTTTTCTTTCTGTGCTTGCCTCCGCTCTGAAATTTCAAAGCAAGTCACCTGAGAGAAACACCTTTGCCACTGTGTAAATTAACTAACAGCCGCTGACACACAGGATATATCTTCCTCCTGTGGAGGGCCACGACTTCTAGAAATCAAAGGGCCTGCAGTGGAAGGGTATTCCCTGCGTCCGGGAAACAAATGCCTCTCCTTTCTAGGTGTACTCGAGTACAGTTTGGCTCATCAGCCGGCGTCTGCCTGAATTATTAGAGCAGCTCTTGTCAGGCAAACAAATGACTCTGTCTCGACTCAAAAGGTCACAGCGCAGTGGAGTAAAATCACAGAGCACGCAGTCAATTCCTCGGAGCGGTACCCCCTTTTCCAAGGGCCACTTGCTGGAATTTATGGCTGGGGCCTACACCTATTCTCCCTTGAATAATAGCTATCCCGTAAAAGAAGCCGGGGTCGGTGGCAAGTCTAAAATAAAATAAATAGAAGGGGTGGTTGTTTACTGTGTGAAAGCACAAACAGAGGCTAACGGTGACATGTGGATTTATACCGAGGAAACGTCCCCCGCGAGGCCCCCATTTGTCCCTCAGCTGATGGTAAACAGACTCGGACCATCAGCCAGGCTGGATGTTTCTCCGTGAGATTCCCCTCAGAGGAGGATGTTCAATATCCTGTGGCTGATCTCCTCCTGCCCTCGCCAACAGCAAACAGATGTGGCGGCCGAGTTCAGAGGAGAAAGCAGCACGGCGGGATGAATGGATGCCTCCCACCTGAGTGCCATGGCATGCCCTGACCTCACTTTTATGTTGTTTTTGAGGCAGCCCAGAGCTTTCTGCGAGGCTCGTAGGAATTCAGAGCACTCATGTTATTTCAAAGCTGGAAATAAAACCCACATTTTACCTGAAAGAAAATGTTTTAAATAGGTACGAAAAAAATCATACATATACACCAAGAAGGAGATGTTTCATACACTACAACCAGGAGTTTGGACCAGCTGCCTGTGCCACATGGTGATATGAGCACTGAAAGTTTAACAAAAAGGCTCTCTCTGAAGTTTTGGTTTTAGTTTCTTTGTAGAGCCTAAATGTGTTTGTCAACCATTAAACCATTAAATTTAAAATATTTCCATTTCCTGTACTACTGTTGAAAAATGCTGGAAATGTAATTAAAAAGCATCAAATTTGAACCCATCACTACGAGGGCCTGTACCTGGGAAAATGTTTTAAGTAAAGCTACCAATTAAAATATCAAAATAAAACTTTAGAGACATTTAACCAGAATTTTTAAACTCATTTACCAAGATGTCCCCATGTTTTGTTACCTTTTTCATTTTTTGTGGCATTTTTATTAAAATGCTTATTTATTATAAATAAATACAAACTGCCATTTCATAATATTTTATTACAATTTGATACAAATTTAAATATTTATAGATTTTCTAATTCTAACAGTTTATCTTAACTAAACCATAATTTAGTTTTACTTATAACACAAGAATATTATAGAACACAAGTTTGAAATTCTTCTTTTAATCTTACTCAAAATTGTATTTTAATATACTATATTTCTAATAAAAAAAAATGTATGAATTATTTTTAATCTGTGTTTTTTGACAGTAGAGCTTTGTGATACCTGACTGGTGTTTTGTATTCTCCTTACCTGTTCTGTTTGAAATTCTTTATTATTTATTTTTAGTCTTCTAAATCTCCTCAATAATTCAATAATAACAAAACTCACGCAGTCATCTCAGACACAGAAGTGAAAATGAAACACATAAACAGGGTTAATGTATTATTTACTTTATCAATTAGATGATTAATCAGGAAGATATTTCTTTCAGCTTGTACATGTGAGAAATTCAGTTTTATTGTTATTGAATGTATTTGCATTCATTTCGATAAAGAAGCAGAGCTTAGATGTTCTCACTTCTTTCCCTACGTTTAAATGATTAATCTGGATTTTAAAGGGTCAGACACTTCCAGCTGACATTAACTGAAATTTTAATTTTTAATTGTAATACCAAAAACATTAAACATCAAAGTTGAAAAACAAATGCTCAGATATCCTGTTTGATAGTTCTGTCTCCAGAGCAGGGATTATCTATCAGTTCTGCCTTACAGTGGATCTATTCTGCTCATTTGCAAAATAGATCCACTGAATAGCTTTGCATGATTCACAGCTTAAAATAATACTGCTGTGTCCCTAATGTTTTGGTAAATTACTGGATCAAGTCACAGTTTACTTGAGTCCTGCACGTGTTTCAGGTTTGATTCCTGACACTTAATCCCGTTACCGTGAGTAAAACACCTAAAGTGTCTCCCTTCTCCTTCTTCTCTGCCTCTTTTTTATTAGGTTACACTCTGAAGGACCGCCTGAGCGTGCCGATGGCGTCGAGTCCACGCTGACCAATCGCTTTGATCCCTGACCCCCAGCCAAATGGTCCGTCTACAGCCCGGCCTCTTGCTGTTTTACAGCCTCACTTTGGACCGCAGACTTCCTCCTCGCTGCCTGGGTGGATCTACAGTAAATCCTAAACTTTGGTGATTCTGGAACAGGTCTAGTATTTTCCATAGTGACACACAATTGCTGCACAGCTCAATAAATAACTAATATAACAGTTACATTATCTACACCAAACACAGATTTGGTTGGATATATCATGGATATTACAGCAGTACAGATTTACATCAAACTAAAGGCCTCATAGCCTGAATGATGAATCATAATTTCTTTGTTGACTAGAGTCTGAATAAGTCTGTTTTTGCTGTTTTGAATGAGCAGTTATTTATTTTAATTACATTTTTACTCATTGAGCTCCTTTATTTGATTTTTACTTCATGTTTTATTTAACTGAGCTCCTTTCTTTTGAGTAGTTTTTACATCATTCACCTTTTTTTGCTTATCTTATCTTATAAGCTGAGCGAGTGTCTGTGCATCTGCAAGCTGCTTTGCAACCCACACCCATCCCCACCTCATCCTCAAATGCACTTTCTGACATCCGACACCACCTCCATTGTCAAGTTTGCTGACGACACTGCTGTTGTGGGCCTGATCTCCGACAACGTCGAGACGGCCTACCTGGAGGAGATTAGGAACCTGGAGACCTGGTGCCAGGAGAATAACCTCCTCCTAAACATCAGCAAGACTAAGGAGCTGATCGTGGACTTCACTACAAAGCAGGCGAGGAACTACAAACCCCTCATCATCAGTGGCACACCAGTGGAGAGAGTGGACAGTTTCCGATACCTGGGTGTCCACATCACTCAGGACCTGTCATGGTCCTGTCACATCAACACCCTGGTTAAGAAAGCCCGTCAGCGTCTCTTCTTCCTCAGAAGACTTAGAGACTTCCATCTGCCACTGAAGGTGCTCAAGAACTTCTACTCCTGCACCATCGAGAGCGTCCTGACGTCAAACATCTGCACCTGGTTTGGGAACAGCACCAAGCAGGACAGACGAGATCTGCAAAGGGTGGTGCGCTCGGCAGAACGCATCATTCAATCAGAGCTCCCTGACCTGCTGTCCATCTACACCAAGTGGTGCAAGTCCAAAGCCAGGAAGATTATGATGGACCTCTCCCATCCCAACAATGGACTCTTCTCACTGTTGAGGTCTGGGAAGCGCTTCCGCTCCCTTAAGGCCAAAACAGAGAGAATGAGGAGGAGCTTCTTCCCCCAGGCTATTCGGGCCCTGAACCAGGTGTAGGACTGGACTCTCCCAAACACGTCACTATAAGACTGGACTCTCACACACGTCACCACACGCACCACCACACATTTCCTATAATCCTATAATTCCTATAATTTATAATCCTTATCTTTATAATCTCTTCTGCTATTTTCACATTCTTTACTGTAAATTCCGAAGTTAATTTGTAAATTTTTGTAGTAAATTGTAAATATTGTAAAACTTTTCTTCTGTCATTTAATGGTCGGGCATTGTACAGCTACAAGCATTTCACCCCCATGTCATACTGTGTATGGTTGTGTGTGTGTGACAAATAAAATTTGAATTTGAATTTGAATTTATTTGTCCATAAACGGTCATGTTGAGGTTGACAACCCAACCAAATAAATAAATACTACTGATGGAAACAGCACCCTTATTTTGACTCCAGATGTTGTTACTGAACTCTTTTAAACTGCATTCTTACATTTTCATTCTTAGAGTTAGTGTTAGAAGTAGTAACTGTTCAATACTGTGACATGATAGCGAGGAAACTGCTGTGTGACCAGAGCAACCTGCAATAGAGCTGGAGGACAGGATGTTAAAAAGGATCCAGTGAACTTCAGACAAGAACTCGTTTTGTGTGTGGATGCTTCTCATTTCATAAAGATGTTTTTTATTAAATAAAAAAAAGTGGAAGTGTAAATCCAATCAGATTAAATAAATTCAGTGTGTTTTTCCCAAAAAGGAGAAAAGTCTTCACAGTTGAATTATTTAAGTGTTATGAAGGCAACTTTTGACCCACATGAACTTTCAGGTTTATGTCCACAAAGATCACAGCAGGAAAAGGTTATTCATGTACATAAGTTTCTCTTTTGCTGCATCTTTAAAAGGCACAGATTACCTGTTAGCAGTGGTCATGGCAGGCTTAAGGTAAACTCAGACGACGACGCTGATGATGATGATGGTTTCCCTGTCAGCTTCTCTCTCCTTACGCTTGGTTTAACTTTTGTTGGTCAGGTTCACTTTCACTAACAGTAACATAACATGTTTTTGACAACTTGATTATTCTTATTTGACTTTTCTAGTGTCTAACTTCTGCACTCTGTGTGTGAGGAGGTGTCCTCACAGTGACAGGAGAAAGTAACGCACTGCAGCTTAAGAAAACACCAGCCATCAGAAAAGTGCAGCAAACCTAACAAAACACAACACAACCGTTTTTGGGGAGACAATAAGCTGACGGACCAGCTGTGGAAGTGACAAGCTAACAGTAAACGGCTACAACACTGATGAATCTTCTGCTCCTCATAAGTTTTGGTTTCTGTCACTTCTGTGTCCCCAGAATCATTCATTTTTGTTTCCTAATACAGTAAATTCAGATTCAGTAGATTCTTATTATTTTATGTATTTGTTAGGAAAGCTGTTTTAAGTCAATCCTGATGTGATAACACACATAAGAAGTGTCCTTGCCACAGCAAGAATTAAAGCTTAATCATATGGTAAATGGTAAATGAACTGGTTCTCACATAGCGCTTTTCTACTCAATATACTGAAAAGCACCTGAATCCAAAGTATCGGTATTAAAGAAGAACTAGAAGTAGTTGGGTAAATGCCTCTTTAATCGGCTCCTGCTGAACCAATGATCGAGGATGAGCTGTTGAGTTTATATGCCGGTAAAGGTGCACATCACTGCCATCCTACAAGCTGAATGACAACATTTGCAAACTTTAAGACCTTTAAAATGGTGTCGACTGCACGGTTTGGAGTTTGATGTGGTAGCGGTGCAAAGTGCTGCATGTTTAGTGCTCTCCCCAAAGAGTTTCAATTGACACCTCCTTCTGATGCTTTTGCTGCGTAGTAGACATGATTAGTAAATAGGAAAGTTCATCAGTTTTTATCTATTCAGAGCTAATGGGCCTTTAGTGAATGTGAACCAGGCATCATCCTGAGAGGAGATTTTTGGTCGTTTGGTCAGAGCAGAGCTGATACCTGCAGAGCCTCCTGGGAGATGAAGTCTATCCCCGACCCCTCACAGGTTCCTGTCTCAGAGTTTTGGGCGTGTCCGGGGGGGTCGGCAATCATGTACAAACGCTACTGAGGGGTGACTGATTGCTAAAGAATCCCAGAAGCCCTGCGGGGACGCCATGTGTTAAAGAAGTTGGAGAAGTATTTAAAAGAAAGTGGTTTTTTCTGTCAGCTGATGTAGTTTGGCAGCTTTTCAGAGCTCGTTTTAAGGCGAGGAAGGATGCAGCGTTTCCTTAACGTGTCAGCGCGTCATGGCGGGTGTCTATCCGCGCAGCAAGGAGCATCCTTCACATCCGCCCTTCAGATCAGCTCGCTGTCCCTGCAGGAGTTAATTATAAGAAGCATCAAAGCTGATCCTGAAAAGCAAAGAGGAGGAACTACAGGCCCCCGGCGGACCACGGCGACCTTTGATTTCTGCCGGTCCTCCGAGTGTTTTTCTACATGTGCGTGCTGTCAACACGTTCTGTGACGGCTGCGTTTCCTCTGTTGGAGGAAGTTTTCTCGTGTCGTGGAGGAGCAGCGGGGCGAGCTTCAGAGTCAATGTTTGTAGATCTGAAAGCGACTGAGAGACTCTTTATTCCTGCAGCTTGTCCCCACGAGCGGCTGAATAATCCTCCCCTCGTTTGACCCGCTGGGGCCGGCAAGGAAAGCAAACAGCCACTTAAAACCAGCAGAGAGAGTGAGCAGAGGAGGGTCAACTAAAACCTGAGCACAGTTTACCTTTCGAGGGTTAACTGTTGCCTGAGACAAGTTCTCAGAGACTGAAAAGATGTTTCATTTTCTCTGAACAACGATCTAAAACCCAAACATTGTCCGTTTCTGGTTATTGAAAACATGAGCGAAGCTGATCACATCCAAAACAAGTTCTTCTCTGCAACGAAAACAAACGAAAAACCAAAGGTTTGAATTGTTCATCAGACTGTTTAATCAGCGTCCTCCAAAGTCCTTGCAGCCTAAAAACCACCAAACAGCTCCGAAAGGAAAAACTGAAAGGAAGCTCTGTCCACGGATTCTTCATCATTCTGGCTTTAAATGTTTAATGTGACTGATGAATCAAGATAACTAAGTGGACATATTTATGGGGAAAGGCCACCATAAACTTAAAGGGACAAGAAAAGCAGGTAAAGTTGTTTATTGATGAGTCAGGTAGTGATTTTCAGGGAAAAATGACACAAAAATCTGTACAATCTCAGAAGGTTTTAGGGACTTTGGGGCAAAGAAAGGCTGTTCAAATGCTTTAAGTAAATTTGCAGATAAATTAGGGGTAGAAATGATTATTAGGTCAGAAAGAAGGTGCAGGTTAATTAGAGTTTCTAAGGCCTGTGACGTGGACGTTTCTCTTCTCTCGGTTTCTTTTTCGGTCTTTTGAAATCTGCTCTCAGGAGTCCTTTTGTTTTTCTCTAAAGCACAGAGAAATAAATCTCCGACTGCGCAAAAACATGCTGTATCTGAACGTTGTGGACGTGTCGGTGAAGCTGCTGGAATCTGTTTAATGATTTCTGTTTTCAGGGGAAAATGACACAAAAAAGCCTGAACATGTGCCGCTTTCATGCAGCAGAAATGACAGAGCAGGTCTTTTAGCAAAAATATGTGAAACAGAAGCCGACCGCTTTCAGTTAATAAACAGATTTCAGCTTCAGCGACAGATCCAGATGTTTAGAACAGCTGAGAATCAGAGCGGTTCCTTTTCAGCCCGAACTGCTTCAGTCCTTCAACATGAAGTCAAAGCACCAAAGAAAATCAGCGGACGGAGCTTCACGTCAGCTTTAATTAATAAAGATGGGAAAATCTTTGAGTTCCTCTGCGGCTTTTAGGTTTTATACGACTTTATTTATTTTCCCTTAAACTCCTGAAGTGTTTCAATTGGACTGAAACCCAAAAGGAGACAGAGAGAGGCAGGAGGAGAAGCAGGCTTTATCTTCACCTTCAGCCCCTTGTTAAATCCTACAAAAAAAACAATCATTGCATTGCTGATTTCTCTGCACTTTCAACATTTTAATCTCAGTTAATTCACATCACACTGATTTTATTTTTCCAACACACTCCTAAAAAAGTCTTGCTCAGATTGCTCTCATTTAGGAAGAAGGAAAGCAGCAAATATTATCCTGGAACAAAACAACAACTCCCGACTCATCAGTGAACGGCTTTAGCGACACATCTGGATGTTGTTCTCACTTTAGAGCGTGACCTTTGATTCAGGTGGGAAACATCTGCAGCAGCTGAGAATCGGAGCGTTTTGAAGACGGCTGCTAACCGGTGCAAATATTCGCTCAAAATAACAAAAAGTTTCAAGCTCAAATCATACAGGATGCAAAGATGGAAGATTTGCTTCTTTTCTCAAAAGAGAAAGAACTTTTTTTCTGTGTCTGAAACAAGCAGGAGCTGTAAATCTGTGTGTTTAGTTTGGTGTTCAGACAATTAAAAAAGCCTCTTTTCAGGCATTTTTCACTTTTAAACACTCAAATGTGTTTTTTTCAGCTCTCGGGGCTCCCTCTTTCCTAGGACAGAGGTCAGGTTGTCCACAGTGTGTTTTTTTCTGTGCTAAACGGTGAATCTGCTTCTCTCCCTCCAATTCCCTCCTCTGCTTTTCATCCCACTGAAACCCACCAGGAGCGATGCCCCGGGGCCACACGGCGTAATTGCTGCGGACTTGTTGTTTTGTGGGATAAGAGACTTTTGAGTCCTCACAGCGGGGCGTTTCTCTCCCCCCCTCTCTCGCTCGCCTCAATCTTTTTCTCCCCCCCTCCTCCTTCCCGAATCCCTCGTTTCCCCCCAGTTTTCTCTTTCACTTCTTCCAGCCTCAGTCAGGATGAAAGTGGACGTCCCCGTCCGCCGTCGCCCATGCCCATGTCATCCTGAATAAAGGGGGGCCCTCCATTATTTTCTCCCATCTCTGCACCCCTTCCTCCTCCTCCTCCTCCTCCTCCTCCTCCCTGACTGCTGGAACTCTTCATCCTGCACAATGGAAATGCACTAAAACTTTTTTTTCTGATGCAAATTAATGCAACCGGCCTTTCAGGATTCAAATTTAAAAAAAAAATCTGCTGTGGACTGGAGCTGAGGGAGGAAAGGAGGTGTCAGTGCGCCTCATGTTTGTCTGAGGCCTTCAGGAAGCCTCCATCAGAACAGCTTTTAAATTCATCTGATTTTGAGGCTGTAAAAAGTGACAGTAATGTAAAGGAAAAGCTCAGAGAGCATCTTAAATATCAGGTTGCACATTCCTGGAATTCCTGCTTCCTTGCAAACCTTCAAACATCACCTGGAATAAAAGCTCCCAAAGTGTCTTCTTCTCCCGTTTCTCACCTCCTCTTGTGCCAGAAAACGATCAAGTATTAAAATCAGATGATTTTTTTAAAGCAAATTTAAGTAAAAATACTCTGAAATTAATTTTAAAAAATATAACTGATAGAAAATAAAGCAAGTGTGATATTTAAACTCAATTATTTAAACTGATTTAAAAGTTGCAGACTGCGCTCTGCTCGGAGTTTCTAATGTTTCCGTAAGCACATGGCCGACCAGCGGAGACTCACCCGACCTTCTCCTCAGTCTTCTGCTCTCTCCTTCTGTCCTTCCACTCAAACTTTTCCTCTCATCTAAGACCCACAAAGCTTGAAATCCATGTGCGGTGCACGCAGACACGCGGAGGAGTGCGCGCCTCGGGTGGAAAAGTATCCGCAGAAAGATGTCCGAGCGCACAGCCTGAGTGGGACTCGGAGCAGCAGAGGAAGACTCCGATCAGCTCTCCACGCCAAAGTTTGGAAGAGAGGAGGAACTTTTTTTCCTGTCCGGGGATGCTGCGGAGCGTCACTCTGGATGGCTTCACCGCCCTCCCCTCTCTCTCTCTCCTCTCTCTCTCCTCCCTCTCTCTCTCTCTCTCTCTCTGATGGGACGGACAGACCTCCTCTTCATCACCTCAGAGGAGAGGAGTGACTCTGACTCCGCGCACACAGCAAACCTCAGAACTTCCCAATAACTCAGACTGAAACAGAGAGATTCAGGTTACCTCAGAGGCATTACCGGCTCACTTTACCCCGTCAGTTCATCAGTTTGATGTTTAATATTAGTGCAAAACTGTGTGTGTGTGTGTGTGTGTGTGTGTGTGTGTGTGTGTGTGTGTGTGTGTGTGTGTGTGTGTGTGTGTGTGTCCTATTTAAAGCCACTCAGCGCGTCTCCGCATAATTGAGGTTTGCGAACACGATCTCAGTTTTTAAAGGTGAATATTTCAAACACACTCCGAGTGTTTCTGTGAAAAAGAAGGATTAAAAAAACTGCCTGTGTTAATTTAACTGTGTGTGTGTGTGTTCTGTCTTCAAAGCTGGACTCGGGCTCCTGACTGAGAGTTTTACTTAAACTTAGTTTTCCTGAAAGCGCAGTAAGCGGAAGGAGAACACGCACAGGTGCATTTCAGAGTGATACTGACACCTGGCGGTGGCTGCCTTCCACTGCACGACGAGTGTCGCTCATAACAGACGCATGAACATGAAGACCGTAAAATGTAGTGAATAAATAAACAAAATAAATGAAATGACTTTCTCTTTGTTAGACACATAATTATAGAAGAATAGAATAGAATAGAATTTCCCTTTATTGTCAATGTATATGTGCTCCGTGCCAAATGTAAAGGAGTAGAAAAAAAATGAAACATAGATGAAATAAAATAACCTTCTCATATCAAAGACACACAGATATTAAATAATTATGAATGAATGTATTGATTAATAATTAATTAACTATTTAATTAATCAATTTAAATGACTTTCTGATTAAAAGACACCGAAATATTAAATAAAACTATTGTATTATCATATAGTTAAAGTTAAATCACTGTGACTTTAATCTTGGGCATAACAGTAACAACAAATCTATGTTGTACATATATTAATAATGATGACAACAGTGGTTTATTATTGTGTAATCATCTTAACAGTGAATTCATATTTTTATTTTTGCATTTAGTACTTTATTGATAATGACTATTATAATTATTATGTACTATTTTTTATTATACATTTAATTTTATTGCTACTCTTAATAGTAGTAGTAGTAGTATTGTTATCCAGCAGAGGCTCTAATTGTTTTATGTGTACACTTTTTATTTTGTTTAATAATAATTATTACTATTTTTAAAGATGTACTGTGTTTTATAATCACACAGTTTGATTTGTTAAACATTATTGCTATTCTGTATTTTGTATATGAATAACAGCAACAATAATAGTATTTTAGTTTATAATGCAATCATAACGCAAATTTGTATTTTCTTTTAAGATTTTAATAGTATTGAGTATTATTAGAGTACACATTCAATAATTCTTACATGTTTTACACCATTTTAATAGAAAAAAATATAAAGTTAGGAGGAATGCAGACAGTTTTGGATTACATGGAGATTTCTGCAAAGACAGAAAAAAATTAAAGTGTATTAATTAATTTTATAAATGACTGACACACAGCAAACAGGAAGTAAAGCAGAGGCGCTGAGGTATCTGACCTTAAACAGACAAGTATGAACCCCACGTGTCCTTCAACATGATTGTTCTTCACGGACACTCATTTTATCTTTACAAAATGCTGTGACCAACACTTGTGTTGTGACAGCGCCCCCCAGTGGATAAACTGTGTGACTACAACAAACACAAGGTGAATATATGGTGTTTCTGTCCTTCAGCTTATTGTTCATTGATGATAAAAGGCTAAAGCGAGTAATTCCCTACACCAAATGTGGTAAATGTGATTATGCATGACTTTGGGCGACTCTTGTCCACATACAGACATTTGATCAGACTCAGACTCAACATTATTGTCATTCAGCCATTGACATGATATGAACTAATCACAATTCTTTAGCTCTCGTTATTGCAGCTTATCACCGAACTAAAGTAAAAACAGAATAAATATTTGTACATCTTACAACACTAAGTACTAAATATGTTAAATAAAAATGAATCTAAATCTGCTGCCTGAAATCAGATCAAATCAGAAATATATTTTTACATATTGTAAATAAAGTCATGTTTCTAATCATTTTAAATACATTTCAGTTATTTAGTGAATGAAAAAATTGAAGAAATAAAAGTGACTGAAAATTTTATCAGTTATAATTGATAATAAATTAAAATGTCTGAATCTATCTACGTCTACCTATTTATGTTTCGTGTAGATAAATCCGTATTTTAGTAGGTAAACAGTAAGTGCATTAATAGAGAAATTAAAAGAGTAGAAAATACAATTGTATCAAATAAAAATATACATTTATAATACATTATAATTTCATCCATTTAAAAATATTATTTATGTTGAATTTCATGTTTTTTTCTTTTAAATGCATTTATTTTTTATTTATGGCAGTTTATGTCTTCTGTATGTATATATGGAAGATAAAAACTCTTCCACTGAGGAATCTCCTGAGCTTAACTGATTACAGCTCCACTGATGAGCCTCCGCAGTCCTCCAGATGCTTCCTGGGAAATGAAACATCCATCAGCTGTTGTACTCGGATTACTCTGCAGCCAGGTGTGAGGACCTGACAAAAAGCAGAGAAAGCAGAGATGTTTTTGTATTTCATCAAATTATCTCCACCTGCTGGTGAGTGTTGAGAACTTTAGTTTTATAAGAACCACACGGTTCTCCAGTTACTTGTTTACTACTGCTAGCTTTAATAATAATAATATTAATAATAATACATATTACTGTAAATAATAAATTATGATGGGTTAAACATGTGGTGTCACCTCCTGGCAGAAAATTGGACCATCTGCAGTCTGATCCTCGACTGCATCTGTGCGGCCAAATTAAATGAAAATAAAGCAGCTCAGTTCGTGACGGTTAAAAAAAAAGGTGATGTATCACTCGTATCACTTCCATATGGAGATAATCCTGCCTCACAGCAAAAATAATATTGAATATCTTTTCTTGTTTAAAGTAGAGCGTGAGAAATCTGCCTCCCATCTCCACACCTGATCCTGATGACTTCCACAGACGTTCCTGTGCTCGTCCCCAGAGCAGGAAGAAATCTGACTTTTCGGGGTTTAAAGTGAAGTGCGTCATAGTGGATGGAGGAGGCAAAGTTCACAGCTTTAGTCCATCAGCCTCTGAACATGTAACTGTTCACTGGAGATGTGTCGATCATCTCTGCTCTTTACTGGCTGTAAGTGTAAAAACAGGTCTAGACAGGTTTGGACATTTATACTGAAGGGGCTCTCCCAAAGTGTTCAGATGTATGAACATACAACATTTGGCGATAGGAAACATTAAAAAAACTAAATGAGATGAAAAACTTTCAAAATGTTTGGTTGGTTATTAAAACTTCTTCATCAAATACAGTTTACAAAACAATGCCAAATATATCATGAGCACATTTTCTTTTTAATTTGCTTTTTGTTAAAATGTACAAGAATCATTCACATCAAAAACACTGGAAACATACTTAACTGAAGAGACTTAACAGTAAGATTTAAAGACATTTTGGGGTAAATGGTAAAAAAAGATTGCTTTTTGACTAAAAAGTGTTAATGTGTAAAAACGTATACCAAGTAAACATGATAAACCCAGAATGTTTATTTCCCCGAGGGCCCTACATCAGACCTTGCATAATTATGAGATTTTTATCTGTTATGATTTATGATTTAAACTTACAATTGGCTCACATTTGTCATTTCACCATCAAGACACTAGTTGGAGCTGGTGTTCCTCTGTTCAAGTTGATTCAGCGTCTTCTGGTCATTTGAAAAATGGCAGTAGAAGAAAACAGAAATGTGTGTCAGGAAACAATCATACGGAACAGGCCAATCACAGACACTGCAGGCAAGAGTGACCTCATGTGCGGTTACATTTGTAGCGAGGTGTCTGTCAGGTACAGTCTGAGAAGATGTCAGTGTCCCAGAAACAATTTGCTGGTTACAGCTCATGTTCAGAAATACTTAGAAAGCTTCACTGTATGTTCAACGCCTTAAACACTAAATAACTTTTCACACTGTTATCTTAAACTCAGCCAACTACTTTACTGTACTGTTCGTTTTACTCACAAAGAGTATTAATGCACACAGCAGGGCTAACTCCCTGTGTAACAATGTACCTGCTTTTTCATTGTTCACGATCATAGTGACACTGTTAACATTGTTATCCTTATTTCATGAGGATAGTGTTGTGTGGTCAGTGCTTAGTTTTCCATATCCTTCCTACTGACACTCACTCTGTTCTACTGTTGCTTTTCCTTACTCTCATGTTCAGTCTGATGTCTCCTTCAAGCCTCGATATTAACTTTACTTTCTGGCCTAATTTCATTCAATTTTATTCAATTTTATTCATGTAGCACCAAATCACAACAACAGTCGCCTCAATGCACTTTATATTTAAGGTAGACCCTACAATAATACATACAGAGAAAAACCCATCAATCTTATGACCCACTATGAGCAAGCACTTTGGCGACAGTGGGAAGGAAAAACTCCCTTTTAACAGGAAGAAACCTCCGGCAGAACCAGGCTCAGGGAGGGGCGGCCATCTGCTACGACCGGTTGGGTTTAGAGGAGTTCACTACTGGAAAACTGAACTGGAGCTTATTCCTGACCAAGTCACCCAGTAGATCGTAGATAGAGTTAAGTCTCAAATAGGGTTTAATATTTTTCCCAAAACTTGGACATTTTAAATACAGGCATCTGAAGCCACTTTTTCTGGGAATCCCAGGCATTTAAATCAGCACTAAATACAACATGCGAAGAAAAAGTATGCATACATTCATCCATATTCTTAGTTTAACAAACGCAGTGTCATTATCATTAGTATGAATTTAAGATACATTCACAACCAGCCATGAAATATATTTTGATGTTCTCACTCTGAGAGTCACACTTCTCATTTTTTGTAATTACATTTTTTTAATGTATTGCACCCAAGTTAATTTGTTTCCTGTTTTTCATCATTAAATTGGATTTTCCCAGGATTAAACCCTGGTCTCAAATTACATAATGTAGTTTCTATAACTGTTTATTTATTATTTTTTTCAGGCTAGTTAACCAATACTAAACCTTTACTCTAATGGACTGGGATTTCTCTCTGGATCGTCCTTCCAATTGTCCAATGCAGATTTTCCATCTGGGTTTTCTCCCATAGCCGTTAGTTTTTCCAAGTCATTTACAAGGCAGTAAAGCTATGTACTCATAGCTGCAGACTTTTTCTGTTGGCATCAGGGCATGTCCAATCACAGATGGGCTTGACATACCATGCATCACAGGTCTTATTCTCCTCTGATATCTTGTGGTTTGTGGTACCCAGTTTAGCATCTACCATCGAATGGAGAATCCCATATCTGGGCCACATGGGTCTTCGTGGCATAGAAGACATGCAGTTCACAGCCAATGTTTCTCGCTAGTGGTAGGCACGCACACTGTATGCATCCCACAGTCTCCTGGTACATCCGTGAAAGCAGCACTGATGCCAAAGGATATTTGCAGGTGTAGGAACAATATGGATTGATGGATTGTGTTGTCATCTGGATTTCTTCGACTGTGCTCAAACAAATCAAAATGCAACCACAAAGGTCCTGAACTGTTAAACATTTGACTTCCAAACTAAAAAAATTTCCTCAGTTTGGTAAACAGGGTTGTATTTATAACAGTAAAAATCTCTTGAGTTACCTTGACGTATTTACTCATCATCTCATCCGAATCTAAGCACTGTCATACCTGTTTGTGACTAAACAGTTCAAGGAAGTCAGGTCTTATTTTCAGTGTACACCTCTCTGATTTTAGCTGAGACTCGTCTGCTTCAGCCTTCAGTAAGTCTGTCCCAGAGAAACACATGTTAGGTAGCCCTTTGACCTTTAATATCCGCCAAGTTTATTTGCTAGTTCGCCCCTCCTCCCTGCACTCGCCTGCTCTGATGCGTATTAAATCAGATATGTTGTGTTGACTGGAGGAGCACCACTGCCCCCCTGCCTCCTCATACTTAACCCCGGGTGACCTCAGGTTTTCCTAAGTAAATTGATTTAGACCCCAGTCTCTGCTGTGTTTGCTATGACTGACCAGGCAACTCCATTGACCTTAATACGGGGGGCGAGCAGATTAATATGCAGCCCCCAGTTCAGCCTCGTTTCTTCAGTGTTGTTTCACATGGGTGGGGTGACGACATCAGTGTCAAGAAAACAGGAAGGGCCCACGTGAGAAAGAGGGTGAATGATTGAGAAATCGCTCTGTCAGATAACAAGGTCTTCACGGTAACCCCTTTAACATCCTGATAGTTAGCAGAGACTGTTTACCCCAACGCCATTTTTATTCGGCAGGCTAGCATAGCAGCATATTTGTATTAGCACTGAACACAAACTACAGCTGAGGCTCACTTTGTACCAGAATACCTAAAGTACTGTACTTTGGTTTGAGGATAACAACAACATTAAGTCTTGTTAGTTAAAATCTAATATTGTTGCTTTCTTTTGATATGAATCAATACATTTGGATAGTTTTCTGAAACTTAACCAAATACTTTAACTTTACCTAAGAGTTTAGAACATCAGTGTTTCTTTAAGTTGCAGTTTAGGCCTCAAATTTCAAATACTTCTTGCTGGAATATAACGAGCCATTCTCAAGAACTCGCTTATAACTGGATATGCTAAGAGAGTCCTGCTTTCAATGTTGCAAACAATACTGAATAATGACGGCCCTTTGGGGACCCAGATCTGGTTTGCCAGAGGTGGCCCACACATGGGCCAGCACAAGGCCAGTTGCAGACACACTGGTGGTCCTGTGCTGGGCCAGAACAGTTTCAGCTCTGGCCCCAGATGTCAGCCTAATGTGTACCTTAATTAAGCCATGTAATAACAACATGTGAATAATAATGCAAAAGTATCATGACGAAACTCTGTTCAGACAGTGAATGGACTGATTCTTATGTAATATTTTTCACTGGGCCACATAAACCAAACCACAATCGAGCCAAATGTGGCATGACATCACATAGACAGTGCCATCTATGCCATGTCTGGCCCATATCTGGATGACATACATCTTATCATGCCAGAAGTCAGCCAGCAGTGCCAGCTTGATACCAGATCCGGGCCAGAGCAGCTTGCTATGTGGGTTGCTGCATCCACAAAGCAAGTTCAAACTCTACCACAGAAAGAAAAATAGAAACAACATCTAGAAATGCCACTATTTCCCTTTTCTGAATTAAGATGATCTGAGACTGAAGACAACTGTCCTGACATCGTGTTTAGAAAACAGGGACACTGCATGGACACCATGCATTGTCCCCGCGTGGTGATCCAGAGTCTGTTTGATGGTTTTGATTCCTGTTGAGTGCAGCCTCCAGGTGCCATCCAGTTGCAGTCTTTTTCAGCAAAGGTTTTACTTATTTCAGCAAGACAATGCTAAATATTTCCATGAAAATAACTCAACAATATAGCGTCACAGTGAAAGACTCCAGGTGTCCTGGTCTTCCTGCCAGTACAAAGTGTCTGGTATGAAAATTAGCAGTTCCTAGTTCATAGATGTCTGGTCTAAAAGGGCAGGATGGGAATGAGGTCCTGCCTCATGTGGAAGAGTTTAGGTATCTCAGGGTTTATGGTCTTACTGACAGATGGATTGATGTCTACCTGTCCTACCTACTGTCTGGCCTATCTACTATCAGCTACAGTGAAGAGAGCTCAGCATGCTTTACTATTCTGTCTTTATCATTCCTTCATTTGTATCCATGCAACCAAATTGCATGAAAAGTTTATGCAGTATGTTGCAATTTTGCAGTTTTGCTTCATGCTGCATTGCAAAACCTCATCTTCTGGGATTCTTCCATAGATTTTGGATTCTTCTCACATCGTCATTCAGCTTATTTGTTACTTGTATTTAGAACCAGGAAAAAGGGGACTTGAAAATATGTGAACTTTTAGCTTAATTCTAGCTATCAGTTGCATTCTCCTCATCCTATTGGCTGTTGGGTGATTATTTGTAGTTTTTTTCACCCTGTGTTCATGCAAGTATTATTATGCAAGCACAGCTTATGTTTGGTGTGAAAGGGTAAGGTGTTTGAAGGAGTGAATCTACATGGAGAGGAGCCAGTTGAAGACTTTGGAGCATGGCCTACCAGGTGGGAACCCTGGAGCATCTCTGCATGGATTTTTTTTTAAACAGTTATTAAAAATCCCAGTACCAACCATCTAGTGTTTACCTGTATTTCTTCCCATAATCTACTTTGGCTTAGTCAGCTTTTGGACACTACAGAACCTCATCATATTTGCATTTTATCTGTGCTGATATAACAGTGCATTACTGTTTAAACTTGGTTAAACTGCACACTGAAGTGGACAAAGAGCGCCAGAACACACCATTAGTTTTGGTCTCTGTGAGGAGCAGCTTGACTTTGACCTTCACGTTCTCCCCTGTTTGTCTTTTATGTCTCGGTCCATAAACCGAGACAAAACAAGCTCTCACAGCCATCATTAGTCACTGTTAGAAGTGGAATTAGTTATATTTATTTGTGTTCATATTGTGTCCTGTGCTGGTTGGTCACTGTCTTTGTGTCATTTTTCATGGTGCGAGGGTAAAGAGGGCGTTGTTCTCCATTTACAAGCACTTCAAAGCATCAGCGAGAGCTCAGCAGAGAGCACTTCACTTGTTTTCAATTAAAAATAAATGATCGCAGTGTTTGTTTCTCCATTAACTGGCGGGAGATGGGATTTTGAATCCCGTGTTTGACACTAATAGTTTGACAATCTGCCCTCCGCCTCCGTAATCCATTCATCGAAACCAGCAGCCCCAAAAGTTCCCATGCTGTGTAGGGTGCCGCTCGTATGTAAATGTGTGTGTGTGCTGGCTTATGGCCAAGTGAAATCTGTCAGTCTTTCAGAGACCCATCAGCCTCTGTCCGGTGGGACAATAAGGTCGATACAGACGGCCCTGCCGTCTCGCCTGTCTCGCTGTCTGACTAACTGATGACACCGATTCATTCACACCCAGCAGGTCTGAGGCCATTTGTCACTCTGCTCATTTACTTTACTTCCATCTGAACTGTCGATAGCAGCAGCGTTTCCTTTAAAGTTCATTCTGGATACCAGAAAGGAAGCTTTGAAATGTTTGGTTAGTGGTTTATGGAGCAATGGAGGCACATTAAGCAGTTACTAACTTAAGGTTAAGTCACTTACAGTCTTGGTCGGATGTTTTTTTCAATTTTTCTGCATATAGAGTAAATGCAAACTTTATATTCCTCAATCTTAACAACCATAACCTCAACCATAACTTCATCCTTTCCACCAGGTAACTAAAAACCCAACCACTTACCTGGATGGGATTTACTTACCTGGATGATTGAGCATGCATCAAGACAACCCAACCACCCGTCTTCACTCAGACTTCTAGTGTCTTTAACCTCCTAAGACCCAAACTCTTCCATGGCATGCATTTTTTATTTCTCTTTGATATTTGGACATATTGGGACCTGATGCATGTAAAAACAAAGAATTGCCAGATATTTTTTTTTTTTACCTGATTTTTGTTTCTGAAAAAATGAGATCCACATATGAGGATATTTGTTTTAAATTTCGATAGAACAGAGGCAGCATAATGTCCTCGTAAGCGGATATCAGGTGCTTGTAGAGCAAAACTTACTATTTTGGTCTAGACAACCCAAAATGTGACATCCACATCTGTGGACACCAGGTCCAAGAGGTTAAAAATGTCTGTTTAGCATGTGGCTAAAACAAAACCCAGACCATATGGATGGTGGTTCTTTGGTGGTGGGTTTTGGGGGTGCTTTTTATTTGTTTCTGTTTTTTGGAAACTGGTTTCTGTCCATAGCAGTTTCTGGAAAACCATCTGGTGAAAAGGACTGCATTCACAGTAACAGAACTTCAAAACCTGTGTCTGTTTAGCATTTTATTCGCCTTCTAAAACTGTTTCACAATTACACATAATTACATATATTCCACAAATGTTCTATCCAGAAGCTATACAAAAATAAAATAAAATAAAATAAGAGCGCAGGTACTATAGCAACAGAGTAGCCAGTTGGTTCCCAAATGGGTTTATTGCATGTTGGATTTTGTATAACCTTTGGTCATTTTGAGTTCTTGCAGGTCAGTTGTCTTCCATGAGAAACTGTAGATATCTGCTAGCAACTAAAGCAATTGCAAGAATGCTTTTAGTGCAACACCGTATACACTTGCACAATATACATTTTCCCTAGCAACTGGTGATTGGTCCGTAATGGGTCTCTATGCCTGTGTGGCTGGGGCCTTATTTATTTATTTATTTCTAAATAAATACAATATAGTAAATACTAATACTAAGTAGAGTTGTGTGTGTGTGTGTGTGTGTGTGTGTGTGTGTGTGTGTGTGTGTGTGTGTGTGTAAGGATTAATAATTAAGAGATAAATGTTTGTACAAGCTACAAGTGGCCATACTCATTAAATTATAACCCCAGGTAACGTGATCTGTAACGTCAAACGGTACTGTTTTAGCCACGAGTGGTGCATACAGAGTGCATGACTGTGAGCTTTGTGGTGTCATCATAACTTTTATTTTGACCTGGTTTGTTTCAGATAAACATGTTTTGTCCATTTTTCATTGTCTTCTCTGTCCAGCCCACTTACTGTTTACTCCTCCAGCTTCAGCGCAGACAGTTTATTTGTTTTAAGGTGGTGAGAAGGCGGTGGGTTAATGTCTGGTTTCTGCTGTCAGGATAAACTGAGGCTGTCAGAAAAATAAACCAGCAGAGGACAAAACGAGGCACTGTGACTTTTCTGAAGCGGCTAAACAGTGTTTGTGTGTTTACTCCTAATTGATTTCCCTCGTAATCCACAGCCTCCACGGCCTGCTGGTTTAGATTAGAGATTATCCTCCATTCAAAAGCCCACAGATGCCTTGAGTATTTTTCTTGCTCAAGTGCCCTTGAGCAAGTCCCTCAAGCACTCACCCTGCACAAACGGTTCTGTATGACAGCATAAGCCACGCAGAACAGTAAAAATGTAAATTCCTGCTGAACACGAAGACGTCATCCTGTTCACAAAGCCTCTAACGGTCCCTGATTCTCAGATAAGTCTCTTTGTAACCGTCAATGCCTGCAGCTGGGAGCGCGTTTTGCTTCGTCCGTTCTCAGGCCTCGCATCATGTATGGAGGCACTTGTCTCAGGCGACTGGACGCACGTGGCCCTCTCCAAAAACCAGTGACACGTCAACAATGCATGTCAGCGCCGCCGAGAAGGACTCACGGGCTCCACGCTGGGCGAAGGCGAGGGAAAGTCACACTCAAGTGATCTGAGAGGAGATGAATGTCAAGTGCAGAGTGGGATCCCCTCGTGGAGGTCCCGTCACATCTGACCGGTCCCATCGGCCTGCTCTCTGTCACACTGAGGGGACTGTTTGGGAGCCAACGAGGCCTTTATGAGAGTGGTACCTGATAGGGTTTGGTCAGATATGCTTCCTCTGCTGTTTGGGGCAGAATCTTTGATTCTGAAATGGTTTTTAAATCCTTTCATATGCAAAACAATGCATTAAAATCACAGATTTCAGTTTAGATGAGTGAATAATGTTTTTAGACATGTCACAGTGAGAATTTCTAGCACACAGTAACAATTTCCCCCTCCTGCGTAGAAGACAATGTAGATGGAAATAAACTGAATACTTGTCTTCCGTGGGAAACAGGTATTCGATAAAAAGATAAAAGACAAAAATAAGTTTGCTAACTATCTTTAGCAATTCATGGACAAAACTGCTAAGTTAGATGCAATGACTAAACTATACTGTTATTAATGGGTGAAAAGGAGTCCCCAAAACCACTGGAAGCTACATCCATCTTTCATATACCCTTTTCAATTATGAAAAAGAAAAGAAATTAAACCTAGCAGGAGACTAACAAGATACATGGGCTAACTTCTTGGTTGTAGGTTACGCTACAAAAACATTCAGCTTATGCTATATTGTAGCAATCACACATCATGATTATAAAATTAAAGAATACATACATTTTCTGGGTATCCTTTGTCAAAAGCTACCAGGTTTGACAGCATTTGGTGTTTTGGTCACATGTTTTAACGAAACAGTCTCTTTTTGAGCTCATCTAACAGTGAACCTTTAGGGTACATTTAACTAAATTTGCATTCTTAGCTCATATCTTCTTATTTTTACATATTAACAGTGCAATAAGTGCTAATATCTACTTTTTTGATGTTCCGTTTTGCTCTTTGGACACACAGTTTCCCTTGAAAAGGGATGAATTCTGTCAATCTGTGCACTGAGAACTGAAGCAGTACATATGTGTGTATTCATGTATTGTCTCCATGTGTCCATGCTGGGCGTGATGCTGTTCATGTGTCACACCGAGAACTGCAGTAATTGCTTCTTTGTGTTTTAATTAGATCTGTGCTCAGACACCTCGTTCCTCTCAAACCCTTCATTCTGCGGCCATTTTGTTGGGACATAAACCTCGTTTGTTTGACAGGAGAAGTGGGGACACTCTGCAGTGTTATTAGCACCATTGTGCCCACGCACCGCATGGTGGGCTGAATGAGGGGCATAGGGAGGAGGCAGAGGAGATTAGAGCCCAGGGATGGAGGCAGGTTTGGGCCTATTGTGCTGTGGCGTTGGGAATCAGTTGGTACAGCAGCAGGGCAGCTTCCGCTCAGCCATTGTGACGTGGTGGTGGGGGTTTGTGAGAAGGAGGGTTGGGGCCCACACAGCTAAACCATAATCTGCAAGACCCCCCTTTCTCATTTCACTGCCACGAGACAGGTCTATTTTCTTACTGATGAGACTTGATCTAGACTGGAGCTGCAGTATTAGTTATAAGGCTCATCAGCAGTAGCTCATAGTAACTTTATAAAGATGGTGATACATGAATGTGTTAATTTTCTAGAGTCCTGGACAGTTTTCTTACTGGAAACATCTACTGCTTGGTGCTTTTTTTAGTTATTTATTTATTTATTTTGTCTATGAAGTGCTAGAAAAACAGTGTTTCTCTTAATCAAAGTTAAACCACACGTAATATTTTGAAAACCTCAGTCCGAGTTTGAATAACCACTACTGTGATTTCTTTTGTTTTTTAGAGCCAGAAATGACTGTGTTTGTACAAGAAGGTGGAGTACTAATTTATCACTTAACAATGAGTTAGCCTTTTTAGCTAAACTGGAGTAAAGACTTCTGGGAATAATCCACATTATTTGTCAGATTATTGCATAAAAATGCTCCAAAAAGGACAAACTGAGAACAGTCTCCATATGCTGATGATGTGATTCTTTTTATTACAATAATCATACAAAACAAAACACTCCAATCAGTGGTTCCAATTAGCTGAAGCAAAGCCTAACAGACAGCTATAAGCTACAGCCACCGGCCGCCTGTGTCTCCATCCACCTGTCAATCAAAGAGGCCACACATGTATTAATGTAAACTTTAAGGCTTAACAAATTTAGACCTGAGTTAGCAAAAAATCAGCCTGTGTGCAATGGTTAGAAACAGTACATGCTGTGAACATGTTTATTTCATATGCAAAGTTGGACATTTTAACATGGAAGTATATGGGACTGGCTAACTTTTGGAGATAGCCTCTAGTGGTCACTAAAGGAAACACAGTCTTTGGCACTTCCTCCTTTTTTAGCCATATAGGCTGATGACTGGGCACTGGCTGATGGTTCCAAACATATCATATTGAAAATATTTCCATATGTAAGAACAAATACTAGGTTTAAGGTTACTAGCTCTACCCTCTCATCTAAATACACACACTTCGGCGTCAAAAAGATACTAATTGGTGATCTATATATATTAGATTCTTGCTTGTCGCATTCCTCAAATAGTTAGGGTCATACAATCATTTTTATTTCCTTTATGAGTTTGACCCCAACTGGAAGAGTTGTGTTATTTTTAAAGGGTTTAAGTGCTCTCAAACAGATTGAAATCACAACTTAGTGATCTTCTTCAGGTCGATTGGGAGTTTCAGATGTCCTGACCTGAATTAAAACACTGTGAGCTAAAGGAAAACAGATCACATCTGAGAGACGAAGTAAGGTCTCTGCGTCCACTAGAGGGCAGTAAGCAGCTGTGATAGCCTGAACTTCATTCAGCTCAGTTTCACAGAGAGGACTGTAAACCTGAGGGGGTTGATCCAAGTGCGTCCTGGAAAATCCACGTAAACTCCTCGTTCAATGAAATCCATGCATACAGCAGATATATATGTTGATATCTGGAAACCTCAGTTAATGCGTTTATGTTTACAAAAATAATTGTAAGGCCATTTACTGTATAAAGTCTGCGTTGTATGTAAAGGTAGCTCTACAGCACCTAACATGAATTATAGATTTTTATTTGTTTATTCTAAAGGCATTTCTGTAGCCTTATTCCCCGAGAGCATGTCCTGAACCTCCTCTGAATAAAGAGAAACAATAACGAGTAAAAGTACAAATTAAAGACATGTAAATATTAATGTAATCGACACATGGTTAAAGACATATTGTGTTTTGACTTAGCACACAGAGATCTCTCTCTCTCACACACACACACACACACGCTGAGAGTTTCTTTGTGGTGTTCACTAACATGTAGCTTGTCTCTGACCTTTGACCCTGCTCCTCCCTCTCCTCTCCAACCTCCACATAGGTGACAGTCTTCTTTACCTTAATCCTCCTCCTCCCTCCTCTACTTCATTTCTTCTCCCTGTCTCTCATTCTTCTTCTATGCCTCTGCTCCTTTTTATCCTGTATTTATCTCATCCTCTTCCTGTCTCCTCCACCTCCTCTTCCTACATTCTTTGTCTACCTTCTTTTATGCCTTCTCCTTTTTCTTACTTCTTCTTCATCTTCCTCCTTTTCTCAGCTCTTTTTTAAAATCTTTTTTCCTCCTTCTCCTTATACTTCTCTTTCTTGTTCTTCATCTTCTATTACTTCTGCTTCTTCATTTTCTTCTTTAACTCCTACTCCTTCATCTTTTTACTCCTCCCTTTTCTCTCATTTTCTTCTTCTTGAATACCTTATATTTCTTTTCCCCTTTTGTCATTTTCTTCTACTAATTTACTCCTTCTTGTCTTCATCTTCTCTCTTGTCATACTTCATCTCCTCATGTTTCTTGTTTCCTTGTCATCACATTTTCCACATTTTGTTATTTTTTAGCATGAAGTCCTGGGTACTATGTAGGAATAATAACTTTTTGGCAAAATATATCTTTAAAAACATTCCCCCACCCTGGACTGTTTTTCTTTAAAATGTTTGAAAAAAATAAAGTTACCAAATAAGACGTGACGCCCTCGTCTTCCTGGACTGTTGCTTCTGTAAATAAATACATATTTGTGTGTGGAAAACGTTATTGACGTTTATAAACAAGCGAAGAAGAAGAATGCAGAGAGGTCTGAGTGGCTCATAGTTTTTTTTTTTTTTAACTCTTTATTTTGTACTTTTTTCTTTGTATTACATACAGACAAGACAATAATAATAATAACACAACAACAAACACACAAAAAAAAAAAAAAAAAAAAAAAACCACGAGAGGTCCCGCCCTATAAGGCTGACTGAGACTTATAAATTATCCATTTTGTCCACTGTTTTCGGTGTTTGTCAGATTTCAGTCTCAGAGTGTAAGTCATTTTTTCCATTGTATATATGTCCTCGATTACGTCCATCCAGTCTTCCAGTTTTAAAGGATCGCTTTTCAGCCAATTCTTTGTTATCACCTTTTTGCTTGACAACAACATAATCTTAAACAAATACCAGTCCTCCTTTTTTACATTTTCCCATATTCCAAAATACATTACTCGTGCCTCACACAGTACTTCATACCCCAGCACCTTCGTCATTGTTGCCGCGATTCTTTCCCAATATGATTTAATATATTTACACTTCCAAAACACATGTGAGTGATTGGCGTTCCAGTCTCCACATAATCTCCAGCATTGTTGGGGTGTTTTCAACTGCTTGCTTTTGATATACGGAGTAATAAAAAACCTAATCACATTTTTCCAGCCATATTCTCTCCATCGTCTAGAGCTAGTGGAGTTATGCTGTGTGAGACATAAGGATCGCCAATCATCCTCTGACAACTCAATTTGTAGTTCCGATTCCCACTTTTGTTTAATATATAATGTTTCATTCCTATTCGAATTTTGTAGGCCATCATATAATTTCGACAGAATTCCTGATGGAAGATTTTTATATGCACCTGTTATTGTTCCTATTATACGATTTCTTTCTCTCGAGAGCTTCTTTCTAATTTCTGTATTGTAAAAGTGTCTTAATTGAAAGTACCTAAATAAATCTGATTTATCCAATCCGAATTGTTTCTGTAGATTCTCAAAAGATTTAAATGTTGTACCATCTATGAGTGGCTCATAGTTTTAAAGCACGTCCAGCATAAATGATGGAGCTTTACATGAAGGCCAGTGCAGAGAGGTGTCTGCCTCCACCACAGACCTGAGGAGACAGTTTACAAAAGCTTGTCTCTGTGCTGTCTGTGAACTTCCTTTAAACAGCTAGAGGCTCTAAAGTTAGTTTTTAATGCCAAGAAAAGCAGATTTTCAGTTTTTCTCCAGAAATCAATCCCAGATATTCCCAAAATACCTTCTTTTTCCTATATGTTTGAATGATAGGTTAAATCCTTTTGTGCATATTGAGCACTAACTTAAGGAACCACCAAGAAACAAGTACTGCCTTAATTAACGGAGAGGAAATCTCTTGTACACGCTGCATTTTTAATTATGGTGATCTTATTCACATGTATGATCCCACACAGTGTTTTTGGGTTGATTGTAAAAGTGGACGAAAAAATGCTTGGCGGTGAGGGAGCACTGGTTAGCATCATTTCAGACTGTATAAAAGATGAACCTAGCTTCCGGATTTGCATTCTTTCTAACAGCCATCAGGGGACAAACCCCCCAAGTTGCAGAAAGACTTCTGTTCCTGTCTTTCTATGGAAGACTGTTACCATCACTGGGAAAACAAACAAAAAGTAGAAAGCCACCTGTAACTCAAGACTTTGGGTTAGCATCTTGAAATTTCAATCTAAAAGCTTGAAAATTTGATATTGATATGTATCTCAACATTTTTTACTTACTTAGATTTTTAAATCATTTGGAGGTACTCGATGTAAAAATTTGAGATGAGCAGTTAAAATTTAATTGTCAAAATTCTGGGGAAAAATGCAATTCATAAGTCATGACTTTGACCTACTCAGAATTTTGACTTACTTTGAGATATGTAACATGAAATTTTGATAAGTCAAAATTTCGACTTACTTCTGGCGTTTTTGGAAACAAGCTTCCATACTTTGCTGTTGACTTTATTCTGTTTTAGAAAGAAGTGTTGTTCTGGGTTTGCTCATTGGCCAACAACTGTTGACTGACAATTTGATCAAAGTTGGCATTTTAATATGGGAGTCTATGGGGATTGACTCACTTTTGGAGCCAGCCTCTAGTGGACATTTGAGTTACTGCAGTTTTTGGCACTTTATATTTCAGCCCCAGAGGTTTCAGCTCGCTGTGAGCCCATTTTAGTGATTGCTTTCTTTCTTTCTATGTTTTTTGTTTTTTACATATTTGACATCGTACATAACAGGCTGATAAATGTGGGAAAACTGTTGTACTTTTCTCCAGACGGCAGTTTTCAAAGATTCTGTGCGACATAAATCTCCACATTAAAGCTGAGATGTGACTCATCTTTCACTTTTTTGTCCGTCTACATTTAAACTATCTTCCATCATCTTCTGGCCATGCAGTATGGCTGCTCTTAACTAAGGAATGTGCATCTTTTCTCTGGGTCCCACTGCCTCGTATCCTTGATCCCAGATGGCGAGGAATTCCAACAGATGCTTCGTGGAGACAAGCCACCCGACCTTTTTGGCTACATCGGAGTTTAACGAAAGCTGGGATCGCTGTCAGAGGGGGGGTTAAGAGGAAGCGCCTTGATCCTGGAGGCCTGGGCTGCATTATGGGCCGCGGTCATCTGGAGCCCGAAACAGACGCCTGAGACTGCACGCGGCCAACTTCTGCAGACGTCCAGGTGGACAGATGACGGCGACGCCGGCTCCTCTCCTCTTACACAAACATGTGCGCTCCACTTTATTGGACAGCATTCTTCAGATGGAGAGGAATGCACAGGAAGTCGATCGCATGCTTCCTCCAGAGCGAGGAGAGTGGCGAGCTGCTATAACGGGCCAGCTGCGGGGTCAAGAGTCTCGGATAAAACATGAGACATGGCTGAGAGCTGTGTGTACATAAAGTGTCTTTATTTAGAGACGAGAACATACTTCAGCTCCTTTATTGGAACCACTCGAAAGATAAGGAACAGCATCTGTGGGCTCCTTTTTGATCTAAACTTTATTCGTTGTGCTATCCTTTGCAGTGACCACGAGGTTCACACCTAATTATTTCCATATTAATGTTCTCCTCTCTCTCTATGCTGAAAGAAATCAGCTCCACATTCATCACTTCTCTCCGTTTCCTGATGACGGATTAACGGTCGTATGTTATCAGCTGTCAGAGAGCCGTGACCTTTGACCTTAATGACTTTGCTGCAAATTACTCATATATTTAAGACCAGTTCTCCTGAAATAACAGCATTAGTTGCAAACGTCTGCTGCAGCAACTACAGCAAAAATATTTTTAATGAACTTTGAAGTTAAATCTCATCATATCTGATAATCGGATGATTTTAACATGAGTTATGAACTTCTTACATCTTAAAGTTGTCATTGTGTCATATATTTAGCATCAGTTCCTAAAATGCTGCTCGAGAGTATTATTTGCTGGATGACCGAAAGTCAGCATGACAAGAGACATTATCACGATTTGCAATCACATTTTGAGGTCTTTTTGAGGACCAGTATCTAAATACTAAATATTTACATTCACTTTGTTAGATAGAACTGCTAGTTAATGCAAATATCTAATCATCAAATCACATGGTAACAACTCAGTGCATTTAGGCATGTAGACATGGCCTGACTCTGGCAATGTTGTTGGTCCCGGCAGATCAGAAACTGCTGTTCTCCCGGGATCTTGTCCATCAACCGTCTCTAGAGTTTACAGAAAATGGTCTGAAAAAGAGAAAACATCCACTGAGCTGCAGTTTTCTGGGTGAAAATCCATTATTGATGTCAGAGTTCTGAAGAGATTGGCAAATGGCTTTAATGGGATAACAACTCAAACCTAGAAGTACAAGTGATAAAGCAGCAGAAGAGTACACTGCACTAACGGAAGCTACAATTTGCATTGGACCACCAAAACTAGACAACAGAACGTTGCCTGGTGAGTCTCAGTTTGTGCTGCCACATTGAGATGGTAGGGTGAGAATTTGGTGTAAACAACATGGAAGTAGTGATCTATCCAGCCCTGTATCAAAGGTGCTGCTGCTGCTGCTGGTAGTGTAATGGTATGGTATATTTTCTTAGTATACTTCTGGCTTAGTACCAACTGAGCATCAGTTAAACGCCACAGCCTACCTGAATATTGTTGCTGACCATGTCCATCCCTTTATGACTGCAGTGATGGCACCAGCAGGATAATACACAATGTCACAAAGCTCAAATGTGCTAAGACAGTCACCTCATCTCAATTTAATTGAGCACCTTCGGGATGTGGTGGAGCGGGAGATTCACATCATGGATGTACAACCGACACGTCAGCAGCAACTCTGTGTGACACTATCATGAGAACCAAAATCATGCCAACCGACATCTCTGAGGAATTTTTCCTCTATGCCATGAAGCATAAGAATAAGTCATTGTATTTTATATAAAATATATTGACTTTATTTTATGGTACAGTTCTGTTGTAATGCATTGCTAACTAAGCTAAACACCTAAAAGTCAGAAATAACAATAACAATAATAATACTAACCCTTAACAAAGGTCATGCTCTTTGACTTCACAGTAGCATCTCATGGACAAAGGTGGAGCTGTGTTCATCTAAATCATCCCCATACGAAAAATAGCATGGCAGAAAACTCCTCCTGCTTTTCTCTGGGCCTGTTAGAGATATGTAGCATTAATATTTAAAATTCTCCAAATTTTGATCTCATTAAAAATGAAAACTGAACAGGACGGTGAGAATAATTCCTCCCACCCATCACCCTTTTACTCTAACAAACCTCTCCACCTCCACCCACTTCTTCTTCTCCGCTTTCCTCACATTTGTGCATAATATGAGCCCACCACAAGCTCACAGGGATATTTCATTACATCTCCTAACCTCTGACCTCTCCGCTATTAGTTGCTTGTAGCTGCCGTTCAGGAGCGGGAGTGTATTTTTCTGCTGCAGGAGGTGACAGCGTGAAATTCAAGGATCAGTTTGACTTGTTTTGGCGCCAGTTTTGACAGAATACGTCCTAAATATTTAATGAGAGCGATGCGTATGAGAAACTACACACATCCGTCCTGCTCAGTGATGGATGAGGCGGGCAGCTACATGATATGCCGCCCTGACATGGGACAGTGGCCCGGGGTGCAGGCTGCTGCCTCCCGAACCAAACACCAGCAGGAGGTGAAAATTTCCAAATGTGCTGCCTCAGAAACATTACGAGTTTAAAGTTACAATACTAAAATAATGAGATATTACTGATAATGTATCTGATAAAGCTGAAGAGCAGTGACACAAACACAGCTTTTAAAAGGTTATTTACAGAGTTAAAACTACTAAAAGAGGTTTTCAGGAGACCCTTGAGATTGTTTTTGTCAATTTGATCATATTCAAATCCATTGTGGAAACTAAAAAGTTCAATTTAACTTAAAGAAAAATCTGTAAATCTAAATAAAAGTCAATGTTACTATTAATTGAAAGCTATAATAAGTCTAATTTTAGCTAAAATTAGCCTGATTTTAGTTCAAGCTGGTTGGGTTTAATCCTCACACCCAAAAAACTGCTATCGAATTGTTTCATTAGCTAAAATATTAACCCTAGCTAATATTAGCTAGTGTTAGCTTAGTAGCTAACATTAGCTAAGATGCTAACATGTCATGAGGTAATGTTATCTTACCTTGTAATATTAGTTAAAATTAGCTGTTTGACTAACATTAGCTAACCCTAGCTAGCATTAATCTAGCAAGTTGCTTGATACCTGTTTTAGGAGCTAGCTGGCTAATCTTAGTTTACTCACTAATATTACCTGGGTGATTCTTTTAGACCTGAGTCCTTTGGATCATACTTTTTCTGAAAACATGACCAATAATAGTAACAGTACTCCAATTGTATATACTTAATTATATTAATCTGATAATGGATTCCTTAAATATTTTAGAAAATATGATTTTACATGAAATCATAGTTTTTATTAGACATTTATTTCTCATTAAAAACCATTTTGTGGTCGTCCCTGTTACAGACAATTTGAACCCAATGTGATCGCAACAAAAATGCATTCTTGTAAAAACTCAATGATGACAGTGAGGTTGAACAGCACTTAGCAAGAAACACTCGGCATTTCACTCCCAAAGCAGGTCATGAGAATTATATCTAACCTCGATCTTCATATTTTTTAACAAAACAAATACAGTTAAGTTAGGATTTGATAAGACGTTAATATTTTTTGACTGTCCTGTAAATTGTGTGTGAACTTAAAACTCAAATTTCCTGTTATTATTGAAATATTACTAAAAGTACAGCAAGTAGCAGGGTTGAACTCAGTGTTATTGGAAATAGCAATGAGATTGAAGGGATGAGCAACATTTAATGTGGAGTCACATCAGTGTTAGCTTTTGGTCCTCATGACACATTTGTGTTGGAGCTGATCTACTGGAGATGTTAGTGATTGGTGGACTCCATTTCTAAGCAAATGTTAGCTGTAGCTGCATACTCTTGATCCTGAAAGCAGAGAACAGGGGTTCAGTCTTTCTTCTAGAAACCAGTCCACATCCTGATAGATGGAAAAGAGGGGTCAGTAAGGACTTCTTTTTTAAGTTTAAAATGTGTATAATAATAAAAGGCTAAAATGTGTATAATACATGAAGAACGTAAAATATCAGACATTAAATGACCTCCAGACAAAGTGGACTGAGCTGATGTCTAAGAAGCAACAGGTTCTTTGTTCTGTTCCTGCGTTTTTAGTGTTCTGAATGTCTCCATCGCTGATGGTCGTCCTGATATTTATGAATGGTTTTCTGTCGAAGGTGTAGGTGTGTCGAGGAAAAGGTCAGCAGGTTGCCTTTGTTTTCCCTCCACCCTCATCTTTCTCTTCCCACACCACGCCGTTGATGTATCACACGGGAGGTCACTTTGAAGTTCAGTGCCGGGCGGCCGGCCCTCGCATCCCCTCTCTCAGATAGATGCATCTGATGACAGGCGGCGCTCGAGTGCGTCTGCGACACACCGCTTTGACATGTCATCGATGTCTGGGCCTCAGCCTACACCGCCGCCTCGTTTATGGAGGGAGAAGCAAGGTCTGATTGGAGGCTCAGAGCGCAGGGTATAAAGGTCAAGGGGGCGTTTTTTCAGAGCAGTGATACGCTGCCGTTTGACCTTATCGCTGCGCCGGCTCAGACTGGGCTTTGTGTCATGTGATATGAGAAGTGCAGGGATGAAAGAGGCTCATCGACACTGCAACACATGACATCAATGTCCATACTCTTATACATGTTTAGTCAGTGAGAAAGCCCCAAGATGTTCTTTTCTTTACACAAATCAAACATTTAAACCTAAAATCCTCTTGAAAATAAGTTTTTTTTTTCTTTTTTCTCTGTTCTCAAACTGTTCTCTCTGTTGGAGCTCAGTCTGGGGGGAATTCTTTTTTCTCCTCGTCTAGCCTCATGTTGTGTATTTTCCATTGTTATACCTCTCTGACCTGTCTTTCCCATGTGATGTTTGTGTAATGTATGTATGGTCGGAAGGGTAAGATGGCGCTGGCACGGCTGGCAGCCTTAACCCAACAATAGTAACACATAATAGTAACCAGGAACAACAAATTAATTGTAAATGATTTTATGTTAATATTTTGAAATCAGAAAACATTGGGTGGGTAGGCAGAAGGCACCCAAGTTTATGAACGTGATTACTCGAGCATGAGGCAACATAGGTGTTTGAAATGGATACAGTAGGTGGAATTTGAACTTGACCTCTGAACTCGACCTTTACCTTGATGTCGAGGTCAATGTCGAGTTTCCTGAAAATCCTGTTAATGGGACAATGAGGAGACGTAGTGTTTTGGAATTCTTACCATAGGTGCATCTACTGAAAATTTCAGACAAGTTCAATTCTCATTGACCTTGACCTCAAGGTCAGAGGTCAAGTTTTCTGAGAATCTTAGGAACGCGAAACTTAAAAAGTTAACTTAAAAATGATGCTAAAAGAGGAAAAAAGCAAAAAAGCAAGCGGTTGTAAAAACCTCAACTTCAAGATTGTCTGAAGCGTACGCCGAGGAGTTGTGCTGGGAGAACTTTTGGTTACAACATCGGGTGAAGGAAATGCAGGAAAATGCCACCACAGTGAGTTTGGAGGCTGCTCGAAACAAGGCCATAACTTTTAAGCTGAAGGAGACTCTAAAACCTGTGCTGCAGACCCCCAGGCAGGATTGTTCCCATCAGTCAGAAGACCTACCACAGATGGAGAGAGTGGAGCAAAAGAAGCCCACCTCCAGCCTTCTGACCACTGAGGGTAAAAATCCAGAGGACAGTGCAGATTACAAGCACATGAATCCTTGTGAGCAAAATAATAACGTTTCAGAGTATAAGGATGCCTTGGAGAAGATCAAGAAAGCACAGGTTTTTAACCATCATATTAAGGAAGAGCTGGCAATGTCTGAGTGGGAGGACGAAGAGACACTGATGAAGAGGGGTCAGAAAAGCGTCACAAGAAGCAGGAGAAGACAAAGAAAAATAAGAAGAGCAGGAATTGGTTTGTGAGGTTATTTACCTCCACAGAAGACAATTAAGTTCACATTTTTCACCGGAAAGTAGAAACTCTCTTTGTCCTGAGAATTTGACCTGTACCAGAAATAAAAATATGAAAGCAATTTCCACTGGCAACATGTTTGTTTTCTATTCATTGGAAAGCACGTTTAGTATTATAATTTAGTTTAGTTTAAATATGTCACCAACAAATATCTGTCAGAAAAAGTTATCGTCCTCAGCCCTTTGTGTCCAGCAGGCAACTCTTGCTATGAATTGGCTTAAAAATATTACAATGACAAAGATACTTCATTCGTCATTGCCATCAAAATAAAAAATAATTAACAAAAACATTAATCTGTTTTGAGAAATCTGAACGAAGTCTTTACAAAATGTGCAAAGCATGTGAAAGCATCGAGGTCTGAACATGGAGTTAAAGGAACTCAGTGGTAGGTTGTCAATTAGATTGTAATTTAGGTTTGTATACGTAACTGTACATAAAAATATAGTATATTTAATAGATGTGAAATGTTAAACATGGTGTTCCTAGATTGACAAGTCTTTAGAGAAAATAGATTTTGCAGTTCTAGTCTCAATTATAGATTGTATCAACTAAAACTTTTCACATAAAATCATGTGTCTAATCTGGTCTTATTCTGTGGGTTTTACTGGATAACCTCACTGCTTCATCCCTCTGAGAGTGATTATAGAAAATTGAGGAACAATTTGCGTAGCTGAGCAAAAACAGATCTTTTAAAACACAGACGCAGAATTTGTTGAAACTTCCCTATTCCAAAACACTGGGTAAACACCGAACTTAAGATTACTTAAAGCAGAGCTGCGGTTTGGCCGTCCGGTTTGCTGAAGCAAAGTACTTTTCCTTTAGTTTCAGTCCTGCTGAAGTGAGAATGGGTCACAGGGCAGCGTGACTTATTCTCACTGTAAAAAGTATATCTGCAGAAAGCCTTGAAGTCTCACTTTTCTTCTCTCACTGTAAATGTAGACGTCAGCAACACCATAAGAGTGTAAATAAAAACCAAAAACCTGCTGCTATCATCTTGTTTTGAAGATGAATTCCTGCTGATTTACTGTACGACAGTCTGACACCTGGAGTTTTATCAGAAAGCGCCGAGTGGCTTTCGAGCCCCTCAGGACCTTGAAATAAAGAGATACCTTTTTTCTGAATCAGCGTCTTCACGTCAATGATGATTCCCACATGAAAACTCTTCCTGAGGCCAAATGCGATTTAGGGAAACTTTGGCCAACATGCTGAGGTTGGGAAATCAGAAATTACAGGAGTTGTTTAGTCTTGTTGAAGAGAAGCAAAAGGCCAGCTTTCTTCTGTGTTTCATATGCAGTGGACAAAATATCTCAAATAAAAAACATCAGCTGTTAAAAAAAGCATAAACTGGAGCGAGTCAGGACAGCAATCTGCATTTTTGTCACAGATTAAGTTTCTTTTGTAGATTTTCATTGTAAATGCTTTGTTATGGACACATTTTGTTTAAAAAACCTATAGACAACATAAAATACAATACAACATAAACTGTGTGAAACCAATAAAACACAAAAATATGTTAAAACAAAACTACAAAGCAATTTGTAGGGAAAGAGAAAATACAAAAATATAAAACCCAGTAATAGCTTCTTCAGTTCTAAGGTCAAAGACCTGGATGACTGAGAACCTTCACAGACATAAAGACCAGTAATACACAAAATATCACCAAGAAATGTCACAATTTATGGAAAAACAGAAAAAAAAACAGACAAGAACACACAAAAAAAAACAAACCCAAAATGAAACATAACGCAAAACATTTTTTAAAAAACGTGGAAAACATGCATGTTTGATGTGCAAGTAATTAAATGCAAATGCTAAAAATGAAAACATAAAAAAATTACAGCAAACCCTGTAAAACACAAATAATATCATATAAAACCTAAACAATTATAAAGCTCTAAAGCTCTGTTAAAAATCACAGAAACAAATATTAAATCCAGAAACCTTAAAAAAAAAAAAAAAAAAAAAGTAATGCACAAAAATATTTTTACAACTGCACAGGCAAAATATAAAAAAAAAATGTCAAAAATAGAAAAAATGGAAAACCATAATATAGAAAAAATGTATTAAAACATACATAAAAATGAATTAATAATGAAAAATACAAAAAAAACATCCATTATCTTCTGCTTGCTCAGTCCTGGGCAGCAGGGATGTTGGAGCCTATCCCAACCTACATAAGGCCAGGGGCTGGACAGCTCACCAACCTTTCACAGGACTAACAGGCCAACAACCATTCACACTCACATTCACACCTACGACAAATTCAGAATCACCAGTCAACATTGCATGCATAGCTTTGGACTGTGAGGGGAAGCAGGAAGAAATCTATGCAGGCACATAAATATCATGCAAACTCCACGCTGGAAGACACCGGGCTAAAATCTAACTCTGGACCTTCTTGCTGTGATGTGAAAGTGCTAATCACTGCAAAACAAAAACGCAAGACAAAAAACAAAACTATTTCACAACACAACAAGTTCTGAGACGACATTTTTTGAGTTCAGAAGTGCCCCGTTCCCCCACTCAAATGTTTTTTGTTCAGTCAATGAAAAACAGCACAGAAAACTTAAGTATTGGGCAGCTAACAGCTCGCCTCCAGAGTTCAGAGGTCAGGAGGAGGTCGCTGTGTCTCTCAGAGAGGTCAGAGATGTTAATGAATTCAGAGCAACAGGTTAAGGCAACACCCTGTAAAGTGTAACCTGCTCTGACATGTGGAGATGAGCCTATAGGAACTGTCCTGCTGGTGAGGCGTGTTGTTATGCACGCGCTCTCCTCTAGCTAATGTAATGATTAACGCATGTACAAAAACAGTTGCTACTTGTGTTATCTGTCAGAGGTTTTCCATCATTTGCATTGTCACTAACGGGCTGCAGAGCACTGAGAGTGTTCAGTTATGCCCGCACTGAATTATCTGCTTGATGACATGAAAATACGCTCATTATCTAATCAACACCTTTATAATTCCGCTCAAGAGACAACTTCTGGAAGATAGCTTAACTTCAAACCTTTTGTTTTCATTCTGGTTCAATACAATATATTTTTCCTGAAGACAAAACACATCCTAAAACACAGACATCTTCTAAAAAGAAATGAAAAAGGGGGATAAGACATGTTTCAGATGATAAAACATAAAATTTCTCCAGTTTTCCAAAAGAAAAATGTTCATAAGTTCATAAGTTCTTATCATGTTATTAGGAGTGTTATATGTTGTGTAGAAAATGTTAAAAATGCCCAATAAACTTCCCTCATTTTAAAGCTTCATGATACCTGAAAACAGAAAAACCACAGAGGTGTCACATTTCCAAACCAGCAGCGTCTCTGGCCACCATCCTTCACGTCTGAACAACACTCAAGTCCACGTCCAAGTCTACGTGTGTGGGTGTCCAAACAAACCTGCGCGAGTAACCTGAGAGCGCTGACCTGGGCATCAGGCCGTATCGAAGGTGGAGATCAGCTCATGTTGGAGGTGCCGTTATCATCTCCCAATCTCTGGACCTTTTCCAGACCACTCCACCTCAGCTTAACCCCGTGACCCCAACGCCAAACGCTTTCAGAGGCCCCTGCAAGGTGTGGGAGCATCAGATAAGGATGTCCACAGAGTGTGCGTATGTGTCAGTGGTTGAGTCTGAGGCGTGTTTGTGTTGGTAGATAAGTGTGAAGGGCTGAGTTGTGCTTTGGGACTTCACATTATTACTGGAAATAACAGCAGCGTGAAAAGTTGCATACGTTTTGAATTTGCTGAATCAGCTCTGGAATTATTGCCATGTGACGCTACCTTGTCTGCCATTTTGGATGTGCTACAATCATGGTGAGAATCTAGGGTTGAGTAAATGTGACCCAAGTCACACAGGCCTAAAGATTTGTCTGCAACCATCTGGCAACCAGTGGTCATGAAGGGAAAATGAGTATTCCCTGACCAAATGAGTTGCTGGAGGGTGATGGTAGACTCTGTGACCGTGGCTTTAGCAAAAAAAAACCTTTACCATGGGAAATACTCGTAATTCCTTAGTGGTTGAGAAAAACCTCCTTGCAATTGCAGATTGGGATGTCTTCATTTCTCCAGATGGTTATAAATCAAGTTTAATTTTGAAAAGTCAGGTCAACACCATCTTGATGGCAACATAATGAAAAAACAAATAGTCTTTTTTAACCCTGAAACCCCAAAAAACTCAAGAGTGCCATCTTCATGATGCCAGAAGGTTAAATATCCTAATTGTTGAAGACTGATCATTAAATAAAATGAGCTTTTAAAGCCTAAATTTGTTCTGTTAAAGAGCTGACACGCATGAAGAAACAGCAGATGAAATTCCTCAGATTGTGGATCTGTGTTTACACTGGATTTTTATGTGCTCTCATTCGGCCTTTATGATCATTTTTATGGGAGCAGAAAACCCCCATGTGCTTATTTTACCCACGACCCTTTGCGACCTCTCCTCATCGAGCTGAGGGCTGCTGGCTCTTCGCATCCCAGGAAGGGGTTGGCAAGGATTCACAGAGCCGCCTGTCAAAATGTTGATGCTAAACTTACAAATGCTCCACTCCGAAGTGGCTTTAAAAGGGAAATGTGTTTAGGAACAGACAGGAATGATGAGGTGGCGTGGACGTGCAGATGCACCCGGCTCCCCTCGGAGCAGGATACGAGCGCCTGCCATAAGAATGCGGAGTATTTTCTGGCTAAAGCTAAAGCTGTAAACAGAGTGGATTTGAAGGTGGCGTGTGGATCACCAGGTGCTGAGTTTTTGTTTTGTTTTTGCAAGATATCTCCTATCTCCAGAGCTAACAATAAAAGGGTCAACACTGTGAAAAAGAGTAACAAGTATTCAGAAAACCTGAATATTGTTGGTTTTTGTGGACCAGATGGAGGTGATAGTAGCTAAAGTTGCCATCTACTGGAAGCTTAAATCTCAGCGCAAGGATTTCTGATTGGTTCTAAGTTCATATTTTGTCAAAACAACTTTATTAAACAACAACAACACAGGAAAATGTGTCCTATGTTAGAAATAGATAACTGGATGTGGGAAAAGTCTTACTTTAATTGTAGATAGGATAGAATTGAAAGCTAACTTTTCTCTAGGCTGTTACGATGACACAATATATTTCCATTAGTTATAGGAGCACTGAATGATTTCCAGAAGCTTGCCAGCTTACCACCCTCATGTTGGCTCTTACTATAGAAAGTAATTAGTTATTCAGCTTTGCTTTGTATTGGTACATCATTTATTGATGGATAAAATCGGCATACAGAAGGAGTGGATCACACTAGCTGCTGAAAGAACTGAAGACAATTAGTATTTCCTCTCAGATGCAACTTTGGCAGCAAACAGCTGATGATTAGCTAGCTATAATTTAACCACACTGCATGTATGTGGTGATGGTTAATTTGCAACAGTAGCTTACAATGCAGTTTGAAATTGGTTAGCTAAGTGAGCAGATCAGTCCTAATCCGAGTTTGGATTCATTAGTGAACTTATCCATTTAAGTATTTTATTACAGAAGATAGCTGGGTATTCGTCTGCCAGCTAACATTAGCCTGAAGACATATACATAGCTTGGTGTCAGAAAACCAAGCAATCCCTTCATAAATCCAACATCTGGGCAAATGTGCTTCAGGAGATGAAACTAGCTTTCTTCTGGTTAGTAATGTTAATTTTTGCCTGCTAATGTGGAAAGATTTTCTTGTTACTTAATGTTAGCATTTATAAGTAAATAATAAGTAATTAATAATAAATAAAATGATATAAAATATAATACAGCACTGATACCAAGCATAGCATCTAGCTAGCTAATCTTAGCTTTATGTTAGCCTACCATCTTACTTGATATCTAACAAGTAACAGTGTTGCAGTGTTGCCAACTTGGCGACTTTGTCGCTATATTTAACGAGTTTCCAGACCCCTTAGCTAAAAAACCCCCTTTGCTAAAAAAAAGACGTGAAAGCACGTATCGCTTTTACTCTCAACCAGCAGCGGGTGCTGTAACACAGTCAGTTCTTCCTTTACTCTTTTACTCTTATGCTGTTTTGTGGATCACAAGGTTTAAAACTACTTATAAACACACACACAAAGTAACTCCACCAGAGGGCCTATTTCGGGTCACTTTTGATGGTCCAAGCCCGGGTAAAGGAGCAGGGTTGGAATTGTGACATTAAAAAAAACAATAATTGCTAAAAGAAATTTAATTTGTAGTTCTAAATAAACTCTAAATGCATTTAGAACGTTTTTTACTCACTTTATGTCTCTTCCACGATGTTATTTCTCTCCAACAACATAGGTTACAATTAGATTAGCATGACCAATTATGCAAATTAGGCGATGACGTCATTTAGCGACTTCTAGCGACTTTTAGGACAACCAATAGAGATTTTCCTTACTGAGGAGTTGGCAACACTGCAGTGTTGCTAAAGGTAGTTTCACATAGTACACGGCACACACTGTGCTCTGAAAGTCATTCTTCTCTACTGCTTTGGCCACACCGAGTAAAGTGCAACGCAAGCACTAAGTTCAAACACAGAATATCAAAAACGGATGGAAGAAGAGTTGATTCTGTGCGTATCCGAATTCAGCAAAAATATGACACAATTTTACATCCATATGGGGAGGAAAGCAGTTTTGTGGAAACAACACACTCTTCACTAATATCTCTCTCTAAATGAGAGATGCATGTTTTGAAATGGCAGGGAGCCGGCATCTCTAGTACAAAATAATGACAGCAACATCAGCACAGTTCAGGCTAGGGTTAGCTCAGTGCAACATGTGCCACATCCTACATGAAAGGGCCTTAACAGCTGACACTGGGAGCAGAAGAGAGACACTGAGGCATAGTGGGGGGTGAAAACTGCCAAATAAACAATAAAGAAATTGATGAATGACTAAAAACAAAGGGAACTCATATAAAATTAAATGCAACAGAAACACCACAGAAAAGAAGTATTAAAACAACAAAAATAATTAAATACATCTTAAATTAAAACAATTAAAGCCTGCATTTATTTTCCTATGTATAATTTTTTTCTTTTGATTGATTTCATTTTCCAATTAATACATTAATTAGTTTGCTGCATTTCTGCATTTATGTTATTTTCTTCTTTGCATGTTTCCCCTATTTTTCCCAAATGTATTTCTTTGTCTATCTACATCATTTAGAAATGTGGAGATACTCCTTCAGTATTCAAGTGACAGATGTTGGGATAACTTTCATTTCAAATGTCAATTTGTCAAACTTTATGTATTTATTAACACCCACAAATATTTCCAATTGCTTTTTACTACAAATAAACATCACTGTTTCATTTATTAATTCATATGTTTATGTATATGTATTTTTTAATGATCCAGTTTTGGTTATCTATGTTGATATTTTTGATTTGATACTTGGATTTTTGATATTTTTATTTGATCATTTGTGTACCTTATTGACATTTTTCTGCTGGGCTATTTATTTACTTGTTTCCTTTGACTCTTAATATCTTTAATTTATTGTTGGCAAAATAAATGACAAAACAAAATGATTTGATCTGATTTCCATTGTAGGTGAATTTTTAAAAACACAGTTTCCTCATCAATTTTTTAAGCCTATTACTTTATAGAACAATATAGACACAAGGCTAATTTATGAATTATGTTCCTCTAGAACGACGACTTCTCTGACAAGGTGAAAAGGTCACTTTTTATTCTGAGTTTGAGTCAAGGACTCTTGTCCCACTCGACCCAATGAGCACAGGTCGAGGAGTTTAAAGTGTGGAGGGGAAGGTGAAGGACTCTGGGTTCAGCTTTGGGGTTGAGCATCAGGCTCTGTGAAGGGATTAAATGAAGAGCCTTGTAAGGTGGACTTCAGCGGGCAGAGCAGCCAGCATTCCTTCTGCTACAGCCCATCAACCGCCACCTCTTAAAATCGGACGGGCCGATTGTGAGCAGCACGCCTGGGCCTCCGCCTCCACCTGAGGATGGAGCCGGCTTCTACCACGACTCACCCCATGGATCACTCTTAACGATGCGAACAGTTAGATCTGTGTAATGTTGTTTCCTTGCTTTGTTAGCAACAGATATGACACTGAGGATTATCCAAGGATGAGAAAAAGGTGTCTGTTCTTTCCACAGTTTGGACATTTCATTAATTCCTCTGTTCCTACAACTGTTTTTAAAGAGCTGTCAAACTTCCATCCTTCCCTTTTTGTCTCACGATGGAGGTGATTCACACTTCCTGATGACGTCAGGATCGCCATCTTTAGGGAAGTAGTTTCGCCAGTCACCGGGAAGTGACAGGGAGGAAGTTTTTATGACTTTTAAAGGCTCTGATGTAAACAGAGGAGGTGCCACATGAATTTTTCTCATCTGTAGTGCTGTATGGAAGACCAACGCTGCCAAAAGATGGAAGCAATAACTAAATTACTCAATGAAAAATGGATCAATGTATCCAAAATCTTTCTAACAACTGGATCTAGATTTAGTAAGCAGGGCAAATTACTGTGTGTCTGCAAAAATAAACTGATTGGTGTGGAAAGTTCACCATTTAATCTGCTGACAAGATTCAAACTCATAAAAAAACAGTTGCTTTCAATAATATGCAACCTAGGCCACCAAAAGCAGAACAAATCAGACGCTGAGAGTTAGAAGCTCATGCACCAGTAAGTGTAGCTTGTGTTTTATAAATATATCTGTGATAAGAAGGAATTTCGGCAGACAGAGAAGAACAGTTTTAGTATTACATGCAAGCGCCTTGAGGCGACTTTTGTTGTGATTTGGCGCTATATAAATAAAATTGAATTGAATTGAATTGAGGTCCTCTGTATAAACCTCAAATCTGTCTAACAGCTGACCTGTTGCATGTGCAGAAGAATTCAGATGTGTTAATGCAACAAGTGTCCAACCCTCAGTCACTTGTTGGCAACAAATTGAGCAAAATATGAGCAGGCATTACTCAGACAGACTTCACAGTCACAGTAACAGCTTTAACTATTAAAGAAAAGCAAAATTCCCGAAAGTCAGTTTGTGATGTTGCAGAGCTCTGTGTGTGCACTCTTTAATTTTGTTTAAATACAGTCTCACTGAGGAAATCAGCAGTTGGAGACCACAGCATGACCAAAATTAAATGCAATCTGTTTGTGATAATAATAAACACAAATATATTAACTGTGGTTTATCTTCATACACAGAAATTCACATTAACTGCTTACATTCAGGGTGCACCAGAACCTAGTTTTGATGCATGCTCAATCATCCAGGTGAGTACAACCCAGAAAGTTGCTTCTGTTCATCTGGACGTAGCGTTTTCAATGGGAGAAATGTTTCCTCACTCATCCAAGTGACTTCTTTAGTCTCAACTGATTGCAGGTTTCCCCAACCTTATAAACAGAACCTTTGTGATTGTTTGTGCATAGGTACTGCAAACGTACTGTGTGATGAACAGAAGCAACTTTTTGCATGTAGTGGCTGCAGGATGGCAACTTAACTGCCAAATGACATAAGTGCTTGGCCACATTTATTTAATATATGAATATAACCAAAATATAACCAGCTGGAAACCAAATTAGTCCAGTCCCCCACTCCAAAGAGACATGTTACAGGTAAGTTGAACTCACTGGTCCTGATTGCAACATCTGTCTACAGTACATTTATAAAGTAGATGCTGAGAGTGATTGCAGTCAGTCTGAGTCAGAGTGGAGTTGTTTGGAAACAGGTTGCCACCCACACCAGGTGACCTGTGCAATCATCTTGGGATCAAAACTGGACACCAAGATGCAACACCCTCATCCTCTGGGTGGCCAGTTGGTTACCGCAACTACTTGCAATCATTGGATGTTTCCTAGTTGCAGGGAGGTTGGCATCATATTTATACTCAGTGTGGCTTACGCACTGTAGATTGATTTCTCAGTAGAAATATAACTGAAAACCTGAAAACACTTCCAACCCCTCGGCTCAATAAAAAAAAGAAGCTTTGCTTACTGTAACAGTTTTCTCCACAATACTTGATCTCATCCACACAAGTCATTAACTCATTTATAATTCACCCTTTTCTTGCTGAGAACAGGTCTGGAGGTAGTTAATAACACTGGGCTGTAAACAACACCCCAGTGCCAATGAACTCAATGAAGTCAACAGAATATCTTGACTCATGTTCAGTCATCCAGATAAGGAAATCTGAGAAAGATGATTCTACTGAGTCATTTAGATGAATGACAAAACAGAATCATTTTTTTGGAAAGCCAGCAGAACCCAGATCCCGAGACACCTAAAATCAACGAGTAAATACTCTCAGCTTAAATTTATCCATTGAGCCATCACAGCAAGCTTTTTACACTGACTTTGTTCCTTTTACCTCAGGAGACTTCTGGAAGCTTTTCAGTCAAGAAACAAGCTTCTTCCACTACCAACTTTTCCCTCAATTAACATGAACCTAAGACGCACCTGAAAAAACCAAACAGGATTTATGAAGCTGTAGGAATAATGCTAGGACATAAATGTCTACATCCACATGTTTGTGGCCTTTGCCCACTATCTTTCTTAGAACAGGAGAAAACCACAGCAGCTCTAAGAACAAGCAAACATCTTTCACATGTCAGACATTTTTCTAGGAACATTAGAGGTCACTTCTCCACTTCCTTTAAACTTTGTTCTGCTTTTTTTTTTTACGTCAAGTTTTTAGCAAAGTTTTTTATTCTCTAAATTTCTGAGGATTCAGCAATGCTGGTAAACGTAGTGTTGTAGGGAACCTTGATGTCATTTTTGACAGTTGTGTTTCAACAAGCTTTTTCCATTTAAGGGCCCTCAGGAAGGTGAAAACTTGCCACCCTCATCATGACTCTGACAAAATCGATTCACACCTTCATCACTTCTTGAGTAGGTTCCTGTGAATCTTTGTATCTTAGCCTCAATCCGCTGTTGCTTTGTCACCTACTGGCTGTAAATAATGCCACATCAAACCTGTACTGATCTCCCAGTAAGTAACAAGCAGTAAAAAGTCATTACTGCTTGTTTTTAAGCGTATTAGTAGTCCTGTGCTATTTAACTGAACATTTGCAGCTCTTCACTCCTGTAAAGAGCTTTGATGTCTACAAAGTAGCTGCTTAAAGGTTCCTAGATCCAAGGTAAAAAGCAGAGGTGAAAGAGGCATTTCGATGGTGGTGTCTAATCTTTAGAACAGCCTGACTTTTCACATAAGAGTTGCCCAGTCACTCGGTCTTTTTAAAACACTCTTAACAACCTGCTTCTTCTCACGGTACAGAATATCTTTACTTTTCATTGTGCAAGCCCAGTCATTCTTAGGTCTGTTGTTTTTAATTGATGTTCTTGTAAATCAGATTATATGTTCTGTTGTGTTTTTAGTGCATATTTGTTTTTGATGTACTTATCATCATCATCATCATCAAGCCTGTAGACTCCTCATGGAGCAACAACACCACGCCAACAGACTCTGTTCTGGACCGTTCTCTTCAGCTGGGTCCACGTCATTCCAGCAACCTTCACTTCGCTCTCGACAGATCTTCTCCATGTCTGTTTGGGTCTCCCCACTTTCCTTTTTCCTTCTGGGTTCCAGTCCAGTGCTTGCCTTGTGACGTTGTCGAATGGTTTTCAAAGTGTGTGGCCCATCCAGCCCCATTTTCTCTTCTTGATGTCTTGACCGACCGGGTTCTGTCTGGTTCTCTTCCACAGGTGTGTGTTCGAGATCTTCGCAGGCCGTCTGATGTTGAGGATGTGTTGCAAGCACTTGTTGATGAAGATCTGTATCTTGCTGGTAATGGTGTTGGTCACCCGCCACGTCTCGGACTCATACAGGAGGACTGCTTTCACATTGGTGCTGAAGATGCGGATCTTGATGTTTTTGATGAACTACAGGGCATTATTTGCCAGAGTAGCTGCATATGTAGCAGTTCACTTTTATTTATATACCACCCAATCACAACAAAAGTCAACTCAAGTTGCTTTACATTGTAAGGTAAAGACCCTAAGATAATACAGAAAAACCCCAACAATCAAATGACAATTAGCAAGGACTCGGCGACAGTGGAAAGGAAAAACTCAGGTTAAGGGTGAAAGGAGAAAGACATCACAAGGTTAGGTGGATGGAGCTCTGACCTTTTGTATTAGAAACATTAAATCTTTGCCCAAAAAGAATGTTAAGGGTTACATTTACTCTTTTATGTGCACATATTGTTGGCATCTTCTTTTAAACTGAAGAACATTTTCAAGTTTTTCAGGTGGGTCAAATAAAGGCACTCTCCTGCAGGAGGGAATCATGTTGTATTGTGAAACTGTTGCATGAAAGCCAAACATCACAATAAAAATATATGAAACATGCAGTCTTAAATAAAGCTTTAACCTAAATTTATAAGCTGTTCATCCAGTAGTGCAGCCTAACTGACAACAGTGGTTAAATGATTACAAATGTCCAGCTAATCCAGTTTTAAGGTGCACAACTTCTGACTTCTGCAAAGATTAACGTAACGAAGAAATGAATACGCACCAGTTCTTCCTGGTACTGACTGTTTTGCTTCTCAAAGTGAGGATCAAAACATCAACAAGAAGTTTGTTTTCGTGTGTCATCCCTTTGTGTTTGTTTTTGAATCTGCGCTGGATATCTTTCTCATGTTCTAGTGATGCCATTGCTGCAGGTCCTGACTTGAGTTTACAGTAACTGTGAGTCGTCAGCAGCGTTGCTCAATCTGTGGACTTCCTTCAGTGTGCATGATCACTGTGTTGTAACGCTGCTTACGCATTTTTTCTCTCTGTGTGTTGCTTTTGCTGCATGTCTCATAGCAATGTGTGTAACATTGTGTTGCAATGATACATTTGCAAAGAGTGCATGGATTTAATGTAGTTACATAAACCAACAAAAAGTTGATCCAGCAATTTTCATCTTCTACATGCAAAGAAAAGGATTACATAATCAAAAGAACTTTACCTCTGCAGTCTTTAGTGCAAATCTACTCTCTGTCTGTACTTTTCCACACAGAACAGTATTTAAATGTTTTTTTTTGAAAAATAATCCTTAAAGCTTTGATTTTTACAGATAACCATATGAAAACCAATAATTCATGTTCAGTCACCTTGCAAAGTATCGCACTGAACAGCAGAACTATCATTGTCCAAAGATGAAACTGTCCTTCATCCTCTGAATGTGGTGTTCCACAAGGATCCATTCAAGGTCCTCTTTTATTCTAACTGTACATGTCATGTCTTTCAGAAACACTGTATTCTAGATCTCAAATCCTGGATGGCAGAAAACTTCAATTCTTGTTTTTTTCTTTATAAATATTTGTTCGAACTGTAGCAATCCTTGAGGGTGTTTCCTTCCTGATTTGTAATAATCAAGAAGGAAACAACTACCAAGGAAACTACCCTGCAGTGCTGTGCAGGGTAGTTGAGAACCAACCTCAAAATAATTTAAATAAATTAAAACTGGTTTTACTTCTTAGAAAGAGCTCTCCACATCTTTATCACCTCTCAGCTGAAGTAACGTAACTCTCTGCATATATTCAGGTTGTCCACTTCCATCTTTTTTTATTGTAAAGTGTTCATGTAGCTGCTCAACTTCTGACTGGTGAAACAGAAAGATTTAACGTTTTACAATCTACTGTTCACCTTCTTATCAGATCCTGTAACATAACAATAGCATATCTCCCCTGTTCTGGCCTCCCTTCACTGGCTTCGACTTTTACTCCATATTTATAAATAAAGTTGGATTTGCTTTGAGAAACTGCAGATTTTGACACTTTAGTTTCCACTGGGCTTCACATGGGCTTTCCCGAGCATACCAAGGTTAGCAACTTAGGTGTTGTGCTGAATAGCTAGGGTTAGCAGGTAAGCCAGTGGTAGCCAGAAATTACTGGTCCTGGCCAAAAGTAAACGTCATATCTATGGTCTACAAGACCAGCGGGACTTTTCCAACAAAAAACAATAGGGTTATGAGACACATCAGTGTAAATATCTGTTGGCATCATTTTATTCAATGTTATGACTGCAGACACATTTATTTATTGCTGATGTATGATGGAGGCTCTTGCAGTATTTCAAACACTCAGGAAAGTGAGAGTGAGGAAGCAGAGATAAATGATGGTGTCTCTGTGAGAGTCCATGATCCTTTTCATGTGCTTCCCTTTGTGCTAAGCAGAGAAAACCTCTAACAGAGTCCAGCTGTGAGGTTCACAGAGCCATGCTGTGCTACAAGACAAATTACACCTCCTCTCAAACCATACATCACCTCGTCCGAGCTTGTGCTCTTCTCGCCCTCCTCGTCTTTGGCCTCACCATCCAGCCTCACGGGAAACTGACAGCAGCTGTAAGAGAAGAATGATAAAAATGGTTTCTTTTACATCCTAGTAACAGGCTCCTCAGCAGGTTCAATTATTAGAAATAGGGTAATTTTTCATAATATGTTGAGTTCATCAAAGACCCACCTAACTGGTGAAGTTGACTTGGTCTTCACATGTAAAGATTTGGCAGATTTCTCTCCTAAAGCGCTCTTAAAGGAGTTCAGATTCTGATAAACCAAAACTGTCTGTAAAACCTGCTTCTTATGGTCTTGCTGTCTGTCAGCTGTTTGAAAAGTGTTTTTAGGTTTATGGAGTAAATGCTTCAAACTACAGGATACATGTTGCTCCAAACTGGAGGGACTTTAACGTCACATCATGTCTGCACTCTAACAGGCGACATTTCAGGGTGGTACTGATGATGCGGTGAGCGAGCCTACCTCAAACATGTGGCGAGCGTGTGGACTGCACTCCATCTGAACCCGGCTTGCCACCGCAGTGCTGCATGGGAGTCATTAGCGGATAATTGGGAAGCGTGTTTTCGTCGCTGCTGTGCAGCAGTACACCGGAGATAAGCACGAGTGTTTTGGTGACATCAGAAACATTCGTGAGGTTTGGACTTCCTCTCATTTTGAGGCTGACGGCGGCGGTAGAAGCAGCTACAGAAATAAAATGGCTCCTGAGGTTTGAGGACACTTCCACTCCTCCTGTCTCGTCTGCTGTTTTCTGATGTTGTGTCGCACATCTGGCTTGTGCAAAATAGATATAACAATAAAGGTTTTACAAAATTAAACTTATGACTGCACGTTAACCAGGGTATCTCCTGATACTGAGTGCAGATGTGATACTAATAAACACAACTCTCATTGTGAAGAACAGATTGGTAATCTTCATGTTTAGGGCCTCTGGCTCAACTTAACTTCAGGTTCTCAGTCTGAAATGAACTCAACCTTTAAGAGTTATTTTTAAAATATTTAAACGTACCCTTTTCTCCAACACAATAGTTTCTAGTTCCTCATTTATTCCCTGAACACTTCCATCTTCTGTAAAAACATTTTCTTATGAGCGAATGTCCATTTCAAACAACATTAAATCCTTAATTCCTGTTTATTTCAAGAACGAAACCACCAAATTAATGTCCTTAAGTACCATGGTTACTGAGTGATAATAAAACATGTTGTAGTAAATAATAAAGTGCTATTAACAGTTAAAACGTCAGCATTTAAAGGTGCTTTTTGTTTAAACAATCTTTAAACAGCTGCGATCGGTGGAGGTGCCAGAGACTTCGTTTTGCTGCTGTTTCCAGTTACCTCTTTCTACTACAACCACCACACACAGAAATCAGCAGCTACTCTACAGCAAATATTATAACCTTTCACACAAAAACCATAAGCTCAGTCACCAGCTAAATCTGTATTGCTTCTATTAATATAAATAGATGAAAGAGCATAGGACAGTGTTAGGACACTTAGTTTGTGCTTCAGCCACCAAAAGTTTGACATTTATAACAGACAACAGAGAGAAAACAATCTTGCATTTACAATTAGAACTCTATAAAGAGTCAGTAGTGCAGGTTACTGGCTGGAGAGTGGCAAGTGTTTTGTTTTTTCTTGGAAGATGAGAAGACTGTGGTCCATCTTACAGAAGATACCGGAAGTGTCAGAAATCATTCTGTCAGCTTGTGGATGTATATAAATGCATCTTTGCACGGCTTCAGGAAGGACACAAACTCCTGAGAGTTCATATTTTCTTTGCCATAGTTGGTAGTCCTTGTAAGTACTAAAAAAGGTACATTTTATTCCCACTTCTTTCTGTTTAACAGTTATCTGCTATACACCTCAAACTTTTTCAACCACTTTATTCAACTTTTGAACACCAAGCAACAGATAAGTTTGACAAAACAGTACAGACACTAACAGGAACCCTGTTTCTTAATGGAGGATATGTGCGCTTTAACAAAAACCTAATTTTAAACCTCAAAACACACCACGCAATGCAACAGACCTAGTCTGGTAGAGGCAGAAGGTTTGAGCTATGGTTGTTTTTCATGTTTAAGAGGTTGTAGCGCTTCCAATGTCTGGAAAGACGTTCCTTATCCTAGTACCTTATAGGCATCAGAACAAACATGAGGTTCTCATACAATATTTAAAACCTGTTAATACACTGCTTGAGACATTTTACCCTTTCTTTAAGCCTTTTATTACAAAGAATGTATTAAAGCCATTTTAAGACTTTTAATTCTATTTTAACCAGATTTTTAAAAAGCATTTAAGTAACAGCTGTCTTTATGCACAACACGTTTTGGTGTTGTTAAAAGTTCTGTTGGCGAGATATCAGCTGAAGTTGAAACAGAGCTGGGTCGTACTCATATGTAATACCACTTCTAACCACCAGATGGAGTGTTAGCCTAGCATTTATACGGAATGCATGGTGCTATCATACTTATTGGGATCGTTTCGGTAGCTAGAAGAGCTCAAACTGTGCTTGTTTTTTTAACGAAAAGAAAAAACGTGATAAAACTCACAGTAAAAAATCTGCTAAAATGGTGCCACCCAGTGGTGAGACTGTACAAACAGTACTTTTAACTGCCCCACACTGAAACATTGATGAAGCAGGTTCTAGGTTAAGCCTGCACACAGGTTGTGGTGGTTTTTTTAACCCTTGAGCTGATCAGCTTCCTCCCCTGGAGGCCTCCCTTTTGTTTTCATTTGTGCCGTTAATCGATTTAAGCTAATCAGCTAATGAATCATTTAATCCACCAACAGATTACAGGAGCCAGGGAGGCGGCAGTGGTGCCATCATGACTCCAGCACTCCATTCTGACTCGGTGATCTGATGGCAGGTGATTCGCCTGTGTTCATCCGGCTAGTCCGCACAGACATAAAACCACATTCATGTCCCTTCAGCACCGCGATCTATCATAACTGTGACATAAAACCTGCAACAATCATCTTGTAGTGCAGACAGCTGGCGCGTCTGATCCTCACTGATTGGTTTTAGTGGCACACATAAAGCTGATTAGCACCACATCGACGGTCCCGCTGACCTGTCACAGACACCACGGACAATGGGACCTGTCTTGAGTGTGTGTGACAAAGCAGTATTTGCAGTGAGCCCAGCCTCTGTTACATACATCGTCACTGTGATCATTCCTACCTGAAGATTAAAGAAACCCACTGCATCCTCAGCAGCTCCATACCTACATTAAAGGATGGAAAGAGCATGGGCAGAGGACAGAATGGAAGTCAATATGCGGCATGTACATACACATCGATGTGTTTCCGGTGGGAGAGGAGGAGAGGCACATGGAGGGTAACCTGGGGTCATGCCCTCATTTCTCCATCCCCTGGGCTGAAGTGACGTTACACCAGCTCATAGTTATTTATGAGGAGCTTTTAATGGACCAGAATTCAAAGCAAAAACAATCCAGCATTGATACTTGAGAACTGAGTGCACATGCTGTCTTCTTGTTTGATGGCAGATACTCCCTTCACCCTGGCCAAAAAAGCTAAAATGACCAAAGAAAAAGTGGAAAACAGCTAAACATGAGAGGTTTTTGGACAAAGTTTTTGTTTTTTCCATTGTTTAAGCACTGCTTCCAGCCAAGAGTGATACCATACATGCCCTATAGCTGCAGAAAAGGCTAAAACTGTTATCTTTTTACAAAAAAAACAGCTAAACATGAGAGGTTTTTGGACAAAGTTTGTGTTCTCCATTCTTTATGCACCAGTTGGAGCACCGTTTAAGCACCAGCATCGTTTCAAAAGTACCGGTTTGGCACCGGTATCGGATAAAACCTAAACGATACCCATCCCTAGCGGGGATTTGGTGAGGCCAGCTTCTACCCGCAACTGTCAGAGGAAAACGTGAGTGAAGAGGAATCCGCCGTCAGCAAGGACAGCGTGTTCTCCATGAGCTTGAGAGCAGTACCATCACCCAGGCCCGAGCGACAGAGGAGTTTCTCGGCCACTCTACATCAGATAGGGAGTATCACTGCCGCAGCAGCGCCTTGAGAGTGATGTATTTCCCTTGGGTGGAGGGATCCTGGAGGAGGGTCATCACACAGCGGGTGGACAGTGGATCCAGCAAGGCCACCACATGATGGTATTTCGTGTCATTGGCTGAAACACCACAAAGAGCAAACTGAGCTTCGACGTGCACGGACCATGAAGGAGCCAAAAATTTGTATTATATTTATCACAGATAGTGAAAACCCTTGGTCCTCTCTCGATCTATGTTAAATACTCTATCAGGAATTCACTTTTGGCTCGACTCTTACATTAGATGGGCATGTGAATTCTCTGGTTCGGTCTTGTAATTATCATTTAAGAAATGTGGCTAGGTTTAGCCCTATTTTATCTCGCTCGGAACTGCAGATTGCTATACATGCATTCATTTACTCTAAGCAAAGGTTCTCTGGATCGTCTACAGGTTGTGCAAATCGCTGCTGCTAGGCTTTTGACAAAATCCTCTGGGTATTCACTTGTGACACCGTTGCTATCTCAGCTACACTGGCTTCCTTTTGAATTCAGAGTCCATTTTAAGATCCTGATCTTGACTTATAGAGCTTTGCATGGCCTGGCCCCAGCCTACCTGATCTGCTACAGCCCTATGTCCCTAGCAAGTCCCTGAGGTCATCTGATCAGGGCTTACTTGCTATAAAACAGACTAAGGTGAGAACTAAGGGTAATAGAGCTTTTGCCACTGTGGCCCCTAGACTGTGGAACACTCTCCCCCAAACCTTAAGAACTGTGGACTCAGTAGTTGTTTTTTTTTTAAAAAACAACTCAAAACACACCTTTTTAGAACTGCTTTTGGTTAATTTTTGCCTTTTTCATATTGTCTGTTTTACCTTTTTATGACTTGTTATCTTATGTGCAGCACTTTGTGACTCTGTCTAGAAAGGTGCTATATAAATAACATTTTTATTTATTTATTTATTTTAAAAACCGGCAGCTTAACCGCCACAGCAAAAATTTAAATGTACAGCTCTCCTATCACTTCCAACATAAATGAAGACAGAAAACTAAACAGCAGTGACGTTTGTAGGGTTACTGAAGTTGGGCTAGCTGGTATATAATGATGTGTTGTGTGGTGGCTTGCTACACAGCTATGGTTAGCATAATATAAACACTGGAGCTGGAGGATGAACGCTAACTTTTTTCCACTCAATGAGGGTTCCCGATGGTTAGGAACAAATGTAACTGCAGGGCAGGATGCAGTAAACAGACCAAACTTCAGTCAGGAGAACAACTGCAATGTAAGGTTAGTCATTAATATACTACTGCATGGGCTGGGCTGTAGTTACATTGTAAGGTTTTAAAAATTGAACTTTAAAATGAATAGTGATGATAAAAACCGAGAGAGGCCGACAGTGATCACTGACTTTTTTAGGGGCTTGTTCATATTAAATAGAACAAAATACAAAGTATTAAAACATGTTATAAACACAACAGCCTTAATAAATGCAGAGTAGTTTGGACCCGGAAGCAAGATTCATCAGGTCATCATTTAAAGACCAGATATCCCACCTGCTGTGAATGTTTTAATGCAGTACAGTTGTTATTATTATCACTTGTCACATCCTGTCTATGACAGTTAAAATAAATAACATTCATATAAGAAATAAAATTGTCTGTGTAAACTGTATGTGGTGGTGAATAGGCCTATACTACTGTACTTTAATGCCGGTCATAACGGTGGTACTTCAAGAGCCATATATTTTATGAGGTGGTACTCATTGGGAAAAGTTTGAGAACCACTGGAAAATGGCACTGAAAGTTGCTTGCGTTTAAATAGACTTTGCTTTATTTTTATTTAAAAATACAGCGTGAATGACGCACCAGAACATCATCAAAATGACTCTACGCAAAGCTAAAATAAACGTTGTTCACAGGTAAACAGCTGAAGACACTCAGACACTGTACGTTTGAGTTTGTGGCATTTGGTTCTGCAGACAGACGTGATGTGGGGCGCTCGCTGGACGCTGCTTCCTCCCTTAAATGTCAGCAGGCCTCCTTGAGCACTGCAGGCTTAACCTGTCCAAATAAACACCTGCATGTTTTTGGTAAGCTGCGTCTTACTTTCTGTGGATCTGACTCTGCCGCCGAGTCTCCGGTCATAGAAAATCCCAGCCTGATTGATGTGTGGTGCTCTCTGTGTTTCTGTTATTATAACAGATTTAGAGGAAGAGGGAAGGGCTGATGAAAAGTAAAGGAGCTCTTTGAAGATGACATTTATGGACGCATCACTTATGTCTCCTGGTTTTAACTGCCAGGAGAGGATGGACCCGCTTTAGTCCATAAATCAGTGTATTTAAAGTGCCTTAAAAAGCACTTTTAGTAATAATTTACTCATTCAAACATCTATTACTTTTAGTAAATATTGAACTAAATGTGAAGTTAAATATTTCTAAAGCATCTTTTTTGTACTTTGGGGCCTTTGTGGCTTCAGATTTTTCCTTTTTTCTTTCTCAAAGACAGAAAATTAGTTACAAAAGACAGTTTTTGAAGTGCACGAGCGACCTAAAGTGGCGTTTTCCTCCTCCTCGTTACACATGTTGCATCGTGACCACATCTGAAGCGTCCTGCAGCCAGCTCGGCATGTATTTACAGCGATCGAATTACAGGCCTGGTTTGGAGCGATCTTTCTTGCTTTGGGAGTAGGGGACATGCACACAGTCTAATCTGTCTTTAAAAACATGAGGAATATTCCTGATATTTCTGAGCTGTGAGCGGAGCATGCTCACTGACCCTGTGTCGTGTTTCCTCCCGTGCTCATGTTCAAAAAGGCCTTGAGAAAGAAAGTTTGTCCTCAAACTAAACGCAGTGAAAAGGCGGGTATCTGGTGTCCTCACTTAAAAGGTGAAAATCAACCTCTGTGCCTTCAACAGAGCTTGCCATTGTCTGACGGTTTACAAAAGCCACCTCTCCTAAGATAGAGTTTAAAGCAGCCAGCCCGGATTGAGTTACCATATATCAGCCGTGCTGCGGCCAAGTTTTCAATTGTGTTTCTCGTCGGTTTTAAGAGCGAACAAAGGCGGCTACAGTTGAACTGCAGGTTAAGAAGAGAGCGGAAGGGAACTGTGCAGATGTACAGTGAGATATTTTTGGTGTGCATTCTTCAAGACTATGAAAGTTATCTCGGATCAAAGACGCACAAAAGTGACTGGAAGGTGTGCTTTCCATGCACCTCTCTCCATCACCACCACCCTCCTCTTCTTCATCACAAGTGACGTGGACTCAAACTTCAGGGTTGTCAGGTCATCGCTTATTGTGAAAAAATGAATGAATGATGATAAAAAATTATTTTACCATCGCTTTTCTGTTATAAACTACAGGAAGTATTTGGGTGAATTAAAATCAGTTTTATTCATCAACAGAACATATAGAAGAATAACAGAAATAAAGAGTATTTCATTAAATCAAAATTATAAAACAAAAAAACTTTTAAAAAGAAACTTTTAAAAAGAAACTTTTAATATATTAACATATAAAATTTAATAAAATCAAGTTCAATTGCACATAAAAATAAAGCTAAAGTAAATGAATTAAAAATTAAAAAACCATAAAATGGTAAATATCTAATTATATATTATATAAATATGCAAATATATAATAATGCAATTATAGAACTTATCAGATCCAGCTTTGAGCATCACAAAAACAAGAGAAAATACAGGGAAAAGAAAAGAAACTTCAACAAATTGAAAGATAAAAAGTAAAATGTTTTAAACTTCAAATTACAATCGGCTATATCAGTGCAACATCAGACTCAATAAAATAAAATTACCGTCTTTCTGGGCCTGTCCATGGTTCACCCCGCCTCTCGCCTCACTGTATCTTGTATTATTGTATGGTCTTTACTCTCCAACATAAAGCACTTGGAGGCAACTATTGTGATTTGGCGCTATAAAAATAAAACTGAATTGAATTGATAGGCTCCCAATCACAGATCAGTTCACATTCTCGAGTTGAATTTTAGAATGGATTTGTTTTATTTACTGTCCTTCACTTGCTGTTTCCTCCCTCTGACTGTTTTTCCAGACTTTTTCTTTAGTTGGAACTCATTAAGGTTTTTGCCTCCAGGAGAGGCCGTGATGCCTCTCATGTAAGACCTCTTGAATAGCATCAAGGTCCATTTTTCCAGTCTTTTTGAAACTGACAAAGATGTGTGTAGTTAAATGGTTGAAGAACCTAGACTTCAACCATTTAGAAGAATTTATGACTCTTGCCCAAACCATTTAATGCTGTTTTTCTGTTCACATTTCCTTATGATAAATTTGTTTTCAAATGTCATTCAAAGTGCTATGAAAAAAAGTGGTAAATCTAACCTGTGGGAGCCTTGATGTGCTAAATTTAAGACCTGTTACATCAGGGGTGTCCAACTCCAGGCCTCAAGTGCCGGTGTCCTGCAGGTTTTAGATCTCACCCTGCATCAACACACCTGAATCAAATGATTAGTTCACTACCAGGCCTCTGGAGAACTTCAACCCATGTTGAGGGGGTAATTTATCCATTTAAATCAGCTGTGTTGGATCAAGGACACATCTAAAACATGCAGGACACCAGTCCTTGAGGCCTGGATTTGGACACCACTGTGAAACACTTGCTTCAGTGATTCAGAGCTCACTTAAGAGCAAAAGTAAGCTTTTACATTTGTTGGAACAAACTTCTGTTACATTTCTGCAAGACTTAGGAATTCAAAGCTGAAAATGTTAGAAAATGAACAAAAGTAATGTAAATATTTCCATGGTTAACATACTAGGTGTCACGGCGAGTGAGGTGAGCCGTGTGGAGGAAATGAAGGAGGATCCAAATGCAGGCAGTCGTGAAGGTGTAAAGGTGGTTTATTGAACATGAAAGTAAATACAAACGGCAAATGGAGCTAGAACTAAACTATACTGGGATCAACTAAACTACAGAGCACAAACCTTAACGAGAACGACCAGAAGAGACTAACGGCGGACAGCAGGGAGAACACACGGGTGCGACATGGTGGAAACGCAGATGAGGCAGGGTGGTATACACAGACGAACGAGCAACTACAATGACGGAGGACATGACTTAAATACACCCAGAGAAACACAGGGGAATTACACACAGGTGGTGGACACAGCTGGGAATGATCAACAAGACGAGACAGAGGTAAAACTGAACACACTCACATGAGACCCAGACCTTCACAATAAAACAGGAAATGAGAACACCACACCAAGACGCAGACCTGACACTGAGAGACAGACAGAATGACACATGGAACCTGAACTGAACTAAACTAAACGTGAGATACAACCGAGAACAAATCCTTAAACATGAAACTCAAATAATAAACATCATAATCATCATCATCATAAACACAACAAGAGAACAAGAAAACAATCCCTGATGCAAACTAAAACCAAAACATAATAACCTCAAACATGGAGTAACAAAAACATGAAACTCCACATACTGGGTCCAACGGACCCAGACCTGTGACACTAGGGTCTTGATTTGCTTTCATCTTGACAGACTGTCATCCTGACTGAGGCGAAGACCGTTAATGCTAATCAGGACTTAGCTGGTCTTCACAGGCTGTGAATGAATGAATTCCTTGACAGATGATTACTCTGTGATAAGATTTTAATGGCTTAATGTTGTAGCTATTAATCTGCTAAGAAGCGTCTTTGTGCTGATTTGATCAGCAGGACCACCTCTGGGACGCATCAGTTTAATTAATCCCCAGGGTGTTGTTCTGCAGCCATATGACCACGACAACAGCATCCAACACGTCACTGCCACACCCCTCAGTGCTGCAGGATGGACACATCTCATCACTTATAGTCAAAGGAGATGCTCCAATGGGAGCATTTTAGTTCAAAAAAGAGTATGAAAGGGTTAAAGAATGGTCCTTTAGGTTTAATCTTATAATCCTGTCAAACGGACCCAACTCAGGCAACCCACAAATTCAACCCATTATTGTATATGACATAAAGCCTGTTTTTCACTGTTCAAGAACAAAAACGTGTCAAATGCTGAAATTTAGAAATTTTGTCATCTTAAAAAATACTATTTTTATTAAATGGAAACTGTCTTGTGTAAATATGCAGTAACATTTTCAAATTACATCTTGCATATTTTAGCAAGACAGTGGCAAACTATATTCTGTAACCATCTAGAGTTACCTGACAGGTAAAAAAACAAAAAACAAAAAATAAATAAAATTGTTAGAAAGTAATGTTTGGCATTAAAAAGAATCCATCTTAGTATCATCATGCACATAATGTTTATTAACCCTCAGTGGTCTCAGCCATCATAGCTCAGAACCCTACAATAACTCTAGTTTTTGGAAAATGACTGAAGACTGAATAGTTTCTAATGAGTGTCAGTTAGAGAACAACTCAGAGACATTTTTTGATTTCCTGGGGTTAGAGTTAAGGATATGGTTGGGGACATCACCAATGATTACTTATGATTATGATTACTGTCAACCTGACAGTATCAAAATGACAAATGGTCCACACTAGCAGGATGGTGTTTTGCATGGTCTTGAGAGGGGTCGGGAAAAGCGTCCAGAGTCTCCAAACCAAGCACGAGAAATCTGCATACAGAGAACAAGAGTTAGCACGGAACTTTCACGGACAGAGCTCAAGACTGGCTGAGGCTAAAGTAGCACTGACGAGCGTTACTCAATAGTCCAGCGGCGAGGTGCTCTCAGTCACTGCCTTAAGTAGTGGGAGCAAACAAGGTGAGGAGCCACAGGTGATTGCCTACAGGTGGTGGAGGCCGGGAGCTCACAATGAGCTCCGCCCAGGCAGCGAGCAGATAGAGAGGAGAGAGAAAAGACAAAACATAACATGTAGCCACACAGGGCCAGCCGAGCAGGCACGGGGACCATGACACATACTGTCTCTATATTCATTAGGAAGAAGATTAAACTGAGTCTAAATCTTTTCAGCATCATATTCTTTGTCTTTTACTCTCGACACATGATTTCCTTTCCTCCTTGACGTTTTTGTTTCTTTGTACCCTTCCTATGCTTTTTGACCCTTAGTGAAGCAGAGGTTAGTGCCTCCTCAGAGGCCTTTTACATTAAGACATATTAGAGGACCAGCCTAGAAGAAAGTAATGACCCACTTTGAATAGAGAGCCACAGTTTAAGAAACTGATCTTATCTGTTAGATTTGGCGACTGTAGAGCAATCTGGGCCATCGCATTAAACACAGGAAGGATTATCCGTATTCAAGGACCCTTATGCTTTCACATATGACAACAACAAGCACAAGCAAATAAACAACACGTGCCCCATCTGTGTTTACAGTAAAGCGCAATATCTCACACCTCTGCCAGAAGAAGACAGTCATTGATGGATTTGCTCAAAAAAATCAAACTACTTATTTATATTATTTCATTAAATCTTAAATCCTGAAATCAGTGCAAGGTAATGATTAAAATAGGTTTTAATCATCAATAGGTTTTAAAAAAAAATCTTAAACTGGTTCTTTTCTGGATCAGATATGAAAGCCAATAATTTAAGACCAATTTTGGGATTAAACATCCAGGTTTGAACTGTAATTTAATATTTTATAATGAAAAGCAAACGGTGAGTCCTCTGGTTGTAAAAAGAAACCTAACTTGGTGCATTAAAGTCATGGTTTGGGATTTAAAGCATGAGGTTAAATATTCATATTTTAAAAAGCTGAGCCCAATAACATTGCAGAACAATCGGCTCCTAGCAGAGCACAAACTCCTTATAAAGACAGAAATATAGCTATAGCTAACCAATATTGGATAGCTAACAATTTTTCCAGGACAGCAGGTAGATAATATTAGCAGAATGAAAACAATCATCTAAGCCTGTGGGGTCAAATGTGTACATGACTGATACTGGAGTAATGTTACAGTCAACATAAGTAGGACAAGTACTATTTTGCTAATGACAGTGTTGGCGAGAAAGCAAGTTAAGGTTAGCCTGATAGCCACTACCCTGGTTACAAAGATGAATTGCTAGCTATCACATACCAAAAGGCATTATTCAGTCAAACTCTCTGGCTGACCTGGTAAATTAGATGACCATTTTCAAACTACTTCATTTTACTTTAATGACTTGCAAGCCAGTTTAACCTCCTATGACCTGACATCCACATATGTGGACATCACATTTTGGGATGTCTAGACCAAAATAATAAATTCTGCTCTACAAGGGCCTGACATCCACTTACGAGGACATCATACTGCCACTGTTCTATTGACATTTTAAACATATGTCCTCATATGTGGATCTAATGTTTCTCAGAAACAAAAAACAGGTAAAAATAAATAAATAAATCTGAAAATTCATTGTTTTTACATTCAGCAGGTCCCAACATGCCCAGATGTCAAAGAGAAATAAAAAATGCATGCTATGGAAGATTTCAGGTCTTAGGAGGTTAAGCTAGTTTTCTTAAAGAAATTACTACTAAATTGAACTGAGACCAGTTGTGGTTGAAAAACCCTTAGACATCATGATTTTGTGTAAGCTTTAAATGCAGGCAACATGTGTGTGTGTCCCTCCTCTCAATGTTGAGATAAAGACCCCTTCGTGCAGAGCGCCTCGCCTCAGGCCCAACAAAAGCCTCTAATGCAGATTTAGATTTTCAATCCTGTGCTGCAATTCTGCTCGCATTGACAGGTCAACAAACATCCAACAATCTGTTCACCTCAAAAAGATTTGTCCTTCCTCAACTCCAATCACTCATTACCTTGGATTGGAGGAGGAGAAGGAGAATGGAAGGCAGACTGAATAAAAGAATAAAGAAGAAGGAGAAAAGGAGCTGATTTTGAGTGGTAGAAGTAGGAGGGGATCTGTAGAGGAAGGAGGAGGAGGCGATGAGTAAAATCCTAATTACACGTTGGAAAAGTCTGGAAGCCGAGCAGAAAAGTGCCCAGCTTAGAGGCCTCCTGTTTGTTGTGGTAATTATTGTAGCCTGCAGACTGTAACTAATCCATAATGCTCCTAACAGTGGACAAGCCGCTTTTTAGGAGATCTTTAACCAACGCACAGCCGTGTTTGGACAGTGCGAAGGCTGCCTCTATAATCAGGATGGTTGTCAGTTTGATTCCCCATGTGTCTGTCTGCATTTTTTTGACCCCGTCAAAGCCAAAAATTTGCCATCTCAGATGTTTATTAAACAAGAATGGAGTCTTATTTCTTTGTGTTGCTTTAGTAGGTACATTTAGAAACAGGACTTGCTTTTTTCTACAGGAACTTTAGAAAATATGATAACAGACATCATTCCCAGAGGGATGAAATACTGCCATTTTGTTAAACTTGGTCAGTTGAGACTGGCTCTAAAGTGAGTCAGTCCCCATAGACTCCCATTTTAAAATGTGCAACTTTACAGCAGAAGAAAACATGTTCACAGCTTCCTACAAAAAGCATTTGGTCACTTCCTAACACTTTTATAGGGGTGAGAGGGGATTATGAATAAATTACTTGTTAAACTTGTGTTAAGGCTTAAATTTAGCATGATTAGGTGTGTGGCCTCTGTATAACAAGTGGCTGAAGTCTGCCAGGCTTAACCTCAGCTAATTGAACCCCCTAAACTATACTTCTAGAATGTTTGAACTGATTTGTGTGATTTGGTAATAAATAGAATCACATCATCCGCATATAGTGATAGTTTGTGCTCAGTCTGTCCAATTTGGTGTGTTTTTCATGCAATGGTCTGAAAAATAATACAGTTTTCTTTGCAGTTAATCATTTTAAAAGATCATCCAAGAAGTCTGTGATCCGGTTTATGTCTGTCACTTCCTAAATAAGCTAGCAAGTCTGGCTTTTGGCCATGAAAGGACAACTACGGCCTTGATCTTGACCTTTAGCACAGTTTGGTTAAAGACTCCTTTGGTCACTTTTGTTAGCAAGTTTCATTAAATTGCGATAAATACTGCAGGAAGAGGAGAGATTCTTGTGAACTGTAAACAGATAAATGGACAGCAGACTTGTTGTCATGGGATGAGCTTACTGATTCTAGAAGGTATCTAAAAAGGATACAATATAGCCAGGAGATCCAGTGAATGTAGCTATTATTTCTTCAGAAAAGAAGCTGGGTCCGTGGTGGACACTGAAAATATGAAAAAAGACTTTCAAAGTCTTCAAGGTTTCCATCCATTGCAGTGGCAAAACCTTTCTGACCAGCAGAGCAGCATCTGAGCACCAGGGTCTGGCTGGCTTCATCGTGTGTTTGAGCAGTTTTCATTTTCTATTGTTCTACAACAGTTTTCCATTAGGCCAATTTTGGGATGAGCTGCTGCCAAGTTGCCATTAGCAGAGAGAATGCAGTACACAAGCTGAGACACAGAGCTCATGCTACAAACAAACAAATCTGACAGTGAGCTGGTTGTTGGCCTGAGAGCAGGAGTATATTCTGGGATACTGGGCAGACTAAGTCAAATTCCACCAAGCCAGGAGTTTGAATTATCATAATTGGAGGCCACAGCAGTACATAGAGAGGGGTGGGGGGGTGAAGGGGAGCTGGCAGACAGTTCAAAATGTGATATTATGAACACTGAGTGCGCAAACAATAGGCGTGATGTATGATTATGCATGACTCTCCTGTGGGGTGGAGAAGGAGAGTCCAAATCTGGCATCGGTTTCCTTTTCTTTGTTGTCAGTTTTCTTTTTCTTTTTTTGAAGAGTGGGCTTCCACTCCCCCCCAATCGATGGTCTTTCCAGCTCACTAACCATGAAACCCTCATGTGGCTTCAAAGGTTACAGAGGATGCACTGAAGAATTACTGAAAATTTGTTCTCAGCTCCGCCTTCTTTGTTGTCATATTTCCGACAAAAAGGAAATTAGTGACTTTTCTCACTCTGCATTCAAACTGGGAAGTGAATCCACATCAGTGTGATGCCACTGACCAAAACACATATCCTCCTCTGGTATATTTTTTAGGGCAGGATCACATTAACACATGTTCAAGCTGGGAGGAAACCGGGGGATTTGAGGAACCATCTGTTAACCAAAGCCTTTGGGAAGCACACTAAGATGATCTTAGGATATTGTTCTCCCCAGGTGGGAATGGTAGGGGCTCCGCGGGGCCCCTTGCGTCCAAGCAAAAAAAGGGAGGGAAACGGGGAGATTAAAGATGCCATAATCTCATTTTCATTCATAACATTTCAGGTCAGAAAAGGCGAAATAACAGAACATAATCAGAACTGGACTTGTCTCTCACGTCACATGTTTTGAGTTTGCCCAACTTTAAAATCATCTCCAGAAGCAGAAAACAAGGGGATTAACTACATTTTTAAGCATTGCACACGCTCCAACGGGAGACTGCTCACAGGTCAGGAAAGAGAAAAGAAGAAAATGGTGGGAGGATTCATGTGATCGGGCCGCATCCACCCTTCATCACCTGCAGGAAGCTCTAGCACAGGTCATCTAGGTGGAGGTGTCTAACAATTTGAGTTCTGCTCTACTGTGAAGTCGTGTCCTGTCCAAGCTCCCAATGTTAGATACATGCTCCTTCCACACAGGAGTAAATTCTAAGAATGAGAACAAATAAAAAACACAGAACTCTATTTTTTTCCATAAGTATGTGGACACTGTGGTATGCGGATGCACACATTGCAGCCATATGTGATAGTAGCCAAGCTGTAGGCATTAGTGCATTGCCTCCACTTGTGTGGTTTCCAGCAGATGTTGAACCTGGCAGTAGATGTTGGCTCCCATTCAGAAGCAGAGGAATTAGTGACATCCAGCACTTGTTATTGATCAAGTTCATTACAAAGGTTTTGGATAGGGTTAAGACTGGAAATCTGTGCATGCCACAGAGGAGTTCTTACAAGGTGTGATCATTAAAATAAACACGATTAAATTTGCATCTTCACCGATTAGAGATGAGGCAAGGGTAAGGGACGTAGACAGTGTTGCAGGGTGGCTAATATCAATGGGGCTGAAGAGTTGTTGTGTTGTTGCAGGCAGGAGCTATCTGTCCACAATATTTCTTCAACCTTGAATCAGAAATTTCTAAATTGCTGTTTTTATTTTAGAAATTCATGTATAAACTGCAAACCTGCAACTTGCTTTACGAATGAATCAAATTAATCTAACTTTTTCCTTATCATGATGATGCCTGGGAACCTTTTATATTGGCTTGTTGCCTACATCTGTGCCTAATGAGCCGTGATGGAGGACAAACATGACAGCTTGTTGATGATAATTCGACCCATCAGTGAATGCCGGCATTGTTCCCGCTGCCGATTTACGCTGTGCGTCGTTTCCAGTTCACTTCATATGTGTTTCCTGAAACAAAGGCTCATGTTTATTTGCTCACCATTGCTGGCTTAATGCATCGATTGTGCTCGGGTACTGGGTGTTTGGTGATAAGCCCCTCCCTACCAGCATCATCCCCCCACTACCACCGCCACCACAACCTGCTGCAGCCAATTATTTCATTATTAGGAGAAGAACGCCACCCACGCTGTTCACTGCCACTTTTCACAGGGTTTAGCCCCAATAACACCAACAGAGCTCCCACTTTGATTGAGTTTCCCACCAGTTACAATCCTGAATACCAGACAAATAAAATTTATATTTAAAACAACCTCTGAAAGTACATTAAATATACATCACATACAATGAGAAAATACACAAAATAATAATATTGATAAAATAAAACTAACCAATAATCAGTAAGATTTAAGAAGTTCAGAATAAACATAAAATATTAAATGCCTAAAAAACATGTAGAATAAAATTACAAATGAGTTATGAACATAAATTTAAAAAAAGAATGTCAGAAAAGACAAAGCAAACAAAACAGATCATTTTAAGCCTGAAAATAATGGCAGGTGTTCACACCTAACCCCAAAGTTCAGCCTCTGGCAGCAGAACTCATGTCGTTCAGGTATCAGAGTCATGGACAGGTGGAGCATGGCGGTGTTGTCAGCCGGCCATCCTGCATCCTTTATGATGGCAGCATATGAAAAGCGATACAGTGAGCTCATCAGCATGAAGGCTGGGCCGTCACAGGTGTTCTGTCATCCCTGACGTCTCCACACCTGCGAGGGCACCGAGGCACCGACACCCTGCTCATCTTTTCAGCAGCACCTGTCAACGAGCTGAGACCTTTTCAAAAGTCTGCGCTGCTCCTCCAACTGCCCGACAACGTCTATTGTCTGTCCCAGCCCACCTATTCAAAGCAGGGTGGGGGACCTGTCATTAATAAAAGCTCGCTGTCAACCAGCGAGGCCCTCGGTCGCCTCCACCACTTCCTCTCTGAGGCAGGAATTCAGCTTACAGTGACATGCTGCACAATTGGAGCAGGAGGGGGTAAGCAGGAAAGGAAAAAGGGAGAAGAGGGGAAGGAAGACCAACATATGTTACAACAAGGACCGATATTTAGATAAAGAAGAGCTGAAAATATGAATATTCATATGTGCAAAGAGGGTGGAGCTGATGATGCGTTCAGTGCTCTCTGCTTTGGTTTGAAAAGAGATGTTTGAAGAGGGCCAAGTACCTGAAGACAGAAGTCTATTTTGCACAATATAAAAGACATGCAGCTTTCAGACTGTGTGAGATGGATTGTAGGGATGGGAATACGGCTTTACATTGATTTCATGACTTGACATCATAAATTGTGGGTTAAAAAATCTCTTCATGTTAATAGTGTAATACATTAGACATGGTCAAGGCAACCTGCTGAAGTTCAAACCAAGCATCAGGACAGTGAAAAAACTTGATTTAAGAGTCTTTGAACATGGCACAGTTGTTGGTCTAAATATTTTAGAAACTACTGGTCACAACCTTCTCTAGGGTCTACAGAGAAACAGTAGCTCAGATAACCACTAGTTTCAACCAAGGCATGGAGAAGAGCATCTCTGTATGTACATATTGTACCCTGAAGCAGATAGACTACAGCAGCAGAAGACCACACTGGGACCCACTCCTATCAGCTAAACAGGAAACTGAAGTTACAGTTTACTCAGGCTCCCCAAAACTGGACAATGGAAGATTGTAAAAATGTTCCCTGATCTGATGAATCTCAATGTCTGCTGTGACATTCAGATGATTCAGATAGAATTTGTTTGGTGTGATGGTGTGGGATTCTTTTTTTTTTTTTTTTACACACTTACTACCAACTGAGCATCATTTAAACATGAAAGCGTAGCAGAGTAGGGTTGATGACCATGTCCATCCCTATATCAACTAGAGATGGACCGATCTGATATTTCGTATCGGTATCAGTCCGATACTGACGTGAATTACTGGATCGGATATTGGAGAGAAATAAAAAATGTAATCCGATCCATTAAATATCAAAAAAGCACCTCACAAAACTTGCTACATAACCGTAGCACGTGGGAGCAGTGTGCTCACGTGATAGAGCAGCTGTGTATATTTGCTACCAAACCAGCATTTCATCTCAGAGGAAGTGATCCCAGAGAGAAGTAAAGCAAGTGTGTAAGCTTAACAACCGATATATGGAGCGACTGCCTCTCTCTCTCCTGTTGCTACTTCAATCATGAAACTGCTTAATGATCAGCTGATCGGCTTTTCTGTCGTGAGTCCGTCTCTCTTGTTTGTTTTTGGCCCACTTTGCACCAGAAAGAGGAAACCAGCGGCTGAACAACAGCAGCACGTTTAATCTTGATAAGCTGTTGTTAGAATTTATTTAATTACTTTCTACACCAGGATCTTTTTCTACGTAGCTGACGGCTGGTAACTGTGCAGGGGCGGCACTAGCAAAGTTTAGCCAGGGGGGCCGATAGGGCATTAACAGGGAAAAGGGGGCACAAAGACATACTTTCCTTTCTTATTGTCATTTAAAATGTCTAGCTTTTAATAAATAATTATCAGAATCTTACACCCAAAGTTTTAATCTGATGTAAACTGTATAGAAGTCCATTACTGTATATAGTAACTGTTAAGTCTAATATACCCTAGTAAGCTATAGTACTTTTTCCTTTGGGAAGACACCGTCTGTGCAGTCTGCAGTTCTGTTGAAGAAAGATGTTGAATCTATTTAATTATTCTTGAAAAATAATTGATTTCTGTGCATTTTTTTTCACACTGCATCAAATTAAAGTTGATTGTGTCGATTAAGCATCATGAGGTGGAGGGTGGGGGATGGTTCCCTATTTTGTTTTGCTGGGAGTTTGCAACCCTATTAGTTAGGTTGCTTAATATTTCTGCTAAGTACTATGTAAAATACCAGAATAGGGAGGATGGAATAGGTTTAAGTTTATTAGATTGATCAGTATTGCTGAACTATGAAATATTTTGGGTGCAGTGTATTTTTTACATACAGGTATAACAGAATAGCTTTAGTGTTCTTGTTTATTTAAACTTGAGTATGAACTTATACAAAATGCAGCAAGATATTTAAAAAACAGTTTTATTGATTGAAAAACACACTATATCGGATTCATATCGGTATCGGCAGATATCCAAATTTATGATATCCGTATCGGACATTAAAAAGTGGTATCGTGCCATCTCTAATATCAACACAATGTACTCATCTTCCTATGGCTGCTTCCAACAGGATAACACACCAGGGGTCCGTTCTTCGTACCTCGCTAAGTAAGTTAGCTGGATTTGATTGTTGACGATTTCGCGTGATCCTGGATCATCCGGGACTTGCTGTCATAGCAACAGAGCCGTAAGCGTAAACCTGCTCGGGAGCAGGTTTACTTTATGTAAACAGGATTAGATCGCGGCCACGCAGGTATGTCCGCTTCATTTATACGAAAGCAACAGCGATATTCCACCACTGTTTCACCATAAATACATATTATCAATGTAACTAAAGATAATGCAGCACTTGATCCTGTTATTGATGTCACACAGATACATACAGGTCATTTCCTAAAAAAGGGAAATGTACTATTAACATTCTATTACATGTATGTGATTATTACAGATGTAATTCATATTTCAGAGTAGTAATTGTAAATTACTTCATGTAATCAAGATGAGAGACCACGGCTATAAAAGCGAAGGTGGATTTGGGAAGCCTGTCGCAGCCATGTCCTGTCCGTATACGCGAGCCACCCATTGCGGAAGGTGCAAGATTGATAAGGAGAGTCCTCAGAATCCAGCATATATTGCGGGATAGACAGGATCCTTTAGCTCAGCGCGACAGTGTGCTCATAGAGAGATATCGATTTTCCCGTGAGGATATTATTTACTTAACCAACTTGTTGACGAGGGGGTGCAGGACCACCACCTGTCTTTTTTTGCTCTGCCCTTTTCTTGGTTGCTGTTATAAACAAACAAACAGATTATTCCAAGGTCTCTTTCCAAGAGACTAAAAGCAATATAAGTGATAAATATTACCATTCTGTAGAATATTCTTATATTTCACTTTTACTTGTTCCCATGTTCTAGTGGGTCCTGTTGTGGCTCTAATGTGAAAGGGGATATAACATAACATATTATAATATAATATAATGTAATATAATATTGGATAATATAGTGTGATATGATAAATCTACCCTACCGCCTACTGGTGTTGGCCAGAGGGGCCGATGGCGCGATATGGCAGCCTGGCTTCTGTCAGTCTGCCCCAGGGCAGCTGTGGCTACAACCGTAGCTGCCTCCACCAGTGTGTGAATGTGAGAGTGACTGAATAGTGGCATTGTCGTGCGCTTTGGGTGCCTTGAAAAGCGCTATATCAATCCAATCCATTATTATTGTTATTATTAAATTACTTACGAGTTTAATTTGTCAGCAACTTTCTGCCAGCCCTCTCTCCTTGCTTTTGCAGCCTTTGCAGTGTTCCCTTGCGTTCTGATTAAACTCTGAAACTCCTGAAATCCCTCAATCAAGAGTTCTTGCTCTGCTGCCGAAAAATACCGAGCGCGCTCCCTCGACATTTTCGCCGACCAATCAGAGGGTTGCCGATCAATGTTTCTACTATCGATGCGTAGCCCCTTTTATGACACCCAGTGATCTCACATTACTTCATCCAGCTGTACTAATCGCCAACAGCAGGTGTGTTCGGAGAACCGGATTAGCGAGCTCAGAGTTAGCGCGATGATTTGGTCTTGGATGTGTCATTTGATCTTGGATGTAGTAAGCGACGTACGAAGAACGGGCCCCTGGTAACAAACAGATCATCTCAAACTGGTTGCCTGAACATGACAATGAGTTCAATGTACTCAAATGGCCTCTACAGTCACTAGATCTCAATCTAATAGAGCACCTTTGGCATGTGGTGGAACAGAAGATTCACATCGTGGATGTGGATCTGACAAATCTGAAGCAACTGTGTGACACTGTCATGTCAACATGTTCCCAGGACCTTGTTGAATCTGTACCATGAACAATTAAGACAGTTCTGAAGGAGGTTTAATCCAGTAATAACAACATGTAAATAATAAAGTGTCCAGTGAGTGTAAAATTATATTATTTCTGCACACAAAAACCAACAGCCATCAAAAATAGAAATTTAAAAGAAGGAAAAAATTGGAGTTATAAAGCAGAAAATAGACCTACCTTTTGCTGAATGTGTACATACTGAACAACCTAGTCAGGGTAGAAGAAGGGAGAGTTTTCCATATTCAACCACTTTTAATGGTTCTTTCTCTAAACCTAGCCAGGCTATAGGGTTACGGTTTCTTTTATACCTATTTAACCAACTGGTGAAAATAAGTACAAACTAAACAAAGTTCCCAATGTTCCCCTCCAGCCGCCTAACATGCACTTTGTAGGTCTCTAAAACAGTACCATTATCTCCTGATGTGCATCAAAAAACCAATGCAATAAAACATCCTGGGCAAAATCTGAAAGCCAAAGATTAAAACACAGCAATATCAGAAATGGGTCCTCAAAGTTTGACTTTAGGATCAAAGTAACCACACAGGAAGAAAAGTTGACCCATCCATCAACCCTGACCTCCACCCTAAATACCCCTTATGACTGTGTAACAACATCCAGCTGCTGTCTCCAAAAGACGTAAACAGCCCCATGTTCTAGTGTATGAAAACGTAGTCATGCGGAGGTGTTAAAGTGACAGAGGTCTGCAACAACCGCAACAAGAAGAGTCAACGTCACCAACGCTGGTTTCCCACATCTTCCTCAAGGCCATGATGTCACTGGGGCGGGGTGATCTGAGGATAATAACGAGCTCCATCAGCTCGAATTTGACGTGAAATACAATGAGGATTAACACACACATATACATACACAGCTCCATCACACTGACCACCCAAACCTTAAATTCACGCTAAAGTGAATCATTTCTTCTGTGGGAATTTTTCTTAAAAGCCCTAAACTGGAGGTGGCTCCCCACACTGTGCCTGAGTAAACAGATTTATGGTCCTACATCACGAGTTATAAACACTCTATACACTCCACCACTCCCTCCCGCTCCTCATTCAGAGCGCACACACACATCGAAAGAATAGGGAGTAGGAGCTTTGTGGGGAGCGGAGGATGTCATGCGCCCCCCGCTGTGCTTCACAGTGATGCTGCAAGATGGGACATTGCATGACTGGGAGCACAATAATGTGTGTGTGCATTCCCGTATCTGTGTAAGGGTGTGTGTGTGTCTTTCTTTTAATGTACATACACTCACGTCATTGGAGTGCTCCCCTGCTGTGTTCCTATCAGCATCAACAGTGAATCGGTGCGCTCAAGCAGCAGTAAAATCCTCCAAAATCTCACTCCAATGACCCTGCGTGGACAATAAACTGCATCTAATTACTGGCGCATGCACTCCCAGCACTCCCGGCGCGGTGCTCCCTGGCACTGGCCACGGATATTCACAAAAAGCAACCGGAGCGCAGGCCAACTTCTTTTAAAGATATAACGTTTTTTGACAGATTAAGCCTTTTCGGGTGATGTGCAGCACGGTGCACAAAAGGCCACAGTCGAGTTGCGCGGCGCCCGCGCTGTGGAGAACAAATTTCTGCCTCTGAGGGCTCAAAGCCATGCCAAGAGCAACATGTTGGCCCGCTACAGGCTGCCTCTAGGGGGATATAACCCTCTCACTGGTGTCTGCTGCCACGGATAAAGGTTTAAACAATGTCTTTTTAAATGAACTTTTGTAGTTTCTCTCACTATAAAAAAGCCTACAGACGCACTTCCATGACCCACCCGTCATTTTTTATATTTTGCAAGGAAAATGGAAAATAGTTGTGGTGCTTTATTAAACATGTGCAAACACACATGGAAATACAGTACACAAGGCAAAACAGACAGACTGAACTCTCTTAGGCAGCTTTCTTGTCAATTCTTTAAGTAGTCTCCAGGAATAGTTCTCCAGGTTTCTTGAAGGACATTCAAAGCTCTTCTTTGGATGTTTCTTGTTCTGTTCTCTGTCAACATGATCCCACACTGCTTCAATAATGTTGAGGTCCGGGCTCTGCGGCGGCCAATCCATGACTGATAGTGCTCCACTGTGTGTTTTTATATCCAGGTACGATTTTACTGCATTGGCATTGTGTTTGGGATCATCGTGATGCTGAAAAATAAAGCTGTTTTCAAGAAGACATTTTCCAGATGGTATTGCATGGTGTATCAACATTTATTTGTACTTTTCTGTGTTCATAATTCATCAATTTTTACAAGATCTCCAATGCATTCATCACTCCATCAGAGTGATTTTCAGTCCAGTTCTTGTGTAATTTTCACACTTCAGCTTTTTGTCCCTGTTTCCCTTCCTTAAAATGGTTTCTTTACGATGAGGCTTCAGTGAGCAGTAGATGGATCAGCTGAAAGTCTAGATGCATCTCTCAGGTCATGTGTCAGGGCTTTGCTAAATTTTTTAAATGTTTTTTAAGGTCATGACTTTCAGATGCTGTTCATCTGCTGTAGACAGTTCGCGGCACTGGGAATCACCTTTTTGGTGTAAAAATATTATTTTATGTCTCTCAAACTATGTTATCTCTGGCACTTTTTATAGATTCCACTAAATAAAATGGAACAAAATTGTTTCTTTCTTATGTGTAGACACAACAGTGATTCCTCCACTGAGTTAGGGATCTTTTTCATCCTTGAATGATTCATAGGTCAAAATAGTCTGGACTGAAAATAAGTGAAAAAGTGAAAATGTCCAAAGAAAAATGACCTTAAGAAAGTCTGGAAAAATATTACTGAGGAGCACTTCAAAGTATTACAAGTCTGGGTCATTGGAAGCAAAACATAACGAAATGAGGGATGACTCAAAACTTTTGCACAGTCATATCAATAAAATAAAGCATTTTTTAATAAGTGAGAAGATGACAAGGAGTGGCTTATTGAAGGTAACTTTACGTTTCAGTTGTGTCAGAGGATGCTGAGGGATAAGAATGTCTTTTAAGGTGCAAAATCATCAGGAGGTCAGAGAGGTGACAGTGGGATAAATGAGGTTTTTGGCATTTTTAGACCTTTTAAGGCCAACTGGGCTACTTCTTCTTGGCTTCCTCTGGACATTTATTTATTTATTGAAACTTTTTTTCCTGCTGTGATTCTTTTTTTGATCTAACACTAACATCTGAGATCAAAAGTCTGCTGTAACATCAGGGATGCCCACACCGAGACGGTGCAGGACTCTCCTTTGTCACTCTCTTATTGTCACTCTGCATGCACGCTTGTTTAATACATTGTCCTCCCAATCGCTTATGGAAATTGGTTCATTTTCCAAACACAATGATGAGCTGTGCCTAATGAAAGGAGCGCTCAGTGCCAGGACTTTTTCATCTTTTTGTCCCGCTGCTCAAAGAGCCCATCTCCTTTGCCATCTCACCAAACTGTCGCCGCTGCATGCCTGCCAGTCCTTTCTCTCCCCAACTTCACCAATAACTCAATAACAAGATCCGTGACTGCTGCCCTTTGTTTTGCCTGGGTAAACAGTTTAAAATGAATTTTAACTGGCCTGCCCTGGGAATACGTGTCATATTAGGAGTGTCGGCCTTGTACGAGATGAAAATAATGAATTGCGAATTGGGGATGATGCCAAAAGAAGGCCGAGTAATCAAGTCTTCTCACCGAGGGCAGACAAAGGCCTCCACACAATCCTGCAGACATTAGCTATGCATGCCTTCCAGTTGCCGTAGTTAGGATGGTAGAGGTGGAGGTAGAGGGGAACCCATTTCCGGTCTATTAATTATTAATGATTTTACTCCTTGTTTACCTTTAAGTGATGCTTCTACCGTTTGAACTAAAGACTGTTTCTCACCTTTTTAGACTTCGGTTATATGTCTGCAGACTTAAAAGAGTAATTTTTCATATGTAGGAGTGTACAGATTTTAGCTTGGGCTTATACCACCATCTGTGATGTTCTTTAACAAAACTTAAACATGTCCTGACAAACATGATATAACATTTAAAGCTTCCAGGTAGCAGGATAACCAAGGCAATAGAGACCCAAATGTCATCTGCTGTTTGTGAGGGGCAGCCAATCAGGGGAGGGGCTAAAGGACACAATAACATCATATTTTGAAGATCTTGAATCTTTTCTTTCTGGGGCGAAAAACTGGCTCCTCCACATTGTACTGTATTATAAGAGCAAAAGTGGCAGGTGATTTGGCACGTGAAGGGGGAAACCTGAAATCAGGTGTTGGTAGGGATGGGTATTGATAAGATTTTAACGATTCCGATTCCATTTTCGATTCTGTTTAACGATTCGATTCTTTATCGATTCTCTTATCGATTCTTTTTAAAAAAGGAGAACACTAAGGTCGATTAGCTTAGAACTTTGTTTTTTATCTTCTCTTTGAACAAGATAGAAATTTAGGAGTAGCATGGCCTTACAAACCCAACAGTGAGATCTTAAGAGATCCAGCCTACGGCTCTTCAATGGGGTGTCACAGGGTCCCCGGGGAAAAAAATTGTAAATGTAAAATAATAAAATAAATATTCTTCTGTAGCAATAACAAAGTATAACATAAATTATTTGTAGCAATTACACAAGAATATCCAGTAATGTCCCTGCCTACAATTAAACACATTCACTTACTGAAAATCATCTGCTGTGGCAAATGGGTGCAAGCCTTTGACCACAAACTTAGTCACTGCTCGGTGACATTCGTCTATCCTGGCCTGAAAGGAGACGCTACCGGTAGACTGCAGCGAGAACTGCCAGCCAGCGCAAGCCAGACTCTGTCTGTCTCTCTCATCACGGTCACCTAAATGCACAGTAATGGCAGGTTTTGTAATAAGGCAGATCGCGCTAACATAATATGCACTGTTAGTTGATTATTTACCTGCCGCATTAACGGGAGAGGACGTGCAAACGTTACCGCTGCTGAGATTCACGAGTCCGGAGCGGAATTAAAAACACGACATTCATCTAAGGTCATCACGTTGTTTTGTGAGCAAATGCTTTTGCATATTCGTAGTGTTTCCTCCTTTAAATGAAATATCTACTTTGCAAGTATTGCAAGTTGCCCTGTTGTCATCCGTTCTCGTAAAGTATAACCAAACTTTTTAGCGTTTGAGCCGCTTAGGCGCTGTGTTTCCTGCCAGGTAAATGACGCTCCACAACGTGGTGACGTCATTCGGGGCGACTGGAATCGATAAGGGAATCGTTTGCAAAAATGGCAAACAATTCCAAGGAATTGAAACAGTGGGAACCGGTTCTCAACAAGAACCGGTTTTCGATACCCATCCCTAGGTGTTGGGGAGAGGAATCACCTATAGTGACTATGGCAGAGTAATCAGAGAAATTTAGATGGTAGATGGCAGCCTGGATAGTTGATGGAGAACTCTGCAGTGTAGAGCGTGAACTGGAATGGACCCTGCACAGTTGCCTGTGAGGCCCCCGTACTGCAGACACAGCCCTGTATCCTGACATACCATTGGCGGCCAGTGTGATAGTCCATTATCCACTGGGACCGGTGGTGGCCCACTCCTGACAGATCCAGCTTATCCCTCAGAAGTTTAGACTGGATGGTGTTAAAAGCACTGGAGAAATCAAAGAATATGATCCTCACAGTGCTTCCAGGCTTCTCCAGTTGGGTCAGAGCCCGGTGACCCCTGATACCCTGAGGCTAGGCTGCTCACCAGTCCTCACCAAGAGGCGAAGATGCATGAGGACCAAGCTCTCAAGGGTCTTCATCAGATATGACTGGTAGCTGATAAAAAGGTAGATTTTGGTGATACTGAGGAGCATCATCAGCTTAAATTCACGTCAAACTAAGTCAAACTGGAGGAAAAACCTCGAGAATCAACCGGCTGTAAGTGTGGTTGGGGGTGATGGCAAATTCCTAACCTTCTAAAAACAAGTCCTATTACTCTGCAGCCGCACTAAAAACATATGTGGGCAGTTACCTTGAGCCATTGTTTAAGTCAAGATTTAAAACCTCCCACGGACAGTATATCCAGTCAAATGTGAAAATAAGGTTTTAAAATTTTTATCTCCCCCCTAAGCTTTATTTTTAAAATAACAAAAGAAAACTTTATTTAACTATGAAAATAAATTAATATTGAGATGAGAAACCTCTTTTATGGTAGTGCCCTGGCTAATAAAGACAACAGTAAAATCAATAGTTGTTGCATAAACTGGTAAAACACACCCATACACAAACATACACTGAACAAAAAGCAAGAACAAAATGAAATACAAAAACAACCAAAACTGATCAACTTTAGTGGCAATAAAGCCTGAAACACCAATAAAAGTCTAATGCCGGGAACAAGAATAACAGTGTGTAGGAAAAACATTAGCAGCCTGAAGTAGATCAGCTCATGAAGTTTTACAGGATTTAGATTCCAGCAGGAAGGAGCTGCACATCTGAACGCTTTTTTCCAGATTCAGTCCAAACTTTTGGGGCAGACAGAAGGAATGAGTCGTGGGACTGAAGACACTAACTTCCCACACGTCTGACTGTAAGTCAGTAAAGTGGAAGCAAACCAAGAACAGCCTCATAAATAATAACATACCAGTGGTTGACTCTATGAAATGGCAAAGCAGACCATGTGACCCAAGTAAACGTCTTACAGCAGTGGGTAAGAGCTTTAGGTTTGTAATAAATCTCACTGCTCCATGATAGACAGAATCCAGCACATGCAAGCACATGAACACATATACAGTGGGGCAAAAAAGTATTTAGTCAGCCACCGACTGTGCAAGTTCCCCCACCTAAAATGATGACAGAGGTCAGTAATTTGCACCAGAGGTACACTTCAACTGTGAGAGACAGAATGTGAAAAAAAAATCCATGAATCCACATGGTAGGATTTGTAAAGAATTTATTTGTAAATCAGGGTGGAAAATAAGTATTTGGTCAGTAACAAAAATACAACTCAATACTTTGTAACATAACCTTTGTTGGCAATAACAGAGGTCAAACGTTTACTATAGGTCTTTACCAGGTTTGCACACACAGTAGCTGGTATTTTGGCCCATTCCTCCATGCAGATCTTCTCGAGAGCAGTGATGTTTTGGGGCTGTCGCCGAGCAACACGGACTTTCAACTCCCGCCACAGATTTTCTATGGGGTTGAGGTATGGAGACTGGCTAGGCCACTCCAGGACTTTCAAATGCTTCTTACGGAGCCACTCCTTTGTTGCCCGGGCGGTGTGTTTTGGATCATTGTCATGTTGGAAGACCCAGCCTCGTTTCATCTTCAAAGTTCTCACTGATGGAAGGAGGTTTTGGCTCAAAATCTCACGATACATGGCCCCATTCATTCTGTCCTTAACACGGATCAGTCGTCCTGTCCCCTTGGCAGAAAAACAGCCCCATAGCATGATGTTTCCACCCCCATGCTTCACAGTAGGTATGGTGTTCTTGGGATGCAACTCAGTATTCTTCTTCCTCCAAACACGACGAGTTGAGTTTATACCAAAAAGTTCTACTTTGGTTTCATCTGACCACATGACATTCTCCCAATCCTCTGCTGTATCATCCATGTGCTCTCTGGCAAACTTCAGACGGGCCTGGACGTGCACTGGCTTCAGCAGCGGAACACGTCTGGCACTGCGGGATTTGATTCCCTGCCGTTGTAGTGTGTTACTGATGGTGACCTTTGTTACTTTGGTCCCAGCTCTCTGCAGGTCATTCACCAGGTCCCCCCGTGTGGTTCTGGGATCTTTGCTCACCGTTCTCATGATCATTTTGACCCCACGGGATGAGATCTTGCGTGGAGCCCCAGATCAAGGGAGATTATAAGTGGTCTTGTATGTCTTCCATTTTCTGATGATTGCTCCCACAGTTGATTTTTTCACACCAAGCTGCTTGCCTATTGTAGATTCACTCTTCCCAGTCTGGTGCAGGTCTACAATACTTTTCCTGGTGTCCTTCGAAAGCTCTTTGGTCTTGGCCATGGCGGAGTTTGGAGTCTGACTGTTTGAGGCTGTGGACAGGTGTCTTTTATACAGATGATGAGTTCAAACAGGTGCCATTCATACAGGTAACGAGTGGGGGACAGAAAAGATTCTTACAGAAGACGTTACAGGTCTGTGAGAGCCAGAGATCTTCCTTGTTTGAGGTGACCAAATACTTATTTTCCACCCTAATTTACGAATAAATTCTTTACAAATCCTACCATGTGAATTCATGGATTTTTTTTTCACATTCTGTCTCTCACAGTTGAAGTGTACCTCTGGTGCAAATTACTGACCTCTGTCATCATTTTAGGTGGGGGAACTTGCACAATCGGTGGCTGACTAAATACTTTTTTGCCCCACTGTAAATCACATCACCATAATCCAGCACTGGCATAAAGGTGGAAGCAGCAAGTATTTCTTTTCTCAGAGGACAGACACGACTCAATTCAAAAATAAAAAGTCAGTTTAAATTTTCTCTCCGTTTGCTGAGCGTGACGTATGAAAAGAGGAAGTCATGAATTATAATTCATGAGCATTTCTAGTGAGATAATAACTCAATCACAGAGCCCTGAACTGCAGTGACACATGTAAAGCTCACCATTAGTTTTGTCAGCATTCAGAAAGTTTTAAATCACGCAGGCTCTGCTGTATTAAAAGTTTCTACCATAATAATAATAATGATAATGATAATGTCTTTGCTGGTATCCATGCCTGAACCATCAGTGATTACAGATACCATGCAACCATCACTGTAAACAGCCCATAATAACCTTTAAATAGCATGATATTATTAAGCTTTGATAGGTTCTCAAATATGTTCTCCCCATGCAGACACTTGCTGAGCAGTTCTTGCCTCTGAAAATAACTCTGGCTTTGCTGAAGGTGCTGGAACTCCATTATGGATCGTTCCACTTCACTTCCACCCCGGTTCTTGCACAACATTACTCACAAACAGCACTGAAAACGCGCCAAACTCTCAAGACACCTTAAAGAAGTTGAGTCTTTCTTACAAATGACAGTTTGAGCTCAGTTAAACTCATAACAACAATATTTAGCTTGTAATAACTAGAGGGGTGGAATAAAGCCATTTGCAGTTGAATTTAAATACAAGCCCAGCTGATTCAGCTGTATGGATTTGAAGTTCTCCACATCCTCCCTGGGTAATTTCCAGCCTTTTTCTCACGTCTTCTCAGCCTCACTTTAAGGATGGTTTCTGTTTACTTCTTAACACGTAGCCAGAGTTCAGCCGAGGGTTGTGTCACTTGCTGAGCCATTTATTTTAGTCAAATTGTACTAATTGTGATGTTTGTGCAGCTTATATGATAATTCTGCTTTCCAGAACAATACTTCTAATAACGGGTGTAGGGAGGTCATGGGAAAAAGCACAGTCGCTTTCCAATTAGTGCTCTTAGCGCTGATTAACCCTCTCCTTGCCATGCTGCAGCTTGAATGACGAATCCTATTCTTAATGTTCTGAAATATGCTGTTTGAGAAATGTCTTTAGGTGAGGCCTTTTGGGGCAGTGACACCCGATAAAAGTGAGGGCGTCCCGGCTGCAGTAAACTTCTAAACCCCTCGTTTGTCAAACGTCCCATAAGGGAGATAGATTATCTATTCATTGGATTCTTTATGGGCCTCTTTCATGTCTTGTTTGCCCACATTAAAGTCTGGCAATCAGCACCATGTGACGGTTCATTATGGTTCCAGGACACTTAAAGAGGTTGTTGTTGTTCTCTTTCCAGACCATTGCTTCCTGGATCTATTTGAACTTGTGTCGCTGCGGCACGGCCTCGGAAAAGGCACGGCGAGCAGGTCGCTCCGTACACTCTGAGACTAACATCTGCTCGTATAAACAGCATCCGCAAACACATGCATGCAACCGAGAAAATGAAGGGTTTGTCTACTAATCTCTGCTCTGCTGCATCACAGACTAACATGGGCCTTTGTAGTGGTTTTGGTGCAGTGGAGTAACCTGTGGGGATGTAATGCTGCACAAGCTTGAAATGTATTTAGTAGAATTCAGCAAACAAAGACCCTGCTTTAGTGCAATCAGCAAAACAATTCAAGGATTAAGTATCTAGAAATAAGGACATATCTCTGTGTTTCCTCTGGTAAGAAAATTATATTGTGAGTCTGAAAATGATAAATATATTTATAAAATTCCCATCTTGGACTTAAGTAGTAAATATATCCCATTTTTAGGGCATCTTGTTTCCACAGCTGAAAAAAAAACTCAGTTTGACTCAGTTTGACTTAGTTGGATGGATCTTATGAAAGGAAACAGATTGTTTTTCTTCATACATTTTGATGCTACTTACATCAAAGTTACTGCTCCCATGACTTAATAGACTCCAGTGTTAAAATGTCCGATTTTACAGCACAAATAAACATATTTACAGCCAGCTAAAAGCTGTTTTGGTCTCTGGAGCTAATTGACCTCTTCACGACAACTCAGCAGGGAGTGGAATTACTTATAACTCACCCATTTGAATTGTATTAGGTCTTAAATTTTGTATTATTGGGAGCTTGCCCTCTTTGACTGACAGGTGGATGGCAACAGATGTGGCTGTAGGTACTAGCTATCAGCATGGCTAATCCCTAAACTGAACCACTGAACTATGTTTGTCCTGAATTGTGTAATTTGGTGTTAAATAGAATCACATCATCAGCAATTGATGATAGTTTATGCTCAGTCTGGCATTTCTAAAGCATTTACAGTACAATTATCTTATAAATGTTTCACTTAGTGCATGGTTAATTGTGTAACAGTTACTGCTAATTAACACTAACTGAAGACAACTGGAGGCTTTCTAATAATGATAGCTAGTGTTAGTTGCTAACACAAGGACATTAATTTGGACGTTCCCTACAGCAGCACTCATTAACAGGAGCATTAACAGGTGTCTGTTATCTGTCAGTGTGATGCACCCATACAGTCTATGACTGCTTGCTTAACAAGCTAGCTACCTATAAGCTAGTTATCTGCTTTCTGTTCTGTTGTAAAAAAAAACAAAAAAAAAAAACCTCTGGTTTTAAAGTACTGATAAGAAGGCAAGCGGAAATGCTTGAATCGAAGCCTCAAAACTTCAGAACTCTATTGTTGGTATCACACTGGCTATATCTAACTTTGATATGTAGTCCTAAAACCCTGACAGGTAGTTCTTTACCCCCAGTTCGCACCTCCAAAAGAGAGGAGGATTGTTAAGTTGTTTTTTGTGTGTAGATGCTTTTAATATTGTGTGGGGCCGAAGCATTGTCACATTTGGTTATACATCGTTAAATGCATCTGAAAACAACAATAAAGATTTTAAAGTTTTTTATGTCTTGGACAAGGTGTGTGCTACGAGGCAGTTAAATGACACTAGAGTAGTTGTCAGGGACTTTCAGTGTCATCGTGGTGATTAGCTCAGTGGTGGTGCAGTTATTCTGTAATTACACCTGGAACTAAAATGTTATGTGTATCTGGATGAAGATATCTTTGTATGCTCAGTCTTTGTATCTTTGCCCAGAGATCTGGTAGTTTATAGGTTAAGTTTTTTGTGGGAATTAAAATCAAGTCATTTTAACCTTTAAGCTGAGTTTGAAGCCTGAAACTAACATTACAGATATGAATAATGCTGTTTTGACTAAAGCCTGAATTTTACTGAATCTAATCAGAGGTTTTAGTAAGCATATGACTGACATCACTCCCACCAGTCATAACCACAGATACAGTATTTGTAATTCAGTGTGCAATACCAGTCCAAATAACATTTTCAGATCTCTCAAACTTCCTTATGACTCTATTCTATGGCAGCCAGGATCCCCCCCCCCCCCCCCCCCCCACACACACACACACACGCACACACACACAAGATGCATCCTTAAACTGCAAATTAGTTTGATGTTAAATAAAAATAAAAACAAAGTCGTAAAATTTCACTCACCAAAACAGAAGTGCGGACTACATAGATGATTTGTGAGTACAATTTAACTGCAAAGAGACCACATCCCACATTAATCAAAACCAGACAAACAAACAGATATCAACAGGTCCCCATTAAAACAATTCCATTTGTGCATTTAAAGAAGTTTATATATTTATTGCAAGCTGCTCTATATACAAACTTAACACTCAAACAGCATGCTTAGATAGATATCGAACATGGAATTGGACCATCATTTGCAAATGAAACATAATATATTATTCAGTAAAACAACAGAGAAAACAAAAAACAGGGACAACAAACTCATCTGTAAACTGTTAACAGAGATCATAAATCTGCTGGTTAAAAGAAAGAATGCAGCCAGTGCTACAGCACCGCCCCCCCCCCCCCCCCCCCCTCCCCATTCATATTTGGAGGACTATTGTTCCAGACTAAATGCCCATAATTCATCCTTTTTGATCAAAGATAAGGGGATCATTATATAAAATTACCCCCCAAAAAAGAGTGCAGCTGCCAGAGGACCGATGTGGTGTTTTTTAAGGCTAATATGGGGATGTGTAACCTCATTTTAAAAAGTCAGTTTATCCTCCACCCAAAGCATCGTCTACATGTTTCGTCCTTGAGATAACGTCCCTCTATCTTTAAAGGCCTACTGTGAAATGCGGGATTCCCACACCACATATGTTTTGACTCCCCAAACTCAACAATAAGACCGTTTCTCACAAACTGCCTCCGATTTTTGGAAACTAATGAAAGACGCTGAGGAGCTCTGATTAACCTTAGCAAAAAGAATTACTTAGAATTTTAATTTCCCATGAAAAGATCAGCTTCCATCTCTTTCTTTTATCTATTGCCCTTGTTTACATCCCTTCACCTGCTATTTTTTGCCCCTCTGCCTCTATCTTCTGTAGCTTTGTATACCTTATTTGTCACTTTTCGCCTCTGCGTCTGTACATCTTCATCCCCGCTCTCCCAGTGCTGTAGGTGGAGCACAGAGAGTGGAAAATAAAGCCCTGGAAGCCACCAAAATGTCATGTTAATGTTTCATAAATCTTCCCCCATCTCAGGATAATTGCTGAGGGGAAACAGGCTGTGTGTCTGCACACACTCAACCCAACAGTTGTGGTTTGGCTGCAGCCTAATGTGGTGAATCTTTCATCATTTTGTCTGCTGTTGCACTACGGAGCACTGCAGGGTCCAAAATAAGGTTTTCTCTTGTTGCTGTTTAAGTGTCTGCCTCAAACCCCGTGACCTCTGCATCTCCGCCACTCCCTTTGAACCCGGGGGTGAGGTGGTCAAGCATAAATGTCAAGGCTAATTCAAGGTCAAACAAATGCGACCTGATAATCATCTACTTCGTGTTGAGCTGTGTCAGGGCCTGGCTGCATTTAACGAGGAGTCGGAGCATAGTGCCCCTCTCCCCCTCTGTCCTCCACCTCCTCCTCAGAGGCTTTTATTGTTCTTGTTTGTAAAATGTGAGGCTGAAGACGACTGGAAAAGTCCCATCGCTCCTCCGTAGGCTTCAGCCACTGCACTGAAAGCAACAGGCAGACCCCGATCACGGAGAGGAAGTTTATTCTGCCTTTTTGGAGGTTTTTTGAGAGGCATTTTTTCAAGTATCAGGTTGGACATGAATTATGAAATATGCCATAAAGGTTAGACTGGCCAGGAACTGATCCAGAACTAAGTCGAAGTAAATTAGCCATCTTTGCACTGCGACTTTTACAGGGACAGCCCCACTAATTGGTCCTTTCAGCTTCAAATGACAGAAGTCATTATTCTTTTCAAACTGATAGACGAGCTGCTTTTATAATTTACCATTAGAGTTTACATTTCTCATTTAATCCCTTTCCTCCTCCCTGTTGACCGTTACTGTTACTGTGTGTAATAGATGACATTTCAGGCATAGCAAACAGATGATTGGTGCTTAGAACCCCGACGATGTAACCTGGCATAACCGGCTGTGAACATACCGACGCAGCCCACAACCATCATGACTGGCCTGTTGAGTACTGTTGATTCCTCCCATATATTTTTGTAATCTAATCTTAATGACTAAAGCATCATGAATGTGTATGAATGGTTGTCTGTTTCTCTGTGTTATAGCCAACCTGTTAGGTGAACTGTCCAGGGTGCACCCCACCTCTCGCCCTATGGTAGCTGGGATAGGCTCCAGTCCCCCCACAACCCTGACAAGGATCAACTGTCTTATTTTATACATTTAAATGTGATCAATAAGACCCTGTTGAAGGCTTGTATTGAAAGAAATCTGAGGTTAAACATGACCAGACTTTGAGAAAAAGAGGAAAAACAAGAGAGACTCTTGGAGTTATTTGATTTATACGCCAATATATGTGCTTCCAAAGAGCGCTTTAAAAGGAAAAAACAACTCAAGTACTGCTTTCAAGTCAGATTTACAATATTCAGAGGTGGACTGACACCTTCATGTTAGGTGGCTATAGCTCAGGTGGCAGAGCAGGTCAGCCACTAATCAGAAGGTCGGTGGTTTGATCCTAGGCTGCCCCCTGGCTGCATGCCAAATGTCCTTGGGCAAGATACTAACCCCGTGTTTGCCTACTGGTGGTGGCGCCAGTGTCCGGCAGCCTCGCCTCTGTCAGTGTGCCCCAGGGCAGCTGTGGCTACAATGTAGCTTGCCATCGCCAGTGTGTGAATGTGTGTGTGAATGACTGAATGTAGTGTGAAGCGCTTTGGGGTCCTTAGGGACTAGAAAAGCGCTATACAAATGCAGGCCATTTACCGTATGTCTGAATAGGTTGAAGCTCCAGCAGGACCTGTACAGTCACGTCCAAACATTTCACACACTTTCCTGCTTCGCTTTCTTTATTTAGATGATTTTTTTTGTTTTGCAAACTCGATGTTTCTATGACAGTGAAGCGCAGCCATCAGGAATTTATAAGGTTCAAAGACTTTTATTGGAAAACACATCAAATGTGAGTCTTCTTGCAGCTGGATATCAGCTTCTGGGCCAAATCCTGATTGATGTTGGTCCATTCCTGCGCTGTCAGAGCTCCAAGCTGTTCATAGTTTGTGCACTTCTGCTTTTTAAGGAGCGACAACACTAAAAGGATTTAAAAAAATCAAAGACAAACTTCTTCTAATGATCCAGGAGCAATTTAGAGGCAATGTGTGCAATTTCCAGTGTTTGGAGCACAATGCAAAAGTGAATCTGTGGTCAGTCCTTAAAAGCAGAAGCTCACAAACTGTGATCAGCCTGCAGGAGTGAATCTCCAACAATCAGGATACAAGCTGATATCCAGCTACAAGAAGAAGATCCACACTGTAAATACTTGCTCTTTGCATACATTTGATTTATTTGCCAGTAAAAGTCTTATGAAATGGCTATGATTGTTCTTCACTATATAATAAAACATGTCAAAAAAAATCAAAACAAAAACTGAAGTGGGAAAGAGTACAAAGCACAAAAACTGTGTCACTGCCCAAACATTTGGTTTGATTGTAGTAGAAAGAGTACCTTTATTGTTTGGACTTGTGGTTTCATCCGGTTCATCATAAAACATATTACAGACAACATTTTTTAAACAGGATAGTAAAAAAGAAAACATAAAAAAACAGTCATACACATTCAGCAGTGCGGCAACATGAAAGGACAAGTCGAGCATGTGGTCATGTGGTTTGGAGCCAAATCATTGTCCCTGGAAATAGAGCTCAACAGTGACCACCTGCTGTTTAATGGTTGTGGTTTCCAGTTCATTTTCTTCACTGGCATTTCAGAAAATCCTTGTTTGAAGACTTCTAATCCTTAAACACAGCCGATCAGCTATGAAGTGAAGCATGATCATAAAAATGTTTGTTTTGGATTGAAAAAAGCAGGAAAACAAAAAAAAGGAAAAGCTGCCAGACTGTGTACATAATTACTTTTAACAGTCAGTGAACTACTCTTCCCATAAGGCACTGCAAATCTCAGCTTCATTCCCAACTGCAGTCGCTGCTTTCAGGGTTTCTGAAGGTTTACACTCACCAGTGCTCACAGGTTTGGACATTCCAATGGTAACCACAAACATCACCAGTTAAATGTCACTGTTTCACTCAAGGATTGTGGGTAGAGTAGTTCTTTTCCACAATATTGTGGAATTTGTTAAACCAACATTAATACCAGGGGTGATTCTGGGATCAAACCAATCACAGTATCATTCACAGAGTGCACCGCAATTTAAACATAAGTTTTTAAAAAAATACTTTTAGCATCTAGAGTTGTGTTGTCTGCACATTTATTCAACCCATTTTCACCCCTCAGCTGTAAAAAGCTGAGGGTTATTTTCATCAGGCGGGTGGTGTGGACACCCATCTTTGTCAACACAATAACTCAAGAACAAGGTGACGTAGAATTTTCAGATTGGTACCATAAATGCATTTATTAAAAATCTCAGACAAGTTCAAATCTCAGGGAAATGATTGTGAATGCGATAAGAAGGAAGAAGGAAGTCATCTAGAATTTTCATATTTATGCCATAGGGGCATCTATTAGGAGGCTGAGAGGTGGTATATTTAACCCTGCAAACTCAGTTCAGTTAGGTACACATTGCAAGAGTCTTTCAAAAAGTGTCTTTCAAATGCAACCTATTCAGTTGGATGGCTGATTGTAGTGTTCTTAAATAATTCAAAATGAATAATCGCAGAGTTCAGTTTAGTGTTTCTGGGTGGATTTTCCAGAGAAATTTAAAGAGGTTACTCCCAGAAGGACTGTACACCAAAGTATCAAGCGATTAAAGTCACATTATTCAGGAAAGACGGTGGAAAATCAAACTACTACTACATACCTCCGGAGGAGAAGCAGATTTGCTTTTACACAGAAAAAGTTACATTTATTGTGCAAACTCAGCACAGAGTGTCAGGCAGCCACGTTTAGAGTGGTATGAATCCTGTAAAATGCAATCTGAGTCATTCATATCAGTGAAAGTATTCAGTTTGTTTTTGGACTATTGGAAAGCACGCAGATTCTTGTTCTATCTGCCACTTTGCTCACCTGTTTCTACCTCCTCAGTCTCTCTGTGCATGCAATGAGAAAATAACACTCTGCTGTGAATCAGACAAATAAACAGAGCATTTGCGGCATTAAGTTTTTTATGAGAAGATTAGTGATGTAAAGGCAGCAGAAGTCATCCATGAAGTGAATCCAACAATGAAGCAGAAACTCCACAAAAAAGTTTTTAACACCATCCTAGCTGAGAGCTGAACTGTTGCCATCCTTATCACTTCCTCTCATCTGTCTTTATTTATATCCATCAATCAAAAAAAAACCAACATATTTAATAAGTCAGAGTTTCTTACAGTACTTCAGTTCACTGTCCATAAATGTACTTTAACTACTTTACTAAGTTCAATTGATCGACAGTAGGAAATAAACTAATATAATAAAGTACTTCAGGTCCTTGACTGGCAAGTAGCGATATGTTAGCTAATAAGCTCTAAAAAGCTAGCCTGTGGTAGCACATATTTAGAGAAGAAATGTAAATATCCAGACATGTGTTAAGTCAATAATGAGCCACATCATCATAATAGTTGGCACTCCGACTCGATTTCAGGTCAAGAGTGTTTCAAATCTGCACCACTGGTTGGTGCCATGTGATGCCTCTGTGAGTGCGCTGCATCATCATGACTCAAAAGCACTTAAATCTGTATGTGTGCGCATCTTGCTTATAAATACCAGAATCCAGGACATCAGTTTACCATCCCTCACTCTTGTTTTGCTTTAAATAAGCTGCAGGAAACCCGTTAAATTGGCTGCTCCCTCAGTGTTTTGCTGACACTCCTGTAAAGCGTACCTGGAGGTTGCTTCAGGTCAGGTAAGGCCACTTTGTCTCCATTCAGCCAGGCGATAAAGGCCACCATGTAAAAGGAGAAAGGCTATCAGATAGTTGGGGCCAGCCACCGTGGCAGAAATCAAGAGTTTCTGAAAGGCTCCGTCTCGGAGCTCTCGGCCTCAGCGTGAGAGAAACCCTCACGTCTTGATGGCCAGAGATGGTTTTTAAAAAGACGCCAGATTACAGCGCCTTATAGGTCGCAGTCGCCCAGAGGTACACTCGTTTTTCCTTCCCTGTTTGTCTCACTTTCAATCGCTTGCAGCCACTCTTTCCGAGCCACGCTGAGCCCTTCCTTGCACAAGCTTGTCAGCCCTTCAATAGCTTTTGTCTCAAACAAGATAGGATGCCTTTGACTCCTTCCACCTGTCACTGTAAGAGAAAAACTTTAGGATCTTAAAAAGGAGGCCGAGGTCATTCCAGTTCAGAAAGTCTTGATGTACATGCTGCAATTTGCATAGCCTTTCATTCACGTTCTCAGGCTGAAATCTCACTGTGCTCGTGGTGATCTATTGTAAAGCCATCTCCAACTTAAAACGACTCCCCGTACAAAGCTGCCTTTTGAGCGTAGCTTCCCTAATGAGTGATGGCATAAAAGGACGGAGGCATCACTTTATTTGAAACGCTTTGATATTTCAAAGCCCGTACATCAGTAATCCTCCTCTCTCAACAGCAACAACGGGGAGAAAAATGGCTCTCACAAAAAATAAGCGAGCAAAGTGCTCCGCATTGGGGCTCGGGATAATACCGGAGTTTGATCTGCAAAGTTTTCCCAGGTGCTCCAGAGATGAACCAGGTACAAAGGTGACGCGAGCTTCAAAGACAGGTGGCAGGAGCAGCAGTTAAAATGTTTCACCATCAGGCTTTTTTTAATGGGTGGCATCAAAATCCAGCGTCTACTTGTCTGTGTAGTGTTCTAGTGTTGACCACCCTGATGGACAACCAACTCTGACAATCCGAGAGACCGTCAAAAATTCAAGTCTTAAAAATTTTTAAGTTCAAACCATTGCTGCTAACTGTTTATTGTATTTATTAAATCTCAATGACAGGATACAAGAAAGGTTTTTTCAGTTTTTTCAAGAAATGAGCCCTCAAGTCTAGAGTTCAGTCAAGTCTAAGAAACGTTAACGATTTTCCTAGAGTCTTGAATTGTGGATTGTGGAGGTGCTCCATCATTTAAATGAAGACGTAGAAGTCTAGTTTCATATAGAGTGTGCTCTGCTGAGTTAATTGTTCTGGTCCATTTTGCAGGACCTACAAAACCAACTCCTTGTATGTTCATCAATCTACGCCAACATAAAGTATCCACATATACAGAAAGTCCTCCTGACCAGCGTGGTTCTGCATTATGAAAGGTTCTAGCAGGTTCTGATGTAACAACTGTTTCAGAGTAAATGTAACTCAGTAACCATGTTCTGCACAGGTGTAAGGAAAAGAAGGGTGCTGCTGATTAATGGTTTCAACTTGGCTGCTGAGTGTTTTCTTACTTTCTGATCTGTTTTTAAGACCAACTACTTGAATAATTTGGAACATCCATCCATTTTCTTCCCCTTATCCAGAGTCAGGTCGGGGTGGTACAAGGTTATTCACTGTATTCCAGGCGTCCTTTTCTTCAGCAGGATTTCCCAGTCCCTCCTCCTGTGGCATTCCCACACCAGATGAGATACATGATCCCTCCAGTGACTTCTGGGTCTATCTAGGGGCTGCTGGCAGGTGGTAGATCTCCATCAGTCAAAGATGACTTTGGATAGGGTTGGTCTAATTTCCCTTGCTGTGGCTGTTTGTCTTGTTTTTACTGAGGTATTGTTGAGTCTTTCCTCCTGCCTGGCAAAAGTCATCTAGGTTTGGCTGCTGACACAAACACTGTAGACGATCATCTTAGTCTTTGTTGTCTGTTCAGTTTTCATCCAACTGGTTTTAGTGAGGCTTTGTTACCGCCTTTCTGATACATTTGAGGGCGATGTTGTGAGGCAAGTGAATTGATCAACAGCCTCCAGTGATGACTGGGAGTGCCTTTACATCCCGCCCCATCACACTTGGGTTTTATTTTTTCAGACTGGTGCTCAGACCTGTACAAAGGTGACCCGAAAATAAGAACAACAAAGCTCAAGAGGCCCACTACAGCACAAATGCTGAAGAAGCAGGTTTTAGTGGAATGAAACCATGAAACATATCTCTGCTCTTCAAGAAAATTGCAGCTAGTTAACGTCTTCTTATCCACCAGGTCTTGGGCAACCCATCTAGGGTAAGGGTTTGGTTAATGTCCTCACTCAAATTTAGTTTGTTTTACCATGAAAACTCGTTTAGAACTTTACTTTTACTCATTTCACATGTGGCTAAATCGAAACCCTAAGCCTAGGTCAGATGAAGATTAGTTCCACAAACCTTTTTGCGGACCTGAAGTTTTTCCCACCACGAAAACAAAAGTCCAGTCCACATGCTCTGCTAGCCATCAACCTTCCCTGGCAGGATCCAGTTGAAGAATCCCAAATGACCCAACCCACTGTTTTACTGCACATTTTCATGCATTTACATTTTAGCCGCTTGGCTGATGTTTTTACAGCAGCGGCGTGGGCTTCCCATTCCCAGATCAGAGCCTTTAATGGCAGCAGCGTCAGGGTCACACTCTCAGCATCCTGACAATGGATTCAGGCTATGATTGATGAATACTGTATGTGCAGCAGAGCTATTCCCAACCCTGATGTGTGGGGATAAATTTCAACCTTTGTGTGAAGCGAGAGCAGAGGCCTGTGAGAATGGGGGGCCTGATTAATAATGTTTGTGAAGGACACTCTAAAGAAGGGCCACTCAGGTCCCCATGCATGCTAGCAGGGACATTTAACAGCTTGAATTATACATAAATTATGTACACCCACTGAGGTTTGGTCCCCCTCACAGTCAATGCATAAACAATCCTCTCTTTTTTTAGGAAAAGCCATATACTTCAAAAGAACAATTTATAGCCAAAATTCACCAAAAAGTTTTCACATTTTACTTTTCCACTTTGTCAAACTCAATTACAGTTCAGAGAAAAGACAAAGAAAACAGCAGTGAGTAAAATATGTGGAGGGCTGTGTTCATAATCATTTTTTCCTGCAACAAACTAAAACATTCAGGCTTAAATCTGGTGGTCTAAATTCCCAGAAACACCGAATATATATTGTTTTTGAAGGATTTGGCAAGCCTGGTCTCACAGTGTCCCATCACAGAGGGACATTTGGTTTGGATCCCTTTGCATCACATTTTAGCACTGAGAATCATTTAGTGTCTTATTTTTACTTATGAGTTTAACACTGCAAACAGGTTAAGGAGCAAGCTCAAGGCCCAGTCCTTGGCGAATTTGTTTACTGCTCTGTCCAGACTTTCAACTAAAATATGTGTGGCTAAGACTAACAAAATATTTGGGCACTGTTGTGGCAGAGAAGTTAAACTTGGTTTCACAAACAGCGGCTCTATGTAAAAGGTTTCGTCAATCTGCTTTTAAAGGAAGATTTGATTTAGAAATATTCCTCTTTGGTAATGTCAATCTTAAAAATGGGAGCAAATTGGAGAAAGTTGCGAACTGGAGCTGACATGTTTCTGGTGCATCTCTATTAAATGAAGGTCATGTCAAAGGCACAGCCCAGCACTCGTTTGTTCCCTCTGCTCATGATCTTTTAAACAATTTTTTTTACTCCACTCTACTCTGCATACACTCTGCAAACCAAGCTAAAACCAAAAAACCCAATGTGCATAAACCAAAAACCAAAATGTAAACATCAAATGAAAAGTAAAAAGAAAACAGTAATTAGTCTTATGCATTTGGGCACAAGCTGCGTCATTTTAGGACGCTTACTGTGCACAAAACACCAATCAAGTTTCTCTATGGTTACATACAGATATAACAATTACAATTAAATGAGTCAAGTCGAGTTCAGGACCTCCTGACCTGCTCCTGCAGCACAACAGCAGTCAACATTCAGTAAGCATCAAACACCAAAGAAGAGTGGGTGTTTTTCACTGAAAGAGTGAAACAGCAAAGGGCTGACCTCTGGTTTCTCCGCTAGCTGTCGCGCAACAAAACAAACGCTCACCTTTACGACGCATTTGAAGGTTTCCGATGAACGTGTGCAGCTTTTTTTCTAAATGTCTTCATAGTGCAGATGTTAGTCTTGTTTCAGGAATGAGCTGCTGCTGAAGATCACTGGCTTCCTGCAGGTAAACACAAAAACTTCCCCACGATTCCACATGCAGCTTACATGGTGCAGCTTGAGTACTAAGATTATATAAAATGGAATAAGCTTTAAAAATAGTCACGCATACCTAGAGGGTACATTACTGATAAACAGTGCCAAACATTTGACAACATTCAGTGGATGAAAAACATTAAACAGTTGTAATGTGGCCTGATAGATGAAGTGCCAGCAGCTGTGACGGTGCTTTTGTCACATTTAAGAGCAACAGTGGTGAGCATAAACTGCCTTTAACAAGTAGGAAACTTGGGATACTTGGGAAATGGCCTGCACGCCAAGTACTACTGTCTAATTAGAGTTCACAGCAATGAGATTTAGCTAAGTTTTTGCTCTGAAATTATTATTTCAGAGCAAACTTTCTCTATATTTGCTCTTTGAAATTGGTAGCAATTTTTAGCTGCCATTATAAAGTATTAGCTAAAGATTGCCACAAGCACAGCCTACAGCTCTAGCAGTACTGTGTGCATGCAGCATAAGAAGGGGAGAACTTCTGGCACCTTGCAGTATAAATAAATATATGCATGTTTCATTGTTAGCTAACTACTTTAAAATCACCTCATAAGCTCCTGGGATACACTGTTCAGAAATATTTTCAGAAGTTCATTGTACCATATTAACTGCTTGTGTGTACTGCATCATTTCAATACTTAATATTTAGAAAATACCTTGTGTAGGTCTCCTTTTTTATATCATGTAGATTCACCGGTATTTACTAGGTATAGCTTAGAGTAGACTTAGACTTCGAACTTTTTATTGTCAATTTGTTTGTTGATTTTCTTACAAATTTGCAAATGCACAGTAGCAAGGGCGTAGATTTGGCATGGACGGAAGGGACATGTCCCCACCAATAATTTGATCTCTTCGAGTTAAGAAAGACAAACCCGATAGAAAGAAATAACGATCTGTCAACGTCTCATTCACCCAGCGGTGCAGAAACAGTTAAATTATGTTCTCTACTTGAGTCCTACCTCATGTGACAAATATGTGATTGGCTGTGTCTTTCAGGGAGCTCTGTTTAATTTTAGTAGCGGCAAACCTGCACTGCGAGGAGGAGAGGATGATGGCAGCAAAAAGGAAGAACCTGGATATAAGAAAGTATTTTTCAAAGAAACCTGTAAGTCACTCATAGTCAAGCTCACTCATAAAATGTGTCCGTCATAATAACGTTACAGGCTTTGCTAGGCTTTGGCCCACATCAGTCTAAAATTGTATGCAACCATGAATAACGTGTTCAGGAAACTAACTGCACAACAGGCAGCACTGTTAGTTATCTCAGTCTCCAGTAGTGTTTCTAATTTTGATTGAAACTGTCAGAGAAAACGGCAGCCTCGAGCAAGCCAGGATATTAGTTTACAGAGGCTGTTAAAATTATACGTCTAACGTTAACATTTCAACCCAATGGTACTGACATATTCATACGGTTAATTTTTGAGACAATATATCATGAGGTAGCCATGATTTTGCAAATATTCCACCTTGTAGTGCAGTTCGCACAAATTGTTTTAAAAATGCACTCAGCCTACAAACATTACTGATGAGTGACTCATCAGTAATGTTTGTATAGTGTGCCTAAAATGTTGCATAATTTTGCTGCTGAGAGATCTTTTACTTTATACATTATTTTACTTTATATATACATTAGCACTTTTCCCTTAGTGCTAATGTATATAAGAGATGTTGGTGTACTATAACTGAAGTAATGTTGTTAAGTCCTTAAAGTCATATTCTTTTATTGTCATGACTGTATTTGAAGCTATTTTTATTTTTTTGTATGATACCTGATTTATATGGAATATGGCTGAAGTAAACTAAACTCTAAAATATTTAGTCAGTCATTTGTTTAATAGTAATTTAACATTATATAATTCACATATAAAACTATGAATTGTAATTTTAAATGGTTTAAAAGCATGTAGAGTAGCATAAGTAGGCAAGTATATTTCTCTCTTTTGTTTATCAAGAAGCAAAGACAAAAAGAAAAAAAAAGAAACAGGGCAGGGTTCGGTGGTTGAATCATCCATCCCCACCAATGCCAAAACCAAATCTACGCCCTTGCACAGTAGGCTCAGAAGACATACACTGCATATGTTGGAAAATAACCCCCTACTCTACAAAATTCAAATCCATCTCACACAAAATAATAATACAAAATAAAGAATAAGTAGTTATCATTTAAAGTAAATAGCATCCCTGCTATAACTGGATAATTGTACTGGGACAATGGGAATATGTTGGGCAAAAGCTTTGTTGTGGAGGAAAAGATGAAAGCCTTCATACACTTTATGCACACTGTTGAGTCCCTGGTATCATTTTTGTTTTCAGAGGGGACATAATTTGCACAACAAAGTAAATTCTAATGGTAAAACACAATAAAAGCATTCTGTAAATTAGCAGTTGCATCCTAGCTGCAGCAGGTGGGTGAAAGAAAACCCCAAACACTCCCACAGCTGTGGTTTAAACCCCCCAAATCTTCCACCTTAGAGAGCATCGGCACTGTCCAAACACTGAGATGATAAGCCAAGGATTAGCTATCTGACTTCATCGCCGCCCGGGTTTCGTTTGAAAAAGGCTTTCGTTTCACACTTTTGTTTTCTCTGCTGTGTCGGTTAGAGCCAGGAGCCTCCTTTACGCTGAGACCACCTCGTCTAACCCCAACAGTGCATTCGTCTCACAGAGTCATGTTGCATACCAGTATAATCATATCTGAGGAAAAAAACACAAAGTCTCTTAGATCAGGAGTTTTGCTTTCTGGGCGGCTGAACTATCCAAGCATGGTAAATGGCCTGCATTTGTATAGCGCTTTTCTAGTCCATAGGACCCCAAAGCGCTTTACACTACATTCAGTCATTCACCCATTCACACACAGGCGATGGCAAGCTACATTGTAGCCACAGCTGCCCTGGGGCGCACTGACAGAGGCGAGGCTGCCGGACACAGGCGCCACCGGGCCCTCTGACCACCACCAGTAGGCAAACATGGGGTTAGTATCTTGCCCAAGGATATTTGGCATGCAGCCAGGATGCAGCCTGGGATCAAACCACCGACCTTCTGATTAGTGGCTGACCTGCTCTGCCACCTGAGCTACAGCCACCCCACCGCATGTTGGAGTAACCCGAAAAAAGAAAGTCTATCAAGATTCTGTCTTCTGCTGCAGCTGTGATCAATCACATCTATTAATGACACTCTGGACTGTTTAACTTTTACAGTGGTCAAACTTGAATGGTACCTGTTCTAGTTAGTTGTATCTCAAAGACTTTAAGAAGGACCCAAAAAAGTGTCTTCTGGTTTCACACCCCTATCATCAGCACATCATTTGTCAGGGAAAGCTCACAAGCTATAGTGACAAAAATAACACATTCTCACTTCAAAGTCATGACATGCTGGCGCCTGGTAAGGATCCTCGTCTCATCATAGTTTAAGCCAAGGGGTGATTCTAAGCATCATTTTATGAAGCACAGGCATACCTCTTAGTCATTTTCCAACAAAACTCCACCCAGCTGGGTTAGCAGATGGATCAGGTGACTTTTAATCAATAAACCTTTAATTCAAGCCATATCTAGAACAGCTTTCTGTACTTTGTTTCTCAAGTTGTTTTGACTTTTCTGACAATGTTTGTTATGTCTGGTATTAAATTACATGGTTGGTTTTAGGTGCTTAAACCTGTTTGGTGAGGTGCAAACATCAAAAATAACTTCTGTAGGTGTACGCACTATAACAAATACTTGGACTTTTGGGTGAAAATATATCCTTTCACTATCCTGTCACAACATTTGTAATAAGAGTCTCCAACTTTTCTTCTTCTCCTTCTTTTGGCTTCTCCCTTTAGGAAAATCTTAGCATCTTAAACTCTACCATCGCCTGTCTTTCTCTAAGCCCTACATACTTGCAGGTCTCACTACCATCTTGTAGACTTTTTCTTTCCCTCTTGCTGCCATCCTTCTCATCACGAATCATCCCCACTTTTCCATGGTAAGCATATTGCATGTGCTTCAACAGCAGCGTTGTCAACATTTGCATTGTTGACCTTGGAGTCTTCATGGCTCAGAATGAGCCTTAGAGGGATGACCCATCTAAGCACCATCTCTCTAGGTTCTGCAGGTGTCTTTGATCCAACACAGCTGATTTTAATGGCTAAATTACCCCCTCAAAATGTCTTGAAGTGTTCCAGAGGCCTGGTAATGAACTAATCATTTGAAGTGTGTTGACCCAGGGTGAGATCTAAAACCTGCAGGAAACCGGCATTTGAGGTCTGGAGTTGGACACCCCTGCTCTAGGTAAACCTCAGTAGCTATATCTCCTTATCAAACATAAATTGTTATGTTTCTGCCATTTCATATACAAAAACACACCCTGTACTTACTAATGAATCCAAGAGCAATGATTCCTGAATCCTCCGTCAGGTGACTGTACAGTATTAAACCACTGATTTCGGCAGAAACTATAAAATGAAGATTCCATCAGTCTAAACTACAGCAGCCGTTTGCCTGAAATTAGAGTGTATGTTGGATCAGTGGTGAAGGAGATTCTTTCCTCTTAGTTTCTGACAAACACTTCCACTTAAAAAGAGATTAACCCTGTCAGCCCTGATGTTAAGGATGAAAAGAGCTCCATTCAAAGCTTAATTGTGCTCTGCCATGTACCAAATCAATGGCAGAGATGGGATCAAAAGCTCTCCTTTAATGGGTGCTCACCTGTTTGCCAGACAACAGCTCCCAGATCAACAGCTTCCTCAGCTCTACAAAAATAAAGAGAAGACAGAAGCCTGGACCAGCATGTGAAACCCAGTGACTGTGTGTGCTGCTGTCAACACCCCAGGGCTTAGAAATGGGAACTGGACCAGAAAGGCAAACACACAGGGAGGGCAGGATGGAGGATAGAAGATGGAGGAAGAAGGGAGGGGGGGAACCACCCAGAGATCATATGAGGGTTGATTTAAAAAAATAAAAAAAAGGCCTGTTCCAAATGCAACACGGTGGGGAGCATTCATGTTTGACAGTTGGATGATACCAAGTGGGGGTGGCTTCCTTTACTGAATGGAAGCTGTAATAATTTCTGTAGGATTCATGAGGAAAGAAACCTTTAGAGATAGATGACTGATGGGGTTTTGGGCAACTGCTCTGTTTCACCAGTACATCATTTGGGTAAATTCAACCTGTTTCCTCCAATTCAACTGGCTAGTTATCCCTAAGGTAGCATTCTGCTCCACCGCCCCCTTAAAAACCCCAAAGTCGAACAGAAGATGAACTTTTGTCTTTCTTCTCCACAGGAGGTTTCTCTCTATCGATCTGCCAACCAAGCAGAATAAAAACCTCAGACACAGTAAATCTTATTCTAATAAAAGTCAGATTAGAGGCCTTTAAAGTTCCCTTACCTGTAAACTAGAGTAGCATTGTGCTGGTTTTAAACGATGTGAAGACATGATGACAACAAAAAAGATGTTCTAAAATCTTTTGGATGTAATATTGCATAGGTTTCTCTTTATATGCAAGCTTTAAGAAATATTATATACTCTTGCTATATGTAGGGATGGGTATCGTTTAGGTTGTATCCAATACCAGTACCAAACCGGTACTTTTGAAACTGTACCAGTGCTTAAATGGTGCTCGAACCGGTGCTTAAGGAATGGAGAACACAAAATTGGTCCAAAAACCTCTCATGTTCAGCTGTTTTTTTGTAAAAAGATAACAATGTTAGCCTTTTCTGCAGCTATAGGGGATTTATGGTATCACTCTTGGCTGGAAGCAGTGCTTAAACAATTGAAAAACACAAACTTTGTCCAAAAACCTCTCATGTTTAGCTGTTTTCCACTTTTTCTTTGGTCATTTTAGCCTTTTTGGCCAGGGTGAAGGGAGTATCTGCCATCAAACAAGAAGACAGCCACATGTAACTACGAGGGTTCTTGCTAGTTCACCTTACATGCATTAATTTAATTTAGCCTACTCAACGTAAATTACACACGAACAACATTAAGCTACTCACGCAGAGAAGAACGGCTGCTGCTGCCATCATCATCCGTCATCATTTCTGCTACACTGGCAGGGCTAGGGGCCAGGACTCTAATCTTCGGGTTTTTGGGGGATGTTGCTAACTCCGGGTCCGATAACAGGCAACTCACCCGCAGTAGATGCGCTCGGTGTGAGGTCTCGCAGCAAGCTATCAAATACGGCGCATTTCTCGGCTTTTAAAAAATGCTATGGGTCGCCAGGTGTTTCATCATATTCGAGGAGTTTCCTCCTTTGCACAGTATCACCTTAAAGCACTTGTTGCAGGCTGCTGAGTTTGCATCTTTTGCTGTGAAGTACAGCCAGACTTTTGACCGCTTCGCCTTGGGCATTTTTAATCTGTAGCTCTGCTCTAAAAGAACGTACGCACCCGGGCCCGCCTACTACGCTTGCAAAGGTAAAATGATTGGCTTGAATCCAGTGTATGACATTTCAGGGAAAAAAGCACCGAAATGTGCGCTGCTTTTCGGTCTGGTTACTACCGTTTATGCCATAATGGTACCGGATACCGGTACCCATCCCTAGCTATATGTTCATATCATTCAAGTGAATTCCCAGCTCAAAACCTGACTCATTAAAGACAAGCTTTATGACATCTACCCAGTTGATTTGTATCCCTGTCACACTGCACCTGATGGCCTCCATCCAGCATCCTTCCAGCCTCCTTCCTGTTCCTCTGTGGTTGAGTGTGATGCTCATTGGCTTGATGTCGATGGCGAGCTCCACCGGCCTGCCAGCCCCCAGGTCTCTCTCTCTCAATCAGGGGACAGAGTAGGGGGACGAACCCCATGCTGGGCGAGGGAGAAAGAGCCCCGAGGGTGCTGTCACCCTTCACAACTCCACCCACGTAATCTTCTTCCCCCATCCTACTGCCCCTATCCACCAACAAACACCCCCCCACACCCAAGTTGAAAACCCTGAACTCGGGGGGAGGCTGGGGGTTTCCTCAGCATCTTCCAATGAGAGATAATCCAGTATATTTTTTTATGATAATTTATGAAAATCTGTCTCCCTGAAGTAATTTCACACATGCAAACACATTCAACCTGCTGTGTGAGTCGTGGAGGTTACATTACAATGAAGAAGGGAAACTAGTCTCACTGTAAATCGTTTTCTTTTCTAATAAAAAAAGATATAAAAAAGGATAATTATAGATAACAGCAGGATGAATTAGGATGAATTAATGTCAGCGATGCAGCCCGTTGGATGAGTTGTTTAACTTTGTAAAAGCATCCTTCATAGAAACATTATTGGTTTATTGCTAAATAAACCAAAATGCCTTTTAATTTTTGTGTGCAGAAAAGCTGTGCATTATACCCCTTCACTACTTCTTATGTTGATGAAAAAACATCAGTGGAAATCAAGATCAAAGCTTGTTTCTGGCACTGAAAAATATATTTTTGCTATCAAAGTCCAAATTTTATGGTATTATCTCAACATTTCTATTTTCTCATTCAAAACTCTGAGGGAAACAACTCAAAGTTAAGATAATAACCTAAATTTTTAGATTATGGATTAAAAAAAAAAATTTTTCAGTTATAGAAACAAGCTTTCATAGGGAGTTCAAAGACAAATCAGCATCATATAGCCACTTGTGTCTATATCTAGACCAGAAGTGATCCAAATAAGTGATCATATTTGGATCAGAGTGGAGTGCTAAGTTATCAGCTAATGACAAGCTAAAATCAAAAATGGTATATGTGCATCATGTAGTTAAGTTGGTAAAGCTAAACATGTAGCAAGAAATATTGTTTGTTGAATAATTACGTTAAAATTCTCCAAACGGGATAGACTGAGCATATCATTATATGGTGATGATGGTCCAGAGGTCCAGTTCAGGCAATCGAATTAGCTGAATCTCCAAAAGTTGATTCTGTTCATCTGGACGTAGCGTTTTGTGGGAGAAACGTTTCGTCACTCATCCAAGTGACTTCTTCAGTCTCAGCTGACTGCAGGTTTCCCCAACCTTATAAACAGCACATTTGCATAATGACTGAAACCAGACCACTGAAGGAACAATGGGCTGGGAGGTCAGTTCCTTAATCTACGAAACGCTTCTCCCACAAAACGCTACGTCCAGACGAACAGAATCAACTTTTGGAGATTTACTTACCTGGATGATTGAGCATGCATCAAGACGAATTAGCTGAAGTGACACCTAGAAGATAGCTAGCAGCTGCAGACATAAGTTTCCATCCTTGAAAGAGTTATTTCTGTTGTAAATTTGAACATTTCAACATGGGGTCCATGGGGACTGACTTACCTTTGACAATTGACTGCGTTTTGGGCATCAAGTGGACATTAAGCCCCTTTTCCATTAGTACCTACTCGGATCGACTCGCCACAGATTGCCTCGATTCAACTCGGATCAACTGGTTCCATTACAATCCTTTACTACCTAAGTTGTGTGGTTGTCATCATACCAACGCATCAAAGCGTCTTGTGAAGTAATTAATATGTGACGCAATTAATTTTTTACCTGCTCCTCAGTCTGTGGCTTTTCGTCAGACTTGGGGATCACTGCATTGTTTTTTGCTGACATTTCCCCCATTGTCAGGTTTCAAGAATGGCAGTTTTGATTTTCGTGAACAAGTTGATCTCATGATTCATTGAGTGACGTTACTGACCAGCCAATTGGTTGCATGCAGTCTGATAACATCACAATTTAGTACCTTGTCGAATTGTTTGGAACCCCGGGTGAACAGATACTGAAAAATTACCTCCATCCAAGTAGGCACTAATGGAAAGGGGGCTTTTGAGGGATTGCAGATTTTGTAATTTTTCACCCCAGGAGTTTACCACAATAAACACTGAATCAAATTAATTTAAGAAACTCTTAGTCAAAAGTTTCAGCACAATTTTATAATTTTAAATTGTCACGTTAAAGGATGGGATTGGTTCACTTCGGTTTAATACATCATCTACTATGACTTTAATCGTCTTAAGTACTGAAACCACTGATTGTCACTAATACTAACAGTAAGGTTCCTGAACTGTCTACCTGTACTCTAAATTAAAAAGATCCCAGTAAGATCCAATAAGCACCAACCCAACAGCTTCTCAGTAGGCCTGGGTATCATCACTGATTTCTATGATCGATTTGATACCGATTCACAAGGTTCCAATTCGATTCAATTTTGACTCAGATAGTCAGAAATACTTTAATTATGACCATTTATCAGTACATCTGTATTTTTATATCTGTGTGTAAAAACAAAGCTGACACTTGTGAGACTTCATCAGAAGTGTAAGCATCATAGCAGATGTCTTTGTGTCAAAGTAACTGAGGATCAAACAGAAAAAAAATGAAGGAGATTTTCATGGCCTGGCTTTTTATAGCAGATAACCCGCTTGAAAATATTCTGCAGTAGATCAAAAACGGAAGAAAACCATGACTCAACATATGAACATTACCTGATGCTGCTGAAGTGACGCAGAGCAAAGTTACAGAGGTTTTATCAGAGACCCTGATAAGCGTTTTGCAATTTGGCATAATTTTAAAAAGTTTCAATTTCTTTGGTATTGAAAAGCAGAAATTAGACTTTGTTGTCAGAGGTCATTTTGGAGAAAAAAGAAAAAAGAAACAGCGGCCGACAGCGCTGTACACAACAGTAGACTGGTACGTAATAAACAAGCCAATAATGCAGAAAAAAGAGATTTGAGATTGGAAACTGTTTTTGAAGTTCACTGAGAGAGACAGACAGCTGTGCAGGAAGTGTGATTTTTATCGTGGTGGAAACAAAACAGCAAGAGGGAATTAATGACGATGTTTATCAAACGTGAAACGTAGTTTTGATCTACTTTTGCTGCTGGTTCAGTGAATTTTAGTCGGCGAGTGACGAAACCTGCAGCATCAGAATCTGTGAGCTGTCGGCTCTCAGCCCCAACGGTGTGTCCATGTACGTGGGTGAACAATCTGCGCTTTGTGTTTACTGCTCTCATTTGCTGTTTTAGCTGTTTGGCGGTTGTTGAAATAGTTTTGTGAGTTTTAACCTGAGATTCTGGCATTTCTGGAAAAATACATTTATATTTAAAAATCGATTCGAGATGTAATGAATCGATTTTGCTTTATTCAAGCTACAATTGATTTGAATCCGAAAATCTATTTTTTAAACCCACCCTACTTCTTAGTATAAATGATGAAATGATGTGTCAGGTAGGAATTGGCGTAATGCTGCAGTAAGCTGGCGTAGTTAAGGCAAGACTGTGAAAAATTATGTCCAAAAACCTACAAACTTGACCTGAATATTCAGATTGCATCCTAATTAGGGGACCCAAAGAATTTTCAAGGCCTTATATCTTGATAAAACCACAATTGAAATAAAGGAATAGTGTAAACATCAACATAATTCCAAATTGTAATGAAAGTCATTAAATATATTGGGGTTTTTACATTATTGGAAGTTTTTGAGTGTCCCAACCTTTATGACCTATAACTATGTTGAACAAAGTTAAAGATATTTCGTTGATCACTTCCATGAACTTATGTCTATGTTTCCTTTCATTTTATGTTTCCTTTTAGTGTCCTTCTATTTCTTCACTTTCTCACATTGATCCCTGAGAATGAAAAAAATGCAGAAACAGCTCCAGACCGAAGCTGTTTGTTGACTTTAAAGGATTCAAGTTCAGATTTAAAGGGGGTATTTACTAGGGCTGAACGATATATCGCATTTGCGATAATATCGCGACATGATCAAGTGCAATTTTCTAACCGCAAAGGCTGCGATTATACTCTGTTTACGTGACAGGCGCGAGTAAAACATGTGATATGATCAAACGAGATTGTCTAACCACAGAGGCTGCACTCTGGTCACGTGACACGGGGAGCAAAGTTTTGAAACAGTCTACTGAGAGTGAACTAGCAAGCAAAGCTGTAGCCTACACAATGGCCTCAGGTTCAACAGAACCAGAGCCTGCGGGGATGCTAGTACCAAAGAGGAACTGCACATCAGCCGTGTGGGAATATTTTGGGTTTAAAAGAGATGATGTCGCACAGAGTCAGGTACTGTGTAAAACCTGTCTTGGTAGAGTTTCTACATCTCGGGGAAACACTACGAATTTGTACCAGCACCTTAAGACTCAGCACAAAACAGAGTATGATAGATATATGGCTAAAAAAATCTAGTAGTGTGCAGAATAAACCTAGTAACGTTACTCGGCAAGGATCACTGACCGAACTGTTTGAAGGTGTTACGCCATATGAACGCACTTCAAAACGGCACGTGGAAATCACCAAAGCAGTAACCCACTGCATCGCGAAAGACATGATGCCCGTCAATACGGTGACCAAGCCTGGGTTCAATAATTTGGTAACTACACTGGATAAGAGGTACAGAATGCCCTCCCGCACGTATTTCAGTCAGACTGCAATACCTGAGCTACATATGCAATGTAGGCGGAGGGTTGCAGCGGAGTTAAAGGCTGTTGAGTTTTTTGCGGCGACAACAGACATGTGGTCAAGCCGTACAGCAGAGCCCTATCAAAGTCTGACGGTGCATTACATTACCGAAGACCTCCACCTCGAAGCTCGCAGCCTACAAACGGCCTACTTCCTCGAAGACCACACAGGGGAAAACATTGCTGCTGGCCTGAGAGAGGGGCTTGCGTGTTGGGATCTCCCTGAAGACAACCTTGTCTGCATAACGACGGACAACGCGTCAAATATGGTGAAAGCAGCACAGCTGAACGAATGGACCAGGCTCCAGTGTTTCGGACACAGATTACATCTTGCTATTGGTAAGTTACTGCCGTGAGAGAGAGAGAGAGAGAGAGCGTGCGTATGCATGTGCGAGCCTGTGTATCACTCTCTCCCACAAACACACCACACTATTATTTATCTTGTTCTTTACTGCTGTTAATTCTAGATATGTTATGTCAACCCCACCCTGATGTACCCATCTCTTCTTATGTATTTTCTTTTTTGTTTTTGTCTTATGGTCTTATGTTCTTGTATGACATGATGTATGTAACAATAGCTTTGGCAACACTGTTCCCATAGTCATGCTAATAAAGCAACTTTGAATTTGAGAGAGAGAGAAATGGTGAAACCTTGCATCATAACTGCAATTGTATGTCTAACACTAATTTTACTTTTTACTTTTTTTTTCCCTCCAGAAAATGCAATCAAAGATGGTAGAGTAACAAGAGCAATTGGGCTGTGCAAGAAGTTGGTGGGGCACTTCTCGCACAGTTGGAAGAAAAAGGCAGCACTCACTGAGGCACAGAAGGAGCTTAAGCTTCCTGAGCACTCTCTCATTACTGAGTGCCCTACAAGATGCGGGTCCAAAGAGAAAATGATTGCCAGAGTGCTGGAACAGATGAAAGCCATATCGCAGGTATTGACAGGTGACCGACATGCATGCTCCCTCATCCCAACCTGGCAGGATGCTGAAGTGTTGGAGTCCATTCATAAGGCACTGCATCCTCTCTCCGAATTTACTGATGCTCTTTCTGGAGAAGAGTATGTGAGCATCTCCTACCTCAAGCCAGTTCTCCATCTTCTGGCAACATCAGTCTTGGCTGAAAATGCTGAGGACACTGATCTGACTAGATCAATTAAAACCAAGGTCCTGGCATACCTCAACGACAAGTATAGTGACCTCAACACCCAGGAGCTTTTGGATGTTGCGTCGTTCATGGACCCTAGGTTCACAACGCAATACATCAGCGCAGACAACCTTCCTGCCATTAAGGCCCGACTGAAGACAGAAATGGTGGAATCGGCTAGATGTACACATAATCAGGTAAATCCTTGAAAATTATATTTCCACAAACACATAATATTTATATATAAGCTAACTGCAAAACTAATGTCTCTCTTCCCATCTGGCAGGAGAAGAGGTCTCGCACTGAAACTGCTCAAAATTCTCCAAGTGCACAGGCCTCTGGGGGAAAGGCTCTTGGTAGTCTTTTTAAAACCAGTGCGGCCTCTTCAGCTTTGCCTCTGCCACTTGAAGATGTCGTGGAGGCAGAGTTGAATAGTTACCTGTTGACCCCTGTCATTGACGGAGAGGATGATCCCTTAGCCTGGTGGAGGGTGCACAACATTCACTTTCCACAACTGTGCAAGATGGCCTGCAAATATCTGTGTGTGCCAGCCACAAGTGCCCCCGCAGAGCGTCTGTTCAGCACTGGAGGGAATATAGTGACCTGCACTCGCTCATCCTTAAAGCCAGCAAAAGTAGATATGCTGGTCTTCCTAGCAAAAAACCAGTGAGCTAGGATGATTATGGCTAGCTGAGCCATACTCATTGTGCACTTTAGTTTGTGCTGTGTTGCTGTTACTTACTGCAGATAATCAAGATGTTCAGCCAGTTTTAATTTAAAGGTGTGTTTGTGTGTGTGTTTATACAATTGCTATTATGTTTGCACTTTATGTGTAATGTTACTGACTGCAGAGATCAGTAAGATGTGTGTATTTTTTATTTATTAGTTTTATTTATTTAATATTATTTTTTAATTTAATGACTGTCTAGTAGTTCACAGATGTCGAAAAACTGAGTGTGGTAAAGCCACTGATTTTTTTATGTATATTTCTGCAATCTGCACATTGTACTGACTTTCATTTTAATGTTTACACCAGGGTTCCTTGTCAGCACTTTATGCTCAGATGTTTGTAAGCTAAAAATAAACTATTGTGTATGTTCAAATATACTGTTGTGATTGAAGTTAAATAAAAATGTCAGTTATCAATTCATGCATCACCTCATGTCATCATAACAGAGGTCTGTCTTCCAGGAAAGAACAGTTTAAAATTAATGTAATATAGTATTGGCCATACTATATGATGTATTGCTTGTCTTTGTTTAATAATACAGAAGACAAAGACCTTAAAAAATAATCGCATATCGCATCGCAATATTGGGGCAAAAAATCGCAATTAGATTATTTTCCATAATCGTTCAGCCCTACACCACCAAAAACATCTCTCTTAAACCTTTTCTCAGGCGTAACGTCTTCAGAGCTGAATTGACTCATTACATCTCCCCTCAGTCGAGAAGACTGGTAGTGGCGGGGATGGGGGCGGAGCTTGCAGTTAGTGGCACTTCATTCATCTGGCTTGAGGCTTGCCTTTGTTTTGCTGGCAGGTGCTTCTAATCCCGCTGTCAGAATAGATGTTTGAACAAGCCCATGCTCAGAAGCCCCTGTTTCACGTAATGCAGCCACCCCCACCTCCCAAACATGTGATATGATCCATACCACATGGTATAGTCATGGCTGATTATCCTGTGAAAGAGGCTGAATGAGTATACGCCACGTCAGTCATCACTTCATGAGCTGTTTTCACGTTCACTGAATTTAAAGAAAGGAGACATGCAGGAAAGCTGTGGAGTCCAAATTCAGTTTAAGATGCTTAGAAATCAGCTGTCTGATGTTTTATTGCTTTCACAATTATATTCTTTAGATTTAAATCACTTTTGTTAAAACTGGCTCAATTTTGGAGCTTAAAGTTAAATAAATTATCCAGATTGTTTCTCTTGTCAAGTCAGGACAGTGTTTTTTTCAGATTTTTAGAGGATTTACCATGAACGTGCCAACAGGATTCTAACTTTTGCCAAATCCTGAATTGTCCTCTGCTGTCACCGCAACATTGATGTTTTTGGCTTTGAATGAAATATTTTTAAATTTTTGGATAGGTTGGCATGAATGTCATTTGATACCTTCCTGTTTGGCGATCAGGCACTTTATTTATAGACCATCTTTCTGTGAAGTTCAAAGAGTGTCAGAGATGACTGACCAGGGAGTGGCTCAGAGGTCCTCGTGGAATCACCCTTAAAACATAGATCAGCTGAATTTTCTTATTTAGGCACGTACCCACTCGTCCCGAGGACCTGCCTCAAAGAGCAAGCTGCTAGCATGACTGTAGCTTCTATAGCAATGACATGTTGACGTTAAACCAAAAATGCAATTTTTTTCATTGCATTCTTACACCAGTGGCTGTCTCCAGTATTACGACTTCAGAGATTTTAGCCTACTAGCTTCCCTACTGCACACATATCTAACAATAAGTCTAGATTATCTAATGCTGAATGCAAAACTCCAGCTGCTAGATTAATGAACACTAATAATTATGTATAGATATAGATGGAGTTATATAAATAGATACACAGATTTATAGAGAAGGATAATATAGCTAGATATAGATGTATATAAATGTATATTTCACTTTCTTTATCATATATATTTCTTGGAGCGTGCTCTGAGAGGAAACATCTTTGAGATAAAGACTTTTTTGTCTGCGGGGCAGATGAAGTACCAAAGAAATAACTGACACAACCTGTTTTTGGTAAAATGGGTTTCACATTTAGTGGCTTTGAATGAAAAAATGATCTCAGTCCTTTCAGTCTGTCTTGACCTTCCCTCAGGCGTCATATCTAGAAGCTTCTCCATCCAATAAGCATCACAGTCTCAGACTTTTCTATTGATGACCGGAAACTGTATTGTTCAGGTTTGAGATTAAGTGAAAAGGCCCACTTTCTTTAAATCTCTCTGATTTAATGTAATCTTGTTGTTCACAGTTATAATAACGCCATTGATTTTGCCCTCAGGGGTCAAACCCTGACCTCAAAGTGGGCCTCCTTTGTTTGGTCCATGAGATTGAGGACCACGGTAGAAGCTCACCTTTTAATCTCAGGGGTGAACTTTGGGCTTGTGGAGGTCAGGAGGACACGTGGAGGATACAAGCTCGCTGAAAATCCTTGGGAAGTTTTCTCTCAGCATTAACCTGGTTTCTGCCTGCCAATGATGGTCTATTTTTGGGGGGGAGAAGGGGCCGCTGCTTTATTTTGGATTCCTGGTGGCCCGGCTGCTCAGCCCGAGGTCTCCAATAACCCAATTTGAGTTGACTTTGCCCGTTCAGGGAGAGCCGTGGCCCGGGGCTACGCGCTGTTATAATTCAAGTAATACAATGAAGTGAAACATGACAGAAACCACCCACACATGCACGCATATATGCACACGAACACACACGATCACACTAATTCAGTTCATCTCTGAAAGGCTCTGCCAGGAGGATCAGGATCGATAGAAGAGAGGAACTTCCCCTCTCTCCACAGATATCACGCTTTATTGAATATTTGAATGTTTTAGGAGGACAGAGCTCTGTTCTTCGAGCATTGTATCAAATATCCTTTTATTTTTTCTTATGTTCACTAATTTCATTGTCTGAATAAAAGCCCCTTTCCTTGACAATTCAAAAGGTAAGGAGGTTATACAGGAACAAGAAAAGTCATCCTTTAAAAATAGCAGTGGCATTTTATTATAATCAGAGAGCTATTTAAATATGGAAAAACCTCAAATTCATTGGTATTATTGCATGATTGCCAACAATCAAAGGCTTGTCTGACCCTAAAAAGAGTAGAAATCTTTAGCAGCTATCAAAAATATTTGATTTTAGAGGATATGGGCAATTTTCTATGTATAGGTTGCAAAACAGTTATGATTATTGGTTATTTTAGTTACCAATTAATCTGTTTCAATAGCTGTTAAGTTATTGTTTCTTGTTCTTTCCAATATCTTTAAGAAAATGAAAAATGATTATTACAATTCCAATTAGAGAGACTGATTAAAACCCTAATTCTTTTAATCAGTGTAGTTGGTTTTTACTGTTTTTCTCCTTTAACTGAAGCAAAATCGTCTTTAACTGAGTTTAATACAGTTTATAAACCTGACGAGTCATTTACACTAAAAGGAATCAGAGGATATTGATGGAAGAAGAAAAGCTTTCGTGTATTTGGTTGTAATATTATTGTCTAACAGCCCACTGTTTGCGGAGTCTGATCCTGGTTATTCAGGCATATATTTGGAGATAAGAGAAAGCAAAGTGACCTATATTTGATGAATGTAAAGACAGCGCTGAGGTTTGCAATACAGCAAAGCATAAACAAAACAAAATGGTAAATAGCTGCAGTGATTTATTGAAACGTGCAAACATATATGAACACAGAGTATGTCAGGCAGTTTGTACAATATAATGAGCTTGATAGTCAAAATTTCTTAAGACCACCTTTATTCTTCAACACAGCCTAAAGAGTCTTTCTGTAATGACTGTTAAAATGTGTGTTTTTCTATCGAGGTATGCTTTAGTACATAGAACAGTCTGTTTGGGATCGTTGTTGTGCTGAACAATGAATCAGATCCTTCCCACATGGTTTTTCATGGAGGATCAAAGTCTGTTGGTACTTTTCTGTGTTCATAAGTCATCAATTTTCACAAGATCTTCCACACGACTAGTACTGAGTAGTACTGATGTTTCAGTGCCTGAAATAACAGTTCCTTCAGATCAGTTCATTGATAATTAAGCAAATCATTCGCTAACATAGCATCATTACGTATAAATAACAAAGTAATCATAATTATCTGTTGTTAGGTGTTTCTGAAGCTTAATCTCAGCATGTTTAAATAAAATATTTGACACATATGGTTTATGTCACTGTCATTAAATTAAATGTTTTCAGGGGAACGCTTTGCGGCTTACCACAAATGCATGATAATAAACTACATTCATCATTATTTTAGTAGAAAACAAAGCACAAGCTGGGTTCTGTTTCCTTTAAAACATATTAGCCGTTGCAAATTATTTTCAGGCCAGGCTGAAACAATAACTCAGGCTGGGAATCTGACCCCATGCAGGACCACCCTGTTCATGGAAACTACCAGATTGCTTGACCAACAGCAACAGTGTGGCTGAAAGATGAAACTGCAGTTCATCCGGTGGCCACTGGAGGTTGGCTCCAAAACTTGTGATGAAAATGGAACCAAGCGAAGGGCCTGGAGTCAACATACAGAAATCATTTCCAACTTTTACTTATTGTAGATAGATCTTGTTGACCAAAAGTATTCTTTCAGTCATCGTGGTTATTTTTATAACTATAAGACTGATTTATCCCAATTTTCTGGGTTTCAAACTCTTTTGAAGCTTAGCTACTAATGGAGAGAGAAGAAAAAAACTGGATGTTCTCACATTTCTAAACTCCTTGTTCGGATGAAAGCTGTGAGATGACTGAAAGCTGACGTCGGTCTCTAGCTCAAAGTTTCCTGACAATCAGGTACACTGACGAAGCTGCTACTTCCGGAGCGATATGTGCGGTTTAACCCACTCTCGCTGTTTGGTGTTTAACAATCGATTTCCATGCATGTCCCAGTCAATATTCATTAATATCTTGATTAATTGCCCAGCAGCCCCAGGAACCAGGTTCAGAGTGTGTTTGTGGACGAGCCGGCCGGGGCTGCAGTGTGCTGGGAACTTAATGGTGCATTGAAGGGCTGAGATGTGCTTGCTCAGAGCAAGAAGCCATTGTTTGACTTGGCACGGCTCACGGCACCCCGGGGTCCATGCCATGAAAGACTTTCTGTTCGATGCCCAAGTGCGTATTGTTGGAAAAATTGTCCCCCCAAAAAAATTTGCATAGAAGAATCCAAAATGCATAATGTTCTGCAAATGACAGCTGCTTAGCTGAAACAAAGGAAGCAAAATGGCTTTTGGTTGCACTGCACTTGTTATGCTAATAAACCCCCCCACCACCACCACCACCGCCTGCCTTTATGGGCCACACCATACAAATCATGGATCCTTTTTTTTTTTTTTTTTTTAATTTTGCATTGTTCTGCTTCACTTTCTTTATCAGGATGTGAAAGTAGGCCCGTGCTGCAGCCTATTTGATTCATCACTGCTCATAAAAAAGCTATTTTAGTCGTTTAAACTCCTATTTGTGACGTCTTGTTGTGAATTAATGCTGGTGTGCAGCAGCTAGACAAAAGGCAAAAGGTTTATTTTGAAAGAAACACACGTAATGACCCCAAAATTGTTATTGAAGTATGTTAAAAATCAAGCAAAGACTTATAAAAACAGACACCTTCTCATTATCTTTGATGTGCTCTCAGATGTAAACCTGACTTCCTGAGAAAAGGTCGTAGCTCCTCTCTCTCTGGTATTTAGTATGCTAATGTATTCTCGCTTCTAATTCACCACCGAGGCTGAGAAACAACAAAAAGTGAGCAGTGAAAAGGAGGATCGGGTTTCAGCACAGCCTAATGACCAGTAGATTAATCACGGGACACGTGGAGCAGAGATGGTGATGGCGTCAACGCCGCTGTCAGGGCGAAAAGCTTCACCTGGCCAAAAAGTCAATGTGGCGGGGGGTAAGAGGAAGCTTTGGTTTCCAAACATTTTTCTTAACTTTATGAAAAAAAGTTGATGGGCAAGATTAAAAGTCATCAAACGCCAGAATCTCCATTTCTTTCTTTTTTTGTTTAGAGCCATCAGGATGTTGATGTTGAGGATCACTTATTTATCACAGAGCACTTTTTCTGCAAAAATGTGACGGCTTGTATATCACAGTCAGATGGCATTAGTTGTGCATTTGGTGCATCAGCAGTTGCAAGCAGTAAACAGGTTAAGCCTATCAGGATTCAACCTACATACAGTGTCATCAATATCAAGCTACATGTTTTTGGTGTATTGGAGAATTGCACGTTTACATATGTTGCAAACACCTCTGTAAAGGCTCTGCATAGGCAAATACCTATGCAAATTGACCAATGGGCTTCCATTTTTAAATGTGCAGCTTCACAGTAGAAAAAAACCCATTTACAGCCTGATAAAAACAAAGCGTCGCTCCTGCAGCTAAATTATCCCCCAACTGTAACAGCTATTTAGATCTTAAATGATCCAGAAAACACTGGGCAGAAATTCTGGCATCAAACAACCAACTGTGTTTTTAATTTGTTTTCTTTCTGTGACAGTTTATTACAGCTACAGTTTCTCTTGTTAAATTATGTAACTGCTGTTGAGTTTTATGATTCTGCGGGTTTTGCACAAACGTGAACATTTTTTAAGAGACAGGAAACATCTATTTTCTCAGAATTTGTTTTGTTCTGGGGTTTTCTTGTTAGGACATTATGTGTGCCTGTTTTATGTCTCGCACACAACACAAGCATGGATGAAATGGTATCCAAATCGGTTATTTTTCACTTGTGTTATGGCCCTAGCAGGACCTCCTTTGTAACTGACCTTGTGTGGGTGTGTCCTGCCAGCTCTCCTGTCTTAGGCGCCACCTTTTTTGTACAGCTGACTCCCATCAGCATTTAAGAATACTTAAGGCCAGAAAAAGGAGAGCTCTAGTGCCAGAGAGCCTTGTTGGGTTGCAGCTTGTGAGCTGAGTGTGTATGGTGGTTGATTGCTCCTGCTCTGTGGAGAGGAGTATGTTTCAGTGATGAACCCTTTGTGACTTATTTTTCAGTTTATTGACCAACACCTGAGTTTTGTTGTTTTCTTTCCTTAAAAGGTGATAGTGTATTGTCAGTCTCTTTTAGTTTAGTTATTAATAGAAACATTAATAAAACCCATTAATTTAACCATTTTGCCTCCCTGTCTCCTTTTTTCAACCTGGGCACCTTTTATTACTTTTCCCTCATCCCCTGGACCTATTTGGGGTTAACATAACAACTTGATTTAAAATGGAAAGTCAATTCTGCCGCAAGTTTTGTGAAAATCACAGATTTTTCTTACTTACTGAAACAGACAAAATAGACCATTCGACTGCTTTGTATGTTTTGAGCCATCTAAATGGCTTTTTTCAGTTATTAAGATTACATTACTTATGATCCTCCTCTATCATAGTTGGCTTAGTTGATCATATAGTTGGTTCAGTAGGGTGTTATTTTTATATAGTGGTAGCTATATAAGGTGTCAGGTATATAATTAGCATAAATGGTGTACAAAAATTAGCCAGCTAACGCAGCACTCAAGTGCAGATCCTGTAATGATAACTTGTTGTTGTTTGAAAAAACTAAAGTGTTGTAATCTTTATAGGGGCTCTGTTTGCACTCCTTGAAGTCTAATTTTTTTTTTTCAATAGATACCATAGAAACAATTGCTGTAATGCTGATACCATTATGTCACCCACTTGGTTGTGAAGTCCTCTTTAAAGTCTTGCGATTAGCATTTTAGCTGCCACCGTGATTTCCGTTGAGCCAGAAGCGATCATGTTTTTACAACAGCGTAAGGAGGTTTTGCAGACATGATCACTAACCATGTGATGTTAACTTGTTGGCCATTTTGACTATATAGATTCAAATGAATAAGGCCCCACTCACACCGACATAAAGACCATTTTTGCCCTTGAAACCTTCCTGAACTAGGGAAAAACGTGTATTCCCCAAGTGGTGCAACAACCTCCTTGTGATTGCATATTGTTATGGTCGTAGTTTGAGTCAAACTCACTGCCTTGTCTAGCATGTTTTGGTGCAGCAACTTCTTTGCAACTGATTTCACTCAGCCAGAGCTAGCAACCTCCAGGAACTACTGCCAGCCATTTGAAAAATATCAATCATCTGTAGTAACTAGTAGTTGTATTACATCCAATATGGGAGACATCTCTGATACAAATACACAAAGCATGAGGAAACCTCATAATAGTGCTAAGTTAACAGGTAACATTAGCCAGTGTGTTTAGCAAGCTGCATCTATGGACCATATTGGTGCATCACATAAACATAGATACCTGCCCAGTAAGTTGTGTTATTTCACCGATAATTGCATTAAAGGTGCTCCAAATACAACAGACTGGAAACGATCACTTTATGCTGATGATGTGATTCTGTTTATTAGAAAATTAGACAAATCAGATGAAACACGAACAAAAGCCTAGCAAACTGCTAGTCGCTGTAACTGCCTGTCAGTCAAAGAGGCCATGCCACTGCAAACTTTAAGCCTTAATACTGTTTAATTAGGTGAGTTTTATAAATAAATCGCCACCTGCACAGTTGTTATAAAGCAGTAGATTAAGCTACAGAGGCCAAAAGGTTTTTGTTTTGTTTTTGGGGGGTTTCTAATCAGACTGTGAACAATGTTTATTTCTGCTGTAAAGTCAGACTTTTTAATATCGAAGTCTGTTGGAAGTCTGGTATCGAAGTCTCAATATCACCTTTTTAAATGTTAAGTGTAACAGAATACAGTTACTCATATTTTGTTTTTTAAATACATAACGCCAGTACATGTATTGCATTACTCCCCAACACTGGTGACAGGGGACAAAAAAACACTTTAAGTTGTAAGTTTTTTGGGTTTTTGGTTTTTTGGTTTGTTTGTTTTTTCAAAAACAGTCAGTTTGATTCTTGGGGTTTTCTGTGTATTTTTGTAGCTTTCCTACCTTACTCTATGAGGTGGTGTTATAAAAATGTAATTATATTTAATCTGCATTAGTAAAAACATACTAAGAGTGGACTTGTTTTTCTCTTATTATTATTATTAATACTGTGTAGGTTGTGAAAACAGTCCTCTGATGGCTTTTGCAAATTCAAAGATGAAAATAACCCTCTTGACATAACAGCAATATCGTCAAATTTATAACTGAACGCCTGGATGCTTGGACATTAAAAGACATAGCCATGGGATCTGCTGTGCCATCATGGAGTGTTTCGGGAGACTGAACCACAGCAGCTCTAAAAAAAAAAAAATAGGTTTAGTGTAATACTAAATGTTTGGACTTCCCATTCAGATTAAAACGAAAGACCTGCCAAAAATAAAAATATTTCAACATGTTCCTAATTAGAAGCAGCTTTTAGCTTCTGCAGAAGTGACTTTATGTCAGACTCTGGCATGTTTAGAGCAGAAAGCATTCCAAAGTGGCTGGTAAAGGCTCCAGACTTGCATTTAGCTGCATTGAAGTGCTGGCTGGTGGTGATTTCCCACCTCGCCATAAACTGTGCCTGGGCTTGGAAGACGTTTGAGAGTTGGTAGCGGTTTAATTCCCTGACTTCAGATCTTGAAGAAGGTTTGCGTGAAAGCACGGATGGCTCAGTTTCTGCCACGTCCACAGTATGTCTTTATGCCACTTGGTTCTGTTGCTCAGCGCTGAAAGAGATGGGCAGCGCTCGCCTCTCGCTCTTTGAGAATTAAGCTGCCATAGCACGCCCATTGGCTCATTGTCCGCCGAGCAGGGGGCCAGGCGCTTGGTATTCCCGGCACAGAGCGGCTCTAAACTTTGGCCTTCGTTGTGTGCATTAGGAACCCGGCCCACTGCCATTCCAATTCTCCCCCTCGCCTTTCCAACTCAATCTCGCACCGTGCCCTCCCCACCCGCTCCCTCCATTTGCCTTTTTACTGGCGATCCCCCCGGAGGACATCTTGTTCTTGTTATTCTGAGATATGGGAATGTTCCAGCATCCTGAAACATCTCAACTACTGTACATGTGACCCCAGAGCTGCTGCTGCTTATCCTGATGCAAGGCTGCAAGCTCAGAGTCACCACGGGGGGGAAAGACATTTGTATTGTAGTCATCAAAGACGGCAGAGAGGCGTCTCACCTGTTTTCTCATGAAACGCTCCCTTTCATATTAGCGGTGCAGCTGGTTTCTGTCCCTGCTCTCAGGCTTGATTAGAAGGCTGCAGAGGAGAGGCCCGCTCCTGCAATGTGATTGGGAGAGTCACCTCTGATGGTGATTTATTTCCACAGCTTGACATCTTGTCCAAAGTGTTTGCACTTGAGGTTTAGGAAGCTCTCAGCCTCTTGTTGGGTTCTCTTTTGTCTTGATCAGAGTCAGCTCTGTGGTGTTTCTAACTGTTTCCAATCTTTTATATCCTACAGGTTTTGTAAAGACAAATGTCTCTCTTAACTTCTTATCAAACATATAATATCAAGAGATGAGGTATGGATTTGTCAATGATTGGGGGCGGGTGGGCTTTTTTAATATAGCAGCTACTTTACCTTACAATATAAAGTCTCTTGGGGTGACTGTTGTAGTGGATTGGTGGTAAATATAGTCAATAAAAAATAAATTTAACTGAATAGATGCATCCCAACACCACATGCATCTCTACGTGTGTAATAAGGCATCCATATGTAACCCTGATTGAATTTATAGCACTCAGAAATACAGGTTTCCTTGAATGCATCGTAGTTTTCCCATATGGTAGCTTTCTCCTCTGGTAATTTCATTTCCGGGCTTGCCCTGAATGCATCACCTGCAGCTCCAGTGGGTGTGAAGGTGTGGTGCAGAGGAAAGAACACAGCAAGGAAAAAACTCCATGCTGGCGTGAAACACGTTTTCTTTTGTTTTTTCCAGTTAACAGAAAAAGAGAGCTCCATGAACATTTGTAGGAGAGCTGCTGTTAGCGATGAACCACAAACAAGTACATAACTCAAAGGAGTCGGAGTCCTCGAACTTTTTGAACTATCCATCTTTAAGTCTGACGTCATTAGCCATGTCTGGGCCCAAACTCGCTGCAGGTCCCTAAGTCACACGATCACTGCAGCATCACTGAGAGTTAAAAACTGTCTAAATCCTTTGATCTGTAATAAAATGATTAGCGTTGCTGTGTGCAACAGTGACATTTGTAGGGTTACTGAAGTTGGACTAGCTGGTATATAATGATGTGCTACGTGATCGCTAGCGACACAGCTATGTTAGCATAATATAAACAGTGAAGCTGGAGGATGAACGCTAATTTTATTCCACTCAATAAAAGTTATCATGAGGGTCCCCAAAGGTTCGGGACAAATGCAATCGCATGGCAGGATGCTCTAAACGGACCGAACTTCAGTCGGGAGAACAACTGAGATAATCCACAATATAAGGTTAGTCATTAAATGGGCTGGGCTGTAGTTACATCGTAAGGTTTTAAAAACTGAGCTTTAAAATGATTTGTGGTACTAAAACCCGAGAGAGGCCGACAGTGATCACTGACTGTTTTTAGGGGCTTTTTGAGATTACATAGAACAAGATACAAAGCATTAAAACATGCAGACTGTTTTTTGAGAGACAATTCTGTCTGTGCTGTGTGAGGAACTGCCTCATCGTGGTCCAGGATGCCATTGCTGTTGTGGATGTTTTCTGCGTGTCAGGACATCGACATGTGGATGTTTGCCATACTGGTAGGGTGGAAGACGAAAAACAAAAGGGATTCCACCTGAGAGCCACCTTATTATTTTCTTTGCTACTTTTCTCCACCTGAGACTAATTTCGTTCTTTGTTCTTGGACCAAGATAAACTGACATCATAAGGAAACTGGAGGTTGACAACCAGTAAATAGTGAAGTGGTACCACATTTCCTTGTTTTTCCTTTTCTTTGGGGGTGTTGAAAAATTGTATTGTATCCATTTTTGTTGTTTAAATTATTTTTGTGGTATATTTGCAGATTTAAGATGTGTCTTTGTTCCAACACAGCTAATTTAAATGGTTAAGTTACTTCATCAACATGTCTTGAGGTTCTCCAGAGGCCTGGCAAAGCACTAATCATTTGATTCAGGTGTGTTGACCCAGGGTGATATCTAAAACCTGCAGGACACCGCCCCTCGAGGCCTGGAGTTCGTGACCCCTGCTTTAAGGTATTCCAAATTCAACAAAAACGCAAATGAAACTGAACAAGATATTTGCATAAAGCTAATTTTCTGTTTCACAAATCTGTGGTCCTGTGTGTTGTTCTTACAGAGCCTGCTACTGCCAATCTCCTTCCCAAATCTAGTAGAGCGTGAATCTGAGCAAACCTGTGATAATTCTGTACTGGAAGGCCCTAGGTGTAAGATTTTTGATGCAAGCCCTAGATTTCATATATTGTACACATACTATTGTCTTCTGAACTTTAGAAAACGTGTTTTGGCTGAAATACAACACATTTTTGTGTCACATGGTTGGTGTTGGTAAATACATCATTCCCTAGTATGAGTGGATGGAGGGGCAAAACTGCACATTTACCTGCAATTGGAATAATATTAGAGTCACACTAGGGACATCATTGGTTGAAGACTCAGCCGCAAACAAAATCATCGAAAAAATGTCCAGTGAACAAATCTTGTTGCGTTTGTAATTGTGGCTTTAAAGACGGGGACCACTCACAATCAGATACCATCGTCAGCACAACTGTGGTGCATCAAAAAATTAAATCAATAAATATAAAGTCAGTCTAATATTAGTTTGATATTGAATGAGGTCCAGTTGGCACTTACATTTAACAGATGATAAACTGGCAAAAACTACAAATCAGCTGCCATCTACAAACTGCAAAATTCAAAATCACAACTAGTTCAATTAAGAGACCAGCCAGAAATTCACAGACCAGAAATAGAAATTCTGAAATTTCTCCACAAGTAGTGACGTAGCAGGTTTTGCTTTTATATAGGAATATAACCAGAAAACAACCATTTTGCAACCACCTGATGCAAAGAGGCACTCAAGTTGTGCTCATTAGCACAGGCTCAGATTGATTGCAACATGTTGGCAATTGATCTGCATTAATAAATAAGTCTGTGAAGGTTCTCAGTCATCAAGGTCATCGTAGTCAAAGGAGCTTGCAAAGAAAAGCGTCTGGACTTCTTTAAGTTGCTTGAAGACGTTTCAACTTCACACCCGATCAGATTTGCACACTGTTAGACCTCTGCCTCACCACAACATACTTCAAATACAACGGAGGCTTTTACAGACAAAAACATGGCTGCGCCATGGGCTCCCCCGTGTCACCTATTGTAGCCAACCTTTACATGGAGGAAGTGGAAAGGAAGGCTCTTGGCTCTTTCAAAGGAAGAGTACCCAGCCACTGGTACAGATATGTGGACGACACCTGGGTCAAAATCAAGACACAAGAAGTGGAATCCTTCACTGCACAACTGTCCATCTGCATCTTAAGGATAAAGGACACTCTTTCGAGGATGCCAATGTTCACATTTTGGACAGAGAGGACAGATGGTTTGAAAGAGGAGTGAAAGAAGCCATCTATGTCCACTGTGAGCGACCATCTTTGAACAGAGGCGGGGGTTTACGACACCAACTCTCTGCCATCTATAATCCAGTTTTGAGATGCCTTCCCAGATGCCTTAACGCCCACTCACATCCTGGGCCATCTGACCTCAGGAATTCGCATGATAAGGTGGGGCCAGGTTTCACAATGAGCTCACCTGAAACTCTGGCTGATTGGGACCCACACCCAGTTTCACACCTTGGCTCAGGCGATTAGAGGATCATCAGGGGGTCCTTTTGTCCCTCTGTGGGGGGATACTCCCACTAGATATCTGGGACTCTCCACCATTTGACCTTAGAATTAATAAATAAGATTATTTGCGATTATTTCGAAACCTGCGCAAATTTATCTGATATTGCAGACAGCCTGAGTTATATCACAATTGGCTGGATTTTATATCCAGAATTTATTGGGTTCTTACATCGGTTCTGCTCCACTGTGACACCAAGTTTTAGAACATTTGGTAGTTTCTGTATAATTTAACTGACTGCTTTGGTTGGCGTTTTCTCATGATGGCAGAAGATTCCAGGTAAATCAGTTGTACTATGTTTAAATATTACTCAGTTGTACTTTTACAGTTTCCGTGTAAGTTGTAAGAAAAAGTCATGCTCAAGCCAGGCCTCCTGACATGACTTCATTTGATGTTTAGTGATTGATAGTTCGCTAGCTGCTAAAACAACACCGTAGGCATAAGAAAGTTGGTGGTGTTCAGATGTTGGGATTCCTCTGAAGACGTGACAAAGCTCCTCTGTGCTAATCGGTAATCTGGGCTCGTCTCTGGCTGATGGGCTGACATGCTCAGGTCTCCACACGCCGATCACTTTTCTGTGAAAAAAATAAATCATACCTGAATGAAAACAGGAGGGAGTCTCCACATGTGGTGGCACAAACTGGGGTTATTTAAAGAACTAAAGACAGTAAAAGAGTCTTCCATTTTTTCCACTTTTCCAGCCTGAACCTCGTCTGAGCCTGAGTTCGTCTTTGTATGTCACATTTAATGTGGTAAAAAGGCAACAGGTGGCAGGAGAGGAAAAAAGTTCATATTGATTGCTTTCACGGAGTGTTTTTAAAGCTTTGGAGGCAATCATTGAGGACGTCTGCACAAGCAATCACACCTCTTCTGTGCAGAGTTTCATCCAGATAACACAGCTCTACCTACGGAAATGTTGATCGATTCAGTTTCATCTGTCTGCTGCTTTATTACCCTGCAGTCCTCTCCAGCTGTCATAACAGGAGGAAAACTGCTCTGGTAATATTAAAACAAACCTGCTGCAGCTTAAAAATGGACCTTTTGACAGGAGCCCGCAACTGCAAAGGCTCACAACAGGCCAACGAAAACTTCAGGCCTGCCAGCACCTCCATGAAAAGGCCAATCAATCTCCTGTACCCGAAAACCGGACCATCGCTTTGAGAGTTTTACTCGCACCAAGACGGATAAATGAGTTGCTGAATAAAAAGCAAAAGAATTCGCCCGAGTTCAGATCTCAAACAGCTGAGAGAAGCTGACGGATCACGTGTGAGGATGAACCCTCTCGTTCATTCAGTCGTTCATTCAGTCTTTCATTCATTCGTTCACCCGGGGGACTCGGTGCTCTGATGGACGGCCTTTGAGTGATGGACGGAGCCTGAGGCGGAGACACTGCCTCAGTGTTCAGGCCCCACGGGGGGTCAGCGGGGGCCTCCAGAGCCCCGCAACAAATCTCCCAATTGTGTTCCCCAACGCTCACCAGAAACATGCCACATGATCCTTATCAGGCTGCCTTTAAAGTAAATATACACCCCGACCATATATTACCATAAATTATGGCTGCGTGTTCGGCTGTGATGGTGATTGGAGCCAAACAGGGTGTGTGTGTGTGTGTGTGTGTGTGTGTGTGTGTGTGTGTGTGTGTGTGTGTGTGTGTGTGTGTGTGTGTGTGTGTGTGTGTGTGTGTGTGTGTGTGTGTGTGAGGAAAGCTGCGAGTTAAAGCTCCGTCCTCGCTGCCAATATTTGTTCAAGCTGCCTCCAGTGAGATCTGGAGATTTGTATGAACACAAGCTGCGAGTGATGTCACTCATTGAGCGACGTTTCACATTCAGAAAGGAGTAAGCTCTCTTAATAGCTGCCTTCTTGAATGGTTGCCACCTCTCTTGGAGAATACGGCGACTCTGTGTATGTGTCTTTATTTTCACACATGTTCACACGTGCTATTATCAGGTCAGCCAGTAATCAAAAATACCCCCGAAACAAAGAGAGGTTAAATTAGTTCGCTTGCAAGTTGGCTCGGATGCTTTTTTGGCAATGATTCTTTATGCAAATACGTCGACGGAGCCCTGCATCGTGCGGTTTTTGCTTTGTCACTCTGATTATGTAAGTTAGATCCTGCTCTGAACTTTGTTTTGTGGGTTTCATGAAGCCATAAACCTGTCATGTCATCATCAGGATGTGAAACTGACAGCTGTACTGAGGGAAGCTATTTTGGCACTGCTCACTATGAAAATCGCCAGCACTCTATGATGAAATAATTATCTCTTTAGCTAATTTTCTTAAAGTTAATTTCCTTTACCCAGCAGGTAAGCCACAAACAGCCAAAAACTGTGCAGTATCACCACAAAATTCTGTCTGCAACCTGCAATCCTGCGGAAAAAATAAAAACAGGGTGTAAAATTTTGTGTAATATAGGCAGCTTTGAAGATTAGCACTGAATTTATTTCCTGTTAAGGACACTAAAGAAAAGTGTTACAATTACCAGCTGTTTCACTTTACCCTGTAAGGCTTTTTCATATGCACATAAATCTTAAGTAGAACAGTAACAATTTGGCTGTTTAAAACCTGTAACACTGAAAACAAGAACACGGTAATAAGTTAAAGTTCGATCACTATCCTTTTTGTTTGTTCTTCTAAAATCATGTATGTTAAACCTGACATTTATAACAGAGTTAAACATTTAGTTTCTCATTTATACATATTAATGTGGTTTATGTCATTTACAGTCTGCATCATGCAGCACAAAACTTTTCCCACAACCCTAGAACACAACTTATCATAGAAAAAAGTTACACAGAAGTTGTAAACACAACAATTTCTTCTTCTTCACAAACAGCATATTGGCATAAAGAAAATGTTACACATATCCTCTAAATAACATTTCCTCAGTAATTACAAACCATATATTTATAAAGAAATTGTAAGAAATACATGACTCATCCAAAAAATCTGGGGGGAAAACTAGATGGTGTCGATTTGTGGAAAAATGGCTGCAGATTGTGTAAATCTTGTCACAGTCCAGTGTGCAAAGGCAGTAGAAATATCAATATTAACATTTTATCTCCTTTGGAGATAAAAACTGAACAAGCACACCTACCGTTTAAAAACTGATATCACAGGAAAAGCTAACGTGCTACATCATAATTTGGACGATATGTGCATGTCATGCTTGAAGTAAACAACAATTTCAGGATTTAGAACCAAAACCAGCTTCCCATCATCGACATCTCCTCATGTAAACTTATATTATTTTCTTGTGTGACACAGCTAAATCCAGTTTTACCATTTTATTAACCAGGTAGCCACAGTGGACATTTTTTATAGAATAAGAATAGAATAGAATAATCCTTTAATTGTCATACAAGGGGAAATTTGGGTGTAATGTGAAAATGTCAGAAAAAAGACAATTGGTTCATTATGTTGTGCAACAGATTGCACTAACTCCCAGATGTAGGAACCAGGAAAACCTAAAGTTTATTTTGCAGATTGTGTTTGTTATATGCAAAACATATAATTCAAATCTTAGCTTAATTGCACACCAGTCACAGGCCACACCCCTAATAATGAAAATGCAGTTCAAAAAGGTAAATTATAAATAAATTCAACCCCAGTTCAGTTTTTTTTTCAGTGAAATCAAGACCAGAATCTGATAAAAGTCTAATTAAGGACATTTAAGTCTCAGTTAATTCTCTTAAATCGTCGTTGGGAGTGTTTTCTGTCCAATCAGAGCTGCAGCCTCACTGATCTTTCCAGTATGTGCTAATAACCAGCTCCTGGTAAGTATTCGGTCTTGTTGATTCAAACCTCCAAACCTCTGCAGCTGTTATTTCATTGTAAGGACATAATCTCTGAGTTTTGGGTAAACTCGACCACGAGCGGCGCAGCCAGTCCGCTTCATGTATTTTGCACATCTAAACATCACGACTCTTGTGATTCCTGGAAAAACAACTGTGCTCATTAATCTTTCAGCTCTTGTTCTTACTGCCCAGAGCTCCGAGGTGAGCTCACACATCCACCGCGCGGCCTCACGGCTATTCAGAAAAATAATCTTCCAAGTGTGCGGCCGTGAGGAAAATAATTCTGCACCAAAATCCCCGTTAAGACGATAATGGCGTTTTGTACTCCCGCACAAATTCATCTAAGCCTCTTAATTACATGAGTTGTACATTCTTTTGGCGAGCGCCTTCTTAACTGATGAAGTCACTCATACCAGGAGATTAGCCGGCTGGGAGGCCTCGACCTCCAGCAGGATGGGCTGCTGCTGACCCATGATGTGAGGTAGGTGAAGTGGGCCCAAATCCACATCAGGTGTTGGGCAGAAAAACAAAGAGGAGCTCGGAAAAATGAGCAAAGCAATGATTAAAAATGCAGAAAGTACATGGTGTGCACGGAGCAGCGGCAGAGTTATGTTTCCCCGGTTTGACAGGCTGACAGGAGGAGGACTGACGAGAAACAAGCGGGACTCAGAGCGGCGAGGGAAGCCAGCAGGTGGGCCAAAGACTCACCTTGAACTCCAGAGTCTTCGGCTTCAGGGGGTCAGTGAGGGCGTGAGCTCAAGTATCTCAGTGTTTTTGCACATTCAGTTACCTCTGGTAGCTCTACCTCTTTTCCTTCTGTCTGCGGCTAAAACTCAGACTGGAATTGAAACAAAGGCACTCTAATCACTTAAATATGAGAGAGCTGGTCTCACTTGGTGAGTGTGGGTGATCTGGACAAATTTACTTCAGGCTGCAAATGCTATCCATGAACATTACTGCCACTGTTTGGCCTAAAATGACTGTGACACTGATTTAATCTGATTTTTAAAAGTTTTCTTACCTTTGAAGTTCATCATTTTGGAGGTTTTGTTTCAGTAGCAGCTCCTGACTCAAACATGAACCAGTTCGAAGAAAAATGAACTCACCATGTGGTGTTATTTTACATTATTTGCCTGCTTCTGTCCACTTTGTTATGGACAGAGTAAACTTAAACAGCAGCATTGTTTCCTATATTTTAAACTCCTTTTGTGTCTCTCAAAAATTAGACGAGGAGTAACCTACTCTACCTCAGTGGACCAGCTGTCATTGGTGTATACTTATCTTAGTGTGTATTTGTGGGTGGACTAATTGTCTGTTTCAGCCAGGACACTCTTGCAAAAGAGACTGCTATTCTCAGGAGTCATGTTCTCCATGTTGAATTAACATTTCCTGAGTCAAAGGTCAAAGCCAAAACAGCGATCTGTGTCTCTAGAAAGCATGTAGCCCGCTACAGCAGCTACGTGATGCAGTACTTTACAGGAACTCCTATCTTCACTTTGGTATAAACTTTGTTCATTAACGCAGTCGAAACATGATGAAAAACAGTGACATCTGTGCTAACAAATACAACATTGAGTCAGAAACAGCAAGAAATGAAAGAATGTGGGGTAGGTTGCAAAGCGTTTTGCAGAAGGAGCAGCAGCTGGAAATTAAAGCCCAGCTAGTGCTTCTGCAGGAAATCTACATCAACTTCCGACGTAACCAGAAACCCATCTTAACCCGACAAAGTAATCTGGCAGGAAATGTAACTACACGTCAGGTCAACGCAGCCCGCAATGACTCTGGTTGGCATGGAAGGTGTAGAACGTAACGGTGCAGGGTTAAGAGGGGTTACCGGTAACCCAACATAGATATCATCTATACATGTGGACACTAACGGATGAAGACTCAGTGGTTCCTGAAGTCTGCCTGAAGTTCACCACCTAGGGTTCATAGTTGGTGTATTATAAATTCTGACACAACAAAAGGCAGGTGTGCAAACATCCACACAGATCTTTGCACTCATCATGTGATCATAAAGGTTATGTCATGTATAATCAAAAGTTAACACTACACTTGTTGTTTACTTACTTTTCCTCAAAACAGAACTAAAATAATGGTATTAAACGTGAAACAAATCCCAGTCCTGAGATTTAAACCAGCTTCTTAACTGACAGCATCTGTTGGCTCTGAACATACCTACTACTCAACCACATCTGCTTGTGATGGTGCTGACATTCATGAGGTTCATTCTAAGTATTTTTTCCTAATTATTGTTACTCATCCCTGCAACATTTACCATCCACTCCTTATCCTCCATCTGCCCTGGCCATTAATCTGCACAACTCCCACATTAATAATATCTGTTATTGCGATTAAGAGTAACATGCAATCGGTTAATCATAGCCTCATGTACCCAGATAGGTTGTCCTCATACAGTCTGTTTTGTGAATGATAAAGCTAGGCTTAGCTTTGGATCTTAATTTCAAGCCTTTAAAGTGTCTTTTTTTAGTGGATCCATCCTGGTTGATACAATCACCAAACAAGCAAACGACCCTTTGGGATTGCGTCACAACGGCCGTCTGGTCGGAAAAAAAACTGAAAGTAGCTTTAAACTTTCAGTTCAAGTCCAACCTGCACTCAGTTTGGTGTTTGACATCATTTTATTGACCCTGGGGTTTAATTCTTGTATTTAATCACTTTATTGATGTCTAATAACAATTGTCTTGGCATATTTAGTATTGTCTGCTTCCCACGCTTACTTAGAACCCCGTCCTGCCCACAGCTTGTATGAGGTTATATATATTTACCCATAGTTACATACAAAAGCACAAAGACAGGCTTGCATGCATCTACAAACCAACTAAAATATCAAACAATGTCTAAAATTTCACCTTTAAACCAAATTTATTCCACCAAAAATGAACTGTTTGGATGTCTTTTGGAGCTCTGATCAAAAAAAACTTCTCTGTGGATGAATTTGTGGTTCAAATTAAGTTTAATGTCTGCCTGAAACCACACTCTTTCCTCTCAATTTTCAGGCAAATTTAGACGTAAAGGGACATTGGAAAGTCATGGCCTTTAAGAGGGATGTCTGTTTTCAGACCCACCAGATTTAGGCCAGAAAAAACAATCTGTGGACATCTGGTGCTTGGCAAGAATAATCAGTGTCATATTCTACACTTTATTAATGATCTTTTGATTGGACGGGCTCTTTGGCATACGATGGAGACAATTATTAACATTTCTGAAGGATTTGCAGCTAGAAGATGAGCCTCGAATCAAAAAGGACACTTTTCAGATACGGTAACTTGCTTTGAAGAGCCATCTATCCCACACGGTGATATGACCCTTTAAAGCTTACCCAAAAAGTGCAGTTTTCTTCAGTGAAGTATCAGAAAACACATCAAACATCCAGGATGCTTCTGCTCCTCACATTTATTCATACTCATGATACTGATCCTCACAGTTGGCTTTGAATTGTGACACTTGGAGTGGATTTAGAGCTGATATTTCTTCAATTCTATTCACGAAGGTGTGGTGGAAAAATAAGTTTAAAAGGACCAAATTTGAAAATATTGGACAGCATTCAGAGCACATAGGCTAAGATTTTGCACTGATTTATTAAGTTACCTTTGAGGATGGTTAGAAAAAAGGAATAGATGGTTAACTGAAGAAATAAAGCTCAAAAGCTGCCAAAAGCACCAGCACATATCCGCCTCTTCGGTCTGGCTGCTGATCAGCGCTGATCACGATCTCGTGATGTTCTCCCATCAGGTGCTGGACAGAAAAATTCCTTCAGTCACTCGGGGGGTTGGCGAACAGCGGCCGGCGAGGGCGACAACAACAGCTCAGTGTGCCGCGACCCCCACCTCCGCCTTGCCTCCCCTCCCTGCACCGCCAATTCATCAGGCCGGGCACGACACAAGAATTGCAGCCCCCTTAATGTGGAGGCAATCAGGGACTCAATCAGAGCCGCGGAGCACAGTGGGAACCGCACTCCTAGCACATGTGCACAGGAGTACCCCGAGGGCCCCAAAGCTGCAGAACTAATGAGAGAGAATATATGTGCCCCACAAGTATGCACCCTAGAGAGCGCGAGCGGCAGCACAGGGACCCAGCACCCTTAGAGAGAAGGAGGAGGAACAAGGAACAAGAAAAAGTAAATCAAGGCAAAAGCCGCTGTCGTAACGCCTTTGACCCTTTAACTCAGAGACCCTTTAACTGGACACTACGTTTACAAAAATATCAGTCGAGGGCACCGAGGGAGAGCTCGGGAGAGACGCGAGGCCTGATTTAGATAATGGATGTAACTTTTCTTTCTTTCTTTTTTTTAGTTAAATTACTGTCAATTATTCAAACGAAACATTTGGAGTGAGAACAATGCCTAATTGGGAGTTACCAAGAAAAGCAAACTGTCCCCCATCGTGCCTTTTGCAACTTGCTCTGTCCTACTTTCTCCGGTGCTGGGTGCAACAATGAAAATGCCAAAAAAGAAAAAGAGAGAGGGGCAGTGTGTGTGTGTGTGTGTGTGTGTGTGTGTGTGTGTGTGTGTGTGTGTGTGTGTGTGTGTGTGTGTGTGTTTTAACCCTGAAAACAAACAGGTATGAATCCTGGAAGCTTGCATTTGCAGGAAGCTGCTCGTCTTAAATAAAGCCCCGGCGTGTTTTCTTAACTGAACCATCCGCCTGATTCTTGATGCTCTAATGCTTTTGGTATGCCTCTCCCTGACCTAGAAACAGGGATAAGCATCAGGCTTAATCAGGCAACAAAAATGGCAGCTTGCTCACTGTACACTTATGAATGAGGCTCTCATTACTGGAGGTGGGGGCTGGAAACCCTTCGTGACCATTAGATTAGAGCCATCTCATGAATAGTCATAAGGCCGGCACGTCATTCTGGTGAACCTGCTCTCTGTGGTATGAATATTCTAATGAGGCCCGGCCCGTTTTCTCTCCACAGCCTGCTTCTTCTTCTTTTTCTGTAGCCCATGAATATACATGATGGGAGGGAGGATGCTTGCACCGTGCGGGTTAGTCGGACGCAGTGATCCAGCAGCAGCTCCGGCTTAACCAACCATCTGGAGCATTTAGGGAGCATAATGTTACCGCACCCCAGCAAGCCACCGGCATAAAATAAAGTACAACATGAATTACATCAATGAGAAGCAGCGTGCTTAAACTCCCGTGAAAGGACGCCGTCGCTCAATTTCTCCTCAATGGAAGCTGAATCAGCTGATCAAAGCGGCCCTTTCTCAGGCATTAGCTCCATCACATCGGCTTCCTCAGAGTATGGGGCCCAAAGAGTGTCTGAATGTTCCCAATCAAAAAATGTGGCGTTTAGTGATGCAGCACTTTCAGTTTTGATTAATCAGAAGTTTTGGAAACTTCAGTGCAGATTTTGAGGTGGCTGTTTGACTCTAACAAGGTGAGGCAGCTGTGCTGCTGCCACCAAAGGAATAGCACAATGATATAATCAGAGTTTTAGTGACACTCCCACCATCATTCATGGTCTCATTTCCTCTTGATTAGTTTACTGTAACGATCTTTTTAACAACTATCAATCAGAAAACAGTAAATCGACTTCAGGTGTTGCAAAAGGCAACGGCCAGACCAAGAAAATTGAGCATATTTCTCCTGCCTTAATAGCGCTGCACTTGCCTTTAAGATTTTACTTATTATCTTTAAAGCCTTTCACTGCTGTTCCCGTAGCGACTGGAGCGAGAATCCTGAGGGCAGAAACCTGTTAGCTGTTCCTGCCTCACACATAAAGGCAAAAAGGCATCAGTTTGTGGAATGACCTTCCCAGCTCACCTCATTTATTTCTTCTTTTAAATCAACACTAAAGATTGGCTGACCTTCATTGTTAGCACTCAAGGTCAAAGTTGACCTTGAAATAAAATGTAAGAAATCATATGAAGTAATAGATCATTGGAAAGGGCATGGAGAGAGCTGTACAACACACTTGTAATTTTCCTAATGTGACTTATATAACTTTACAATGATGCCAAAAATTTCAATATTTTACAACTTATAAAAGCCAAAGATTTCAGCAAATTCTGCTCCAGTCAAATGCGTAATTATAATAAAATACACCACTTTATTATGTAATGCATCAAGGTCATAGGTCAAAGGTCAGGGTCACATGAATAAGGAAAAACCTTCAGATTCACTAGATCATCTCCAAATTTTAAAGCAATGTATTAGGCATTGGGGACATAAGCACTTTCTTTGTTTGAGCTCTTTCAAACATTATTTTTTCAATATACATTGTATGACTTTACAATGACACAAATGAAACACTTTTGTAACGTTGCTTTTGATAACTGTTATACAAATAAACTTTATCTTCATTATTGTTATTACAAATTTGACAGAATTTAACTACACCCCCCACCACTCCAGACAAACAGAAAATCACTGTTTTTGGGTTGTTGTTGTTTTAAACAAATAGCTGTTCAATTAATTCATGCTCATGTTTGTGCCCGTTTTAGCTGACTGTAAAATCAAGGGCACTCCATCCGTCCATCCACTTTCAGACACTTATCCAGGTCCTTATCATAGAGTCAGCAGTTTAAGCAGAGATGTCCAGACCTCCCTCTCTCCACGACTTCCTCCAACTTTTATTGGTGGGGGCACATCAAGCTAGCCAAGAGCCAAAGCTTCTGTTGTCTTCTGGGCCTTCTCCCAGTAGGGCATGCTCAAAACACCTCATCTAGGAGGCATCCTGGTCATATTCTGAGCCATACTGATTTTAAAATTTCAATTTCATTTAATATTCAACTGGCTGTTTGCAATGTGATCACTCTACTCTGAATTCCTCTTAAATGACCAACCTCTTCATCCTTTGAGAATGATCCCAGTCACCTTTATTAGGAAACACATTTTCACTGATTGTTTCCTCTGAAGGGTGTCTGTGCTCAGCCTTTGCATTTACTGCACTTTCATTGGTTCATGTCCTGCAATAAGTCGTTTATCTGCTTTATTCTCCTACAAAGAAACTACTGACTGAGACCATAAACTCATCAGGAGTTGATCAGTAGAGTGCCAGTGCAGTGCCACTGCAGGGGGGGGGGGCGCGGTATGAATTAAAAAAAATTAAAAAAGAACGCTTGGACACTGCTAGCATAATGAACAGGTTAATAAGGTTTAACAATTACACCATAAAGATGGTTTGTTTTTCTGTTATTTAAAAGAGGTTTATTTAATTGCAACCTTTAATTTATTGCAGTTAACTTTTATTTGTTTAATTGTCTACAAAAGGTTTGAGGTGTGGAATAAACTGCAAAGGAACTTGAAAACAAAATATGGGTGTGTGTGGTTGGAGGATATGTTTGTGCCGAGGGGGGGGGGGGGGGGGGGGGTAAGCTGTACTGTAAATGGGGGTTTAATTGATTAACCATGAGTTCCCGCTAAAATCTCAACTGCTTCACTGGAAAAATGCCTTCAGGAAATAAAGACACTTTCTTCACGCCTCATTAACATTTCAATGCAGCTGTCAGAGCAAAATAAACCTTGAAATGCCATTATCGCGGTCACATAACCTTTTCGGTCAAGGACTGTATGTGCTAAGCTTATAGTCCAGCTTGGAAAGAGTGTCAGTGATGGAAATGGAAGGAGTCCTGGGAAAACAAATCAGGTGGAAAAGAAACATGTCAAAGATCGCCTGTTTGCTCCTCAAACCAAATCTTCTTCTGAGACACAAAAATAAAAAACACTAAGAAAGCAGAACCTGTGTATATCTTAAGGACAGATACTGCTCTTATGCTGTAGGTAGTTTTTTAGGGATGAAACTTCTTTGTCCTCGACTAGTCCACCTTCCTCAAATTTTTTAACTACACACTGCACACCATGCTGAGATATGCCAAGTTTTCAGCTAATAGCTCATTGAGAATCATCTTGTTGGTACAAAAATACTATTTTATTAGTCTTTGTGAGTTTTGCTGACTGCACAAGGTGATAACATCTTTTGTCCAGTAAGTCAACCATTTTCCTGAAGCCTTCATTATTTACCGTGTTTATCTCTCTTTGACCAACTGGAACGCGACTGACGACGTCTGAGTTCATATTGGATGATTCACGTTAGCAACCATTGCATTGTTCTCACTGACTTTGGTTGTCCTGCAGTTATGATGACCACAGCTCATGGTGGCATAGCTCATCAGGTATTCGTGAGGGTGGGACCAGTAAATCAAAAGATTTACTTTTCGCATTCAGCTCTGTCTTCATCCCAACCTGGACCAGTTCAGCGTCCACATGTTGGAAAACACTGCACCAGTCCATCTGTCAACCTCCAGCTCCACTCTCATCTCGTTCATAAACAAAACTCCTTGATTCCTGAACTCCTCAACGTAGAGCAGCAACTCCACAATTTTCCATCTAAAATCCAAGGTGTCTGACTTAGAGGAGCTGATATTGTTTTGCACTTAGCTGCATAGTTATACACACACACACGTATATATATATATATATATATATATATATATATATATATATATATATATATATATATATAACCTTTCTGATGCATATATAAGACCTAAAATTACCCAAATTATCGATTGTCCTTCACAGGAGGAGGGATGAGCCGCTTCTGTGATAGGTGAGGTGTTTTGTGAGCAGACCCCAGGACACACTGAAGAGATCATGTCACTCAGCTTGGGAATGCCTGGAAGTGTTTGAGGATGATCTGAAAGTGGTTGGCTAGATGGAACTAAATATATTTTTAAAACTGAAAAAAATTGCTCTTTCCCATATGTTACATGTAGGTCAAAATTTGTGGACAGGGTAGACCTACAAAGCCGAAAATGTTCAGAAAAAAACACCATAAGTATTTAAATTTTTTATAATCCTTTGTTTGAAATCAATCATTTGAATTTATATATTTTCAGTCTTATGTGGAGAAGGTAAATAACACATGCCCACAGCAGGAATGATAAAACTGAATATGTTTAAGACTTTGTGGCTTTGGTGCCAGTTTAGGTTTAAAACGACTTTGTTTACCCATCTGTTTGTGATAATTGCCGTTACACCTTGTTAGGGGTCAGCAGGAGTCCTGTGTGCCCTCTTGACTAATCAGGGAGGAGCTGCTGTGGTTGTTGTGATTGTGGTTTCTTTTACCACATGCAGCCTATGAGTCACGAAAGCATCCATGAGTGTTCAGGGTCTCAGAGACCTGAGACGCTGTGGCTGAAGTGGAATGCCTGAGGCGTGAGTCAGAAACCAGCCACCGGCCACGAGTCACAGTCCACAGAGCACACTCAGACGTGTGAAGTCGCACCTGAATCCTTCCCAAAGAGGATGCAACACTCGGGTGAACCTTTAAATGACCCGATTAGCATGCCGGCTGAGGATTTTAGGCCAAACAAAAGCCAGTTGTGCTTTTAATTTGGTTTCTTTTCATGTTGATTTATACTTCTTGTTTTATGTTTTCATTTCCTTTCTTAAATTCAGTTGTTATTTGTGGGCTTCATAGTCCTCGCTACATCTAAATTAAACCCTGAAAACATTCCTTTTCTCCAAATTTGATTAAGTTTCTTTCTGTTGTGTTTTTCCATCATGTTTTGCTCGTTTGTTAGGGCATTAGGGGGGCCTGTGTTTTGTCTGAGGCATCATTTTATTAAATGTGCTGTCATTTTTCACTCAGTGCAGTTTATGGAAAGCCAATTATGCCACAAGTCACAGATAAATGCTGTAAAAGGTATAGGAAATTGAGTAAAAATCACAATAGTTGTATTGAAAATTAAATTAAGATATAAGCTAAACTGTTTTGAATGTCGTTTGCAATTTAAATGTTTTTCGTCAGCTTTTATCAATCCCAAAGATATGGCTGGTAGAGGCCCTTATTTGCATGTTTCTAGCAGATATATCCTTCCTTGCAGTGAGAGTCTCACTTTGTTTATTTCGGTGGTTGCCATCACGAGTTCTCATTTCACCTGGAGCTCCATGTCATAAAACGATCACTCGGTTTAAAAGCACTCAAAAAGCTATTTCACCTGTAGAGGTATCAGCATGTGAAAGTGTTACTGCCCCTCATTTCTGATGAGTCTTAGCTCCATCAATCATTGTACCATCCCCTCGAGGACTGCTTATATCAGCGGTGAGTTGTTGGCTCCAACCTCCACTTTAATTTTACAGCGTGTTAAAGAAACCACAGACAGCTGATAAGCTGAGGAAGAAGCTGCTGAAGCCCCGGGTGAAAGAAAACCTGAAGATGTATGGTGCATATTTTTGATAAGTGCAGTGGAACATTCCAGTCATTCTCCACCATAAACTCCTGAGAGCGAGCAGCAGCGACGCCCTTCACAGTGAGACCCTCATCTTCTCTTCCCCTGCAGCTCTCTCTATCACAGCGTCTCATTCAGACCTGCTGTCTTATCATTTCTCCCTCCCACTCACTGAAGGTCACCATAAAGGGCCTCGATGGAGAAAGTTTCCGCTTGTCTGAAATGTTGAGAGGCACTTTAATGTGTTTGTGTTTCTGTTTAGTGGCTCAGCGAGCTGTTTTTCACCCACATTACAACAAACCAGCAGTGGAAAAACAACCCAAATATTTGGTCAAAATTTAGCAACACTGCAATGGAAAAATACTAATTTACAAGGTAAAGTCCTGCAATTAGATGGTGAGCTTATTTTAAGAGTGCATCATCCTCTGAGTGTCTTTAAAGTCTTCACGAGTTTATCTAACTAACCAGCAGATGCCAAACTGTTTTGGTATGGACCAATCAGTTGGACCGCCAGCAACCAACCAGCTATCAAATCACCCAACTGTTAATTCAAAGATTGAGCCACCCAACAAAACAACCAATCACTGACCCAACTTTATATAGTAAGGTGACAGTAAGGCACCCTACAGCAGGGGTAGGCAACCTTTCTGAAGGCGAGTGCCATTTAAAATTTCCTCAGAGGTCAGTGTGCGATATGATTGCATTAGCAATAAATTTAATAATGCTCTATATTAACAGTTACACAATATATAGAACCACTTTATAGATTTATATTTGTTTGCAGATGTTGGCAGATGTTGGCAGATGTTGGCAGCTATCAGCGAATAGTTATCAGCTATTTTGAAACAAAAAAAGACACTTTTTATCCATAACAGCATAACAGCAGGCTAAGTTATTTTTAGCCAATTACAAGTTGAATCTGGTAGTTGGGGTTGTTAGCTAAGATACAGTCATTAAGAAGCAGCACAACTAATGTGTCTATGCGAGCTGATTTGCGATGTGCACCGCTGGCACGGCCATTTATTTTTTTAATGCACCTTCTCAGATTAATTCACTGCATGTCGTTCCCAGGGCTGGACTGGGACAAAAAAACAGCCCGGGCATTGTGACTATAGAGACCGGCCCACCAGGTATTAAAGCCATAAAGCCTTTGACTGAAAACAAACCCTGTTGTGACAGTGATGTACAGTCTTGTTGGTATATGTATGATTTCTATACATTTTACATCAGATAAAAACTTTGGTTGTAAGCTTCAGATAATTATTTAATAACAGCCAGACATTTTAAATGAGAAGAACAAAGAAAAGTATTTCTTTGTGCCCCCCTTTTCCCTGTTAATGCCCTACCTGGCCCCCCTGGCAAAACTTTGCTAGACCCGCCCCTGCACAGTTACCAGCTGTCAGCTGCATAGAAAAGGATCCTGGTGTTATTTGTCTCTCAGAAACAGTTCATAACTTCCCTTCAACTCATTCATTTCACCTAAAAGGTAAACCTGTTTCTCCATCACCTGTTCAGCTCTGATGATTCAGTAAGGACATCTCCTGGTTTCATCTTCATGTTTCCCTCTCAACAAATAACCAAACTGACATCATGACCAGCAGCTTTACAGCTGTGGCTCCAGCAAACATCAGCTGATACTAGAAATTAATATTAAATAAATTCTAACAACAGCTGATCAAGCTTAAACGTGCTGCTGTTGTTTAGCGCGACATCCGGCAGTTTCCTCTTTCTGGCGCAAAGTGAGCGATAAATAAACAAGAGAGACGATCAGCTGATCATTGATCAGTTTCATGATTAAATTAGCAACAGGAGAGGGAAGGGGGAGAATGAGAGAAGAAGAGGCAGCTGTGCAGCAAAGACAAAGAATAACTCCAGCTTTGTGTCTTTTTTCATTCTAGCTGAAGTCCAGGACAAACTGCGTCCCCTCTCAGCTCAACACGAAACGCGTAATATTCTCTGAATGCGGGAGGATTCCGTCTTTTTACGGGACGGTTGGCAACTCTACTAACTAACCTTATGAATTAAATAAAGTTCAACATCAGTAACATCATAGCACCCACCCAGCTGTATAGAAACTCCGTCATGCTAGCTAGCATGCAGTACGAGTTGTTGTAACTGACTGTAAAAAGTCAGCACACTGAAAATAAACTCCACCTAAACTTGGTTTATATCTGACCCAGATAGACTGCAGGTCATAACTTCTTACCTGAAGTTCAGTTCACCTGACACTCAGACCAGCGGCCGCCTCGGGTCTCTCCTCGTCCTGCCTCCGATCTCCTTCATCCACCTGCTGGCCTCCACCACTTGTTAATTTTACTGAATCTGTGGAAGCTCCGCGATGCCACCACCAAACAATTGAGATATTTTTACACACCGGCCAGCATCTGGCCAATACACCACCTTTCATTGTTTATACCGTTACAAAAAAAAAAAATCATCGGGCCACCGAGCAAATGCCCGGTATGCCCGATGGCCAGTCCAGCTATGGCCGTGCCATCAGTTAACCCTTCGTGGCTAGGGTTGCTGACCCCTGCCCTACAGTAATAAAGAAAAAACCTAACAATCAGATGATCCCCTACAAGTAACCACTTGGCAAGACTAGGAAGGAAAAACTCCCTTTTAACAAGAAGAAACTTCTGGCAGAATCAGGTTCCAGGAGGGGCAGGCATCTGCTGTTCATCTATAAAAACATCTATAATATCAAAATCCTATTGCATTTGTAATTTTTGTTGAACAAGTATTAAAAAAAAACTCTGTAACACATTGTAAGGTTCAAACTGCAAAAATGTGAAAACAGCCACAGATTCTTTAAGGATTAAAAACAATTAAACTGTGATTAGTTTTAAACCAGGAAAACAGTGATGTATCAGTGTCCACAGGTATAATTAAATTCAATGCAATGCATTCTATGACATGGAAATGTGTGTGTAAAAACAGTTTGTTGTGAAAGTGAAACTACCCTTCACATCTACATCCATCTTACCCTCCATTTGGGTGAGATGGATGTAGATGTCACAGATTTAGTGCATTTTCTCAGCCCTCTTGGGTCTAGATCAGGGGTGCCCAATCCCGGTCCTCGAGAGCTACCGTCCTGCAGCTTTTAGATGCATCCTTGTTCCCACACACCTGAATCAAATGAATGGCTTGTTATCAGGCCTTTGCCAAACATGATGGCATGCTGAAGAGGTAATCAAACCATTTGATTCAGCTGTGTTGGAGTAGGGATGCATCTAAAAGCTGCAGGATAGTTGCTCTCGAGGACCGGGATTGGGCAGCCCTGGTCTAGATTGACTAAATGCAATAGAGAAAATACGGACACTGACCAAACAGAAGGTTTCGGCATGCAAGTTGTTCTTGTTCTTCTTGGGTATAGTGTCTGGCTTTATCTTCCATATGTGTCCAGATAAAACTGCTCACACTTTGTAGCCTACTATGTTGACATGATACTGATGTGAGTAACTACACTTTTTGTTTTGTTTTGTTTTTCTGAACGAAGTGCAGATGAAACGTTCTGATTCGTCGTCCCCGTCTCTGTGTCTTTTTATGTTTGAGAATGAGTCTCAGCTTTTTGTTCTCAGTTTTTTTTTTTTTTTTTTTGTTTACAAAGTTTACATGCAACAGTATTTTAAATTTATAGTTAGGAAGCTGGAAACACGGCCTGCTCCATATTTTCACACATATGTGTGCTTGTGTGTGAATGTGTACAGTTTTATAGATGTATGTGCATATTTGCATGTACATTATATGCTATATACTCTTACATGTCTTACAATTCTTTTTAAAATGTTTTCTTTCTATTTTAATTCTTTTATTATATTATCCCTCTGTTCAGCACTTTGGCCGACACTTGATGTCTTTTAAATGTGCTATATAAATAAAGATGACTTGACTTGACTTGTTAGTGATTCACAGCAAATTGTGAATTACTGTGTTATAGTCATATTTGCTGTACTGGTAGAAGTAGTTTTTCGTCCTCCTGATATATTTTATTTCAGGTTCTGATGGATCTAAAACTTTTATTCTGTTATTTCGTTTGGCTGCGCTGGTGAGACCCGGTGCCTTTCGCAACCATGTTGCATAAAAACATCAAAGTTTTAACAGTTCTCACGTTAATGTAAAAAATAATAATTAAGCTATAAAGTAAATTAATAAAACATTTTTGGCATACCACCACATAACAAATCAAACTCTTAAACAGTTTCCTATTCCTCTCTCTTTGCGCTGCTTTTTTTTGTTGTTTTTTGCTTTGCCTTTGTCTGGTGCTTTTCTCCCTCACCTGACCTTCTGAGGTTTGATTTCAAGCACTTATTGGCTCACAGACAAAACTTTTTAATACAGAGTTCAAACATGATTTTTCTAATGGTACTTGTTTGTTTTCTGAATAAAATGGCCAAAGTTTAAAACATTTTTACATTTTGTAGTTTAGTCATAAGAGAAAAAGAATGTAAGAACAGCTCAGTTTAGACAAAAATGGCACAAACATCTTAACTGCTTGGGCATATATATGTCATAGAGCAAATGGCAGAGTGCACCCTGAACTATTGTACCACACGTGAAGTAGTATATAGTGTCCCTAAGGATACCCAGACCGTGTCCCAAAGGGGTGTAAAGACCAAATACAAAAGGCCATAAAGCCTTAATTTTACATGAAATATGAAATAATAATCAGCGTTTATACTCTCCACTAGTATCCATGCAGGTATTCATACATATCCAATACGAAGAACATTATGCATGCAATAAAAATCTGTCTGTCACCACATAGTCTGGAGTCATGTTAATAAATAACACTTCCAAAGAAAAGGTAATAACAGATTGGTGTACTAAGATCTCCACACCCATGTTAATGAAGCCGCCGTTCTGAGCTCAGCGTGGGATGTTTGTCTCTGTTATTACCCTGTGGCACTTTTAACCAACCAAGTGCCTGTGAATACAAACACTTTGTTCAGGAAACACCGCACACCAGGGCTCAAATCCTTTAAACCACAGCAAGTTTTTGACACCTGAGGAAGAAACAAAGTGATTTACTAAACAGGAACAAACTAACAGTAAGTCTTTTAGAGATTAACTTCTAGGAATGCTTCTTTCCCATGCAGTCTTATTGGAAAATAAATTGAAACCCCTGCTTTTTCCACATCTTGAAATCTACTCAATGCATGAAAATGACTTTTTGATATCATCTACCTGCGCATGGCCTTGAAACACCGCAGTTTCCTGTGAGAGTGCATCAGCTTCCCCCAGAATTTCTTTCTGATGGAAAACCCCATCAATATTCTGATGGAACATCAACCCAAAATGGACCGAGAGGACTCATCTATTCAGCATGCAGCTGACAGTAAAGCATTGTTGTGCCCCGGCCAAAGGTTTTCTAAGCAGTTTTAGGTCACTGAAATTTTTTTTCCACTGCCTCACAAAGCACCTTAGACTAAACTGCCCAGTAAAAATACATCCAAGTCCACATTACTGAAAAAAGAAGCCAAGCAGATAGTTAAGTCCTTAGTTTTCTGCTGCTTTATCCAACCCAAAGACAATGGCCTAGACAGCTGTTAGCTAGCCCCCGGCCACCAGGATAAAATATATGTTTCTTGACCGGTTCCTGGAATTTGCTGGCAGTCACTAGGTAAAATTGTTCGCAAAGGTATATTTGGTGTCACACAAAAAATGTCGTTTCAACTGCAGGTTTCTTCGGTCAGCTGTAGTTTGCACAGAAGATGCCGAATTGTCTGTAAACAGTCATCAATTTCTCACCATGTGGTAGTCAAACTGTGTGAAAAGTCATTTAAAAAAAACTATATTTTATTTTGAAAATAAATATTCTTGAGTTTAAAGTTTCACTACTGCTCGGCAGCTGGTTGTCTAAAATACACTAACTTGTTGACAAGTTAGTGTACTTCATGCAAACTACAGGTGATTGTGAAAATCTGCTAACAATCAAAGCAAGTTTACACCAACCAGCTGAGAAATGCACATTTGTACTTACCAACTGGAGGCTGCCAGGAGGTTCCTGCGTGACTGAGGCCTTTGGTGCTCATTTCTTCTTTGCAAAAGTTTGTTTTATGCCAGGTTATGTAACGGGAGTTGGCTGAGGTCCATTAAATGGCATTATAACTTAATATTTGGGTATACTGTCTATATGCCACTCTACCAGCTCTTTGATCATTTGACTGTTCACATGGCACAGAATGTGTTTTTCTTATGTTTTTCATTTTTATTTCTTTCATGTTCAGCCATTTCTGCTAAACGCATGCAATGAAGACCTGATCTGAGATGTTGGAGTTACAGTTTGAAGACACGTGAGCTCCCTTTTTATAGCCGTTTCTCAAGGCAACAGGTAATACCAACATGTCACATACTGTAAATGTATGACTGATGATTCATGACCTCTCCCTCTCCCAAAACAAATTACATCTGCACCTCATTCATCATAAATCAGCAGGAAAAAAAACACACTATCAAAGCTCCTCACCTGTCAGACCTGCCAAACGTTACGGCAACTTATTTACCTGAGGTTAGTGTGCGCCGTGCAGCGTGCCCCGGGGCTCCGTTCATTAACATTCCTGTGTTTTGTGGCAGACCAGCTAATGCTGCGCAACATGATAAAACAGCTCTTGCGTGTCACCTGACTAGGCCACAAACTTTACTCTATAATTGACTCGGCTTAATTCCTCCACACGCCCGCTACCGTGGCGCTAAAAACATCCCATAAATGCCTCGTAATCCCCTCCTAGTCTGAAGAATCTCTGGACTTTGTGGCTGTTTTGATTATGAAGAAGGCTTTAAATGTTTTTCATGAAACTACAACCTCAACTGAACCGCTTGGTGCTTCCAGCTGCATTTCCTCTACGGACCACTAGATGGGGCCTCCAGGAATACTCAGAAGTATGCATCCAAAAATTACCTTGTTGGGTAGTTAATTCACATTTTATTTTTACAACGCCAAATAAAAAAATGTTTAAGTTTGTGATGTGTAGGGAATAAAAGTGTTAAAATATTTAAACTTCGGTAATCAAACTGTTAGCCCTACAAGGTCTGAGTCGCTGTTGTTGGGACACAAATCTCGTCATTGAGGCCACTTACATCCTTTTCAGGCCTAGCGAGGCAAACTTTAGCACTGTCATGATATATTTTAGTCATTAAATGCTTTGCAATTTCAGGTCATACAATCCTTAATATCCGTGGTACAAAAACAGCTGCTCATACTGATGTAAGTGAAGTGTTTGTCATAACAGTTATTGTCATTATTGATCAATGTTTGGCTTTAATACCTTCTACATTGGATTAAATGTTCACATTTTCTTTACGTCCTAAGTGTAGAGCCAAAACATGTTGAGTTTACGGTGATATCCATCAGAGAAATGCAGATAATCATTAATAGGAGAGACAGTGAGTGACAATCCGACATTATCTGACTCATTACTCTGTTTCCCAGAGTTTCAGTTTGAAGCCTCTGACAGGCATGTCCCTGACTTTCTGGTTTTCTTTGCCTCATGCCTTTCCGTTTTTGTTCTTGTCTCCCTTTTCTCATGGCTGTAGCGGTGGTAGATAATATCAGAGTCTACTCGTCAGTTCATCACCTGTCAAAGCAAGAGTCAACTGTGTTCCCACTGAAACATATCATTTGACACCACTTAACAAAAACATTTCTCATTTAAGCATCTTCAGCTGACACTTAGCAGATTATTTTTAGGGGTAGTTATACCATGATTGATACCTGCATGTCACACTGTTTACCTCTATGTGGTTCTTATTCTTCCTGATGTTTACCTCTTCTTTATGCAAGTGCCTTCGGAGGCACAGAAAGTGCATAAGATCATGTTTTTACCGTCAACCCAACACCAGCAGTAGGTGATTGTGTACCTCCTCCCAGTCATGTAGTATGTGACCCTAAAGGTCAAACACTTAACCCCTGAAGTCCTGCTGAGATTTGCTTCGATATAGTTAGGGTTGTTTGGAGCCATTGTACGCCTGGGTGAGTGCAGAGAGCTCTGGTCTGTTCTTACTCCCAGTGCTAGAGAGCATTTTCAAGGACAACCAGCACTGTATATACTGTGTTGGTCCTAGTGGTGAAACACATACACACACACACACACACACACACACACACACACACACATACACACACACAAAAGGTTTAAAAAGCTGCAGTTCCAAGAGCATCCACTTGAGGCTGGCTCCAAAAACTAGTCTATCCAATTTAGAGACAGTGTGGTGGCTTTGAGGTCCAGGCGGATGCTACTTCATCTTGTTCAGAAGTAAGGTCTTAGTTTATCAGGTATATAAATTATGCCTTAAGCTTATTTTTTGCATTCCAATAAATTATAGAGGTGCCAAGAACAATGCTAGCTAGGCTCTCAGTGCAAGTGTTAGCTAGTTCACTAAAACCAGTATCTAAAGAGGGGCCCACACAAGAATAGATTGCAGAGATGGAACAAAAGAAAAAAACGACAGGCAGAATAACTATTAAGAGCACAAAGACTTTAAAGTGCCTTCATTTATTATTTCCAGGTAAGAAAACGTTAGTTTCCTACTTTTGACATGGATGTTTGTGCTGGTTTCAGCCTAAATGGACTACTCGCTGGGTTGCTAACTGATAAGTTTAGCTAGCAAAGTCAGTGATGCTAACATCAGTGTTGGTCAAGTTACTTGAAAAAAGTAATCAGTAACTAATTACTGATTACTTCCCCAAAAAAGTAATCCCGTTACTTTACTGATTACTTATTTTCAAAAGTAATTAATTACTTAGTTATTTAGTTACTTAGTTACTTTTTAAAAACACGATTTACAACCTGAAGAGGTGATAAAGCGATAGATCTTTCAGCCCAATTCTACTTTTTCCTGCATAATCCATCATACAAAATGTAATCAAATGGAAAAGTCTCTTTTTTTAACTTGTTTTATCAGTTTTAATCTTTAAACTTTATGCATCAAGCAAAAATTTAATTATATGCAACATTCTCTGACTTGAATAAATTAGTTTAACATTTAAAACTATTTTCTGCACATTCCAGCACATAAAATAAAATATTTTTTGTGTTTACACTCACTCTTTCAAATAGATGCAAGTAAAACACAGCAGAAAATAAATAAAGTCAAAGACTCAGCGGTCCTGTTGCTCTATTTTCACCTGTAAAGCAGGAGTAGGGTTGGCGGAGGTTTACCCTGGTGCAGGTGTGCCGCGGTCAGTTGAAGAATCCGCGAGTTTCTCTGTGAGTTTCCCATTACGTCGTTGCACACTCGGTGCTTGCTTGGAAGTTTAGGGGTTTTTTTCGCTGTAAAAAGTTTTCTTCCCACGCACGATGGACGCTAATGTTTTTGTCACTTTTTATGGAATCAAACTCAAAGTAAGGTCAGTACTTCCACGCTTTAAACGCTGCACGCTCATACTCTCTCCCACAATCGATATGTGATCCATTGTTGATCTGCACACAGCTGTTGTCACCAACGGCGCACTCGCTTACGTCACTGTCATAAGACATTCTCGCAAAAAAATCACGGTTTTAGTAACGCAGTAACGCAGCATTCCTACAGGAAAGTAACGGTAATCTAATTACCGATTTTGAAATAGTAATCCCTTACTTTACTCGTTACTTGAAAAAAGTAATCAGATTACAGTAACGCGTTACTGCCCATCTCTGGCTAACATATAACAGATAGGATTAGCTAACAAATGCCTTAAAACAAAGTTTACCTGTTTGGAAAGAAAATTATAACATGGGGTAAGCCAATGCCATTATCTGCGGCAAGATTTTGGAGGCTGTTTTGTTTTGGGGGGGTTTTACTTGCAATAAATAACTTAGCCAAGTGCATAAAACATTCAGTCACATGACCCAGAGACCAGTCAGTGATCTCATGGTAACTATAAGTTGAGACCCTAACTACTCTACAGTAACTCATCAACTCTCTGAGAGGTACTAAAACATTAAATGCATTGCAACCTAGAAACAGAGACTGCAACAACACGTTTCAAAGTCTAAGTACTTGCAAACTGTTTATAACTTTAAAATATCAACTAATTGCTGAAAAGTCAGCATCTTCCATACCGAACAGAGTAGGCCACAATAAACTAAACTAAAAGAATCACAAGTAGATTTTTGATTCAGCACTGTGTACCTCTTTGTAACTGATTTCAGCAACCACTCATACACATTTAGACTTTACCACGTCTTTAGGGCTGTGTGACTGAGGCTTTCTAGCTTTAGGAAGTGTTAAAATCAATTTAGGAAGTTTGTATTTCTTTGTTGTTTTTTTAATTAAGCGTAATAATGTATTTGTTTTTGAGCCTTATATACTTATAAATATTAATACACTATTGCATGTCTGGATATTGGATGTTTTTGTTCTCATTTTAGTCAAAAGTTTCATGTCAAAACATACTGCTAGCAGCATGTAAAATATCAAAACTGGTGACCAAGAAAACATGATGCTGACTCAATGTTAGAATCCATAACTGTGTTAAAGTAGGTGGGGATTAATAATTTGTAGCTTTAAATTGAATAATCTTAATATCCTACTACATTTTATAAAAATTACTATGTGTTTTTTAAATAAAAAATGTAAGTGTAACTCAATATAAAATACTAAGAGGAAACTTACTCTAAATCATAGCCCAGTTTTTTCCTATTTTTTAAATTAATTTAATTACATCTATCCATTATAGATCATTATATAAGGAAGTTTGGCACATTACTCCAACAAATAGCTGAAACTCTCTCATACAGGTCTGGGTAATGCAATGGCTAAATATTTCGGTAAGAACAGTTTCACCTTGTGCCCAACAACGGTTTAATATTTATCAAGTATTACATGAGATGATTGGCAGTCAGCTGGGAAAAACCCTCAGGCATCATCATCTCTCCTTATAATAACAAGTATGGGAATTTTTGTGAGATATTTAGGGGCACCACCCACATCATGGAAGGCAGACGTGTCATTCCATAGGGGCAAACATGGCAACCATCCAAATTAACCGCACCTTGAGGTTTTTCAGAAGAAGATGTCACGTCAGCCGTCAATGTTAAATACCTGGAAGTGCTCACAACAACAAACCCAAACAATCTGTAATAAGAACTTTATTTTTCAACAATAACAAAGAACAAAATATTTCAAAAGCATATTCATATGTTACATCGACTGTACAGAGACTGGATGGTGTGGGCTTTACTCTAAATGGAAGGATGCTAACAAAACGAGGAAACTAGGAATATTTAAGTCATCTCATGAAAAAATATGAAATATTCCATGTCTAGGTACAAAATAGAAAAAGGATTAAGCAGATTATGGACTGATACTATACCCTGATACAGTGTTTAGGCCTCTTAACTGTCACAACATCATTTACAAACAAAACATGACAACATTGCCATCTTTCAATAGCTAAACCTCTTGGCCTCTTTGGTTCCATGATTAGGTATAATACATTTGAACAGAATTCAATTTTGCTTCTATAAAAATAACTTTTATTTTTTCAATGGCAGTTTCTATTCATTTTTTTATGACTAGTCACGCAACTCCTCAGTGCAAATACTCTAAGAACCATTCGCTTTGAAGAATAAGCAAAAGATTACAGTGGCAGGTGAGCCTAGGGTTGGGCATCGGGCAGGAGGCTGGAGAAAACACGAGATAATGAGCAGTATCAAGTCTCAGGTATTTCTCTTTACCCAGCGAATAAGAGAAAAATGTGTAACGAGGTTGTGAAATAACAGGTCGCTGAAGCGTTTAACCTGAAAATATCAAAGTGACTGAGGCCTGAAAGTGTGTCTCAAAGTGTGTTATGGTGCCAAACAGGCCGCGATGGGAATTCCGCTGGGATGCATTTATTTAAAAATCACTATTCGTGCATCGCATTTGGGTCAAAGTTAGCCCCAGTTAGCCTCTTTTTACATTTCAGATGATTATTTTTCTAATGGCAGTAAAACCTTTTTAGATGAAAGAGAAGAAAAAACTCCAATAGATTATTGGATTGAGCTGGTATAGCAATGTACGGATGACATTGAAACAAACTTGTACATTATATGTGCAGTTGTAGAACGAATGTTGGTGCTGTTTGGAACCACTGATTCATATTTTACATGCAAAGTAAACAGTGTGCTGTATCAGTAAAACGTGCATATATGCAGAAGTGGACCTTTTATGTCAATACAGCAAGATTACTCCCTTCCAATATTATTTTTGAACCAACACCAATACATCAATTGACACCAAACTCTAAAAAGTTATATTGGTGGAAGGAGTACCAGGGGGTCCTTGGACAGTTTTCTCCATCGTAAGAACCTTTGGACTTGAAGATATATTAGCTTAAGCTGCTGTGTTGGTTCAATTTTACTGTGCAACATATTCAATATTTAGCCAACCAAATCTCAAAAAATTGCAAGAGTAAATACATTTATTTAAATAAAATTCCAAACATTGGTTTTTACTAGATACACACACCACAAAGCAGTCAGCAACAGCTGACTAGTGCCCATGCTATTGTTTGGTCTGTTCTTGCTGTTGGCAAAGTGATACACTTCATCACTCTGAGAAAATGTATTAACGTACAGTAATTAGCCTATTTTTGTGGGTACTCTGTAACACTCAGGTCCTTCGCTGCTATGTAAATGTCATTTTAGGTAGGTGGTTGCCAGGCAGCGTGATAGAGTCATTAAAATGTTGAAGTTTTGTGGCTACAAATTATGTTAATGTTGAGAAATAAAAATATGCAATGCTTTTAAAAGCATTTATTTGTGCATATATTCTAAAAATTGGGCATTTTCACATGTTGATAGGTAGTTGCTAGGCAACATAATATATATACATATATGGGCCTTCAGGCATCTAAGCTATATCAGTGTACAAAGTTTGGTTGCTCAACTCCCGGTCATGTTGAAGGAGTTTCCAAACAAACAAATACACAGAGATTTGGTGTGTGCATTTTTAGGTTTGAGGATACTGAATAAGTCAAACTGTTGCCCTGCTTTTGTTGTTGTTGTTGTTGCTTCTTTAACCATAAATCAAAGAAAAATAAATAGTGTTTCCTTCTTAAAAGAGAAGGAATGTTTTTTCATCAGAGCCTCCCACCTGAAGCCCAACACACCACTGCCTGCCACACTTACTTCAAGTATTGGTGATAGTTTGTCACTAGAGCTTAAGTTCATCTTGTCTGATATATGGGTAAATACTATACATTGCATAGCTCATGCGGCACTTATTTATTTTAGAAGGACTGTGGGCGTAGATGTGCCACGTAGGGCTCATTAAAGGCATTTCAATCTGCAAGTGCTATCAAAGTGTGCGTCAGGAAGTGCAAAGTTGCACCTTCTCTTAACTGAGCAATATGGCAACTTTTCACTTTCACTGACGGAAATAAGAGTTACATTAAATGTATTTTGATAAGGAAGGGGTCAAACCTTCCATTTCAAGGAGAAGCTGCAGGAAAGTGAAGGAAATATCTTGCTTGTGAGGTCATTCCTGATATGCTGAAAAGGAATATTTGTTTGACTGGCACCTTAATGAGCAGGTTGGTTCGTCAACTAAAAGGATTTTCTTTTACTTCAGTGATACAAAGACCAAGAAGAAAGGGTCGAAGTTTTCACCCTAACAGGAATATCTTGAATAGGTCTCAAAACAAACTAACGTGGAATTTCTGAAACTTCGGATGGTAAATCAAAGCTCATAGTTACTGACCTTCTGATCTACAGATTTCTCTGGGGGCAATAGTTTGAGGGAACATTCCTGAGTGCAAAAGTAAGATAGTCTCCTTAAAGATGGGTTTATTACTTTCAGTAGTACAGATTTTAAGAAGGGAGCATAGAAGCTTGGTTGACTGAGCCAAAACCTCTGGGAAAACCAAATATTATATCATAGAATTTGTGGAACTTTAGTTGGTAAATGGGTGCTCATTATATATTGACTGGATGAGCTATTGCCCTACTCTCAGATACAAATATTTTTATTGGAGCAAAATGTGACACATACTTTGATGAGAAATTAAGGTGGATTCCTGAAAGATGGGGTTTATTACTTTTAACGGTACATATTCCCCAAAAGAAGGGTAGAATTTGGTTGAGCTGCTAGTTTATGATGTACAGATTCTACTGGTGATGAAGATTTCAACTACAGGATGTATTTTTTAAGTTCAGAGGTACAAAACCCAAAAAGAAAGGGAAGGCGTTTGATTGACTCATCCAAAGTCTTTAGAAGAGGTCAAAAATTAAGTTTGCATAAACTTATGACACTTTGAGTGTTACTTAAGTGCTAATTAAGTATAAACATTAATTGGACAAGCTACTAACCCATTTCTTTTTTATCTACAGATTCTACTGGGTAAAACAATTTTCAAATCAAAATGTTTGATCAGCACTAAAGTTAATGGAAAACTGTGAAGAAATGCATATCAGAAACATGGCCTCTAAGCAGATATTCCATTGAATTTCAGTTGTGACATCTCACAAAGTTCTACCTGTATTTTGGATAATTATTGAATGGTTTTGGAGTAATAAAAACCTTGTTTACTGGGGTTTGCTGGAATATAGAATATGTTTCCATTCATTTCAAAAATCTGTTTCTGGAATTTGCAGGTCTTATTATGGAACAAACTTTGTTAAGGCCAGAAGTGCTGTACGATCCAAGCCAGAAGTGCTGTATGTTGGTGTAGCTTGAGTGGTGTGAAGACATTTTCAGTGTTTGTCCAAAGTACTCTTGAAAGAGGCATAGCAGAATCACCCCCCAACCTTCATTGTTACTCATGTAAAGCTCCTTTTACCTCCTCTGGAGACAGCATTTTAACATTCAAGGTTGGGTTTATGTTCTACTCATGAAGAGTTTCAAGTGGCGCCTATACTAACAACTTGAGTGATAGCAGAAAATTACATCAGATGATGCTGCTTTGTAAAGGCTAGTAGGTTAAGTAAGTCTTACACAATTTAACAAACCAGATCCTCATTATCTTAGAGATAATTAATGAAGAACTTCAGATATTGATTGTTTTCCAAGTGGATTTTTAAAGATTTGGAAGAGAACTCTTCATTTCTGTCTGCAGGAGACTAAGTCTTCAAACTCATATTATGAATATATCAACAAACATAAATATATATACAAGTTTTTGTGCAGGCATATATGAGGGTGTGTAGATATGTGTGGATGAGGTTGTGCGTGCACATGTTTTCTCCGTCGTCCATAAATATTTTAATATTTAATTTTTTTGTAATATTGTGAATCTGTTTAGTTCTTCAGTTCCACTTTAAGTAAACAGGAAAAACATACTCAAGCACAGCCACACTCGTCCACGATCATGTTTGGAACGTCACGCTTGACGATGTTGTATTCGTCGTCAAAGTAGAGCATGGACATGGTACTGAGCTTTGTGGGGATGCAGCAGGAATTCATGGAGCCCGGACTCATCCCCCGCAAGCGGTACTGGTTCACCACTGCTGTGTGAAAGGATGAAGCTGAACCGGGGACACCGGCCATGTAAGCCGGACAATTCCCCTCACAGTAGTTCCCGTAGTAGCCTGACGGTGCAATGATCCAGTCGCTCCAACCGATGAGTCGGAAGTCTATGTAGAACTGCTGCCGGCAGCACAGGTTGCTGCTGCCATCACACTCCAGTCCTCGCTTCCGGATCCGGTGTTTGCTGTCAGCCTGCCTCGCCTGTACCACCAGGAAAGGTCGGTGGGACTCATCATGGACATTGAGCAAAATGGGCAAGACACCCTCTGCCTCGCAGCCCTCACAGCGGATATCCAGGTTCTGTCGCCTGTCACCTTTCTCGAACACCAACCGGACAGCATCAGTCAGCATAAAGGTGTGCCAGCCACTGCGTTTTAGCTCCACTCGTTTTTCCACCAGGTTCCATTTGCTGCCAAGGCCGGGCTCCTGGTAGTACACCTTCACCGTAACCTTACGCCTGGCACGCACCTCCAAAGGTGCCGGCAGCACCTTAAAGTAGAGCCATAGGGTGGCTTGCGTCACATACAGGTTCTGGTTCCCCTCGCTGGAGATCAGGAAAAACAGGCTGGACTGGGATGTCACCATATCATCTAAGGAGCAAAAACACATCAGAGGTATTAACAATGATGTCAAGTAACTGTTCAGAATACGCCATCTGGAAAGACCACTGACGATTGAAAGTAAAGGGCAGTGACAACCAGCTCATGGGTAAATGTTTATATTAAGATATAACTCTTTCTCCCCATAAAGGCAACATCTGATGACCTCCCTTGTACCCTTAATGATCAGTTTTGACACTTCAGTATATATCAATAAAGAAGCACGAGAACAGGTTCTGGGTTTTTCCAAGATTAGCCCTAGTAAGCTGTATAGGCAGATAACTTCTGATAAACTTCTGAAGCAGTCCTGAAGATGACAGAAGCTGCTCATTTCAGAAAAGAGAAACAAGTGACTGGAAAGATCTAGATATAGAAAGGAGAGGGATAAGTTAGTTTGGCACCTAAAAACGCACCTCACAAAAGCAAAGGCTGAAAATAAAATCATATGTTACTAATTTAGAAAATAAAATCATACAAAGCCTGACTGTCCTTACAATGAGGCCTGACAGAGCAATACAGGTCTATGAAGCCTCAGGAGACACAAGAAAGACTATCTCCATGGCGTTAGCTTTTTCTCAGAGACTGTGCAGACACTGCACATGGACACAGGTTTAAGGACTATTAGCTCTTTTGAAGAACTGTGACTGAAAAATACAAATCCTCAAATCCCCTCAAACCCAATGATACCTCTAGACAGATTAATACCACCATGTTGGTCTTAGAAGTATTCCAAGTACTTAAACTACAACAAAATGCCAGGATTGTTTGGTCTGGGCTGCTTTGTATGGATTGCAATCCATCTCATTTATTTCTCTTGTGGGATTTATTCTGCAAGCAAGTTTGCCCATTAACGAAGGATAAAGTTTTGATCTGGAGCAGAGACATGTAAATATCCTTTAAGTACTCTTGAGTAATTGATGGTGGAGTGAAACAGTACTCCACACTCTCATGACTAGAAGAAACGGTCTAATCAATCTACTGTGTTTTACATTTTGGGGTCATTTATCTTGAGATGCTTCTGGAGCTTTCAGTGGCTGTTTCAAACCTAGAACTTGCAACTTTGCTTTTATTTTAAATGCCCCAATGAGAAGCTGATTGACGGATGTCAGATGAAGACGCTTAGTGCCATTAATCAGGTCTGAACCTCCTGAACTGAACTGAGTGCAGCTGACCAGGATGAATTGAGACTGACAGCATTTAGGAGGCCACAGACTTCAGTGAATGAACCTCGAGAGCTTTAACCATAAAAAAAAAAGGAGAAGACCAACCAAATACCATGAAAGCTTCCCTGAACTGGATACAAGGCTTGTGAGTACACAAAACATAAATCTGAAACAGTGTGAAAGACGTTCTAACTCTACAAGCTTCGCCTCATCCATCTTGAGACAAGGACATCTCTGAGTCAGCAACTTGGCTGTTACATCAAACACTGCCCGCAGATTAGACCGCTGCTGTCACCATAAAAATCAAGGATGATAAAGTAAAGTTTCTACAAAAGGATAACAAAGGTTAAGTTGAGCTCCAGGCGCAGATTTCACAGGTGGTTTATGTTCGTCTGTCACCACATATTCTATCAAGATGCTAAAACCCTCGGCTTGTTCACTTATTCTAAACTGTAGAGATCAAAGCGACAGCTAAAATGCCTGTGATGCAGATATAAACAAGCACTCAGTGGCAGGAGGGGTCTGAACGGGCTGGCGTTGGTTTGGGGATGAGATCTACAAGCATTGTTAGATGAGCCAGCTGCGTTGTCTTTGATGGGACCAAGGAAGTCGTGGATTCTTCTGGACAAGATAAACCCAGAGATTAAAGGACTCTGGTATCAATACCAAGCTCGGCTTGATGGTAAATGCTTTGAAAGTGTCCAAACAGGCTTATTTTAATAAACTGCTCATCATGCGCTGGAAAAGAAAGACAGCAACTGGCTCGGTGTTACATCTGGCACATATTTATCATTTATTTATCTTACTTTCTCCGTGGTCAGAGCCACAAATGTTTAGTCAGGATTAAGAGACAGATGAATAAAGCATGCTGTGATGTGGCAGTGGCCCAACTGTGCAAATTTGCAAAAAGAATTTCTAATGCAGTAACTAAAACTTCAAGCTAAAATAAGCCGACGTGACGGCATGTAACCACTTTCATTTGAATTCACTTATCTGCTGTTTTCCTGTCAAACATTTGCTGACACTGGACATTTTCTGAATGGTCTTTCATTTGAAATCTGTGGCTACAAGAAATGCTGACCCGCTTGTGGTTATGAGATCAGTGGCGCCAAAATGAAAAGAGGAAGATAAGCAAATCCTATTCTTGCCGTCAAAGTGGTCAAACAACAGAGATCTGTTAAAACTCAGTTACTTCTCCTTTTTTTAAAACAATGAATGACCCTTTGTGATTTATTATATAATAATACTAAAAGATCCAGATCCTGACGTAGAAATTTTGAGCTTGTGCTTTTTCTGGAAACTCGTGTGTTTCAGCAACATGAAGTTTGCATCCTGTGCTTTAACAAATTACACTAAATGTTGAATGTTGATTACAAAATGTTTTACTCTAAATATGTAAAAATGGGCAAAAATGAACCATCCAGTACAGCAATTTTATTCATGTTTGAGGGGGAAAACTGTCAAATAAACACTATTTTACACATTGCTATTTTATGGAGATCATTTGATATGATCAAAAGGTCCTCATAATGTACTGAAATGACCATCAGGCAAGACTTTTTGGTGCTAAATGTGTCAGAATTGAATTGAGTAGATGGGAAGGTAACGTCTTGTATTTTGTAGCATGTGGTTAGAAATGCAACTCTATGTCTGCCACCAGCCTGAGGACTAGAACCGGCCCACAGACCATCTAAATCTACCAACAATGTCCTGAAAACAACCCATGAAAAACCAACCACAGACAGCATTGTGCCAAACAATCTTAAAGCAAATGACCGCAGAGACTCTAAACTGCCATTTACTTCAGTTTAGTTCAAACCAAATCGCAGCAGCAGTCCCTTTAAGGCACTTTATATTGTAAGGTAAAGGCTCTACAGTATTGTAGAGAAACCCCAGCAATGTGACGACCCACAGAGAAGAAACACTTGGTGACAGTGGGAAGAAAAAAACTCCCCTTTTACGGGGTTTCCAGGCTCAGGGAGGGGCAGCCGTCTGCCACAACCAGGTGGAGGTGAGGGGAGGAAAAAAGGACTTGATTCCAGTTCAGCCTGTTTTATCACTAACCTGTTCAGTCACGCATTTCATCCAAATGGCAATATGTGAGATAATTGAAATGCTCATGCAGCATTTTGGAGAATGTTTTTGTTAGCGTTATTTGCTTGTGCAGTGAACAACTGTTTGGTCTTTTGCTTTACTAAGTCAATATGAGCTTCTAGAGTCGCCCACCCCTCGTCTAGTTGGATGTTAAGAGGTTAGCAGTGACTAGGTTGCAAGAGTAGGGGCTGAGTTTGTTTTTTATTTTATACACATGCAGAAGAAAAACTTTAAAACATTCATAAAGTAGAAGATGTTGAACTTCAAACAAAGTCTTTTGGTGTTTTTCTGTTAAAAGCTTTTTTTATTTGGGTGAATGTTAACCTTTACCCCAGTGACCTGGTGGATATAAAGAGGTGCAAATCTGTACTACAAAGTTGCCCTGAGATCCAACCGTCAAGCTTAAGAGGTACATTGGTGCACCTACAGGGGCAGCTACTGATTTTTACAGGACCCTTTGTTTCTGGGAGTGACCCAAATGTCACTAGTGAGCTTATAAATACAGCAGCAAGTGAAGGCATCGCCACACTCACAGAAAGTTAGCCTGAAAGTCAGAACCCAAACTGTGTGTCACTGTGACGCAGCAGCTAACAAACCAACACCATGCTCCCTGTGTTTTTAGAGGCTGCAGTTAGATCACACACACACACACACGGAATGAGTTTTAATGGGGTGCCAGGCTGCAGGATTCAGCCCGTCAATCTGCATTCAGGCTGCACGACAACCAGCACAAAAGCTCTGACCTTATACTGAGAAGACTGATTCAACACAGGCCTGCTGTGTCACACACACACACACATAAACACACAGTATCCTGGATGCAGACACATGTGCATGCAGGCACTCACAGAAAAGCTGGACAAAAGCTCAAATCCTCCAAAACAGGCAGGGATAAATGACACTCAAACACATGATATAATCAATACACACACATGCACACACATGCACACAAACACAGAGACACTCTGAGTAGTGATTTGTTGATGTAGAAAGCAGATGTTTTGGAGAAGCGACGGCGAGCGTGCTGAGAGACACACGTGGGCGAAGCAGGTGGTGTCGTTGATCATTTTCAGCCCTGCTCCTTTCAAATAAAGCAAAACTGTTCCTGTGGGCCTTGACGCCGTGCCATGTCCCCACTGGCAGCCGCTCAGCGCCGCTCAACGCCAGCCAACTGGCAAGTGGGTGATGCCGAGGTGGAAGGTCTGCAACACAGCGGCCACAGAGAGAAACATCTGAGAGCATAAAAGCCTCTCAGCGGGGAGTGAAACCTCCGCCGACACCGAGCAGAGTTTACACTGGTTTATTTTTTACAGGGAAGTGAACACAGCACTCACATTTGGATTGTCCCCACTTTCTGTCACTCACATGAATGCAACAGCCACCAAACTCCATTCAAAATGTGCCTGATTTGTAATGTATTTGCCCAAAGAATCACAAAACTTTACTTAAAGTGTGCAGAAAATGCATGAAATGAGTTTTTAGATCTGGCAAAACCAGCATTTCTTTTGGTTTACTTTGAGACTGTCTACAGTGGAAACAGCCAACATGTGATGACAGCTTAACTGGGGTCAAAAACAGTCCCAAACTATCCCCAGGGGTTGATTCTAGAAAGAAATCAAGCTTCTCGATTCACAGAACAACTTCAGGTAGCAGCTACAGCTACAGCTGGCCCCTCTGCTTTTATTTTGGCGGGGTTTTCAGGTCCTAGCACCAACATCTGTTCAACATCAGCATGTTCTCTGGGTTGTTTCTCACTCAGTCAGTATATAAAGACACACGCACACTTTAAACACACACACAGAGCAGCAGAGTTGGAGGAAGTTCAGTGTGTGCGTGTGTCTCCTGATCCTTTCTGCATACATCAAATATCAGCTCACATCCTGAATTTTAGGAGAACAAGTGTCCTGCCTGCTTTATACAAACCTGCAGCCATAAAGATTTATCAAAATCTATTTTTTAAAGGTTTTTAAAACTTAGTGCTTTTTGTTGATAAATTTCTGCTGTTTTCACACCTGCATACTTTTAAAAAGTCCATAAAGACTTAGTTTTTATAGGGAAATATTTTAGTTTTAGGGTTATCTTTAAAAAAAAAAAAAAAAAGACTTTCACCTTGAACTTATTTTCTGCATAGAAACAAAAGCACAGATCCACCTCGGAGAGAAAAATCAATGTGTTCTCTTTTGTCATACCTAAATAAAACAGGTGATCTGATTGGTTTTACTTAGTTTCAATAAAATTTAAAAAAGAAACGACTTTATGATGAGAACAGTGAGGCGTGAGTGACTCCTCACCTTTCTCCGCGAAGCTGATGATCTCCGAACTCTCCTCCAGCACCTCGTTGCTCATCGGATGCCCGTCCAGGTTGGGGATCTCCACCCTCCCGTCCTCTCGCAGCTTCCCGGCGTGCAGCTTCCGCAGGGCTGTCACCATGGCCGCCTTGGGGACCGGGTGCGTGATGTTGGGCCTCTCCCGCATCTGCAGCCTGCTTAAGATGTGCCTCTTCACCGCCTCTAAGAAGTCCCCGTCGAGCCGCCCGGACTCCGGCTCCTCCGGCAGAGCGCCGCCGCCGCAGGACGCGCAGGTGTCCCGGGACGCCGTGCGCGCCTCCGCCTCGGTACCGGGCGCAGCGGTGCAGCGGATGGAGAGGACGCAAGCCACGAGGAGTGCCAGTCTGAGAAGACAGCTACTCATTTTCTGTCTGAGGAGGAGCAGAAAAAACTTTTCTCCCTCTTTTTTTTTGTCACAGTTCAGATCATAAAGTTCAAACACGGAGACTGAAACGCGCTCCTTAAGCGCAGAGCAGCCTCCGCGCGTAACGGCAGCCCGCACGGCTCTGATCACTGGGAGGTGTGTGCGCAGGAGACCTTTCTATCACATCGCTACCAGCAGCCTGTCAGCAGTGCGGAGCTCAGTTCTCGATAATCCGTTTGTTTGGTGCAGTTTTTTTGTTTGTTTGTTTGTTTGTTTTTTTGGAGCTTCACCCGAAAAGCATCACGGTAATCAGCATCGGCCCCGCAGGAGGTTCCACGTATTCCACAGAGAGCGGAGAAGACGCGCAGAGTCCTCCACGAGCATCTTCAAAGTTCAGTCTGTGAGCATCACCATCATCATCATCCTCACTGTCTACAAGCAGCCCTGCTCGTGACTCCCGCTGTGCTGCTGCTGCTGCCGGAGTGCCGACGCGCAATTAAGAAGATTAAAAGGAAGAGGAGGAAGATGAGAGGGAGGCGTGCCTGTGAGCGCACCGAGCAGCGTTTCCATTCTGCCGTGTGAGCTTGCAGTCTCCCAAAACTTCTTATATACAGGAGAGGGGGTTGGGATGGGGGATAGTGTGGGCGGGGCTAGCGAGGAGTCAGAGAAGCGCCAGGGGTGCTCACTGCTGAAAAACTCCCTGTGGGGAAATTAGCCCTAAAGGGAGGCAGACTCTAAAAACCCGAGCTGTTTACAGGTTTACACCACCCCTCTGCCCTCCTCCGCCCACAGAAAACCACAGGACTCCTCTGTTGCTGAAGTAATCTGATTACCCAAAACAGCTGTGGGAAGGGCTGAATTGTGCAGAATTCTGAAGAAATGTGCTCTACACATGCCAAAAACTAAAAAAAAAAAAAGCAGCTGAAATTTATGCTGCTCACTTTATTTGATGTAAATGTAACAAAAATGTAAATGATGTATAATAAACTTATTGCACCTTACAAAAGGTGAGTTACAGTAAATTTGCTTAATGAGGAGATATCACATCAAGTTACAGTAGAGCAAAAAAAATCTCAGCTACACTCAGTTTTATGTTTATAAACATCGATTATTTCTATTCTATTTTAGAACATTTTTAATATTTACATTATGTGTTTAAAAAATCTGTATTTTGTCACCTTCACGTGGCCCATACAGCACAGTGAGGGCTGCTTCAGTGACCCATACACCGCACATTTGTAGGAACATGTTTTTATTACACTGAATGGGACTGCAGGAGGATTGGTGTCCTTATTATATCTAAATCTTTACACAGCCACACTTCTAAAAGTCCAAACACAATATACCTGAAATAAATTAAGGTTATAATGTTGCACATTGGTGGTCTTTGCCATTTCTCAAGTATTTAAAACTGTGTATGCAGATAAAAAGTACATATAAATTAATAAGAAAGTGAACTTCAGGAACTGGAGATCAAAATGAATTAAGTTAAATGCCCTAATTTAATTAAAGAAGGGACCATGTTAGTAAATAAGTAGTTATTTGGATTAAATAGTCAAAACTTTTATTTTCTTTGTACTTCGTTTCAGTCGCCATGTGTCACTTTCTCTCTTTTTGAGTGATTTATTTTCAATGATCATCACAAATTGTATTTGATCTGCTTGAGTTCATCTAATTTATTTACTACTTTAAACATAAATGTTCAAGTTGATTATTTAGCTGGATTTCTTAAAAATTATCTATTTACTTGGAGAATTTTCTCGTTATTGATTACCACCTCTTGAGTACTTTAAATGGTAAATGGCCTGTATTTGTATAGCACTTTCCCTATGGACCCCAAAGCGCTTTACACATTCAGTCATCCACCCATTCACACACACATGGTGATGGCAAGCTACGTTGTAGCCACAGCAACCCTGGGGCGCACTGACAGAGGCGAGGCTGCCAGACGCTGGCGCCACCGGGCCCTCTGACCACCACCAGTAGGCAACAGGTGAAGTGTGTTGCCCAAGGACACAACGACCGAGACTGTTCAAGCCAGTTACAAGGCGAACTCCCAACTCTTGAGCCACGATCGCCATTGTAATCAAATGTTATTTATTGCATGTAGTCATATTATTTCAGTTCTGAAAACATTCCACTGCTAAATTTAGAGATAAAACACAACTTTTTTTTCATGCTCATGTAGAGTTTTGATGTACAGTACGACTGATTGAGTAAAAGCTGCAATATTTATTCTGTAATGTAAAAAAAAAGGAAATACTCAAAATGAAAGTGTTTACATGTAAAATACTTGTTGTGTGGACAGTAAGAACATTCAGTGGACTTCGGTGTTACCCTTTTCTCTCTTCTAATACCACTTGTAACGTTTTTGTTTATTTGTCTATGTATCCTGTATCCTGCAGTGCTTCAGCTCACGTGGACTTTTAAGACGTCACATCACAGAAGATTCCGCTAAAACACGACTACAGTTTGGTTTAATCATCCAGGAGCACACTTTAAAATAAATAAAACAGGGAAAACACTTTAACTTTGGGGAGGGTGTTTGCAGTCTGATGAGTACAAGGAAGAGGAAAAACAAGGAAAAATCACATAAAACATCAAGACCCAGCAAAACATAAAGTCTGGATTAAACTGTAATCTTAATAAGAGTGGCAGAAGCCTGTGTTTAATACTCTCATACTAACTTTTAAAGTTTTTCTGGTGCATAAAAGGAAATTTATAGTCTTTGCTTTTGTTTTATATCCTTTAAGATCCTTAAATCTGGCTTTTTCCAAAGGACGTTTGTTATAAGCTGAACTTGAATCAATGCTCAGCCTTCAGAAAGACAACATAACACAGATATGTATATGGTAATCAGTTTATATAACATTACCTTACAACTGGATAGAAAAATGTGACCCAAAGTATGGAAATACCACCATTTCAGTTGTACCATATGTTGTAGCTATAATATAAAGCCTGGATTACCTTTTAATGTACATCAAAGCTTTTCTTTACAGCCTTCGTCCTGTAGAAACTTATTAAACGTTAATGGTCCATAAAAGTGATTTTGTAGACACTTTGTTGTTTTGTGTCCTTTAGCTTCTTTAAAACGGTTGATTTTCAAGTTGAGTCAGTGACCAGCAGGCAAAAAACAACATAAATGGAAAAATGTTGACTTACCCTGATATTTCCTCTCAGCTGTATAGAAAAAGGCTGGTTTTATTCTTCATGTGTTATTGTTTCAAACTAAGATGTGACCACATACTTTTGGAAATTCAAACAAATGTTGCCACATGTATTAAAATAAACACCTGGGGTTATTGCAAGTGGATAAACTTTGACGTAAACGCCCTGAAGCACCATGGGAGCTCAAACCACAGCGTTACATTTTCAGCCAAGCTCATTTCGATAAGCCCTAAAAGAACATTCAAATAATCGGAGAGCCTCGCTCTTTGTAGTCAAATGGAACATGATCCGCAACAGCTCGTCCTAATGACACGGCAGGAAGTCCGGACAACAACATTTGTTAGTAAAACTGAGAACCAAATGAGCTCGTCACACCCCTTTACAGCCAGCACTAGCGAGATAGGCAGAGAGGCTGGGCTCAGTGACATTTGACCTTTCAGCTGGTGATTATCACAAGGCAAAACAACCTGAAGAGCAGACACAATCTGCTTTTCCCTTTTTATCCTCACAGTTAATGACCACATGAATCATAATTTCTAATTAATACGAACTCTTAAATGTATTCTATTTTATATATCCTAAATATGATAAAATAAAAGGTTAAAAACAGGTTTTACTTAACTTTGGAGCTCCATATAGCACCAGTTCAATAAAGGTTGCCACTTTAGTCATTGATCTCCGCTCCTCCTTGTCATGCGTGAGGAAAGTAATGAAATGGCGCCATCTTTGTTCCAAACACTGAAACTACATCATGTATAAAATCTTTCAATAATTCTATAGTTTTGCACCCCAAGAAAATGTTCATGCTTTCCAGGTAAGTAAATGTATGATTTTGAAATTTTGCAGCAGAAACCTAAAAATTGGGATCTATCCAAGTGAAAAGGGGACAAAAGTTAAACAGTTAACATAAAATTGATGAGGCTGTGAAGGAAATTATTCTCTTTGTTCACAGACTGATTGAAAATTTGCTCCACTGAAAGTCAAAGATCTCCTCATTGTGCTTTTGGTTCTTCTAAAGTCGCCAAACTTACCAGACTTTAGACTGAAGCCCAGTTTGACATGTGAAAATCAAACATTGGCCAAACCTCAGATCATCACACAGGAGAAAATCTAGCTGTTTCCTTTGTTTTCATTTTGCTTTTCTAATTGTTTGTCTGCAGCTTTACTTTCCAAACGGAGTCTAACTCAGCTGTTACTGTCTGAAGATGGAGCACCCTGGACAGGTCTCCAAGCTAATCCAAGAAACAAAGAAATTTTTTAGAGAAAAAATGTGTTTCAATAATCCTTCCAAAGTACTTTGTCCTACAGAGTCTCATAAGAATTAAACCAACCGCATTCTGCTTTGGTCCTGAAGATTGATGGGTGATCATTTGGCTCAGCCTATAAAACTGCATCTGATCCTATAAGTTCATGCTGCAGCATTAAATCATATAAAAGTTTTAAAGAGGTGACTTTTAAAACGTTATATTCCTGTTGGTTTTATTTTGTAACATATTGTTAGAATTAAGATTTACATTTTTTGGCCTCATAGTGTAGTGATTCAGTGCCGGGAGGAGACATAAATCCGCTGGAAGGGGCTGAAACAGGAAGACCATCCGACATAAAACCTATTTCGGCCCTTGTGAATCAGGGAGCAGCTGAAAGTAGCTTTCTACTTACAATAATTGATCATTGCAGTACCTTCACAGTCCAGCAGACGGTCATGGCACACACTAGGAGAAATTCAGAAACTGAACTTTTTTTACTTTAAACCGGGATCACTGATTTTAAATCTGTGTTCCTGTTTTGCTGTTTTTCCTCTGCAGAAGACGTCTGATGGTATCATAAGCATAAACTAAAATCCTGAAGCAAAGCAGGCCACAGTCCTCTTAGTTTACAGAATAGTCAGAATTGTTAGTCCTGTCTGGGCTGCTCATTGTTCTTCTTTTTTTGGTTTAGAAACAAACTCAACACTGCTGTAAAGACCTTCACATCAGTTTGTCTGGGGGTGTTGGGAGACTGATATTTAAGAACCGATTCATTCTTTCCCTTTTTTTTTTTTTTTTTTTTTTTTTGAAAAATATAAAATATAAAGTCATCAGAGGTGAAGGGAACTGAAAGAAAGCAGCTTCTTTTCATGAGTTATGGACATCATGGTCCCAAAAGAAAAAAGTGTGAGGTTATCCAGCTTCATAATTACTAGATTATTTTTATTTATTTATTTTTCTATTTTTAAAATTATTCTAATTTCATCATTTGTTCCCCTCCTGTATGGATCACAGTTACTTCACTGCAGTGATCTAAGAAGGGAACAAAACAGTCATCATATTTATTTGCCTTTTTAAATTTCTGTTTCCCATCTATTCAAGTTCAAAGGTCACAAATTTTAGTCAGCTGTATGTAGAACAAAATTAATGAAATTTAAAGAAAAAATAAAGATAAAAATGTAAAGTAGCTCAAATGCAAAGACGTAAATCACAAAAAAAGACTGAAAAAAGTTAAATATGATATATGACATTTAAGTAATAACAAACACAAAAACTAAATAATAAAAGGATCTAAAGCAGATTTATGGAAGAGCTTTAATTTAATTCCCATATTTAGCGCTTCAAAATTTGTATGTAAAAATAAATCAGAGTAAAACACCTATATATATATATAGTAGTAAATAAAGTGAAGTGTCAAAGTGGCCTATAAAAATATTACTGAATGAATATTTGTTTTCTTTCAGTAACAATAAAGACAGGGAATTCCGTGACGTCACATCCTGTAGAGGACAAGACGGTAAAGGTAAAGGTAGGAGGTGTCACTCTGTGTCTGTTTCCGGGTTTCTCTGCTAGAAATAACAGGGCCAGACATTTTGTGGACTTTATTTAAATCGTATAACCTTCAAAGATGCTTAATAACATGTGTTGGTGTTTGTTTAGCGGGTAAAGTGGTACATCAGTCGCCCTGGTAACATTTGCGCGTGCGCTGAGCGGCCGCCTGCGATTAGCTGAAAGAGTGGGTCGTCCTCGCGAACACAGACGATCTTCGCCGAGTCCGTGTACAAGGTGGGGCGCACAGTCTGCTGGAGAACTTGTAAAAGTTGTGCGTGAAGCGGATTTCTGAGTGAACGGCAGGAAAACACCTCAGCAGGTGAGTGAGTGGAGTCCGACCGTGCTGTTCACCCCGGCACGGTCCGCCTCTGCCTCGCGGGCAGCGTTTTAACGGCGGATTCTCGCTCAGTTTCCCCCTGTGGAGGAACAGAAATCGTTATCTGTCGCTGCTTTACGGGCAGCTTTGAGTGGCAGCGCGACCGACCAATGACAACAGGCCTGTCCGCGCCCGAGGCCAATCAGAGATGACGTTTGAGGGACGGGGGCAGAAACCGGGAAGAGCAGTGTCTGTTTAGTGTCTTGTTGAGACTCGTTTCCAGCTGTTTAGGACAGAGAGGAAGCTGAAGTTGAGTGTTGATAGGAGCACATATAGTTCCTCTTTGAGCTCAGCCAGCCGTGTTATTAATCTATGGCTAATTTCGGAGCTTATTTACAGCTCCAGCTTATCTCTGCCCGCATGTCGAGCAACTGGAAAGGTCACTGACGAGAGGGTTTTTCCACATACCTCCCATACTTATCACTCATGCAGGGTGTACAGACCTGTATCACTCACACCTGAAGCTAACGACCCTTTTCCACGGCAGGAACTTTCCCCATGAGCTTCTAAGGAACTGGCCCTGCTCTCCTCCTAGTACTTTCCAGCAGTGCAGACACTTTCAGGGCTGGATTTTTACCCCTCAGTGTGCTTAAGGGGGCTCTACTTTCTGTCTGATGTTAGAGCTGATGTAACGTTGTCAGTGATTACAAATGTTGATCACTTATTTGTCCAATCCTGAATCAGAAACTTGGATCGCATATCGGTGACAATCAGTCGATCTGTTGAGTTCAGTTCTGCAATTTTTCTGTGTTTACAACACCACAAAGCTATCACAGTGTGAAGCACGCTAACAGCAGAGACTTTGTAAGAACTAGAGCTTTGTATAGGGGTGTCAAACATCAGGCACTGAGGGCTAGAATCGGCCTGGCAAAGGCTCTAATCGGCCCCACTGAACAGCTTTTGGAACAAGTGAAGAAGGGCATAAATGTTGGACTTGTACCTGTATTTTCACAGGTTTTACAGCTTTTCCCGCTGATAAAGACCTCCTTGTAGCCATTCATGTGCCACCAGAGTAAATAAGTTACAAATAAGCAGTTAAATGTCAGAATTTCAGATTTATTACAACACTTCTTTATGTAGAAAAACTGAGACATGTTGATGAAATTGCACTTCTTGTTTCTTACATTAAGATATCTCTGGGATTACATGTGTGCTTCAGCTTATTTAAACTGACAAAAAAGGCGAGTTTCACTGAGCTGGCACACTTAAGGGCTACTGTAAAAATGAGTTTGAGATTCCTGGTCTAGTAGAACGTTTGTTCGATGTTAAGCCACGTCTACTCAAGCCGCTACCAGTAAAGGCGAAGGAGACCACTGATTGCCTTGTGAGAAGCCTGAAATATCATCTAGCGACATGAGGGCTGAACGATTTTTATTTTTTATTTCTTAAAACTAACCCATGAGTATGTTGTTTTTGGCTATATGCCGAAAACAACATACTCCCCTTCAAAGCGAAGCACAATGTTGCTTTTTGTGTGAATGGAACTTAACAAACACTGTAAATAACGGCAGTGAAGACTCTCACACTGAGCTGGAATCAGCCAGGGGACAGTAAATGAGGCAAATACATCTTTACATTGTCAGTAACCTACAGTTGATATTCACAGCCAAGTTAACTCCATCCAATTGCAAGTGGAAAAAGTCTGATTGGTGAGTTCATAATCAAAACGCAGGGGAGCGAAGACGAGGACCTCGATGTTCAAAATGTCTGTGAAAACTGTAGCACGAACAAACCAGGAGATTTTTCTTATTGAGGAGTTCTTGAAACGTCTTCATTGCTACCAAACCATATCGTCTTTGTGTCAGGGCCGCGAACGTAAACTGAAGCACAAGAGGAACGCAGCAAGGCCAATATCTCTCAGAAAGATAAATATGTGATTATCTCAATCAGCTGAAGAATGGAAAGCATCCTGTTGTTTCCTCTGTCTGCTCATTTGTTTGGCACCTGAAAAAAATCTCGTTACTCACAGTAAGGTTCTTATTTTTAGAAGAACCTTTGTTAGGAGACGTAGCTCCATAATCACAAGCAGCTAAATGACAAAATATTCAAATATTACCGCCCCGCCACACCAAATCTGTAGTCTTCACTAAATTAGGTGCAAATGCAGCTTCAGCTCACATAGTGATCGAAGTACGTTTATCACATATGTGTCTAAGCATACACAGAAGCACCCAGACTTTAATTTTCAAAATAAAAGCATTAACCTCTTTATAAAACCAACAGAGCATAAGCATATGCATGTACATGTAAAGCCTTCAAACTGCTGACTTAAACCACAGACTGTCCGTCTCTGAGGATATGAAACAGAAAAACGGCGTCACTCTGTACCAGTTTCTTTGGATCTCAGAGGAAAGCATAAAAACTCAGCTGTGTGTTTGAATTTTTCTGAATCCTCTAGAGCAGAGGCGGCAAATTAACCATAGATCCTGGTCCACAAACAGCCCAATTTGACCTAAAGTGGGCTAGACCAGTGAAACCACTGCGTAACAACCTGCATTTAAAGGGAAAACCTTAAAACGTAAATGTATAATAACAGTACAGTCTGCAGGTCACAGTGGAGAAGCCTTAAACGTTCACATGTAGAGCAGGACTGTAATTAAAGCAATAATGCTTCATTTTTGCCATTTTTGACTTTACGCATTTCATTAATTCCCCATCCTTAATAGGTTGAAATCACAACTTCAGTGATTAATTTCTTTATTTTTTTATCTGAATTTTATTTGAAGATTCCAGGAAATCCCCTTTATTAAAAATATACTTTTCTTTTGACTTTTTGCCAATGCTTTCCTGATAAATCATGATCCCAATATTTGCCAAAATAATTATTCAAGCAGCGTGTCCAGGTCTTAGAAATAGCAGGTTCCTGGTAGTCTTAGGCATTTGTGCTGAAGAGAACTTGGCTTCTTTGTTTTTAAGGTTCTTGAACATGGTTTTCATCTCATTGAGAGGTTTCATCTGCTCTAAAAGCTGATTGGTAGTTCCAGGTGTTCACCCTACAGTGGAGTCACAGGTTGTCCTATGAGTTGTTGACCCATCCTGTTGTCATCATATGAGTTGCTAAGGAGTGAGTGGTAGTTGAATCACCTGGTAAGGAATCTCAAGACTGCGTCACACCTTAATTATACTTCTGCATTGAACCTATGTAGATTCTGTGACGCTGCCTGCGCAAGTGACCAACATCATCATTGCATTTATATCTGTGTCAGCGTGTAGTTGCATATCTAGGAAGGTGCACATCATATAGTGGCTTATAGTGTCGTGGTTAACAAGTTTGCCTGACACATGAGAGATCCCCAATTCAAGTTCAGGAGGAGACGCAAAGCGCTGTGACGGTTGTGTCAGGAAGGGCATCCAGCATAAAAATCTGTGCCAAACCAAACGTGGGTTTTTTTGTAAGTCCCAAAATGAATGTGTGAGTCTTTTCATGTCCTTTCCTGCTGACCTCTGCTGGTCTCTACAGGTCGTCAGAACTCGAGAGCAGAGCTGTGAGCCACCTGACCTAGACCAGAGTCATGGCCTCTGGTAAGAACAAAAACCAGAGCTCTCTGGTTCTCCACAAGGTGATCATGGTGGGCAGCGGCGGTGTAGGGAAGTCAGCCCTAACCCTGCAGTTCATGTATGACGAGGTGAGACTCGAGAACTACCTTTTCCATCAGCCCTTCCCTCTGTGCTGTTTCTTCTCCCCAGTCACGTGACCCTTGTTTTTGCTCGCAGTTCGTGGAGGACTACGAGCCCACCAAAGCCGACAGCTACAGGAAGAAGGTGGTGCTGGACGGCGAGGACGTGCAGATTGACATTTTGGACACGGCGGGTCAAGAAGACTACGCAGCCATCAGGGATAACTATTTCCGCAGTGGCGAGGGCTTCCTGCTCGTCTTCTCCATCACAGAGCACGAGTCATTCACAGCAACGTCGGAGTTCAGGTCAGTGTCTGAGTCTTCTTAACAAGCAGAGGTACATTTTAATCGACTTATGTGGAGTAAAATCTCCACAGTAATATACAACCAGGCAGTGAAAATGACTGTGTTTAAAACATTTTTAAAAATTCAGCCCTGGGGAAAAAAAAATCACATTTACATGTTGACACGAAAACTGAGCTGTTAAACTCAAAAGAACCACACACAGGTCGCTTTTAAGTCAACAGATTCCTCCCATTCCTTCCCATAAAGGCTGGACTTTAGATCAAGCGCAGCACACAGCTAGCAGCTACAGTAAAGAACTGCTGACAGCTTTCAGTAAAAACTAGAAAGGCAAACTTTAAGTCGTGATCCAAGTTTAAACAGGTGAGTCATAAAAAAGAGGAAATCACTGCTGTACAGCTGTTGTGACGGAAAATTAGAGAACAAAAAGTGTTTGCTTGCTCTTTTTTTTTTTGGAGAGTGCTGTAAACATGTTTATTTCTGTTGTAAATTCAGACATTTTAACGAGGGAATCTGTGGAGATCAGTGTTGGTCAAGTTACTTGAAAAAAAATAACTAGTTACTAATTACTTATTACGTCTCCAAAACAGTAACTGATTACTTATTTTCAAAAGTAATGAGTTACTTAGTTACTTTTCATACACAACCTGAATACGTAATAAAGCAACAGACCTTTCAGCCCAATTCTACTTTTTCTGCATAATCTATCATATAAAATGTAATCAAATGAAAAAGCCTCTCTTTAAAACTTCTTTTAATCTTTTAACTTTATACACATTGCTTCAAGCAAAAATTAAATTATGTGCAACTGTGTTTGACTTTTAAATGTTAAACATTTGTTTAACATTTAAAACCATTTTCTGCATATTCCAGCATATAAAATAAAATAATGTTTTGTTTTTACACTCTTTCAAATAGATGCATGTAAAACACAGCAAAAGATAAATAAAATGAAAGATTCAGCGATACTAAGCCCCGTCGCTCTTAAATCTATTGTCACCTGTTTAGCAGGAGTGGGGAGGGTGGAGTGTTGCCTGGTGCCGCAGCGGTCATGACAGCAGGGGGATCTTGGGGTTTGTGATTTTCACATTCCCGTGGCGGCTTGCTACATGCTTGCTCAGATTTGAAGTTTGATTTTTCACTGCCATGGGCGTTGCACGCGCTTACGTCATTGTCATGAGACACTCTCACAAACAAAATCACAACAGTTTAGTAACGCAGTAACGCAGCATGCTTACAGGAAAGTAACAGTAATCTAATTACTTTTTGCAATAGTAAGCTTTTACATTACTCGTTACTTGAAAAAAGTAATTAGATTAAGTAACGTGTTACTTGTAGTGCGTTACTGCACATCTGTAGTGGAGATTGACTCACTGTTGGACCCAGCCTCTTGTTGACATTCTAAGAACTGCAGCTTCATTTTCTACCACTGATAAAATGAGAATATTTACTTTAACAGACTAATGAGGGCATCAATGTTTAATAGTCTTGTCTCAAAGAAACTTTGAGGACCATTAATGTAGAGTGACCTGTACTTTGAAAATCTCTCTTGTATTTTCAGGGAGCAGATCCTGCGGGTGAAAGAAGAGGAGGCCATCCCTCTCCTTCTGGTGGGGAACAAGTCAGATCTGGAGGATCGGCGGCAGGTTTCTGCTGAAGAGGCCACGGCAAAGGCAAGCGAGTGGGGCGTCCAATACGTGGAGACCTCAGCCAAGACGAGAGCCAATGTGGACAAGGTAGAGAACAAAAGAAACAAAACAAAGAGCTCTGACCTTTGAGACAAGGCTCTGACCAACAGTTAATCCATGTAATCTGTCTGCAGGTGTTCTTTGACCTCATGAGGGAGGTCCGCAAGAAGAAAATGTCTGAGAGTAAAGACAAAAATTGGCCGAGTGGCAAGAAGAAGAAGAAGCACTGCTGCGTACTCTGAGCTCAGCGGCAACGCGACCGTGTGCCAAAAACCAAAGAAAAGGAAAACTTCTCTGAGAGAGACTGAAGCAGCTTCAGATGAGCAGCTGCAAATGCACTCGATACGTTCACTCCTCACTTGCCAAACACAGAGCACAACACTCTTGTTTCTCTTCTTCTTTGGCGTCTGCTTGTTCTCCACATGATACTACTCACTCTTTGTGCACAGCTGTGAATGGCCCAAAGTATGTGGACACGTCTGCTATATGTCTGGTATTAACGTGCTGCTCATGTCAGCATCTGAGGGCTGTGGGGCAGATTGAAATCGTGCTTTATCTACACAACAATCAGATTACTTTAACTCTCCTCACTGCCAGCTGTGTCCACAAACATATGGCACATGTAGAAGACCACAAGTTTTTTTTTTTTTTTTTTTTTCAATAACAGAAGCAGGTCCGTCAATTGTTTGTAAAACTGGAGTTCACAGGAAGCACACAGTCTTTTTATGTGGAGAACAAACAGGTTCGTACACTTCAGAGTGTTTTTCTTTCTCTCAAATCTGAATTTTGTTACTTAAACTGGTGTCTGTGCTCCCACTTGTTTTAAAACCTAATTTTTCTCGTTATTTAGCTCTTTTGTATGTCTGTTTTCAGTATTACAGTATCAGACATTCCTCATATCTGATTATACCACTTCCAGACACTCCTTTTGTAATAAGCTTTCACTTCCTTTATGAATAAAGTCATAATTTATAATCAAAGTTTCAAAGGGAATCAGCCCTTTAAATCTTTGCATCATCTGCATATACTCTAATTAATTACACATTTAGCTCAATTAAAGCTGGAATGTGTTTGTTGCTGTCGGCTTGTAGATAAACTCTTCTTAATGTGATAATAAAATGAATAATCAAATTTACAGTGTTTGCTTTATTAAAAAAGAGATTAGCATAATCACAGCTCCACATCTAGCACACTGTCATCTGTCAAAAGTCACTGATACTTAGTTTTCAGTCTGTTTCTGTCCAAAATGAAAGCAGAAGTGTACAACTTTGTTTGTTTTTTAAAGAAATGGTTCAGTCAGAATAGAGAATAAATAGAAACGTTGTCATCTTAATCAGCTAGACCTCCTAAATCATCTTTTTCATGGATACCTTGATGTTAAACTTTATTGTAACACCGGGCAGAATGACCACATCGATCATTTCATTCGAGCTGAATGAGTCCGGACAGGTTTTGCCTCTCGTTTTGTTTGTTTGATTTTGGAAACTGAAGGATCATTTGGACCTGAAAACACAAGAGACAAGCTGTGATGTTGAGTTTTTAAGATAATCTAGGCAGTGTGTGGTTAATGTGATCAAGGCTGAAGCAGTGACACCCAACTGTTGGTAACAGTGAGTGCAGTGAAAGAAGAGGAAGACATGACGGAGAAAGGTTGCACGGCCCTCACTACTGACTTTTACATTCTCCATAATGTTCTGAAGTGCTTGAGTTGAGGGAAACTGAACTGTGACCGTGTAAAATGAATGTATAAACAGAATGAAAGGATCTAGAAAGCTCACAAACCCATATGTTGTTCACATTAGAACAAAGAAAACAAATCGAATGTTTAGACACACTTTGGACTGAAGAGGATAGCATCATTAGGCTTGTTATTAACGCCTAGTTCAAAGCCTACATCTCTCTATGAAGGTGCATCAGTGCTTATGGAACTGGCAGGTTGCACATCTGGAAAGGCACCATCAATGCTGAAAGGTGTGCATCTATGCGCACCGTATACAGGGAGTGGAGAATTATTAGGCAAATGAGTATTTTGTCCACATCATCCTCTTCATGCATGTTGTCTTACTCCAAGCTGTATAGGCTCGAAAGCCTACTACCAGTTAAGCATATTAGGTGATGTGCATCTCTGTAATGAGAAGGGGTGTGGTCTAATGACATCAACACCCTATATCAGGTGTGCATAATTATTAGGCAACGTCCTTCCCTTTGGCAAAATGGGTTAAAAGAAGGACTTGACAGGCTCAGAAAAGTCAAAAATAGTGAGATATCTTGCAGAGGGATGCAGCAGTCTCAAAATTGCAAAGCTTCTGAAGCGTGATCATCGAACAATCAAGCGTTTCATTCAAAATAGTCAACAGGGTCGCAAGAAGCGGGTGGAAAAACCAAGGCGCAAAATAACTGCCCATGAACTGAGAAAAGTCAAGCGTGCAGCTGCCAAGATGCCACTTGCCACCAGTTTGGCCATATTTCAGAGCTGCAACATCACTGGAGTGCCCAAAAGCACAAGGTGTGCAATACTCAGAGACATGGCCAAGGTAAGAAAGGCTGAAAGGCGACCACCACTGAACAAGACACACAAGCTGAAACGTCAAGACTGGGCCAAGAAATATCTCAAGACTGGTTTTTCTAAGGTTTTATGGACTGATGAAATGAGAGTGAGTCTTGATGGGCCAGATGGATGGGCCCGTGGCTGGATTGGTAAAGGGCAGAGAGCTCCAGTCCGGCTCAGACGCCAGCAAGGTGGAGGTGGAGTACTGGTTTGGGCTGGTATCATCAAAGATGAGCTTGTGGGGCCTTTTCGGGTGGAGGATGGAGTCAAGCTCAACTCCCAGTCCTACTGCCAGTTTCTGGAAGACACCTTCTTCAAGCAGTGGTACAGGAAGAAGTCTGCATCCTTCAAGAAAAACATGATTTTCATGCAGGACAATGCTCCATCACACGCGTCCAAGTACTCCACAGCGTGGCTGGCAAGAAAGGGTATAAAAGAAGAAAAACTAATGACATGGCCTCCTTGTTCACCTGATCTGAACCCCATTGAGAACCTGTGGTCCATCATCAAATGTGAGATTTACAAGGAGGGAAAACAGTACACCTCTCTGAACAGTGTCTGGGAGGCTGTGGTTGCTGCTGCACGCAATGTTGACGGTGAACAGATCAAAACACTGACAGAATCCATGGATGGCAGGCTTTTGAGTGTCCTTGCAAAGAAAGGTGGTTATATTGGTCGCTGATTTGTTTTTGTTTTGTTTTTGAATGTCAGAAATGTATATTTGTGAATGTGGAGATGTTATATTGGTGTCACTGGTAAAAATTCTCACAATTCAGATGTTCTCTACAGAAAAGGGCAGAGCAGGCTGTACCTGCTGTGGAAACTCAGGTTTTTTGGAGTGGAGGGCCCACTCCTTAAGACCTTCTATGACTCTCTGGTGGCCTCAGCCATCTTTTACGGTGTGGTCTGCTGGCGCGGCAGCATCTCCGCCGGGGACAGGAAGAGACTGAACAGGCTGATCCGGAGGGCCAGCTCTGTTCTAGGATGCCCTCTGGACCCAGTGGAGGTGGTGAGTGACAGGAGAACGGTGGCTAAGCTGTCATCCCTGATGGACAACATCTCCCACCCCATGCAGGAGACTGACAGCACTGAGCAGCTCCTTCAGTGGCTGCGGCACCCACGATGTGGGACGGAGAGATTTCGCAGGTCTTTCTTCCAACTGCTGTCAGACTCCACAATATGGTCTCAGCAGATGACCACAAACATGCAGACAGACACACACATCCCATACACAATTGTAACTGCCTCACTGATGTGCAATATTACCAAGTGCAATTTTTCCTACTATAACAAAGCATTTCATTCTGTTTTGTACAGTATTTGTTCTTTTTTGTATAGTACTTTATTGTATTGTATATAGTATTTTATTCTTGTTGTATTGTATGTTTTTCTATTTTATCTTATCCTATTCTCTTACCTTTATTCTTTTTCTATTCTCTTATCTTGTCTTGAGGTGAGAGAGCCAGTTAGCTTCTGTATTTTCAATGTTCGGCCACTAGATGGCACCCTGACGTCATTTTTTGATCACCACAACAATCTGAAGCGAAAAAGAAAAAAAAACCATCATCTTCATTCTAACTGGAATCTCACGTGTTGAAAATAAAAGTGGGCAAAGGCTCAGAAATCAGCTTTAAACATCCGTTTGCTCTTAAAGTGAAAGAAAAGAAAGCAGCAACCATCTACCTCATGATATTAAAGATTTTCTGGTGATTGATTTCTGGTTTCAGGATAAAAATCGTGTTTGTTTTGTGTTGAAAGCAAATAGACATATTGTGACTGCCCAGGCATTTATTTAAAGTGCTGCCTTTAGTCACCACGTTTCTGTCCTCAAATCTTTAGCAGGTTAAAATTATAAACAATTTTGGTGATTTTCAGTCACTTTATGATCTGACTGAGCCTCGCTCAGACCTTTTAAACTCATAAGAGTCACATGCACTTAGTGCAGGCTTCTTATTTTCCCCCTTTTTTACATCTGACTGATGCATTTAGAAACAGCAGAGAACACCAGCCTCTTTGAAGAACAGTGAAGTGGACATTAATGAAGATTATTTCTCTGTAAATTCTTCAAATCATGAAATCAGAAGATGGCTCTTAAAATCCAGTGCAAATTAATTAGATATTCCTTTTAATTAAGGAAAATAAGCAATAAAATTATTTTTAAAGAATTTGTGTATTTCAATATTTTTGCTTCATTTGAGCAAAGACTACATGAAATCAGAGGATGATTCCTAATACAGAAAAGATATTCCGTTTTCAGAAGAAGGAAAAATCAGGAATAAATGTGGTTTAAATAACATTACATTTATCACATTTATTTAACTGAATTTGAACAAATAAGTTTTGTTTACATTTGTTATTAAAGATGCTTAAACCCAGATCTTTTCCCCCCTTGTCCTGACTGTTTGTTGCCTTCAGACTCTCTAGGTTGTCATTTTTACTGAGGTTATAGTTCAGAATTAAACCAACGTCTCTGTAAACTTTGGTATCAGTCTTAAATTTTTGATGGTGCTTTTGATCGAGGTTATAACATAACTGGGGGCTCGTCCGGGTTGTTTTGGACTCTCCTGGTGAGAAGTTTATTTGAGGTTCATTTGATCTCCACTGAAGCAGTTGTTTGTGTTTTTTGTGTTGTTGTTTTAGTTTATTGCGTTTGGCTATCTTGGGTGGAGGTAAACTTCAGAGTTTCACAATAAACTACAGCTCACAAGTTCAGTTTTTAAGCCTGGTACACCACTGAGGGCTGGGTAAGTGAAGTTAGTTTAATTGTTTTTAGGTGTCTTAGGTTGAGATTTGCTCAAAGTTAAACCACTGATACTGAATTTTGTTGGAAATTCTGAGAGTGGTTTGAGATCATTTGATAGTTATGGTCTTGTGGTTTCATCAGGGAGACGTTCAGCCGAACTAAAGTGGGCTTTAGTTACAGCTTTGTAGTGAGGTGGGTGTTTTTGTACCACAATCTTTCGTGTTTAGGAGAGGTTGGCGACTCCTGATGCTGCTCCTGGTCCACTTGCTGCCTGGGTGATGGCAGTAACTGTGCTTTGTGTGCGCTGAGTCACACTTGTGAAGATCATTGAATGGGCATGGTTCCACATTTTGTGGTTGGCCACTAGGACATTTGCGTCACTGAATTTTGTTGATATGGTGACTTGTTGCGGTACAGGACAATGGGTGACCACTGTTACTATTGTATGAGCCTCATGTATGTTTAGTGAAGTTTGAGACTCTTGGTTTTGCTGTGTGCCCCTCAGACATGCTCAAGCATGACCTGCTTCGGAGTCTTAGGCTTCTTTCCAGGGTTACAACATGTTGTCCCTGTTGCTCTTTCAGGTGCAGAAGAACCGTATGACTCAAGAGTGGCTTTTCCGTCATTTCTTTAGGACCCATTTCTTTATGCTCCTCTCCAACACCTACTTTACACTTGACAAAGTGTGGATCTCGTCATGTGGTCTTTTATCTTTTGCTAAGGCAGTTAAATCCTTCAAAATCAAACCAACGTTTCTTCACCTTATGTTGGGGCGTTTAAGCTGGGACGTAACACTTCTTCTGAAAATAAATAAAAGCAGGTTTAAAAGTCTCTGCTTTTAATATTTTTCGTCTTAAATGACCAAAATAAATCCAAGTTAAAGCTTAAAGTGAGGGGGTTTTTTTGTCTTTGAAGTCACAAAGAGTTGTTACAATCGTAAAACATGTTTAGATGTGTTATGATTTCAACATGTTTAGCACCGCATGAATGAAGGAATTTAGGTAAAATACGATTGTGATGAGATTTTTTACCTTTAAAGTAAACGTGTGACACCTGACAGGTGAAATCCAGCTGTCAGACCTGTTTCCTGTCGGCTCGCTGTAACAACTCAAAATCGTGGCTCGGTCTAAAAGCTGGGTACTTTGACAGCAGCGTGTCTCTAGTTTGCGTTTTGTAAAAGTGAAAGTACTTTTTGCCACCGTGGGATTGATCCTTGTTTCCTTCTTTGTGGTGTTTTTGGTTGAAGATTCATCTTAATTTAAAACTCTTTTACCTTAACTCTTAAATAACCAACAAAATGAACTTGTTGTGATGTGCAATGAGGTGAAGACAATAGCTGACAGAAGAGTTTGGATCTCTGCTCTTATCACACGCCGACTAAAGCTGCACAACAACAATGAAGGCCGAACTCGTCCAACCTGAAACTCTCCTCCTCCTCCTCATCATCATCATCATCATCATTATTAGTCACTCTGCTCCCTGACCGCTTTTGTTTTCTTTGGGGTTTATTTAACATTTGTCTTGTTGTTTCTGCTCATTTCGTGCAGCTCAGGTTGCAGATTCTGCTCCACCAGGCTTCATAAACACATCAGGAAACTTTTCAGATTATGTTAAGAAGCTTCCTCATTCAGGCTGCATACATCAAACATCGCCAAAAAAACAGAAAACCCTCAGTTTATCCTGTCGTATGCACTCTTATCATTATAAAGGGTTAATAACATGTATCTGACAGGTTAATATGACAGCTCAAAGCCACAAAACATTTAAATCTGGGTTAAGAAGGTGAAAAGTAACGAAAACCTTGATATTATCCACAGATTTGAATTAAATGAATTACTTAATTTAAGTCATTTTAAATGTAAAGAAAAAAGTTGCATAATAGAAAAAAAAAAGAATCCCTGTTTCAATAGCTCTGTCATATGTCATGCAGATTTTTTTAAAGCAATCAGAAACATCTCTGAGTCACTTACAGGGTTAGTTTAGATAGAAAGATAAGATCTAGGCAATGTTTTGGGTTAAATCTGAGCAAAAGTCATCCTTTTCTTTTTTGTTTTTCTTTGTGCTTTGTCATCATTTCTTTTTTTCCTCATGTCTTGTCTTTAAATTAAGTTAAACACAAGATAAGAACAGAAATTTTAAAGAGCATCAAACAGCCTGAGCTATAAGAGAGAGAGGTGAAATAAATCAGAGCTGTGACTGACAGGCGTCCTCGCACATGCATCGGTTTTTAATCACTTCCTTCCCCTCTGTGTGACTGAGTTTCACAGTAGCGTGTTTTTGGCTGCGGCTCAGATATGAGACACATTAAAGCGCAAAGATCCAGAAAACAAAGACACAATAGAAGCTTTGTGTGAGTCAGCGCCAGGACGAGCCGGCAGAGCTGCTTTCTGCTTTAAAACGCTGAGACTGGAGTCTGAGCTGCAGATACAGAGAAAGTCTAAACATGTAATCAATACAGATACAATTGCAGAATCTGGGCAGCTCAAAAGATTTCAAACACCGTGTGATGTAAATCCCTGTGAAATGTGACTTGGGAAGAGAATCTAATAATGAAAAGATGAAAAGATGGAATGAAAGAATGAAAAAAAAAATGCTGAAACCAGAGAAGGGAGGAGTTTGGAGTTGATAAGAGAGCTAAAACATTTTGCTGAACATGCTGTTTATATCTTAAATATGACCCGGTATGTTCGTTAGGGATATCCTCTCTGTCTATGACAATTTAAAAATAGATAAATGAATGAAATGGTTCCTCTAAAGGTTTCTAGTTACTGGGGTAGGTTCCTAAAATCAAAACATACCAAGTTCCTCTAAAGGTTTCTAGTTCCTAGCAAAAGGTCCTACAGTCCTAACATACTGTTTTCATCTAATGGTTCCTAGTTCCAGGGGTAGGTTTCTACAATCAAAACAAACCAAGTTTTGAACTTCAGAAAAAGGTACTACAGTCCAAACATACTGAGTTCCTCGAAAGGCTCCTAATTGCTGGGGTAGGTTCATATAATCAAAACAATCCAAGCTGTTCCAAAGGTTTCCAGTTTGTAGGAAAAGTTCCTGCACTTTCTTTAAGGTTCTCTGATGCCTAGGAACTATTCCAACAGTCAGAACATATCAAGTTCATCTACAGGTAACGTGGTCCTGCAGTCAAAATACATCTTTATATCAGTTCCCACTGAGTCATAATAAACATGGTGCTTGCTGTACTCAGAGGAAACAACTCTGAAAGAGGTTCTACAGGTGAGGTCCGTGTAAAGATGCAGCCCACCCCAAAATTGACTGATAACTCCTAAGTAGAGGGTAGCCAGTAATCTAGTATAGGCTTATTCAGGTTTGAGGGCTTGTTGGATTAATCAGTTAAATAACAGACAAATTAATGGCAACCGTTTCAATGCCTCATTACAAACTCAAGCTTCTTAAAGGTGAATATTGGCTGGATTTCTAAAAGTGCCAGCTTCAGGAAACAATTGTTGAACTTTTAAAGCCCCAGCTAACATTTCTGCTGCCTCAAGCCAGCCTGAGATAAAACCAGAGCCTGTCCTAATTGTCTGTGGCACTATATAGTGAGCTCACATCCATAATCCTCTTACAGTAATTCACCTACTGCTGAGCCGACACCACAGAGGCAGAGCTGTGCGGGACGGACGGTCCTCACTCCCACAGATGGTTTTCCAGCTGACTTTTTGACTGTTTCTGGACATCCAGGACCAGATCCCGAGGTCAGGCAGAGATGTTAGGCGGAGATGTGGTGGCCGTGTGGGAGGTGGCGTTGAGCGACGGCGTTTATAGGATCGAGTTCGCTCATGGCACCACCACTGGAAAAAGGATTGTTTTTGTCAATGGAAAGGTGAGGTCCTGCTTCTTTCTGGGAGAGCATAGTGGGGGGTTCCCAGTGTGTTTTGGCCCCTGACCAAATTTTTCCCCTAGGTTGTAAGCCAGTTTGTGCATTTTGTCACCTCATGGTGATTGATTTGAGAACTACCAGCTTAATCTAAAATCATTTTAAAGCCCATGCTGATTTTAAATGTAAAAAATAATATGTTTTAAACAAGTATTTAATACAGTTATTTAATGAAGCTGGAAATACTACAGTTTAAAATACTTTAAAATGATTTAACATTTGACTAAACTGGCTACAAAAGATACTGAAAGTACCAGTTATTATAGATTAACAGTTGTCAGTAGTATATACGTCACGTGGTTAACTGTAACTGGACCAAACAAAGGTCAAAATCTTCTTTTAACACATAGCCATCAAACATGCAACCTGTGGGGACTGAACTGGTTCTATACATGATCCAGTCCGCCCCTCTGAACAGCTGTGAAAAGTGTGAAAATTTCAGTAAATCATTAATATCTTTGGTTTATCGATAAAATTTATTGCTATTCCAGCAGGGGGCAGGCGGGAAAATTGGTCACATCATTCACATTGTTGTGCCTCCAAAGGTGCATAAAAAGCAGCGAGATCTGAATCTTCCAAATCCTGATGTTATCGCGTCATTTGAAGAAGTGAGGCATGAGTTTAATCTACAGAGAAAGCTTTTTCAACAGCACATCAGCATAATTTAATTAGTATTTCAAATGCTTGTTAAAATAATGACTCCAAAGAATTGTTTAAGGCCTCCAGCTGATAAGCCAATCTTATCTGAATCAGTACTTTTAGTACTTTAAGCACATTTCATGCTGATGCATGTAGTACTTGTTTTTTGTGTCACTGTGGTAATACCCTTAATACTTCAGTGAATCCATACTTCCATGATCATTTTGTCTGTATTAACCTGTCCAAAAAAAGTGAGTGTATGAAAGCAGTGCAGCAGGTGTTTATTGAAAGCAGCCATGTCTCCTTAACAGGAAGTCATCAGAAAAGACTGGATGTTCAAGCTGGTTGGAAAGGAAACCTTCATGGTGGGAGGTGCGAACACCAAAGCCACCATCAACATCGAGGCCGTGAGCGGTTTTGCATACGAGTACTCGCTGAACATCGCTGGGAAAAGTCTGCAGAAGTTCATCGACAACAGAGCCAAGACCACCAAGACCTGGCTGCTCAAAGTGGGCGAAGAGGACTACAGGGTCGTCCTCGGTGAGCTCACCCTCTCAGGTTTTTACCTGCAGCTGCAAGCTGTAGTCCGGTGTTTGCAGGAGGAAATGTAGGTGAGGACGGGCAGTCTAATCTGCTCAGGGTGAGGTCAGTGTAGCTATCTTTGGAAAGGAAGCAACCAGCATCAACCTAGTTAGACTACCAAAACGTAACGGTGGATTAAAGAAGACCTCGAACAGAAACAGAGAACCTGATGGTAACTTAGGTCCAACAAACATGGAAATGAGATGGATTGCATTCAAAGGGAAATACGTTAAACTAAATGATACAGAAAAGTACAATAAATTATTAAACACACAAAAACCGACCAAAGAAAAATAGAAAATGAACCCCAAAATGACCAAAGGAATGATCAAAATCAACCATTTATGATTTAAAATTACTAAAATCGAACACAAATGGAAATGCATCATGAGCAGAAGGACACCAAAAAAGATGCCAGTCTGTCAGAAATGATGCAGAACAACCCAAACTAAATGTCAAATACCTAAAACAGCTGTGAAAATGAGACACAAAAGGATCAACATAGTACAGCACAAACTGACCTTGAGAAGACACAATGAAATAAAGTGCAATCCAAAATGGCTAAAATGAAACTTGTGGAAAATGACCACAAGCAGCAGAAGGTTTAAAAAAAAAAAGAAGAAAAAAGCAAAACTATCAAAATTACACAAGAACATTTGATTAAAACAAAACTGAAATGCAAAAAGACTCAAGAGGCCCAAAATCTCCAAGATTAGATGTCAAATTACCACCAAAACACCAAAAATAGCGAAAAATTACCAAATTTAAAGGAAAATGACCAAACTGCTGAGAAACACTGCTGGGACCACAGTTTCTGCAGGAATCATGGGGAGCCTTTTACATATCTGTGCCAGCTGCTTCGTAACCTGATCTCAGACATTGATCAGCTGTGTGTTATTTCAAAGAGGAAGACCAGCCACTGGTGTTGCTTAAACAAACTAACCATCTATGTTTGTTCTTTCTCACAGAAAAGGACACCATGGATGTTTGGTGCAACGGGCAGAAGATGGAAACCACGGTGAGCGCCACTGGTGAATACTCTGAGACACACTATCCTGAAAATAAACGTAACGTATGATGTAACTGCTGGTTTCAATAAAGGAGTGGGAAACTGTGCTGTCAGGTTTGAGGCTACAAAGAAAACCAGGGAGGGAACATTAGTATACATGGCAGGGGTAACTTAGTGATCTGTGAGGGCCCCACTAATGCTGAACAATATCTACATGTGTAGGAGCAATACCTGCTGCCAGATGCATGTGCTTCAGTTGAAACAGGTGTATATTTGTGGACGCCATGATGAGTTGGTTAGCAGTGTGGCTAAAAGAAGAAGTGAACGTGTTCCTGTATCAACTTCTCAGAAACATTAAATCGAAAAAGAGCGGGTGCTTTTCAAAATAAAATGCATTTTAAAGAGCTTTGTGATCCTGTAGAAGTTTATGAGAAAACAGCCCTCGGTTCCCTTTACTTATGACCCCAGCAAATACTTTCCTGAAGCTGTTTGGAGGTGATGTTATCGCTCACTCACCATCACAGCTCATTAGCCAATGAGAGCACTATTTATTTAATTTTCAAAGTAGGAGACCAAAAAAGCAATAAAGTTATTGTTTTTCTTTATGTTGTTGTGATAATCTTCTGATTTTTCAAAATAAAACTCCTAGCGCGTTTTTAAAGCTATGAATGCTGACAAAATAAAAGCCTCCATTGTTTCTCATGCCCTGTCCTCAGGGAGAGTTTGTAGACGACGGCACAGAGACGCACTTCATGGTCGGCGGGCACGAGTGCTGCATTAAGGCAGCGAGCGGCGGACAGAAGAAGAGCGGCATTGTGCACTATTTACTGCTGGATGGCGAGAGAGTGACAGCGTCCACGCAATAGAGCTCCTCTTTCAGACGCTCTTTGAGGTGCTTGAATGCAGCGGCACAGGATGGAGACCTTCTCCTGACAAACTTAGAAGCAGATCTGTTCCTGGAGATGTGAAGAATAAACTCTGGCATGCGCAGCTCGAGCTTCATGGAGGGGTACTGGTGACACTTTTATTTTGAAGGAGTGGCTCTTGTTGCGCAGCCTCCACGCATCAACTACCTTCCTCAATGCGTGAAGCACGCGGCAGCTGAGTAATAGAAAACCGGAACAAATAAGGTTCGAAGTTCAAAATAAAAGTGTAACAAAAAAGGTTTGTCTTTTTTATTATTATTATTATTGTCTAAAGGTAATCGGTAATATCAAACTCAGTGCACTAAAGACTAAGGAAACTTCAACTGAAGGAAATGCAAATAATAATTTTAATGTCTCAGTTTGATGTCGGTGATGGGCAGAAATTTTAACCATTTTTAAATATTTCACTTTGTGTAATGAGTTTTCTTTATGAGCTATAAATTTTTTTGTAAATAAGCAAAACAAAAACAAAAAAACAATGTTTCAAATATGCCGGTTTATCTCTTTAATTTGTCCTACAGTTGAGATTTGGACTGACATAACTTTAATGTTTTGGTAATTTTTTTTCTTGTTTTCTGATAAAAGAATGAATGTATTTGTTGGGAAAGCAGCTGTTAGACTCACAGACAATAAGAGGGGTCATAAAGCAACAGCTCTGTAATCGTTATTTTTGTTTTTTTTTTCCTTTTGGTGAGAAACAATAAACCTTCAATAAACACATGTGACTGAGCTGAAATCCCTGTAAATGAAATGTGAATAGATTCTGCAAACTTTGTAAAAGTTTGGGAAACCCTGGTTTGTATAACATGTGATTGAACTGTTAAAGCATGTTTGAAAGCTGGGGAAGTCCTGAAGGTGTTTCAGAATCATCAAGTCTGATGTAAGGAGGACAACCACCCCAAATCAAAGATGGCAGTTGTTGCCCTCCCTCCAAAGAGCCAACCAAAGTCACCAAACTTTTGAAACAGATTTTGTGACTGTTCAAGTCAAAGTTACAGCTCCATGTGCAATGATACAAAGAGGACTACCCAAATAACTGCCTGCAGATATTCCCCAGATGTCAGCTGACTGGTAAGACTCACTTATAGAATAGCCTTTTCTACAAGAAGTAATATTAGATCCAATATGTGACTACAAAATGTCAGTTATATCTATATGGCACATTTAATTACATGTAAACTCAATGTGCTTACCATAAAAGATAAAATTGACGACTGACAATTTTAACAGAAGATTTTCTAAACTTTTTTTTAAAATATCTGTTTGGGTGTTTTGAGAAAAATAAAATAAAATAGAAGAATGAAAAAAGCAAAAATGATAGAAATCAATATAAAAAAAAATTGAAATTATATTCCATTAAGTAAACTCTGGCTGGTGTCTCGGGGTCACTGATGAATAAGAAAAACGTAATTTTTGTCATGCTTTACAGAAAGGAGAAAAAAAAAACAAAATTGAAATACAAGAAAATAATTAATTTAATGGAACAAACTAAAGTGTTTATGAGAAAAAAGTGTCATCTTCGGACTGTATTGTTATAGCTTTTTAAAAAATTAAATAATGATTATTATATTTGGTTATTATTTACAGTTTTTACAATAAAAATAATAGTCATAAACAAATGACAGATAACTTAAATTAAATTAAAATTAAATTAAAGAACAATAAGGAACAGAAATTAATGACTGAAAACCCCTCAGCTACACCTTTTACACTAATATACGGTTTCTGCCTGTTTTATAAGAGAAAAAACTGTAAAACGTTTTTTAAAAGTGTCGCGTTTTATTTTGAAAGCATCACCGGAACTCTGCTGCGCTGCGTGTACAGCCTGACTCTCCGGGAGGAAGCTCTCCGGCCGGGATACCGCAGCTCCAGTCTATACGGGATGGACCTCACCGCCGCACGGACAGGGGGGCACGGCTGAGTGTTTGGGCGCCGCGTGCGGGACTTACTTGAGAGATACCTGCTGTTCACACACCTGGATTAACTTTAGAGGCGCGCGAGCTCCTGTGGAGTCCAGCTGTTGGGGGTTTAATCCGGACAGGTGGACGTTATTCAGCCAAGACATAAACAACAGACGGACCGGAGCAGGCATCCTAACTACCCCCACCTAACTGTTTACCAGCCGGGTACCTGCTCTGATCTTGCCCGCTTCTGAAAACTCCTCTCACGGCCTCTGACCCCCCTCTGAGTTGGTGAATAAAGCCCACTTTCACACCTGGAAAACGGTTACTTTTTCCTTACCTCCCGCTCTCTAAAGCTTGGAAGCTAGTTAGCTTTAGCCGGCTAGCCTAGCCACCTAGCATCAAGGCCGTTTTCTTTTTTTTTTATCCTCCTGCTCCTCTCTGATTAATAATCCTTTTTTAAAGTTTAATCCAGCAACACCGGGGCGAGTGTCGCTTTAATCCCGCACGGACTGCGGGGGGATATGGGGAAGCGGCGCTCAGCCTGCCGCACATCTGTCACCGCAACGGAATCTGGAAGCGGGACACCCCGAGAAACGGCTGCCTTCACCGGACAGTAGGAGCAGTGTGTCTCTTCCTCTGGAAGCTGCTCTGGAAGCAGCACTTCCATGAATTTCTCCAGGCATGTAGAAGAGTTCCACCCCTCGCTGCTGGCATAAACCTTGCACCCACACTGTGATTTAAATTCCCCGCACATCTGGAGGTAAACAGCTGGAGTATGAGTGTGCTCTAAGGCTGCTGGAGGTCACAGATTTCACCTTCTTCTTCTTCTTCTGCTGCTTCAGCCATGAACTACCAGCAACACCTTGCCAACTCGGCCGCTATCCGAAATGAGATCCAGAGGTTCGAGTCCGTGCACCCCAACATCTACTCTATCTACGAGCTGCTGGAGCGGGTGGAGGAGCCGCTGCTACAGAACCAGATCCGGGAGCATGTCATCGCCATTGAAGGTAGGACAGGACCCGGGGGATGGAGGAGGAGGATGGATGGATGCTGGTAGTATGTGGGTGGGTTGGTGAAAGATGGGTGACAGCAGACTACATTTCCAGCCCGGAGATGGTCTGTTAGATGTTGCACAATCCGCCTGAATTGTTGGTGGGAAAGTTTATTTAATGTTCCCACAGTCTCTTTCTCTTCTCGGGAAATCGTGTTCAGGCTGTGAAAGCTGTCATGTTTGAGTCCCCCGTATTTCAAGGGAAAAACAAAGCAGTTATCACACCGTGAGACACTCATTAAAGAGTCCTCATGAACACAGAGTAGCACTCTTTAAAGAAGATCCTGTATGGTTCTAGAAAACCTTGTTAATAGTGACACCTGTGGGTGTGGATTGAATTGCCGGTGGCGTTTTGTTGCTAGTGTTTGGTCTTCACTAACAACAAATCTAGTTTGTTTTTTTTTACTGTTGGATGTATATTGTACAACATCCAACATATTTTGTGTAGATTCTTAAGTGGAGGGGATGTGTCACCGTGGCAACCAAGAAAACTGAGGTCTAAAACCAGTCCAAACTGTTTTATTTTAAACAGCGAAAGTTTGTTTCTGCCACTAAAAATAGGGAAAATGGCCAGGGAGGTAACTCAAATTTTTGAGCTGTTATCACAAAATCCTAAGTAAGTTATCGTGGAATAAAAAATTGGAACGTTATTATCTCAAAATTTTGGGTTTTATCTCCAAATTCAGAATGATTATTGAAACACTTTAAGTTCAGAATCAGAGAAATTTTATTAATCCCTGAGGGAAATTGAGTTGTCATAGCAGCAAATATACAACAAACATTAAGCACTCATACAAAATGAGTGTAGAAACAGATATTGATAGAAGTTGTTTTCAAATTTTGTATTTATTGTCTCAAAACCTCAGGTTTTTTATCTTTCCATTTTTGTCTGAGATATCTCAAAATCCCAAGTTACTTTCAAGTAAATTGAAATTTAGTTATTATTACAAAATGTTTTTTTCAACAAAGTTTGAGTTATCACAAAATTTTAAGTTGTAATATCAAAATTTAGAATTAAAAACTGAGCATCTCAACATTGTGAGTTATTCTCTTAAGGTTTTAAGTTAAATATCTAAAAATTAGGGGTTACTTCTAAGCTAGGATTTAGAGTTATCTCAAAATGTTGGACTTTTATCATAAAATTTCTGGGTTTAATCTTAAAGTTTTGAATTACTTATGTTGAAATTTCAAGTTACTTAAGTAAGTCAAAATTTACATACATACTTGAAAATCAAACGTTAGTGATTCCCTCGACCATGAATCCCTTCAGTGTCCAAATGTGGACATTTTCACCCTTTAAAAGTAGAAAATACTAAGAAGAAGAGGAAAATTGGGGGAGAGACTTTATGAATTTGGGGGTGGAGTTACATTAGAGTTACATTAGTTTAGAGGCTGCTAAAATGTAAATGATCAATTGAATGGAGAAAATTAAAGTGATTTGGTGGGTTTTGTACCTTAGGCTTTTGCCAGTGATTCAGTGGGTTTTGTCCCGACTGAACTAGTTATCGAAAAGACGTTATTGATAACAAAGCCTTTTGTTTACATCTTCTTTGTGTTTTTAGTGTTATTATCAGAGTCTCAACACAAACCTGACTCAGGTGATAAATAAACTTGCTAGCAGTGATCAAAGAAAGTGATAACCTTCGAGGCGTTCTCGATGGATCGGGTAGTTTGGGAACAGATTTATTCCTCGTAATTCACAACATCACCGGGATTACACTTTTACATAACGGCTTCATAACTTAATCCCTCTGTCAGATTAGCAGAAGACCCTGTGCTGAACAGCTGTTTCAGCCTCCATAAGTACAAGTGTCTCAGCATTGATTTATTGATTGATATTGATGGGGAAGCAGCAACGATCTGACATGATCCTTTCTCCTTTAAACACAAGAGGCAGTGAGAGCCAGATGGCTGCTGTTTGGTGGTTAATCCAGTGAATTAACCACACATTGGTGCAGAAATCCTGTAAATCCAGCTCAAACATAAGCAGATATTACATTGAAACAGAAACGATCTGATCAGAGAGAAGCAGCTGGAATTCAGAGATGTTACAGCTGGAAGTGAAACTCTTTCAGACCTGAGAAGTGGAGTTTCTGCTTGCTCCTTTGGGCCACATGATGAAGGAAATGATGCTGAGGATGACGATATGAAGCTACTGTCATTTCAATGAAAACAAACTGATGAAATGTGAAAGAAAGAATAACGATGGAATCTGCTATTGCAAATAAGATGATACGATCTGACACACTAAATAAAATAACAACAAAAACAAATTGCAACACTAGTAGCAATGGATGATCTGATATCCTCGTGTTGGTGTTGTTCCCTCGTCATCATAAATAATGTTGTTCCAGGTTCAACATTGCAAGTGACCAATCACATTGTTGTGACGTCCCCCTTTTGTGCCTTTGAAAAATACCGTCTTAAAAAAATCTACTTCACTTGCGAGAAGAGAAACCGCTTCTGTCCGCCCATCCAGGAACTTCAGTTCTTTGCATTTCAGGATACTTTTCTTTAATAAACGGTAAGCATTATACATATCGTCCTTGCAGAGGTGGTTTCTCTTCTCGCAAGTGAAGTAGATTTTTTGAAGGCGTTTGTTTTTTTTCGAGGTCGCGGATGACGTCAAGAGAAGGTGATTGAGAAGGTCACTTGCAATGTTGAACCTGGAACAACATTATTTATGATGACGAGGGAACAACACCAACACAATCTGTAATGACATACATTAAGCAGAAAGCAACTAATGATGTAAAAAAAAAAGGTAAATAATTGAAAAAGAGGATTTACAGCTGGTTAAGTGTTTTTCAGTGTGATTTTAAAGGATCCTGGCAGAGTAAAGGGATTACATCACTCATGACATTTAAAGATAATAGCTGTGCTGTGGTTTCAGGTGATTTATGGGTAAAATAATCACTGACAGGGACATTAGAAGCAGCAGAAAACCTTCCGCATTTTCCTCTCAGACAGTTACTGCTGCTTGTTCTTCTAATGAACACAGCAAAGAGCTCAAGAAACAGCAGCCATGTTTAAAATGCGTTCAAAATTTATTCATCTAATTAAAATTCACTATTTGTGATGATGGTCAATAAGGCAATCTGATGATCACGTACATTTACATGTGCGGCCCAAATTTCAGTCTCTCCGTCTTTCATGTTTTTGCCTTAAAATGAAAATATTTGTGTTGGATATACCTCTTTCGTTAGCTGCCTTAAAGGCAGAATTACAGCGTGTGAATGTATGGCTGATACAACATACATGCGCAGTGAGGATAATTCTGATCTATTCCGATTTGTTTCTCAGTAGTTTCTGGTGTCATGTGTTGCGTTTTGAGATCTTTAAGCGTACTGAACTTTGTCAGGTTCTATTTTAATGATTTATTGATTCAACCGCTCTGACGGTAGTCAGGCTGGTGAAATTGAACTTGAAATTGAGCTGTTTAAAAATGTGACTGTTAATTAATTATAACATGGAGGGCAACTATGTTTTCACATAGGACCGGGTAGGTTTTATGCTTTTTTTGTCTTTGTCGACCCACCTGAATTTTGTCTCAGTACATCGCTTTGTTTTGTGGTCTGTTTTGCTTTTCTAGGGCCCTGACTTCTTATGACATGTTTTTGCATTTATCGTTTATGATCCATTTAACTTTTGGCCTACTCACTTTTTAGCTTTATGGGATTTTTATTTTTTGTAACCTTACCTTATTTTGGGCTTTATTTCTTTGCCAGTCTTGATTTTAAGCCCCACCTTCTTTTGGGGGTTTCCCTTTTTTCTTGACCCTGCCCACTTTTGGGACTACTTCATCTGTTTTGCTCTCCAAATAGACTGTTAATGTGTATGCATCCAAAACCCAGTCAGGCATTACTCTTACTAAAGAATATTATTTCCTGCACCACAAAAATCTGTCCTTTCCCACAGTCACTGATATCTGTATATATAGAATACTCAGAGGGGGTAAAAATACTTTTTCTTGGCACGCTGTCTATCTGTTGAGGCTTCAAAAATACTTCTTCGTGTAATCCTGATCTGTAATGTTCTAGTAGTTTGATCTGAACCACTGAATGTGAGATGTTCTCCAGCAGAAAATGTGACAAAATTTGAAATAAAGAATATGTTGAACTTCTCTAGGTTTCATTGTGTTTTGAAAGCTTACCATTGATGAGTTTTCTAACAGAATGATTGACGTTACAGTCCAGCTGTGCTGGTAATAGTTCAGAGTGTCAAATCAATATTGTCACTTACAGAAAAGTGCAGTAATTGTGTCTTATTTCTTTCTTAGGCTTGTTATTTCTCATAAACCTGGCCTAAAATAAATGGGGTTTAGTTTTTGCATTTCTTGTGTATTTTGGAGGATTTTGAGTCAGATTTGAGTCTGAATTGAATCATTTAACATCTGCTGTGGTCTTTATAGTCAACAGCATGGGTGGTTTGAGGATGCTTAATAGTTCAGCAAGTCAAATTAGTATTGTTGTTGAAATAAAAGTGTCGTAATTATACCTTATTTCTTCCTGAGTATAGTTGTTTTTGTTAAATTTGGCGTAAAATGAATGGGGTTTGGTGTGTTTTTAGAGGATTTTGAGTCAGATTTGAGTCTTAATTGAATCATTTGACATCTGGACCAGCTGCAGTCCTTACAGTCGGCAGCACAGGGCTGAGGGTGGAGGCATTCAGTGGCCTCGCAGCTGTCAGCTGAGTAGTCCAAGCACTGACTCGCTCCTGCTCTGTTCACTTCCATTTTGCCTGAATTCACATGGTGACTCATGCTGGAAATAACCCAAAACAGCAGCGGCAGCACTGTCATCCTCTGTCTCTGCCTCTCGGTGCACATCTGGACGTGTCGCTCAGATTCACGTCGGGTTACATAAGCTCTCGGCTCCGGAGGCTGCCGTCCTCACCGCTCCCGTGGGCCGTGACTCGGCCCAGTTACGGCGCTCTGACTGCACGCCTCTGTGGGGGCTCATTTGCATTTGAGGCGTGTGCGAGGACGGATGGGCAATGCCCTGCCAGCCAGGTGACACTGACCCACTTTCTCTGTGTTTGGCCTCACAGCTGTGGATGCATGAAATGAAACCAAACCCACGCTGTGAACATCCTTCACTTCATCCTCCCACAGCAGGAGAGCCAGCGTGGAGTGGAGGTTAACCAGCATCAGAGGCTACAGAGTCCCACTTAAAGGCTGTAAAAGAGCTAATTAAGAGCAGAGAGACACAGAAACTACAACAAAGAAGAGAATAAAGACTTCTTTGTAATCTTTGAGTGTTTATGTGAAACTGTGCAGGTTAAAGTCCTGCATCAGATTCAAACAGTGATTCATATATTGTGGAATTTACCTGTCGGAGGTGAGCTGAACAGTTGCGTGGTGGAGTGCAACAAGCCTTTTATTTAATCACTCCTGCTCCTTTGTCCGAGTGCTTCTCCAGTAACACCGGCGTCTACTTTCTGCCTCGGGCTTTTGTCTCACTCCACCAGCCTGTGGTCAGCGAACGCACCGTGTGACCCAGTTAGCCTCACCACGGTGTGTTTGCTCTGTGTTTTCTCTCTTCAGTTATTATGATTGTGCCCACGCAGCACTCATTCTCATGTTTCAGCCATTAGGACTGACTGTGACGCAACGCCCATCCCGCTCAGGGACGAGCGGAGATAAAGAGGCAAGCAGGGTTTGGGACTCAGTTAAAAGAAATCTCGCAGGGCTGCCAGGGGGTGAAACTGACACCAACCTGAACCTAAGCATTGTTTTTAGTCACCTGCTGCCAGGATGGCTGCAGATGATGATGGTCATTTTGGTCTTTGTCTGTCATCAAGCTGAGAACATTTTCCTACAGTTTAGCTTTTAGCATAGTTTATATGGTTTAGTTTATATAGTTAATAGTTTAGCTTATAGTTTATAGTTTAGCTTAATTTGACCTTTTATTAAAACATTAAAATCACTTTAGGCTAAAATGGCAGAACAGTAATATGCCAGGAAGGACACTGTATGCTAAAACCAGAGGGAGATGAAGAAAGAAATGTGAATCACATGTTCTGTAATGTAAATAAATCATGGTTTAAAGCTATAAAACAGACTGCAGCAGGAAATCAAAGCGGCAGAGTAGCTGGAAAAGTTCCAAATATCAGCACAAGGTCTGAGAGACACTTTCAGGGTTTTTTTTTTCTTTTCTTTACTGCATGTGGAAATTTTTTGGTGCCCCTCAAAGAGGGTTTAGACAGCCCCCCCCCCCCCCCCCCCAACCAAAAAAAGAAAAAAAAAAGCCTCCCCAGTGTTAGCTTAAAATAACAGCAAATTTGTCAGAGATGGAAAGGGTTCAGCCTTTCAAAATAAGAGCAAAGGGCCTGTACACTAGTTGAATAAGTTTCCTTATTCTCTTTGATAGATGAAAAAATAAAGCTAATTTGTAAAATATATTTAGACCTTTGCATGGGAAACACTGCAACACTTCAAAATTAGCAGAATAGATTCCCTTTGGACTCTATTAGCTTCACTTGGCATGATTTACAGTCCAAAATAGGGCTGCTCAATTAATCGAATTTTAATCACGATTACGATCTGGGCTTTCAACGATCATTAAAAATGACTGAGCCGATTATTAGCCCCTCCCTCATTTATCCGCGACACCTTAAAGGCCGGTCCATGAAAATATTGTTGGGCATAAACCGGTTCGTGGCGCAAAAAAGGTTGGAGACCGCTGATTAAGAGGACCCGAGGGAAGCTCGGAAAGCTAAGCAGAAGTTATTTGGAGAGGAGAGTGACTGCCGTTGGTTGAAAAGAGAGGTAAAAAAAAAAAACTTCAGTGGTGTTGCGCACTATTTTATATTATTTTTTAAAGTCATTATTCAATACATTGTTATTGTTAACCCTTTAAAGCCGGTCAGAGCAGCACGCTCCGTTTTGTGTAACTATTTTTAAATCCCTGTAGAACCTGAACCATGTAAGCTAGCGCAATAATTTGTTTTGCATACGAAACCGGAGGAGTTGTACTTACATCTTATGCCACCAGCTTGTCCTCGGTCACGGTTTCCTTCCACATAAAGCTTTGCAAAAATTGCATAAAAAGCGCTTGCAGGAACAAAAACATAATATTCCAGAAACACGCTTTACCGATCCGATCAGCTGTTCCTAACATTTCCCACAGTGAAACAGACGTCACCGCTAACTATCGCATGTCCGCCATTTCCTGGCCAAAACTGGAAGTGACGTCATTTTCGCGGAAATGTAGTTTTTTTTACTTGTAGGCCTTAAAAGCCTATACTGGTCATGTTTGACTTTTCTGAATAGTTTCTGGGATGCTTAGAACTCAAATTGCACTGCTGGAAATAGTTTATTTTGATGCACCTGCTGTTTTCTTTGCTAATTTGCATCATAGGATTGTTTTTTCGTTTTTCCTGCAGTATATAAAAATTGGTGTATCTCCAAAATAAAACTATGAAGACACTCAAAATAAATTTCCTGTTGTTGTAAACTATTTTTTGCAACTTTTTTGTATTTAAAGTTTTGAGGGATAAGCCTCTTAAATTTCTCCAAGTAGAAATATATGTAAAAAAAACAAAAACGATTTTCAATTTTTTTGTAGTTTATTGCACTTTTTTTTGCAATTAATGTAGTTACTATGGACTTAATGCATACATATTATTAAAATATGGGCTATAACAGTTGCATAGCAAATTCAAATGCACCCACAAATGGCACTACAACATGTAAAAAAATAATATAAGCTCTGGCGGACTTGGTTCTATAGTAGGTCTTAAAGAGTTAAATAAATATCGTCAAATAATCGAGATCTCAATTTCAGTGAAAATAATCGTGATTATCATTTTTGCCATAATCGAGCAGCCCTAGTCCAAAATAATCCTTATTTATCTCAAACTGTTGTAGAAAGAAAAATTATATAAATACAACTTCAGATCACCTTTTAGACAATGACTGGGCAATTCATTTTGTCAAAGGGGCCATGTGAGAAGCTGGAACTATTGTAGAGGGCCACACCAGTCCCAGCTTCTTATAGGGACCATTTGGAAAATGATTTAACCGCCTGTGTTATAGAGTGCTTTTGGTTGATGATAATGACAACCAGTGCAACTAGTAGTTGATAAATTAGTTTGCTGGCAGAATATTAATGGTTAATCATTATGAAAATCAAATAATTGATGATATTTGAGTAAAAAAAGGTCAAAAGTTTTTCTCTCCATGTTATGTTTTTGATCTGCTTCTTCATTGGTAGGTTTTAAAGAACCCCACCCCTTTTAAATACAAAGAAGTCATTTTTGCAACCCTGCCTTATTTAAGGATGTTTATGGTCCCGCCTTCTTTTGGGGGTTGACCTTTTTCTTGATCCCGCCCAATTTTGGGTCTATTTCTTCTTATATTACAATTGGACCTCTTATTTTCTGGCTTCTTCTGTTTTCCTGGTGTCCCACTTTCTTACGATGTTTTTTTTTCTTTTATGACCACACATTCTTTTTGGGCTACTCCTCCTTTTTGAAGAATTCCGCCCTTTTTATTCTTATTCTTGGATTAAAAACAAGGTGAAGCAACACCTTAAATACATACAAGAACACTTGACAATAATACAGGGCTGTTTTAAGCCACCATATGCTCATAAAAAATTAAATGATGGATCTTCACCTTCAGACTACTTACTAAGATATTTTTGTATGATACTGATGGCAGAAATACAGCAGTTATTTGATTTATAATTATATAATTAGTTTATTTCCTGAATTTTAACAGGGAACCATTTAGATGATTAAGTAGTTGTTTTTAAGATAAAATTGAGAAGTTTTTAGAGTCTGTCCTGTAAAGATTTGATGATTAATGCTATATCAAACTTCTGTTCTGTGTTTTCTTACATTTTCTAGTGAAATGATCTGTTACGTGACTGATTGTAAAGTAATCTTCAAAGTGAGGGTATGTGCGTCGGTTGTTTCGTTGTTTGTTGACGGTAGCACTTTTCTGTAAGGCTCAGTGAGCGTTACTCTGGCAGATGGTCGATCTCAGAGTGTGATTGTGATGTAACACTGCGGCTGATTGACGGCCGCTAATAACTGTAATAAGGAGTCACGGGATGCTTTTAAACGAGGCTTTTAGCCATTGCATAACTGCGCCCGCTGACCGCCGCTGAAGTCTGTCCTGAGATATTACGCCTCATATCTGTGCACCTTTTGTCCCCCCCTCATAGCTCCGCCTCCACCCCTGCTGACTCCACCAGATTAGGGCCAACTGCTGACATTATGTTCTTGTTTCTTTTTTTTTACCAACATTCATTTGTTTTCCTGCTTTTCATTACGATTAATGCTTGAGGTGAGTCATCATCAGTGGAGTGGAGTAAGCGCTCTGTGGAGGTGGGCGGGCACTCAGGCAGCACAAACTGATAATGTGCAGCCACTGGGAGCATTTAAAGTGATCGATACGACACCTGAGGAAAGACTTTTAAAGGTTTGATCACCCCCTTTCATACGTGGAGCGATCATAAAGGATTATCTCAACAGTTGTGGGGGTTTATTTTTACTCTCGAGCCTCCGTCTGCTGAGATCAAACTCAATCCAACCTGAGGATAGAAGCTTTGCCCACCCTCCTCCAACAATCACACAGACATCTGTACTGTGTTATGTAAAAACAATAACAGCAAAAAAGCTGCAGATTCAGACTCTGACAGGTGGAGCTGCAGATTTAAACTCCCGGCCAGATAAATAAAACTGGACATCATGTAAAAGATTTATTTGACTGTAGAACAGCAGATGTCTAACATTGTCCTGCTTTGGTTCTGCAGTTTAGCTGTGGTTTTATCTCAATGCAGCCAAAACCAGCTCCAACATTACTGCGCAGTCCCACTCATACTGGCTCTTACTCCCACTCTCCAAAGCAGGTCATCCACCTCAAATATAGTACTCTTTCCTGAAAAACATACCTGTTCAGATAGTTTCAGTTTTAATGCACAGTGTCAGTTACCCAACCTTACCATTAAAATGGTTGTTGTTGTTTGTTTGTTTTTTTAAAGACGTAGTTATATAAATTTCCTTCTTTTAGTAAACATCTTATTTCTGGATTCCTCAATTTTCTAATTCTTTGTCTACAGTATAGTTTTTATTAGTGACAAGATTCACAGATTTATTAATTTGTTTTGTTACTTTGTTTCCCCCTGGTCCATTAGGGACCCGCCTTCCTTTGGATGTTGCTTGTTTTCTTTTTTTTGTTTTCTTTTTTGTTTTGTTTTTTCACTCCACTCAGTTTTGGCTTTGTTTAGGGTATACCACCTTATTTTGGGTTAGGGTGTTTTGCTTTTCTAGGTCCCACTTTATGGTGTTTTTTTTTTTTTTTCCTTTTATGACCTCAACTAACTTTAGTACACTTCCTTTTTAGCTGTTCAGCTTTTAAACCCACCCAAATATGGTTGTTCAACACTACCCATATGGAAAAGATATATATAAATCTTATAAAGTTTGTATCTGTCTTGTGTGAAACTTGTATGAAAAGCACACAAGAGTGAAAACACATATAAGATCCCTTGAAAAATTATATAATGAAACTTGTATGTTTTGGATACTTCCTAAAACAATATATGAAAGTAATGAGAAAGTGGCCACTTTCATGAGTAAATCATATATGTTTTTACTATTTCTTTTCCATATGGGTAGGCTTACCACAGAATATAGAAGTTTCCTACACCAAAATAAAAGCAAAATAATAAAACTTCTGCTTCTTTCACCAAAGTGCTTTTATTTAGGGCTACCCCAACCTCATTTTTCCTTTTCTCTGGAGATTTGTTTCGCCTGTATCCTATTTTTCTTTTTAACTTTTTAAGTTTTTATAGAGAATAATTTGTTTAGGCTCCACCCTCTTTTGGGGGATGTCCTTTTTTTGTTCCACACCTAATTTGGGGAGTAAATGCTATGTTAGAACTCCAGTGGCCTGTTTGCTGACTTAAAGCTAACGATATCCAAATACAAAACCAATTTCACATTATTTTGTGTGTATTTAAAGTCCTGATAATCTAACATGGATTTAGTTGATGGCAAGGCTTCCTGAATTCACCTGTGTAGCATAAGAGTATGCCAATAAACATCAGAAAATGTGCCTGTTAACTTTATCTTTTTGATAACTTTAACTCTTTTGAACATTTTGTCTTGAAGATGTTGTTTTTTAGGGGCCAGTTTCACCAAATGTGCAACAGGAAAGCTGCAATAAGTCATTTAAAATTATTTCCTCTCACTTTTGCTGACCTGATTTCCAAAAACAGGGACCATTGTCGTGATCTGTGCTATATCGACTTTATCTTTAAATGAAGCCAGGTATAAATAGGCAGTTGACACTGAAATGCTGGAACAAACACAAATATTTATCCCGCACTGATTCGCGCTGTGTTTTAAGATAAACAAGTTAACCAGGATCCCCGAGCAGGTCCTCATGGTCATTAAGCCCAGAGGATGCTCTTATTGATCGGTCTGCAGAGGAAGCATCTCAGGGAGGCGGGGAGTGGAGGGGGGGATATCGACTCGGGAGAAAATGTCAGAGCCGTGCCGTGATCTGCATCCTACTGTCACAGATGGATTAACACGCATTAGGAAGATAAATACCAGTTCAAATGAGCTGCCAGTCCAGCTGAGTCCAGACCTCCCTGTAGCTGGCCTGCTCTGATTTGAAGCCTCTGCAAAGATAAACAAGATAAATTACGAGGGAAGCTCGTGTTGCAGCTGATTAATCTGGCTTTGAAGATGTAATTTCATCCTGTTTCGAGTCATTTTTAATGTCTTTATGAAGAATAAATGGTTCAGTTTTGGGGTTATGAAAACTTCAGTGTCATTACAGCCGATGATTCCCCCTGCAGGAATTGTGGGTAGTTCGGCTGGATTTAGCCGAGCTGTTTGAATGCGTACACGGGGGATTCCCTTGTTTTTTTTGTTTTTTTTTTTTACTGTGGAGGTTTTATAGCCTTCACAGTGTTTCAGTTTGCTTTTCAGTATCACAGTTAAACGGAAGCTGCTTTTCTCTGGATTATGGTGACGTTAGCGTAAAGTTTATATGATGACATCACTAAATTTGCAGCACTAAGATTCATCACAGACCTTAAAGCACTTACCTGCTGCTGCACATCGTGTGCTCGGCTTGTATTATTCTTATTTATAGGGCCATTGTTACCATGTCTCCACATTTTCCTGACCTCCATCTGTCAGAAAAGTGTGGGAAGTTATTTTCTTCTGTGTCAAGATTTGTTCCTTCTGTCTGCCCTGAATGCTCACGCTGAATTTAGAGAAAGGGCGTTAAATTGTGCAGCTTCCCCCTCCTCAGTTTGAAGTAAATCTTCAGCAGATGGTCTCACTGATTGGATTTAAGGCTGAAAATATTCTGCCTGAGACACTCGCTTATTCTGATGATTTAGGTTCTCACATCTTTATCATTGTTTGTTTATTCATCCCACTTCATCTCCTTCATGTTTGAAGACTTAATTATTTGTGCTGGCTGTACTCATGCCTGTCTGTCTCATGTAAAGTTGGCTATTGATGTCTGAAACTTTGCACAGCTTTGGACAACAGGATGGAAAACATGCGTGGAGATTATTCACCGGTCTGCTGTAAATCATGTTCAAGTTATTGCGGCTCAAATGCAGATGGGGTCTAAAAAGGCCAGTTTTTCTGTTCCAAGTGTTTCCATTTAGATGAAAATCCAATAAAAACTGTTGGACAGTAACAGGTTAAACATCCAGACGGTGGCGTCTCTCCTCGTTTGCTGTAATTGGGCTCAGCTGAGGGAGGGTCACCTGTTAGCGATGCTAAAAATACCCCCACTGTCGTTCTGCCTGCCTGCCTGCAGGGCCCCATTAGGGTGATGTGCTTATCATCCATCCCTCAGTGTGTGTGATATCCAAACACATGACTGCACTCGAATGCAGCGGTGCTTTACGTCAGCTGTACGATTGTCCGCCACTGTTGTTGTGTTTTAAAGGCAGGAGAGGCTCTAAGTCGTGTAATGAGAGAGCCCCGAGGAGCTACAGCCTTTTATTATACAACAGGACAGATTTAGATTCAGGAGAACCGACTTAAAGATAAAGTTTGAGAATATTTGATTGAACATTTGCTCTATAAAAAGGAAAGTCAAATGAGAGGTTTGTGCAGTTATAAATCAGTCAGATCTGAACACAAACACATGAGACACACATTCTTAGCTTCAGTTTGACTCACACTTTTAAAGGAAACCTCCAGAGAAATCAGAGAAAAACCTTCCTGATATTATCTTAGATCTGTTTTGCAACTTCAGGCCAATATTGACTGTTTATTAGATACAAACTTCATTATGAAGGTTTCATTAAAATTGTGCTTGCTCTGTATTCTAATAGATCTGATTTGTATAATGCTTGTTTTTACTGTAATAGAACAATGACATATAAAACAGTTAGTTCAGAATCTTCCTGTATTACAGCACTTAAATGCTAGCTGTCTGTACATGTGTAAATGTAGACTGCTAAAGATGACTCTCTCTTGCTTGCATATGGCCCCAGAATAAAACTGGCTACACCCAGGGAGAGAAAATCCCAAACCAGAAAGATGGATGAATTAATCCCAGAATTCCCAGGCTAGCTGCTTACCATCACTCCCAGTCTTTATGCTAAGCTACGCTGACTATCTGATTCCAGCTTTGTACTTAAGGTTGCCCAGGCGAGCAGATTATGACTGTTCAAGCCTAAAAACAAACAGATGATAACAAAAAGAAAAGTTTTACATTTCAGTGTTGTGGCTTTTTATAATAACAAATTAGAATCCTTTCATAACTTATGCAAAAACTCTGTACAACCCAACACATCTGTCCAGCAGAGAAACATCTGTTCTCTCACCTTAGCAGTTTATTTTAACCTAAAAGTGTCAAGTCTGTTTTATCTATAAAGGTCAACATCACATGTTAGAGCTAGAGTGAAAACAGGACGGCTACCTCCTTGCAACTAGGAAAAACCTGTGCTGTCATGGTGATTGCATTCATTTTTTGTTTTTTGCATCTAGTGACAGATTGAAAGTAGCTGCACTGACCAACTGGTTGCCCAGAGGTTGAGTGTGCATCACCCTCAACCACTTCTAATCCGGTTGTTCAGTGATGACGCGACAAATCCTACTTCCGGGTCTAAAGTAGTCTGCGTTTAATATGGCTTTTGTGTTGTTAACATGTTTAATGTTTTGTATTTTCTTCTATTTGATCTCAAAAAGCTCCTAAAACAGTCAGTGATCCCTGTTGACCTCCCTCGGCTTTTATTACCGCTAATCATTTATTTAAGATCAGTTTTTAAAACCTTAGGATGTAACTACAGCCCAGCCCATGCAGCAGTATATGAATGACTAACCTCGTATTGTGGATGGATTATCTCAGTTGTTCTCCTGGCTGAAGTCCTTTTACAGCATCCTGCCATGCGATTACATTTGTTCCTGACCACCGAGAACACTCACGTTAACTTTTATCGAGTGGGAAAAAAAGTTAGCTTGTTTATATTATGCTAACATAGCTGTGTCGCTAGCGGTCACGTAGCACATCATTATATACCAGCTAGCCCAACTTCAGTAACCCTACAAACGTCACTGCTGTTTAGTTTTCTGTCTTCATTTATGCTGGAAGTGATAACAGAGCTGTACGTTTGAATTTGTTTCCAAAACCCCGCAGTCAGGACATGCTATATTGTATTTAGATAGAAGCTAGCGAGCTAACTCCCTGCTAACTTTTAACTCCGTTAAATGTCATAAATTCCGTTTTCATGGATGCCTGGATGTTAAACTCAATTGTTACTCCTGGTAGAGCAGAACGCTGATCATTTTATTAAAGATGAAAGACTTTAGACAGTTTTTCAACTCTCAGTAATGCCATAGTGATCGTTTGATATATGGACCTGCAGCGGAGTTTAGGTCCAGACACGGCTAGTGACGTCAGACTGAACAACCGGATAGCAAGGCGATTGTGCCTCAAGTGAGCCAACCGGTCTCTAGACAACTGCAGCTAGATTCAGATTGAATCACTCTCAGACAGATTGGCAAATGTGTGCAAATAACTGCCGTCTAATTGATAAAAGCAGACAGATTGCCAATATGATGTGGTCAGTCTGAGACAATTTGCAGTGATGATCATAATTTGTCTGCAACAGAGGTCTCAGCTCTACTGTTTGCCGGCTAGTTGTGTCATTTTTTTCAGTTAAATTGTTGTCCCGCTGTGACTGCATGATTATTTGTGTAGGAATCTGAACTTCTCTTTCAGATTGGCTGGATTCTGAATATAAGCAGTCAGTGTGAATTTCTGTGTATGCAGATGACAATAGATTTGCAGTTTCTAATGATTTGTCAAAGTTGACACAAACAGATTGCATGTAATTGCCAACCTGACCTCATTTAGTTACAGACTGATTGCAGATAGACTTTGTGTTGTTGCTGTTTTACCAGAGTTGTTCTGAAGATGCCAGCTGACTGCAAATGGTTGCAGACCACGTCCTCATCTTCGAGCAACCATGTCAAAGTCAGCGAGATTGTGTGACTGTAGCGTAAAGGTTCAAAGTTCATCACAGGCATAAAACATGAAGGAAAATGTCTGTATATTTAAACACACACTCAGAAATAAGACCTAACACTCTGTTTGTAATGCTGAAACACTTTAATGTTATCTGACGTTTGCTGTGCTGGTTTTTACTACGTCCTGTTTTACACTGTGGAGCCATTTTAACATGGTGTTTATTGTATTTTATTTATTGATTTATTTTTATTTTCATATTTTTGGTGCACTAATAAAAACATGTAACCCTGTGGCGTGCAAGCTGCTGATTGTTCATATCTGATATAGGAGAACTTTAATGGCACATTAAATCTGTGGTGGTGACTGTGGGTGTGGGAGCTTTCTGACAAACATGAAACTGCACAGGAGGATTTCCCCTTCAAAACACTGAGCTGCTTCTTTACAGTGAAAACACTCGAGTTGATTCTTTTCAGATGGGCTCGCGGGGAACACACAGAAAGAAACAGGAAGCAGAGAGATGAGGGTTCAGGGACAGACTCTTCTCTGTGAGTCCCTTCATCACTTTTGAGTCTTGACCTTCTCTCTGCCTTTAATCACAGCCTCTCTGCTCAGCCACAAAGCACAGCGAACACGCCGAGCCGTGGCTGGCTACTTGATGTTTTCAGGTGGAAATCTGAGTACGACCCTTCATAGATGCTAAAAATGTGCAGATATCTGTTAAAATTTGAGATGAGGCCGAGCTGTGACTCATTGGTTCCACGTTTTTGTCTGTGCAGAGCTTTTCAAACCTGGTGATTGTTTGTTTGTTACCTATTGGAGATGTTTTGGCTGATCACTGTCGGCTCGTTGTCCCTTCTCTTTGTCTAATCTGTGTCGTCTCATGGGGACCCCCCACCGAGACGCCACTGCTTGTGTCCTATTAATCCTTCTGCTTGGTCGAATCAGAGCCTCCGTCCACAGACTTTCCCCCTCTGACCCCCCTTTTTTCCAGACCAAACAGTGCAGGGGATGAAGGGTTAAATCAAGCAGAGCTGCAGCACATTGCTGTTTCTGAAGTTTTCTGTTTACAGCCTTTAAGCATATAAAAAGGTTATTAATTTCTTTCTCTAGGATGATGATAAACAGGTTTTTCTGTCAGTTTTCTGCACATAAATCAGCTGCACGCAGAGTCTTACAGGTGTGCCTATGGAGTGTTTACCTTTATAGCAATTTATCTAATAGCATATACTAGTATCTGTGCTCCTCTGTCAGTCGGTCTCCCTCCTCTTCACTCACAGAAACAGTTTTAATGGGTCATTGTGTCTGAATAATGCAGAGCTCGGGGCTTTGCTGCTAAATTTGGTTCAGCATCTCCTCTGTGATAGGCTGATCTATATCTCCCAATGCCTTTCGTCTTTTTTTCTTTAAAAAAAAATCCATTACCCCTCCCTCAGAGTTTTTTTTTTTCTTTACATTTTGTCCTCCAAAAATGCTTCCTGCTCTGCTCAGTGTGAGGTCAGAGGTCGCTCTGAGTCACGGCTCAGTCACTGAGCGAGCAAACATCAGAGGCCGGGTGTCACCGCCTGGAGAAATCCTCCGTGTTCAGACATTAAAGTTGAGATTTGGATGCGTTTATCTGTGCAGAGCTGCTTTTTCTGTGGTTGGGAGATGATCTGTGCCTGCAGAGCTGCATAACAATGAGTTCAACACAAACCCACTCATCTCTGCACTGCTCAGAGGGTTTGGAAATTTGCATGTGTTGCACTGATGACTCGGACACAAATTGTAACCGGAGGAGAAGGAGCTCTCCGTCTGACCTGCATTAGGTTGTAGAAAGGTGTCTGACTTGTCCATCCTGCTCCTTTCCTCCCTCGGGAGTTGTGCTAATGAAACCGTGCCTAATCTCTGTGTGACCCTCACAGGTCAGTTTGAACAGGTACTAGAGGAAGATTTTCTTTTCATGGTAATCAAACGTCATGTTCAGAAGCATTAAAGACTCACCAGAGAGCAGGCCCAACCTTTTTTATTAAGGGACATGAACAAAATAGCCGTCATGCCTTGTGAAGTGTCCCCATTTCTTTTCTCATTTAGCTGTCACACTTTGGGCAGCCCATTTATGGCATTCAGAGCTACGCTGACACCTCACACAGTTCAACAAAAGGGCCTCGCTGCCTCTGGTTTGTTCTAGAAGGGATGTTTGATTTCATCTCCTCCCATCAGATGATGCAATCAAGTCCAGGCTTTGTCCTGCTTGTTGTCCTATTTGCTGACAATCTGCCTCAAATGTGTTTGGTTCTCATAATTCCTGCCATCAACTGTTTAAACAAGCTTCATGAACAAGTCACCAAGTCATTAATAACGTTTTGTGTCGTTTTATATTGTAATGTTCATTTACGGTAGCCATGAAATCCCAATGCACACTTGGAGTTGCTTGTTGGCACATCTTCAGGGAACCACAGAAGGTGTGCCATGTATTCTGATTGGTTGCTTAGGATCTTTGGGTTCATGAACTAGGTGATTCACAGAGAAAGTGTGTTAGATATCTATCATTAAGTCAGGCAGGCTGTCTGAATAAGAGACTGAAAAATTTGCAGGTGAGAGGCAAATGCATGAGTGTTTTTCTTTCATGAACAGATGAATGCTTCAAATTTGTAGCTGCTTCTTCTAATTCCCTTCTCACCTGCATCCGATCTATCATTTTAAGGCCTATTTGAACTCCTTTGAAACCTATTTGCTGGGCAAAAGGTAAGGCAGGAATTTCTTTCTGCAGAAATAAAAATAAAAGAGAAACTCTGAAATCAGTTAGATGAGTGCAGGAGAAGATGATTTGATTGATTTATCCTGCTGAACTAAAAGCAGCTTCTGTTACCATCACCATAAAACCGGAGCCTCAGTCTGAGTTTTTTTTTCATCCCCATCATTCCCATGAGGAACTGCTCACTTCTCTAACAGTTCATAAAAAAAAAAAAGAGACAAGGTTTACGGCTCGTCTCACGGAGCTTCCTCATTATGATCCAAACTCACCACAAATCAGACAGGAAGTTCCTGCATGAAACCATTGGCTCAGACTGATACGATGACATCTGAAATCGCTCATATCCTCCAATAGGTCTTAAATGTCACCACAATGTCCTAAAGATGGATTTCATGTGTGAAACCAAACACTGATTTTACACTGGCACTGATTGTTTATTTTGGGGGCGATCGTGGCTCAAGAGTTGGGAGTTCGCCTTGTAATCGGAAGGTTACCGGTTCGAGCCCCAGCTTGGAAAGTCTCTGTCGTTGTGTCCTTGGGCAAGACACTTCACCCGTTGCCTACTGGTGGTGGTCAGAGGGCCCGGTGGCGCCAGTGTCCGGCAGCCTTGCCTCTGTCAGTGCGCCCCAGGGTGGCTGTGGCTACAATGTAGCTTGCCATCACCAGTGTGTGAATGTGTGTGTGTGAATGGGTGGATGACTGGTTGTGTAAAGCGCTTTGGGGTCCTTAGGGACTAGTAAAGCGCTATACAAATACAGGCCATTTACCATTTTATTTTGAAGGCCTACAAACAAATGTATGCTGGCTAAGCAATACTTTTACAACTGGAAATGTATGCTTTTGGTATTAGTAGCAGCAGAAATATGTCGTTTGTGAAGGTACCATCAACTTTGAGCCATGTCTCTCATGGAAAATAGATTTTTAATCTCAATGTGACTTTTACATGGATAATAAATCTTGTCATTGTAATAATTTAATTTGATAAACAATACAGTGTTTGTGTTTTAATTGAACAAAACCAGGAAATTGAAAGGAACTGAATGAAGAAATTGAATGAAGGAATAAAAGATGGATGTAATCACCGTGTCCTTGGTCGGTGCCATTTTGGTGTTTTGAAATTTAGAGCTAAAGAGCCATAGTTAAATGCTTTTTGTCTTTTTTGACTCTCGCAGGACAAGAAATTACATAATACACATCAGATATTGTTCAGGAAGACTAAAAATTCAAGTCAGTGCAATTTTATTTATATAGTGCTAATTTGCAACAACAGTTTCCTCAAGAAAGAAATCAGGGGAAATCCCAACAATCATCTGAGCCTATATGAGCAAGCACTTTGGCGACAGTGGGAAGAAAAAAACTACCTTTTAACAGGAAGAAACCTCCAGCAGAACCAGGCTCAGGGAGGGGCGGCCGTCTGCTGTGGCCGGTTGGGGATGAAAACTAGCAACTGAAACCGTAAACTCACCAGTAAAGTGCTTATTAAGGTAAGAGTTGAAGTAAGATGCTGAGTAACCCCGTGCTGGCCATTAGAAAGACTGTAGGTTCACTTTTAACATCTGGAAAATAAAATCTTGGCCTAAAAGTTCTTAAAGCAACACTAACAGTCTCCTAGGTTATAAAGATTTAGTCTAGAAAAAATGTGATCACACAGTAAGTTCAGAAGTGTCCTAAAATCTGATGAAGTTTTTCTTTTTGAAGGAAAGCTTAGAGACTTGTAACAAGATTTCTACTGGTTAGGGCGAGTCAGACTTGTTGCTCTGAATATAATTAAAACCACCTGAATTAAAAGCCACAAAAGCAACAAAAAAACCAAAAGTAATGCACAAACTACTTAGAATCGGGGATGAGGTCATGGATCATGTTTGGGAAAGTTCTGTTAAAGTCAGTCGAGGTTAGTTTTTAGTTACCTGTGGAAATATTAAAGTAAAATCAGTGTTAACATCTTTTTACTCTGGGCCTTCTTTAGAGAATAATCCAACTTGTTCTTGCACATTTATTGTTTAAGTGTGTTTTTGGTTGTGATGCTACTCTGAATCCATATTTATTCCCAGATATAAAGTTAGTTAATTAACGTTGATTGCCTTGGGGCCGTCTTTGGTGGTGAATCTGTCCTTGACTTGTCATTTTATGGATTCTTAATGAGTTCCTTTGTGGTTACAACGCTGTCTCAAGTCTATATTGTTTGTTTAATAACTGGTTACTGACGAATGCAGGAAAGTAGGTCGAACACTGAATCTGTGGCTGGCAGAGTTAGTGTTTGTCTTTGTGCGGTGTGAACAATAACCGTCTAGCTTTCTGTACGTCTATGATGCGGAAGCAGCAACTTGTGTCTGTGCAGCTGTGGCGTCCAGCTGCAGCGGGCCTCTATACTATGAAGGAAGCTACAGACACTGACCTGACCAAAACAATGGCCGAGCCGAGGCCAGGTATAAAAATAGGCTGCCTGTTCATGGGCTTCCTGTCCTCTGCTTAACAATGCTCTGCACATTTTTATGCCTTGTTGGCATGAAGCAGTGACTTTAAAATGAGACTCTTAACATTATAAACTGCTCCCTGCGAGAAAAAAAAACTCAGTAAAGCTCATTAAAATCGGAGAATATTGAGTTACCGAGCGAATCAGAGCAAGTAGACGAGGAAGATGTGGATGAGCGGACACAGCAATCCATCTCTACCCAATTCCCAGGGGTGGGTGATGTCACTTCCTGCTACATCGATCTCTTCTGGTAAGGCGCAGCGCTCTGGAGACGGAGTGTCGGCGTGAGGCTTTGATTTTTTTTTTTTTTTTTTTTTGGTCCTGCATGATTCTGAAGCGTGCAGCAGATGCTTGGGAGACCCTCGGGGCCTTGCCATGTTCACCGATAAATGATTTATTGCCTAATTAATCTGACTCCTCCACCACTGCCATCATCCAGCCTAATTAGACCCTTGTACTGTCCCCATGAAGGCTGAAGGTATCCAAGAAGTGCTGATAAGACCTTCCTAATTACCTTTATTTGAATAGCATCATATTTATCTTAATGTACCCATTTTTTTATTAAATTCCAATATTTTCTACTAGTTTTGCTTAAAAATGTATAAACTGGAGCCCAAATAAAGTATTTCATGACATTTTTGCAATATTACATAAATGAAAATTATGTAATATGTTTTAGACATCAAGCTAAGTCAAAACCTGTTGATGTTTTTAATATCTAAAAAGAAACGTTAAAAATAAGAATACTATGTTTACATTTCTCTAAATCTGGCTTTTTATTGTTGATTTAAAAAGCTGGGTATTATCTCAGGCCAATATAAAGTATGGATGTACCTTCCAGTGGCTGGCAGGGTTAATGTTTGTTTGTAAAGTGACCTCATCTGATTATACTGAAGTGTATAAGGAAATAATACTAATTTGGACTTGATCGCACAGTAAACACTCTCAGTTTCAAGTTTCAAGTCTTTTTGGCTAAAGTTGATTTTCATTTTGTTAGTCCAGACTTGTTATGTCTGGTTTGAAAATGTTAAGCTGATGGTGACCAAAGCTCAAGGTTTCAAAAATGGACATTTTAAAACCAATGGTTGACATCTTGGTGACGTGGTGTCTTTTATATAGCCCGCTGTAACATTTAGGCTTGACTTCTTGGCTATCTGTTCAAACCAAATTCAGCCACAACAACAAGTCTTTGACATGGCATTAATTAGTTTGGAGTCCACTCTATCGCTAATAACAGCTAGACACATAGCTGTTGTAGTTAAGTTGAAGGAGTTGAAAGCTGTGGAAATGGTTTTGACCTTGACTCGCTGACTCAGCCAGCGAATGAGGATTTATTTGGATGGGAGCGTATTGACCTTAAGACTTCATCTCTACTGCATTCTTAGTCAGTTAATGAAAAAATCGAGCGTTCTGCTTTCAATTTCTAGAAATTTTTACTAAAACTGTCACTATAAAATGGGATTGCCATCGACTCTGCAAAGCTTCATTACCATATGTGCATTGAACGAGGGTTTGTTTTCTGATTGCTTTTGTTAGGAAAAATGGCAGAACAATGCACGCAGAAGATTAGCTCAGACAGCACAATAGGTTTTACAGTCCCCTCTGATTGCTCATATTATGTAAAAATAGGATATAGTCAGCATGATGATCAGACCTGCAGCACAGTGGTGACTTTGAAGCTGAGAATGCCTGAATCATCTTTTCTAAGGGTGGGTTATGGTGTCCTTCAAAGGGATGTAAACCTGACACAAAGAACAGAAAGTGATTTTACAGAGTCTTCCCCATCTGTCCTTCATCCAGAAAAATCAATCGTTCCCTCAGTGTCTTCAGAGCACGCTGCCTTTGTGCGAGGTCACCATCTGGCAGGATTGGCTTCTCTGCTCTGAGAGGCTGAGTGGATCGTAAAACCTTCATAGAACAGGTGGATCCAGTTTGGTACTTCCTGTGTGCCGAGTTTGCCTTTTCAGTGCTGGTTCTACTCTTTTACCCTAAAAGCCTGTGAGAGTAAACATGCCATCAGCTGAAGATATCCTGTCACTGACCTCTGACCTCCCTGTGCTGCTGAGGAAGCATATGTGCCATCACTGATCAATAACAATCTCATCAGGAAACTGTTGTTCCTCTTGTACCAGTACTTACGACTGCACTTATTCATGTAGACACAGACAGGTACATTGTTTTCATTGTATTGTATTTAAATCTGTATAGTCAGTAACAGTGGTGCGTAATAGTTTAAAGGGAATCAAAGTAAAGATATGAAGCAAGAGAACTCGCAAAACCAAAACAAACTTTAAATCAAAACAGTTAATCAAGGATATGAGATGTAAATCACTTAGAACAGCAACCAAAAGAATCTCTTTCATAATAATAAAAAAGAGACATTTTTGACATTTCTGTAGAAGTAAATCAACTTTTATCATTGTTTCAGAAGAAGAATATTTATAGATTGCCACAGCCATGTTGTTGTTGTTGTCGTTTTTTTAATTGACTAGCATGTAGGTTAAAATCAATTTTAAAAAAACCCAGCGGAAATCATGGATTTATGGATTAGCACCAAAAATATCTCTTTTAGTTTGTTTGTTTCAGCAAGAAAACCTTCACAAATCAGTTGCTATTGCACTGTTCAAAATATCTGAATTTTGACGATTGTCATCCATCAATATTTGGAGGTATACTCTAAATCATCATATTTGATCCATAAACAGCAGAAATGTTTAAATTATGTGATTGTCTGTTGCCCTAAAACAGGTTAAACTTAGATCGAGTACAAGTTTGAATCAAATGTTCCAGGTTTTACATGACTAGTAGATGAGACTCTTCAGCACAGTATAGTAGTGTATCATCTACATCAGGGGTAGGCAACTCCAGGCCTCGAGAGCTGGTGTCCTGCAGGTTCTAGATGTGTCCTTTATCCCTTCACAGCTGATTTAAATGGTTAAATTTCTTCCTCAACATGTCTTGAAGTTCACTAGAGGCCTGGTAAGGAACTAATCATTTGATTCAGGTGTGTTGACCCAGGGTGATATCTAAAACCTGCAGGACTTGCCCACCCACGATCTGCATATAAACGTATGTAACAAGTAGTTTATAATGAAACAGTGTAATTAATATAAATGGTAAAAAGAAATGTCCTAAAACAGAACCTTGTAGAAGACGAGTAGTTATCAGTTAAGTATTTGAATGAATAATTCACTGATAACGTTTGAATTAAAACCAATGTATTTAAAGTTTTTTTTTAAAGAAATCCACAAAAAAACCCAGCACAGTGTTACTGTTCTTATCCATCGTTGAGAGCCAAAGTCATTGCAGAATCAGGACAGTAGTTCATATTGGGCTCAGAATGTGATGCTAAAACTCAGGTAAACAATACTATTTGGAAATTGTGTATTTATTAAGGTTTCTGTTTTTATTATTAGCCTTATACTTTCCAGTAAGCTATAATTTCATTAATTGCAACACTGCAGAATATAGTATCCAACTGTGAGGTTTTGAACATACTGTATTCCAATTTTTCATACTTGATGCCAATGTCTGTCATATTTGCAGATGGATGTTATAAACCTGGGTCAGCTGTTTACCCACCACAATAACCTTGTTTTTTATGAGAGCATTCGGGATGTAAAGCAGCATGTGTGGGCATATTCTGGACTCCTAACCCAGAATATGGTGTCAGCATCCTGCAGCACTTTTAAATGCCACTGTATCATGGTCTAATTCATTGTGACAACACAGTTTAATTAGCTTTACGTAACCTTAGGCTGCAGCTTTATTTATTCAAGAAGCTAAATATGCCTTAAGTGCTGTAAGTGAGCAGATTTTGCTTTGTTGTTTCCACATACATGAAGATGGAGAGATGGTAGGTCTCACAGTCGTTCTTGGCCCTGATGCTGCAGTTGCATGCCCGTTTGAAACTGCAGACTTCTCATCACATTCAGCATGCGAGCCACATGAATAGTTTCATTTTAAGTGAGGGATTATGAATGTGCTTCTGCTGTAGCTGGACAAGAGCTCTGACCCCTGCAGCACCGCAGGGCCTCGGTTTTTGGCAGTGTCACAGAGCTTCTGGCTCACTGAGGCTGTTAATGCTGTAAGCTGGTTTACATGCAGTCATTGATCGAGGTTTGGACAGAGGCAGAGACCAAAAAAGACCAAAGTGAGGCATATGGATGACTTTAAACCCCTCAAAACTCAGTTTGAGGCACTGCAAAATGTATTGCTGACCTCTGACACTTTCACCCTTGGTCTGTGTTGCTGTTTGGATGATGTGTGTGGCGTCTCTGGATAAAAATAACTTGCAGTGATCATAATGCCTGCAGCTGAAGGTTTGACAAAGTGTGAGTCATCCTGAGAGCTGCAGGGCGGCTGAGCTTCAATGAGCAGAGAGAGAGAGTTTCTTCAGCCATCAGAGCACCGATGCACTCGTCTTTACTTCCTCCCCTTCCCTTGTCTCTCCTTGTGTCCTTCATTGCTTCCTCTAATCGTTTCTCTTCATTTTGCCATTTCCTCCAATTTTTCCTCCAATATTTCCTCTCCCTTATCCCTCTCCTTGTTTCCTTTGTTTCCTCTCCTCCTTTCATTAATTATTTCCTTTTATATTCATATTTTTCTTTATTTCCTTTAGTTGTTTCCTTCATATTTTTTTATTTCCTTTTCTATCCTTTTTCATTTGTTTTCTTGTTTCTTTTTCTTGTGCCCTTATTTCCTTCATTCTCTTCCTCAGCTTGTTTCCTTTATTTCCTCTTTCCCCTTCCCTTCATTATTACACCTCTTCTTGTCGTCTTAATATTTCCTCGATATTTTTTCTCCTTGTTCTCTTTGCTGTTTCCTCTTCCCTATTTCCTCATATTCTTGACAAATATTTAGGAATATTCTTGTCTTTTCCTCCTTTTTCTTTCTTTTTGGCATCCTTTGTTATTTGCTCTCTTTTGTGTCCCCTTTTTGTGTTCTCTTGTTTTCTCTCCTTGTTCCTTCTCCTTGCTTTCCTTATTTGTTTCCTTTCTCCTTTCCTCTGCCCTTATTTCCTCATCTCCTGTTTCCTTCATCTTGGAGACAGTGTAGGGTTGTGGCAAAGAAATGTGAGGATGAGGAGTTAAAGCTGTCAGTAGAACACGTCTTGTTTTGTGGTTTTGTGGTGTTATTGATGACATGGAGCTGTGTCACTCCATAAGAGCTGTTTCCTCTCTGAGCTCCTCCAGGAGCCTCCTCTGTCCTTGAGGAAACATTTGAAGATACTGAAAGGATGCTTCACGATTTCCTGTCCTTGCTCTTCATCGCTCTCCTCTGTGATTTTATGATGACTCAGCCTCTGGCTCTCTGTCAGTCTTTTATGGATGAAGCAGTTTTTCAGCAGAAATTCCCGCTGCGTCACACCGCCCCCCCAAAAATGTTTCTGCACAGGAACCAAAAGAAGAAAAAAGATTTATGAGATCAAACGACTGCAGGAAATCTGAATTCAACCTGACTTTTCATCTCCTTCATCTGACAGGAAGTAAAAGAAACACCTTGCCATATTTCCTTTGTTGTTTCTTCTTCATGTCTCCATAGATATATCCTTTCCTCATTCCCTTAATTTACTTTCTCTCCTCTTCTTTTGTTTCTTTGTTTTTTACTCTTGTTTGTGTCCTCACCTTTTCTTGTGTCCCTTACTTCATTCCTTTATTTCCTTTGTCATTTCCTTTTACTGTATCCTAAGTTGTTCCTCTGCTTTCTTTCTGTGTCCATTTCCTCTCCTTTTTCCTTTGTCGTTTCCTCTCCATGGATCCTTAGTTAATTGCTTTCCTTATTTCCTTTCCTATTTGTTTTTACTTGTCATTTCCTATCCCTGACTTTCTACTCATCTTCTTTCCTTTATTATTTCCTTTTCCTGTTCTTGTTTCCTATGTTGTTTCCTCTCCTCATTTTGTTTCTTTTGTTGTTTCCTCTTCTCTCCTTGTCGTTTAAATTGTTTCCTTTCATTTTAGTTCTTCTCCTTGCGTCCTTTGCTGTTTCTTCTCCTCACTTTGTTTCCTTTGTTTTTTCTTTCCTCACTTTCCTCTCCTTCATTTCTCTTCTTACTCTATTTCATCTCTTTTCTTTATTTCCTTCATTTTTTCCTCTGTTTGTTTCGTCTTCTTATATCCTTATATTCTTATTTTATTTTCTTGATTCCTCTCTCCTTTGTAGTTTCCTCTCCTTGTTTCTTTGTCTCTTTTAAGTTCCTCTGCTGTTTTCTGGTTTCCTCCTTGTCAGGTTTAGCTTCTTTTAAGTGGCTATGAAAGGCTGTAAAAAACATTTTCTTCATAATCGTTTAGAGTCAGGAATTAAATATTGACGAATGGTGTTTGTGTGAGCGTGGGAACGAATCAGCCATCGCCTGAAACTCAGAAAGATTTCTGTGACAGAAAGCTGAAAGCTTCCCGATGTTTGCCTCTGCTGAAGAGGAGCAGAGGTCTGACATAAAGAGGGGATGAGGAGGACGTGAAACAACAAGGCATTCTGGGAGAAAATAGGCCTTGTGTGAAAGGCAGCTTGTGTGGGAAGCCCCGAATTCCAAAGTTGACTCGAGAGGAAGAAAACCAGCAACTGAAGACGGCTACACAGACTCCATAGGACTCGAGGCATTGTGAGAAGAGTAGAGTCTGTCAGAGCGAGTCCATAAAATATTCAGGGACAGATGTTTTGATCAGAAAACAGCAGCTGCCTTAGAGGAACATCCACCTGCCAGCGAGCGCTGGAAGGAAACTCAGTTCGCAGCTCCGACTTTCTGATGGGAGAAGCCAAACTAAACAGCTGATTTAACAGCAACAGATGTGATAAAAAACCCACGGAAACAACCGCAGACAGGAAACGCTTATCCAGCTGCTGGTTCTGTTTGAACTGCAGAAACAATATGACCAACATAAAGGAATCCCACACTGACCTGCTGGGCGAGTTTACCGTTTCACAATACAGAATAATTATAGTACCATATAAACCAATGGGTGGATTAATCTCTAATAGTTGGAGACTATAGAGAAAAAAACAAACAAGAAACTGTCAGAAAACATCAAACTGGGCCCACACTAACAGGCCAGGGTAAAGGTAGTCGCTTCAGTCACTTACACCAAAGCTGAGAGAAGTACATGCCCACTTTCTAATCCCCGGACAGCCTCATCCCTGCTCGTCTCTTCTTACGCCTCGTTTCTACCAGCATCTACTTGGTTTTGCTTCTGTACCATCTCAACGTGGGTGTGATTGTTATAGGACACAAAAACAACACAACAATGGAGGACATCGAGGCAATGCTGTACCTGTCACAGAAACGACCATGTCGTTTGACCACAGTGTTGGTTTGTGTGTGCAGTCATTTTCCTCATTGTGGGATTTCAAAAATGGCGGGTTTGATTCTTGTGAAGGAGTCGCTCTCATGACTCATCCAGTGACATCACTCCCTGCCCAGTCAGATTTCTCCAGTCTGTTGATGTCACGTTTTTGGCGCAACTTGCTTGCTTGGAACTCCATGCGAGTAGGGCCTAATGATGTCTGGTACCACGTAATAGAAAACCTAAAAAGTGAGTCGAGTCAAGTCGAATAGGTGCTAGTGGAAAAGGCAATAGATGGTCAATGGTTTAGTAACTTATACAGTGCTTTTCTACTCAGTTTGAGCACTCAAAGTACTTTCTTACTACAAGTAGAAAACGACTACTTATAGTAAGAAGTCCCGCTGTAGATTATTTCCTCTATGATTGGCTCTTATATGAAACTGCTTGTCTCTTCTTGGATGGTCAATGGTTTGGTACTTATAGTTCTTGTCTACTCAGTTTGAGCTCTCAAGGTGCTTTCTTACTAGACGTAGGAGTAGTACTAGTGGTGCTATATCTGAGAAAATTGGCGTAGTTGCCTTCTAAGTCGCCCTCAGGGTTTCACCCTTGTACATGTAAGAATATAGGAGCACATACTTCTACATGAAGGTTTTATCACCAGTGACCCCTCACTATCATCCCTAAAAATGTGAGCCTCTGTGCTGATATGAGCTTAAATGTCACTGAAAGTTCAGTTTTATGCATTAAATATGTTTAAAAATATCTAAATGTAACCTTACAGATTTATCTGTCAAAATTAGCAGTAATTATACCTAGCACGCAGAGTTCATTGCTGCTTTAGGCTGAAAACTTTTCATCATTATAGTTTCATAACACTGCAGAGAGCGAGAGTGACTTTTGACCTCGGCAGACATCAGCCAGTTGAGTTTGTTTGCCTCGAACGTTTGAGCCAAACAGACCCTCGATTCTTCTCTGCGGAGTCATTTCAGGAATGATGAGCAGAGCTGCAAGAATCTTTCCAAAAACCTTTTCACACCACGAATGAAGAAAAGACTGAATGTTGATCTCAGAGTCAGAGGAGCCCTCCGGCATCTGAATGTTCCCAATAACATTCCAAAATACGGAATTCATAATTAATGAAAAGGGCGTAAGCTTCCAGAATATCCTTAGACAGGGACCAGGATTACTCTGTTATCGACTTGTTTTTTGGGGGCAGCGCTTTGTGGATTTTTATGACTCGGTGACCACCACGACGGATGACACTTTGAACCTGTGAGGGAGCAACAGGTCGTCTGGAATGGGTGCTACAGTGGCGTACTGAGGCAGAATTAAAATGACAATAAATACAGAGCACAGAGAAAACCTGTGGGAATAAATCATGTGTTTATGAGATTAAAGTCGTAAATTTAACAGAAAAACACTTGAATATTAAGGCCTCATTTTGGGGGGGAAAGCATCCTCACGATTCTCTGAGATTAGAGTTGTAAATTTATTAGAATAAATTTGAATATTCAACAAAATTAATGTCATAAATTACAAAAAAGTAATATTTTCTATGAAAAAAATTTTTTTTTTATAGTTGTAAACTTGTGAATAAAAACGCGAGTCTGCTCTGAGTTAAGGCTAAAAATTTCTAGGGAAAACTGTAAACGCTTTCTGATCACCTGTTTGCTCAGGTATCGAGTGGACGAGCAGAAACAGGTGTGCATTTGTGATTCATGAGAGTGTGCGTGTGAGGTTGGCCTTTCATGTTTGAGTCTTTCTATTTGTTTCATTGTGTGTGTGTTTGTGTGTTTGGCTCAAGGCTGTTACTGTGATTCTGTATCTGTCGCTCTGCATTTGCACTTATTCCTTTCTCTGTGTGTGTGTGTGTGTGTGTGTGTGTGTGTGTGTGTGTGTGTGTGAAAAAAAAAATTCCACCTTAAAAAAAGAACACTCTTTGGGTATAGATGACTCGCTCTGATTGATTCACATTATCCTGTTGAACTAAATAATAAGGCTATAATCAGGTTTGGACTGTTGTGGACCTGTCCTAAGTCACACCAAAATCCCATTCAAAACCTCCACTGGAAATCTACAGTTTTAACTCGCAGATACAAATACTGTCCAGTTTGGCCTGTGAGATGATGTCATAGATAAACATACTATTATTTGAAGTCATTCAATGGAATTGATTCGGTTATTGTAATGAGTGGGCTGGTTTTACTAGAAATCTGTCATTTAACACATAGGAAGTATTGCTTAGTTTGGACTACAAAATGACGGGATATCTACAACTATATATTCTTTGAGTTGTTGAGTGGACTTCTGGGAGATGTAGGAGGTCACCAGATGAAAGGTTTGAAGGTAAATATATCTGCTGAGTTCTGCTTGATGGGGTGATCATACAAAATCTATTTTAACACCTCCACCAACACCATCGGTCCTTTGGACTGCCATATGGAACTGTTGCCCAGTTTGGACTACAAAATTATGTAAATAGGTTAGAGTAATCTTTGGGTTGTTCTGTGGAATTCTGGGAGTTGTAGGCAGTGACCAAGTGATTTGGCACAATGATAGGATTGTTCATACTTGATTCAGTATTATGCAGTCATGCCTTGGATAGTTCAAAACCTCCATTGGTAATCTGCTGGTTTTACAAACAAATACAAATGTTGTTCATTTTGGAAGAGGAGAGCACACTATTCTTTTGGGTTAATAAAGGGAATTCTGGGAGTTGTAGGCATTCACTAGGCGATGCAAAGGAATGATACACCTCATTGTTTTTCTCCTTTGTGAGGTGTCTGTTGCTGTGAATTGGCACTATATAGCTAACTTTAAATTGAATTCATACATGGTTTAGGACAGATGATGAATGAATTGATTTCACACAAAATCCCATTCAAAACCTCCATTGGAAATCTGCTGTTTTAACTCACTGATACAACTACTCTTCATTTTACCCTTTGAAATGATGTCATTGTTACACATACTATTATTTAGGTCATTCTGTGGAATTCTGGGACATGTAGGAGGTTATGGGAGGTTTGTAGATAATTGTACCTGTCAGTTTCTCCTTTGTTCATGCATGATTCAATAAGTGGGCCAATTTCAAACAAAATCCAGCTCAAAAGCCTCCATGGTCTAAGAGAAGATGCTGTAACTAGACTACAGCATTCATTGAGCTGTTGAGTGGAATTCTGGGAGCTGTAGGAGGTCAGCTGGTGTTAACAGGCACATAAAGCGGGCACATTTTAAAGCTTTACAGCCTCGTGAAACCGTCAGTGCCTGTTTAATGAGACACATGCTGGTGCTGAGTGCTGGAGGACACTTTGACCCAGTGCAGGATAAATATTCCTACATCTTCTTTCCCACCACACGCTTTTAATGATTAACCAGCACAGAGGAGCCTGACCCAGTAAATCAGAGCGGAGCCACAGCGCCCTCTGCAGGCCACAGCATCCAATTTTCACCTTACAGCTTTGTCTTATGGGAAAAAAAGTGTCATGCTTGACCGTGCGGTTTCACCTTAAAATCATTGATTACAGTATTGAGTAGACATTTTATGGTTTACCGCCGATATTGACAGTTTATCTGCATTTTTGTGGTGTTTTCACCCTGAAATAGTGTAAAATTTCCTGTAAATAGATTTAAAATATCCACATTTTCTGTCTGGGTGTAGGTTTTGGGCTGCTAAACATCCTATTTTTCATATTTGACTTATTTAGTTTCATATTTTTAATCCCTTTCAATCCAAAATCTGGTGTTATTTAAGCAAAGTCCTTATTGAATGTGATTCTTGTGGAGGTTTTTTACAGCCAGTATTTTTAATAAATTGAGTTATTGTGACTATTAATGCCCTAATCTCACTTCTTTACCTATTTCCTTATTTCGAGACTTTAAGATGTGGTTTTTTTTTTTCATATTTCACAATAATTTCATCCTTCTTGTGAGAAAAAACGGCTTTAATCATATTTAAACTACAGGATACACAGTGTAGTGTTTTCACAGTGTAGCAGCGCCCCCTGTTGGTGAAAAAGCTCACGTCTTCTTCCTCACAAGCAGATTTCAGGCTCTGTCTTCTTCTGTGGATTTCTTTGGTGTCACGGCTGTCGGCTCGTGTTTTTCTCACCTTCACTCACAGCTTTTGTCGGCCCTGAAAGACGATAAAGAGTTTCCAAAGAGGGCACGGCTGCGTTTTTGAGGAGGAGAGCCCTTACTGAGCATGCCCGGGATTTGCTTAATTTATTTTTAAGTAAGTCACAAGAAAAGGGAAAGAAGTTAGAAAAGAAAGCTGGAGCTGGAGGCGGTCTGATGTGAGAGGTTCTCAGAGCGTCTCTGATGATGAAAAGAAGGTCTGAGAGGCCTGAAAGAGGAGCCGCACACACAGCAAAGCCGAGGGCAGAGAAATATAACAACCAAGCAATGTTGGAGATAAAGTGATGAAGTTGGTTCAGTATATTTTATATAGGAATTTTTTTTGTCATACTTACAGAGTATCCTTTATCTGTGCAGTTGTTCTTAAATGTTCTGATGACATTAAGGAAAGTTTTCATGCAAAAACAAGTAAAAAAAAAAAAAAAGATGATGTGAACAAAATGACTTTTATTTACACAGTCCCTGTCTGTTACTTCTTGCAAAACACGAGCATGATATTAACACAAATACACTCACTGAACGACTGAATGATGATGAAGAGTTTCCAAAAAGGACACGGCCGAATGTTAGATGAGGAGAGCTCACTGAGCACGCCCGAGAATTGCTTTCTTTTCTTTTCTTTGTTTTTCAAATAAATCACAAGAAGGAGAAAAGTTCGAAAAAGAAAAGAAAGCTAGCCATATATATGACTTATTCACACCAGCCACTTTATTAGGTACACATGCTACTACACCAAGGTGGGCCTCTTTTGCCTTTAGACCTGCTTTAATACTTCATGGCATAGTGTCGCACAGCTGCTGCACATCTCAAAGGTGCTCTGCTGGATTGAGATTTAAATACAGACAACTAATTGTCAAGTTCAAGAAACCAGTTTGAGAGGCTTAGGTGTGCTGTCAAGCTGGAAGAAGCTATAAGCAGATGGATACTGTGAGCATGAACGAATGGACATCGTCAGGCACAATACTCACGCAGGCTGAGGTTAAACAACGCCCAATGTTGGTGAGTCTGTGAATTGTAGCCTCAGTTTCCTTTAAAAGGAGTGGCGCACACTGTGGTCTTCTGCTGCTGTAGCTCGTCTGCTTCAAGGTTAGATGCTCTTCTGCATACGGTATTGTAACAAAGAGTTACCTGACTATTATCTGGGATCAACGAGCCATTTTCACTCAGAGAACTGTCACAACACTGAGATGGTGGTGTGGGAAAATCCCATCAGATCAGCAATTTCAACCGTGCCACTTTCAGAGTCGCTTAAATCACCTTTCTTTATAGTTTCGATGCTCAGTTAGAACTTTAGCAGTTCGCCTTGATTGTCTACATGCTCAAATATATTGAGTTGCTGCCATGTAATTGGCTGATGGCATAATTGGATTAACGAGCTGATGGTGTAACTAAGAAACCGATCGACACGAATTTACAATTAAGTCCTGACAGTCAAACAGTTTTTGATCTTTTTTTCCTTCTTTCTAGCTGCTGTTTCAGGTTAAATCTGATGTGTAGATGTTTGATCTTTCACATACTTTGTGCTGAAGCATCCAAATTATTTAGATTACTGAAGTGTCTGAAACTACATATATTGCCTACACCTTGAAGTCAACACCAAGCCTGTAGTGTTAAAAACTATGTGATTACAGCACACTACTTTCTATTCTCTTCAACACACCAATCGACCAGTTCCTGTAAAACTGATGAAACGCAGCAGGAGAAGTAGCTTTCATGAAAAATTCATGTTTACGATTAAAAAATACCACAGCGGCTCGGTCACTTAAAGGTTAAGGGAGGTTTTCAGGAGGGATCACTTCCTGAAAATAACATTTGAAACCAGGCAACAGACACAAACATTTACGGGTAACGGGTGATTAGCTGTAATGCAAAAACATAAGAAATATGTCTCATCCTGGTTTTTCAGCTCTGATGAACTACAAATGTCACTTCATTAAGGTACCGCCTCATATTCTTTTATGGGTGAACTGTAAGACCCGAAGAGCCTGAGAGCTGGGCTTAAACATCTGACACACCATCATCTGTCATACATCGTCCAGCGGCAAGACCACCAGGAATCAGCTTGTCACATGTCGTGAATGAAGTTCGGCAGAGAATCAAAGGAAGTCGAGATTTCCTCACTTCCTCTCTGTGCTTCATTCAGGGAAGTGGTGTCTGTTACCATGATAATAAACTACAATTGCCGTGACAACCGCAATGTTTCACCACAACAAGTTTCAGTGAGTGACCGCCGAGTCACGACAGAGTTTTATTGACACGCTGGCTGAGTTTATTAGAGCAGAATCTGACACAGGAGCAGAAAGTGGAGCTTTATGGCTCAATAAAATGATAAAGACATTAAAACAGCTCAGCAACCTCTGTTTACATAAATCAACCACTTTTTGAATGGACCTTGGCAGAGTGACCTGAGATCTGTGCAGATAAACACTCTGATGAAAGATCAGTCAGCTGAAAGCTGGACAGCAGGTGGCAGCAGTGAGCTGCGGTGCGTTCGGTATGGGAGGAATGCTGGGAATTTTCTGTGTGTGTGTGTTTGGGTCGATGTGTGTGGGCACAGAGTGTGTAGATACTGAGAGTTTAACAGACACCCAGAAATCAAAGGTTCAAGTCCTCAAGTAATCTTATATTTCTGGTATTTAAAGTAATTTATTACTGAAAAATATGTCACTGTACTCAAAGAAAGCACGTTTTAGTTTTGCTGTACTTAACAGAGTTGGGATATTTTCCTACAGGGATACTTTAATAAAGATCTAAGGGTTATTTTGATTGGCTAATCAATTAATGTTGGGCTCTATAAACAAAAAACAATAATCCAGAAAGACCTGATCAGATGTCTTGTTTTGTCCCAAATCCAAAATGCTTTAATTCTCAATTTCTTTTGTGTAAAACTAATAAAAATGTAAACATTTCATATCTGAAAACCTGTAAAGACAAAAGTTTGATGAATTGTTTTTGCTTATATTAATGTTTAATTGTGTCAGGGTTCCTGTACCAAAGACTTATGGGCAAAAGGGCATTTGTTGCTTTTAAATAAAAGGGAAGTAGGACTTTCCCTGTTACTTTGTCAGACATTGCAGTGCAAATCTGAAAATACAGTGGCCTGGATGCTTAGACCAGATGTACCAAATGTGAGTGCAGTGCTTATGAAGCATGGTAAATTTTGTACAGACAGTTTTTCAAACATTGAATGGGAATCAGTTCACTGCAGTCCTAAACAATGGTCCAGACCTCTGAAAATGTCTATGTTTGAATGCAAAGTTCCAGTGGGTTAGCCTACCCAGAACACATGCTGTCAAGGACCTGTTGGTTTTAATGTTCAGCTGGAGAAACAAACCAGTCCCTAATTAATAGTTGTCTTTGTTCAGTCGTTGCTTTTATGAAGTTGGTTTTACATTTTCACTCCAAGTGGAATCTACACCGAGCTTTGGGGATCCTAAAGTTTAAAGAAAAAAAAGTTAAAATGTGCATTAAATAATCCTGTAATATTTTTCTAGTAGTTTTCTTATAATGCTCATGCATCAACTTTTCAGGGAAAATAGGGTAAATTCATGTATGAATACTTGGTGTTGTGATCTTTTGACACTTCTGAGCAGAATTTTGTGAAATTTGGTGGAAAGGTTGAGGAAGATCCCATTAAAGAGACTAGATTCTTTAAATTTGCAACATAGTTCACTGGCTTTTGTAAATTATCCCTGTGTACTTATTAGTATTTCATGTGTATGTATTTTTGTAACTCTTTCCACACAAGAGTAAAAAATACTAACTGTGAAGAGCCCTGTGTGTATTTGATGTCTGCAGGGAAACTATCTGACTGTCTAATTATGTAAAAATGTTGTCACCAGGCAGAAATGTTGCCCTAAAAGTTGCTGAATTAATCAACTGTTCTGCTGCTGCTGTTAATCTGACGGGATCACAGTTTTCTGATGCACGGTGCTCTGTGATTGGTGGGAACCAATTAGCTGCCTGTGATCCCTGTCACTAACACACACACACACACACACACACACACACACACACACACACACACACACACACACACACACGGGACTATTCACAGGCTCTGAATAATTAATGGCTCCCCCTCTCTACTTTCTAATGATGCCTCTAGGGCATTTATTACATATGTATGTGCATGTGTGCATGTTATGTATGTGCCTCATGATGCACAGCACACACTCACACGCACACACTTCCTGTGTGACATTTTCTCAGAGAATCGCGAGCACGTCTCCAGAGTCTCTGCTGAATTTCTGCAGCACACACTCGCAGCGTGATGAAGAAATGATCTCTTCTCTTATGTAACTTATCAGATCAATCAGGAGTTAAATGTCGTTAAGTGTTTGAAAGGGGCAACAATCAACAGAAACACCTTTTTCACTGTTTAAATAGTTCAGCTTTCTAATTGTAGCGTTACTTTCAGTCTCAAAACCTTTAACTTACATTTCAAATATTGGACTTCCCACTTTAAATTTTTCCTTTTTTAACATTTCAACATTTTCAAGTCAAAATATTTAAACCTTTACCTCGTGAAAAGTGAGGGCATTTCTTTTATGATATTTAAGCTTTCCCCCCAAAATAATTATATTTTTCTGTCTGAAATGTTTTGATGTTCATGTAAATATGTCATCATTGATAAAAAGAAAACACTTTTGATGGATCGGACATGGATTTCTGCAGGCTCTTAACTCAAACCAGTTCTTCATTCCCATCCCAAACCTCAACATAAAGAAAGAAACCACCAGATCTTATTCTTTGGGAACTTTTTCACATTTTAACTTAAAAAAAAGAATATCAAAATAATTGCAAGATTGTCAATTAGCAGGACTGAGCCTTTCATGTAGAGACATCTGGTGATATTTTATTATATTTTATTGGTTTTTGTATTCATTTGTCATTCATGTCTTTAATCTAAGAAAATGATTCAGAGGACATCACTTTGGTTCTTTTTTGTCATTTTGAGTTATTGTTGTGGACCAACGGATCATCAATAAATAGTGGTTACAGCTTTTCTTAATAGCTGAAGATATTTTCCACTTCTTATGCCAGTTTCCACCTGCTCCTCTTCTCTTTATCTGGGATTAGTGCTGCCCCCTTCTCCTCCTACTCTTTGCTTCCTGGCCATGAACCAATCACCGGCCTCGTTGTAATGCAGCATAACTTCAGCCCAGTGTCTGGTCGAGCAGCTATTGTAACCAGATTAAAACACATTATGTGCAGTAGCTTGTGTGCACTCAAACCTCTCGTGGGATTATTGGACATCAGCTGTTTGCAGCCCCCGATCACTCCCTCACACTTACACACACTTGAAGGTGTGTGTTTCAGTTGTGATTTTTAGTTGTTTTCAGATATTCACGAATTCTTAATCAGCTGGGCTCCATCTGTGCTGCAGCAGCATCCCGTTTCGCTGCCAGTTTTATGCTGTTTATTGTTTTGTTTTTCCTTAAACATCTGCTGGTCATATCGGATGCATTTTTCTCATCGTTTTCCGTCTCTTTAATGTTCATTTTGCTCTTTTGTTTATAAGAAGTTGGAAAATCCCTCAAAAACAAACCATAATTAAGCCAGTTTTTCTTCTTTTTTTAAATTTTGACTTATTTTTTAAGCTTTAAAATACTATTAAGCCAAAGTATTGGTCTGTCGTTGTTCTATAGCCTCTTGTCAAAACAAAAAAAGGTGATCTTTTAACTTAAAAGTGATTAAGTAGTCAATTTCACCCCATTTTGTAAATTCAGATTAATTCATTTTACAGCACTACTTTCTGTTATTATAATGTTCCTTATTGTCGTCTTTGTATCCCACCAAAGTTGGAGCTTAACATGGACTTCACCAAACATATTGTTAAGTCCAGTTTTGAACCTTCTGTAGCTTTATAGCCACCACCATTTCTCCTTTGTGGAGCCACAAGTGATCATATATGTGTAGGACTGAATTGTCACGTAACTTAAACTAGTCTATTTAGGATGCTGCATCCGGAGCACAGACTTATTGGACTGTCTGTTAGTATAATTAACCGCACAATAAGCCAAATTACTTGTCAGACAACTGGATTCAAAAGTGCTCCAGAAGGGACAGACCAAACATACACTTTGACGTTACGCTGATGACATGATTCAGCTTATTACCAAATCCCACAAATCGGTTCAAACGTGGTCCAGGTCTATTTCTGTAAGTCAAGGAGGCCATGCCCTTAATAATAGAAACTGTTAACCTTAATACAGTTATAAAAAGCTTCACTCACTATATAGTTGTTATGAAGGGGAAAATTTGAAAGTTTGATGGACACACTCACCATTGGAGCCAGCCTCTAGTGGACATTAGAGGAACTGCAGTTTTTGTCTTTTTAATGAGAAAGCGTTTATGAGTAAAAGCACAGGGATGAATGCTCGTGTATATGATTCGATGTCAAAGACCACCGTAGCTTTTTAATGGTTTGAGGTTGGTAACCACATGATCCTCATGTCTGTTGGAGAGAAGCTGCCCTATGTGTCTGCACATGCTCAGTGAGCAAACACACACACACACACACCCTTCAGGTGCCAAGCCAGCCGTGCATCGCCCGGCCCCCTCCCATCCCCTCTCATTGCCCCTCCATTTGCATCTCCATGGCAACAGACTGGGCGTCTGGAGCGTGGGGTGGGGCAGGTTTCTCTTCCCTCTCCTTATCTCCACATTCACTCATCTCCATTTTTGATTTGCATAAATCTGTTCAAGGTCACCTGTGCGATGGGAGTTTATGTGTGTTTGGTTTCCTAATGATGTGGGAACCAAAGAAAGGAAATCCCCACACATCATTAAAGCCGAGAGGGCAGGGTCTACACACGAGTGCCTGATAATGTCATACATCATATTTAAAAGCATTTAGTGTTCAGAATCATTTTGTTTCAGAGTCAAAACTGTTTCCTGACAGCTGGGGACGCCCCCGTTTCTTTGTAGTGAGGTTGTATCAGAATCTGAGCCACTGTCTGTGTGTTATGTGCAGTAGGTGGCACTAGAGTAAGCCTCCAAGGAGCACAGGTCTGGCATCAATAAAAAAAATCAACATGGCTTAAGTGGATGTTCTGTTTTGATCAGTTTCACCAATTTCTTTGCTCTTTCTGACAAGAAAGTGAAGCCGCTCCTCTCCACCAGACTCCATTCACAAAAACAGGAATTTTGCCTCACAACAGAATTTGTTTGCCTACTTTTGCCTTGATTGTTTAGTTGGTTAAATTGTATGAACTTGGGGTTATAAAGAGTTAGTTTGGATCTGAATAAAGGGGTCAAAAACAAAAATCACACAGCAGCTCCTGTTTTCTGTGAGGAAAAATCAGTTTTTGTGAATGAAGTCTGGTAGGTATGAATAGTGTAATTTTTTAAAAAAAAATTCTCGTGTGTTATTTGTGTGAACTTGTGTATGTACCTCCACAGTTGTTCTTATTATTCAAACATATTGTTATTATTAACATTCAAACTTAATGAAAGAAAACTGAAATCTGCAACACAACACGCTGACCTGATTTATTTCTCCAGATGTCTCCACATGTGCAAAACATCATTGTAATTTGTGTGACTAATGCAGTTTATCCCTTTTTACTGAAGCATGTTGTGACTGTTTCTCTTCTCTCTCCTCATGTCCTCCTGATGTTGGCTCACCTGTCCACCTCCTCCAATCACAGGTAAGAGAAGTAACGCTGCGTTTAGTTGTTGGTCGCCTCTGTAGCCTAAAACAGGACAATGTCTCCTTTATTTGCTGTTTGACCTTTGACCTCTGTGCTGTTGAGTCATTAGATTTTAGCTGTTGAAGCTGAGTTGGCTTCTTTAAGTGAAGCATGTTTATGAGTGTGCAGATGTGCAGCACCTCCTTTTCCTCTTCCTTCCTCCTCCCAGAGGGGGACACTCCCTGCCTGCTCCCCCCTTTCTCTCCCTCCTCCTCCGCCCCCCTCTGCTAACTGACCCATTTTCCCCCGTCTCCAGGGGTTGAGGGAGAACGTGAGGCAGTAGGTGGAAGGGAGGGTGTTGTACCTCCCACTGCTCCCTAAGTCTTTGATGCAGAAGAAAAACCCTGAACTCCTGCAGGATGAGGAAGATGAGCGTGTGTGTGTGTGTCATGTTTGATTAGAGTGCTCCCCGCTGGGTGTTTGCTAAACATGATTGTCACAGGAGCTCGTCTTTAACCTGTTGTCAGGAAGTGTAAAACTAATGTTCTTTTACTGGCTTTTTCACACAAATACAAATACACCAGTGATTTTCCCCATCATTGCAGACCTGATTGTTTGCGTTAAAGGTATAGTCAAATATATTTTAAGGTTATTTAACAGGAAGAAAAAAGGATACTGTACTCATAAATGTACTGTACTGTACTCAGTGGTAACAACAGCTGCCTTACTGACAGAAAAGTTCAGGATGTCCTCACTAACGTGACTAATGGTGATTTGACTAATGGCTGTCATTAGTCAGATGATCTTCTCTGACTAATTGACCTGCGTCAGACTTCTGTTACAAAGTTGTACTCCGTCTTTCAGACTAAATACAGGTGGAGGCTCTTCACCCAGTATTGACAGCTGAGGTAAACAGCAGGCTTACAGTCTTCTACTGAGATGGGAAAAGCTATGGTGTACAGTCTAAATTTAATGTTTTTGGGGATGTTTTGTCCCACAGCAACAGGAAGAGTAAGAAAACAGAACTGCAAACGATCGTCTACAGACTGTAACTTTAACAGGTTTCTATCCGACTGGAACCTATGTGTACCTACAAACTCCTAGTTATTATTATTATTATTGTTATAAAGAATACTCAAGAGTTATTGTTGAAAACTTTTGACACTGTGCCCATTTTTGTTTACATTTTCACTCTGTAGGTTTTGGGGGGCTGAAGGCACCCCGGTGTAAATTAAATTCTACGTACAGGAACTTTGGGGGCGGGCCGAGCAGCTCTGAATATTAGTTGTGAGTGTTCAAAGATGTTCATCAGCCTTTTATGAATGCGAGATGTTTCCTTGGAGACAAAAATAGAATGATGGAAATAGGGCTGCTCAATTAATCGAATTTTAATCACGATTACGATCTGGGCTTTCAACGATCATTAAAAATGACTGAGCCGATTATTAGCCCCTCCCTCATTTATCCGCGACACCTTAAAGGCCGGTCCGTGAAAATATTGTCGGGCATAAACCGTCCGTGGCGCAAAAAAGGTTGGAGACCGCTGATTAAGAGGACCCGAGGGAAGCTCGGAAAGCTAAGCAGAAGTTATTTGGAGAGTGACTGCCGTTGGTTGAAAAGAGAGTTTAAAAAAAAAAAAACTTCAGTGGTGTTGCGCACTATTTTATATTATTTTTTTAAAGTCATTGTTAACCCTTTAAAGCCGGTCAGAGCACCATGCTCCGTTTTGCGTAACTATTGTTAAATCCCTGTAGAACCTGAACCGTGTAAGCTAGCGCAATAATTTGTTTTGCATATGAAACCGGAGGAGTTGTACTTACATCTGATGCCATCAGCTTGTCCTCGGTCACGGTTTCCTTCCACATATAGCTTTGCAAAAATTGCATAAAAAGCGCTTGCAGGAACAAAAACATAATATTCCAGAAACAGGCTTTGCCGTTCCTATCAGCTGTTCGTAACACTTCCCACAGTGAAATGATGCACATGCTGTTTTCTTTGCAAATTTGCATCATAGGATTGTTTTTTGTTTTTCCTGCAGTATATAAAAATTGCTGTATCTCCAAAATAAAACTATGAAGACACTCAAAATAAATTTCCTGTGGTGGGAAACTATTTTTTGCAACTTTATTGTATTTAACGTTTTGAGGGATAAACCTCTTAAATTTCTCCAAGTAGAAATATATGTAAACAAAACAAAAGCGATTTTCAAATTTTTTTGTAGTTTATTGCACTTTTTTGCAATTTATGTAATTACTATGGACTTAATGCATACATATTATTAAAATATGGGCTATAACAGTTGTATTGATGTATAGCAACTTGAAATGCTCCCACAAATGGCACTACAGCATGTAAAAAAAATAATATAAGCTCTGGCGGACTTGGTTCTATAGTAGGTCTTAAAGGGTTAAATAAATATCGTCAAATAATCGTGATCTCAATTTCAGTGAAAATAATCGTGATTATCATTTTTGCCATAATCGAGCAGCCCTAGATGGAAATATTAAAACTGATTGAATGCAGGTTTAATTTAAACAGCTATGTTATTGATTTTTATTCACGGTAAACCGTTTTTATACGCTTCATCGGCTCTTCTCTGACAGTTTAAAATAATTCGTCAAGCTGAAATCCTCCACCACAGTTCAACATATATTTGCAGTTTGATGAGATCTGTCTAGCGTTGCGTATCGAGTAAACGTCTCCGGCTGTTTTGGTCATTTTAACACGTTTTAAGGGCCGAGCAGTTAATCCCAGAAACGGCAGACTCGACTCCAGATACAGAGGTGTGTGTTTCTCCCTCGTGGTGGTGCGGCGTGTCAGACACGCTTTGGCAGTGTCTGCAGAGCTGCATACATATTTCATGTGAGGCAGCCAGAGCGTGCCGACACAGCAGATGGATGCTGGGATGGTCAGTCAGCAGATACACACCACCTCTCTCTCTCTTAGTTTACCTCTGAGCTCGCCTGTTCCTGATGTATTGATCAGTATCAGTGCTTTAAAATGAGCCTTGTTTTATAACTTTATATAGATTTATGCATCTGTACTCGTGTAATGCTCGCTGAGACCCAAAGTGACTGAAGTGACTGGCCTGTAAACAGATCAGAGTCTATTCATAGTAGATTCAAATGACTGCTATTAGTTATAAAGTATATTATTAAGACTTCTTCACACTAGACTCTAGTGTGTTTATGTAAAACCCATAAAATAAATGGCCTGATTTTGCATGTGTGGGTGTTTATGTCATTTCAGGATCAAGAGCTGGAAATATGATCCACAGAAAGATTAATTCAAACCTTTTCAGTGTTGCTTAATCGTCTCTGTTAAAGGGCGTCTGCATGCATTTAGAATTGAAACATCTAAATGTAAGTAAATCTAAAACTAATATATCTTGAAAGGACTCCGGCAGGGTTTAGCTTTGGCCTTTATTAAACTGTAAATAGTTGCAGGATATCAGTGAGGAGTATTTTCCCAATAATCCCAATAATCATGAGGGCAGTTGCTCAAAATCCCTTTTTAGAGAGCGAGGTTGGACGGGTTACATCGGCACTCACTGTATCTCCAAAGGCCTCAGAGAAAACTAAACATGTGTTGAGTCTATATTAAAGATAACCTATAGCTGTCATCCTGTTTCTAAGCCACTAAAATAAAGAAGATAAAGTGAAATTTGCCTTGAAGAAAGAGACAAAAAAAGAAAAAGAAAAAGAAGAAAGAGGCTTGTTTCCCCAATGTTGCTCCCAAACCATAAGGAAGATGTGAATTTAAGATCTGTTGAAAACCGAGGAAAAAGACGCGTGTATAGTGTCTTAGGAGCAGTAACGTGTTTCTGAAGAGGTGATTTCTATTCATTCAAGGCTTCAAATGTTATTTTAAGGCTTTTCCTTTGCCTTAAATGCAGCAGCAGAGCTGTTTCCAGACACTTCTTGGTAATCCCATTTAACAGCCATGTCTCCATCTTTTCCTCCATCGGTTTTCAGTCTCCACCTGCCGGCTGCAGTTGACCCCCGGTTAATCCCGCTGTGCTCGCAGATCACCATTTCAAATATCCAGCTGCTTTGTGTCTCCTTCTATAAACCTCGCCGCAGTGACCCTCTCTGATGTGGCGGTGTTTGTCCACGCTCTTGCCGGGGTTGGGTGCTGCAGGGCCCGATAAGGGCAGTGGCGGCGGCGGGGTCCCCAGAGAGCCAGATTAAAGCTTAAAGGACAGGTTAAAGCTCTGCAGACCTCTGCGGACACTTAGATTCCAACGTTACTGCAAACAGCCTGCACCAGGAAGCTTAAACTCACAGGAAAATGAGAAATAACCTTCCTCAAAGTGCGCCGGCTATAAATCCCTCTCACTGGTATCTGTCAGAGGTCAGGACCCCACACGGGGTCACCAGATAAATCTGGGAGGTCACGAGATGATTAACGAGAGGAAAGAGAAAACAAATCCTCACACACACACAAAAAGCTAACAGCTCATTTTGGAGGACGTCGAGATAAAGCAGCCTCTTACCGCAGACAGCTCTGATCTGTTTCTGATCGAGCTGATCGATTGGAATTAACACAGCACTGATTTTGACGAGACCTTGTCATTTTCCTGACCAAAAGCACCCACCATCAAAGTGCCCTTGAGCACTCTTTTACCTGCAGAGGGTAGAAAAAGACACTCCCCCCCCCCCAATAATTTCAGTCTTTGTTTGCTTTCTGCTGCAGATTTTACCTTTTAAGAGGGAGGGCGCCCTCACAGGGAGAGCGCCTCACTGTGTTTGTACCAGTTAGTGAGCCAGCAACCTAAAGCCTTTAAAACCTATTAATTTGAAAGCTGCATTAGTTTCTGGACTTGATTTTCTTCCTCATTAAAGTCTTAGAAACTCACGTTAGTGTTCTAGGGTTAGAAAATTATATATTATGGAAGAAAAACCGGTGAGTTAGGTTTGGGTTAAAATGCATTGGTTGCCATGTCTTTTAAAGATTGGTTGCCATGAGGACCCCTCCAAAGACGTTCTATTCTGCGCACAAAATATCTGAATATGTGGATTAAGGTTGTTGAGCATCAGTCTAAATGGAGAAGCTCAATTCTGCTGCTTGTATCCTCGACCTGATGGGCGAGGGAAGGACTGTAGATCGACCAATAAGTCGACAGATTCAGCTCCATCTTCACCACAACAGATTACTACACTAATATACTTACTGTTGAAATACACTACTTACACATTTGTGCTCATGGACCCAAAAAACGTGATGTTTTGTGTCCATGAACTGAAGCTCTCATGTCCAGACCAAGGTCTGACCTCATGGTTGCCCGATTGGACGAATAAATTGATTGCAGGTGTTGAGCTGAGCTGTACACAGACTCCAGGACACAGACTGTCCCTCAGGACAAGTCGCTGTTTTTTTTTCCGGTTTGAGAACCAAACCTTCAGAAACACGAGGACTCGCTGACAAACATGCAGAGGACGGTTTTCATGTCTCCACCTGCCGTGACAGACTCCGCCGCCGGAGTCAGGAGCTGCATTGGTGGCTGTGACATCACTCGAGTTATCTCACGTCTGAGTCCGAGGCTGCTGCGGGATGAAAGGCTGCGAGGTGTGTTTGATGTCACGGAGGGGCAGCGTGCGTTGGCGTGTAATTTGCCATCTCGGCGTGGAGTTTGCTTCCACCATCCCCTTCCTCACCTTGATGCACAATGTTTCCAGCTTCGTGTGACAACGGCAGCCTTTACCCATCTCCGTCCAGCTGTTTCCACCTGTGCTTGAGCGGCAGCGACCCTCTCCGTACTTCTGTCGTCAGGTGGAGGTGCGTTTGATGTTCGGTGTCTCGTTTGGGGGGGGGAGAGAGCACATTAACTACCTTTATGTGCTTCCCAATCGAAAAGTGGAAGGAGAAAGTTGCCCTCAGCTGCTCGTCTAATCTCGATTAATCCCACTAATCATCCACCTGACGGTGAGGAAGAGGAGGGTGAGTTAATCCTCCCCCGCACTCCTCCTCCTCGGAGATGAAGGGAGGCACTTCAGAGATGAGAAGTCGTGATGAAAGAAAGCGCTGAGAGAACAAGTTTCCACTCAGGATTTCGCTTTAATTTAGAAACTGATCAAAGAGGCGCAGGTCACGTGACAAACAGCAACCGCAGACCCACTTCTCACTTCCACCTTAAATATTTCAAAGTTGGAGCGGTGATGAAGCTGCACATGCTCATAGTGACACTGGGTCTAAACACAAGAGGACCCCCCTAAACACAGCATATGTGTAATCTTTGCTGTGAGGTACCTGAAGCTAAACAATGTTTTTAAGGTGGATTTATTCTTTCAATCTGCTCTTTAACAGCCCAGAAGCTCGCAGCTTCATATTGTTCCAGTGTGCAGATCTAAGGAAGCCACTTTTCCATCTTTTTCGTGTCCTCATAACTTCATAGGTTGGGAGATATCCAGCCTAAAGGCAGAATCACTTCCTCAACTTCACTAAGGCGGAACTCCTTAGTGTGTTATTACTGCGATCATCAGCATGAGCCCGGTGTTTCAGGGACTGTAAAACAGGAGGGAGAAACTCAGATCTATGTTGGAATCTAGTGGTTCCTCTGGAGATGGAGACCTCTTTCAGACTTTTCAGTTTCTGCGTCTTTATTTTTATGTTTCTTGCTTACTGTTTGGGATTAAATCAGTGCACACTCAGGTTCAGTTAAACATCACTTAAATGTTTGTGTGTATTCCACCATCAGAAGCTCCTCAGCTCCTCTTTCTGCTGCTTCTTCCACCTCAAATTTGATTTTGTGCCCCTGTGGGTGCAGCTTTTGCCTCCATGGCTGCCCGGGAGGCTTCAAAGAGCTTGACAGACAGAGAGGAGAAAGAGGAGGCTCCACCCCTGCTTTAGAGGAGGCGGTGCAGACGGTAAAACCAGAGCTGGAGTTTGCTCTCGCGTGACCCCGCTACTGCCCAGCTGACTTACATGTAGATCAGAGCAGGAAGTAAAGCCACAGCTTAGGGTCATCAGGTCCTCAGCATTTATTTTAGGAAAGTTTCCAGCCTGCTGAAGGGAGAAACCTGCTCCAGAATATAAAATCCATGCTTCAGTGTCCAAAGTTGGAAGACTGAAACTGCCAGAAAAGGGAAAAAAATTATCAAAATAATAATAAATAATAGATAATAGATAATTAAAAAACAAAATAATTGCAAGTATATATGTGTATATGTATATGTATGTATATGTGTATATGTATATGTATGTATATGTGTGCGTGTGCGTATTCTAATTCATTATTCATTGTTGCAAAAAGGGGGCTGTACTTCAAAAGGTTATGTAAATAAAAGAAAAAAGGGAAGAAAATCTAAATTTAAACAGGAAGGTAAATAAATGCAGGTATTATTTAAAATGAAACGCATACAGGAGCAAACCAAATCGGAAGCATTCATTTATGTGAAATTTGATAAATTAATTAATAGCCATGAATGTTTTTTAATTTTTTGTTGTTGTTGCATTTATATTTGTTATTTATATATTCATTAACACATTTATTTTTTTTATTTTAGTACTTTTGGTCCTCCATAAGAAAATCTTAATGCCATCCTGTTTGTTTTTCATATTGCAGGACAAAAGAATTGTATTACAAAAATAGAGATAAACAAGCTTCAATGGACAAACCAATAAAATAAACACAAAAGTAAAATAGTGAATAAGTGAATTAACACCTAAAATGTCAATTAGTATATTTTTTATGAATAAGCTGTTGCATATATATATTTTATTACTTCATTCTTTCTTTCTAATTTGGGATTTTCAGTCCTCCTTAAATGTGTTTGAATGAGTGAATAAATAAACTGTTTGCACTTAGTTTTTCTTTAAATTGGAATTTAATTTAATTCAATTTTTTGGTTTGTTTTTATTTTGGCAGCTTCAGGCCTCCATATATTTTAGCCATAGTGAGGAGAAAAGTGTCCTTCTCAGTGTTGGTGCCGCTAACAGAGCTTCTAAAATAGCCCAGGCTCTGCTGTAAGAGTAAATAATAAACACGTGGTTTAACACTCCGGCTCCTGTGAGGTCTCCGCACCGTGTTTCCCCATCATCCTTTGCTGCTGCCGCTGGCCGGTGTTCAGTGTGTGTCTGTGTGTGTGGAGCGGAGATCGCTCAGAGTGCAGCGGAGGACGGTGCGGTGGCTGTCCGGTCCGGTGTTTACTGTCGGCGGGTTAAAGTGTGAGCGGAGGTCCGGATCTTCAGCTGGAAATTCAGCGGCATTTGGAGCACAAGTGAAGCGGGTTTGAGGAGCGAGAGGCCCGGCTGGCTGCTGCGCGGCGCTGCGGGGGATGTGCGCACACAATGGGAGACCGTCCGGGACTCGAACAGCGTCTCCCCGCCCGGCTTGGTTTGTAAAGACACCGGAGCTGGAGCCGGGACTCAGCGCGGAGTGAGGACCTCCTCTGACCGGGCAGGACGCCTAAGACACCGGGAGGAGCTCAGCTGCGAGCCCCGTGGGAGCCGCGGAGGACGCGCCTGTGTGTCGTGAATCCCGCTGGGATGAACCCCGAGTGTCTCCTGCGTTCCAAACCGCTGTTTACACATCTGGATGAAGAGGAAAGCCTGGGTTTGGAGCTGGTTTATGGAGTTAATGCATGTTAGTTTACTGGATTTACCCGCAGACCCATCAGCAGCCTGCAGAGGTTAGTGCTCAGAGGATAAAACTAAAGGAGCAGTTCACAGTTTCTCTTTGAATCCGAATATTTTAAAGTAAAGGAGCAGTTCACAGTTTCTCACATGAGCTTTGAAGGAGGCGATGTACCTGCTGGACAGTAGCAGCTCTGAGAGGATGGAGAGAGGAGCTCCTCAGAGAAAGACTGTGTACCGGATCTCACTCACGCTGGTGAAGAGGGAGAGCTTAGAGGATGAGGACTCGGTGCCCCGGCGGGCAGAGAACCCAAAGGTGGGCGCCTTCAGGCATGAGGGGTCGGCAGAGGTGCAGCGGGGAGGTCTGCTGGAGCAGCTGAAGGAGGTGGAGGACGAGTCGGAGGATTTCTCCTCTTCCCACGGCTACATGCGGAACTTTAGGACGTTCAGCACGGGCCAGCTGGAGCTCGGCAGGCTGAAGATCTGCCGGAAGCAGCTGCTGCAGCGGGGCGCCAAGGCCACCAGTCCGCTGGCGGAGCCCGGGCAGGAGGACGGAGGCGAGCGGGAGGTGGAGGAAGCACCACAGGCGCTGGTGGAGAACGGTGGTGTTGGCGAGAAGAAGAAGAAGCTCCTGAAGGCGAAGAGCGTGGAGGAGCAGAGCTCGGAGCCCGTGAGCAGCGTCGGGAAGCTGGCCCACTCTAAAAGTAACGGGGCGCCGTCCACAGAAGGCCCCCCGGAGACTCCACCTCCTCTGAAGCGCCCACCCGGACTGCTGCGCCGCAGCTTCAGCTTCAGGCACTGGAGCGGTGGTGAGCTGCTGCGCCTGCGGGCGCTCTCCAAAGACAAACACCACAGCAGCTCCGGCTGCATTGGCCAGGACGCCGCAAAGAATGACGAGCCGGCTGCGCCGCTCCCCACAGCCCGCCTCCTCGACCCCACCAGAGAGAAGAGCAGGACACTGGAGGTCGGCGCCGTCCTCAACAAGACAGACTCCATGTCCGAGCTGAGCCGCTGGGAGAGGGCGCAAGGCAGCAAGAACCGCACACTGGACAACAGCGACCTGCTCCGGCTGGCGGAAGAGAAGGACGCTGCCGGGGCAGCAGGTGGAGGCTTCCTGCTGCGGGGAGGTGGGGGACGCTCCAGCGAGCGGCGCCTGGTTCGCTTCTTCAGCGGGATCTTCTCCAGGAGGGACGGTGCTTCCACGTCCACGCCGGTGGGGAGCCCTAGCACCAACAGGTCGCTGCGCCGCAGCCGGAGGACGGCGCTGTCGCAGTCCAGCACGGAGAGCATGAACGGAGGCAGCGCTGACGGTAAACACGTGACCACAAGGGTTTGAGTGTGTGGATGTTTGAGTGTGAAGTGTGTGTTTGTTTTAAACAGCAGGGTGGTGTTTGGTTGAGACTCTGCTGCTGTTTGTCTTTCATTACTCGGAGCTCAGCAAATTCAACACGAGGCAGAGCGCCATCACCTCCATCCAAAGCATGGTGAGACAGAAGCCAATGAAGGGTTAAAAATGTCAGACAGGAAGTAGGAACAGGGAGCAGTTTGACTTTTATCTGCAGCATCCTCTTTCCATGGAGAGGGGACGAGTGGAAAACATGACAGATGAGAGGAAGTGCATTAGTTGTTGTTCTCACAGATGGATGTTTTCTCCATCAGCCTCTGTCCTCTGCAGAGGAACCTTAAAGGCTCCATAAATGAGTCCGTGCAGGACCACAAAGACTAAACACAGAAACAAACACATAAAGCAGAAATCATTTGTAGCTGTCTCGGCTGATGCAAGGTTTGTTTAGAGGCTTTTATTCTGAAGGAGCTCTGTTTTGTCCTGTTCTTAGGGTCTCTGTGACCTTTCCACAGGCGTTGGGTTCTGCAGGTCTCTCAGAGGTGGACTAACAGGTTTAGAGTCTGATCACACAGAGGAGGTGGGGGTGGGTGGATGGTTGTGGTGGTGCAGGGCATGGCTTCACATGTTTGAGATTCCTGAGGCGTTAACCCCCCCAACCCAGCGAGCTGCTAGATGACGGCGTCTGGCAGGTAAGCTGTTGTTTCTGCAGACGACCCGTTTGTCCTGAGAGAAGTCCTGAAACTGGAGGCTGAAGTGTGGCTGTTCACACCTTCAGCAGTGTGGGAAAACCTTTCAAATTAAAATAACTAAAGGCAGCAGAACAATTAAATGCTGCTTTTCTCATTGTTCCCTCACATTTTGCAGATTAATCAAGAAAATATCTGTCAGCCTGATTTCTTACTTTGTTACTTTTTCTCTTTCATGTTCACACTGACCAAGAAAACCTCAGCAGGGAGGCCTTTATTTTGAAGTTCAACGTTCAACTTCTGTTTCTTTTGGTTTTTGAATGACTTGATTCTCTCTTCTGGCAGCGCGTTCAAAGGTTTACGCCTCCGCAAGACGAAGGCAAGCCAGGCTTTTAACTCTTAGTTTGAAGGCACAAAGCATCGCGTTTAAAATGCTGCGGCGCATTTTAACAACGGCTCCTCACCGCAGAGCGCACACACTCTTACGGCTTGTGTTTAACATGCTGCACGCGGCTTTCAGGCCAGCGTTCTGTCAGTTTTGAAGTTTAAAAAAAAAAGGCTCAGTGTTCCTATCAGAAACACCGCCGCGCTTTGGTGCTCATATTGGTTGTTTAGCATGCCGTGCTACACAGTAATATTAACAAATTAATTTTATTTATATAACACCAAATCACAACAACAGTTGCCTCAAGGCGCTTTATATTGTAGGTAAAGACCATTCAATAATAACGGAGAAAACTCCAACAATCACATAACCACTTGTGAGTAAGTGCTTTGGCAACTGTAGGAAGGAAAAAACTCCCTTTTAACAGGAAGAAACCCCCAGCAGAAGCAGCCTCAGGGAGTGGCTGGATGATGATGATGATACTAATAATAATAATAACCAGGAACGGCGCATTTAAAGAAAATAATCTGTGTTGTTTAATCAAATCACTTTTATTGTCACATCACATGTGCAGGTACATTGGTACAGTACATGTGAGTGAAATTCTTGTGTGCGAGCTTCACAAGCAACAGAGTTGTGCAAAATACAATAATGTAAACAAGCAAAATACAAGAATGGCTACATCTGAAACTAATAAATATATGTACAATATATAATAGTATATGCATTTCTGGATGTGTATACTAAATATTTTTCTGTGTGTGTGTGTGTGTGTGTGTGTGTGTGTGTGTGTGTGTGTGTAAGTGTAATTTGGCTAGACTCTTAGGTCTAAATGAGCTTCTAGCATCGACATACATGCTTCTCGTTGGGTGTTTGGCTTCATTAGCTCCACACTAATCATAATAACCAGAAGTGCTGTAAATGATTTAGAAAATGTTGTTGGGCTCTGCGCTCTTTTAGTCCATGTTTCGGTCTGTTTGAGGTATGAAATGTGGTGAAATGTCGACTTCACAAGCTCATGTTACCTTTTTTTAAGATTCCATGTTCTCCGTAGTAATCATTTTAATAAGAATAATAACTGTAATTAGTGTTTAATAGTTAGGAAATAATGTGTTTGGACGCTGTGAGCGACAGCTTCCTCGTCTTGCTCTGACGTGCCACTCTAATCTCTCTAGTCGATCAGTTTTTTCTTGTCATTTGACTCAACACCTGTATGCGCTTACCTCATCCTGCTGCTGCGTCCTGATTGGGTGATTTCAGAGCACCTACTCATCAGTGTACAGAGGGGAACTTTTTTTTTTTTTTCTGTCCGAGGCCAGGGATTGTTGTCTGATAAAGACGGCCCCTGACCTCGCTGTCTTAATGGACTCGACCGGTGTGTGTGTCTGTTGGGAGTAAATGTAGGGGAATGTGTGTGTGTGTGTGTGCGTGCGTGTGTGTGTTTGACCTACATCCGCAGCCATGCAGAAGTAATATGGGCTGTAAAAATGCACACACTCAGTCTTGGATGCCAATTACTGCGTCTACGTTTGCATCAATTTATCTGCTTTTTTCTTTATCTTCCCAACACACACACACACACACACACACACACACACACACACACACACACACACACACACACACACACTCGTGATTCTTCAGCAGCTGAAGCTCCTCCAGATGAGTCGAGCTGTTTCTCAGTTATAGCTTTGATCCTCCTCTCTGCTTTGCCTCCATACATAAACCTCTCACACACACACACACACACACACACACACACACACACACACACACACACACACACACACACACACACTCACTCACTACAATGGGTATAATAGGGAGAAAATCCTATTAGAGGAAATGCTGCAGCAGGGAGCAGAGATGGAGGGATGATGGAGAGATGACTCTTCTCCTTCCTTACTTCCTTCTCCTCATTTCTCCTTTTATTTTTATTTTTTTCCTTGCTCGTCTCCTTCTCTTTATTTGACATCATTTTCTGTTTCCTTCCTTAAAGTGTCACCTGTTCGCTATCCTAACTTTGCCTCGTTTGTTCTACATTTCTTCTCTTTCTGTAACTCCACTTCTTCTCCTTTCTTACTTTTCCTTACCTCGTTTTCTTTTCTTGTTTCCTTTTCTCCTTGCTAAATTCTCTCCTCCTTCATCCCTTCATTTCATCCTTCTTTTCTTTCTTCATTCCTTCACCTTTCCATCCTTCCTTGTTTCCTTCTGTCCTTGCATGCTAGTCTTGTGTGCTCCTAATTTAATTCCTTCTTGTTTCCTTAACTCCTCCTTGAATCTTTTTCTTTTTTCTTCCTTTCCTTAACTCTTATTTCTTGTTTCCTTTTTATCAATCTTCCCTTCATTGGGTCCTTATTTCCTTCTCTTTTTGCCTTATGTTTTTCATTCCTTTATCCCTCCATTTGTCTTTGCTTGACTCCTTTTCCCACCTAGCTTTCTTTCTTCGTTTGCCCAGTTTTTCCTTTTTTCTTTTAATTTCTTTCCTCAACTTTTTTTCAGGTCCTTTTTTTCTCCATCCTCTGGTCTGCTTGTTTCTTTCTCACTGCCTAATTTCCTTCATCTGCTCCTCTTTCCTTTCTTCTATTTATTGTGTCCTTGCTTTATTTTCTTTCCTTGCTTCCTTCCTTGTGTTCCTCTCCTTGATGAGTTTAGTGAACTCCAGACAGAAAGAAGATGTTAGATTTGATCCTGAAAGCTCCATTTACTCCATTTGTCCATGCTGAGGTCAGTTCGCAGGCCATTCAGTCTTTAAAGCTGGCTCAGTTTCTTCTCACTTAGGTCCAGTAAAGAGCATTATAGTCCATGATACAGCTACACAGAGCAGGTTTAATTTGAGTTTGTTCTGCAGAGCCGAGGAAGCAGAAGTGGGCCAGATGCTGTCCTGGTTCTGGGTCTCCGGCGGGGACTCTGGCTGTATCATTACTGCAGGCGGGTCAGGCCGGCGGAGTGTGGTGTGTTAAAATAACCGGACCCGAGTGTGACTTCAGGCCGCGGCCTGGAAACCATCAGCCTTCTTTATTTTTAACAGCACTCGCACCAGAGTCTGTGAGGAAAACTGCATTTAACAGACAGGACTCTCTGTGTTTCACAGCTGCAGAGACAAGCTCTTCCCTCTTTTCTCTGCAGTGTTTTTAAATAACTGCATAAGCATGTGACGGAGCTGTTCGCTCATTAAAGAGCTCGGAGACGCGTCGATGTTGTAACACTGTTTTCACTGCTAACCTTCAGTGTTAGAGCAGCGACGCCTTGGCCTTCTGCCGCTCCCTCCTCGCTGGCAGCGTATTAGCTGGCTGCTGTGTCGCCTCAGTGCTGGAGGTTGTTCAGGGGTCCTGCTTGTCCTCCTCCTCACTTCCTCTTCAGAGCCAAGTTGGCCCGTGTGGCGAGGCTTTGTGGCCTCTGTGAACAGAGCCGTGAAGCAGCACGGTCCACCTGTGTGCAATGAAAACCATTGATCACAGAGCTGACAGCTGATTTGTCATTGATTGTGTTAGTTTAAACCAGACGTGACCTGAAGGTCCTGCTGATGTTCACCACGTTTGCCTGGATCAATATCAGCCTGGTCTTTTCCTCACTGAGCAATATGACCTATTAACTTATTATCGGCATGGGATCAGCAGATACCAAAAGCTGAGGTGTTAGAGATGGAAAAAGTTGGAGCTTTGCATCCCTAACTTAAGCATATAAAGCCTCAAATGGTCCTGGGCCCGGTCACACTGCAGTCTTTATAAAATCTCGATTTATTTCTTACTAAATTTAATGTGGCCTTCGTCACTTTAATGGTCAATATAATAAACGTCTAGAGTCTAAGTGGTTAATAAAAGATCAGTAATGGTTTTCAAATGGACCAAAATCCAAAGGTCGTGGTGCTTGGTGTGTTCCTAATATTTTGGCTCTCTTGTATTTTAATAGATGATCATTTTGTGTTAGACTGCACACTCCTCAGGCTTCTTCATATCAGTTACTGGCTGACTGAGCTTAGCTTGTTTGTGTCCTGTAGTCCACGACTGGCCCAGTGACGTTGGCGTGCCGGTTGGAGTCCCACCCCTCCCCTCCCTGCAGCTTACAGCTCTTACATAAGGCTCAAATCCATCCGAGGACGCTCGCTGTTATGCTCTGAATCACCCCTCTGATACGCAGCATCAGCAGCAGAGCGAGCCAAAGTTGAGATGCATCCGGGACGGCGGTAACGCCTGATGTAACCACGCTGAAACAAACACCTCCTCCTCCGTTCTTTAGAGAACAAAGGGAGCAGAGCAGCCGAATTGATGAGCTAAAGATGCTAATAAACCTGGAATCAGTTTACAGACTGGTCTGTGACTCAGACCAGTTCTTTACTTCACCTCTCCCTCCAATGCTTTTTGTCTTGAGTTAAATTGGGACATTTTTTTTAGTCTTGGCACTAAAACGAAGAAAGTAAATAAAACCGTTTGGGTTCATTTTCATTAGTCTTCTATCTTCCTGTCAGAACACACCCAAAAATGTTGTTTCCTAAATTCAGTACAGCCTTAACAAACTGAAGTGGTTTCTGAAAGGATTCTTGTCAAACATTAATAAGCAAACAGATTTTTATTCTGCAGTCTGAATCCTCACGTCAGTTTAAAGTTTAGTGTCTGTATCTGATTGTTGCCTGATTGTGTGTAGTTTTCAGTAGCTAAAAATAAGAAAAGCCTAAAGATGAGTCATTTTGTAGACAGACAAGTGGATGTCGAGAGGGAAGCAGATTCACACATAAAGATGGAAACGTGGCTTTTTTGGCAGAGTGCAGAGTGTTTTGGCCTCTGTACAGAGTGACTCCTACACGTGGATTTCACTGATTGTTGCTGTGGATGATTGCTGATGGTTATTTGTGTGTTTCATCCTTTGGCTTTTCATTTTTGTGACAGATCCAGGAGAGAAGGACAAGTGCTGCCTAAGCAAAAACCTTAGACTGTGAGATTTCCATCAGTAATGGGAACATCTAAAAGTTCATGTGTACTGTAAGCCAATGCATACAGATTTAAGGTTTGACTCTCATCATCCACTGAAGCACAAACTGGGTGTCATCAGGACGCTACAACATAGTGCGAACACCATCCCCACAGACAGAGCGGTCAGGGAAGCAGAAGATTACATCAAGAAGGCCCTGAGTAAATGTGGTTATCCCAGCTGGACTTCTGTCAAAGCTGGGAAGGCGCCTAAAGAAAGGACAACTGCTGCCTAAGCGAAAACCTGTAGTGATCCCGAATGTGTCAGGAGTATAGGAACAGTTAAGACGCATTTTCTCTAAACACATTATGAGTTGATAGTCTAAATATTTTGTGGACATATATGTAGTCACTGATGATGAAAACATGAACAAGATCATGACTGCGTCTCCTAGAGTCTGCATTCCTGTACATCCAAACGGCGTGACCTTGGCCTAGATTACTTGAGTTTAGTCACCAATGGCGAACCCTTCCACACCTTTTTAAATGAATGAAAAACTACTCAGAGTTGGTAGGAGCAGGTCAGGGTGGCTGATGTGCGTGTTCAAAACACAATAACTCTCACCAGAGACCAATGCCTACATCCTGGTGTCCTTTCTGAGGTCCGGGCTGTAAAAGTGTCTCTGTGAAGGTTCGGAAAAGGCAGCGCTTTCATCATAACCTATTTGCAGTCCCATCAAGAGGATATTTTGGGGGGAAATGTAACCTTATGCTTTTTTTTTTTTGAGGAGATAGAGGTGAAGGAGGAGGACGTGAGGAGGCAGTGGGAAAAATCTGAGTGTAAGAACGTGTCAAAGTGTGTCAGAGTGAGCGTTAGATGAAGGCTGGAGCGCAGTTTAAGGCTGTTTGTTTCCAGGTGAAGTTCCTTCCCGCCCACACTTCTGTCTTTATTCTGCAGCCTCCGCCTGTAGTCTGGCTGATGGGGGTGAAGGTATTATGTTTGCTCTGACAGCGCTTCAGTTAAAGAGCTGTCTCACTGTAGAGAGCATTTCATTACAATGAGAATACTGATGCACTTCAGCCATTTAATACCTGCTGTAATCCTCGACTGCTAGACAAACATGTGGTGTGTTAATAGGCTCGAGTTACGTCTTTCCAGTCCTTATGTAAAGATTATTCAGGTAAACTGAAGCTACTGTAGTGTGTAAGATCAAACTGCTACTCCCCTTAATTAATGAGCAGCTTTTGTTAATGAAAGAACACTCGGAGCCTTTTACAGCCTCTCAGACGTGTTTGTTTCTGTTTTGGGGCCTAAATGCACAGACGCAGCATCGTTGCTCTGATTAAATGAACTCCTGACCATGAGTGTGTTTCAGAGTGTGTGTGCAGCAGTTTGTAGCCGGCGGTATGACGGCGGCTTTATTTGATTTGAGATGAGGATGAGAGCGGCCGGCGTGCTGCCAGCCAACCAGCACTCTGTGTGTGTGTGTGTGTGAGAGATATGGGGGATGGTTGTGTTGGACTGATTAAAAGGCTGATATTTGGGTCAGTGTGTGTTTGTGTTAAGCCGGTGACAGTGAGTCTGACGAGCACTGCTTATTGATATTGAGTCTATTAATGGACTCTGTTCATCGATTAGGACTTTATTTCACCGTTGATCGGCTCACCGATGACGCAGCTCCGCCTCACAGCTCACTCTCACTGTGTAAAGTTGCTTTTTAAATAATTAATTTACTTATATTTATGTAATAATTCTCCACAGTGGGTCTCTTGGTGATTTCCAAGGTTTCATGTTGGACATCTTCAGATTTTTGAGGTCCAAACTGACATTTATATTAAAATCAACCAACATATGATACTTCCATATCCTGTCTGATCTAAATGAATTCATTTCAGTGGTCACTGAGACATAAAAACTGCATTTATAGCACCAGAAAGCTTTATAACTGTCATCAGTCAGCCCTGAAAACAGCTGCTGGAGGCTTCTCTCCTTTAAATAATGCCTTTGTCCAACGAGACGTTGCAAGAACTTATTTTGGACATAATCTGGGCAGCTGAAGGTCAGATTGGAGGGAAGCCACATTTGTACTTGTAATTACTGACGTTTCATTGTTTCAAATCATTTCAGTTGATTTCAACCTTGTGTTTCTCCCAGTAACAAGTATAAACTGGAATGCAAACCTCTGTTGTGAAAGTTCAGAGAAACTAGGAGTGGTACAAATGTTTGTCAGCACAAGATCCCAAGATTTATACTTATATTCCTGGACGTGACACCCCTCCCCTCTTTTATCAGCAATTTCCATCAGTCTGGGCTCATATCTACTAGAAATGGAAGATTTTCCAGGTTTAAAGCATGAAGTCTAAATTTATACACAGAAGTTTCTTTTTCTGTCACACCTGAATCCCAGGGCCCACCAGCAGGAGCTAGAGGCACATTTTGTTTTATAGCCACAAGCTTTCCAACTTGCACAAACCTTCTGTGTGACGTGCAGAGATCAGATTTAACCTTTTAACCAAAATGAAATTGCTCGACACGTCTTATTTAAAAAATCTGCCATAAATAAACCATCAGCTGTAAAAAGATCCTGCAAAAAAGAAAGAATTTTGTGGACTTCGGTGCAGCTGAGAAGTCATGACTGACACAGCCAAGACCAACAGACCAAATCTGTGAATTTTCTGTGCACCAGGCTGTGTTTACACACTGTATTTTAAGGAGGTATTCAGAGGACGTGGAAGTGAGAACAGAGCAACTAAAACACCTTTTCCCCTTATTTGTTTGCATGAGCAACACTTTTTATCAATGAACTGAAGTTCTTCCAGTTTAGAGGGTGAAATGTTCACATTTGGAGGCTTAAGAGCCAGTGAACTCCTTCATGGTGTCTAAGCTGAGGGTCCGGGTTGTCCGAGTATCTTTGCTCTAACAGTGAAGGAAGTGCAGCAGGTGAACATCTGTGTGTCTGTGACTCACATGCAAAGGTTCGTAAGCATGTGATCAGACCACAAAGAGTCCGTTGGACAGTTTTGCATAATTTCCCTGCTGCCTCCTTTGAGCGCAGGTCAGACGAGACCCTTCACAGTGTCACTGTGCTCCTGCAGGAGCGATGCCGATGATTAGCTCGCTCTGCGTCTCCATTTCTCAGGCGTGAACACAGCTGCCCTGTCAGAAAGAAACACACCTGCAGGCGCTGCATCTCTGAGACTCGTTTCACTCCAAAGCCTTGCCGTTGGGTCCCCGTGCCAGCAGCTCCGCTATCGCCGTGGCAACTTCCTCTTTGCCCTCCTGTGGCCTGGGGGAACAGCTGAGCGAGTGGTAACACACAAAGCTCTCTGTTGTCCGAGGCTCTGCAGGTTTCCGTGCCCCGAGTGGAAACCTCTGTGTTTTAAACCCAGCTTCTCTGCGATGGATCTGCAGACCCCCCGTCCCCTCCCCATCCCCGCCATCTCAAACCCACTAATAACACCCCCAATGCAGCATTGGTACACAGAACTGAGCAGCTTTGACAAGTCTGAGGTCAGCGGAGGGGGCCGGGCTGTAAGTGTAGATGATAATGATGATGTTGGAGGACAAACTGCTCGTATGTCAGCATATTTCCTGCTTTACAGTGCTGATGAAGGCACATTCAGTGTATTTAAAGCAGCGCAGCAGCGGTGCCCTAGGCGGACTCGGTTTTCTTTCTCGTCTTTTTACAAATTATTAAACAAAACTAAAGCAGTGACACATCATCACACAGATTCAGCTGCAGACACACAATAGGATAAGGTGAAAGATCTGATTCTGTTTCTTAGATATGAAACTTTAAGCTTTTATTGGTGTAAAATGTTGAATACACTGCAGTGTAACAGCACAATATACTCTTAAACTGATTTACATTTTAATGTTTGAATAATCGGATTTTCCCAGCCGGGGCAACACAAACACATTTCCATGTAAAGTGATCACTGAGCGAGAAGGTTTGAGGCAGCAGGATGACTTCTAGTTATTTCAGCAGCAATTTGAGGATATTTTAGCATCGATCTGGACCGAAGGATCAGATCACACCTTTGCTATCATCCCTTGGCATCCTGAGCTTCTCCGAGCTCCTCAGCCTCTCCCTGGGAACACACCGGGAACGAGTACTCGGTCATCGAGTCTCTAGCTGTTTGTGGCTGTGTCCGCATCAGACTGTACTCCAGGCTTCAGGCACCGGGTTATTTTGAGGTTAGCTTGTGTCAAAAATAGACCCAGTGCTGTTTCCAGAAATCAAAGAGTTGCTCTGGGTCTTTTCTAAAATGTGGATTTTGTTGAAGCCTCGTCTGGAGTGAACTTCATCAGTGCTGGTGTCTCAGTGATGTAGCACCCACAAATTTTGGACTGTTGGTAAAATTCGGCGACTTGTAGAGACAACCAGAATGTTGGGAGGTTCCCAAATTAAACTTTTCTCAACTAACGATTTGTTGATATACAAATAATGGAAATCGAAAAAATGCTGAACGTGCACTAGACTCCAACCATCAGCTGCACAGCAGTGCTCAACGTGCGAATCTCATCCCTTGTGTCCTCGATCTCACACTTTCGGACTCTCTTGACAGCTCGTGGCCATCGGTGAGCGTAGAAGTTTAGATCAGTGGGTAAACTGAAGCTTTGTACTCGAGCTAAGCTCCCTATACTAATGGAATATATTTTCAGCGTTTATCTGAACATAGAGAGAAAACACTGAGTTTCAGAGTTAACACAGCTGCAGGTTAACTGGGCTCCTTACATGCTTACATTCTCCTTCAATGATTCATGATACCAGTCATTCCTGAATGCTGGCTTTATTATTTTCAGGACTTTAACCGGTTTTGTCTCTGCAGGGAGAAGCCAACGACATTTCTTCCCCCCGTGCACGATCATGTAAATCATTCAGCAGCAAAGTTGGGACTGCCGTTTGCTTTGCGTCTTGCATGTTTTTGTACATTTGTAGAAGTTTTGTCAGCGTCAGCATGTGACAGAAAGCATGTGGGCGTTTTATAAAACCAGACCCGGCCTCTGTTCCCGCTCCGTCCTCTCAGGTTTTCCCGTCCTGCTAAAGCTCATCGTGTGCTGACCTCCGCCTTTTCTACCCTCTAAATGCACGTGTGTGCTTCTCTATTCAACTCGAAAATGTGTGCGACATGAGACCTGGGTGCTGACATGAATACTACTCGCACCAGAAGGCCATCGGGGTTGGAGGTCAGCTCCATCTAACCCCCGTTGCTTTCATGAAGTGAATAGAAATGTAGAACTTAAACCGTTTGCAGTAAAAGCGTTGAGCTGCTGAGCTGTAAAGATGGAAAACTGCCTGGTCATGACTGCACTTCAATCATAGAGGTTGCTGGTAGGGCTGGGCCATATCATACCGTTCACGGTAATACCGGTATAATGTTGGGCAATGATAAGAAAATGAAATATTGCGATAGAATCTGGGTAAAACACGCATGCGCAGTGCCTTTGTTTTTATACGCACATGACGGAAAAAGCATGGTGGCGACGGAGAATGAGAAGGGCGAAAGTGGATCGTTGAATGAAACAGATGAACCAGAATTGGTTTGTAAAAATGCTGCAACTTCAGTGGTGTGAAACTGGTTTAGCTTTCGTCCGTCAGGTACACAACAAAGCACTGTTTTTGGTAGAGCATGTTAGTGGGCCGTCGTTATTACCGTGCTTTTTGGAAAATACGGCACACTTAAAATCAATCCTTTGATTTTTCTGAAAATCGACAGTGCCCCTCATAATCCCGTGTGTCTTATGTATGAATTCTGGTTGTGTTTACTGACCTCAAAACGATTTTATGTCGTACACGGCGCTCAAAAATCTGTCAAATGTTTCAGTACGACTTTGTTAAGCTACGAACCCGGACTGCTTGATGGCTTGTCGGAGCATTACGGCTATCGTAGGCAGGCGCCTGGCGGAGTGATACGTACTGCGCTTCGACATAGTATTACCGTATTGTGTGTGTATAACCTCTTTTTAAGTTTTGTGGATATTCTACATGGTTATGCTGAGGATATGTCGGACAATTTCCACTGGAAATGCCTTTTGGTTAAACTGTCAGCAAGGAATTTGCATTTGCACTGTAAATTTTTTATATAACTTTAATGCACATAAAAAACAGCTGCTTGTTTAAGTGAAAATAGATTAATGTTTTGGGTTTTTTGCACTAATAAAGTTGTGGAGTTGTAAAGTATTTTGTCTAGTGTCAATTATATCGTCAGTTATATCGCAAATTTCCAATGTATATCGTGATAAATATTTTTGGTCATATTGTCCTGCTGTAGTTGCTGATTCAATTCTTGGCACCAAAAGGATGATTTTACATATGTCAGAGACCGAAGAAGTGTCCTTAAGCAAGGCAGAACAACAGATGTCTTGCTATAAAAGTTCCCATATAGTAGAGCTGGGCGATATGAGATTTTTTCATATCACGATATGTTTTTTTTTCCATTTCAGGCGATAACGATATCTATCACGATATAAGCCAAATAACTATATTTGTAAGATTTAAATGTGCCGTTTCTCACAAGTAAAATGTGAAATAATCAGCAGCTTGTTTTTATTTAAATATTTATTTCCCATAATAAGTTCAACAGGGTAGATGTACTTAAGGAACATGAGACTTTTTCAGATAAATAAAGGCAAATACTGCAAACTACACAAAAGGCAGCCGCTAAAGCGTTTAAGTTTCAAAATAGAACAAACGAAACAGACTAAATTGTCAAATCCACTTAGAAACAAAATATTAATTCTAAAAATAAATCTTAGTTTGTTTTACAGAAGAACAGACAAAACTGACTAACTTTTGTCAATATCAAATAAACTGAGAACTAAAAGGAAATTCTCAATCTCTCCTTGTTGTATAGCTGAGCTTTTCAAACAGTTTTAACGGTTACTTTAGTCTGACAAAAGCCGAATGACGAATTAGCGCTTCCAGTCAGAGACTGAGGCTACGTCCACACGTACACGGGTATTTTTGAAAACGGAGATTTTCCGTTTTCGTTTTAAAAAATAATCCCGTCCACACATAAAGGCAGAAATGAAGGAAAACGCTGCTATGAACATGCCAAAGCAGCAGGTGGCGCTAGATTCCTAACCGTGCAGAAATTTTGGCCAATCAGAAGTCTAGAAGCCTCGGTGGGAAAACGTAAACAAAGCTGGGGCATAGAAGCAGAACCGAGTCGTATGTGTGGAGGGACAGTAACTGTGTGTATATGTAAGCATTGAAACACTGCAGAGAGTAGAATTAACAGTAACAGTATTGTAGAAATTCATTTCACCGAAACAATAACGTGGTGCACAGTGTGACGCATGCACCAGTTTATTTATTAAGAATTTATTCGTAAATCAGGGTGGAAAATAAGTATTTGGTCAATAACAAAAATACAACTCAATACTTTGTAACATAACCTTTGTTGGCAATAACAGAGGTCAAACGTTTACTATAGGTCTTTACCAGGTTTGCACACACAGTAGCTGGTATTTTGGCCCATTCCTCCATGCAGATTTTCTCGAGAGCAGTGATGTTTTGGGGCTGTCGCCGAGCAACCCGGACTTTCAACTCCCGCCACAGATTTTCTATGGGGTTGAGGTCTGGAGACTGGCTAGGCCACTCCAGGACTTTCAAATGCTTCTTACGGAGCCACTCCTTTGTTGCCCGGGCGGTGTGTTTTGGATCATTGTCATGTTGGAAGACCCAGCCTCGTTTCATCTTCAAAGTTCTCACTGATGGAAGGAGGTTTTGGCTCAAAATCTCACGATACATGGCCCCATTCATTCTGTCCTTAACACGGATCAGTCGTCCTGTCCCCTTGGCAGAAAAACAGCCCCATAGCATGATGTTTCCACCCCCATGCTTCACAGTAGGTATGGTGTTCTTGGTATGCAACTCAGTATTCTTCTTCCTCCAAACACGACGAGTTGAGTTTATACCAAAAAGTTCTACTTTGGTTTCATCTGACCACATGACATTCTCCCAATCCTCTGCCGTATCATCCATGTGCTCTCTGGCAAACTTCAGACGGGCCTGGACATGCACTGGCTTCAGCAGCGGAACACGTCTGGCACTGCGGGATTTGATTCCCTGCCGTTGTAGTGTGTTACTGATGGTGACCTTTGTTACTGTGGTCCCAGCTCTCTGCAGGTCATTCACCAGGTCCCCCCGTGTGGTTCTGGGATCTTTGCTCACCGTTCTCATGATCATTTTGACCCCACGGGATGAGATCTTGCGTGGAGCCCCAGATCGAGGGAGATTATCAGTGGTCTTGTATGTCTTCCATTTTCTGATGATTGCTCCCACAGTTGATTTTTTCACACCAAGCTGCTTGCCTATTGTAGATTCACTCTTCCCAGTCTGGTGCAGGTCTACAAAACTTTTCCTGGTGTCCTTCGAAAGCTCTTTGGTCTTGGCCATGGCGGAGTTTGGAGTCTGACTGTTTGAGGCTGTGGACAGGTGTCTTTTATACAGATGATGAGTTCAAACAGGTGCCATTCATACAGGTAACGAGTGGGGGACAGAAAAGCTTCTTACAGAAGACGTTACAGGTCTGTGAGAGCCAGAGATTTTCCTTGTTTGAGGTGACCAAATACTTATTTTCCACCCTAATTTACGAATAAATTCTTTACAAATCCTACCATGTGAATTCATGGATTTTTTTTTCACATTCTGTCTCTCACAGTTGAAGTGTACCTCTGGTGCAAATTACTGACCTCTGTCATCATTTTAAGTGGGGGAACTTGCACAATCGGTAGCTGACTAAATACTTTTTTGCCCCACTGTATGTGAAGGGACAGTTTAAATGATCGTGATAAAGACTTTCAGTAAAGAGGTGATTAAACTGAAAGTTTTAAAAAGAGCTGAAGGGACTGTTGAGGTTGAAGTGTCAGCAGTGAAAAAAGTTGTGATGAAAGTGCTTTAAAGAGTAATTTGAAGTTTCAGGTGAAGTAAAACATCAGGATAAAGTTAGAGATTGAGAACCGAAAGCAGCTGAAGCATCAATTGAATCTGAATCTCTGAAGCTTCTGAGTCTGGAGCCAATGCTGGTCCCCGTATATATATGAGACTAGCAAAGTGTTGTTTGAGAGGAAGATCATTGCTAAAGGAAGTTGAAGTGGCAGGTCAAATGAATGTGATGAAAGAGTTTTAGGACTGATTTCTATATTAATAAAATTTGAAAGGAGTTGAAGAGCATCTTAAAGCTGCGTTTAGTTGTTAGCAGTGAAGGAACTGCAAGTGTTGCTGAAGTTTTGTAGGATTACTGAAGAAAGTTGGAAGTTTTAGTGAAGAGTTACAGATGCTTCGAGCTCAGATCACTTCCTCCAATCAGGATCAGTTCCAGATAACGTACTGAAAGGGGCTGAAGTGATTTAAGTGTCAGCATCTAAAACGTTCATAGGTCGGCCATAAAGCGACACGTCGACATATTGAAACACCCCTGGTCTGTTCAACCACGTCTGATCAAACAGTTTCAGGTTTCCCCTCAAACATTTGGCTCGACGACGCCTGGAAGCTTAACTTGTCTTTGTTTACAATCTCATCAGCTCTGTCCAATCACAACACGGCCTCTTTGTCTCGACTCGTCCACGGTTGGTCGCCTGCCATCGTCTTCCTGCCGCCACTTCCTGGTTTTCCCTCAGGCAGCTTTAATCAGATCGTGTCTGTGTGAGAGAGGGAGAGAGAGAGAGAGATTAACACACACATCTGGAGGAAATACTCACAATACCAGGAGATTTGTTTTTTTAATAAAAACCCCACAGTCATTAATCTCAGGTATGAAGGTTAAACGCACACACACGTTCGCGCTTGCTCTCTCTCTCTCTCTCTCTCTCTCTCTCTCTCTCTCTCTCTCTCTCTCTCTCTCTCTCTCTCTCTCTGTGTGTGTGCGTGTTTGTATCAGACTTTATCGTTTTCAGTGGCGCTTTAAAGTTGTTTTCTCCTTCATTTCCCCCTATCTTTCCTCCTTTTCCTTCATCACATCCTCTGGATATTGCTTATCTATTTTTATCCTGCTTTGGATCTCAGGAGAACTGTTTTCTTTATTGTAATCATTTTTTTCTGTAAACAATGTAAAAGCTCCTGATCTCAACATCATTCAGTCAGACTGGATTACATGTAGAGACAGAAGACCAAAGTTAAAGTAAAAACAAAACAATGTGAGATGCCAGCCTAAAGTCAAGTCCAAAAAAGCAGTCTTAGACCAAGCAATTGCAGAATTCAGAAAACACTCAAAAAGCAGTTGCCCCAAAACAAAATAACGTCAAAAATCGGAACAAAACCAGTCTGTAACCAGTTTAAAACAACTTTAGAATAAGATCAGGAGTCAGGCTAAAACAACTTCACAACGGGTAACTCCACATGTTTTATTCGGCAATTCCTAAATATTCCTCAACTGGTTTTAGGAGTGCGCAGAGGCATTTTTGTCTTCTCCTGGATTCAAACAGGAGGATCTTTCACTTGTTAGGTGAATGTGTAAACCACTACACTATGGAGCCACTTGTCAGACACCAAACTAACCAACCAACCAAAACCAGTGCAAATCAAGTCAGAAAACAGAACAAAACCAGATTAAAAGAACTTCACAAAACATCAGAAGCCAGGCTAAACTGGTGCAAACCAAGCCCAGGAAACAGTTTAAACCACTTTTTTTTTTAAAAAGAGTTCAAAACCATGTCAGAAACCAGTCTAAAACCAGTTCAAACCCAGTCTAAAACCAAGCCCAAAAATATAAGCCACAAAATAACTGTGGTCATTTTGTGACCACACAGCGATGTTGTCACAGTGCCACAAGCGGGTGATTCTGCAACTTAGCAATTTATGACCAAGTGATGTAATGTGTTTGCTGGGAATGCTTCTGTGTGTTATATATTTAGGTATCCTCCAGTATGGATGGCTTTTCCTGTGAAACTCTGATTTACTGGCTCAGGATCCAGTGTGGGTACACCTCCTATCCTTCCTCCTTTCCTTCCTCACCACCATCCTGGGGTTTTATCCAGCTCAGAACAGGCTTTGGGGATGACCGCAACTGCTCCGCGTATACTTATGGCAAAGACTCTGTTACCTCTCTTCTTCCTACATCCCTCCTGTTCCTTCATCACCACCTTCTCATCCTTTCTTTGCTTCCTCTCCCACCTCCCTCTATCTTCCCTGCTCCCACGCTCCTCCCCTCCCTACATCCTTCCCCCCTCTAATGATCTCTTTGGGATGGCGGCAGCAGCCTGCAGGCCTGAAACCTGAGCAGTCAAACTCGGGGGATTTTGAGCTCAAATGAAAAATGTGGAAACCCTAAAGCACCTCTTATGAAAGCTGTCGACTCTGCTGACTAACGAAGAAGAATTTATCTGAATCTGCTCGGTTTTTATTAGAAAATTCAGTGGCGTGTCCCTTTAAGGGTGGATACGTCCTGCAAACACGAGGAATAACTGTTTGTTTTGGAAAATAAATGTAGTTGTTCATCAAAGGACAGAAACAAATGTGTGTGTGTGTCTGCGTGTGAGCAGGTGTGTCCTTACCTGTCAGACAGGTTTAATTAGCGGTGACACATGCAAACACACAGCTGTCCTCACCAAACTTGCGAGTGAGGGTTCAAATTGAAAAGCACCTTTACTACTCTGACACTTTTGAATAATGTAGCTCATCACAGCTGGAAAAACAAACGGAAACAGAAGCACGTGCAGGAATCCATCAGTAGATATCAATCCAAACTTTATACACACAGGAGCTTTAGCACAACTTTAAAGGTTTAAATTTAACGCACAGCAGCAAATATCGGAAAAGATATTAAAAACAGCATTTAAACCAACAATTGAGTTAAAATACAGCCAACAAAACACTAGAAATATTTCCAAAATATTGCTTTTTCTTGACATAATTTGAATATATCTAACCTTGCAGCCCCTTATTTCCCAGCTACTTTAAAGGCTCATAAAGCCAGTTTTTAGAGACGTTAAAGGGGCTGTAAATAGTTCTCTTTTTTAACGTAATTTCTTCCACATGTGGCTTCATTTGTCACAAGAAACGGGCGTTTAGTGGGTCTCCTGCAAATAAGGAGTATTTACTGCTAGTTATAGTTCCTGGATTAATTGTTTGGTCTCTGTAACAATGCTGGAAAACAGTGGAAAGTATTTTCCTGCTTGGTTTAAAGCTACTTTCTAAAAGGTTTATTATCAAATAAAACAAATAAAAATCAGGAAATGCCACAGACCTGTGTATAAAAATGGAAGTAGCCACTGTGATGCAACCTATTGGTTTGCAAAGCCTCGGTATTAGCGTTTTGGTGTCTGTGATATTGTTGGGGTTTTGTGACCAATTTTTTGGATAAGCTGCCCACAGACTTCTTGGAAGGTCTGTTAGTGGAATTAACCACATCTTAATTACTTAAAACCGTTTTGGTTTTAACCAGATTGTAATAACATGATATCCATCTGTGTTCACTCTAAGTTTGTTACATTTAGTGAGCCTTATTTCTTTAATTTAGCTTTCTTTTTTTTTTTTGCTCTATGGGAAGTTTTGTTTTGTAGTTTTGCTTTTTATTGAGCAGAAAATGAGCTTGATAAATCTGGTTATCTTGCTTCTCTTCACCCCTGCAAAGCTGGGGTGGTACATATTTAGGGCGGGTGTAACTCAGGAGGTAGAGAAGGTCGTTTACTCATCAGAAGGTTGGTGGTTCAATCCCTTATTACTGCTGCAGTCAGAATACCAAATATACCTTGGGCAAGATACTAAACCCCAGGTTGTTCTCTGATGAGTGTGAATATTCGTGAATGTTGGATAGAAAACATTTAAGCATAGGAAAAAAAAATTATATGAATGAGGCATATTGTATAAAGCACTTTAAGTGCTCAGGTAGAGTAGAAAGGCATTTAAAAATAAGTTGTCCATTGTCATTTACCATTAATTAGGGGTTTATCTGGGAAGCAGAAAAAATTAAGTAGATAAACTCAAGTGTTACTTGAATGCTTCTCTTCACCTCTGCAGACCAAGGGTGTTACATTAATTGGGGGTTCACCCGGGATTGTGATTGATCCCATAGAAAAACTGAACAAGGCAAGTAGCTGTAAACATAGACTTTATTTCACCCTGTCCAAGGAAATGAACTTACCTGTTATTGATCTTCTTGCTCTTATAGTGACAGCCCAGTCGCTGCTAACCAGGTAGCCTGAGTCCTTCCTTTCATTCAACTGCCTCTCTGGATACCTGATTTTAAAACAGTATTTCCCTGACACCAGAAAAATTGAACTCTGTTGAGCTAATAATTATCAGTGAGTCTTCTGGTTGTTTTCTTAATTAATCCATAAGTTGGTTAAAAACCCATTCTGAGTTTAGTTTTGTGGTTGTTTGGTTTTTATTTATGGCTAGATTTTCCCACCATCTTTCCCTAAAGTCATGTCAAACCAAAGCTAAAATACAAAAAAAGGGCTTCTGGGACACAACTGTGTATATAGAACAATCTGGGCAAGAAAAAAATAATGGAGCCGGTGCTGTATTTTATGATGTATTTAGATTTATTGGGTTTAAACAGGGCAGTGCTACAACAGAGAGCTCATTTTAGGCTTTGTGTAGTCCAAACATTTAAATTTTTGGCTGCAGTTCTTTGTTGAATCTGACGGCCGAACTCCAGATGAAGTCAGAAAGACAAAGATGATGGTGCAGACAGCAGCAGGAGGAGGAGAAGACAAATGGCATGAAGGGCGAACACTGCGATAATCTGATGTTGTGTGTGACTGATGAGCCGGCGCTACTCTGATTTGTCACAGTCAGACGACGGTTTAACCCCCAACACACACACACATACACACTCCTATAGACATGTACACCCTGCCCTCAGGCTACAAACAGCGCTCCACCCATGATCCCCGCGGTGTGTGCATGTTAAGACAATGGTGTCATTAGTGTATTTGCAGCAAAGATCATCTATTCATGGCTGCTTCACCCGTTTTCAGTGTGGCTTAGAAGAAGTCTCAGTTTAGGAGTCTCATTCTAATGCGAAAATCAAGCAAGCAAGCCACACATAAACAGAAATATCAGTTTTCACACAGAATAATCTGATAAGTATAGAAAAAAAAAAACTTCTGGTTTTTAATCTTCACTCTGATCTGACATGAAGCTGGTAAAAACTCCACAGGAGGAGGAAATATTGTGTGATGAAAGCGTGTCAGCGTCCTGTCGAGTAAACAAACCACACACGAGTTTTGTTTACGAGTGCTGGTGGGCTTGTGGTGGACGCCAAGTCAAACAAACAAGAGACCTAAGACTACAGCAGACGCAACGTTTCCACCTGAAGGAGCGTGGTATGGAGGGCCAACACAGCCAGAATCAAAGTAAAATAAAGGAATGGTGAAATTAAAAGAAATATATGCCCAAAATTTTTCTTTATTTTCTCTTTACTTATTTACTTAATTACATGCTTTAGCATGAAGTGCCATTAAATGCACCAAAAAAGTGACATAAATATATTTATTAACTTTATAAAATGTTCCATGTATTCATATAGTTCACCTATAAGCTATAGCTGTAACTGAAAGTACACACTTTGAATCGATGCCCCCTCCTAATGCTTGTAATATAATGCTTTATCTCTTATCCCCCCCCCCCCCCCCCCCCCCCACACACACACACACACACACACACACACACACACACACACACACACACACACACACAGCATTTTGGCAGCTTAGACCCTCCGTACAGAGGAGAGATTACCTGGGTATTGTTGACATGTTTGTCAAGTTTTTATTGTGTAAGTGGATTCTGAGCTGACCTCGGGGTGTTTCCCAGCTGACGTTAAAACTATAACTAACACCGCTGCCGTCAAAGACATCACGTGTGGTGTTTGACAGCTCAGGAATGTGACTCCATGAAAAATCTCCAGTGAAGCTAGATTTACATGCCTGAAATGTCAATAAGGAGGAGTGACGCATGATCAGCAGGTTAAACCTGGGTTCAGTCACAGCTATTCCTTATTAACGAGACGTTTTTTCTCCATTTTGTGAAAAGGCAAATAAAAAATAAGTCTGTCTGTTTTTTTCTTTTTGTGTGTGAATGGTTTGGTTTAATAAAGCTGGCGTCTTCACAGTCTGGAAGTGAAAATCAGTTTTCAGTCGTCTGTAATCAGGCTCTTAGATTGGCTGCTTTTTCTTATACTTATGTAGAAGTTAATTTAAAAAAAAGAATGCAAAGCTAATCAGTTTATCAACCAAATAATCAATTATTAAAACCAATTTAAACCATATTTGTTTTGTTTCACTCCACAGTCAGAACAAATAAGCAAACAAGCAGCAGCTGAACAAACAAACATGCCAGACTTCATCAGAGAAACGACTGAAATGCTGAACCTGTACAACCAGTTAAAAAAAACAGTATATGGAGGACCCAACTTTCCAAAGTAAAAATGATAGACTCCTAATTAGAAATCACAAGCAAACGTAGGCATTTGCATATGCTTTCTAAATGAAAACATTTCATATGGTGTAATTTATCTGTTTTTTGTCTAGGCATCTTTTTACTCTGTACTTAAAAAAACCTAACTGCAGTCATTTTTTTCTAAAGCATAGGTGTCAAACTCTGGCCCGCGGGCCAAATTTGGCCCGCAGCCTAATTACATTTGGCCCGCGAGGCCATACCAAATTACTATTAGAGCTGGCCCGCCGGTCTTATACAGCGCATGTACTGCTAATACTACAACTCCCAGAATGCTCTGTTGGCGTTTTGGCGCGTCAGTCAGGACAGGACCCATTAACACCCTCTCCTCTGTTGACTGTAGTCATAGCAACCGTGCGAATACTGCCGCGCTACCTCTCCCAAAATGGCGAAAAGAAAGAACGAAAACAGGAGCTTTCAGGACAGGTGGGAGACAGAATATCTGTTTACCTATGTAAAAGACAGACCTGTTTGTCTTGTATGTGGAGCTCATGTGGCTTTAACCAAGGAGTACAACATTAGACGACACTATGAAACGAAACACCAAGAGAAGTACAAGGACCTGGACATGACTCAAAGGCGCCGGAAAGCAGAAGAGATGAAAAGAACTTTTGTTTCACAACAGACTATGTCCAAAAAAGCCATATCGCAAAGTGAGGCTGCTGTAAAGGCTAGTTTTGTTGTGGCAGCAGAGATCGCAAAATCAGCCCGGCCCTTCAGTGAGGGAGTTTGTGAAAAGTTGTATGATGAAAGTTTGCGACGTTGTGTGCCCAGAGAAAAAGCAAGCATTTTCAAATGTTAGCCTGAGCAGAAACACAGTAGCTGATCACACGTGAACTTGCCAACAATCTAAATAACCAGCTGATGGAGAAGGGAAACAGTTTCGTTGCATTCTCCCTCGCTGTGGATGAGAGCAGCGACGCCTCTGATACTGCCCAGCTTTCAGTCTTCATCCGTGGTATGGACTCAACTCTCTGTGTTACGGAAGAACTTTTAGGATTAAAATCAATGCATGGAACAACCACAGGGAAGGAAATATTTGAAAGAGGTTTCCAAATGTCTAACTGAAATGAAGTTGCCATGGGAAAAACTTGTGGGGTTAACGACAGATGGTGCACCAGCGATGTGTGGTCAAAGGAGCGGACTGGTGGGCAGGGTACGGGAGAAGATGCGAGCGGAGAACTGTGCAGGTGAGCTGACTGTTTATCACTGCATCATACATCAAGAATCACTTTGTAGCAAAGCCCTAAAGATGGAACATGTTATGACCGCAGTAACACGAGTAGTTAACTTTATAAGAGCCAAAGGTCTGAATCACCGCCAATTCAAATCTTTTCTTGAGGAGTGTGGTTCGGAATACGGAGACGTGCCGTATCACACAGAGGTGAGGTGGTTAAGCCAAGGGAAAGTGTGCAATATTAAGTTATATATGTTTATATAAGTTATATATCGTTCAGTATTAAGCGTTGCTTATTCCATATTCAGTTTTTCAGCAAAACTTATTTGAGTCTGTAAGAAAAGGTTCCTTGTTATATCTGGAGGAAGATTTTTTTCAATAAATATTAATGTTAGCCCGCGACTTTGTTCCAGTTTTGAATTTTGGCCCACTGTATATTTGAGTTTGACACCCCTGTTCTAAAGCATAAAAAGACCTTTGAGTTTGTAACAGAAACAATAATAATGAGGCTGTTGTGTATTTGACTGTGAATACGTCAGGTCTTATCGACAGCGTGAATCAGAGTAATCGGTGTACGCCGGTGTTTTGACGTTGGTTGTTTGGTGGCTTGACAACATGTTGCATTCCCGTTTGTGAGATATCATCGTGCAGGAGCGTTTGTATTTTGTAACTGAGGCATGATGAGGTGCGGCGAAGCGTGCAAGAACAGTACAGCAACGTCACCTTTTTGCCATCAGAAGCTACTTTCTGGACGGCTTCCTCACACGCTCACATTCCAAGCATGCTTCAGGGCACACGCCACTAGTTTGACATGAAGCTTGAGCTTCTTGTGATGTCACCATGATATTGGTTTGAGATTACTCAGTGAAACCAGGTTACAACATACAAAAAGCCAGCACCGAACTGGCTTTACTGGTCACTGTGGGCTGACAAGCACACCGAAGTAAATGTGCAAAGCCTGATTTTGGTGGATTAGCTGTATTTACTGTGGCTAGCGTAGCATGTGGACTATAATAAAGAAAGCAAATAAACCTCTATAAAAACATCAGACAGGTGGGTTGCAAAGTGGCTTGCAGAGCTCAGAGAATGTTTGACAATCTTACTTTTTAAACATTTTCTTCAGTGTCTGAGCTTCTCTGAATCATTCAGCTGAAATGAATTGAACAACACCTCCAGAGATGAAAGAATTAAATCAGTGTTGTAGTTCTAATAGTTTTATAACCTGGAGGGCATGAAATTTAAAATGTTTTGAAACAGATTTTTCTTTGTTTTAAAGAATTTTTTAGGCATTTACTCATAAATGTTTTTACTTTTTTTGGGTGGGGAAACCATATTATACTTTAAAAATATTAGTATTTATCTAGTGAGTTTTTTCTTATAATAAACCACCAGAGAAATATGATTTAAAACCATTGATTATACTGCTGTATACTAACAGCAGCCAAAACCAAGAAAATTGGGTTGAACTTTGCTGTGCTCCACCTTTAATGGTTTGATTTCCTGTTAAAACCTAGTCCAGGCTGACTGACGTCTCATTTGCTTCTGAACCTGAACTAAGGTCTGCTGGGCGTGCTCAGTAGCCTGCGGGCGATGTGCCCTCACACATGTTGGGTCTTGACCTTGATCGTCTCTGATGGAAACAAACTAATCTACATGTGATGAAGAAACAGCTTATTTAAAGAGAATTTGAGTGTTCAAGTGTCACAGCTGCAGCAATTTGGTGCCAGCATCGATCCGGGCCAAAAGCCGCCGGGTGTCGGTGGGTGTTTGGCATCAGTGCGCTGTAATTACCAGCAGTTACCAGCCAACTGAGGCCAGGTTTTGGCTGACCAGTTTGTGCGGGTAGCGAGTGGCGGACGGTCATTTAGAGGTCGAGTCCGAGTCTGGCTGCTGGCAGAGACGATGAAGTCTGATTTTATGACCAGCTGTTTCGCCGGCCGCTGCTTCCTGCTCTTTACAGTCCTGACATCATGCTGGACTGTTTGGTTTCACATTTATATGATAAACACAAAGTCGGGCAGCAGCCAATTTAACAGAAATGCAAATTAACAAATAACCAGCAAGCCAAGTCCTTTGTCTTAAAGACAGTGAATCATGGAAGCTCAGGCCTGCCAAAAGAAACAAAAGAAACCATAACAATGAGATAAAGTGGTCCATAATAGTTTAAGATCATAGTTTTACTTTTCATTTCATATTTCACTGTCAGCATTAGGAGCAAAAACATTTAATGTGACATAAAGGAAAAATTGCGTTAAGTAAAATAAAGGGAAAATTATAGTGAGACACAATGAAAAATGAGATAATGTTTTACCTCATTCTTTAAGTCTATTTATACACTTTCATCTAAAGGCAGGACATTTATGAGAAAAAGTGAAAAGTAAAATAAAATAAATAATGTCAGTACACACATCTTTTAGTTGGAAATCAGTAGAGAAATCAGTTCCTACAACAAACAAAAAAAAAACGACAAATGTAACATTTTTGTCATTAAAATTGTTCAGTGTAATAGAGTTTTATTTATATTGCACTAGATGTTGGGATATCTGATTTGGTACTTGGGTATTGCATCAATTTGTTACATATGGTTTTTGTGATTTGATAGGTTGTTAGGTAAAGAGCATAGAGAATGCAAATTATGATGTTAAAACTCCAGATTTGTAAGTATCATCTGCAAATAAAGTGTCAGTTATAAAAAAAAAATACAAAGTAGGGTATAAATAAGGGAAAACAGTCATCCCAACAGCCAAATAAATTTCAAATGTATAATTTAAAATGGAAAAAAAGTGGATCATTAAGAAATATGATCATTTCAAACATAAAAATGTTGACTCAGTATGAGTACTTTTTTTTTTTTTTAACCTTCTTTTGTTATATGATTGGCACTGATGGGTTTCCATATTGTCTGACTTAGTATTTGTTTTGGGGGATTTTTTGTTTGGTTTTTTTTTTCACCTCTGATTCTTGATGAGGAAACAAGCTGCATCTGTGTAACAACAAAAACGTCATCATTGTGGCGGCGGCGGCACACGACAGGCCTGAAGTAGCAGCATCGCGTGTTGAAACACAACACACAGAACTGCTGTGTGTGTGTGTGTGTGTGTGTGTGTGTGTGTGTGTGTGTGTGTGTGTGTGTGTGTGTGTGTGTGTGTGTGTGTGTGTGTGTGTGTGTGTTAGAGAGAAGTGTGTTGGCCGGTTGCCAGCTGCTGTTTATTGCCTCTTTGCTCTTTTATCCGTCCTCTTCGATGCTTCCTCATCTTCTTGCATTCTTCATCTGTTTGAAGCGGCCTCCCCTCCCTAACCTCTGTGCCCTCCTCTACATCAGTCACTGCATTTTTCCTGTTGTTACATCATCTGTCTCTTCATTTACACTCTCTTCTCATGTCTCCGTCTGTCCATCCATCCTCTAACCCTCCATCCCTCTGGCCTGCTTCCAGCTGTGCTGCAGCAGCTGTCTTGTTTTTCTAAATCATGTAAGCTGATTTAGTTTGAGATGAAAGCAAACAACACAGAGTGTAAAGTAGGAGTCTCAGAAGTCACCAAATCCATGGTTCGGTTTAGTCGTTGGATGTTTTGCATTTAAGGTTAAGTTTTAGAACTTTTAGACCCTAAAACAAAAGAAATTTACTGAAAGGAAATGATTTTGTCTTAATTATGTAAAATTGATTGAATCACTTGCATATTTTTGTTATTTAGCCTCCTTATACAATAGCATAAATAAATACTCTGCTATACTGAAATTTCACTCTTCAAAACTGGAGCACAGGCTACTTAAACAGTCTTTTAGTACAATTAGTCACACAGCAACATGTTTATTTCTGCTTTTCTATAATTGGATATTTTTAACACTGGAGTCTGTGGGGATTGACTCACCTTTAGAGTCAACCTCAAATGGACATCAGAGAAACTGCAGGTATTGGCACCTTGACCTGGGGTTCTGTTTGTAGTTTTCAGCCTGCTTGATATATGAGAAGTTTTAAAAATGATTGTTTTCACTATTCGTTGAAACTTTATAGATATAGTTAAGCACTTTAGTTAAGCTGCAGCTAATAATTACTAATTAATCTGCTGGTTGAAGCTCATTGGCCTGCATATTTCTGGCTCCAATCCCCAAATCTTTGGCTGATGTTCTCCACAAACTAATAAAAGGAAGAGATCAGGGTTAAAAGAAGGTCCTCAAAGAGTTTCTGGAACAAAACAAAGACAGACTGTCAGCGCTGTGATTTATGATGAAGTAATATTTATTAGTATTACCTGCTTCTGGAAAACGGTACAGTGCTCCAGCAGAGAGCTGGTTTTAGTCTTTGTAGAGGCCCAGGCTCTTTTTGTGTTGCTGGTTTATTGAGTCCAAACTTCTGAATGTTTAGTTGACTGAAGCCAACATCAATTCCAGATGGATTACCATCCGAGGCGCACCTCATTTATACCCGACTGTCTTGCTTTGTTGTCCCTTCTGAGCAGATCTCTGCCTTTTTATAGACATTTGGAGCGCGCTCAGTTTCAGTTGTGTTCCAGGTAACTCGTCCATGTCAGCCTCAGTCTGGAATCGCAATGTTTTGACAACAGGCTGATCTCAGTTTGTCCTGTTAGAGTTCATTTAAGCACAAAATCTCTGTCTCTGTGGATAAAGTTGAGCTGTAATCGTAGCACTTCTGTTGGTGTTAAAATCCAAGACGAAACGTCTAAATATTAAATAAAGCCCAGCTGCTTTTATTTGCCTCATTTTGTCTTTTTTTAAAACTCTACATTTCCCTTTTCGTATTTTTCGCTGTGCATGTCTGAAACCCTCAGTTTGACCTCGGCTGCGACTCGGAGACCTTGTTGGAGCAGGTTTTCAGATCTTAGAGACCTGTCTTTGTTATCTTGTTTTCTGCTGTTGTGTCTTTGTCGCCATGTTTCTGTCTTCCAGCTGCCTTCATCTAAACACACTGACGTGGTGTGGCCTTTGAAAAGCACAAATATGTCTCTCAGTTTGAGTGAATATTTAGGAACCGAGGCTGAGTTTAGCAGTTTGTTTGCTTTTTGCCTTCAGGTTTGCATTTTTCATTGATTAAAAGAGTTCTGGATCAGGTTAAAATGCCTTTAAAGTCCATAAAGTTAGAGTGGAGTCAGCTTTAAGATTTTTTTATTCATTAGGTTAAGGTTCGGGACCTGGTTTTAGCAACTGTTTATAACTTAGTTTAAACTAGTCCTTACATAAGCTTTTTGGAATTAAAAGGTAGCTCCTAAATCACTGCCACATTCAGGATCAGTACCAGCACAAATTTTATTTTGTACATTTGTGAGTTTAATCTTGTAAATATACACCTAATTTTCAGAAATTTTCTTTAGAAAATCAAGAATTGGGAAAAATCTTTAAGTTTATAATCTTGTAAAGTGGTGAGAACTTTTTCTTTGCAACTGAATCTGGGAGTTTATTCTTGTAAATATTTGAGCTTTTCCTCACAGATTTACCATTTTATTCAAATAATGTTTGATTTTATTTCTACTTCATAAAAGTTTGCAGTCATACAGTTGTAATAAACAGTTTCTGAAGGTTCATTTTTGTTAATTTATTGCTTTATTCTCATATTTCTTTCCTCGTAAATTTACAGGGAAAATGTTTGCCAGTCCAGATTATTCGAAAATCTAGATTAAAGATTTTAGGCTAGCTCATTTTAGCCTGCATGTAACCCAATCATGCTCAAAATGTGATTTAATACTAGAACTACAAACACCTTGACCTTTACATAGGAATTCAAACATCAGCCTCACAGAGATTACTTTAAAACTAACTGGTAGGATGGACATAAACGAAAGTCTGCAGCGTGTTTAGTTTGATGTTAAATACAATCTAGAGTAAGAAGGAAATAATCCGTTACTCAATCCAATCATTTCATCAATCTGAATCCAGGGAAAGATCTTGGATTCAGTTTCATGGTTTCGTTTAGTTTCTTTCAGGTGAAAGCTGTTGGAGTCTGCAAATTTTATGTTTAAGGGACTGTAGCTTGTATTTATTATAGCTTAAAGCTCTTTAGTTCTTTGTATTCAGGATCTAAAATCTTTGGTTCTGGTTTAGTTCTAGAGTTCCTGAGGTACAGCCACCTCTTAGAGATAATTTTTCTTGCTTTATTCCTTAAAACTCTGATATTTAGGGTTGTTCAAATAGGGTTCAGATGTTTGAATTATTGAAGAGACGTGGCTTCTTGAGAGTTTTGTGTTGAAAGTGTATCACCAGAAAGCTAAACAACCTTGGCTTCTTCATGTTGAAGGTCGGAACTGAAGGTAAATGTTGAAGTTAAACAATTCCTCTTTATAAAGAGAAACAAAGATGTGTCGTCTCATACATGTTCCCCATCTTTCTGAGGGAGAGCGGAGCATAAAAATAGAGACAAACGAGTGAAATGAAAGAGAATTAATGAAGGAGATTATTCTGGAGAGAGCCAGGAGTCCTGATGCCTCACTTTGAAGGCCTCCTTCCTTTCTTTCTCTGCACAGAGGGATGGAGTGATGGAGGAGAGTTTTAGTCCCATGACGCTCGCTCTCATTTCCAAGTTTTTCCTCCCTGAGTGATGACGAAGCAGAGGAGCTCTCCATTTCCTTTTCCCATGGTCTTCGTCCATCTGTTTCACTCCATCTGCTGTCTTTTCCCCTTCGTATCTCACCTGTTGTCCTCTTCTTTTCTCCTCCGTTTGTTTCAGGTGGAAGAATAACATGTTTTTCTAATCATCCTTCAAATGTGATTAGGTTAAAACATGCAGCACATTTAGCATTTAATCATTTCCCCCTTGTCATCTGGTCCACCCTTTCTTTCTCTTCCTTTGTGCTATTTTATCCTATTAACAAAAAACAGCCATGACACTTTAAAATAAAGCAAAGTCTGCCTGTGTTGCATTTCCACATAATCCAATCTTAGTGTTTTTACAAGGTCAAAACACACGCTTTTAAAACTTAACCATTATTACATCATATTATTACTATCTAGAGCAGGGAGATATGACCAAAAATATTTATCACGATATGAAAATTTGCGATAACGATATAACTGATGTGACAGTTTAACCAAAAGGCATTTCCAGTGGAAATTGTCCGACATATCCTCAGCATAACCATGTATATTATCCACAAAACTTAAAAAGAGGTTATACACACACAATACGGTAATATTATGTTGAAGCACAGTACGGATCACTCTGCGAGGCTCCTGCCTACGATAGCCGTAATGCTCTGACAAGCCATCAAGCGGTGCGGCTTCGTAGCTTAGCAAAGTCGTACTAAAACATCTGACAGATTTTCGAGCGCCGTGTACGACATAAAATCGTTTCGAGGTCAGTAAACACAACCAGACTTCATACATAAGGCACACGGGATTATAAGGGACACTGTCGATTTTCAGAAAAATCAAAGGATTGATTTTAAGTGTGCCGTATTTTCCAAAAAGCACGGTAATAACGACGGCCCGCTAGCATGCGCTACCAAAAATAGTGCTTTGTTGTTTTTCTGATGGATGAAAGCTAAACCAGTTCCGCACCACTGAAGTTGCAGCATTTTCACAAACCAATTCTGGTTCATCTGTTTCATTCAACGATCCGCTTTCGCCCTTCTCATTCAGCGTCGCCGCCATGTGCCTAGGAAAACAAAGGCACTGTGCATGCGCGCTTTACCCATATTCTATCGCGATATTTCATTTTCTTATTGTTTCTCCAACATTACACCAGTATTACCGTGAACGGTATGATATAGCCCAGGCCTATTACCATCATTACATTACCATTACATGTTAAAAGGCTTTCCTTTTTAAAGTGTGGTCTTGAAATGAGTGAAGTCTTTCATACTCCATAATCTGGAGTACTTTGTAATCAGTAATCAGAATAAGTGATGAACCCATCTCATAATTTTGACAATTTAATCTCAGATTTTTTACTTTACCTCATGATTCTACCTTCATCTGATCATTTTAACTTTCTAATCTCAGAATGTTTGAGAGTCTTGGAAATCAAGAATTTCGACTTGCTACATCAGAAAAAGAACAAAAAAAGTGTCCTGTGGTGGTATAAACCTTTCACTCTGCCTTTAAGTGGGTAAACAATAAATCACTTAGTGGATGTTTGCTTTTATTGAGCGTGAAGCTGTAGTGGAGGAAAGGAGGTGTGTTGGGTTTCTAACTCATGACCTAATTTTGGAGATTCCGCCTTCATGTAGTCAGGCCGTGATGGAGTCGTATCATCCACCCACAGGCCCTCTGTCTCCCTCTTCCTCTCAGCCTCGTAAATACGACACGTTGACGGATTGATTGAGTTCAGGTGTTCCTCCCACGCGCTCCCAGATGCTTTCGCTTCATCTCATCTGGACTTTCCCTCTTCTTGCAGCACAGATTCTTTCAGTCGACATTTGTGTTTCTGTTTCTGTGATGACCCCTCGGCAGCCTGGAAGTAGACTAAAAATACCAGATTGTAGCTAAGGGCGGTCATCACAAAACACGACAAAGCATCATCACTGTGCAGATGTTAGTCAGTGGTCTTCTCAGGCATAAAAAAAAGTCCCAAATCAGCTCCAAAGGTAGATCAGTGCAGCCTGAAGCTGTCGTATTTCTTCCTTTAAACCCGGCCTCACCTCCCAGTTCAACCACCAGCTGATGCTTCGTCAGCCGCTAACCATCTCCTCGCTTTGCTGGTGCATCATACTGGGAACCAGCAGAGGGGAACTGGAGGGCTGTGATGGAAAACAGGAAGCAGCTGGGTCAACATCCTGCCTGGCAGGGAGGGAGGGGTCGGCCCCGACACAGGCCGCCGTTTGTTGAGTGGGTGAACAATGTCCCCCTCTGTGTGCCCGCCAACCAATCGAGACGCTCCTCTCTGGATGGTTTCCAGACAGATGAGATGTTGGCAGCAGCAGTTTGGGCTCATTAAAGGGAGGAAAGAGGAGCAGTCAGGATGCTGTGTGGTGGAAAGTCAGTGGTTTTTAAGCTAAAATGAGGAGATTAACCTCCTAACACCCGAACTCTATCATGGCATGCATTTTTAATTTTTCTTTGCTATTTGGGCTGATTGGGACCTGATGAATGTAAAAACAAAGAATTACCAGATTTTTGCTTGTTGCCAGTGTTGGTCAAGTTACTTGAAAAAAGTAATCAGTAACTAATTACTGATTACTCCCCCAAAAAAGTAATCCCGTTACTTTACTGATTACTTATTTTCAAAAGTAATTAATTACTTAGTTACTTAGTTACTTTTTAAAAACACGATTTACAACCTGAAGAGGTGATAAAGTGATAGATCTTTCAGCCCAATTCTACTTTTTCTACATAATCCATCATACAAAATGTAATCAAATGGAAAAGTCTCTTTTTAAAACTTGTTTTATCAGTTTTAATCTTTTAACTTTATGCATCAAGCAAAACATTTAATTATATGCAACATTCTCTGACTTGAATAAATTAGTTTAACATTTAAACCTATTTTCTACACATTCCAGCACATAAAATAAAATATTTTTTGTGTTTTCACTCACTCTTTCAAACAGATGCAAGTAAAACACAGCAGAAAATAAATAAAGTCAAAGACTCAGCGGTCCTTTTGCTCTATTTTCACCTGTAAAGCAGGAGCAGGGTAGGCGGAGGGTTACCCTGGTGCAGGTGTGCTGCGGTCAGTTGAAGAATCCGCGCGAGTGTCTCTGTGAGTTTCCAATCACGTCGTAGGTACTCGGTGCTTGCTCGGAAGTTTAGGGGTTTTTTTCGCTGTAAAAAGAAGTTTTCTTCCCACGCACGATGGACGCTAATGTTTTTGTCACTTTTTATGGAATCAAACTCAAAGTAAGGTCAGTACTTCCACACTTTAAACGCTGCACGCTCATACTCTCTCCCGCACTCGATATATTATCCATTGTTGATCTGCACACAGCTGCTGTCACCAACGTCGCACTTGCTTACGTCACTGTCATGAGACATTCTCGCAAAAAAATCACGGTTTTAGTAACGCAGTAACGCAGCGTTCCTACGGGAAAGTAACGGTAATCTAATTACCGATTTTGCAATAGTAATCCCTTACTTTACTCGTTACTTGAAAAAAGTAATCAGATTACAGTAACGCGTTACAAGTAACGCGTTACTGCCCATCTCTGCTTGTTGCCTAATTTTTGTTTCTGAGAAAAATGAGATCCACATATGAGGACATTAGTTTTAAATTTCGTTAGAACAGTGGCAGTATAATGTCCTCGTTAGTGGACATCAGGCCCTTGTAGAGAAAAATTAAGTATTTTGGTCTAGACAACCGAAAACGTGCTGTCCACATATGTGGATAAGATAAGATAAGATAACCTTTATTAGTCCCACACGTGGGAAATTTGTTTTGTCACAGCAGGAAGTGGACAGTGCAAAAGTTATGAGGCAAAAATTAGAATACAATAAGAATAAATACAGTACACAACTGTACAGAATAGAATAAAATACTATATACAGTAGAATAAAATAAAATAAATATACAATAAGATAAAAATAGAATACAAATACAAATACTATATACAACTGAGTAAAAATACAACGATGACAGAAAGGATTATTGCACTTAGTATTATTGCATATGTATGGATGTGTGTGCTTGATCAGTTAAAGTCTTTATTATGGAGTCTGACAGCAGTGGGGAGGAAAGACCTGCGAAATCTCTCCGTCCCACACCGTGGGTGCCGCAGTCTCCCACTGAAGGAGCTGCTCAGTGCTGTCACAGTCTGCTGCATGGGGTGGGAGATGTTGTCCAACAGGGATGACAGCTTAGCCGCCGTTCTCCTGTCACTCACCACCTCCACTGGGTCCAGAGGGCATCCTAGAACAGAGCTGGCCCTTCGGATCACCCTGTTCAGTCTCTTCCTGTCCCCAGCAGAGATGCTGCCGCCCCCAGCAGACCACACCATAAAAGATAGCAGAAGCCACAACAGAGTCATAGAAGGTCTTCAGGAGTGGGCCCTCCACTCCAAACGACCTGAGTCTCCGCAGCAGGTACAGCCTGCTCTGCCCTTTCCTGTAGAGGGCGTCTGAGTTATGAGTCCAGTCCAGTCTATTGTTCAGATGAACACCAAGGTACCTGTAGCTGTCCACAGCCTCAATGTCCATACCTTGGATGTTCAGTGGTTGCAGTGGAGAATGCTTGTGCCTGCGGAAGTCTACCACCAGTTCCTTGGTTTTACTGGCGTTGATCTGGAGGTAGTTCTGCTGGCACCAGTCCACAAAGTCTTGGGTCAAACCTCTGTACTCCTTGTCGTCCCCATCAGTGATGAGGCCGACTATTGCAGAGTCATCAGAGAACTTCTGCAGGAAGCACTGGGTGGAATTGTGGGAGAAGTCTGCAGTGTAGATGGTGAAGAGGAACGGAGCCAAAACCGTTCCCTGTGGGGCCCCCGTACTGCAGACGACCCTGTCCGACACACAGCCCTGAGTCCTCACATACTGTGGTCGGTCGGTGAGGTAGTCCAGGATCCAGGTAGTGAGGTGATGGTCCACTCCAGAGTTCACCAGCTTGTCCTTTAGAACCGAGGGAAGAATGGTGTTGAAGGCACTGGAGAAATCAAAGAACATGATTCTCACAGTGCTTCCAGCGGTCTCCAGGTGAGCGAGGGAACGATGTAGGAGGTGAATGACGGCATCATCCGCTCCAATGCCAGGCTGGTAGGCAAACTGAAGTGGGTCCAGTGATGAGCTTGTTAGGCGCCGAAGCTGAGCCAGGACCAACCGCTCCAGGGTCTTCATCAGGTGGGATGTCAGAGCCACCGGCCTGTAGCTGTTGAGGTCCTTGGGGCGTGAAGTCTTTGGCACTGGTACAACACAGGAGGTTTTCCAGAGCTGTGGGACTCTTCCCAACCTCAGGCTCAGGTTGAAGAGGTGCTCCATCACCCCACACAGTTGGTCCGCGCAGGACCTGACGACCCTCGAGCTGATGCCATCTGGACCCGCTGCCTTCTTGCCATTAATCCTCCTCAGTTCCCTCCTAACCTGGGTGGTTGAGAGAGACAGGCTGGAGCCTTGTGTTGAGTGTGTATTGGATGCTGCAGTTGGGGGTGGGGGGGAGTGAGCAGGGTGAATAGAGGAGGTGTGAAGTGTCTGAGGTGGAACAGCAGCAGTGGGGGTGGGTGAGTCTGCAGCCGATGTTGCAGACTGCCTCATGGCTGAATCAAATCTGTTGAAGAAATGATTCAGTTCATTTGCCCATCTCACATCCCTCCCAGGCAGAGAGTTCTGCTGTTTGTGGCCCGAGATGGTTCTGAGGCCTCTCCAGACTTCACCAACGTTGTTTTGTTGAAGCTGGTTCTCCATCTTCTGCCTGTAGCTCTCCTTCCCATTCCTTATCAGTCCCCTCAGCTCTCTCTGCACCCTTTTCAACTCCTCTTTGTCTCTGGATTTGAAGGCCCTAGGAGGATGCCAGGTGGCCTAGGAGGATGCCAGGTCCTAGGAGGTTAAAATTCAGAATTGAGACAAAAATGTAAAAAAGAAACTACATTAAAACATCAGAAACCAGCTGAATCAAAAGAAAATAAATTTATTGAGATATTTATTAGTTTTCTGTCAGTCTTTTTCCTCCATAGGGAGCATCGCACACTCTGCACGAAAACTGTCAGTGTGAGTCTCAGGTATCAATGCGTTAGAAAACCAGTGTTTCATGGGGCTTTTAGCACTTCCTGTCAGTACTGTGTAGTCTGAGGGTCTGCAGGCTGACACAGATTGCTGCAGATGAATTAGTAAAGAGGGGCTGGAGGCTCTAAGTGGCTCTGGCCCACTGGCCTACTTAACGGCAAGCCCGAGGTGTCTCAGAGTCCAGCAGTTTTAAAGGAGCCTGCGGTGGGATGACGGCTACAGAAAACATCTGGACGCCTCACGTTTTCTTTTTTATGAAAGGCGTTCATCAGCAGTTACTGAAATACAGCTTCTTTAATGATAAACTCAGAGGTTAAAGGTCGCACATCTCTATGCAGACTGAAGAGATTCCCCATATGTGACCACAGACATGTTAATGTCAAAGTATTGAAATTAAGTTGTATAAATAGAAATATTTTTAGATTGAAATGCCAATTATGACTAAGTTTCAATATAGATGAAATTAAAATGTCCCAATTTTGTGATTTCAATATGAGTTGAAATGTGACTTTAAATATTTTGATTTTATTTGTTGTATCTTATCCAGTAAAGTTTGTTTGAGGCTTTGAAACATTTTCTATTTACTTGATAACAGAACTTAAAGAACTACAGCTCCATATTGAATACTTTAAAGGTGTGTTAGAGTACCTTTACTGTACGGTTTTTAGCTGACTGTAGAAAACAAACAAACCCAGCTCTCTGTAAGAGGCCACATTCTTTCAGTAGGAGGGCCCAGATTTGGTCCACGGGCCTGTGTTTTCTCACTGCTGGTGTTTTGTCCTGTTTGAAGTGTGTGTGTGTGTGTGTGTGTGTGTGTGTGTGTGTGTGTGTTTTTAAAACCACAGAGTGTTTTTGTTAGAGAGCCGTCTCTGCAGTGTGAGTGGAAACGACCTCCCTGATAATACCAACATTATCGCACTCCAATAACACACACACACACACGCACACACGCACACACAGTGCAAGTGTGTGTGTGTGGTTTGACATCATTTGGCCTCCGCCCTCCTCATTTCCCATGACCTCTGACACTCGGCACCTCAGATGGTTGCAGGAGTTAATTTGTGGGGAACCTTTAGAAGAATTTAGAATACAAATATTTTCTCATCTACTGATTTTGTCTTTATTTCCTGATTCTAACATTTGATTGATTGATTCTAAGATTAAAGTGCTTAAAGAACATATAGATTAATGTAAGTTGATCTCCCTCTTAATGGACTTGTACGTTTTTATATAGTGTTATTTTTTGGTTGCTTTTAACCTTTGTATTTTCTCAGCTGTGGTTCTTCATGGTTCTTCTGTACCATGACGGTATTTCTGATCGTGTCCTGTTATCGTGTTCAGTCTGCTGTGACTTTTGGCCTGGTGTTGGTCGTCTGTCAGCTTTAACAAGCCTCTTCTTCCTCTTTGTCACCCTTAACAAGCCTCTTCTTCCTCTTTGTCACCCTTGACACCACTGAGGAGGAGCTGATTGGCTGCCTCGTTACTCCATCAGGCATTTTTAATTCCATTTTTTCCCTGAAGGCATCACATGTTCCTCACAGTTTAATAATGTGTGTTTTTCCTTTCTTTGTGTCTTCCAGATGCGTTTGTAAACAGTCAGGAGTGGACGCTGAGTCGGGCGGTGCCCGAGCTCAAAGTGGTGAGTTCAGAGCGTTAAAGGGGAGGGGGTCACCTGTCCAAGAGTCAAGCTTCAGCGGGATGGCATACCACTATGGAGATCATTTCCTGCCAAAACTTAACAAAAATCCCAACAAACAAACAACAAACAGAAACATTAAAGAGATTTATTTTTTAAATGTCGAGATTGGCTGCTGTTCAGGGGAGCAACTCAATGTAAAGGTGCTCTAAGTATTTTATTTTGAAGATTTAGTTACTTCTAAAAACCCAACCTGGACTTCTGTCTCACGATTCCTGACTTGCAGGCTTTAGGACACTACAAGAAGTGAATACACGAAGATAACCAAACAGATGTACAATTTTGATCATTTTAACTTTAAAGATTAAATAAAATAAAATAAAATAAATGATAGATGTTAAAATTGTGAGATTAAAATTTCATAAGTTAAATGTTTTGAGATAAAAGTTTAAAAACATGTTGAAAATGTAATTCAAAAGTAAAAATGATTAGATGAGATTAACTATGAGGTCATGTCAAAATTATGAAAGTAAAATGTCAAAGTTGTGAGATTATAACATCAAAATTAAAACAATACATCACAACCATGAGAAGCAAACTTTAAAAGCAAAATGTTAAAATAAAGTCAAATATTTACGTTAAGTATAAAAACTATAAGACCAAAATATTAAGCTCAGAGATAAAAGTAAAATATTACATTTTATGTCTAAAATGTCAAAATTATGATATAACTTGGGGACTAAAAAAAAAAGCTTTTATAGCACAATATTAAAATTTCAAGATAAAAGTTAAATATTCACATAATGTATAAATATTTTAAGAGTAAAATATCAATATTTTCATTTAACTAAAATTTAAGTTGAGATTATTATGGGCCTAACAAATAAAAAAATTGCGAGTAACTATGATTCATATTTCATTTCTGCTGAAGCATTTGTTTGTCCACTCACAGAAACAGTAACAGCTCCATGTGCTTGAATTATATCATCTTCACCAGCAACACTAGAAAACTTTTAAAACCAGTATGAGTTCCTGTTGATGGAGTGATTACAGTCTGCTGAATGTTTTAGGAGATGCTAACTTCCCTTCTGTCTCCCCCTCAGGGCATTGTGGGTAATCTGGCCAGTGGTAAGTCAGCGCTGGTCCACAGATACCTGACGGGAACGTATGTCCAGGAGGAGTCACCAGAGGGTAAGAACATCATAGCATGTCTGTCTTTGTTTGGCTGGACCAGCTATTTCTTCTTCTTCTTCTTCTAATAAAATGGCAGAGCAGTCGTCCGCCTTCTCAGACTGAATCAGTCTAAAACACAGAGGAGAAAATAATGAGCGGATTAAACGTCATTTAACGACCTCCTTACAGCACAAGCCTAACCAGCAGAGCGAAAAAAGCTCCTCAGTCAGGCTCAGAAGCTTTCCAAGTCGCATTAAAAAGAGATTTCACTCCACTTTTGGGAGAAAGCTGAAGTGGTTTTTTTTGGGTTCAAATAAACATTTGTAGAGTTTGAGATGGAGCTGAATCACCGCAGGAGGCTTTAAATGATCAGATCTGCTGGTTTAATGCCGATCTGTCAGCCTGTTAGAGGGAAAATATATCAATATAAGCAATGAGTGACTGAAAATGAATACTGAGTGAGATGAAAACAGCAGAAAGTGACATTAAAAAGTCAAACTTTTATTAGATATTTGTTCTGCTTACTGAAAAACCAACAAATTTGACCTCTTTGGGGCGTGAGCGTGGATTTAAAAAGTGAAGAAGAAGTGATTTAAGCATAACATCGCGCTCAGTTGCTTAATATCTGAGAAACAGTGAACACCCAAAAGGTTAAACTTCTCTGCTGGCTGACCCAGAATCACTTATGAAACTTTAAAGATGACTTTTTGTCTCAGAGAAAAGATGAAGCCCTACTTTCCTCCGGTGTCTCAACTCACACGCCCTGCAGGGACGGCCATATTCCTCATGTAATATTAAAGCTGCCCACACACACACTGTTACTGTACAGGACGGCAGGGTCCTCAGGCACAGACCCACTTTACGAAACCCGCTTTAATATTTCAGCACATGAGCTGTTTCCTCTCAGGGATCCTGCACGCACAGCCAAGGCACTTTCTGCTCACTTTCCTTTATCAATCACACCGACAGACGCTGCAGCGCTTTTACTTTTCATTCATTCATCCTTCTACTGTCCAGAGAGGTGGTGCACCGAACTCACAGTTCAAACCACTGGTGAGGAGCTTTAAGCTCGAGTTGTTTAGTTGAAGCAAAAAAGCTTCTTTATTCCCTCAGAAAAAAACAACAAAAAAACTGCATCTTTCTGATAACTAACAGGGGCGATACCTCTGCCTGTATAAAGAAATCAATGGCATGTATGGAGGACCAAACTTGCCAAAATAAGCAAGCCAATAACACAAATTATGCCATTAAATGCACCTATAAAAATATTAAAAATGATTGCCGTCTTTCACATGAGACATAAATGGGTTTTTTTCTTATGTATTATTTTTTTCTGTTTTCCTTTTTTTTTTAAATTTATCTGTCTTTATTTATACATAAGTACGTCATTACGTTTAGAACTTTTAAATTCATCTTGCAGCTGCTTTTATGTTTACTCATCTTTATATTTATTTTGCAAGTTATTTATTTTTATCATCAGTGTTTTTTATTTCTTTTTAATTTTGGCAGTTTTGGTCCTTCGTGCATAACTAAAAATATATATTTATGAAGCCTGACACCAAGTTTTTAAAAAGTTTTTAAAAGAGCTAAAAGAAGAATATGCAAAGGATGAAAATCCAATAGTTAAATCAAAATCAAAAGTTTATAACAGCTTCAAATCAAGTCTGAAAACAGTCTAAAACTAGTAAATATATAAATTAAAGTCCAAAATAAACTCTAAATAACCCAGACCAGGTCCATAAAGTCCCCAAACAAACACAAAAGAATTTAAAACAAGATCTTTTATTGTTTAATTTCTTCTTTGTTGCTTTTACTTACCATGATTGCCTGAACGTTTTATTGTTGTAAATGTTTTTTGGGTTTTTTGTTCTTAATCTTTTCACTGTACATTTTAGTCCAAAACCATTTTCCAAAATTAACAAAAAATGGCAAAAATCAGGTCAGAACCACAATCCAAACACAAGTCTACAATTAGGCCCAAATTCGTTGACATCAATTTGTATATCAAATATCAATATCAAATTACTCTAAAAACGTCTAAAATGATGACCAAACTCCGTCTGAAATCAGTTCTTACATGGTCCAATTTAATGAACCCAAAATAAGTCCCGAACACCCCAAAACAAAGTCTAAAAGCAGTAAAAATCAGTCTAATATATTTCAATAAATATTTTCAAAACTCGTGTCTATGCTCAGTAACGTTAACATATTTTTAAAGAAAGTTTTATTTTCTTCACTATTTCCTTGTTTTTGGTTTTAGTTGCGTTAGTGCTCAATACCCTTCTTTTTGCTGTCCTTTCACATTAAAAGCTTTAAGTTGGCTGACCAGATGAAACTCCGTTACTTTAAAACCTCTGCAGAACGTTTTGAATTTTTCAGTCTAATTAAAAATGCTGCAGCCAGAAGTCTTCAGACGGAACAGAGTCAAAGAAGTACTTTGGCTACTTTTGAGGGTCCGCTGTGGAGCTGCAGCTAATTACCCCCTGCCGACCTCTTTGTGTATTTAAAGCCTTGAAAACCATCAAACATGGTTTATTTGGGAAGAAACCTTTGCTGCTTTTGTTATGTTGTTATGTGGGGACCCACCCCGAAATCAGCCCGCAGACCAATTTTAGCTGCTGGTCCCTCTGCGGAGAGACTTCGAAGTGTGGGAGGCAGGAAGAGGAGGAGGTTTATTTTTTTAAATTTAATACGCCTGCAGAGAGGTCGATCAAAGGTCAGCTGATAAGAGGGGACCCCAGGGACTACATTAAAGCACAAAAAAGAAAAAAACTACAAGCAGAGCAAAGACAGCTGGGAAGAGAGTTGGTGGCGATGGGGAATCCCAGAGCAGATAACTTCACGCTAAAACATGAGAAAGTCTTCCACGGTGGTGACGTTCTCCTCAGTGTCGTGCTGCTAAATGCCCGGCGGCCTCCCGCCTTAATTACACTGCAGCGCTGCCAAAAGCAACACGACACGGCTTTTCGAGCAGGTCCACATACCACATTCAAACAACGGCTCCCCCTTATCTCTTATCGAATTACTTGGCACCACTGCCCGTCGAGGAAGCGGCGATTCAAGTCCAATTAAATAAAAAAAAAAGGAGATAAAAAGCTTTTCTGAAATCGTTGCATAACCACAGAGAAATAAAAGCAGCCCAAGGGGGAAAGCTGTTTTGAAATTCCTCGGATCTAAAAATACTCCGGCTGCCTGGATTCCCATGGCGATTGATTGGAAGCGGAGTTGGTGGCTTGCGAGCGGCGAGGCGACCGCAGCGCCATGAAGCCACCGACCAGAACTATTCTGAGGCTGCAGGCTGGAGCCTCGCTGCTGCAGAGGGAAAAAAAGCTTCATCGCTGACTCAAAAACATGCAGGTTGCCCAGATTTACCTCTGTGGTGCGTTTAAGGACTGTCAGAAATGCCCAGATTTATTTCTATTTCTAAAGACTCTGACACTTTGCAGAGAGTGAAATCCTGCAGAAGCAGCACTGATAGTTTGAGAAAAAGTCCGACTGAGACTGTTTGTACAGCAGCACATGGGATCCATTACAACAGGGAGAGAGAGGGGAGCTATGGTTGGGAAATCACCCACAGCCACCAAACTAATGCTGCTGACTGTGGTTTGAGGAGCTGCCGCTCTCACAAGCAGCCAAACATCATTCACAGATTCTATTGTTCTCGTGGCTTTAACGGAAAAAGAAACGCTGGGAGGCATCAACAAAGTCTCCAGTCCAATCTTTCCAGAACAGTCATTAAGTTTTATTTTATTACTCTATTATTATTTTTGTCAGGTTTACACAGACATGTGGAGAGGCAAGCTTTGGTTCAGTCTGCGATTTGTCAGAAAAGAAGGTGACACCCCAAAAGTTTAGTTCATTATTATTTATTCTTCAGTGATCGTACCAGAAGGAGCAGGAGTACAGCTCTGCAATCTGCGGCTACAAGAAGTCAACAGAGTCTCAGCATCAAGGAGTCATAGAAGACACACGTGTATTTAAAAACCTCAGATTTAATCCTGCCCATAAAAACTTTTCTCTTGCCACAAGGGGTCACCACAGTGGGTCGCTCTGCATGTTTAATTTGGCAGATTGTTATGCTGGGCAACTTTCCTGACGCAATCTCAAACGGGATTAGTGTCTCCGACTGGAATCTAAGCAGTGACAGGTGAGTATGGTGGCCACCACACAAGGCAAAGATTAAATCACCTCCCAAAATTTCCAAATCTGAACCTAAAAAATTTACAAGAAGTCCTAAACTTATTCCAAAATTGAATCCAAAACTTACTAAGTCCCGAATTAAGTTTAAGTCAAACCAAAACCCAGTTCAGAATCATCCAAACCCCTAAAGAGTTAAAAATCAGTCTTGAATCAAGTCCCAAGGTTAAACACCACAAAAGTAAGTCCAAAAACCAGATCACTAAATCAGAATCCCAAACTGAAAAATGTCCAAAATTTACAACAAAACGAAGTCAAAGTCAATTTAAAACAGTCCAAAATGATTCCAATCAAGTTCTTAAAGAGTCCAAAATCAAAGTCTTGAATAAAGTCCCGTAGTAACTGAAACAGCCCAAATCTAAATCTCCAGTAAGTCTAAAACAATTCAAAACCAGATGATTGTAAGTCACAAATCAAGTTCAAATGCTGCAAAGCCACCTCCCAGAAAATTTCAAATCCAAGTGCAAGTTTTAAAGGGCCTCAAACTAATTTTAATAATAATTTCAACCCACAGTCCAAAATCAAAGTCTTAAATCAAGTTCCAAATAACTCAAACAGCACAAAACTAAGTCCCCAGTAAGTCTAAAACAGTTCAAACACAGACCCAAATCAGAGGACTAAAGTCCAAAATCTTCCAAACCATGTCCCTGAATAGTCCATAATCAAAATGTAGAATGAAGTCGGTTTTTAAATGAGTCTAAAAGCAGCTTAAAGTCAAGCCAGAAAAAGCTTTTTTTTAAAAACATAAATAAATAAAAATCTACTCACCAAAACCACAACTCAGAAAGTCAAACTTTCTAAATACAGTCGAGTTCAAACAACTGAAAACTAAGTAAACTGTAAATCTGAAACAGTCCAGATGCAAAACATTTAGGAAAAAACATAAAGAAAAAACTCTGAAATGGTCCCAAAACATAGTTGATAATGAAAACAGTCTAAGGTTGATTTCCTGCTGCCATTAGGTATCTTTAGTGTAATGCTGGGGCGGGGCAGCATGTTAAAGCTTTGTACTCCGCTGGCTCTTCCACATCATTACTCATACAGAGAAAACACGTTCAGCATGTTACAGAATGGCAAAGAAATCCAAACGTCTTCGTTCAGCTCCAAGTTTGCTGAAAGTGATTAATGTGACCTCAGCAATGTCTAATGACTCAGCGTCTTTGTATAAATCTGCAGTAACGAGGTGGTGACAGTGACATAAATGAACCCAAACTCATGAAGGAAAGCGGTCCATCCTTCCTCTCACCTCTGTCCTCCTCTTCCTCTCAGAGCTTTTCTCGTGTTTACGTGTTTGTTTATTCACTGCTTTGACCTCCAGCTGACTGCAAATGAAACTGTGTACTGTTCTTTACTGCTCTTTCTACTTCTTCTTCTCTCTCGTGTCCTCTCTTTGAACCTCTCTCAAACACCTTCCTCGCTGTCTCCTGATTGGACTGTGCATGCATTAACTGTGGCTGTTGTTTTGCTTTTTGTTTCCTCTCTTTCTTCCTTCGGGGCTGATCTTGTACAATAGCTGACGTGGATGCAGGTAACTATCCTTCCTCTCTCCTTCACCTGTCCATCCCTCTATCCTTCGATCCATCGCCTCATTGGTTCAGACAGCAGCACGTTGAGATCAGCTCGGGTTCAGCACCGCGTCTCATCTCCGCGTCATCAAACAACCGCCAAACATCACGCTGCACGTCTCCAGGGATTTAACTGCTTCATCTTTCATTTTTGTTTTTTGTTTTTTTACATGTTTGTACAAATAATTTCATCAAGTCAGATTTGAAACATCTGGATTATTTAATGCTTCCAGCTGCTGAACCTGAAGCTGAACTCGATTGGCTGCTGCGACTGAATGTGTAGCTCCGCCCCCTCATTATCTAATCATATTTTTTCTCGTCTCCATCCTCATCATGTTCACCTGCTTCACTGATTTTCTTCCATCTTGATCAAAAAAGGTGAACGATCTTAGATTAATTTCAGATCACTAGTGAACCATTTTTCATGTTTAGTAATAAATCCGTGTTCACTTTCCTTTTTCTGCCTGTTTAAACTCCAAAGGATGAACTTATGACTTTTTATTTGTCTTTAAAGAATCAATAAGTGATTCTATTAACCGATTAAAGAGAAAATCGTAACACTGGAGACTTTAATTGCATGTGGGGATCAGTCAGCTGTGTTTATGATCCTGTTTCGTACGTTTGTTCCTATAATGGTGCAGAAGTAAGATGACTAGATGGCTGTATTGATCAGTGAAGACATTAGTTACATGTTAAAGGTATTAATCAGTTTATCAAGCTGGACTCATCGCAGAATGACCACAGACACACACACTGTAAATAAAAGATCGACATCCACTGTCATAAGTTGTGCTGATGCACTCCTCAGAAGCTTTGAGGGCTTTTATTGTGAAAGGCAGCCCCTCTCACAAAAATCAGCTCCTCTTGACGCAAATATTTAACGTCAGGGTAAAGAAAAGGGCAAGTGATGGAAACATGTCCACTTCCTGTGCTCGCCGCTCTCTAAACATCTACTGTGTTATTACTGCAGCTGCGCTAGCTCGGCCACGCCATCCCAAGATCAGCTGATCCAGCTGAGAGAGAGAGAGAGAGAGAGCCCGAAATAACACCGGTGACTTCCTGTAAATGCTGAGGAAGAGACGCTCGTTCCCACAGTGACTTGCCACACTGCTGTTTATATTTGTGTCAGAGTGGAGTTTCTTAAAGCAACAGCAAGCTCGGAGATGAACGGTCAGAGCACAACAAAATGCACGAGTTCACGGTAGAAAGAGGCAGAAGCTGTCGGATCATCAGTGCTCCTGATGAGATGTTCCAGGTCCTCAGTCATCTGCAGGCACCTGTTACAGCAGAACATCAGGTGGGAGCAGGAAGCTCCTCCTTCTGCCCCCCCTGGATTTTTGACCCTGTTTGAAGCTGGTTTTTAGAGCAGTGTAAGGCACTGAGAGGCTTCCGTATTGCTTAAATGTGGTCACAGCCACAGACTGTACATAAAAGATGGCTTACCCCGTTTTGTGTTTTTTTTTTTTTTTTTTTTTTTAACCCTTAGTGTTTTTCGCTCTCAGCTGCTGGTTATCTCCGTCATCCCCCCCATATGTATTAGTTTACTTTCCTGTCCAATCACCTCCCTCCTGTGTAGCGTTCATCATCTCACACTCGATCAGCCGGATCAATCGATGATCGGCTCCACCTCCCTGTAGATCAGACCTCCTCCCACCGCTGGCATCGCTGTTAGTAACCTGTGTGTCTTTTCTGCAGGCGGGCGCTTTAAGAAGGAGATTGTAGTGGACGGTCAGAGTCACCTGCTGCTCATCAGAGATGAAGGAGGCCCCCCGGAAGCACAGGTGGGTACTGCACCTCCTTCTGACTGGACTGTGAGAACACTGTGAGCCCAGAGAGCCCGGCATTTTTGTTAGGCTGATATTTGTGAGAAATAATGATTTTATGCTTTAAATAAAGTTTGGATTTACAACCTTGTTTGTGTGTGTATGTGTGTGTGTGTGTGCAGTTTGCGTTATGGGTGGACGCAGTCATCTTTGTCTTCAGTCTGGAGGACGAGATCAGCTTTCAGACTGTTTATCACTACTTCAGCCGCCTCGCCAACTACAGGAACACCGCTGACCTGCCGCTGGTGCTTGTCGGCACACAAGGTACTACACACACACACACACACACACACACACACACACACACACACACACACACACACACACTAGCCTCTGTATAGACACCAAATCTTTGTATTGTTTAAAACTCTACTTGAAGGGGTTTATTTTTAGTCCCTAGCAGGAAGCTCTCTCTTTCTCTCTGAACAGTCTGCTTTTCTAGAGCTTTGCTACCACCTAGTGGTGCACAATCCTAATTGCAGCTGTAAACTTGACTTCATTGCCTCTGATTAGCATTTTGTGGCTGGTGTTAATTTTAAGTTTATTCCTCCTTTTCTTTATTTGTATTTTATGCACTCATAAAAGTATTAGAAAAAATGTCTGCCCTGCAAACTGCCGTTATTCTACATAGATCCAGATATAGGAACCATAAAACTGAGAAGACACAGCAGGAAAACATCAGTAGATTTGTAGAGTGTTTAGGCTGAACGCTGGCCAATCCGCGCATCAAAGGACATGAATAATTCTTTGTCGTTACAGTTTTGTCTTTATTATCAGTCTGAACTGAAAGTTATTCCTCTGTTTGGACATTTTAAGGCAGCATTTTCATTTGTTTTACTCTTAGTGGATCAGTTAATCCAATAAAGTAATGATCTGATTAATAAACAGTTGAGTCAAAGCTCACCATGGTAACTGATGCTGCTCCTGACCTGGTGATTTTATGTTTGGGTTTAAAATAATCTGGAAGCAGCACATTTTTATTTACAGCATGATTTTAATAAACTTGATAAGTTCTCTGCTGGAAGAATGTGTTTTAACTAGAGATGGCACGATACCGATTCCGATATCATAAATTTGGATATCTGCCGATACCGTTATGAATCCGATATAGCGCATTTTGTAATGAATAAAACTGTTTTTTTTAAATAAATATCTTGCTGCATTTTGTATAAGTTTATACTCAAGTTTTAAAAAACAAGAGACTGAAGCTATTCTGTTATACCTGTATGCAAAAAATACACTGCACCCAAAACATTTTATAGTTCAGCAACACTGATCAATCTAATAAATTTAAACCTACACCATCCTCCCTATTCTGGCTTTTTATAGAGTACTTACCTACCTAACTAATAGGGTTGCCAACTCCCAGCAAAAATATTAGGGAACCAACGTCCGCCCTTAATAATCACCTTTAATTTAATGCAAGTGTAAAACAAATGCACAGAAATCAATTATTTTTCTACAATAATTAAATAGATTCAACATCTTTCTTCAACAGAATTACAGACTACACAGATGGTGTCTTCCCAAAGGAAAAAATACTATAGCTTACTAGGGTGTATATTAGACTTATTAGTTACTATATGCAATAATGGATTTCTATACATTTAATCAGATGACCACTTTTGTTGTAAGATTCAGATAATTATTTATTCAAAGTTTTTAAATGACATAACAAAGAAAAATATTTCTTTGTGCCCCCCTTTCCCTGTTAATGTCCTACCTGGCCCCCGACAAAACTTTGCTAGACCCGCCCCTGCACAGTTACCAGCTGTCAGCTGCATAGAAAAGGATCCTGGTGTTATTTGTCTCTCAGAAACAGTTCATAACTTCCCTTCAACTCATTCATGTCACCTAAAAGGTAAACCTGTTTCTCCATCACCTGTTCAGCTCTGATGGTTCAGTAAGGACATCTCCTGGTTTCATCTTCATGTTTCCCTCTCACCACATATCTAAACAGACATCATGACCAGCAGCTTTACAGCTGTGGCTCCAGCAAACATCAGCTGATACTAGAAAGTAGCATTAAATACATTCTAACAACAGCTGATCAAGCTTAAACGTGCTGCTGTTGTTTATCCGCTGGTCTCCTCTTTCTAGCGCAAAGTGGGCGATAAACAAACAAGAGACGGGACTTGCGACAGAAAAGCTGATCAGCTGATCATTGATCAGTTTCATGTTTGAAGTAATAACAGGAGAGGGAGGGGGAGTGAATGAGAGAAGTGGATGCAACTGCGCAGCAAAGACAGAATAACTCCAGCTTTGTGTCTACTTTTTAATTCTAACTGAAGTACGAGACAAATCGCTTCCCACTTGTTTTACTTCTCTGGGATAGTTTTCGCCGAGATGAAATGCCGCGGTTAGGAAGCATGTAGCGAGGCTCCAAATGCTCCAACAGACCACCGACAGGTCTCGCAGACAACAGCCGCTCTATCACGTGACACATACTGCTCCGATGCGCTGAGCTGGGTTATGCCAAGTAGCGTGTTTTGTGAGGTGATTTTGTGATACTTTGGATCGGATTACATTTTTTATTTCTCTCCGATATCTGATCCAGTAATTTAGGTCAGTATCAGACCGATACGATACGTAATATCGGATCGGTCCATCTCTAGTTTTAACATGTCTGATTGGTGTAGGGGCACTCATAGGGATGATTTTCTGAGGAAGAGAGCCTGAAGCAGGTAGCAAAGAAAGATGAAAACCACCAGCATGATACCTGTTATCTCCTGCTGGGGTTTTAGGTTTTGTTGAGTCAGCCAAGAAACAATGAAAGCCTAGCTGTGTTGACGACTCTTGACTCTTGAAGCAGAGTCCTGCTGTGCTGTTACTGAGCTGAAATCTTGTATGTATGAATGTATTTACAGTCTCACTGAGTTTGTCCCTGTAAGCTGCAGGCGGAGAGAAACACCAGAGAGCACAAATATTCTCCACAAACGAGCAACAATAAAGACCCAGTGTTTGTGTAATCACTGAAATCATCTCAGGACGCCGCTTCCACATTCTGATATTCATTTCCAGCCGCAGTTAAAGTTACCTGTATAACATCTGCCTGCCTCTGTCATCCTTTTTTCCTGGTGTTCACCTGAAAAAACCAACATGAACCCATGTTGAGTTTAACAGCCAGCACATCTAAGAGTTGGTTCTACATTCTTTAGCAGATAGGTTAAATAAAACAGAGGCAGGTACAGTGATAACAGGAGCAATTACTTTGACACATGTGGTCCCTCAAACATTAAAACAGGAGGAAACGTCTTTAAACACAGGACAGGTTCTTCATGTCACCTCCAGTGACATCTGAGTCATTTTAAAGTAATTCTAGTGTTGTTCATGGAGGCGTTCATTCCTTAAAGTGAAATACTCTCGTATAAATAATTACAAATATTACTAATAGATGTTATTTGGCAGATTTTTGCATGAGCCGGTCCTCTCTAGAGCTGTTGTTACTACCTATTTTGTTGCACTTGGAAGTAGCTTAATCCAAACGTGCTTATTACTCTCATAACCAGCAGATGGCGCCAGAGTACTGCTGAAGTTTTCCTAGTTAAAGTCTGGGCTCTTGTTTCTTTTCACCTTCATGAGCCACAGCGCTGATGTGGAGGCGTTCCTTCTGATTCTACAGGCCAGAAATCTAATAAAATACATGACTGAGTCAGTCTTACGGCTTTTATTATATTTATGACACCTTATATACCTACATTAGGGTAAACGCCTGAATAAAAATAGATTGGTGCCTTTGAGTTTCTTTCTTTTACTGTAAAATGTGGATTTAAAGTTAGACTCAAGCTCTTTCTTTGTCATTTCCCTCTCAGACGCCATCAGCTCGACCAACCCGAGGGTGATCGACGATACCCGGGCCAGGAAGCTCTCCAACGACCTCAAACGATGCACCTACTATGAAACCTGCGCCACCTACGGCCTCAACGTGGAGCGAGTCTTCCAGGATGGTAAGCAGCCATCTGTCAGGGAAAAGTGTCCAACACGACCGGGAAACCAGAGTCCAGTCCTCTGGGAAGGTGACATTCCTCCCCGGCACACTCCCTCCTCCTCCTCCAACGTCCCGGCCGGAGCCATTCGAACGCTCTTAATCACACATCAATTAAGACTTAAATGGACCCGCTCAGCTATTTAGCTCAAACCGAACAGCAATTAAGTTTTATCATAGCGGGGGGAGGAAGGTGGGGGGCTACAAAAAGAGACAATTCCCCAACGGGATTAATAAAAGAATCAGACATTACAGCGGGAGGAAGGACAAAGAGGAGGAGCAGGAGAGTGTCCGGAGCCGTCAAGGTCCTGACTGACCCAGACACTGCATGCACATCTGCATTAAATGAGTGAATAAATATGTGATCTGATCTGTGTCTAAGTCACAGTGACACAAAGACACAGTGTGTTTAGGTACGTAACTGACAAACAGTTTAACAACCTTTACTGAACAAGAGCAACCTGTGATTTCTGAGGGTGGATTTCCCCTGTTCAAAGTCATTCTGTGGTGTAGTTACTGGGAAGAAGCCATAAAAAGTGACGTATCTTTAGTTAAGTCCCAATTAGAAGCCTCAAACCTCAATGTAACTGAGCTTTAGGTTTGTGAAGTATATCCCCTGATGTTTGGCGTCTTCCTTGGTTTGAAGCCCCCAGTTTACAGTGTTGCCTCGGCCATTCTTCACGTATTGGTTCATAGGTTCATTGCGTCTGAAGGCCCAAACTTACGATGCCACCTCCACCATCTTAAGTCGTTTGGTGCTACATGTTTGGTTGAGTATTAGACTTTCTGGGCCCAAACTGTGATGCGAGTCCTGACCGTGATTTTCTTTGTGTTTGTGATTTTGTCTGAGGCAATTTCTTGGTGATTCATTGGATCTGAAAGCCCAAATTTGTGATGCTCCTTCATCCACATTTAATTTTTGTGTCCATGAATTCTTCCCGAGTTGATTTTTGCTGGATGTTTGATATGGTTTGGGACTTCCTTGGACTGAAGCCTTATGAACCCAGACGTGAAGCACGGCAGAGGTCGTGCTATGGAGGTCCAGACTTATGATCATCTCATTACTGAGTTTCAGTTCTGGGTTTGTGAAGTTGTCTTACATCATTTGATAATGGACGTTCCAGGCAGGAGCCAAGAGGGCTGTTTTTGAAAAACCACCTGCACCTGTGGTTTCAGCTTTTTGTCCTGCCTCCTGCACGCTCTCCACATGTAACACGTTCATTTCTATTTCCAGTGTGAGGATGCATCGAGACAGGATTTCTGGAAACCACCAGTTCATGTGTGAAAGTGTCTAAAGACGTCATAATTTATTTCTGCTGCACCAACAAAGATTTACCAAACTGTGAACTTGGCCCTACAACATGAGTATGCGTACCCAGTTATGTTTCACCACTGCTTGTGTTATGTCCCAGCAGCAGCAGTAGTAGAGTGGACCTTTACCAAACAGAAATCTTAGGCCTGCCTAAGACTGAGAAGTCTTTAGTTGATTGGACTGAATCACCCAGATGATCGTTTGTTTGGCTTTCTGACATCACCAATGAGTGATGAAGGCCTTTAGCTGCTACTCTTTTACCCATCCTGCTTTGTGCTGTGTGACTGCAGTGCTGAACCTCTTTCAGACATTCAACAGGAGCATTTTCAAATGTTTGATCGCTCTGAATGCAACAGTTTTAGGACAGAAAGACACAAATCTGTGAAGCTGAATCATCAACAGGAGCAAACAAAAAAGCGGCAGAAAGGTTTCAGGAGAAAAGTTTTTTTTCTCTCTCTCTTATTGCAAATGGTAAACCCTGCGGCTCATTTTTCACACTCTGAGAGCACATTAATAAGAAGAGAGGCAGCAGAGACGTTAATGAAGCGGCGGGCGGGCGACCGGTCGGCAGGCGCGGGGTTAACGGCTGTAATTAGAGAGAGAAATGGATGACACGGACTCAGCGGTTAATTAGCAGCGACTCTGACGGCCTCTGGCTTCTTTCGCGTCCACCTGAGTTTCACTTTGAGTGGGTCTGATCAGATTCTGCCGCTCAGGCTCGGTTTACAGGGTTACAGGTTTGCTCTCTGACTGATGACGACGAAGAGCTGGGAAATCTGTCGTCCGCTTTACGATTGTTTAATGATTCACAGCTTAACCAAAGCCTGAAGCAGACATTTAGCAATCAAAGTCACAGAAATAAAAATATGTCAAGGTGAGGTAGATAGACTGCATGTTAGTGCAGAAAACTTCATGTACTGAGATGGAGCCCAGATGTTAAACACTTCATTTTCAAACTCCTGATTCTGGATTTCAGAGACGTTCTCTTCAGTGTTGACCCGCCCACAGGTGACCAACCATGCTGTGATATGAGGCTGAATCCAGAGCTAACCTGACGATGGTTTGAGGTGGAATGAACGTGACGAAATAAGGCGTTTGATTGCTTTGTTTTGATCCTGGATGCAGATTTTAACAATAAAAGCCCTGCTAATGATTTAAGGCAGGGGTGGGCAATTCCAGGCCCCAAGGGCCAGTGTCCTGCAGGTTTTAGATCTCACCTTGGGTCAACACACCTGAATCACATGATTAGTTCATTACCAGGCCTCTGGAGAACTGCAGGAGCTCATTTAGCCATTTAAATCAGCTGTGTTGGTTCAAGGATACATCTAAAACCTGTAGGGACACCGGCCCTCGAGGCCTGGAGTTTCCCACCCCTGATTTAAGGGCATTTCATATGTAAATTTTAGCTGGTAGTCATCACATCAGGTGACATGATCACCTCTTAACCTGCTTGTTTCATATCTCCCGCAGATCTTTGGCTCATATATAAACTTTTCTGTACGGAAACAGAAGTTAAGCTGAAAAAGAGGCAGGTGATCCCCTCTGTGCAGCGTCGCCTCATTTCAGGGGAACTAAGAGTATTTCTTACATCTCTTAATTTCATGCTTTTGCATTTATTTTTAATAAATAAACTCAAAACAGACAAAAATGTTGTAAAGGATATAAGAAAGTATCATCGGCTTCTTCTTCAAATCAGGTTGAAATAGTTTAACGCTCAGTGCAGTTCATCTATGGGGACTACTTTCTGTGGCGGATGAAGTCCCTGTAAAGTGCAGCGTGTGTGTGTGTCTGTGTGTGATGAGACAGCATGTCCAGAGAAGGAACAGACACAAGTCTTCATCCATCATCTGTGGGCAGTCATTGCTGAGTGTGTCCTGCAGGGGGCAGTGCAGCAGCAGCAGCAGAGGCTCGCTGTGTCGAGCACAGGAAACAGTCGAATCCTCAGAGGAGCGAAACACTGCAGACTTTTAATTGTAAGAGAAGAAGAGCTGCAGTGTGTGTGTGTGTGTGTGTGTGTGTGTGTGTGTGTGTGTGTGTGTGTGTGTGTGTGTGTGTGTGTGTGTGCGGTCGGCCCAGGAGGAAGCTTTCCACACTAAACGCTGCCTTATTATCCTCTTAATTATTCCACTCTGTGTGTGTGTGTGTCTGTGTGTGTGTGCGTGTGTGAGACACTGTCTCCTTGTATTCTTCTCGTCATTATCCCAAATTAATCAGTTTTCTAATCACCCAGCAGAACGATGCAGCAGCCTGCAGCTCTGAGTACGTGCGTGTGTTTGTGTTAGTGGGTATTTATATTTTTACTGTGTGTGTGTGTTTGTGGGTTTAAATTTGAGTCCGCTTTAACTGCAGTGTGTCGGTCAGATGTGTGACAGATGGCTCAAGTGGGGTTGTCAGCTAAGAAGGTTGGTGGTTTGATTCCTGGCTGTTGAGCAAGATGCTGAACCCTGAGTAGCCCCGATGTGTGTCAGTGTGTGGATGTTATGTTAAACGTGTTTATGGGAAGAAAAAGGCGCTCATATAAATGTGTGTGTGTGTTTGTGTGTGTGTGAATGACGCTTGTAGTAGGAGTAGAAAAGCACAACATAAGTATAATTTACCATTTAGAGACAGAGAAGAAGACACACGAGCATGAAACAGCAATGGGGACTTTATCATTACTATTATTTCTAACATTATTATTATTATTATTATTATTATTATTATTATTATTATTATCGTTGTTGTTATCATGGGTTTATATGGGGTAGGGGCACCTTTTGGCTTGTCTTTGGACACACCCCTGTCTATACGTTATGGTGTGTATGTAAATGTTTATCTTATTGTGTGAGCTACAATCGTGCTGCCGTTGAGCTGATTCCCAGTATCACCTGTTGGTTCACCTGTTTACAAAATAAAAGCCTGCACACAAACAGGAAGTTGGTGAACAAATAATGTCTGAAACCTACTTGCATTAAATTTGTATAGTTTTTTATTTTATTTGTTGCTTTGTTTTAATGTAGTTGTTAACTTAAACCAGTTGAGACGTCATCTTATCACCAGGAAGTTTCATTTATACAAAAATAATACTTCAAAATTATTTACACATTATTTAAAAATCAATCACACAGGAAAAATACTTTACATTATATATTATATTAAAAACCTTAAATAAAAAAAACCCTACGTAGCAGATTTTCTTAAATGCTGAAGGTTTTGAATGGACTTTGGTGGGAGATGTTTGTGCTCTACATACACTTTTCTTCACCGTATTCTTACTTTTGTGAAATATCTGTTATTGATTGATTGATTTAAAACAGCAGTGTAATAGCTGTTATTGGAGGCTGATCGATGCATTTATTTATTGATCGATTCTGCAAACTTTCTTCTTGTTCTCTGATTTAAATGACATTTTGCACGCATGTCGATGGAGGGTGAGGTCACACTTTATGATGGAGCTGATGTTTCTGAGCGTATCGATTGTGCTTTAGTGACCTTCGCTGCGCTTTCAGACGCCATCAATCGCGGCCGGTTGGCCCAGTGGTCGAGATGGGGGCGGGGCTTTAATTACCCAATGCTCATATTCGGCCTCGTAGTCAGCTGGGGCGTCATGGCGACAGGCAGAAGCTTGCAGTGCAGAAATGCTGATTGGCACTGATTTGACTTGATTTGTGTGTGTGTGTGTGTGTGTGTGTGTGTGTGTGTGTGTGTGTGTGTGTTAAATGTAATAGAGGCTTTGATGAGTCGCAGCGGCGGCACCGAGATGAGGAAGTTGCATGAATGACCACAACACTTAGCATTAAACATAATTGGCCCGCTTGTTGTAATGACGTTTTTTGAGCTAGGGAGGGGTGAGGAAGAGGAGGAGGAAGGTTTCATTCTGTATTTTATGCCGTTAAACCATCATTTTACTTTATTTCAACCCACCGAAGCTTTGATGAACCTGAAATTTTAACACATAAGAATATCATCGTGTATGATTATATATGGATACTTGTAAGAATCTAATTAGTTAATGATCCAACAGATCCAATAATAATCACATGTGAACTGTAGCTGGTTCATTTTGGGCATTTTAGCTGAAAAAAGTTACTTTTAACAGTTTGACAGCTTTTATATTTTTATTTAAAAAAATCAATTCTAACAATTTTGTAGCAAAAGTTTCACATTCAAGTTAAACATTTAGGTTCCCTGATGTGGTTTTATTAAAAAATTGGACCAAAGTGTCTAAGTAATGTCAGGAAGTAGCTAAAATGTTTCTCATAAATGCTGCAAACCTATGTTTGTATGTTTAAAGAGGTTATTTTGTTCTACTAAAATTGATTTACCCTCATTAAAAACCAAACAGTATTCACATCTGAGAGAGAACCTGTCAGTGTTTGACATTTCAGCTTCTCTAGTTCAGACGTTTCACCTCCTGAGTTTGGTTATATTGAAACATTGGACCAGTCAGTACTAGAAAAACCTGCCAAAAGATTAAAAACCTTTGTGTTTAAACTGCATGTCGTCTTTTAACCAGAATTACTTAACTTTCATAAAATGCAGAATTACATTCACACCTTTGCTGGAACCTGTTTATGCTTCTGCATTTTAGCTCTAAAAATTACACAAAACCATTTGGACATTAATCATATAAGAAACCATTTTAAACTCCAAGTTTTTTCTAGCATGATGAAACTATTCCTAAATATAATAAGATTTTGTAAATGATGCTGTTAATAAAAAAATAAAATTGGTTAAAATTTTTAGCATTTTTTTAATTAAAACTGTTAAATTTTAGCGCAAATCTGAGTTGAAATGATGTTGAATCAACTGTGCTGTGATCTGTAGTCGTCTTTGTTTTCTGCTGGGCTTCAGTGTGTGTGTATATGCATGTGTGTGTGTTTAACATGTTTAACATGTAATTTGCTGTAATGGGAAGTGAAGCCTGGTCCAGTCAGAGAGGGGCGGGGCAAGGGGGGGTGACCTCTGTGTGAGGGATCGAGGGGGGAGGAGCACAAGGGTGACAGCCCTGCACTCCCTCGTCCATCAGCGCACTAATTTAATTAGCCTAATTACACCGACGTGAACCCCAACACACACACACACACACACACGCGCGGGTCCTCCTCCTCTTCTCCTTCTTCTTCTTTTTGGTCCATGTCAGAGTGCAGACTGAGGATGCTTCGTTAGCGCTCACTAACGAGCTTTAATGACCACACACGCTCTGTCAAACAGTCACTCAGAAACATTCCTGCGATATAAAAATCACATCCAGTGTGTAAATATTCACACACTGACACCACAAACACACTAATCTGCAAATAGCCGACTGCACAGTTTTTATTTTTGGGTTATACTAGAGTAGCTTATCTTACACTGGACCTTTATGCAGCTCCTGTCATCCAAACAACAGCAGACGTGCTGCACATCAGATTTGAAAATTCAGGGTTTATAAAAGTAGAGAGTAAACCAAAAATTACATTTACACGCGTGTCCACGGTGCCTTTGAAACAAATGGATTTAAACCTTTGCAAAAACAGCATTAAAAAAGTCTCCCACCCGAGCTCAAGTCATCTGGATTTGAACATTAATGGTTTCTTCCTTTGGCTGTTCTTAAATAGTTAAAGTACTCCTGAATAAAGCTTTACTTCTAACAAACACATAAACATGAACAGATAATTTTGTCATTTGACAAACATCAAACCAAAGTCAATTTCCTGTTTTGATACTTTAGGAAAACTGATCTGGATTCATACTAGAATTTCCTGGCTTTTTCCTCCAACCATGATCCACCGTTCCAACAAGTTTCGTGACATTTGGCTCAGCATTTTCTTTTTTCTTTTTTTAATGTGACCTTGAAGCACCACACGTTCAGATAGCACACCTGCAGCAGCTGCGGTGTTTGACTTTAACATGTAAAGAGTGAAACGCTGCAGTCAGCTCCGCCCCCCTCCCCTTCATCTTTATGTGTGAGCTGGCGGTGCAGCCCCGTCATAAATCTGATCAAAGGGGAGACGTTTCCATTAGAAGAAATGGCAGCTTCTCAGAGCAGAACTGAGATTGATGGATAAAGTTAAATTGCATTAACCGTGCAGTTTAAATATTTAGCGCAGCCTTATCATAACTGTTCTTAACACTTAAAGTAATATACAGCCTGCCAGGTGCAGGACGGACACGCTGACATGCATGTGAGAGGCTCAGTCCTCTGTGACTTTCTCACTCTGGGATTCAAACTTTGTTCTGATCAGGGCCAAAAGTCTAACTGGAGCTACATTAACTGACCACTGGTCACTATCAGTACATCGTTACCAGCGAAAACTCCAAAAAATGGTGTTAGTAAAAGCTGGAGATGTTTCGTTTTTGGACTGTTGCTCAAACAAAACAAGAAATTTAAAGATGTTAAATGATCCAACACTTGAATGATCTATTTACTTTACCCTTGTCAAAAAAAAAAAAATCTGTTGGGATGGATTTATTAATTAGATGAACATGAATATTGGACGATCTTTAGCCGCCATGAGCCTATCAAAAGTGAAACCACATCCAGGAACGTGTCCCTGTATACCAATAATAACTGAAATAAGTAGTAGGAATTACTAATGAGTGTTTTGCCATTATAAATATTATGTAGCAAGGAAGTGCAAATGTTTAAATTTGTTAGAACGGATGCTAAAAAAGTGTTTATCCTTCCTTTATGTCAGCACAAACTCCACTGGAGAACAGAGCTAGTATTCGTCCACTGATTTTGCAGTGTTAGTTAGCACGTTGATGTTGTTTTCATTGTGCAGCTGATACGAAACCAGAAGAAAACAAAAATGTGTTGGTGAAGAAGAAGAAGAAAAGTCATTCACATAAAGACAACAGTGAAAATCTCTGGTGATATGAGATGATTTGAGAACTTCAAAATCATTTCACACGTTCCAGAAACTGATCAAAATCAGATAAACTGAAGCTGAGCTAGACCAGGGCTGTCAAGCTCATTTTTACAAAGGGACACACTTGAAAGGCAGGAGATCCGTCCATCCATCCAGGAGTCTACAAGTCCATCCCCACTGTCCTGGATGATGTTGCATATCCCAAAAGGGCCTCAGTAAACGAACAGTCGTTTATCCATTAAACAATTTAATCAAACAATAATCTACTGCCAACATAATCAATCTTTAATTTTCTTTTTCTTAAAGGCATGAAAATGAAAATCAGATTACTGTGGGTATTTTCAATACAATAGTAAAGATAAAAGGATCTTGACCTTTTGTAGTCTACATGCAACATACAGATGAGGCCTCTAGTATGACATGAATCGACATAAAATATAAAAATGGCAACTCTGCAATTTTTTAAAACCTAAATTGATCATTAGGCTGGATTAAATCTGCCACATGGCTGGATTTGGCCCCCAAGCGTTGAGTATGACAGATGTGATGTAGACTGTACTTTGTTGTAATTCCAGTCTGCACCACAAGATAACAACTGATACGATATGTAACCTTTATTATGCAAAATACACACACTGGTAAATGGGTGCCCCCTGGTGGTGAAAGTTTGTTAAATTTTGCAGAGGACAATTACAAAAGTGTTCTTATCAAGGAGAAACTGTTGGTGCGAATTCAGTAGAAAAATCCCGCAATCAGTGTCAGACCAAATGTGTCCAAGCTTCATCAAACAAGCTAATCACCGTCTCAGCATTAACGTTGATCCCGTGGAGCTAAAAGCAGCGATTTTTGATCAGACTCGCTCCCTTTCATCGTCTGTTTTTGTTCTGAATGGCTCCATCGTGCCGCAGAGGCTTCTTTTAAACACCTCCGAGTTTCTTCTCTCTCTTTGCTGCCCTTGGCTCGGCCCCGTGTCACCTGGAGGTAAATGTTTACGACTGGGTCCTCATTAACGAAGCCGGGGCCTTTAACGAGCCCAATTAAAACAATGGCTTCATCTGCGAGAGCATGAAACAGGCCAGTGTTTATTGGAACAGAGATAATGGAGTCACTAAAGTCTTAACTCTCTCCTGTCTCCTGTCCAACACTCGGCTCCACCAGCACATCATCAGACAGACACAACAGTTTGATCGCTCCGAGCTTTGGTGCTGACCTGCTGGGACCAGATTTTAGTGTAATTATTTACGGAGGCTGGTGAGACTGACTGACTGAGCGCGCTGTGTGAACACCATTCAACCAAAGACCTTTACTGTTGTTTTCAGTTTGAAAGGACCAGGTTTTCCTCCAGGAGTTGTAAAGGACTGTTGTCAGAAAACAGAAGAAATTTCGAAAGATTTAATTAATACTAGAAAAACAAAAAGACGTGATACAAATAGACGATATTTAGGGGGAAATCTCTGAAATTTTGAAATATAATAATATAAGTACTACGCTATCCTATGTTTATTCCAACTTAATGTTTAACGTTTTCATTGATTTTGGGAGCTAATTATATATGTCAACATTAGATTGCTACTGTCAGCCTGCATATTAGAAAAACAGGAAGAGAACGTGAGAAATATACTGCTGAGGGCTAAACCAGCTGTAGCCACATACAGCCTCAGACACACAAGCCTAGAGACCAGTTAATAGCTCCATGGCGACCATGGGCGGCTAGAAAAAATTGTGCAGTCCCCAACAGGTTGGCAAGTAGTTGCTAGAGGTTGCTGGCATTGCAATTGCATCTACGGGTGACCAAACCAATCGCAATCAGGTTTTTTGTGCAGCACTCTCTTTGAAACTGATTTCACCCGGCAACAGCCAACAATCAATTGCCAACTTAGCAACTAGTTGTTCACATGGAAGCAGCTACCGGTCTCTAGGACTATATATAAGCTATACTTTGCCTGCCACCAGTTAGCCCCTTTCAGTAGGTGTTTGAACTTATATCACCTTCTATAAAACCACCAGATTGCAACAAATAAAACAACCGTTTAAATTGAAAATTGCTAGCCTTCCAAAAACTTACTTTTAGTGGTGTAAATCAAACTTCTGCTGATTCTTGAGCTAAAAACACTTCATTGGATTGAAGAGAGGTAAACTTTTGTCATAATGTAGCAGTACTTTGTCCCCTCAGGGTGGTGCTCAGGACACCAGCTGATGTTTGGTGAAGACGTTCAACATTATAAGTGAAAGAGTGCGGTTTAGTCTGACCACTGTATGATTTTAAATCATAAATCTGACATTGAAGCCCTCCACCACTCTCAACAGTGCCGAGCAGTCATTATTCTCCCATTACGGTAATATCCTAAAAGGTCCTCGTCAGTCAATGAAGAACCCTCCTCCCCCAGCCATTATGAGCAGCCAATCAGAGGAGAGAATGCTTGGATCTTCCCTGCCTCAACCTGACTTGAGTTGTACTGAGGATCATAAAAACATCAGTAGAAATGATGTTAAGAGACTCCATGTGGTTATAATGTGGAAGATGCCTAATTTAAAACAATGACAGAAGAATTAGGAATTCAAACAGACACGTTTGTTTCAGACGTATTCTGGGTTTTAATGGACAAAAGGTGATTCCCCCCCCCCCCCCCCCTTTTTTTTTTTTTCTTTTCTAAATTAAAGTGAAAATGTAAATGGTGACTTTCACTGCCTTGTTTGTGGCTCCTGGGTTAAACCCTTAGCTGCTTTTAGACTGTAAAACGGCTCCTCTGAGCTTTATATACACTTTAATAAAACCACCAAACTGAGAGAGGGGCTGGTTACAGCTCAATAAAACCAGACACAGACGCTTTTTTCTTTTTTACATGATGCCAGACATGAACACACTTCACCCCGAGGATGTGATGATGACAGCAGGCAGTAGGTGGTGCTGATTTTTAAAACCTAAAAGGGGGACACCATGTTCCTCTTTGAGCACTGATATTTTCTTTTTGTAGTCACCTCACTGGTTGTTGGACCTCACTGAGTGTTTCGGTGTACTTTGGTCTGATTTGTGTGTGTTTTGTGTGTTGCAGTTGCCCAGAAGATCGTGGCCACCAGGAAGAAACAGCAGTTGTCCATCGGGCCTTGCAAGTCACTCCCCAACTCCCCGAGTCACTCGTCTGTCTGCGCCACACAAGTGTCAGCCGTCCACATCAGCCAGGTCAGAGGTCACACAGAGTCACATTTGCATTACATTGGTTTACAGTCATTACATAGCACTGCTGGTTCATCAGTCAGCTAAAGAGGCACCATGTCACATGTTGTCAGCTAGCCTCTTTGATTGTAGTTGAACACCTTCACTTTGTGCCATTGCACTAATTACATTATACAGAAGTTAGTATAATGGAGCTGATGAATCCTTCTTGTGATGGTTAATTTGTAACATTAGGTGTTACCATACCAGCCCATAGAGTTTGAATGAGTTAGCTGACCTGGTGAACTGTGTCTGAGCTGATGAAGGTCATGTGACGATATGAACAGCTGCTAAATGGGCTTTTTAGTTAGAGCCCTCTTCTCATCCCCAACCTGTCGCAACAGATACCCGAGCCTGGTTCTGCTGGAGGTTTCTTCTTGTTAAAATGGAGTTTTTCCTTTCCACCGTCACTAAGTTTTTGCTGAAAGTGGGCCATCTTACTGTTGGGGTTTCCTCTGGCTTGAGGAGACTGTTGTTGTGAATGAATTGATTTAACTAGATACTAAGGGCAATAAAATCTTGGTCTTGGCAGTAAATCACAGCCTATCTCTGCTGAAGCATGGTGAGATGAAGCTGAAAGCTCTGGAAAAAAAATCCTCAGTGGACCTTTAGTCTAAATGATCAATTAAACCAATCAGATTTTTCTGAAATAAAGAGACATTTGCACTCAGTGTTCATAGCTTTTAGCAAAGACGCCTATATCAAAAATCAAACACATTCCTGGAGAACATGAACAACAAACAAACTGCTCCAACATCTGCCTGAACCTCACTGTGTGCAGCTCGAGCTTCAGGCCGTTAAACACTTCGATCCTCATCCTTCAGTCCTGCATCGATTTCTCATTAAAAAGCCATCGCTCAGCTCCCGCGTCCCCCAAGAGAGTGGCGTTTATCTCTCCGCTGTCCTTACAGACGGCCCTCTGTGCTTTCTCAGCTCTGTCTGATTACTGTCAAGTACTCCAGGAAACTGCACCTTAGCCATGACCCCCCATTTTCAAAACACTCTCAGATTTCACCCTAAAACAATATGACTCTGCTTCCCTCTCTCTCCTTTGATCTTTTCCTGCTTTTCTGCTCCTCCGTCCTTTCAGACGAGTAATGGTGGCGGCAGTTTGAGCGACTACTCGTCATCTGTGCCGTCAACACCGAGCACCAGCCAGAAGGAGCTCCGTATCGACGTCCCGCAGACCACCAACACGCCAACACCCGTCCGCAAGCAGTCTAAACGCCGCTCCAACCTCTTCACCGTGAGTCGCCATCAAACACGCAGCCCACAGAAGCCACGGAAAAAAATATTGCACCAGACTTCCGGTTTTGTAGTTATGGACATCATTTCTAATCTATCACAAAGCTTTTGCGTGTAAATTTATAAAAAGAGACTAAATATTAGGAATCTGTCCAGGTTCAAACGTTCCCACTCAATGTTCTCATTATTACGCCTGATTTTAAATCCAAGAACAGTTTTGAAATACCTGATTTTTCGCTATATGGGAGTCCCAGAAATAGTTTTAATAAAGCACGATTGCAGTTTGCTGCCCGTTTCAGTTTTGCAATGTTAACTGTAACAGCTAATTTAGTGTTAGTTTTAGTCATAGTCTTTTGTTAAAGCTAAATTGTTTTAGTTTTATATAGCATAAGATTATCATAGACTGCATCCAAAGTTGTTTTATGACTTCTGCTATAAAGTATAAAAGTCACAAAAGAGTATTATTTTCTCTGACATCAAATGTGAAACGTGTGCGTGTGTCTACTCTCTTGTTCCTCCCAAGCATTTGATTGTTACATTTTCATGATAAACCCGTGAGGCTTGGAAGCACCTGTAGATTAACCAAACTGCTTTGCGTGGTGACTTGATGGCTTGATGCACAAATGGCTTTTCTTTTTCTTTGTCTGTGGTATTGAGAAAGAACTTTACGTCCTCTTGACCTTATAAATGATCATGTTTACATGTTTTAAAACTCCCTAAAGTCGTGTAAAAAAGTCGCTCTTTCATTCTTTTTTTCTTTCCTACTGTAAAATCTTTCAGAGCTTCCAGTTTGAGCACATGAGATTCATCAGCTGTTGGAAAATAGCTGGTGTGAATATCTTCCACATTTTACTGAGCACGAACTGAAAGAGCAAAGTCACAGACTGAAAGTAAACTGTCACTGTATGCTGATGATGTGATGCTGTTTATTATAAAATTTCAATCAGTTCAAACACAGTCCAGTTTCAGGGACTCCAGCTATCTGAGGTAAAGCTTTGCAGCTACAGCTGCACCTAATAAAAAACACTTTAATTCAACTTAATACAATTTAAACAGGTAAGTTGTAAAGAAATTCACCCCCTATCCTGTATGATGGGGGAAATATATTTTTTGAGATCAAAACAGTTTCTGTAGCTGGCTTTTACAGCCATCATATATTTTGGGTGTAAAGTTGGGCATTTTAATATGTGAGTCTATGGGGACTGACTGGCTTTTTGAGCCAGCTTCTAGTGGACATCGAGTAGCAGCTTTTGGTACTTTTATGTCTAAGCCCAAGTTGGCCTTTGTTGTTTGATGACATGTTAAATGAATAATCAGTCAACTGGAATCAGTATATTTTTAGTAACTGAATCATCAGTTAGTCCCTTCTCTTTGAACTCTTCCAGGATTTTTTAGAGTTTTCTTGACTAAAGATGATTTAATCACTCTACATATCAGACATGTCTGCAGTAGCTGTTGACTTTTACTAAACTGATATGTTGTGGTTTTTGCCTGATGTGTTGATACTAACTCTTCTTATCTGGTCTTCTCCACAGTCGAGAAAGGCGAACGAGGCGGACAAGGACAAGAAGGGCCTGGAGGCTCGAGCCGACAGCATCGGCAGCGGGCGAGCCATCCCCATCAAACAGGTGAGACTTCCTGTCTACTCTGCTCGCTCGCTCTGTGTGTTTGAAGCTTCGGCCTTGATTAACAGTGAAATCACACACTTGACATCAATTAGAGTGAGGGGCTCTCCTGGGTCCTCCAACCAGATCATTAGGAGAAGGAGAGGGACGGATTCGCCGTCACTCCTGTTTCTTCCTCCCCTCCCTCTGTTCATCCATTCATCTCCCGCTTCTCTTCTCCCTTCAAAGCCGCTTCCTTTTCTCTGGACTTCTTCTCCTTCCTGAGCTGCTTGATCGCGCCGTTTTAAAGGAATGAAAGAAGGAGAGGAAAGAGGCGACCGTCTCCACTGCGAAACGTCCCTGCTGCGACAGCGAGGAGAGCACCTGAAGTGGCTCTTAATTTGTTGCAAACAAGCTCCCCTTGTGTGGAGCAGCAGAGAGTGAGGAGGGGGTCTCCTGACGAGCAAATCAGGCAATTAGCGAGCTCTAATCGTGGCCTCTCGAGTCGCTGCCGCGGCCTCGTTTGTACTCTCCTAATGAACAAATCGCATCTCTGATTAGGCGCCGCCTCGACAGGAGAGAGCGAGAGAGGGGCTGCTGTTTGTGTTCGGGGTCGGCGTTTAAGAAACGAGCCCGCTGTGATCGCACAGCGGCGTCGACAGTAATTGCAGCAGAACGTGTGAAAATCCCTCTTCAGCTCCCAGTGGCTTCAATTGCATTTTCGTCGTCTTATTCTTTTTCTTCTTCTGTGGTGGTAATGCAGCGGTGGATCTCAGCGGGCTGTTTGAGCGCCAGAAAGACGTTACATTATGTTGTTAATCATCTGAAAATGGAGCTCAGCTGAAACGTGCCAGGTTTCATTTTTAAACGAGCACCTCATTACGTTCACACAGATTATTCTGCTGCTTTAGTCTATGCTGTGTTCAGGTCATGTGGGAATTATGACTTCTGCTAAATCACTGGTTACTTCATTCCAAATTAAATTTATTTTACTTATCTCTGGTTTTTCAGTATTTTAATGTCAATCAGCTGTTGTGTTTCCAGTATCCTCACTAAGATGTTATTCTACAGTAATTATCTGAGATCATAACAGTACTAACTATGTGTGTGCTATCAGAGGATCATATAACTGGTTTAAAACATAATAGTGGCTATATACTGTGAGGGAAAAACTCAATTAAAAAAACAAAAACTCAAAGATTAACAACAAATTAGATTTTCTCACTATGTCAACTTTTTTTAAGCATCTTAAAAATTTAGGAAACAATTATATTCTCTTGACTTAATTCCAATTCAGTTCAAAATTAAAAAAATTTATGGAACAAAAACATGAAAAAAAGATAATTTACTCAAATTAAAATTGAAGTGTCAGCGAGAAAATGTATAAATGTATAATTTTTGGTGAAATAAAAAAATAAAAAGGTGTCGCCAGCACCCTTTTATTTTAAATAAATAATAATAATAACTAAAATAACTCTCGAATTATTAGAGAAATTTAAAATCTGAATATTGAGATTTTTTGAGATTATTTCATTTCTTCTGGATGCTTGATGTCGATCCAGAAATATTAACATGTAGTGAACACATGAAACTACAGATTTCATCAGGTGAAAAATGTTTCTGTTCGCCTCACATCCTAACCTCACAGTCAGAGGACCACTGTTCGTTATCCAAATTCATGCTAATAAAGCTGGACGCAGACTCCGCCTCCTCCAGAGCAGAGTGAGAAGAGGAGGAGGAGGCGCTGCGAGGCTGAGCGCAGAGCTTCCTCCTGTTGTATTTTTTGGAAGTGGACGTTAATTGATTTGATGGTTCCCTGTGGCCGCTCTCGCCTCGTCTCCTGCCTGCTCCTCAGTGTCGACACTGGCTCAACACACCGCTGACCTGCTGCCTCATTACACCGCGTGTGTTTTAAATGCACAGTGTGTGTGTTAGGAAAGAGGCTGCTTTTCACATTCAAGGTTCAACTACCTTTTCCCCATTATCGCTCCATTTGCACTCCATTTTACTCTCTGTATGTGTGTCTGCATCTGTGTGTGTGTGTGTGTGTGTGTGTGTGTGTGTGTGTGTGTGTGTGTGTGTGTCATTAGCATCGTACTCACACTTGTTTTTAATGAGACTCTCTCCCTCACCTTTTAGTCTCGAAGCACGAACCCATTATTTTCTCATCCAGGTGTTTTACTAAACTTATTTTATTTGCTTGCACCTTGAAATGTTCAGTATTAAAAAAAGCTCATAAAAAGAGAAAATAAACAGGCTACATTAAATTAAACTGCACTGAAATTAAAAATAAAACAAAATTAAATTAAACTACCATCTATTGACCTGAAATGTGCAAAAATTGGCAAATTGTGTGTAACTAGTAGAAGCCACTATTCAAATTTGGCATCTTTACCCATAGAGGCGCCTTGCTGACTCTACAAATTTTCATGACAAAAAAAATAAAAACATTTCTAAATTAAAAAAAACAAAACAGTAGCTTTTATCTTAATAACCCAGAGGTGTGGATTCACCCATTGCTTTATAAAACCTCAATTATGACTATGACCATGTTGATGCCTGATTAGCGAGCTCTATTCATAAACTATATAGACACAGGAACAGATGATAGTTAGTGAGTTGTTAGTAATTAACTTGTTTACTAAAATGCTACGAATAACTGCATTAAAAATCTCCTGAAAGGTACAGACTGAGCATAAGCTATTACTATATGCTGATGATGTAATTCTATTTATTACAAAACTACACACAACAATCCAAACACAGTAAAATTAACCCCCTTTGCAGCCATTATGAATAGAATACAAGACATTTTTTGTAACGAGCTGTAATGTTTATTTGTGCTGTCGAGTTAGATATTTGAACATGGTGATTGCCTCAGTTTTGGAGCCAGCCCCTAGTGGACATTAGGGAAAGGGCAATTTCTGGTGCTTAGTTTCATTTTTTTTTTTTTTTTTTTTTTTTTTTGGAGGTTTAAGCTTCATCTTTAAGAAAGAAGCAGTTCACACCATTCAAATTGCTGGTAAAAATTATACAACATCTCTTTCACTGGCTGTGATAACTTTTCCTACTTTAAATTAAATTTGTCAGGGACATTTTCAGTCTGAAATCTTTCTGCAAAACCCATCTTGATCTCATGACCACTAAACTGGCCTCTGATTAACATTGTACTGTCGAGGTAGAAGGCAGCTGGCCTTAAAAAGCAGCATCAAGGTCCTCACTAAACAATGAAAATCTGAAATCGAAGCTTCATAATAAATGTTTCAATGAATAAACCTCTATTATGTTTGTTGCCCTGTCAATCAAACAGAAAGAGGGGGGGACTTTAATGTCTTCTTCTATAGAGTTTCTGTAGAATTTCTGGAGTAGTAGCTGTCTTCTCACTGTCACCAGTCACCTTCTTCTTCTTTCCAGTTTATTAGTGTCACCTGTGTATGTGTTGTACCTGAATGTGTGTGTGTCTGAGCCACTTGTTGCCCGCCCTGATCTCATTAGAGCGACTCTTAGCGTGACACTCGACAACTCGAGGTGACGGCGGTTCACTTCTTAAAGGGGAACGCCTTCGTTAAGAGAGTCCAGAGCTCATTAAGACAACACACATACACGCACACACAGAGACAGAGGCCAGGTCACTGTGGCTGTAATGAGAACAGGGCGGATCTCGACTCTGACACTATTAGCCAAAACAAATTCACACAAACACATAAACACGCTGGTCATGAGTAGCATTCACAGCAGCGAAGGTTTGTCTCTAGTTTTTCTTTTTCTTGTCTGGTTTTCAGTGTAAAAAAATGACACAAAGACTGTCAGTAAAAGTAAAGACACTTGGTTTGGTTTCATGAGACAAAGAAAACCGGCCCATTTTTTTCTGATTGATCCAGTGATTAGTCAGTTAATCAGGACACAGTAATTCTAAGACCTTCGGTTTCCTTTCTAGAAGTTTATCCTCCTTTCTGACACTTAGACTAAAATGTATTAATGAACATCATGTTTTATTCAGTAAAACTTAAAAATAAAAACTGAGCCCCTTAACTGATCAGGAAAGGACAGAGATCAAGGCAGACGAGGGCTGTTTTCTTCTATACAACCAGAGGTCTTTAGGTTTAGGTTTCTGTTTTATACTCTCAGAGGTGTTGTTATGTGACGTAGCTTAAAAATGCTTCATTTAACAGACATGCTAGCATTAGCGTAAACAAAAACAACTCAGGGTTGCAATTGATCCCTGAAACTAAACAAACCCTCCATGAATCAAATATATTGCCCATTTTGAACATGTTTTTTCTTGGATAGTCAAATTTCCTGCTATGTTTAAGTGTACTGTAGCTGCTAGCTTCTTAAGCGTAGCTTGCTTGCTAACATGATCTCTGTCTAAATGTGATACAAAGCCACTTAAGTGTTATGTCCCTGTTATACAATATAATGTTGTTGTTTCCACATTGGAAGATGGTGACAGCATCACTTCAGCTTTGCTTTTATTTTATTTTTTAATCAGTCAATTTATTTATTTATTTATGATCTCCGTACACCTCTTTGGCAGCAACAGTAAAGCGTGTGAGGTTACAACAACTGAGAGCTACATGACGGGCTGTAATGACACGAAAGTACGGCTTGTGCCAGCGGAAGTGACATCACTTTTATCATGCGGTGCTGTTTGTGAGGACAAGAAGGGTTATTGAGCTGCTGTCTAAAGCCGGAACAAGAGGACATATAAACTGTTCCTACTTCTTTACTTCTTTAAACCACCGAGGAGTAAACCACTTAAATATGTTTGCAAATGCAAGTGAAGCTCCAGAGTGGTGCGTTCAAATGTGGTATTATAACCTGGAAATTTTCCAATCCATCCGCTCACCATTCTGTAAGGAATATTTGATTTAATAATGAACATGTTTATGCTAATGAACTCTCTGAGGGATTACATTCACGTCTGCCACCTGCACGATGAACCAAAGCAGGAAACACATGTGGTGTTGAAGCTGAAACCTCCTGCGAAGATGCTCCACTGCGACTCGAAGCCACAGAGGAAATGCTGGCTGTACCAACACCCGATTGGTCGTTTTTTTGTTTTTCTTCTTCTTCTTCTTCTTCTTTTTTGAAGTGAGCGGATGCGTCCAGCTTTGTTTACAGAGGCTGTTGACGGCGCAGGGTTCCTCCGACATCTGCTCCACGCCACTAATTAGCCGATAATTACCGGAGAGAGAGGGAGAGGCTCGCTCATGTCTCTGTCAAGCGGCTGACCGAGGTGCTTTGAAAACCAACAATCTAACAAATTAATTTCCTTCGACACAGCAGCCGAGCCTCTGGGACCGGACACACTGGAGAGGTGCTCGTTGTTGGGGGGTTTTTTTCCCCTCTTTTTTTCTGTAAACCTTTATTTACTTTGGGAAGGTTCACTGAACTCACCTGAGAAATAGGGAGGACAAACACTGCCAAAATCAAAACAGAAACTTAAAATTCTTAAAACTTTATCTAATTGATTTTTGAATATTTCTCTGGATCCTTTTTATCTTACTTTATTCATGAGTTTCACAGGCCTCTGTCATCAGTATGATAATTACCTTGCTTAAAAACTCATGTAAACTTCAGGTAGGAAAGTATGGAGGACTGCAGGTGCCAAAATCAATAATAAATAATAATAAAAAATCACTCTATTAAATGCATCAAAATAATTAATGTAAATTAAAAGTTGATAAATTGATTATCCTAATTTAATTTGCCTTTACATTTATTTATATTCCTTTATTTATTTACTTTGTCATTTATCTAGTTATTAAGGAACAATAAGGGCATGCAAAGAAAAAGCAAACTGAAAGTAAAATGAAGTGAAATTAAAAAAAATAAGGAAAATGCCTGAACAGATATTGAAAAAAATAATAAATTGATAAATAAGTAATTATTTGTTCAGCTGAATTCCCAAATTACTATGTGTTAATTTGCATGGTTCTTTTGCTAGTGGCTCTAAAGCGGCCTGTTAGGACCACATGTTCACTAACTGTAACTCCCAGGGCTTCTTCTTTTTCTGCATTGCATTGCTAGCTACAAAGATTTGTGATGTGGACTGTATTAACATCTAAAATGATCTCTCAGAGAGAAAATTAGAAGCAACAGATAGCATTTTTCTTTGTGCGTTCATTTATGTTTATGCCAGCTACCTTCCGGTCAGTTGAATATGCGGATTCACTGCCATTTACTTGATGTGCTTCCTGTAAACAGAAATCCCTCTCCCCAGCAGTCTGTCTATCAGTATTTGACCTTTGTGCTGCATTTTGTAGTTTTAATCGTAACTCTGTTGTCATGTTGGTTGCCTCATCTATCTGATTGAGATTACCTTTTTGCACATCTGCAGATGAGTCTTCCAGACTTCCTAAGATATCTGGCTTGTTTGTTTTCCCACCTAGAGGAAACAGATGTGTAAAACTCATATTAGACCTCAGAACTCTCCAACCAGGACTTCAAACTAAGCTCCAAGTATGCAGCTAGAAATGTTACAACCTCCAAACAGATCTCTGACCTGTCCGACATCCCTACTTTAGCGCTGATGCTTTGTAGAAGAACTGTTAATAGATTCCCTGACCTCCACCGAGACGACCTCCTCCTGTAAATGAACATTTTGCATCTCCTCCTGAGCTCCACTTGGAGTCTGAAGTCTCAAGGCTTTTGGATGCTGTCGCCTTCTTCCTGCGAGGAGCTGATTAGTGTCGTGCTTGTAATTGCCTCTCGCGGGGTTGCAGACGAGCACGGGGCTGGGTGGTTTTGACAAGTCTACTCGTCCCCCCTCGGCGCTGGGCGCTTTGTAAGGAGTTAAATTGGATGGTTAATTCGGGTGTTATTTACCCTGTAATTCATTAGTTTCGCCCCGCCATTGGCAGCGGGCAGGCTGTAATTTCACGCTTCGCAATAAAAGATGTCTCATAATCTGCTTCATTTAGCAGCCAAAGAATTTAATGAAATTAACTGCAGCCCTAATTAAGACGGTGAATATTAAAGACCTGCTATCAAGGCTTTAACGAGGGTGACATGATCCGCCTTCCGCCGGATTGGAAAAATATCATTTCCCTGGGAAAGGTTGTCACCGCTCGGAGCCATTTTGGCCATGATGACATTTTTGTCATGCACACTAACCCCTGGAAATGAGATTTTTTGGGGGGTGGTGGCGGTGGGTGGAAGATGTGTTGGAGGGATGTCTCTCCCTTTTTAGTTTGAGAAATAATTAAAACAAGGAACACAGGCGTCAATCAAAGAGCATTTTTAGACTGTGCTCATTACGCCGCTGCGTGGCAGTCTCCATGGAGCAATCCCGAGTTTTTGTTTGGCACGGAGGTGTTGCTCTGAGCTCGCTGGAAGTGTCCCTGTGGTCGCTTTGTTGTTTCACACCGTATGAGAAAGTGTGTGTGTTTGGGTGTGTTGTTACACTTATTTGATGAAAAGCTGGACAAAAGTGCCCGGCGGTGACCTGAAGGGTTCTCGCAGAGGAAGAGGAGTCATGTTTCCTTCACATCCTGTCTCTCACCGAGCGTCGAGCCGAGCGAGGGGCGAGGTTTTTTATCCACTAATGAATTGAGACTGCTGAAGTAAGGTTTGGATAATTGAGTTTCTAATTAATTACCCAGAACTCTTATCAGATAAATCAGCCCCTCTTCAGCCCCCCTCTTCTTCTGTGGTGTTTTATTTGATCTGGTCTGCGTCTTGCTCCCCTGGGCTTGCCCTTCGCTGTCCTTGCCTCATCAACAGTGACCTTGTCATGGAGCCTGAAGCTGCTGCGTGGCTGTCAGTGTGTTTTGATGGTAGTTATGGGGTTTGCCCTCTGCTGTGGTGGTTTTTTAATGATTTTTACTGTTTACTTCGAGGCAACAAATCTTGTTTTTTTTTATTCCTGTCATCCTTTGTAGTGATCAGGTCAAGAACCACATGGAAAGAAATGAATCAAAAGAACTGGAGCTCCACCAGGGCCGTTCAGTTTCCTTTATTTGTTGTTTTAATCATGGAAAATAAATCTTAATAACTCTGCATCCAGAACACTCACAGTTTAATTTGATTTTAATCCTTAGTTTGCGAAGAAATAATCATAAATAGGGTCTTGGCTGAAAAATGAATATTCAATCAATTTTAAGTGCAAAAACACCAACCTGTGGACGAATCTGTGGGAACAAAGTAACAAGATGTAAACTCCATGTGGTGTCATTAATAGCCTCCCCACCCACATTTCTTATTTTATTTCACTTTTCACTGTCAAATAAAAGCCCAAAAATAATTACATTAACCTTTCTCAACACAAGAAAAAAAACCTTGTCCACACTAAATGCAGGCACTTAACACCCTGTATGTCAATTCTCAAGCAAAACCCATCATAAATAATTTGACTTTTATTATCACATTTTTAACCTTTTGTCAGAAAAAGCAAAAAGGGCTTGTTTTTGTCAGGTATCAATGAGTGATGTTTGATTCATATTTAGTTTGAAAACCGGAAATACATTAATACATTGCAAGATGAGAGAAGGAGACAAAGAGAACAGTAATGGAAGACTACCTGCTAGCATGCTCACATTAGCTGTACACTTTCTAAAAACCAATCCCTGACGACGTTCAGACTAAGCCATTCAGGGAAATACCTGGAGGTTAAGCATCCGCAGACAGTTACCAGATAAGAATGCCAGTGGTTAATGTTGAAAGGTAGTTCAGGTTTATAGTTAGGATAGCTCCCTTTGGTGGTTTTAGAAGCAAGCCCAAATATGAAGAAACCCCAGGGTAAACCCACGACCTGCTGAAGAGTTTATATATCTTTTCTGGTCTGGGAATGCTATGGAATTTCCCAGAAGGAACTGGAAAGCGAGAAGCTTGAAAGAAGGATCTCTAAAAAATCTTTGATTAGCTTGCTGCCCAAGTTCAGATAAACCAAAGGCAATGGATATATGGAATTCCAGGAATTATAGTATTGGGAGCCACGAAGTTCAGTGGTTGGTAGAGCAAAATTACTTTTTGTGTTCTTACAGTTTAATTTTCCATCTTGGTAGCACAGATGTTTAGATGTTTTGTCGTTGTTTACACTTTAAGTGACAGTTGTCAGTGTCGCATCATATCTTGGAGGGTGAAAAAAGATTTGAGTTGTAAGAACTCAAAGGCAACATTGTCTTCAACAATTAGTAAAACTGCAAAAAAGTTCCTACATTCAAAAGAGCCTAATTCCAGGACCTAGTGATTGCACTTTCAAGTCATCCATAAAGACATGATCTTTAGTTTTGGACTGCCTTTGAAAAGTCCACCCGGATTTTCTGATTCGTTTTCTAATCTGTGACAAACGGCACCAGTCTACTCTAAACCACTGTGAAGAAGATCTACCTACTATGACCTGCAGCAGGGGGTCAAAGAGCTTTCAGTTGCTTCCCACAAAGAGGATATTTACCTGGAGTAAGTCAGACAGCATCGGCCCCTTTCCTTTATTTTCTCTTTTTGTCTTCTTGGAGATTAGAGGAGTGAACATTTCACACTCTGTCCTCTTGTCTGAGAGGATGATAGATGACCTGCAGACGCTGCTCAGGCTGGATCAGATGGCCACCATGATACAGAAGGGATCCCTTTCTCGTCACCCCCCTCGCACTCCTCTGTCGGCGGGGGGTGACACCTCTAATTTAGCCTCCTGCTCTCGAGGGACGTTGAAGAACAAAAGGGCCTTAGCTCCTTTGAGATCATCCTGTTCTGTGGAGGGTTTGTCCAGTGATATTGCCTGCCCCGTATCTCCTCCAAGATCCGCTGTCACACTCTTCAGGAGGCCCCGGTAGAGTCCATTGTCTGAGCAAAATAGGGGGGTGATTGAGTGATTAGAGAGTAGATTAGTCTGTATCAATAGGCAGGCAGCCTCCAAGAGGAGAAAAGTTTTCCTTCTAATTTGACTCACACAATGGAAGAAGGAATTATGGTTCATGTTACTGTTCATGTTCCTCAGTTTTAGCTTCAGACAAAGAGGTAAAAGTTGTGTCTTGTGAGCACACCTTTACGCCTCAGAAATCATTTTCTGTGCAATATGTTCGTCCTCGAACATGCCGGACATGTGACAGCTGTGGTCTTTAATCAGAGACCCTCAGGTACGAGCCTTTCCGATGCGTCGTCTAACGAATGACTTCATCTCTTGGCTTCCCCCGAGCTAGCGACCTTTTCTTAAGCACTACCCCACAATACTTCAACCGAGGCAAAGAAGTGAAGGTAGAGAGTGTCTCGGGGAGTTTTGTTTTTTGGGGGGTTGTCTGTCTACATCTATTTGTCTATCCATCCTTGTTTGCTTTCTTTCCGACTGAAACCCAACACAGACCCTTCATGCCCCTTTGTTTTGTTCTCCAGAGAAGAATCCTCATTGATGCCCTCGGACGTTTTCTGTTGCTTAACAAATGACTTCATCTTCCCGCTCCCTGGAGCTAGCGACCTTTTCCTAAGCACTACCCCACAATACTTCACCAGGGCGGAGAAGTGCCTCAGTCGGAGGGGAGAGAGTATATCTGAGGATGTATTTATCTCCCCACATCTATTTTCCAATGTGGAGACCTTGTGAGCTGTCATAGCTGCTCCCCCCTCTCCTCCTCCTGAAGGTAAAATAAGTGTGTCACTAAGCTCGGGGAGGTGAATAATGAAAGATATTACCCATCATGAGGATTTCAACGTGGCGTTCAATTAGCCTTCCTCTCGCACAAACTGATCGCTTGTCATCCTCAGGATGAATGGACAAAATTAATCCACTGACGTCTCCCTCCCCAAAACCCGGGTTTAGGTGAAGGTCTGTGAAAGATGTTGGTTCATCTCTCAGTTTCGTTTGGTGGTGATCAACCATCCACCTCTTAATGCTCCATTGTCTTGTTTCAATTTACTTTCTCTTTTGATCCTGTAGTGCAAAAATATTTCACTTTTTGTTTTAGGATTCAGGTAAAATCTTAAAATGTATTCAATTCAATTTTATTTATACAGCGCCAAATCACAATAGCAGTCGCCTCCAGGCGCTTTATATTGTACAGTAGATCGTACAATAATAGATACAGAGAAAAACCCAACAATCATATGACCCCAATGAGCAAGGACTTTGGCGACAGTGGGAAGGAAAAACTCCCCTTTAACAAGAAGAAACCTCCAGCAGAACCAGGCTCAGGGAGGGGCGGGGCCATCTGCTGCGACCGGATGGGGTGAGAGAAGGAAGACAGGATGAAAGACATGCTGTGGAAGAGAGACAGAGGTTAATAACAGATATGATTCAATGCAGAGACGTCTATTAACACAAAATGTAGATGAAAGCAACATTTTTTCCCCACTGATTTTTAATTCTTTTCTTCTATTATGCAACCAAAACACATCAGAATACATTTTTGATGTCAGGCTGTGAAAATTAGGGGTGGGTTTTGATTATCGATTTATCCATTAAAATTGATTCTAGCTTGGATAACGTGATATCAATTCTTTAAAATCCTGAATCGATCTTTTAATATAAATTTATTTTGCCCGAAACGCCAGAATTTCAGGTTGAACCTCAAACAATTTACAACAACCACCAAACAGCTAAAACAGTAAATGAGAGCAGGTATTCTGCACAAAGACGTAAACACACAGCGCGGACCCGCCGACTAGGGCTGGGTATCGTCACTGATTCTAGAATCGATTCTATTCCGATTCACAAGGTCCTGAATCGATTCGATTCGATTCGATTCAATTCGATTTGAATCTGGGAAATTTTCCCTCAGACAGTCAGAAATATTATAATTATAATTTGTATCTATAAAAAGGAAGCTGAGCACGCAAGACTTTATCAAAGGTGTAAACGTCACAGCAGATGCCTTTGTGTCAAAGTAGCTGAAGATAAAACACAGAAAAACATGAAGGTGATTTTCCTGGCCTGGGATTTTATAAAAATATTCTGCAGTACATCAAAAACGAAAGAAAACCATTAATCAATTTATGAACATTACCTCTGAAGCTACAGAAGCTTATCTTGGACTTCAGGAAGGGCAGAGCAGACCCGGCCCCACTTTACATTCACGGGAGCTGTGTGGAGAGGGTACACTCCATGAGGTTTCTGGGCGTGCAGATATCTGATGACCTCTCCTGGACTGCAAATACTACAGCGGTGGTTAAAAAGGCCCAGCAGCGTCTCCACTTTCTGAGAGTGCTCAGGAGGAACAACCTGGAGGAGAGGCTGCTGGTGGTGACATTTTACAGAGCCACAATAGAGAGCATCCTAACGTACGGCATAACAACATGGTATGCAGGGTGCTCAGCTGCAGACAGGAAAGTACTGCAGAGGGTCATCAACACAGCCCAGAAGATCACTGGCTGCTCTCTGCCCAGCCTGGAGGTCACTGCAAACTCTCGGTACCTCAGCAGAGCTGGCAATATCATCAAGGACCACTCTCACCCCAGCAACCAACTGTTTGAACTATTACCGTCAGGCCGACGGTACAGGTCACATAAAACCAGGACAAACAGATTCAGGGATAGCTTCTTTCCCAGAGCTATCACCGTAGTAAATAAGCACAAAAACAATTGAACCTATTCCATACCGTCACTGTCATTATATTATGCTGCTATCCTGTATATATTGTACATACTATTGTTTGAGTACTTACGATTGTTTTTTTTGTACTTTTTATATTTTACATTTATATTTATTATTGAAACTTGCACCAAGGGAGTGGCACTCCAATTTCGTTGTACTCTGTACAATGACAATAAAGGCTATTCTATTCTATTCTATTCTATTCTACAGCGGTTTTATTAGAGACACGGCTAAGCGTTTTGCATAATTTTAAAAAGTTTACATTTGTTCAGTATTGAACGGCAGAAATTAGGTTTTCTTTTCGGAAGTCAATCAATCAAAGCTTTATTCGTCACATGCAGGTTGCCCTGCAGTGAAATGGGACACCCCCCCCCCCCCCCCCCCCCCCCCCCCCCCCGACCTTACACATATAGCACAGACATTACATGGGGATACAGGGAAGTGAGCAAAAGGAAAAATACATTTATATAAAAAAGAATTTTTATGAATCGATATCACGTTATCCAAGCCAGAATCACTTTTAATCGATGAATCGATTATTAAAACCCACCCCTACCACCGACGGAGCAGAATCAGTGAGATGTCGCCTTTCTCACCCGATGGCACGGACACGGTCGGGGCTGAAAGCCGACAGCTCGCTGATTTTGTGTTTACGCCCTTTTTGCGCTGATTCTGAAGCTGTAGGTTTTATCTCTCTCCAAACAATATTGACCGAACCAGCAGCAAAAGAAGATCCAAACTACGCTTCACAAACACATCGTCATGGACTCCCTCTGACTTTTGCTGTTTTGCTTCCACCACAATAAAATCACACTTCTCTCTCTCTCTCTCTCTCTCTCTCTCTCTCTCTCTCAGTGTACTTCAAGAACAGTTTCCTGTCTAAAAATCTTTTTTCTGCATTATTCACTTGCTTGTCACGCACAAGTCTACCGTTGTTTACAGTGATGTCGGCTGCTGTTTTTTTTCCTTTTACTTACTTCCGAACAGAGAGCCTCATATCTGCTGTTCAAAAGGCTACTGAGCAAATTAAAACTTTAAATTATGCAAAATTGCAAAACGCTTGGCCGTGTCTCTAATCCAACCTCTGTGACTTTGCTCTGCTTCACTTCAGCAGCATAATGTTCATATGTTGATCCATGGTTTTCTTTCGTTTTTGATCTACTGCAGAATATTTTTAGAAATCCCAGGCCAGGAAAATCACCTTCATGTTTTTCTGTGTTTTATCCTCAGTTACTTTGACACAAAGGCATCTGCTGTGATGCTTACACCCTTGATAAAGTCTCGCAAGTGTCAGCTTTCTTTTTGTAGATATAAAAACATGGAAATGTACTGATGCATGATCTGAATTATAATATTCTGACTGTCTGAGGCAAAATTCCCCCAATTCTAATCGAATCGGAATCGAATCGATGCTAGAAATCAGTGACGATACCCAGCCCTAGTGGAAAATATCCGTAAAATTAATTATACAGAACAGCTAGAGGATTATTTCAGGTAGTAGTGATCTAACTTTAAGCCAGAAAGGATAAAAACAGACTGAAGGGCAGAAAACAATTTTGACCCTTTAAAAGCTAAAACTGGGGCTTTGTAGGGAATTTCTGTCTGTTTAAATGGACAGAAATTCAAAAGCGAGATTAGATCCTTCTGTTCCTACTCTTTTACACTTTAAAATTAAATATTGCTCTGCAATATATGTATTTTGTATCATGTATCTTTTTTTTTTAATCACATTTGCTTTCACAGTCTGTACAGATGTAATTGCCATATTAAACCATATTTTTCAGGGGTATTTTGAACGATCATATCCGCTGTGGAAGTTATTATTGCTTTCCTTTTTTGTTAGCAGGGATACTCATAAAGCTATGGACAAAAAACCTTTTAACAAAGGTTTACTTGGCCCCACAGGCGTGATAAATTTTAGGAGTTGATCTGGATCTAGCATTTTTGGAGAGATTCTAGATAGAGTTTTCACCTTTATCATGTTATCTTTAGCAACAACATATCAGGTCTCAGATGGTTAAAGAGGCGTTGGCCCAAAGGGTCTCTGTCGAATCCTTGATCCAGGTGAAGGGCATGACTTTTCAAGCCAGTGAAATAAGAAACAGCTGAGCAGTTTATGTGCTTAATAAATTGTTTTCCTTCCATTTAATGTACAGAAAACTTTTTATTTCAGAGTGAAAAATTCAACTGAATCAAATATAAAGACCATTAAAGAAAACCTTATTTAAGCTTCCAGACATTCACATTTTGGACTCAAACGCTCAGAAAATCTCCAACAAGTGTAGACAAAATAGATCCAGCGCATAGTATCCTTTATTTTTTAAATCAGAGCTCTAATAAAGAACTGAAGGAAAGGACACTGACCTTTGCAACAAGCTTGATGTTCTGAAGAAACAATAACTAAACAGCTGAGCTTTTTGAGCATACAGCTACTTATAAAAACTAACATCTGTATGAAAATAGCTGCATGCACCAACTCCAAATTCCACCAACTGCCTTCTTAAGGCTTAAAGTGTCTAATAGCACTGACTAAACCTCTGAATTATCTTTTTTTCTTGGTTGGTTACTGTCACAGGTTCTTTATTCCTCTTTTCTTTCCTTCAGCATCTTAATATATTTTCTTAACAATCTTAAAGTATTCTTTGCTTCAAATGATTATCGCCAGTGTTTACTTGTCAAGGTGAGTTTACATGAGTGACTCTAATTTCAATCACCCGTCCCTTGACAATAAAAATCCCTCTTGAGTGTTGAGACTGTAGATTTATCTGTTAAATGATCCGTCTGATGGATTATAATTGAAAAGCCCGCACCACAGTTATCTGACCTGAAGTCTTATTGGATGATGGTCGTCATGTAAACACACGTCCTCTCTGGCTGGCTGGCTCTGCCGGGAAACATGTTGGCACTCGCTCACTAACAGGCAGTAATGGATGATCAGCTGGCCTGACAGCTGCACGGCTGCCGGCAGCTTTCACTTCAGAGCAGCAGGAAGCTCGTCAAGTCGTGTTTAGCGCACCGTGGGGAAGCCCTGTTGTTACACACACGCATACACACTGCTCTGTTTCACTTCCTCGTGACATGAGCTGAAATTAGTGGAATCACTGCTGTCGAGTGTCTGTGGGGAGTTCACTGTCTGTAATACCAGCAGGACATTTGAACATCTATTCTGATATGACCTAAATTATATATCACTGTATTTTTGGGGGGTTTTATGGTGATATAATTATACAATTTAAAGGAATGTTCCACTCAAGACATGCTTCTATCGGTCTCTATTATGTGTTTTTGGGCTCTAAATATGATTTTAAATGAAACATAATCCTGACAAATGTAGGTTAATTCTCATTGTTAGCAGTAACAGCTTTGAAGTATCACTTGATGTCTGAGCTGAAGACAGACTGTTAATAAGACATCGACATAGCTTAGCTTAATGTCCATTGTCATTTTGGTATCTTGTAGCCAAAAAGATGCAAAAGTAGAATGTCAAGATGTCATAAACATATTTATTTCTGCTGTAAAGTTGGTCATCTTAGAGTCTGAAGCTGACTCACTCAAATGGACGTTAGAGGAACTGTAGCTAATTTGACTTGCTGTGTTGTTGTCACACAAAAAGGCTTGTGTTGTTAATGGCACTAACAGAAGGTTAGAAGGTTAGCTCAAGGTTTGGTGCAGGAAACTGTAGAATCTACCTACCCCTTTGCAGGTTTCCTGAAGTTGGCCGATCAAATTAAACTTATCACTTATCAACTTGTTCACTTCTGGCCCCAAAATCCAATAAGGCTGTGGACAAAACACCAGCCTTGAGAATTTAGATTGGATCTTCTGAAAACAATGGGTTATATCCTTTTTTTAAACAGTCTCTAAATGTAAAACGGTGTCCTACCCAACCTTACTCTGTGTTTCACTGTCTGTAATAGAGGTGTATTATTTTATTAATACAAAACTAAAGGCCTTTCTGGGGTATTTCTAGTTTATTCAATCTTTTATTTTCTACTTTGCCTCTGGTGTCATCCTTACAAGACGAATTTCAGTCTCATATATTACTCTTGAAAATGTATTTTAGACCTTCCAGGGTAAAAATTGGTCTCCTTTCTTTCATAGCTCGCCATCTTGTCCTTTCCTCCCCTGCTTCTGTCACTCTGAGACGTTTCTTCATGGCATTATGTCACCGCCAATTACACTGAATGCACCATCACTGGCGGCGAGGGTCACCCCGGGCCTACCGCGCTATCCCACCACTACTGACCGCCTTAATGAAAGCTGAGCGGCCGGGGCGCCGGCGAGCAGGCTTCTGTCCATCAGCCTGGCCTGTCCGTCTCACTCCCCACTTCCTCATCTTCCTCTAACTCCCCCTCTTCCTCCCTTCACGGCTGGACTCTATTAATACCCTCTGTCGGAGTGTTAATGTTGTAGAGGTCCAGTGAAGTGACACGCGTGGCAGCGCGGCTGTAATTGCTAATCAGCGGACAGTTTTATCCCCCCTCCTCCCTCCTCCCCCTCTTCCCTCTGCCTCCTCTTTTTTTTCTGCTTCTTTCTCCTATTTTGATCCCGCTCTCTCGCCTTCTCTTTGACCTTCCTGCTCTCTCTCTCTCCTAATGAAGTGTGGGCGGTGAGCGGGCGATCGCTTGGCCTAAACGGTCAGTCAGCCGCAGCTGATGTGCGTAGGAGAGAGAGCGAACAAAAAGATAGTCAGACAATTAAATGAGCGCTGATTTCCTTCCATCTATTCACATCCAGCTCCTCTCATCTCTGATCTTTTAAATGTTGTTTCTCTCGTTTCGCTCATTAGCTTCACTCAGCCGATTCTGGACGTCATTTAGCTCCAGCGCGCACAAAGATCGAGGAATCGAGAGGCTTTAAAATGCACAATTAGGACTCAAAAGTGGACAATAATTTCCATATATTTTTTGTCCACTTTTGAACGGAGTTGTGTTTTTTTTACTCTCTTTTTGGTTCTGTATGTGAAATCACAGAGACATTTGAGGCTAAAGTGTGCTTATAGTTTTGTTTGTTTGATATTGCCAAAGACTGGATCACAGTCGGATCTTAAGCATACACACAAATCCCCCCCAGCACGAAAAAGCTAGGTTTTCCTAAATGAGTCCCTAAATATTTCCATTCATTTCCAGCAAGACTTCACTGTCAGTAACTTTCTATTGGGATGTCTTCCTGCTCACTTTGAAATCAAAGATTCTTTTTTCATTAACTGAAGAAAACTACCATGTAAAGAGTCAAATCTCCTGTGATCAAACCAGTAATTTCTGTATCATCACCAAATTTAACATTGAAACCATCAAATAAGTTGGTAATCTGTTCATTTCTCAAAATGGTTGTACTGTTCACCTTCAGCTGTTCCAACCTTTCCATTAACACATTCATTACCTTCAATAATATCTCTACAAAGCTATTATAAATTTTTAATGTCAAGAAATGAAGAAAAGAAGCGACGTCGTCAAAGTATTTTATTAACAGATTTAGTCAGGTTACAAAAATGGTGCACAACCAAAATGACACCAGAGCTCACTGCATGACCATTTTGGCCTCACTTTGGGTGACAACAGCGAGCATACACTGCCTGTTTGGATTGTGGCATCTGCCCTGTATGTACTCCCACTTGACCATAATGGTGCGCCACAGCTGTTCTACTTTTGCTCTGTCGGTGTGCTTGGGCGCTTGATGGCCACTTTAACCAGAGCTGGTCGAGCTCACCGACGCTGCAGAGCTGCCGTTCAAGACAGCGACGATGGAGTACATCTACATACCGAGGAACTTATCGGAGAGGCTTCGGATTATCATAGTGGAGTTCAGAAATTTCTTTTGCAGATGATGATGCTGTTTATGTTCAAAGTGCACAGCTGCATTGAAAGGCGTGTGCTGACAGTGTGTTTATCTGTGTGTTTTCTGCAGGGCATGCTGCTGAAGAGGAGCGGTAAATCCCTCAACAAGGAGTGGAAGAAGAAGTACGTGACGCTGTGTGACAACGGTCTGCTCACCTATCACCCGAGCCTACACGTAAGACACATACACAATTGCACAAACACATACAGCCACTGTGAATGCTTATTAGACTGCAGCGCTCTGCCAGCCTGCACTGACCTCCATCTATCTGCTGCTCTTCATCTCTCCCCTGCGAGTGTGTGTGTGTGTGTGTGTGTGTGTGTGTGTGTGTTGATGGCTTGTGTATTAATTAGGACTCGTCATCTGTTTGCCCACGTCGGCGCTGATGATGTGAATATCATCTGTAATGTCTCTGCTAATTGCCCCAGCTCTCTGCCCTGTTGGCACAATATCCTGCCCCCGACGCTGCTTTATTATCTCTCTCACACACACACACACACACACACACACACACACACACACACACACACACACTTTTTTGTGTCTTTCACTCTGTCTGCTGCTCGTTTTCTCTCTGTCCTCTTGCTCAGTCTGAAGTCAGATTAGATGTATTGCCTCTGATAGGTTTTTGCCACATTTTTGTTGTGTAATTAACGTTTTTTTGTCTTTTTTTTTTGTTTTCAAAGAATTTTGGCCACGAGTGCATATCAATTTGTTTTATTTTGACTTCTTTTTCTTTTATGTTAAAATGTAGACATACAGTTGTTTTGTGCAAAAAGATGCTTTACAAAATCACAAATTTGATCATAAAAATGAACACAAAAAGCATTTCAGTGTGTAATAGTGTTAATACGGTTACTTTGTTTTCTTTCTTACTTGTTGTGAAAATGTATTCATAATTTTCTTTAATTACATCGTATTTTCCATGTGGGCATTCTTCAGTTCAAGATTGCGTTTTAAAGTGGTTTAATTAATCTGTTCATCAGTCGAAAACTGGAAGAATTTTCTGAAACTGTTTTAAATAACAAAGAAAGGAAGCCAATTTCACATATTTAGAAGCTAAAAATCGCAAATTCTAAACTAAACATAAATGAAATTTATTGATTATTTTTTAAAAATACTGTTTACAGTGGTCCCTCGTTTATTGCGGGAGTTACGTTCTAAAAATAGCCCGCGCAAGGTGAAATCCGCGAAGTAGCCAAGTTTATTTTACAATTATTATACATGTGTTAAGGCTACAAAACTCCTCACTACACACTTTATACACTTTTCTCAGTCAGGCACGAATATTTTCACACTTTTCTCTTATTTAAACACTCAAAGTTCAAACCTTCGTAGAATAATAAGTTCAGTATTATAGAATGAAACCACCCACGGTTGCTTTTGATGGTGCAAAACGTTTTGTCAACATGATTGTGTTTGTTGGGGGAAAACTTACAAACATACAGTACAGCACTTCAGAGTCACACTACTAGTGATCGAAGAAATTTGACCAGCTGGACGCATTCTGTACTGTACAGGAGACACGGCATGAGATTGATTGACAATGGTCTACAGCCAATCAGGACACAATGTGCTGTAAAAAAAAAAAAAAGAAAAGGAAAAAAATGCAAAATTGCACAAAAAAAATCCACGAAACAGCGATGCTGCGAAAGGTGAACCGCGTTATAGCGAGGGACCACTGTATCTCTTATGAAGCGGCGATATTTTTGCTTTGAATCAATAAAGGAATACATGTATGAACTGCACTGGAGGTGACAGGATAAGGTTGGGGTGGATGGAGCGGTTGGAAAACAGTTGATTGACCACTTGATAGTGCTGGGGTCACTACAAGAGATGGGAGTGAAAAATACTGTGGAAAAAATGAGTAAAGGACTCTATAGACATCTGATTTAGAAACATTGTAATTTAGGAGTATGCTCGCTTTCTTTTCATTCTTGTTGGTCTCTGCTCAGTAATTATGTGTTTTCGATGGTTTTTTGGACTTATTTGAACTGGTTTTAGCCTTCATTTCACTGATTCAGGGTTGCTTGGACATCATGTTTGATCTCTTCAGGATTCAGATTGTTTTGTTTGACAACGGATGGCTTGTTTTGTGCAAAGCTGATCAGAAAAGCATGAAAGGTCCCCTCCATGTTGCCTGGATTTTCTTGTTTTAACCCACCGACAGACAAAAAAGTATCTTAGAACCTGAAAATATTTGTTTTAGGTTGAAAAATGACCTAAATGAACAATGATTAGCGCATTTTAGAAGTTGCAGATTATTGTTATGCTGTTCTTGACTAATTGACTATTGGTTTTATCTGCAGAAACATTAAATCACAAATGATTTGCTCAGACATATCCACACTTCACCAAACTGCACACGTCCATCAGCCATTAGAGCAGCTGATGCAGTAAATTAGTGTTAAAACTCATCACTTAACACATCAACACACACAAACCCCCTCCAGCACCAAAAGCCAGGTTTTCCTGAATGCTTTGCATCTGCAGCTCCGGCGTCAATTAACGTGTTTGCGGAGGCTAATCGAATGAAACTCAATCAGCACCACTAATTGCCCGACTATGTGCAAAGAAATCACATTAATGCCGCTAATTAAGTGGATGGCAATAGATGCCACCTAATTGCCAAGAAAAGTCTAAAGAGGAGAAGATCAGGCCAACAAAAGGCGAGAGTAATTAATCGCCTCTTGTCACGATGTGACTCTGAGCAGTGAGAGTTGTTAAGAGCACTTAAGAGCAGAGATTTTTTAGAAACTCTTGTGCAAGAAAGAATGATTAGAAGTCAGTTTTTCTTTTCTTTTTTTGTGTTCATAAGCCTGAAACTAAGGCAAAGAGCTAACCAACGCTGAGTGAACACAAGATAGAAACCAAGATGGTCTTAAAACATTCATTTTTAAACATCCCAAATCCAAATGTTCAAAACGAAATCCAGCAGTAAAAGTAATAATTGATTAGAATTAGAATAGAAAGTTCTAACTTCAGTGAATCTTAAATGCAAGTTCAGTTTTTAGTCTTTAGATAATAACTTGAAGACACTACAGTTTTCTGTCCATTGAGATAATTTTGCATTAAAAGCAATGTATATTTACAGTTTGCATATCAACAGATGTAATTTATAACACAAACCATAAAAACCTGTTATGTAATGTGTTTAAGTTCGTTTAGGCTTTAGGTTTGAACATGGATTATAGATCTCTTCAGGTTTTTTGACACTGGTTTCTGACCTGGTTTTGGGCTTGTTCAGGTAGGTCCTAGGCTTAGTTTTAAACTTATTTAAGGTGGTTTTGTTTTTGACTTTGTACTTGGTATTGCACCGATTTTTATACATGGGTTTCAACGTGGACGTGTTTAGGCTAGCCTTTGCACTTCTTTCTGACCTGGTTTTGGACATGTTTAGATTTTGTTTGGGACCTAGTTTTAGACCTGTTCAGCCTACTTTTTAGACTTGGTTTGTGACCTGATTTTGGACATGTTTAGTCTGGGTTTTGGGCTTGGTTTGTGACTTTGTTTTGGACATGTTTAGTCTGGGTTTTGGGCTTGGTTTGTGACTTTGTTTTGGACATGTTTAGTCTGGGTTGTGCATTTGGTTCTGACCTGGTTTTGGACCTGTTCGGGCTAGTTATGGAGCAACTTTGTACTTGTCTTTGTAACTGTTATTAAATTAGGTTTTGTACCTGTCATCTCTGCACCTTCATCACTTTCTCCACATTTTCAGTCTGATCGCAGAGCTTCTTCTTCTTCTCCTTTATCTGCTGTCGTCTGTTTACCCATCGATCGTGTTGTGAAGTAGTTCGCTCTTTATGGATTCATGTTTCCTTTGGCGTCAGCAGTATCCAGCTCTCAGTTCATGTTGCATTTTTCACACTGATGCTGCCGTTAATGCGTCCATTTATACTGACTGCACGCAAACACACACACACTCTTAAATACACTTTCTTTCTTCCGCGTTCATAAGCTGACAACATGTTCTCGTCCTCTCTCACACACACACACACTCGTCACCACCTGCTGTCGGTTTGTTTGGTCGATACACACATCCGTCCTGGACGCCGCTGCGTGGTGTGGACGATCGGGCCGATGATGAAAGCTCTCAGATGCAAATGGAGACTCAATTACCTCGGTCAATCTGTCGGAGGGGTGTGTATGTGAGTGTGTGCGCATTTGTGTGGGTGTGGAGGGTTTACCCAGCGGGCCCCTGGCTCGAGGGCTCTCCAGTGGCTTGTTAAGACACCGTCGAGAGCACTTGGCTTTGAATTGGCCTTTTGTCAGCCGAGCTGCCAGAGGGAGGCGGGAAACACTGAAAGAGTGTGCGTGTGTTATAAATGTGTGCATTATTATCCAAGTCTGTGCAATAACAGCAAACCGAGGATGCTTTCTGAAATAATGCCACGAACAGTTTGCATTTAACAGTAATTACTTCAACTGTATAGAGCAGCGCAGCTCTAATGAAAGCTGTAGTGTGTCAGAGATGAACACAACATTGACAAAAATGGGGAAAAATAAGAAACTTTATTAGTTGGTGTCAAGCTTTGGTTGAGTTTAGGTGAGGAATCCAAGTGGAAAGTGAAAGAGGGTTTGGTATTTTCCAGAATACACTGGAACAGGTTATCGTCTTATGGCTTATTACAATTTTTCGACATTCATAAATAGTGAAAAGGAGGCGATGCAGGAAGTTGTGGCTCAGTTTTTCTTTTTTTCAGGTAAATCAAAATAACTTCATGTTGCTTAGATCAGGTATCTGCTCTGAGGTTGGATTTCAGTCGTTACGTTGGACTGATTTTGGGTTATGTTTTTGGACACTATTTAGACAAACTCCCACTTGGTTTTGTACTTGGCTTTGGGTACGTCTTTGGAGTGTTTTTAGGTTCGGTGTTTCCCTTTGGTTTTATCTTAGTTTTAAATAGTTTGTTTTGGCTTTTATTGCTTTGCTTTTGTCTGGTTTTGACCTTGATTGGTTTGGACATATTTTAAACTGGTTTTATAAAGTTTGCTTTGAACCATTTTTGTGGCTGTTTTGACCTACATTTAGACTCATTTATTAGCTTGGATTGGGAATCGCTTTGGGTTGATCTAGACTTGTTTTGTCCTGTTTTATAGTTGGGGCTTGGTTTTATACACATTTTTAAATTTGTAGAGGTTCACTGGCTGGATGTTCTCGACTCATTGTCCTGCTATGGAACATCTGGATCCATTAGATAGTTCTTTGTAATGGTTAAGAATGTGAAATAATTATTTTTTCTTCAGATAGAAAAAAATATATACTTGTAATAGCCTTCTTCTCCAAACCAACACTTATTTCCCTTCTCTATGTCTTAAAAATATATATATCAGACTCTCTTTTTAATCCACAAGCTTTGTTTCTCATCACCACCTTGATCCTGAAGAGGAGGCCGACCTCCCAAGGTGCCGTGCTTCTCTTGGGTCACCACTGATTCTCTGCCACCGTCAGAGAGGTGGGGGTGGATTTAACAAGCACCTCTCGTTCGTCATTAAACACCACTTCTTGTCTGATCCATCCGGTCTGGACCGGAGGGGGGCTCCTCGCTAGGGGGGCTGCCGAGGACCCTGACAGTGGTCGCTCTTGTTTCAGGCACATTGGCGAACGGGCAGAGCCAATCAGAGTCCGAGTGTTGGGCCACTTCAGTGCCGCTTTAAGGGATTAGTGTTGCTTTGTTTTCATTGTATGTTTGACGGATTTGGGAGGTTTATTATCCCAAATAATCCCACTCGTGTTGATGAGATCGCTTACACGCACACTTCATTTTACTTGCTTTGTGTTTTGTGCTCTAAGTGTTGTCCCATGTGTTTGTTTGCTGTCAGTGGGCCTGCTTGGTCAATGATTGCATGTAATTACATTTTTAAAATGCTTTCTCTGGTTTAAACGGTTGTAAAATGTCTGAATACTCGTACGAATAAAAATGGGTTTGAGATTCATGTAGGTTTAAAGATTACGGGACTTCAACACAATAAAGTTTGAATGCTGCCTTCTGTTTGTCAGGACTACATGCAGAACGTCCACGGGAAGGAAATCGACCTGCTCAGGACCACGGTGAAGGTCCCGGGGAAGAGGCCACCGCGCGCCGTATCCACCTGCGCCGCCATGCCGAGCCCCAAAACCAACGGCCTGACGAAGGACATGAGCAGCCTGCAGCTCGGACAGACTTCAGGTGAGGCCTGCAAACTGACACCTGAGAGCGTCTGTATCAGTCCTTCAAACCTTTCAGCCATAGGTATAAGGGAGATCTTTGTCACACCCCTCCTCCTCTGTGATTGGACGGCAATGATTTACCTGAAATTCAACTTTTTCTTTTTACTGCTGAACACCCGTTTACAATAATCAGAATTCATCATCTAGAAGTGCATGCTCTAACGTATCTAATTTTTCAAAACAAAAGCCATAATTACTTATAAGGAATTTACCAGGATGCATTTAAATCTAAATAAAAGTTTTCTATTTAGTTTATTGCAACTTACGTTTTCAAAAATATTCACTCCTGCTATCAAACATCCAATCAGGAAGTCCATTTGTTATAGTTTAAAGTAACGAGTCTTTACGTCAATTTTCATGTGGATATCCAGGTTTAATGGTTAATTTGTGAAATTATTATTAATCACTGTAATTAAGTAAGATACCTGTTTAAACTCCATGTTCATGCTTTTAGATGTCTCATTTTATTTTAAACATCCAAATCTTCTATTTCTTTTAAAATGATACCATAACAACAATAGGTTTTCACATTTCTCCTACTGTTATTGGGAGAATGATTAAAACTGAGATTTCTATTGAGACAAACTAACATAAAGAAAAAGAAATTTGCATTTATTTTCTAAAAGTGTCTTTGAAAGGCTTAAATGTAACTGTCAGCATTCACACGTAGAAACCAACAACGTGTTTGGAGGTAAAAGCGTTGTGTTAAATAACGGAAAAACTGAATCAGCGTTATTGAAATGATGTAATAAAAATGAGCTGAAATATGAAAACATAAAGGAGTGAACATGAAGTCTCGCCTCCACTCAGCAGCGATTAGCCCGTCATCAACACACTTGTTTCCTAATTGTGCTTCTAATCGCCACTCTCGCTCTGACATCATAAACACGAGCGTTGTTTTGTTCGTTCTGAGTCAATAAAGATTGATTGAAAGGAGGAGGGGAAAAATCTGCAGTTCAGCCTCGAAGCAAACGTGTCTTATCACCTGAAGGAAGACGTCGTAAAACAAAAGGTAGAGCGTAATCCTGCGTGTCACACACACACACACACACATAAAAGCAGCGCTTATGAGGCTTAAATCTCTCTCTCACACACAAACACACACACACATGCGCGCGTGCAGGAGGCCCGAGCTAATAGCATGAATATTCAGTGAGCTGTACTCCATGTACTAATTATTGTCATGAATATTAATGCCATCAGAGTCCTGGCTCCATTCAGCCAGCACCAAGAAATGAGCTGTAATGAGAGAATGAGGAGGAAGAGGGTGGGGGTGACTCACCCTGCTGCTGGACCACACAGCCTCTCACCGACTCGAGGGTTTGATTTAAGCAGCCGGCTCGTGAGAGGCTGCCTTTTATGGCTCCCTCGTGTTTCTGTGTGAAGTAAATGAGAGTGTGCATGCACGCCAAGGAAGGAAGAGCAGGTCTGCAGATGATCTGTGCCACGCTCGGGACGTTTGAAGCTTAAATAGCAGCACGGGCTTTAAATGTGATTCTCTGGTCATAAGAAACATGCTCAAGTGTCAGTTTTCTTCAGTCAGCTGGTTAAAATGATCAGAATGCCGAGCTAACTGTACATGGAGCCCGTAGTTACTGCTCCCAGCCTGTAGAGGGGAGCGTGACAAATTCAATCCAAAAACTCACCTTCCTCCAGTGATGGAGTCCACAAACCAAAGGACAGCTATGTCCATCTTTGTATATTCAGTGTATGGTGCTATCGTCAGGCTTCCTGTCATTGTCCAATCAGAGGAAAGAGAGCTGTTAGGAAGGAGGTTTCTTAAAGAGAAGCTAACGCAGCTTTTCTCACAGAAGTTATGAGTGATAAGTGAACACTGCAGGTATCTGAATCTTCCTTATATGCCGCATTGACGTCTCCACTTTGTGTTTCAGGCTCGGTGACTAGCAGCTCGTCGGTGTCGCAGATGGCGAGCGGCGTCAGCTTGGTGTCCTTCAACAGCCGCGGCACGGAGGGGATGCACCAGCGCTCGTACTCCGTCTCCAGCGCCGATCAGTGGACCGAGGCCACCGTCATCGCCAACTCTGGAGTCAGCACAGGTCAGTGACCGGCACGCTCACGCAGAGTCATGTGATCCTGAGTTAAACCGCAGGTCACACGAGAAGCTACACAGATGGGACTGAAGGCCCCAGCGTGGAGCTACGCGAGGGGGACTATCATTTGTCTCCCATTGATCCAGCTGCCAGACCTCTAATACTGCCTTAACTGTTTGTCAAGCTAATGGACTGTCTGTGTGTGTATGTTGGTGTGTGTGTCTGTGTGTGTGTATAGGTGTGTAGGACTTAAAGCGCCAGTATTAACCAAACACACACACAGAGCAGGAAGCTGAGACTGACAGCTGTCAGGCTGTGTATGAGCCTGATGTTAAGCTTGAGTGGCAGCTCCTTCTTTGGGGCCTCCAGCCTTCCTCAAATAACGTTTAAAGCTGTGAAACGCTCTCAATGGGCTCCCAGGGGCAACACAAACACACAGTTTCTATAGGTGTAAGGGCACTCCTTTAAGGTCCCTGTGGATCCTTAAAAGGTACTTTATGCAAGAGTAAGATATTAATTAACCTTAAAAATGGTGATGAAGTCATGAATTCTTTTGTCAGAGATCTGAGAAATGTTACAGATCTTACGGCAATATCTGAAATCTAAAAAAATAATTGGGACAAACGAGTAGTCAAGACTTACATGTGTTAACTCATCACTCAGTTCTCAAGCAGTGTCGAGGCCAAAATGATAGGAAATAATTATAGAGAAGAAAAAAATGAGAAAAACAAAGATATTACATATTAAATAAGCTAATGAAAAGATAAGTAGTAATATAAAATCTTAAAAATACAGAAAGGAAATTAAAAACAGAAGTAAATAAACTGAGCATGTTAAATAAATAGGAGGAAATACTGCAGATTCAATCATTTCCGAAATACTCCTGTTTATATTTTATTAGGTGGGGTCTGCCCTCCATAGATCAACTGTCAGAGTTAATAATAACTACAAAACTGCTTAAAACATTTGTATTAAACAGTGCAAAGATGCAAAAATAAATAAAATTCTGCAATAAATAAATACTAAAATTAAGATTAAACTCATGAAAAAAATTCAGTTTCTGCTTCTTCTTTGAGGTTTATTAGGCTCACAGGTGCTTTGCCGCCACCTTCTGGAGCATAAAACAAAGAAAAGTTTGTAGTCTTTGGACCAGCTGCTTCTTCTTCTGTGGTGGTTTGTGTGGTCTGAGCAGCTGGTGTTTAAACTGTTGATGAGAGAAAATACACCACAGAAAAACAATCAGAGTTTGGACTGAGAGAGAGTGCAGCAGGATGAGGTGGTTGTGGGGGTGGGGGCAGCGGTGGTGGGGTTTGACGTGGATGGAGCGTGGCTTGCAGATGGGAGGGCCGTTAATCCACGGCGGTTAATTGCGCGCTCGGGGATGGCATCTTGTCAGCAGAGATAAGTTGTCACATTTTCCACTTGAGCTGAGACTAAACGATTGTAAAATAAGTTATGGCCGTCCTTGGGGCTGTCTGCCGTTCGGGGATGCGCCGGCCAGCAAGCGCTCGACAAGATACGTTTGTGTGTGTGTGTGTGTGGTGTGCACACGTGTTTCCATCTGCACACACAGATACACACCGCGCCCGTGTCAGTGTGGCCGCCGCGCCGTGATATTGATGGAAGCTGAATGTTATTTTATTCCGCCGCTAGTCACAGCTGTCAGCAGCCGGCGTGAAGAGTGGAGGGCAGAGAGAGAGAGACTCCACTCACTGTGCTGATAGCCTCGCTCGCCCACAGGTCTGAGCCTGCATGTCGACCGGAACGGGATTCAGTATAGTTTACTTTAATCCATTTGGACCCCGTCAGTGGTGATTCCGGATATTATATATACATATTTATACATTTACTGTTCTGCTTATAAAATAGAGCAGTCGAGGTGTGAGGTTTTGCGCTCAGATTTACTCAGCTTCTGTTCTGTGCCAAAGAGTTTTGCCACCATGCATATTAAGGTCATTAGTGAAGTATCAAAGGTAACTGTGCAGCAGGATCAAGAGCTGAAGCCAGAGTCAGAATGAAGAGCAGGGAGTCCTGTATCTGATGGCCTGGACTTCACACAATCCTGATCGCAATATCAGCAGTGTGAAATTACAGGAAGAGACAAAAGACTCCAGTTTAATCCCACTGATGAAGCAATTCCTCCATAACCTGTAAGTCAACTACAAAGCCAGGTCCAGAGTCCAAAATTAGGCTCACAACTAACCCAGAAGTTATTAAAAATAGCAACCGCAAAAGCTTTTTTAGGGTACTCAAAAACGAAATCAGAAAACTTGTAAGTTCTTCCAAACCAGTACCAAACCAAATTTAAAATCATACCCAAACCTAAGTTAACCCAATGGAAAATTTATTTTGAAAGCAGTTTTAAACCAGTTTAAAAGAAAGTCCCAATAATCCCATTATGAAGTGTAAGAAATAAGTCTGGTGTAACATGAAGGAACCAAGACCCTGAGACTAATTTAGAGAACTGTGACAAGCCCTCGAAGATGTTAAAGGTTTAAAAAAAACAAAAAACGCTGAGGTCAAACCAAAATGAAACTAGTCAAAAACTTAATCCAGAACCAGCTTAAAACCTGTCCAAAGTTCTCAGCAGATAAAACAAGAAAGGCCACTTGTGTATTAAACTTACAACTATCTCAAATTATCTCTGAATGTTTTTCTCCACAACCATAAACTTCCCCTTTTAAGACACTGCAGAAAAAGATGGGTGCCTCGACCTATCCTCCACCCACCAAAAAGCTCTTTGGTCTTTAGAAAGCAAAACCCTCCAAGTAGTTCTGTTTAGTTATATTTGGCATCAGTCTACAGCAACAGTTATTTTACTGATGGGTAAAGATCCTGCAGTATTATAGTGAGAGAAGCCCATTGATCACTTGTGAGCAGTATGGCAACAGTGTAGAGTTCTATTTGTGATTTTATTTGGTTAAATTTGCAGACACAGGCCTGGGAGACTCCGTCTGCTCCAGTCCCAGCATCTCCAGCACCACCAGTCCAAAGATGGAGCCGCCGCCATCGCCGCACGCCAACCGCAAGAAGCACCGGCGGAAGAAGAGCACCAGTAACTTCAAAGCCGACGGCCTCTCTGGTACTGCGGAAGGTAACGCCATCTCCCCTCCCCCTCGCCTCGCACTTTCCCCGCCTAGTTCTTTAAAAAAATACAAATGAAAACATCTTTAAAACTGACCCGACCTTTATTTTCTAGTTTTCAAATCTTAAATCCCACTATCTTTGTAAAGTTTGTGTATTGATGCTACACTCAACAAAAATATAAACGCAACACCTTTGTTACTGCTCCCATTCCCCATGGGATGGACGTAGAGACCTAAAATTCATTCCAGATACACAATATAACCATCCCTCCCAAACAGTGGTCACAAATCAGTCCAAATGTGTGGTAGTGGGCACATCTGCTATATTGAGATAATCCATCCCACCTCACAGGTGTGCCACATCAGGATGCTGATCTGACATCATGAGTAGTGCACAGGTGTACCTCAGACTGCCCACAACAAAAGGCCACCCTGGAATGTGCAGTTTTGTCTCACAGCAAAATGCCACAGATGCCACAAGCAATGAGGGAGCGTGCAATTGGCATGCTGACAGCAGGAATGTCAACCAGATCTGTCGCCCGTGCATTGAATGTTCATTTCTCAACCATAAGCCGTCTCCACAGGCGTTTCAGAGAATATGGCAGCACATCCAACCGGCCTCACAACCGCAGACCTCGTGTAACCACACTAGCCCAGGACCTCCACATCCAGCAGGTTCACCTCCAAGATCGTCTGAGACCAGCCACCCAGACAGCTGCTGGAACAATTGGTTTGCACAACCAAACAATTTCTGCACAAACTGTCAGAAACCGTCTCAGGGACGCTCAACTGCATGCCCGTCGTCCTCATCGGGGTCTTGACCTGACTCCAGCTCGTCGCCGTAACAGACTTGTGTGGGCAAATGCTCACATTCGATGGCGTCTGGCACGTTGGAGAGGTGTGCGCTTCACGGATGAATCATGGTTCACATTGTTCAGGGCAGATGGCAGCTGAGAATGTCCCAGTTCTTGCATGGCCAGCATACTCACCGGACATGTCACCCATTGAGCATGTTCGGGATGTGCTTGACCGGCGTATACGACGGCGTGTACCAGTTCCCACGAATATCCAACAACCTCGCACAGCCATTGAAGTGGAGTGGACCAACATTCCACAGGCCACAATTGACAATCTGATAGACTCCATGCGACGATGTGTTGCACTGCATGAGGCAAATGGTGGTCACACCAGATACTGACCGGTTCTGGGTCCCCAGACCCCCAATAGCGCAAAAAACTGCACATTCCAGGGTGGCCTTTTGTTGTGGGCAGTCTGAGGTACACCTGTGCACTACTCATGATGTCAGATCAGCATCCTGATGTGGCACACCTGTGAGGTGGGATGGATTATCTCAATATAGCAGATGTGCCCACTACCACACATTTGGACTGATTTGTGACCACTGTTTGGGAGGGATGGTTATATTGTGTATCTGGAATGAATTTTAGGTCTCTACGTCCATCCCATGGGGAATGGGAGCAGTAACAAAGGTGTTGCGTTTATATTTTTGTTGAGTGTATAAGAAAACCCTGAACCTTTGTTCATAGTGACATTAGTAGATTATTTGGGACCTAGGCTGGGAAACGCAGTCATGTGATTGTCTGAGATTTTCGACCTCCTCAATGAGGAAAGGATCTCTCCATCCTGTCATTCTCTCAGCCCTTCATCTCTTCACCCTGTTTGGTCTTCCTCTTCTCTGTAAAGTCTGTGGATCAATGAGTGTGTACATGCACAGCAGTAACTCCATATTAGTGAATCCAACAACAGCTGAAAAACCTGCTTTCATATTAATACTGCAGACATTAAACATGAAAAGCATTGTCTTTGGTAATAATTCAGCTGCAGATAACCTGATGAAGCTAAAGTTGATCAGAACAAATCTTAAAGACAGTTACAAAAAGCCAATTAGAGACCTGCTTACTAACTAATGGCTAATTTTGTATATGCTTCTATATATGCTTATATGACAGGTTGGCATCATTTAAGTGCATGGAGACATCCGCCATTTGGCGATCATTGTTGGACAGTTAGAGGAGCAATTCCTTATGAATGTTTGGACTTGGGTTAGATTCGATGTTGAAATTTGTTATTATGTTTAAAGATTTTTGATTTATTGTGGGGGGGGGTTATTTTTTCTTTTGTTTATAATAGTCTGTAGAACAACTGAATTAGCTTGAGTCCCATTCAGGGACCGTTCAGCAGTTGTAGCCACATGTGTTGCTATACACCTGTCAGTCAAAGTGGCATTGCACCTTTCAAACTTTAAGCCTTAATACAATTAAAACCGGTAAATTATTTTAAAAATTCACCATCCAGTTATTGTGAAGGAGGAATGTAGCCATAGAACCCCAAACAATTTTTGTAGCAGGCTGTAAACATGCTTAATTCTGCTGTGAACATGTGGACATCTTATAATGTGAGACTGATTCACTTTTGGAGGCGGCCTCAAGTGGACATTAGAGGAACTGCAGGTTTTTGTACTTTACTTTTAAGCCTTGGAGTTTGATTCTACTCTGAAACGAGCCCACTTTCTTTTTCTCACAGACTTTCTTTGTATACATCAGTATCTGAAACTTGGGCCATGCTTAATATATATATTATATACTGTAGTATTATGTTCATGACAAGAAGAACAATAATACGTCTTCTTTATTGATCAAGGAAACTGAATGCAAGAAAACTCTAAAGTAAGCCTTTTACATTGTGGTTTAATGGGTTGTTGCTGATCGTTTCTGCTGAGAGACTGGATCCAATATTAATTTGTTTAGCAGCGTCATATCAAGTGTTTCACACTAAACACAGCAGAAGAAAATTCTTAGTATTAATAAAGTGGCTGGCGTAAAGGAAAAAAAAGAATAAAATATGGATTCATTCATGAATAAAAACCACAAATTAAACTTAAATATATACATTAGAAAGATCTGCTAAACATCAACCTGTGTGTTTCTTTCTGTTCTGTTTCTGCACCACACATCTATGACCTCCGCCCGCTGCTGTATCCTGATTGGCTGATTCCATCCTAAATTCCTCCTCAGTTTATCACCATTATTGATGTTTTTGTGATAATTATCGAGATCTTTTATCACACACACACACACACACACACACACACACACACACACACACACACACACACACACAGTAGCTCGTTGAACAGATGTGGCGCAGCAGCAGATGTGTAATGTTCGTCCCTCCATCAGTGAGGTATCAAGCAGCTGACAGGACAAGTGGCTGTCTGAGTGACAGATTGACGCTGCATCTGCCTTCATCTCTGCTCATTTCCATCCCTTTATTTTCCTTTATTTCCTCACGTCCACCCTCAATGCTTCCTTTTTCGTTTTCAGTCTCCCCTCCTGGTTCTTGTCCTCATTTCCATCTTCTCCTCTAATCTTGTTCCTCGTTGTTTTGTCTCATCTGTTTCATTCCTCCTTCACTCTGTTTTCCTTATGCTTTACTCCTCCTCCTCCTTTTTTCCCCCTCTGCAAGCGTTTTATTATCACTTCCTCTGACCGCCACTCGTTATCAGACGCTTCCCGGCTCCCTCATCTCGCCCCCACATTAGTCAGCCAGAGAGGCTTAAGTGAAATATTATAAATAATCCAGTGTATTGAAATCTTTTATCAGCTGTGTCACTTTCATTATTCAATAAGCGATTAGTAACAGTCTTCCCAATTTAGCCATTAAGCACTGAGCGTGCTCAGCCGGCCGCTGGCTCACCGCCTGTCACGCCGGGCGGGCGGGTGAAGTATCTTCATGTCAGAGCGAGGCCTGGCGTAATTCATGAGGGGGAACCGCCCTCTGCGGCCGAGCTCCCCCAGGTAGGACCACACCAACACACACACTCGGAGATTCTCACCCTTAGTTTGCTGCACCAGTGGAAGTTCCTGGTGGTGATGGTGATACTTCTACCCACCAGTATCTTTTGTTTCAGATGGGGCTTTTTGTGACCTCTGGCCAGACTAATGTGCGTGACTTTTTAATGACTCACTGACCTGCAGCTCCACCGTATTCACCTGGATTTGGACTTCATGGCTCATGAGGATGTTTTACTACCGTTCTGATGCATTTCAGTTTTCTGTTTTGACCAGGTCTTGGTTTTATTGGTGTATTGACTGGGACTTGTCAGATTCATGAAGATGTTTTTTAAAGGTATTCTTGCGTGTCATCTTTGGTGTACTTCTGGTTCATCCATTGATTCTGACTTCTGTCACGCTTACATTTGGACTAAACCCATGGGATAGGATGGGATAAACCCATGAATGGGTTTTGATTTTCACTTATCTTGATTTTTAAGGGCATTTTTTTAGTGTGTAGCATTTGATCTAGTTTAGTTTAATTAATGCATTCATAGTTTATTGGGTTAGGATTTGTGATAGTTGTTTCAGTTTTCTGTTTTAACTTGGTCTTGGTTTTGTTGGTTTTATAGGTGTACTGACAAGGACTTACCAAGTTCACGTCGGTGTTTCTACTCTGATATTTTGGATTTTTGGATCAAACTACGACTTCTTTTGTGCCGTTCTTGCTCATTAGCAGTACTTTGTTTTGTTTTGTTCTTCACAATGCTTTTTTGATTCAGACTTGGTTTTGGCTTATTGTCTTTGGTAGAGTTCTTGTTCATCTATTGATTTTTTTATTTAATTTTTTTGGATATGTGGGGTTTTTTTTGGTTTCGTTCTAGTTTGATTAGTTCAATTTAATGTGTTTCACCGGGGTTAATTGCGAATTACTTCTTTTAGCCTTCAGCTTTAAACATTCTTAGTTTTGTTAGTTCTATCCTTGGTTTGTCAAGTTTATAGGCATTTTTTGACTTATTTTGGTTTTAACTTTTATTCTGAAAATTTTAGCTCAAATGTAGCTCTTCATTTTTACTTGTGGTGGTCTTTGAGTTAGTTCTCTACATTATACATGCTTCCCTTAGGCATAGCACACATTTTCACTGCTATGCAGATGACACCCAACTTCTAGCCATGAAGTCAGATAACACACAGCAATTTGTTAAAATGCAAGAATGTCTTACATACATAAAGCTCCTCACACACAAGGTCTTGAATAATCAGGGCTCATCTTATCTTAATGACTTCATAGTACTGTGTGACCCCAATAGAGTGCTTCACTCTCACATTGCAGGCCTACTTGTTGTTCCTAGAGTATTTAAAAGTGTGGGGGGAATGGGAAAAGAATGGGAGGCAGAGCCTTCAGTTTTCAGGCCCCTCTTCTTTGGAACCAGCTTCCAGTTTGGATTCAGGAGACGCACACTATCTCTACTTTTAAATTAGGCTTAAAACTTTCCTTTTTGCTAAAGCATATAGTTAGGGTTTGATCAGGTGACCCTGAATCCTCCCTTAATTATGCTGTAATAGGTCTAGGCTTCTGGGGGATTCCTATGATGTGTGAAGTATTTCTTCTTCAGTCACCTTTTTCACTCAATATGTGTTTATACACCTCTCAGCATTTAATTATTAGTTATTATTAATCTCTGGCTCTCTTCCACACCATGTCTTTGACCAATCTTCTTCTCCTCACCCCCAACTGGTCATGGCAGTTGGCCATCCTCATAATGAGAGCATGAGTGGATCTGCAGCCTCGACACCGGGCTGCCATTTGAGCTTTGAAAGTTGACCTCAGTCTCTTTCGTTCAGCTTCAAAAGTTTGAAGCTGAATCTGTGGCCACATTCCTGAAGTTTAAGTTGAGAAACGGTGGCTTTGATTCCTCACACGGAAAGCTGCTCACAGCTGATGTTTAAGTTGTGTGCGCGCCTCTCAGATCACATTCGTGTGTGACGGTGTCTCAGCTGAAGAGCTTCACCTCATTGTTGTCAGGTGGTCGGTGCACCTGCAGCACGCCGCTCTCTGACTGCTTCATCAAGGCCTTGAATTCCTCTAAAGTCGCAGCTTAATCAGGAAGGTGGGCTCCGCCCTCCGTCACAGGTCAAATAGGGTCAGAGAGGGTCAAACAGAAGGGAAACAAAGAGGGCCTCTGTGGAGGAAAGACCAGGTGGTCCTGCAGTTACCTGTCAGTCACTTTGTTTTAGTCTCTCTCCCTCTGACACAAGTTTATATAGTTTACACAAACATGTTCTTGTGTTGTAAAGCACTTTGTGATTTTTTTTTTTTTTATCTGTGAAAAGCGCTATATAAATAAATTTTACTTTACTTACTTATGTTTAAGCTTTTTCAGACAGGTTGGTGAGAAACATTTACAAGATTTTTTAAATGAGACGCACAAAATACAAAGACTATCGTCAGTGCTGGATAGACCTGCTGATGTTTTAACGTTTTCTCCAGTATACAACATGAAGAGTAACAAACTGTTCAAATAAACTTCAAAGCGTTCAAAGATCAAATTAAACATCGACATAGCCTGTACACTCACTACAGCTATAGCCTGTACATACTTATACTATATTCATAACATACCTTCATACCGTGTACATTATAACATCAGAAAGTGAGAAAATGAGGAAAAAGAAAGCAACAAGCTTTCACAAACTTCCACTAATGTACGATTTTTGATATCAGCGAGCTCCAGAGAAACTCTTGCTCCTGGTTCCTCCTTAGATCCCTGATCCCTGAGGAGATGATCCAGCAGGCTACACAACATGGTTTAAACCATGAGTCGACTTAGAGGCAAATAATATCTGAGTTAGACTGAGAGGAAAAACACTTCACGTCCCCCTGCTTTGAAAAAAAGCTCATACTGGAGTAACAGGCTGGATATTCATGTAGGTGGAGTGTAGTGACAGTTTTAACTGAGTCCCATCACTTTGTGGTGTCTTATATCATGAAGCTGCTTCTGCCTCTTGATTCATTTTTTAGCTTTTGTTTTTTATCTCAGATCCATGACTCTGGTCTCTGCTTCAGCCTCTCTGCTCGCGCTCTCGGGGCTCCAACCTGTGACCTTTTTAACACCACCCTGATTCATTCCATCCGTCACTCGCCTCGCCTCCTGTGGCAGATCGAGGAAAACAAAGCGGACTAACATTAAAGTGTCAGCCGCGGCTGTATTTCATCCTCTGCAAATGTTGCTTTGGTGGCAAATGCTCGCAGTAGCCCCAGGGGGGAGTGAATATTACAGAGTTTGCAGAGGTCAAAGGTCACAGAGCTCAAACCTGTGGAAGAATCAGAGCTACAAAGGAGCTACAGAAGTTCAGCGTTTTTATCGTCCCATCATTTGTTGGCACTTAGGTTTGATTTAATGCTTAAAAAAATCACATTATCACAGTTTCGACCATATTTTTTGAAGAATGTTGCCTTTATATTCTGCTAAAGGTGATTAATTAAAATAATTAATCATATCTATGAAATAAGAGATTATACTGAAAACTGTCTAATGCAATTTCAAAGTTTAAGTTGACTTTTGTTTTATTCTATCCAACCAGCAGCTCACAATTCTAAAAAGGAAATAAAAGTTCAAACCTTACACATCACACACTGATATTTCGCTCTAAATTGCCCGCAAATAAGTTTTCTTACTTTCTTGGTTATCTTTTAATGTGAAAATCTCGAGGAAGTGTTGAGTTGTAGCTCAACAGCAGGTTTTTTTGAGGCTCTTGTTGTTTGACTTTCAGTGGGTTTAAAGTGTCATGAATATTTTTAGTTTGGTTATTTTTTTATCAGATAAATGTGAGCAGAAACTTTTTGATTGACATCTTTAGATTTTTTCCAAGTTCTATTTTTTTATTTGTAGTGGATTAAAGATGTACTTTGTTGATCTTTCACGGACTTCCATCCCTTCATTGTGCTTATTGGCTCCTCCCACTTCAGCACCGAGCCACACCCCCTCCATAGCATCCTCTGCACTGCTGGTTTTGACACCTGTCTCTCTCTTTCTCTCCCTCTTCCCCTTTACTGTCTATGTCTTATATTTGTTGTCTCATTCCTAAAATCTGGCCTCACCTCTCCTTTGGTCCTGCATGTTTCATTCCTCATTCATTCCTCTTCTCTTGTCCCTTGTCTCCTTTGTTCCTGTTCGGATCGCCTGTTATCTCTTCTTCATTCCTCTATCATACCCGCTTGACCTGCTTTTGTTATTCCTTCATTCCTTCTTCAATCTTCCTTTGGGTCCCCATTCGATCTTCCTTCATACCCACATTATTCCTGTTTCCTTCCTCGCTGCCGTCTTTTCTCTCTCTCTTCCTGCCGTCGGGGGATGCAGCCAAACGTAAAGCTTGGAAACTAAATCGCGTCTCTAGCCTTCGCAGCATTTACACCAACAGTCTGCAGAACTCAGAAGGTAAAAAAAAAAAAACTGCTGTGGTGGGACGGACAGACCCCCAACTGACCTCCACCCTGACCCTCCCACCACTGCAGGGTTGGAGTCCCCTGTGCTGGAGATTTGTGCTTTTGATTCCAGGAATGAATGAGTTGGTGATTTGCAGAAAAAGATGATGAAACTGGGTTTGAGTCACTTACATGTTTAAGCAAGAAGCACTGAGACACTTTTATAACATGAAGGCTAATTCTTTAATGAATCATCAACTTCGATCAAAGAGGGAAAATTAGTTATTAGTGATATTTATAGTATTAGTAGTATAATATATAGTAATATTAAATTATACACCTTTTTTTCTTTTTTTACCAAAATTGAGGTCAGTACAGAGTTTAACACTCATCATGGACCATAACTTGAAAGTGAGCTGCTAGCTGAGCTGTAAACTGAACATGGATTGGTTACTTCTGAAAAAAAAGAAAAACTGAAAAAACCCTGATATAGTTTTAAAAGAAACTAAATATGTTGCTGTAAATTTTATGGATTTATGACTCACATAGTCAGTTTTAAGGTATTTTTGCAGTCAGTATGGGATGTTTGCCCGACTTGGACTCATAGTTAACCTTCCCGTCCACTTTATATCCATGTACAACATGTTGGAATTGCCATTTTAAATCTTTTTCACCACCTCATATGTCTTAATCAATGTGAGAGTAATGCAGTATTGTCCATGGGGAAAAAAAATATTTCTCTAACTTTATAAACCACACAGGGATATTTTCATCCTGCAGTTTGGATGTGTTTCACCTCTAAAGAGTTCTTAGAGTCTTTTTGCTGCAAATCATCCAGTCAGTTCTTTCTCGGTGTGTCCATCTGTGTTTGGTCCAGTGGAGAAAGCATCTGTCTTTCCCTTCCCCTGTATTTCTTTGCCCCACCTGCCTCACCTGTGAGGACACAGCCAACCAAACACCCCCACCCTGGAAGCATGGGCTGTACAGGTGATGATACACCACAATGTGATGTGCGTTTTGTGCGATAGTGTTCCAGAGCATCTTCTGGTGTGATTTCCTCCTTCATGAAGTATGTGCTGTGGTTCGGTTCCTCTCCGTCTTCTGCTCAAGAGCAAAAAAAATAAAAACACAGAGCCACATATTTCTTTCTCTGAGCGACTTCTGAACAATCGGCTGCAATATTTTCCAGGTTATTAATGTTGTAAAAGGCTGCGAATAATATGGGGAGTAATGACCTGTGTCGCAAAGCAATACTGTGTGCGGTGACATTTAAGGCTTTTAATTTGTGTTTCCCGAGGCCCCCTTTTGTCTCCCTCACGCCTCCCCTCTCATTGCACCTCCCGTCCTCCACTCTCAAACACACATACACCTCCCGCTGAGCCTCAACACCTCACACCCCGGATGGATGATAGGCTTGTATGCATGTCCTGCCCCCCACCCCCACCAACCCACCCTCTGCCAATCCCCACCTCCTCCCCCTCTTCCTGCCACCATTCCTCCCTGCGTCTTGTAAATGCTGTATATTTGGTTTGTTCTTTTCTGCCGTTAAAGGTTGCCAGTGTCAGAGTTCACAAATTGCCTCGGCACCACCTCTCTCTGCGCGAATGTCACCCACAGTAGCCGAGAGCGGTGGCAGTAATTACCCGCACAGTGCGGCGTGGTCGGCGTCCGAGTTTGTGTGTGTTTGTGCTCTCGTGCATACATTTAGACACACGCAGCAGCGAATGGAGAAAGAAAAACACAGGCCGAACAAGGCAAGAAAAGAAATCAGGGGGAGTTTTTTGAAGATTTCCTCAGAGGATTTAAAATCTCTTTTTATAGCTTAAAGTCACATTTTGTTTCATTTCCAATCTGAATGAGCAAATTAAACTGTCAAGACAAAGACACGATTTTCTAGAAAGTTCTTCAAAAAATAAGCTTGATTGTTTTCGCCTTCAAAGTTTGGGGTTTAAAGTAACTTTGACAGCTAAATGGTCCTTAAATTAGTTAGAAAAATGAGAAATTACCCAATCCAATGTGCTTGGAAGATCCAGTATGATCTTGGAGGTTTATTTTAATCACGTACAGCAGTGTTACCCATGAACGTGCGATGAAAGAGCTTTAGTTATTTTTAGTGAAATGAACTACTACTGTAAAAAGTCTGAAATAAAGTTGAGGAAAGTAAATTCTTAAAAATTGTTTCCACATGCAGCAGTTACTCATCAACACGATCATCACGTATGTGAATCTGGCATTTTCTTACTTTTAGCTCCGTATTTGGTCTCCTCCACTTCCTGAGGAAAATATCTGGCCTTTTATCTGCAACATGCTGCATGTTCTGCGACAGCTTTGGACATATTTTGTTCCTGATTTGTTTTTAGACACTTAGCATTATTTTTGTGAAGATTTATCAACTTTACTTGTCTCTTTTTACACTTTCTAGTCATACAGTGGTCTCTCGTTTATCGCGGGAGTTACGTTCTAAAAAATAACCCACGATAAGTGAAATCTGCAAAGTAGCCAACTTTATTTTTTATAATTATTATAGATGTATAAGGCTGTAAAACCCCTCACTACACACTTTATACACTTTTCTCAGTCAGGCATGAACATTTTCACACTTTTCTCTGTTGTCTAAACACTCTCAAAGTTTAAAACTTGTAGAAAAATAAGTCCAGTATTATAGAATGAAACCAAAGGCACCTGCAGGTGATGGCGTTTCGTCGAAATTCTTGTGTTTGTTGGGGAGAAAACTTACAAACGCACAGTACAGCACTTCAGAGTCACACTGCTAGCGATCGAGATTGATGTAAATTTGACAAGCTGAACGCATTCTGTACTGTACAGGAGGCACGGCACAAAATTGATTGACGTTGGTCTACAGCCAATCAGGACGCAGAACACAATGTGCTGTTTAAAAAAAAAAAAAAAAGCATGCAAAATTGCACCAAAAAAATTCAACAAAACAGAGAGGCCATGAAAGGTGAGCCGCGTTGTAGCGAGGGACCACTGTACTGCTTGCATCTTTTTGTGTTAATTTTTTGGACATTTTGTTATTTTTATGACACTTAAGTAATATTACATATTTATTAACATTTACTAACACTAACAGCAATTTCTTTGTATTTTACAGCAATTTTAGTTGTAGTTCAGAGATTTTTATCATCTTTTTCCAATTTATGTTGTCATTTTATTCCTATTGCTTTTTTTCATAATTTTCTAAAATATTTCTCAGGGAGTTCATTCCAAACTAATATAAAATAATGTTATTATTTTATTGATATTTTCTTATATTTTTAAAACTTGTTATATTTTCTCCTTTTTTAGAAGACAATGTGAACATTGAACACTTTTATTATCCTCTGCCCCTCGGCCCGTTTGCAAATTGAAGCTGCACATTCCCAGCATTAATTAAGCTTCATTAATGTTAAAGGTAATTAATTTTAGTCCTTGCACTTACATTTTACTTCTAGCTCCTCACCCTGGATATAAAGCAGCTAAAAGCTCCACGTTTCATATTTGACCTATTGAATATAGTTTCCATTTCTAGTTTCTATCATAATATAATCCAGTGAATATCTTTTGGTCTCCACCTCCTCCTGAGCTCTGACATCCTGTTTCTTTTAGCTGTTGGCTGCTCAGAGAACTGAAACTATGAGCTAAAAGAGACTAAAAAGCTCCACAGAGTAATTTTTCTACCATGCTTTAAGATTAGTGTTGCTACTGAGGTCCAGGCAGGGGTTTCATAGTAAAAGTGGGTGGTGGGAGTGGTTCTTTTCCCCCCTGATTTTATTCATTAGCGGGCTTAGTGCGCTGAGTCAGCATGCAGCATTTAAATCCAGAAACACCGTTTAATTTACGCTGCAGAGAGGCAGAGCCTTTCTGGATTGTTGGTTTCCATAATTGTCAAGCAGCCTCCACCCCTCCCCTTCCCCCTGAAAACAGAGAATCATGGGAATTTAATTATGATGGGATTCTGGCTCTTGACCCTGCAGGGCTGAGGCGGTGCTTGATGGGTGAGCCGTCATTTAGAACGAAGAGGCACCCGGTGTTCACCCAGGAGCTCCGAACACACTCCCTCCCTGCATTATGTACAGTTTGCCCTTCATCAGACACACGTTCATACGCAGAGCTTCGACTTCCTCTGGTCTGAAGATAGTTTGATGATGGTAGCACCCGCTCTGAAGTCACGCAGTGTCCCCGTAAATCATGAAGGACAGCAACAGGTGCTCCTAAAATAAAACTCATGTTTTTCTGCAATCAAGTTAATAATCAAAGGTCAATAAGCTCCAGGCTATGAATCAGGATCGAGCACTGTGTGAAACTCTGGATGTTTTTCTATGTTTTTGGAGGTTTAATTTAGTTTAAGTGAAATTATTATAAGTGCTTTATCTTCAATATTTCTCGTGATAATCTGGGGCCCTTTTTTCTATTTTTTTCCTGCTTTTTGGGACAATTCTTCTTCTTAGACACCAAAATAAATGTTTTCCATAAAATGTATTTATATTAATGTATCTTTTAAAGAAAAGTAAAAAAGGGTTTTTTTGACACCTTTTTCTGTCATTTTGTTTTTAAATTCTTTAAAAAAAAATTTTTTCCAATTTTTTGTATTTTAAAAAAAGTTTTTTTAAATATATTTTTTAGAAATATTAGTTTGACCAGTGTTTTCTTCCTCTTTGTATATCATTTTACAGATTTTGTTTATTAATGGTTATTAATATAAAGTAACTGGAATTTTTTGTCTAGCTTTCTTCAGATTTTATTTATATTTTTCAAACAAGTTTTCAGACATTTGTGGGGTGAATTTTTCTTTCCTTTAGCTGCTTTTTGAACATTTTATTATTCTCAACTCATTTTCAGTTTGGACCTGCAGGTTTTAATTAGGCTTCATTAATGTTAATGTTGATTAATTCGGTCACTTCCTCTAAAAACTTATTTCTGGATCCTTTCCCAAAAACATCACCTGGAAAAAAGCAGCTTGAAGCTCCACTTTGGTAAAAATGTCCAGCTTTTTTCCACTGTGAGAAAACCTTTTATTAAATATTTTCCTTCACAGTTTGTCCCTCTCGTTTCACTGCTTTCATGAGAAAAGTTCAGTCTCATCATTGTTTCTCTGAATCTCTGCGCTCAGCGGCTGGTTTACTGCACAGATCGGTTTAACCTTGATCCGTTAGCCGGCCCTTGTAAACAGTAGTTTTAATTAACGTGAGCTCATCCGACTCGGGCCGTCAGCTGCCTGCAGCAGCTCACAGATGAAAACGATCCTCGGTTATCTCTAGTAGAGAAACTTTGGAGAGCAAAGGTGTTTTCAATCTCTTCATCTGGAAGTGCGGGGCTTCCTCAGCCCGCCGTTCGCCTCAGGGCGCTTCCTTCCATCCTTACCTTCCGTCCTTCCTCTCCTCGGACAAGGCCATTGATTATCCAGAGCAGAGCCGGAGGGGAGCTTCGGCTCTGCTGCTCTGAGACGATCCCAATTAGCCAAATGACTGGAGTTGAGGAGGAGCAAATGGTTGTTCCCTGGCGGGCCGGCCGTGACCGCTCTCCGACTGATTAAACCCCTCATCATCATCATCATCTTCTTCTTCTGCTGCCGCCGCTCGTCATGAACGGCTGCTTCCAGAAACCCTCGCCCGTGTTGTGAGTGATTACCGAGCTCACTGCTGAGATTTTGTCTGAGCCCGACGCCGCGCAGGTTTGGATGGAGGAAAGCATTTCCGGGTCACACCAGCAGAGACGGTGGAATCCTGGGAATTATCAGGCACGCTGGAGGCCATCCTTTGATTAAGTGATTACCCGGTGTCGCCTCCTCTTCCCTGCTGATCGGGGTTAATTGTAAACAGAAGCTGCTTGTAGTCTGATCTGCTGTGGTGATGATACTCAGCCCCCCTCCCATCCCGTCTGTGCGCCCTAACAGTTTCCAAATGTGGCTGACATGTCAACGAACAAATGTGAACATCTGTGGCGAGGCATGGAAGCAGTCGTACAGAAACACAGAGGATTTTCAGCTCCACGAGGTTTACTCAGAAATCCAATCTAATTTTACAGGGAGTGCAGAATTATTAGGCAAGTTGTATTTTTGAGGAATAATTTTATTATTGAACAACAACCATGTTCTCAATGAACCCAAAAAACTCATGAATATCAAAGCTGAATGTTTTTGGAAGTAGTTTTTAGTTTGTTTTTAGTTTTAGCTATTTTAGGGGGGTATCTGTGTGTGCAGGTGACTATTACTGTGCATAATTATTAGGCAACTTAACAAAAAACAAATATATACCCATTTCAATAATTTATTTTTACCAGTGAAACCAATATAACATCTCCACATTCACAAATATACATTTCTGACATTCAAAAACAAAACAAAAACAAATCAGCGACCAATATAGCCACCTTTCTTTGCAATGACACTCAAAAGCCTGCCATCCATGGATTCTGTCAGTGTTTTGATCTGTTCACCATCAACATTGCGTGCAGCAGCAACCACAGCCTCCCAGACACTGTTCAGAGAGGTGTACTGTTTTCCCTCCTTGTAAATCTCACATTTGATGATGGACCACAGGTTCTCAATGGGGTTCAGATCAGGTGAACAAGGTGGCCATGTCATTAGTTTTTCTTCTTTTATACCCTTTCTTGCCAGCCACGCTGTGGAGTACTTGGACGCGTGTGATGGAGCATTGTCCTGCATGGAAATCATGTTTTTCTTGAAGGATGCAGACTTCTTCCTGTACCACTGCTTGAAGAAGGTGTCTTCCAGAAACTGGCAGTAGGACTGGGAGTTGAGCTTGACTCCATCCTCAACCCGAAAAGGCCCCACAAGCTCATCTTTGATGATACCAGCCCAAACCAGTACTCCACCTCCACCTTGCTGGCATCTGAGTCGGACTGGAGCTCTCTGCCCTTTACCAATCCAGCCACGGGCCCATCCATCTGGCCCATCAAGACTCACTCTCATTTCATCAGTCCATAAAACCTTAGAAAAACCAGTCTTGAGATATTTCTTGGCCCAGTCTTGACGTTTCTTCTTGTGTGTCTTGTTCAGTGGTGGTCGTCTTTCAGCCTTTCTTACCTTGGCCATGTCTCTGAGTATTGCACACCTTGTGCTTTTGGGCACTCCAGTGATGTTGCAGCTCTGAAATATGGCCAAACTGGTGGCAAGTGGCATCTTGGCAGCTGCACGCTTGACTTTTCTCAGTTCATGAGCAGTTATTTTGCGCCTTGGTTTTTCCACACGCTTCTTGCGACCCTGTTGACTATTTTGAATGAAACGCTTGATTGTTCGATGATCACGCTTCAGAAGCTTTGCAATTTTGAGACTGCTGCATCCCTCTGCAAGATATCTCACTATTTTTGACTTTTCTCAGCCTGTCAAGTCCTTCTTTTAACCCATTTTGCCAAAGGGAAGGACGTTGCCTAATAATTATGCACACCTGATATAGGGTGTTGATGTCATTAGACCACACCCCTTCTCATTACAGAGATGCACATCACCTAATATGCTTAATTGGTAGTAGGCTTTCGAGCCTATACAGCTTGGAGTAAGACAACATGCATGAAGAGGATGATGTGGACAAAATACTCATTTGCCTAATAATTCTGCACTCCCTGTAACGCCGAGCTCCCATTACTGACTTTTCTAACGGTTTCTACTCACCTCATCATAAGAGATCTGAGGAAGACTCCAGCATGCAGCTGGAAGCTCACCTCATGAGTCATCTGAAGTTTGAAAAAAGCTTTGAAGAGCTAAAAAGTGGATCTTTTAGTCTTTGAACTCAAGAATTAATTCATGTTTATTTAACAGGAAGTGAAAATTGGTGAAGGTTTTCAAATCTAGTCTGAATATCCTGTTTATTCTAACAGTCGATACGTATTGATGTGGCTCAGTCTGTTAGCTCAGTTACTGTTTTAAAGATCAGCTGGAGAGGTCTGTTGGTTACTGCTCATTTCTGGTATTTTATGTAGTTTAGCTGTAATTTCTTTTCTAATTTTGTGACATTTTTTGAGGTTTTTATACATTTTATTGCAGTAAATCCCATTAGAACTGTCTCAGTGTGGAGACTTTATTTGAATTTACTAAAATGTGATTTTGAGTGAACGGTCCCATTGATGTGTGACTCTGCAGACATGTTGTCAAACCTCGCTGGTGCTGCTTTAAAAAGTGTCCTCGACCCTGAATCCACACAACAGGCTCGCACATACTTGATGTAATTGGCTCCTGATTGTCCCATTAACCTCTGAGGGGGTTCTGTGTAACAGATCCATATGCACCCCCCCCCCCCCCCCTCCAGCTGGCCCTGATTGTAATGACTGGCCTCTCCTGCTGACATGTCTGCAGAGAAGAGGGCAGGATGGTCCAGGGACCCTTAATTTGGGTGATATCCTGGCTACAGGGGGCGGGGTCATGTAGGTCAGTAGAACAGGTGTCCTGTCAAACAACGTGAGAGAGAGTTGGTCGTTACAGCCCTCAGCTGAGCATCCACACGTTGTTCTTATTTTTAAATTCTGCTTGGCGACTGTTTGATGACGAAGCTTTTGAATCAAAATGGTCAGAGTAAGGTCAGGATGTGTTTTCATCTCTCCCTCTCTCTCTCTCTCTGACAGAACAAGAGGAGAACTTTGAGTTCACCATCGTGTCGCTGACGGGGCAGACGTGGCACTTTGAAGCCACTTCCTACGAGGAGCGAGATGCCTGGGTTCAGGTCATCGAGAGCCAGATCCTGGCGAGTCTGCAGTCGTGCGAGAGCAGCAAGAACAAGGTGAGCCGAGTTCTCCTGGAGCCTTTCAGTCTCTTCATCGCACCATTTTCACATTTGTCCACATCAGGACCAACAAACATGCGAAATCGCCCTTTAATGCACACAAACACACACATGCGCGTTCACTCACATAATTAGAAAATAGCAATTACTGTAGCTCACATTGAGCCTCAGCATTGCCATTTTCCACCTGCAGCAGGCGGCTGCGTCTCATTCGAGGCCTGATGTGTTTACGCCTCAGGCTCTCAGCCTTTTTATTGCCCTCCCACCCAAAAAGAAAGAAGAAGAAAAAAGACGCCGGCCCCCCCTCCCTTCACCAATTCCATTTGTGTATCGTGTTGTTCCTTCACTCTCCGACATTGATGCTCATAACCCAAAACAGCAGTGACTCACATATGCTCAGTGTTTTAAACATTTTTAGCCTAATTGAGAGACAGCGCTGTCAAGAACACAAGAGGTTGATCAGTGTTTAAATCCTATTTTTTTCTCCCTCAAACTGTAAAGTAAACATTTAGTCAAGAAAAGACGTGAGCCAGAACTGTTTTTTTTCTTCTTCTTTGTTTCAGTCTCGTCTGACAAGCCAGACAGAGGCGATGGCTCTGCAGTCGATCCGAAGCATTCGAGGGAACGGTCGCTGTGCCGACTGCGACACACCGAGTGAGTACAAACCACCCACAGTGTCAACAAAACCTTCACTAACACAACCATTACCCTTCAGTTTACTTCCTAAAAATAAACCATCAGACAGGTCAAGAAAGATGATTCTTAGGGTTCACGCAAGAATGCCTTCTGAGTATCTTCTTAATGGTCAGAGTTAAACTAGACTGAAAGGATTAATTATGTGTAAATGTGACACCATCCAAGAATGGGTCCAGTTATTTCAAGGAGTTGCATAATTTAAGTCCAATTCCTGAAACTCCGTCCATCCTTTAGGTTGTTGTGCAGGATGTTCAGCCTCTCACTGTCCAACTTAGGCTACGTTCACACTGCAGGTCTTAACCCTTGTGTGGTGTTCGTATTTTTGTTACTCAGCCAGTGTTCATGGGTCTGGTGGACCCGCTAGAGTTTTGGCTTTCCAAATTAACACTATCAAACAATTTTATGTTAAATTACTCAACAGATGTTTACTTCATCCCAATTACAAGACATATGAACAGCAAACATGGTTAATTTTTTCCCTTTACCTTTGTTAGATCACATTTATGAATTAATGTGCTTCTCGTTTTTCTTTTATATAAAATGTTTTAAATAAATCAGTTATAATCAAGTGGAGTGAGTGGAAAGACACAACACATTTACACGTGAAAAAATAATTAATTGTTTAATTTTTCTTTTGAAAAAAACTGAACACGGGTCTCACAGACCCGAACACCATACAAGGGGTAATGCTCAATTCCGATTTTTTGATCAAATCCAATTTTTTCTGTCTGCTTGTTCACACTACAAATAAAATGTGACAGCAAACGCGCTCTAGTGTGAACGCTCAAAGCGGCACGCATGCGCAAAAAAAAGACGTCACACACAACGCACTCTGTTTAGACCCAAACCAAACAGTGTTATTTGAATGATGGCCGTTAATATAAAGACTTGTTTCGGACTTTACATTTCCCAATTTTGCTTTAAGTTATAAAGTTATTTTGTTATTTACATATGGCCTAATAATTATCCTTATTGCTGTTTTAGAGAGGAGCGGTGCTTCAAAGGATAGTTGCTGATTTCTGTCAGAATCTGCAACTATCTATGTACTATGTACTTATACAGTACAAATAAAATGTTCACGTTTCTCCAACGTTGTCTTCCCAACACTTTCACTAACATCTACACGGGATGACCAGGAAGCGTTCACGATGTCTTCTCCGGTGCTGATAATTGGCGTCTGTCTTGTGTCACTGACGTAAAAGACGGATTTAATGCGACATGACCGTTCAAACAGCAGTCGCTTTCTAAAACATCAGATATGTATCGGATTCAGTACCACAAATGAAAGTGACCCAGATCCGATTTGAAAATATCGGATTTGTGCCGTTCACACTGTCATACCATGATCGGATATGGGTCGCATAGGGTCAAAAAAGTCGGATTTGATGCGCTTTTGCCTGCAGTGTGAACGTAGCCTTAGAGATGCAATCTCTCCCAGCAAGCAGGCCAATATTGTGAGCTTTTCTCAGATCATAATTCTTACAAATGCTCTTTTTGCCCATTTTTGAGACAATAGGAAGGAAGAATACAGTAATGCCTACATTCTTTCTTTATCACGTCACATTTAAACCGAAACCAAAAGAAAGAACTTAAGATATAAAATGACGGAGGTCATTTCCAGTTTTGTCCATTTGTTCCCGAATTAGATTTTTTTCGGATTTCAGTTATTGATTACAGACCAAGAAGGTCTGTAATGATGACCAAGGTCTAAAATTCTTCTAGCCTTGTTAGCCACCTTCTACCTACAAATAAAGAGCAATGATTGTCCGGTGCTGGCTTTTACCAACTGTTTAAATTTCATGTCTTGATCTTCCTCTGCAAACACAGTTTAAATAGCACTTTGAATCACCTTGTTGTTGAATTGTGCTATACAAATAAACTTGCCTTGCCTTGCCTTGCCTAAATAGATAAACTTCCTCATTGACCTTTAAAATAAAGGTTGTTTATCCAGAATTCTTACTTTTTAGGAACTCTTTTAATAATCTTTGTTTGTTATAACATATTTACATACATATTTATATACATAAACAATTAAACCGAAGTTCTTTTTTTTTTCCCCCAAAAAGGGTATATTGTCTTTAATAGAGTGAACTTGTCTCCTTCAGACCCGGACTGGGCAAGTCTGAATCTTGGGGCCCTGATCTGCATTGAGTGCTCGGGAATCCACAGGAACCTGGGCACTCACCTGTCCAGGGTTCGCTCTCTAGACCTGGATGAGTGGCCGCTGGAGCTCATCAAGGTGATGTCGGCCATTGGCAACGAGCTGGCCAACAGCGTGTGGGAGGCCAACGCTCAGGGACGCCTTAAACCTGGACCGGACGCCAGCAGGTAGGAAATGTAGAAAACATCTAAGGAAAAGAGTTTGGCTCCACTGGGAGGTTTGAATTGGAAGTGTAGTCTGAAGGAATGACGAGATTCTAAAGATGACTGTGGTTGTTTCTGGTGCAGCAGGAAGTGACAGGATTACATCGAAGCTACAGGGAATAATTTCTCATAATCTCTCATCTCTCAGGTCAGGGCAGCAGTCCTGACGTTGCTTATTGGTTGGAAGTACTACTGTTTTTAAATAAATAGTGAATAGACGAGGACCCAGACATGAGCCTTGTGGAACGCCATTTCTAAAACTGTCTCCAAGAGAGAAGACATTCAGCAAAAACTTTACTTCCTATAAAGTGAGTCATTGTTGTGCTAGATCTTAGATCTCATTTTTTGTATATTGAAAGTTGGATATCAGTGCAGTGCTGCCAGCTGCAGGCAGGGAGCAGTGTTTCAGTGTGTGGCTCAGCAGGGTTCACACTGAGTGTGTTGATATTGACAGAAATGTCACACAATAAAAAGCCCACCTCTGTGTGTGCACTGTCTTGTAGACTACAGGGGATAGTAACAAATCGGTGAACTTCAGCGTGACGTTGGTGTTGATCAGCATGTACCTGCATGTTTGTTTGTGTGTGTGTGTGTGCGTGCATGCTGTGTAATTATCGGATGCTGCAGCCCTGGGAAGCCAGCAGCCATCATAACAAATTAGAGCTGACTGCCATCCGCATGAAGATCGACTTCCCCGTCCTCCCCCCCTCCACTCGCCCCCCTGACGCTCATTAGTCAACAGAAGCACTTTATAATTACTCCCCTCCAACACACACTGATGCACACTCACTTATATATACACAAACATTTTTACCCTACATGCACCGAGACAAAACAAATACATGTAAACAAATGAATATTAAAAGCAGTGTTCCTTTAGTGAGTCCAGCTATCTGAAATATCTTCAACATGCCAACTCAAGCAGCACAACAACTGTATGAAAACTGTACACACAGCTATACTTTCTGCTGTGCTTTTTTGAGATTTAGTGCTTGTGTCACTTATTACTCGTCCTCTTAACAAAGGTTTAAATGTGTCAGACTTAATTGTATTAATTTCAGAGAAAATATAAATTCCTGATCGTGGACCCATCATCCTAATCAATTAAATATACATTGAGCTGAAACTGCAATGCAATCACAGTAACAAAATTTACAAAGTCCTTCATATTTTCAGCTAACAGAGAAACTTGAAGGATTTTATTCTTGATTACATTTATGCTTAACTAGTTTATGGTTTGGGGGTTTTTTCTGCTAAAAACAAAAGCAGACAAAAATATTCATGCAAGATCTTCACAGCCTAGTAATAAGACTTGAATCTCAGGTTAGTGTGCATGAGAAATCAAATTTTCAGTATAAAAACAATGTAAACGTACTCACAATAATTTTTAAATAACTACATTAAAGCCAAATTAATATCAGTAAGAATTAAAGTGATGCGAGTGAATACAGCACTTAAAAATATGTATACAATAAATCAAAATCCAGGTTAAAGTTGGACATAAAAACACAAGGAGATGCCTACAGTCAATATATTTGAGTTCAGCTTTACGACTGTATCTGCTTAGCTGAATACACACAACACAAAAACACACACACTCACTCACACTGAGCGATCCTTGGATATCGACGTGCCATTAGCCCTCCTCCATCAGGGCACTAATGCTTTTATTGTTGCTCATGTTCCTATTTATTTATGAATCTGAAGCATGTTTCCCCCTGAAGAGATTAGAGGAGGAGGTCAATATTATCTCAATTAACCCGCGACGCTCCACTGCAGCTCCATCTCTCTCCTCCCCTCTCTCCCCCATCGCTGTCCTGTCGATAGTATTTATCAGTCCATTCCTTAAGTGGCTCGCTGTTTGTCGTTTCCCCTCCATAAATCCTGGTTTTCTTTCTATCTTTACTCCTCCTTCTCTGATTTTTCCATCGTTTCTCCACCTCTGACTGCTATTTTTTACCCTGTGACTTCTACACCTTCTGTGACTGGCTTTTTTTAGTCCTGCATTTCACCTCTAAGATTACACAAAGGCTATTTTAACCCTCCCGATGTTAAAGCTGGAAACCTGTTTTGTTCTGGGCACTCAAAAATTACTCAAGATTTAATTATTAACCCTCTAGTAAGACATTCACCTAATAATTGTTTATTTTCCTATTGTATTGTACTATTAGTCTAAACAAAATAAGCAAATGAAAAGACACTTTTTCTAAATTATAAGTCAGGGTGTTGTGTGAAATTTTTACACTGATAGTGGCTACTATAAGGTTGTTTAACAGCATCTGTGTTTCCAAATCCACACCTGAATTTTTCTTAAATTTTCTCACAGGTTTTTTTAAACTTATGTGTATAACAGGATGTAGTTGAAGTGCTAAAATGCTGCCTTTGTCCCTCATCATAGTAGTATTTATCCATGGAGGGGTCTCTCACACGTTCCCTGAGACACAGTGGGAGGAAGGCGTGGAGCTTTTATGACAGCTTTATGGAGTGCCAGTGACGGTCTATGAAATGATATGTAGAAGCTGTGTCACCGAGGTTGCATTCACTCAACGCCTACTGCTCCTCTGAAATTACAAACCATCGCTGGGGTTACAGGCATGTAACTGCTGATAAATACAAACCAATACAGTCGCACTAAAAACACAAAACTTGTGTGGAGGGGGTTAAAAAACATCATATGCTATGCTAACCATCAATGATATTTTCTTAGCCTTCAAGAGAGTATCAGCTGCATATAAATATAGTAGAAATTGATAATTACCTTGATTTGTCAAAGGGTGGTCTTGCTGGAGCCACTTAACATTATGTTTTATTCCTCTGGGCACCCATTTAGGTAAAATTTTTAACTGTTAGATTTAAATAGAAGTCCACAATAACATGGGGGAGAAGCTATTGAGAACTGGTACATATTTGCCTTCTCAGATCACACGATTCTGGCACAACTTCACTTCATGGAGAAGAGCAAGCATGTAAAAATCCTGAAATTCTAACATTTGTGCTATGAAGAACAACTTCATTGCTTGACCAACATGTCCTGTCCTGTAGCCTTCGAAGGAAGAGTCGATCAGATTAATGAAATGTTGTAGTTAAACTGTGTAACTTCAGAAAATAGTGTAAATGTGGCCAGATTTGAGTTACACTCAAAAGTAAATAAACCTAAAATCGACATGAGGATGAGGAGTTGTGGAGCCCCACTCTGCTGTTGACATATTTACCATTTTTGGTATGGAAATGCATCTACTTACATCATTTAGTGGCTTAACGTCCTCTTGCATTGTGCACTAAATTACTGCAAATATGTGAAAACATCATCCAAATCATAAATCTCTCCACATTCAACAAGAACCGTGACTAAAACCTGTGTAAAAGAAGAGGAATTGGTTGAGGAACGAGACAAGGCCGGCAGAGGCTTTGTCCAGGCAGCAGGAGGGATGGGAGGGAGAGTAAGGGAAGAGGAGGTTGGGAGGGGTGGCTGATAGATGGAAAAATGCCCTCCCCTCGTGGTCTCTCAAGTGAGTAATAGAGGCCGAAATTTCATTTTGCAAGTGGCTGATTTAATGATCCAAAGGGTAATTAATGGCCTGATTATCTTAATGTTAAATATGGCCAGCAGCAATTACGCTGACCTCCTGTCTGTCAAGGTCTGGCCCCCCACTCTCGCCTCCCAATTAGGTCCTGTTTGGAGGTTTGGTGGGGGGGGGTGGAGAGAAGGAGGAAGAGTGAGAATTAGAGGAAAGGAAAGGAATGGACGGAAGAAAGAGGAAGCGTGTAGAATGGCAGAACAAGAGGGAGGTACAACGAAAGGTGAGGGGAAGATAGGTAGAAAACAAAGAGGAGGCAGAAATTTGGAGGGAAAAAAGAAGTGATGCTGGGCGGAGGTTGGATGGATGAGAAGAGGAGGCGCATTAGTATGACCGTCAGTATTAAACTCCTCCATTTTTTTTCTCTCCTCCCCTCCTCTGTCAACTCCCCCGGTGGACCGGAGGGAGGAATTATGTTCGGAGAGATCGCGCCTCACCTCCGTGGCGTCGCCCCCCCATCCAATGAGATATGTGACAGGGCCGAGCCCCGCCATCTCCAGCTGTTGTCATCATCTCTTTATCTTCCCCGGTTCGTCCTCCTCCCCGCGCGTCTGCCCACAGCGACGGCTGGTCCAGGTCTCATTAACATCAGCGAGTCGCGGTGAGGATGAGGAGCGAGTACTGTCGCTGCTAATCGTTTTAGGGCTGGAGCTCATCGCGCCGAATGCAAGGTCTTGCCACGCCTGCTCAGCGCTGCAATGCTTCACAGTGAGGGGAGATACTTGTTGACGTGCGTCGCTCGCAGTGGCAAAGAAGGGAACAGGGCAGGTTGGGTACAGTGTGGATGAACACCAACTGTGCCAGCTCTGCTGCGCCAGAGGGATCCTGTTAGAAGTATTTATTTTCTTGCTGCTCACAAACCACAAAAAGGCTCCGTTGTCCTCTAAACGTTCCCATTAACCTCTGGCTGCCCCGCGGTCAGCCGTCATCACCTCAGCTGGCGTGGTCGCCCGGTGCCACGGCCCAGCTGAGGCCACCGCTGAAGGGGCTGCTAAGTTTGGGCTCTCTGCCCATCCCGGAGCACCCACAGGGGCCTCGCAGGCTCCGTCGACACTGCTGCCGCAACACCCCGAGTCTCCGGTTCTCGGCGCCGCAGCTCATTGTTTTAATTACGTGTCAAGTGGCGCATCAACACCAGCACCTTAGGCCTGCTCGGGCTCAGCGTGTTAGCAGGCCTGAGCGGACAGCAAGTGACAGCACCGCTAATCCAAGCTCCTGGCCACTGGACTGGGAAGGTGATTGCTGGCAACATGGTTGGCGGCTCCCTCCCTCCCCCTCCACCGTTACTTCTCTCACGCCAACTGCTGACCTTTGGTAGTCTGTCGCAGAGGGTCAGCGTCTTCCCCTGTTTATGTACACACACACACACACACATCTGAGTATGCTCAAAGCCTGTGTTCATTGTTTCACTGAGATCTTCTGCTGAGATGGAGATGATAAACCAAACGCTGTCCAGTGCTTCCAGTCAGTTACCTGCAGCCATACTACCAGCAATATATGCGCCTCTGAATCATGAATCATGGTGATATCAAGGATTCAAACAGGTTTATTATTACTATCAATTCACTGCTCGTTAACAGATTTTAAAAAAGAGTTTACGTCCTGCTGAAAGCCGTCACATCAGTTTTCAGTGTGAACAACAGGGGGAGGCAGAGGTATGTAGATGCTGGGGAGCCACACCTTAATTAGACAGTAGAAAAATGAGCATGAATGAGGTCGGCAAAAGGATGAACTCGCAGGGCCATGCATCGCGGTGCCGCCACGCACTTAACATCGGGGTCCGCATGACAAATGCGTGGCCAGTAATAATTCAGCAGCAGGTCTGTCGGCGCTGGGAGCCAGGAGAGGGGAAAGAAAAAGGGCCCTTTATGGGAACAGATTAGTCTTGTTCCCCCCTAAGAAAAGGCCAGCGCTAACAGATTTAAAATTAGACCGGGGGCTTTTAATCTGGACCGGGGTGCAGGTGCAGCGGGCGGCCCGACAAGGCAGCAGGATTGGGCTCAGGGGACCAGATGGGGCGACCAGGAGGAATGGGGCAGCCACATCACAACATAATTGCCCCCCAGGGTCAGAGCCAGTGGTGGGGAGGAGGGGACAGCCCTGCTTCATATCCCATAAAACCCAAACTGATATCCTCCACTCACACACACACCTCCCCCTCTCTACTGTGTGATCATAACACAGATTGGACTGGTGTGATTTGAGATGGACACATGCAGATCAGATGGTGATACAGGACGATTTGAAGTTATTAATTACAGCCAGTCACTGATGGAGGTCCTTAGCCTCCCTCGGGTGTCAGAGGTGTTTGCGGCCACCTCATTTTAATTCATGTTGGCGGTTCATGCATAAAAACACAAAAGATTATCACATATTTCTATTATTCATCAGCTCTTTTTAAGGAATAGGGGCAGTTTGAAATTTTTGTTAATTTGTTGTATGTTAGCCTCATTTTGCTACAGAAACTGCTGACTGACTGACTGAGTGCTGTTGAGCTTAGGGGCTCCAAACAGGGCCGAGTACAGCCTGCTCTGTTAGTGGACTTTTGGCCAAAGTATATGAGACTTCAGTTGAAATGTAGCATCGATTTTCTGAACCAAACTCAATCCAAACCCTAAACATTTGCCCATAGTTCAAATTTTCTATCATATTTAATTCGTTTACTGCAGTTTTTTGTTACTGTGTTCAGGTATGAATACCTGGAGGGAGGTAGTTTACTTGTCTGCCCTTCGTAAGTAATAGTATGAACTGATGGGCTGTACGAAGTACTTTGAACCCTAAATCAAAACTACTTTAGTCTAAGAGCTGTGAATTAGCAGAATAGGTCCAGACACCAAAGGCAGTGGAGTAAATGTGTTTAAAGAATGAGGCATCACACCTCCAACCCTGCATTTAGTGAACACCCAGCTTTGCCACCTGAACTACAGCCACCCTATTTAACATGCATGTGGGCAGAAGTGTCAGGCCTGAAATAGATGTCACCGTGTCTCCCATGAGGCCGGACTCACTCTGTATCCGTATGCATGCGTGGGATTATCTGCATACATGTGTGCTCGTGTATCCATTTGTGCAGATCGAGCCGGGCTCTGTTTCATCTGCAGCGGATAACTAGCTGATCCCGCCTACCATCATCTCTCTGTTATTATCTGCAGCCCCTGCAGATCCGAGGCGGCCCCATGGCCTGCATTTTAAACAGCACACACACACCCGCGCGCGCACACACACACACACACTCGCAGAGAGGAAGCCTCCTGACAGGCAGGGCCAGTGCAAACGTTGAAAAATAATTGGCCCCTACATTCTAATTCATCTGTAAAAGGGAGGCCTTGATTAAATTAGTCCTAATAGACATTATTTTGTACATGACTGCCCCGCCGCTGTTCGTAACCGCGTCCCCCGACTCACCTAACAAGCCCTCCAATTTACTATTGACATTAAGCCTGCTGACACGAGCCAATCACCGGACCATTCATCGTTTGTCATCGCGGCGAGGTTATGCTAATGCGGGCTAAAAGCACAAACTAAATGCACATTCTTTATGCCTGAGTCATCAGATTAACCTCGCTGTCCTCTGCCCTCCCTCCCCTGCCTTATTTTAATAATGAAGAAATAAATAACGCTCTCCACATGCGTGACTCGGTCCGTCCTCTCAGCTCGCCGGATTCTCTGGGCTCCTGCTCGCCGTAAGCCAGCGGGGGCTGGCTCCTGGAGCAGAAATGAATCTGTGCGCCGTCGGTACGAGTCCCCCTTCCTCCCCGCTCCCCCTCCTCCCTTTGGCTAATTGGCTCAGTCGGCAAATTGCTCATACAATAAAGAAAAGGGAGAAAGGGGGTGGAAAAACTCGAGGACAGAGTTCTCCTCGCGTCGGCCGGTAATGTGTTTGGATTGAATGGGTTCACTGCGAGCTGCGGCCGGCTGGTAAACATTTCAAACACTGAGCCATGACGATACACTTAAGAAAAATTGTCCTCTTTTATTTGTGATTTGTGCTAATTCACACATTGTGTTCACATCTTTTAGAAGGAAGTGATTTGTTTGTGGTTTTCACTCATGCATTTAGTGAACGCATTTTATGCCTCAGAAATGAAAGCAAAGCACAGAAAAGAGGACTTTGTTCGGGTGAGGAAAAGGGTTGGATGTTTGTCCAAGAAGTTAAATTCTCAGGGTATTTTTAAAGAGTTTGGATTTCATAAATATCTATTAAAATACAACAGACTTGTTCAATAATAGAATGGTAGGACTTGTTTCCATCAGTATTCCCACCAACAGAACATTGAAAAGACAAATGACCAACCGTATTCCTTAGATATTAAAATCTGAAGAATATAAATTGGACACAGTTACTGTGACATCACCCACTGCAGTGGTCCCCAACCATTTTTGCGCCACGGACCGGTTTAATGTCAGACAATATTTATATGGACCGGCCTTTAAGGTGTCTCGGATAAATACAACAAAATAAAACGATACCACAGTTTTTGTCTTGGTCGTATTTTGTAAATATAAGAATAAACGCGAATTCACTGTGTAATTGTGTATTATAAAAAAGTGTATTAGCAGCGTCCTCCTGAAATGCACCAAAAACATTGAGAGTAACATCCTCCTCTCTGCCCCTTAATGCTCGCTGGTACACAGCAAAATCTCCAGTGTTAAATTAACACTGGAGAGTGTCTATATGGGTCCACACCTCTGGATGTTAAATACAACACTGTTGAGTGTTAAATTAACACTTTTGACAGTGTTATATGTTTAAAAGTAACCTAGTCAGTTTTGAAGATTAACAATGGCTAACACTGAGCAGTGCTGATTTTCTAACACTGGAAAATAACTCAAAATGTTAGAAATATTCCAGTGTTAGAAAATCAGCACTGCTCAGTGTTAGCCATTGTTAATCTTCAAAACTGACTAGGTTACTTTTAAACATATAACACTGTCAAAAGTGTTAATTTAACACTCAACAGTGTTGTGTTTAACACTCAGAGGTGTGGACCCATATAGACACTCTCCAGTGTTAATTTAACACTGGAGATTTTGCTGTGTAGCTATGGTAACGCCTAAATATTTATTTCAAAATAAAAGACCCAGGGAAACAGAGTTAACGATAAAAACCCTGAACACCATCAATTTCATCCCGAGCCTAAAATCTCGCGGCTGGGTACCAAACCGGTCCAGACTTTAGAGGGAAAACCAGCACACCGCAGACCACGGCCTCTCTGTGTGAGGATCTAAACGTATTCTACGCTAGATTCGACGCAGCGAACACCATGAGACCGGACAGTGTGCGCACCGCGGATGACGTCAGTGCGCACACTGTGTCTGAGGAGGATGTGCGGAAGTGCTTCAGGAAGGTGAACGCGCGCAAAGCTACTGGTCCGGACGGGATTCCCGGCCGCGTCCTCAAGTCATGCGCGGCTCAGCTGGCTGGAGTGTTCACACACATCTTCAACCTTTCCCTCTCTCTGTCTGTAGTCCCAGCCTGCTTCAAAATGGCCACCATCGTCCCTGTACCCAAATCCTCCACCATCTCCTCATTGAACGACTGGCGACCTGTAGCCCTGACCCCCATCGTAAGCAAATGCTTCGAGAAGCTGGTCAGGGACTTCATCTGCTCTGCACTACCCGACTCACTGGACCCTCTACAGTTTGCATACCGCCACAACAGGTCCACTGATGATGCCATAGCCCTGACACTACATACTGCCCTGTCACACCTGGAGAAGAGAGACACGTATGTGAGAATGCTGTTTGTAGATTACAGCTCAGCATTCAATACCATCGTTCCCTCGAAGCTGGACAGGAAACTGCAGGATCTAGGACTGAGCAGCTCCCTCTGCAGCTGGATCCTTAGCTTCCTGTCTGACAGACGCCAGGTGGTCAGACTGGGCAGCATCACCTCATCCCCCATCACACTGAACACTGGTGCTCCACAGGGGTGTGTACTGAGCCCTCTCCTGTACTCACTCTACACCTACGACTGCACAGCCACTAACAGCTCCAACATCATTGTGAAGTTTGCGGACGACACTACAGTGGTGGGTCTTATCACCAACGGTGATGAGACGGCCTACAGGGAGGAGGTCAGCGCCCTGACCCACTGGTGTCAAGACAACCATCTCACCCTCAACGTCGCAAAGACAAAGGAGCTGATAGTGGACTTCCGGAGGTGCAGAGAAGTACACACCCCCATCACCATCAACGGCGCTGCTGTGGAGAGAGTGAGCAGCCTCCGGTTCCTTGGTGTACATCTGGCTGAGGATCTTACGTGGTCAGTACACACAAACAAAACAGTGAAGAAGGCGCAGCAGCGCCTCTTCTTTCTCAGGAGACTGAAAAGATTCGGCATGAGCCCCCGCATCCTCAGGACCTTCTATCACTGTGCCATTGAGAGCATCCTCACTGGATGCATCACCACCTGGTATGGCAACAGCACCGCCTACAACTGCAAAGCTCTCCAGCGAGTAGTGCGGTGCTCTGAACGGATAATTGGAGGTGAGCTTCCCTCCCTCCAAGATATCTACAGGAAGCGCTGCCTGAGGAAAGCGGGGAGGATCATCAAGGACTCCAGTCACCCCAGCCATAAACTGTTCAGACTGCTTCCATCAGGAAGGAGGTTCTGCAGCATCCGGTCCCGTACCAGCAGACTGAGAGACAGCTTTTTCCATCAGGCCATCAGACTGCTGAACACGTCATAGACACCTCAGCTTCACTACTGGAACTTCAACATTATGCACTCCACACTGTACATAAATGCCACTTGTTTTGCACATATTCAACTCTGTATATTTTATATATTTTATTATTATTTTTTTTATTTTTTACTATTTAATTTGTAAAATGTGTATACACACACACACACACACACACACACACACACACACACACACACACACGTAGGAAAATATTTAGTATACACATCCAGAAATGCATACACTATTATATATTGTACATATATTTATTAGTTTCAGGTTGGCCATTCTTGTATTTTGCTCGTTTGTGTTGTTGTGTTTGCACATCTCTGTTGCTTGTGGGGCTCGCACACAAGAATTTCACTCGCATGTGCTGTGCCAGTGTGCCTGCACATGTGATGTGACAATAAAAAGTGATTTGATTTGATTTGGCCCAGGGGTTGGGGACCGCTGACCTACTGGTTTAAAGAGTCCTGTTTTAAAGCCTTCATCACACCGGATGGACTCACTTTTGGAGCCTGCCTCTAGTGGCCATTAGAGAAACTACATGTTTTGATAGTAACTTATCAATTACGTGTTTTACGAAGCTGTAGCATCAGTTTTGATTATCTGTAAACTTAATATATTTTTTCATTTGCCAATCAGAGTAACAGGACACTTAAAACAAAGGTATTTAAAGCACAAGTTGGTGTTACTTTATGAAAGAAGTTAAAATTAAGCTTTGCCTGACACATACAAACAGACCCATATCAGATGATTTCAGATACATCACCGGCCTCAGAAATGTTGCATCAGCTGAGCTGTTGCACCGTTTAAATGTCTATTAATGTTTAATATATGTATTTTTAGATCAGGCTATTGTTTTTATCTTGTACATAATGGTAATATTTGCAGTAAAACCCCTGTTTTAATCATTAGCTGCCTTTTTTTTTCCCCCCTCCGCTGCCTCCTGTGCTACAATAAAATCTCACCTTGATGTGTTTTAAATCGAGCTACTGATTAATCTGGCTCTTGGCTTTGTCCTGTCCAAACCCTGTTACTGCGTTAACACCCCCCCCCCCCCCCCCCCCCTTTGTGGTCAGACAGGTCCACTCATCTGCATCCAGCTAATCTAGTAGCAAATGTTAATGGCTTTCCCGGCCACGAGGCCCAAGCCTTCAGGGTCACCACTGTCTTTGCTGAGGCCACTTCCTCTTTTGGACCGGTGACAGGAGGCCCTGAAATTCCCACAGAGGAAGCCTTTTTCAGTTTGATGTAGACAGTAAGTCAGGTTATTCCCAACAGGAGCAGTCAACATTGAATAGAGCATCCATCTGGTTACATACTGTTGTTGTGGTATAATTGTAACCTGTTTAACCCTGTTAGGGCAAAGTCAGTAATAAAAAGTGACCCTATTCTTAGTGGGGGGTTTATTTTTGGGGGAGGGGTTTAGTTTGTTTTTGTGGTATCCTGATAGCTGAGACTTGGGAGAACTATTTTAAAAGCCAATAGCAGTATGTATACCTGTTAATATGACAGTGTGCAGGCTTGTTACATCTTGATCAAAGAACCACTTATCCAAATATTATTTATTTATGAAAGAATCAAGAGGTTTAATCTTTGTTTGCAGACTTTTGATTCAGATAAAACATGTAGGCTCTTTAATTGTCAAAAATACTGAATATAAATGTATGGACAAATTCAAGGCATCTTCACATGTGATTCATGGCCATATCATCGTGATCTCGTCAGATCTTCGATGTCTCTAAACCAAATGGGCCAGACTTCAGTGCCAAAAAGGTGCTGTTATAACCCAGATATCGATTTTTTTTTTTCTGGAAATTGCATTTTAAAAATTGTGAGAAGTCTGATATTTGAGGACAAGACAATTACCCTTTCACAGCTTTGAATATGCTATTAAAGGGTAAGGAGTGTCTTCTCCTTGGATTAAAGGTATCTTTGCGAAACTTTCCCAATAGGACGAGTGTTTTCTTGAGAATAATGAAATGAAGGTCATGTCAAAGTTTCGTACATGGTTCGGAAACGAGTTAACATTCCTGATTTGTTCAACAGCTACAAATTAAGCAGAACTTTATTCTTGTTGAGTCCTCCTGTTTCTGATTTATAATCTACCTCCAAGATGGTGTTGGACCGATTTGTTTCCATTGTCCAGTTGTGGTCATGACAAGCTAACGTTGATGCATTCCTGGACTACTATCATTGCAATATGCAGTGGATATTTCTTTTACACTAGAGAAGATGCCCCTGATATTTTTACCTTCCTGCTGTCTCTCTCTCCTTGGGTCTCTTCCTTTATATCTGTGGTTGCTTCTCCTTTTCCACCTCTTTTTATGAAAACTCCCCCTTTCCTCCCCCCTTCAGTATCTGTGCAGCATCACTGGAGCATTGCGTTTCACCCCAGAGATCAGCTTCCCATCGGTTTGCTCCATTTCTCCTCCACCTCTTCTCCCACTCTTTCTCTCCTCATTTGCATCATCTCTGTCTCTCCTGTCCGAATTAACCCCTCCATATCTGTCTAATACAGTCTCATGGCTGACTTCAGCCCAACTCACCCCTCCCTCCCCACACAGAGACCTTTCTCACCCCACCACCCTCCCTTTAATTATCTGTGCCTATCCAACGGCAGCTAACGACCAGCTAGAAAGGCTAATTGATTTCAGCCTCTTCTCTTCTTCTTTCGTCTCATCTTCTCTTTTCTGCTGTAAGATAAAACAAAGCACGCATGTTTTCTGCATGGATTTAAAGCAGAATTAGTGGCTCATTTTGCTCCTCACCTTGTTAGAAGCCCCTCCATTTGACGGTGATTTATCTTAAATGCACATTAGGTCAGGCAGCTAGCTGATGCTCTTATCCACGCTCTCTATCTATCTATTAATCTATTAATTAGAGGGCTAATTAGGCTAGAAGAGAAGCCACTGACACCATGTCACTCTTAACCCCCGAATCCTACCGCTCATTACCACACACACACACACACACACACACACACACACACACACACACACTCTGTAATTAATGACGGGCTTTAACAGCAGTGTGGTGGCTCATACATCTCAGCTTCTCTCTGCAGGCTGAGCTGAGCTGGAGAATACTCTTTTTATCTGCATTTAACTTTTCTTTATTTTTACTTCATGCATGAAAAACTCAGACAGGACATTACCAAATCTGTTAGATATATGTTTAACCCCCTACTGGGTTGGACTCTTTGTGCTTTACAGCAATGTAGAGATTCACAAAGATGCTGGAAACACAGGTTTTGGTCCACATTGACATGATAGCGTAACACAGCTGCTGCTGATCGGCTGCACATCCATGATGAGAATCCTCCGATCCACCACATCCTAAATGGTTAGCTAGTGTTTTTCCAATCTGTTTTTAAATTTTAACCTCAATCTTTTTGTTTAGCTGACAAAGGTGGCACCCAGGTGTGGTCTTCTACTTCTGTACTCCACCCACTTCAGGGTGTGACATGCTCTGCTTTCAGAGATGCGCTCGGTGGTTATTTGAGTTACTCAAAGTTTGAGTTATTCTCAGACTTCTCTCAGAGAAACGCTGCTCACTGGGTATTTTCTCGTTTTCAGATCATTCTCTGTGAGCCCTAGAAGTGGTTGTGTGATAAAATCCTGGTAGTTCAGCAGTTTATTAAATGTTTGGACCAACAACCAGGTGGAACCAGGAGTGTTCAAGGTGGAAATAATATCTTTTTCTCATTCTGATGCCCTGTTTGAACATCATGTCCCCTCGACCATATCTACCTGAATACATTGAGTTGCTCCTGTGTGATTGTCTGATTTAGATATTTGCTTTAAAAGCAACTGATGAACAGGTGTATCGAACCAAGTGGCTGGTGAGTGAGTCCTGAAACACTGAGTGGCATATTTTAGTCATCTGGCATCCAGACAGTGTATTTGCAGAGGGGAGGCCTCAGTGAAGCCAGAACAATAGAACAGTGAAAGAAAAGATAGCAAACAGCGACAGTTTAGCCCTCACTGTGTTTGTGGTGATTTTCTTGCTGGTAGAATTTGAGACAGATTAGAAAGGAGTATTGACTTTGAGTATCAAAGTTTTTTGTTGTTGTTTTTTTTTTTTTAAGTTGAAATGGCCACATTTCTGGTTTTGTGAGGTTCTAAATAAAATTAGTCATCAGATTAATTTTCCACTTGTTATACCTGACAAATATAAATATAAAAAAGGATAAGATACATTTTATTTATCCTAAAACTTGAGAAATTATTGTTGAGTTACTAAGTAGAAGTCTTTGCTCTTGCTTCCATCAAACTGTATTCAAAGTGTTAATTTCTGCTGTTGAGGATCCATCGGGCTCTTTCTGGTGTCAGGTCTCTTCAGGTTTTGTTTGGTGGTAATTATGGTAATTAGCCTGGTGTGATTATCGGGGTGTGTGTGCTGGTATTCAGCTCTCTGTCAATGCTGTGTTGTGGGGTCGTGGGCAGATGACCCTCTTAAACACACACACACAGAGCGGTGGGGGAGCAGCTGGTGGGACGTCCAACGGTGGTCGGTCACTCGGCCGGGCCTCTGGCTTTAGCTGGGCAGGAAACTCGGTGTGTATGTAAACACAGCGGAACAAAGCGGCCGCTCAGGGGTAACATTGACACACACACTGGATACACGCACACACACAATGAGAGGTCTCCAGAGCTCAAACAACAGACAGGAAATCGGAGAAGCACAGTGGGCCCAGTGTGGCGCCCTGAGTGACCCCCAAACAAAATCACACTATGCCCCACTGTCTCCAACAGAGACCGAGACCCAACACCACAACACAGCCGCTGATGGAGCTGTCAATCAACAGGTCCACTCAGCTAATGTTTCAACAGGGTGCAGCAGCTACACTAAGACACAAAGCCTCTTGAAAAGTTTATTATCATCCGTATAACTTCAGATTTTCAGTTTCCATCAAGAAAGTTGACTCTGCTGTTTTATTCTTCTGTTTTTCACTGCTAGCATCAAGACAATCCAAAACACTAACTTAAAGGGTTTTATTTAAATAATGTAATTGTGATTGTCATGTTTAGCCAAAGGGATTCTTTCATTTTTATCCTCTATCAGAACAAACCGGAGTATGACCAATATCTAACTATGTTTAACGTCAGCAGAACATTGGATTTATAAAGTTTGTTTGGATTTTGGAATTAAAACTGACGCCAAATACTCAGGAAGATAACATTACACACTTCCTGCTTGATTTTGATTTGGAGAAGGTGGTATGAACAAAAAGACAGCAGGAGGTGACAGAGTTGAAGGTGCTAACATTGTCATTGTTAGTAACCAGGATGGACAGGGTTAGAAACGAGTACATCGGAGGGACAGCTCAGGTTAGAGAGGTGAGGCTGAATTGGTTTGTACATGTGCAGAGGAGGGAGGGTGGATAATTGAAACTGGCAGGCCAGAGGAAAACAGGAAGACCTCAGAGAAGATTCATGGATGTTGTTAAAGTGGGTGAGATGGAGGCAGATGATCCGCTGTAGTGAAGCCAAAAGTCAAAGGAGTTAATGTTACCAAGTCACAATGAATTTTTTTTAACTCGAGGGTCAAGACATCATACCTCACTGGTCACATTTCAATAGTAGTAGTAGGAAAAAAAGGTTTATTTTACTCCACAGTACTACCTAAAGTACAACTCAGTGCCTGTTTTTCTGCACTTTAAAACTGTGCTGACAGACAGAGCCTCTTCTATTCTGTGTTGTGCGCTATTATTTAGCAAGTCACAAATGCACAACAACTCCAGTTTACACTCGCTGGATTGCAAATCAGGTCTGGTGTGACTTCTGCAACTTTCCAATTTGGAAATTCAACTTGATGGAGCGTTCTCACTGAAAATTCCAGCTTTTAAACTTGTATCTGGTGTTTGTAGCTTTGTACTGAAAATCTTAGTTGTGAGAAGATTTGAAAACCTCGTGAAAAAAACCTGCAGATTCTATTAGAACAGGACATCTGAGGTGAATAAAGTCTGGGATAAATTTAGATGCTACGGCTTTTATTAAGAACAAATTAGCAGACCAAACCACAGACCAGTGATGCCATGCCCAAAGCCATAATAAAAATTAAAGTAGCATTACAGCAATGAAACGGTGAAAACATGAACCACACAAAGGGACAGCCCACATGAGATCCTGTGAAAACAGCATAAACTGAAGGTCAGAGTCGTGTTCCTACTAATCGTCCGACATGAGCTCATTCAGGAGGAGCTCGAGTTTGTGTGAACGGAGCAGTGAGGACAGTAGAAACAGTAGATGCATGAAGGCTTGTTTCCTCTGGCTGGTGCAGTTTTTATCATTTAATTTAACTGACTGACACACACAAACACACATTATAACCCCTCTGGGCTCTGCTTGACATACTTGCAGTGTGTGTGTGTGTGTGTGTGTGTGTGTGTGTGTTTTCCTGTCACAAGCGATCTCACCGGGACTCATGTTTAATTATCTACCCAGCATGCCTTGGTGCAGGGGCACAGCTCTTTGTCTAATGGGATGTGAAAAGAGACACACACAGATTAACACACAAAATATGAGCACGTACATTCAGACACATGTTAACACATAGTGTCACACACGCACACACACACACACGCTCTGTGTGGTTAATTAGTGCAATTAGCCTCTCCACTGTCCAGAGCTGTGTGTTTTCAAGACTCGTTAGCTTGTGATGAAGGAGAGTCACTGTTTACTGCGACACACACACACACCAAACACGCAGCCAAACAAACAACTACACATATGCTAAACAATAACCAAAACAAAACGACTCGTACAAAAAATAAGAAGTCAATAAACTCACACGCTAAAAACTCTCCAACCAAAACACAAACGAACAGGAAGAATAAAATGCAAAATCAAATGTGCAGTAAACAAACCACAGAACAGAAGCTCAACAAATAACCAAACTCATATAAACATACTGTGAACAAACTACTAAACACTCCATAAACAAATACCCGCACACACTGTCAATAACCCAGCAAACAAAACCTCAATAACCACTCAAACATACAGTAAACAAATTCCAAATACATAAATAAATAAACCACCAAACAAATTGAAGAACCAAAAGAATGCTAAAGAAAAAACAAAAAAAACAAATAGGGAAAGATACAATTCAATTCTTATTTATATAGTGCTAAAATCACACCAGCAGTTGCTTCAAGGTGTTTCATACTGTAAAGTAAGGAGCCTACAACAATGCAGAGAAAACCCCAACAATCAGATGACCTTATTAGCAAAAATATGGTGACAGTGGGAAGAATATCTCCCTTTTGACAGAAAGAAAATCAACAGCAGTACCAAAATAAACATCGATTCTAAAAGTTCAAGCTTCTACCGAGCAACCAACTATATTCAGAACCAAAACAAACACAGTAAACACATCCAGATCTGTGTGCCTGAGGTGACCACATTCTGTCTTTGATATCAGGCACCTAATTTGGCACCACTGACAAGAGTGGGCTTTCTACCCCAACACCTCACTGGGTTGTCAAACCTGTTTTGGTTCTCAGGGGGTGCTAAGACAGAACTGAAGCTCTGTTGGTGAAAAAACAGGTACAGGTTATCTAAAAAAGCAGTGATGCTGGTATTTCAAGGCAGGACAGTGATATATATAATGTGTTTGAATGTAAATGACATGTCATTTCAGGACATGTTAAGGACACCATTGGGTCAAAATACTGGTGAAGACCTTCTTTAAATATGATGGCAATAATACAAAATCTGCCATGCTTCTTCTTGAAGCCAGTCAGAAAAGAACAGTTTGTCTCTTTGAGCACCTAGGGTTGAGCCCTCTTCTTCTCTGACTTACATCGGCTCTCTGCAGCCCCTTAGCAACTCCGGTGGCGGGGGAAGGCATGCGTTTCCTGGGTCCAGTGGCCTCACATTTCCTCCCTGTCCTCTGGAGGACAGAAGGCCAGAGCCCTGCTGAGCACACACACCAACAAACATAGGCAGACACACACACCCAGCGACACCTCCAGGCTTTGTCCGGGGGCTGTCGGCCGTAGTCTGGAGCCCAGCCTCCCTACTCTCTCTCTGGGCTGGGGCAGGAAGGGAAAGCCCCCGGGACATTCCGTGATGCTAGCCGTCGCCACCACACCCCTGCACACACACTCACACTGGTATCCAGGAAGAGAGTTAATGAGATTCTGCAGGTTCCCACACTGACTGAAAACTTCTTTTTTAAACTTTTAACACTCACTGTTCCCACAGTTTGTCTCCCATCAAGCCTCCCAGCATCCCCACTTTACTCCACACACTACGCCAAATTTCATAATCACACAGATTCTTCTATCGGGAGACGATGGGTTGAGTCAGAGTTTAACAGGTGACTTAAGTGTAGAAAGTGCCGTAATCACAGTTAAGATCCAAGAACTGTTGTGTGTCCAAGGGTAAAGAATGGAAAAGCAAAAAAAAAAACAGCTTTATTTGCATGATTGTGTGCAGAAATGGTGATTTGTAAGAGATCAACAAGAGGTCTGCAGTAATTTTACATTGACTCAAGTAGAAGGGGCACTGAAATTGTGATTCTATTTTCTAATCTGTGATGTTTTGAAGTGAAAGACCTAAAGCAGCAAGAGTTCCTGCTCAAAAAGCAGGTACATAGAGGCCAAAGTGACAGATGAGTTGGGTTAAATCAGCGTAAAGTATTCCTTTATATACTCTGTCATTTTAACTTGGTTGGTTGCTTGAGGGTTGAACCTTGAACTTGTTAGAGTGCCTTTGAACGTGTAAGCATTGGATAACTGTCCATGTATAAAGAGATTTGTTTGAGGCCCATAGCATGTAGCTGACAGCTGATCACTCGTAGACACTCTGGTTGCATATTTTGTGCCCCATCATCTATCAATAAAGCAACATCCTTCACTCATGCTGGCATTCACATCAGTCCTTTACCTTGCTGACTAAAGACTTCTCAGTTACAAGTTGGTAGTCGATGAGCGTGCAAACCCAAACCGAACCACAGAAAGTCGAGGCTTCACTATGTTACTATGGTTGTGGTTCAGTTCACTGTTGATATTGAAAACTACCTAAACAAACGATAATCTAAAGGAATCCAATCGAATCTAAAGAACAGTCAAGCCAAATTTAGATGAACGATTATTTGGGTGCCAGTAAAAAATGAGTGAGGCAGTAAGAAGAGTTTTTAACCTCTACTCTTTCTCCATTTCCTGCAACCTCCCATCTCATCCCTGAAGGATGTGTTGTTACTGGGTGAGAATAGAGTAGAGGGGCAAGGGAGGAGGGGGGACAGCTCAATATCTCTCCCCTAGGGCTGTTCGGCCCCCACACACTCCCTCCTCTCTGTCCTCTCTCTGGACTAATCCCAGCAGGCTGAATGAGCTGCTGTTTACACGGAGGGATTAGAGCAGAGATTAGAGCGATCAGAGTTGTGGATTAGACAGATCAGCAGTTAATGATACTCGATCGGCGAACAATGCGTCCACGTCCTTTGGCCTTTCACCACGTCTGTCCCTCTGCCTCTCGCTGTGTCTTATTTTACACTCAAAGGAAGAGTTTAAGGGCATTTAAGGGCAAAAAACGCTTGTTTAGTTGTTGTATTAAAGCTAAATTTACGTCCAAATCAAAAGCAAAAAAGTCTGTTTACAGCTTCATGTTTCGGGCAGCAATATGACACTTCATGCTACAGCCATTAGATAGCTGTCAGTTCTTAAAGGTGTCTGTTTCTCTTTTCTCCATCAGGGAGGAGCGTGAGCGCTGGATCCGGGCAAAGTACGAGCAGCGTCTCTTTCTGGCGTCGCTGCCCTGCACTGATCTCCCACTGGGCCAGCAGCTGCTGAGGGCAACCGCCGAGGAGGATCTACGTGCAGTCGTGCTCCTGCTTGCTCACGGGTCCCGACAGCAGGTCAACGAGACCTGCGGAGAAGGAGATGGACGCAGCGCGCTGCACCTGGCCAGCCACAAGGGCAACGTGGTCATCACGCAGCTCCTTATCTGGGTAAGAAAAAACAGTGCTGGTATTCCAGTAATTCTGGGCTTTAGAGGCAGGAGATGATTGATGACTATCCCTCTCTGATTCTTTCTGCAGTACGGTGTGGACTTGATGGCAAGGGACGCCCATGGCAACAGTGCAATGGCATATGCTCGCCAGGCCAGCTGTCAGGAGTGTGTGGACACGCTGGCTCAGTATGGCTGCCCAGATGAACGCAACCCCCTAATGGCCACACCCAACCTTTCACGCCGCAACACCAATCGTAACAACAGCTGCAGCAGCGCCGGCAGTGCCGCGCTCATATGACCAGACAGTTTCCTGTGATGACTCTGAGAAAAATAAACAAACTTCGATTTGGGAGTATCCTGAACGTTTTATTTTGGGAACCACTACTTTAGCTTTGCCCACTTCACCTGACAACCACCAGTAAACTGATCACAGGTCAGTGGTGACGCTGCGGCCAGGCGTCTGTTTGGGAGAAGAAGTCTAAAGCATGTTGGGAAACATAGCCCACGATCATCAAAGCATTTTGGGAAATGGTCACACGACTTGTGCAGGTCAATGAGTTATATTGTACCTCGTCACACAGCCTCAGATTTCACACTACAAAGGCCAGTTCCCGCTCAGACTCAACAACAAACTGAACTCAAAGCATATCATCTTCTGTCCACAACCTGAAACTGTGAGATCAAATCAATGAGAAGGAAACTCAAGTCTTCGTATCTTCTTTGAGGCAGCCACCCATCAACATCATCTTCACTGCAAATCTCTCGAGGATTCTTTACGACCTCTTCACCTTCTTTCAGCTGTCATTTTTTTAAATTTTCTGCAAACCAACCGGCTTTACACATTTTTGTTCTTTTTTTTTAATGTGAAAAAAATCTTGATGTTAAAAAAAAATATCAGCTTAGAGGTAAAACATAAGTGTGATAGATCGCATGTCCTAGACACTTTTTCTACTTTAATTTAAGGCATTTTTCTCGACTGTGTATATTGTATCTCGATGTGCATTGCTGGACCAATGGTAAAAAAATGCTAACAGGGGAAGGGTTTTTGTTTTTCCTTTTTTTTAAGCTATCGGGTGTATAAAGTCATTAAGTGTACAGAAGCTCTTGCCAGGCTCAGGGACTGGGGACTGTCGATCGTCAGCGCTCATTGTCTTTTTTCCCAGCGAGTTCTTTAGATGAAACAACCTGTTTTCACTTCACTTACTTCTGACTACATTCAGCACTCAAGTTGCTCAAAATTGCTGGCTTCACTTAATTGGTTGGATGCCTAAGGCATCAAACCAAGAGATCGATTGGTGGCCCTCTGGCAGCCACTGGTCACTGGTTGGCAACTGGTCGCTAGAGGTTGCTGGCAGTCACTAGGTGGTTGCAAAGAGGTGTACAGTACTGTACTGAAAACCTTCTTGCAATTGCTTGGAAGACGCTCCTTGTCTGCAAACACTGACCAATTACTTGCCCAAGCGATAGTAAAACTGCAAAGGGTGCGACAAAAGCTGGAAATGGGGACCATTCGGCTTCAACGTAAAAGTTGCACTTTTTGAAACATGTTCGTTGCATTATTCATTAATCACCATAAGAGCAAAGTGGTCGATCGAGCGGTTGAACATTTTTCTGTATGTTGCCGATAGTTTGTGGCATAAGTTGGTTTATAAATTTGGTTTGCCATCCACATCCTGGCTCAGCTGGGAATTAACCTGCTAATGAGCATCTATATGTAGGATTTCAAACCTTTTCTTATGCTGAAGGTTTTATCGTCTGAACTGAGTGAACTGTAAGCATCTTAAACCCAAACCTGGTTTACATCCTGATGAAAAAGCATTTAATCTGAACTCTGTCCCTGAAGTTAATTTTATTAATGGAAAAAAATGGAAAAGATACAGAAGCAGCTGTCGGAGCAAAAAAGGGAAATTATTGTCTTCAGGTGTTTTTGTTTTGGTTTTTTTGGGGGGGGGGGTTTTAATGTTTGCTATCTATCCAGACACAATGATGGGGAGACGGTTGGTGGCCCCTGCCATCACTGCCACTTTTTTATCTATCCCGTCCAATCAGGCAGTCTCCCTGATCTGCTCAGCAAATCACTAAGAAGGGCTTCTTTTTCTTCTTCTCTGGTCTGAAAACGTCTTTGTTGTAAATAATCCTCCTCTCTTTGTCTGTCGCTTTCTCTCTTTCATTCGAAGCATCATGTAAATTAGAGAACACAGTAAGTACTTAGAGTATGTGAGGTTGCAGAGTGGAAGTGGTTTATTCTAATGTGTTATGGTATGGTTTTGGCTCTGTGCTGAACCATGAAGAAACCAGGAAGAAAAACTTTTGCAGGTGTCTAAACCTGTGGTTCCCAACATGAGAATCTTTACAGACTAAAGGGTCAACGGACGGTTTACAGCAAAGGAAATCAGAAAATACAGATCCAAGTTGCTTTTTTAATGAGAAAGAACAAACCCAAAGGGAAGCTTATAAAACGTCTACATCTTCTCAAATTTAGGTCTACCCTGACTTTAACAAATGTGGTAAAAATTAAGTTAAGACGCAGTATAAAAGTGTTGAGTTTACTTTTGGGGGCATTTGGGGCCACAATAGCACTAGATGTGGTTGAGTTTGAGTCAGGCTCAAATCTGATTATTTAATGAGCACATGGACAAAGTCAAGCTGGACAGTGGACAGCATACATTAAGACTACCCTGAATGTTTATGGATGTGTTTACATTTGTCCAATTGGTCTGCATGGCCATTAACTGTTAGACAAGATGAAGTTTACTTCATACTAGCCCTTATATTTTAAAATCACCATGAGCTAGAAATGTTGGGAACCACTGGCACAAAGGTCCATTTGGATTAAATGATAGGGTTGCAGGTTGATTTCAGGCGTTTTAAAAACACCTTTCTTAATCCTGGTGATATAGATTTTTCCGTTGGTTGTTGAAATGTGTAGAATGAAGGCCTTCAGGTGAAGATAGTTGGGGAACTAGTTTCCCAAACTCAACATTTATGTGATGATTCAGACAGTATGCTGCTCCTCAGCTCAGATCTTCAACTTTCTCCTGTTTCGCCCTCTAATGTAAATGTTGCTGCAGCGGTTGAGTAGCAGCTCTCAACCCGACTGTGTATCCAAGCAATATTCATAAAAACCTTCACGCTCACATCCTAACTTTGTATGCTAACATCGCTTTAATATTCACATGAAAACACAAAAACACACTGTAGAAATGGAAGAAGGATCAAAAAGCAAGAAACAAATGTTTTTCTATCAACATGAACACATTTGTCCTCCTTTTGCCTTTTTTGTTTTTGCACGCCTGCCTTGATGTTCCTAATTTTTGTTGTTGCTATATGTGTCACGCTCCATTTTCCTTACCAGTCATCTTCAAGACGCCGTTCTATTTCCTGTAAATGACAAACCAAGACTATTATTTTTATTGGATGATTTTAGTTTGTTTTCATATCTGACCCATCCCACAGCTGTCCAGAAACAGGACAGGGAAAAAAGACGTCCATTTATTTATGACAGAAATGCACTAATTTACTGCTTTATTTCATCTATCTTAAACACAACTCTTCTACCATCTTCCTTTATGTTCTGTCAGTAACTGACATTGGCTTTTTCTAAGCGGTGGCGGCTTCAGGTTGTTTTCTTTAGAATAAAATTGTATTTATTTTATTTTAAAATCGTGTGAGCAGAAAAATTTGAATTGTAATTAATAATAATGCTAACTGTAGATAGTAGTAAACAAACTAACGAGAGCATTGCGCTAGAGTTTCCGTTTACAAGCGCTTGTTAATGCAACTAGAGATCAGTTAGCTGGTGATAGCTAATAGAGAGGAGGTGAACATTAGTTGTCACTTTGCTGCAGATTTATGCTCATTCAGGTTTGAGACTCAAAGCTAAAATCGAAAAATTGCTGAGTCATCTGTCACCTAAGCTAACACCTAGCAGTGAGCAAGCCAGCATTGTTTTAGGTTAACAGTGCATTTCCCCTTTTAAATATTAATCAAATAAATAGTGAAATAGGAATAGAGAATCGAAACATCGAGGCTCATAAGCTGTAGATATGTTAACTGAACTAAGCTAAGTGAGGGGAAGAGGGGCATAAGCTAAACTTCCCACCATAAAAATGCAAACTGTGACAAACATTGTTTTAAAAAAGATTTTCCCAGCTTCCAAGTAAACAATCTAAGTCAGTCATCTGCTTTCCATTAGAAGTTTAGCAGAACATGAAAACAATATGTGGATAATAGAAACATGGTGTGAAGAGCAGCTAGCTAAACTCTGCTAGCAGAGCATATGGGGTGCTGTATCTCCTTGAGTATGAAGACTTGACTCTTCACAGATGTTTCTGTTGTTCCGTTCACATTTTCTTAGTCTCATAATTGAGGAGAAAACATAGAAAATATCTGTTTTTGTGTATATTTTGAAGCTAAAACATGCTGTGAAGCTCCAGCTAGCGGTCAGTTAGCTCAGTGGCCAGTAGCATGGCGCAATATGTTTCCTAGCCTAGGATCTTTCGGCTGAAGCCGCCTGCGTGTAGATAAATTATGTCATATAACTGCGTTAATATGTCTGCACTGCTCTCGCCACCGCCAACACTTGTACATAGACATCAACAGAACGAAGAAATAATATGGTCAATGTCTAGTTGTGTTACCTCATGTAGCCTCCTTAACCCCACCCAACTGGGCTGTCCACTACATTATTTATAAATGCACCCCTCGAGGAAGACTCGGCCCCCTTAAACCTACATTTTTGTATAATTTTCTCCATCCACTTTTTATTATTGTTGTTCTGATTTATCATCCAGACACATTATTGTTCTTATTGTCACTGTTAATCTAATAATTATTATTATTGTTGTTGATGTTGTTGTTATTATTGTTATTGAATTTTTGTTTGATGTACAGTACCGTTGTATGAAAATTCTACCTAATACAGAGTCTTCTACTGTAATGTGTCTCTTTTCAATAAAGACAAGAATAATGCTTCTTATTATAACTTGAAGTGTGTGTGTGGTCAGTGTTTTTGAAGTGGATTTCTTCAATATTTAGGCATGTATTTCATATTTTCTTTCATTTCCTGGTCACACCTGTGGGAATTTTACTTTGGTTTATATTAGTTTTCTCTATTTGTGGTGTAGGAGGTGGCGAACGAGTATTACCATAATGTAAAAGTATACATAAAACCACATAAACCACTCTGATGTGGTACTTTACAAAGTTCATTAGTTCTGGTTAGCCCACAAATCATTAAAATGATGAAACAAGTCAAAGTTTAAGAATGGTTGAGATTTTGCCCCGCAACCATCTCTGAGGTTTGCAGAGAATGGGCCAAAAGAGTGAGGGTTAGGGTTAGTCTAGTAAGTGGCAGTTCTTTGGGAGAAAATATCTTTTCCCAGGTCAGAGGAGAATGGCCAGACTTCTTTGAAGGCAACAGCAACTAAAATCATCACTCATTGCAACCACAGTATGTAGACAAGCATCACTGACCACACAACATGTAGAAGCAGCAGAAGACCAAAGCAGCTCACAATTCACACATGCTCACCAAAACTTGACAATAGAAGATAACAATAAATGTTACCTGGTCTGATGAGCCTCAGTTTCTGCTGTGACATTTAGATGGAAGGGTCAGAATGCGGTGTTAGATTTACACCAAAATGAGGTTTTACTTCTCACCACTAAAGCAGAAATTTTTCAGTTGTTGGATATGTATCTACTAGATTTTTAGCATCTTTCGTCCATTGTTATGGTATCTTCATCAGCAGGTGACACTCAAGCAAAGTCTCTTTTTGTTTATTTTTTACTCAAAATTATTATTATTATTCTATAAGAAACCTGACAATTTTTGAATTATTTAAATTTAAAATTAGGGATTTTTTTAACTGGAGTTTGAGAGACTCAATCATGTTAAAAGTTTTAGCTTCGAAAAGCTAAAGTTAACATTTTCCAGAGTGTTAAAGATTCAGAAATCAATATATTTGTTGTTTTGTCATTATTAGAAACTCACTTGTTTGTTTTCGGTTATTGTGGGATGGAAATCTAAAATGAGAGAAGGGATGGGGTTGTTTTTTAGGTCCTAAAAAGTTTTTATTACATCAAACTCAAACAAGTTATTGCTTGATGAAAATTTAAATTAGGGATTTTTTCAGTGGGAGTTTTGAATGAGAGAATCTGTCAGCTTTTCCAAGGGCTTCTGGGAATCATTTAATTACAGGAGTCTCAGTGATCTCCCTGTGGTGACCACCACAGAAGAAGAAGAAGGAGAAGATGCGTTTTGGCCTCCTTGACGTCAGAATTAATCAGCAGGAGCTGAGCTGCAGCCGGGCGAGTTGGTGTTAATTCAGGGAGGCGGGGGTAGCTGGGCTGAGGCTGATCCCCCGGGTCTCATTTATCAGTCGCCTGCGACGGCTCGAGTTGATTACAATTTGCAAAAAAAGAAAAAAAGTCATTAGAGTCGCAGGCAGCGCTGACTGTTCACACTATGCAGGGTCCAGTCCGGATTTAGGTTTCTGTCGCCTTACTCTGAGCTCACATCTGGTTTTTATTGACACTTAGAGTCACATTAATTCAGAATTCCTCATCCACAGCTCTGACATCACGACAATCATCACAATTACGCAACGGGTGAAGACAGAGCCTTTACTTCCTCGCTTATAACCAGGGTCCATGTAGAAACTGTAGAATTTAAGCGGGAAGCTAACGTTAGAGCAGAAAGAAACTAGATTTAAAGATGCAGTCATTCATTTAGATTTGGCCAAATTGCTAATTGTGGGTGAGATGATGGATTTGACTCAGGCTGCTGCACATGAGAACATTTTTTCTTGTATAGAGTGTGACGGTGCCAGTATTTTGAGGAGTAAAAGTGTCGGAAATGTACCTTTAAATTTCCCGCATTTCTGTATAAAAACAGACTAAGTAAACGTTAAATTACTGTAATTTTACAAGTGAAAACAACCCGAAGAACATTTGTTATTTTCTTCATTAAGAGTCTGAAATGTGCAATAAATTTTCATTTTATCAATATAATACCTGAAAAGGCTTCAACATCAAAAAACATCACGGGCAACTGTATCCACATGTTTCCTTTTCTTCAAGCCACTCTGAAAAGGGGAATATTTTAAGGGTGAGATTATTTTTTTAATGTGATAATAGGCCTAAACAGCGCATGCGTCAGTGCGCACAGGCGCATCTACATCCAAACTGACTCCTGGGTTTCACTCTGAGGATTTAATTTTGTTTCAGGTAAACTTCAGAGCCAATCAGGACGCAGTTTCTGATATCAGGCGAGAACGTGAGGCCTCATGCCGCCCCCCACCTCAACCACCATCGCCGCCATGCAGGCACGTGCAGCTGGTGGGATGACGTCACGTTCAGGTGAATTTCTCCTCTTCCTTTTTTTGTTTAGCCGCTGATGTTTTAGGATAATGCTCTCGGTGGAGACGCCATGGCGCGCTCCCGTTTGCCTGAAACTTTGTTAATATGCTACGAGAATGCGCAATTCAGTCCGCGCAACAGGCTGAATACACATCAAAGTTTAACGACATTGTAATACTGTTTTCATTTTTTTAACAATTAAAATTTAAAGTGCACTCAAACTGCAGTTTAAAGCAAATTATAAATAAATATAATAAAACGTTTTAGAATTTAATCTTTAACCTAGTTTTTCTGACTCATTTCAGCTTTGTTGCGTTTCCTTCATGTCTGAAATCAGCTTTAAGGCCTTCAGAATAAAAAATAATAATAATCTAGACATTTATTTTGTAAAAAAAAATACAAACTTCCGGCCTGGCTGTCATTGATGATGTTGGTAAAAAAAAATGCCCGTGTTTTTTATTTATTTAGTTTAACTAAAGTGGCAGGAAGATGAAGATGATTTCCGGGCATGAATGGAGACACTGCAGCTGTTCAACATCTGATCATCTTTTAATTCACACTTTAATTCATCTTTTTTTTGTTTCTCGTCACAAGTTTTGTGTAAATAAATTAGCAGCTTCATTCAATCCAAACAAAACACACGACTCCTCTGCTTGGTCCCGGAAGTATGTACATGTGGGGGTAGGAGGGGAGAGGGTGTGGGTTGATCAACATGTTGCCGAAACAACCCGTCAGTCTGAGTCTTCCTCCTCCTGCCGCAATTTTCTCTCTGCCTCTTTTTTGTTTTTGGTGCCGCTCAGTCACGCGCTCAGGCTTCAGGTGTTCTTTTATTTATTTATTTTTTAACTTCCTGCAGAGAAGAAGAAGTCCGGAGTCAGCCTCTGCAGTCAGTCGGGTTCCTAGTTTGTGGAGATGTCCAGTGTTTTATGATCAAACCAACTCCGTTCAGAAAAAGCGGAATTTTCTTGCATCGGTGCCGCAGTTTGAAAAAGAAAAAAAAAGAGAGAAAAGAATCGCACCTCTTTAAACAGTGATGAATAATAATTATTTTCAGATTTTACTTTTTATTTTTTCTGATTTCTCAATTCAATGATGTAAAATTATTTTATAAAAATCAAATGAAATGTAATAAAGATAATTATTATCGCAAAGATATCCCGAAAGTAATAGCGCTGCAGTGAGAAGATTTTTAAAGATTTTACTTCATGAAAAATAATCACATGATTATTTTTGAATTATCCTCCTTTATGTTTGAATTTGTCACATTTTCAGATCAGTTTCATTCACTTCATTTGATATTTTTTCTTTTCTCTAAGCTTCGATGAAAGAAATCTGTTAAAATAGAAACTATAAAAAATAATAAACCCATCACATTAAACTCATTCACGTTTCTTTCTTTTCTTTCTTTCCTTTTTTTAATGAGTTCTGCGATTTTTGAAAATCTTGAATCCGATATTTTCACAATAAAACAACCCCTCCCCCCTTAAACGCGGCTCGCGGCCTCTCAGTCCGGCCTCGGTCCTCCCGCTTCTTCTTCTACGGTCTGGCCTGCTCCATCTGCTGGTGCTGACTCCTTATTGCGAAGCGGCTCACGTGCACGGGGATGGGCACCACTATTTTGGGGTTCCGGGACGGCTCCCCGGACTTGTTGTTCACGTTTCCAGCTTTCACGCGTTTCCACTTCGCGCGCCGGTTCTGGAACCAGATCTTCACCTGCACTTCGCTCAGCTTGAGCGCATGCGCGATCTGGGAGCGCTCGGTGAGGGACAGGTACTTCTTGCAGTGGAACTCCTTCTCCAGCTCCAGCAGCTGCTCGCTGGTGAACGCCGTCCTCCTCCGCCGGTTCTTCCCACCGCCTCCGCCCCCCGCGCCTCCTCCTCCCGTCCCGGAGCCGCCGCCGGGGGGCCCGTGCAGGTGCGGGCCTTCATCCAGACCTCCCCCTCCTCCGTCTCCGTCCTCTTTGTGGCACATGGAGGTGAGGTTGTCGTCCGAGCTATAGTCCAGGTCGCTGTCCATGGAGAAGCTCTCGTCCTTTCGGCCGCACTCCTCCTCCTTGGAGTCTTCTTTGCTGTGTGCTCTGACTGTGAGGAAGAGGAGGGACACACAGCACCACCAGTGAGACCAGGACAAAACCAACAAACTTTATCAGTTTAAGGCAGAAACAAACGTGACAAAAAGTCACCAAAATATTTAAACGCGCTTCTTCCGTTTTCCCCTCTTATTTTCACAGTTTTGATGCTTCTTTACAAAAGATTTCTGATTATTTCATTCTGAATAATAAATTAAGCGACCCAATAAAATAATTTTCTCTCACAATCTGCACTTTTTATTAATCGCAAAGTTTAATTTACAGCTATTACATGTAAGAAATGAGCGAAAATGCGCATTTAAGATTTCTTTAAATGCTCCGCGTGTTTGGGGGGGAAATTGATTAACATGTAAAAGCCAAAAACTTTATATTTTTCTAAATATGTTAAGAAGAAAAGTTCTGTGAGAGATATGTTAGGAGGAGATGCTGTTAGAATAATTAAATATGAGGTTAGATTTACATTTTTAATGCGAAACTGTGACGTGTGGAAGCTGAAGGGGTGAGGAGGGCGGTGGCTGCGTTGGGGGTGGAGGTATGTGCGTGGTGGGGTTAGGGGTGCAGTTGTCGTGTCTCGTGTCAATATCCATCATGAGGTTAGTGTGGCTCCAAAGAACGCGCTCCGTGAGGATTTTTATTTTCATGCGTAATTACGCGCGGAGTGTCTCCGCGCGGCCTTTCCCCCGCACCCCCCCCTCAGCGTGACACTCTAATGTGTCAGAGATCATCACAAATAAGGGACCCGAGAGGGAACAAATGTGTTTGTTTTATATGAGGAAGCAATAAAAGCGGTGGCGCAGGATTTTTTTTCTCCCCTGTCAGTGAACATTCAAATCAGGATGATTTATCGGCAAAGACAAAAATCAATCAGAATAATTTCAATAATTATTAGAGATTAAATCGACCCACATGGATCCCACTTTTATGAGAATTGTGAAGTTTGGTTTTTAAAATTAATCAATTATTGTTATTATTGGTATTTCTTTTAAAGCTTTAAAATGTTGATTTACAGAAATTAAAAATGAGCGCTGGGCCTGCGAATAATTCCCGAATAATTTATTTTGAAAACGCAAATAAAAACGTTTAAAATCACTGAAGAAAATCAAATTTAAATGTCCCAGTTTCTTTTTGAAAATCGTCGTTAAAAAGCAGATTTTTTTTAGTTAATTTCTTGCTTCAATAAAACAGATCAAACCTGGACGGTTTTTGTTTAAACACGTGAAACTCTGTAAACAATGAGGAAATATTCTCGCGTTTCAGCTTCATTTATTTCTCAACATAACATCTCATCAAACGAACTAAAGTCTTTAAAATTAGGATTTTTTTCCTTCACTGAAATCAGATAAAATGATGAATTTTTCAGCGGGAAACGGGATGAGGAACCCGCCTACCTGTGGATGCGTGTACCGGCGTGTCCGTGTCGTGGAAACCCGGCAGCGCCGCAGACTCCTTCCCCTGCAGGAAGCTCTTTCCGTCCTCCGCGTCCAGCCGCAGCTCCTGAGCTTTGTCGAAGACCGCATGCAGTGCCTGAGAGCCGAACTTCCTGGCTGCCTCCTGGTGCTGCTGGGACGGGGAGAAACCGCCGGGGAGCGAGGCCATGAGGGTAGAGGTGAGCGCCATGCCCTGCGTCAGGCCCTGCGTCAGGCTGGAGCAGAAGCCGCTCTGCAGGCTCGGGATCTGGGGGTGCGGGTGATGTCCGGTGGGGAGCGCCTGTTGGAGGCCCGGGGGTGGCGGTGGGGGCGGCTGGAGCACCACCGACCGGTATGGCATGAACATCGGGTACCCGGTGTAGACGAAGTGTCCCGGGCTGGGCTGAGGTGGCCCCCCGATCAGAGAGTCAATGCTGAAGGCGGTGGTGCTTCCGAGTGGCCGCTGCATCACCATGAAGGACGGACTGAACGCTGCGCTCATATGAACGACCGCTGGAGCTCGGAGGAGACCGGATAGGAGTCGCTGCGGGCGGAGGAGCCGCGGGGGTCACCGCCGTTGTGAGGAAAGCCCACAGAGGCTCAGAGGAGCGATAATCCCAGCAGAGAAGAGCATCCCATCAGTGCGGCGGAGGAGAGAGAGTCCCTAAGAGGAGCCGAGAGAGCAACACTTCTTCCTCCTGATTTTAGTTTCCACACAAAAAACAAAACCAGAGAATCCACTGTGCGTGTTTCCGCTCGCACTGACGCACAGTGCGCACCTCAGGGTCCCGCGCCGCTCCACTTCAACTTGACCGGACCCGGTGTCACAGCAGCGGGCTCTTCTCCCTTACTCATCCGCTGACACGGTGTGGGTTTGTGTGTGTCCTCGGTGTATGTGTCTGTTAGCGTGTGTGTTTTTTCACCCACTCGGCGCGCGTCCAGCAGTGTTTTGGATTTAAATTGCGCTCCCCTCAGTTTAATTGCGCTGCCTTCTCCGAGAGGGCTCCTCCCCACTCCCCGCGCTCTACGCGATGATTGGCTGGCTGAGATGACGCGATAGGGCGGCTTTGGTATCCTGGATGAATGGCAATTACACTGAGTGGAACCTCGGGCCATTTAGGCCCGAGAAAACACATCATTGTAAATAATAAGCTACAGATACAGATCATTTAAAAATCCGCATAAATCACCAGGTAATAGTGATCCGGCAAATAATCGGAGCTCCTGAGCTGCAGGATTTATGTGCACGGTGATGTTTAGAGCCTTTTTGTAGACACAGAGGAAAGATGCTTTAGTTCAATTCATTTTTTTTCTTGGACATTCATCAGAGTGTTGTAGCTGCTTCATGTTCCTCCTTGAAGGCTGGACAGCAGGCTTAAAGTCAAAGCTTCTTTGTCCTTCTCTGGCTGAGAGTTAAAAGCCTCTTTGGTGCCTGACATTCACCTACATCTGTGATGACATCCATCCTTTCATAACCAAATCATATATGTTTGTTTTTAAACATTAGATGGCAGAGAATTTACTTTTTTTCTGTGGAGGGTCAGATCAGACTGCTGGCATAGAGAAAGGTTTTCTGTAAAAGCGTGCTAAGAATTAATTCTGTAATTTGTAGTTTCACCCGATGGCGGCAGTCTTGTCTTGTTATTTCAGCAGCTAAATCCAGACACTATGAATCAGAAGTTTGTCTGTTTGTCTTGTTGTCATATCACATTGTAATGCTCCAGCACTTTATCACCCAGGTTTAATACAGAAAAGCACACTGAAAGAATATTTAGGACTAAAATATTTTTTATTCTATCTTTTAAGAGGTCATAAACTTTCATCATTTGCAGTACATATATTCACGACTAAATAAGCTTAACATGATGCATTGTATTCATAAAATCGATCATACAGTGTAGTGCTAATAATCCCAAAGAGTTTCAGATGCACTCAAAATTGAGGAAAACTGAATAACTATTAGGTCCACATCTTTTTAATTAAATTTTCAGTTCTGCAAATAAAGATATACATAAGCCCCCTGATAAGGATGAACCATTTTTTAAACACCAGCTCATTTAAAAGTTAAACCATAGAATACAAATTGTTTTTAATTGTCCATGTTCCCACTTGGTGATTAGGTGAATATCAAGTTATATGCAGATGATGATGATTTAAATTACAATCCTGCATGTTTGCACACGTTTCAATAAATCAGAGTATCATCTGCATATAAACTGACATTTACCTTAATTCACACAGAAAGCCCCCACGTAGAAGGCTGTACAATTTAAAAAACAAACAAAAATAGAATCGTATATGGAGCTCTGTGGAACACCACCACTTAGTAAAATAAAAAATAACAGAATATAAATCTTGATGCTGTGCTGCTTTAAATGGTCTGAGTGTTGGCAGAAGCTAATTTTCTTTCTTCTCCTCTCATCACAAACAGCTTCTTCCCCTGAACTATTCAGACTGTTAACAAATACTATTTCCCCCACACCCCACTACCCGCCCACTCATGTCACCAATCTAAGCCATGGTCTGAGTAACCCTCATCACTCACAAACCAAGTCCTTTGCACTACTACTACTAATTTTGTTTCGTTTATTCAGGCCATAGCTGTGGGAACATGGCTCACGTAGGTGGTGCTGTGAGTGACCCAGTATGAGTAAAGTAGCAGCACTCATGTGAATAAGACCTGTATAAATGATAACTGCTGTAAGTATATTTGTCCTTATATTATTGTGGTCTTTAAAAAAAAAAGATTAAATACTTTGTAGAAACACAAATCACAAAAGCTCAATTAAACTTTATTTATTCATTTTTAAAATGAGCAGCTTTTTATGATTCACCAGGTGGGAGCAAACAGGACTGTTTTAGGACTTATATTCATACACATTTTCCATTTATTTGTATAGTTTCAGCAAAGTAATAAAAGAAATGCTGTATCTACAAATTTTAAGTACAAGTATTTAAAATTGTAGTTATGATATTATTATATTACTTGTGTAGAAACAAACGTCCATACAAACAGACACATTTCTGTATCATTGTGTTTAGGTGTTTGAACAGCTAGACAGCTCCGCCACCATCTGGTCAGACTTTGAATTATGACACTTCTAGTTATAATTTTTATTGGGCAGTTTATTAAAATTGACACTGTTACACATAATTTAGATTTTTTTTTAAAGCAGAACAACATCAAAGACAAAAAGTTTGAAGAATAATTGGGTTGATGGGTAAAATGTTAAAAGAAAAAAAAAGAGCACTCTCTTTGAAAGGTCCAAATAGCTTCACTGCTCCTTGGCATTGATTTTCCTAGTGATGAATGTGTTTTTCTAAATGTATCCCCACAGTTAATGTTTTGTTTGTCTCACACTTGGTTCCAAAATCTCTCATAAGTGTTTTTTTACACATATTTAGCATAAAGAAACATGAATTAATTTCAGAGTGAGCAATTTTCATTTCAGTGAGTCTTTAAACTAAATGAAGACTGACTCAGGTTTGCTCTGCCTCCTGTCTGGCACCTCTGGTTTGAGCAGTCATTAGTTAATAATCAGAAAGGTCAGTTCCTGCTCAGACAACAGAGAGTTTGTTGTCATTTACCTTTATCTGAGAGAATGTATCACTAGTAAATCATCCAAAATGTTAATGATGCAGACACCAAAATAAATGCCATAAACCAGATGTTTCCAAACGTAAGAAAAACACGAATCACCCAAACCATTAGCCATAACTTAGACTGACACTGACATTTTTCCTCCTTTCTGTTTTTGGCTTGTGTTTTATGATCTCTTGGTTTGCCAACTGATTTATAGCTTTGGGTGGGTAATGATGGTTAAGATTAAGCCTTTAGCTACCTTTACCAAGGTCCATTTACATTCTCCTTAAAATCTTGGTTATAACTGACTAAATTGACATTTCTCTTGTGGCGTATGAGTCCAAAAGGTGCACAATTCTTCAGGAACCACTGCTAGCGCAAGTCCACTTGATACCTGCTGTTGTCACCTTTGTGAATGGTAGCAGGCAGCAAAACATGACCTCACGTTCACTGGTTTTGTTTCAGTGGGTCATGCGTCTCTCAGGCTGAAGACAGGAGTGTGCGATTGTGTAGTTTTTACCACCATTTCAGTGGTACTTCAGATTTATGAGGAGAGAAACGCTTCAACGGCTTGGAAAGATGAGACTTCTGTTTCCTCAGTACCAGCAGTGATGCAAAGATTTTTTTCAGCTATCATTCAGAGATGGCGTTCTGGCGTGCCCCCGGTGCTTGTGTAAATGTTGATGTCAGTGTTTACATATGGCACCATCAGTGGCTGAAACATTAAATATGCCCGTTAAAGATTCCTATCTGATCCCTTATTCACCAGGGTTTTCACTGTATTTTTAATCTGGCAGATTTTTACTCTGGATGCTTTTTCGTGATGCAACCCCAAAGGGATTTGCATCTCCTACTGGCCTCAAACCAGGGATCTTTCACGTGTGAAGGAAATGTATGTAAAGCACTGCATTATGAAGCCAATATTAATCTACCCTTTAAAGTTAGTTTGGACCAGCTGGGGGCTTCCTACTGGTTAACACCAGTCTAACCAAACCTACCCAAGGCCCTTGCTGTTTGTTTAGCTGTTCATTTACAAAAACTGAAGTCTGGTTATACAGACATTAGTAGCTTATAAGCAAATATGTGAAATGAGACGTTGTGTTAATTTAATCGAAGGATCTTCTAAAGCAGGCCTTCATTTAGTGCTTTCACCTATCATCCTGAAATCTGGCAGTTTGACCATTCACACAGGTGCAGAGTCAGTGTAAAATAAATAAATAAATACATACAAAATGTATACATTTAATGAGACAAGTTTCTCATTCAGTTTAATCCATTAATGATGCTTCTGTGCTGTCTGCGTGGGAGGCTGTTAAGCATTTAAATGACAGACATGTTAAAGCCTGCAAATACTGTAATGCATGCACACGGGAATTCATATTTCTGTGTTTTAATCCTCTGAATCCTGCCATCAGCGCCTCTTCCATCTGCTTTAAGTTTGTTTTTTTCTGACTCGTCCTCTGGCTCGTGTTGTCGTGGCTCCTGATGAGGTCTGAAGTCGTTGGCGGAGTGATTATCCCGCGATCCATCTCCTGCAAAACACAGCTCTAAATCACAATATTTGCTCGCACGCCGGCATCAAGCTCCCTTCTAATGAATCCTGTAATGGCTTCCTCATCAATTAATACGAAGCTTGTCGATGCCGCCGGCGAACACACGGGCCATCTTATGAATCCCGGTGACCCCTGACCTCCTGCGGATCTCCCAGTGGACCCTCCTCTCTTCTCCTAGGCTGAGTCAAGGGCACTCCCCCTCCTCCTCCTTCCTCCTCCTCCTCCTCAGGGTCACTGGGACACGATCTCATTAAAGGCGGCCTGATCTGCAACTGCAATGCAGACATTAAATAGCAGTATTTTTCAATTAGGGCTGACAAATTCAATCAAAATTCCATAGATTAGGATGAAATGAGGCATGGGTCATTTACAAGGGAATTTAATTGCACGGCCATTAGACAAATAGTACAGCAGTCTCTGTCTCATTATCAATCACACGGGGGCATCAATAGTAAAAGGTTGGAAGGCAGGAAGGGAGAGGGGGGGCCGGGGAGCATAGGTGTAAGTGTCCGTGCACGGGGAGCGTGCACGTTACAGCTCTGCCACCACCGCAGAGCAGCTAATAAATACCCTCTTTTGTACTTATAAATTATCCAGTTTAATTAACAACATGGATTATGATTGGACTATGATTTAATTAAACCTCTCCTGCATGCAAGTCGAGCACCACGACCATCCATTATGGGCCTGAGGAGGAGGTGGTGGCGGTGGAGGGGGTTGAAGGTGGAGGAGGCAGGGGTTTAGGGGGGAATGGGGGCACTGCAGTAAATGAAGCTTCCTCTAATAGGAGCTGCTTACCTGGTTGGATCATCAGTTGCTGCAACAAGCAGCGATAATAGACCTGCGAATGGCCGGCGGGCATTTACCGAGATAAACCAGTTTGATGTAGAAGAAGAAGAACAGCCGACCTCAGCCCCTCCACCCTTTGCACCCACCATTGCCTCCCCCCAGCATTTAAATAGAAGCTAAATGGCACAATCTGAGAGAGGTTGCTGATATTAGCGCCACATGTTGTAAAGTGGAGGGGATGTGGCGGGAAAAGCAATTACAATGAGGAGCAGAGCAGAGGAGGAAGCAGATGCACAGATGAAGGGTGCAGGGGGACGCCGCCCAAAGTGCTGCCCGACACCATTCAGTCAGAGTGGAGCAGTGTGGCCGTATCAACCTTTTCGTCAGACTCTAAATGCCAGGCCGGATTTCCTCACACGGTGGAGGAGGAAAGAGACGCCATCAGGAGTGAGAATTGCAGAGTGAAGACGAAGTGAAGGCCGTGTGAAGCCCTGAGTCTGCAAAACGCAGCTTTCAGGACCAGAAATTTGGAGTTTAGTAATGTCTGAGATCATCTAGAGTCTGTAGTGCCTTTTTTCTAAAGGATGGCTTTTGTCATGACCAAATCTGACAATTTCTAGCCTGCTGTGGTACAGTGGTTAGGGTGGAAGAGATACTCGAGAGATCGAGTTGGATGCTGATTTCTCCTGTCACCAAGGTTAATTTGTCTAGGTCAGGGGTCCCCAATCCCAGTCCACGAGGGCCGGTGTCCCTGCAGGTTTTAGATCTCATCTTGGGTCAGCACACCTGAATCACATGATTAATAATGATAATATAATAATGGATTGCATTTATATAGCGCTTTTCAAGGCACCCAAAGCGCTTTACAATGCCACTATTCATTCATTCGCGCATTCACACACTGGTGGAAGCAGCTACGGTTGTAGCCACAGCTGCCCTGGGGCAGACTGGCAGAAGCCAGGCTGCCATATCGCGCCATCAGCCCCTCTGGCCAACACCAGTAGGGTAAAGTGTCTTGCCCAAGGACACAACGACCAGGACAGAGAGCCCTTCCGGTTACAGATACGCTTCCCAAACCCCTGAGCCACAGTCGCACCCCAGTCGTTAGTTCATTACCAGGCCTCTGGAGAACTTCAAGACATGTTGAGAAGGTAATTTATCCATTTAAATCAGCTGTGATGGATCAAGGACACATCTAAAACCTGCAGGGACACCGGCCCTCGTGGACTGGGATTGGGGACCCCTGGTCTAGGTGATGCCTTACAAAAATAGGTATCAAAGAGAAAAACCCGACCAATTATTCATAGGCTTAATATTTCATTATGACCCTACTATAGGATGGTTCAGTCACTCACCTGGAAGTAGAGAACACTTGATCTTTGGTCCTGCTCACCTCATGAATCACTTCCAGTGTGGATGTAGCTTTACTTCACTTTACTGTCTTCCTCCTGTCAACCCCAACCAGTTGTGGCAGATGGTCGCCGGTCCCTGAGCCTTGGTCTGCCGGAGGTTTCTTCCTGTTAAAAGGGAGGTTTTCCTTCCCACAAGTGCTTACTCATCGGGGGTTGTCTGATTGTTGGGTTTTTTCTGTATTTCTGTAGGATCTTAAACTTACAATATAAAGTGTCTTGAAGCAGATGTTTCATTTGGCACTATGTAAAGAAAGTAAATTTGCACAGAACTTCAAATTGCCCACATGACTGAGCTGTCACTCAAAGATTAGGTTAACATTAATGGGGTAATTCAAGATAATGGATCTTACTGGGTTCAACATTTAAATTTCAGTCATTTTGGACAGACAAAAACAAATAGTTGGTTCTTAGTTTAATTCTCTGCCCTCAGAAATCCCACTGAAGAACATTCACAGAAAATTAGATGATCAGGTTCATGAGATTAGTAACTGTTTCTGTTTTCAGCCTTTTAAAAAAAAAACTTTTACAAAGGGAGAACTCCCAGAATCTCTCAGTGGTCTGCATCACAGCTAACGAGAGTAAAATGCTTAAACTTTAGGGGTGATCGACACCAATGGACAGAAAAAAAAGCCTAATTTTTATTCTAAAAAGCACCAGAATCTCTCTTATGAGATTCAAACTCGAGTCTGAGCTGCTCTACTCCCAGATCAATTAACATTTAGGACACTGATTGGATTTTTGATTATCAGAGCTGAAAGGGGCTCGATTGATTGGTCGCCGAGGTCGCCCCTGCCCTGACGGCGGCTCATCCAATGAGAAGGAGGTCTGATGGGGATTGAGTTTCTTAAGTATCTTCTGGCAGCGAGCAGGGTCAGTATTGATCGTCACTCTGCAGAAAACCTCCAAACAAATCGTTTGTTTAATATTCGTATCGAGCTCAGAGAGCAGAGGAAAAATCAGCTCTTTGATGCACAGGAAATCAACAAATAATCACAGGAAATGACCAAAAATGCTGCTGAATGATAATTTAACATCTCCACCAGGTATCTGTTGGTGAATTCTCCGAATTTATTAATTTATTTAGAAGGAGAAGAAGAGATGTGCTGTTCAGAGCTGTCAAACAGGATTTGGAGTTCTTGGAGGGTCAGTCTTTTGGTTCATCAGTTCTCATGTGGATCGATTTGAACAGCAGCTCAGAAGAAACACAGACATTGTGTTTCTTGGATGTACAGCTGATTGTTTCTGTTGGTGGATTGGCTCAACACTATTATTCTTAACTCACTCCTCTTCGCATGATGCCCTCTGAATCTTCTCGACCTCGTTTTTAGTCTTCCTCAGTATTATCTTTGATGTGTGCATGCTTCCAGCTTGGAATAACCTCTATTTTTTATTTACTGTGTAATTATTCAGGAAAAGAAGTTGAAACCAAATTTATCCTTATGTGAAAATTATGTAACTTTTTTTGTTTTAGATGATTTTTTTTATAGCTGGTATATGAATAGTTTGTAACAAATTAATGTCTTTGAAAACCTGTGGATTGATTTATATGTGAAGTACTCAGGATGAATTTTACACCAAAATTGGGGTGTCTTTGGCTTCCAGTATCAACTGTGAGCAACAACAGCTGACATTAGCTTAGAAATTGAGCTCAGTAATCCAAAAACCATGATTGAAATTACAGTAAATCCCAACATTGTTCAAGCTAGTGTCAGCTGAACTGTCGTACAGAATTCATGTTACCATCACACTTAGACAATATATTTTTATAACTCCTACAGGAGTCGACAACTATACAGTTAAAGATCCAGCTAAAATGCTGCCCTCTTGTGGTGAAAGTATTTCTTAATTTTGTAAAGAGTCTTTGAAAAAAGTGGTACAAATGAGAGGCCAAATATCTTTGATTAGAGTGAGTTTGTTGTGTTGTTGGTTTTTGGTATATCATCATCAGAGGCATCTCAGAGGTGGCAGAGCTGACGTCACGATCACATGAAAAGTATCTTTCCATACGGGGACGACGTGGTAATATCTGGCTTTATGGGGATATTTCCAACAGGAGTCTTTGATAATCTTTTTGATAATTATGTTCATGACTAAAAGCTCATAATCACTGTCTGGAAGAGTCCTGTTTCTTCTTGTTAAAAGGGAGTTTTTCCTTCCCACTGTCGCCAAAGCGTTTGCTCATAGGGGGTCATGTGATTATTGGGATTTCCTCGGTTTTCTTTCTGTTATTGTAGGGTCTTTACCTTACAACATACAGCGCCTCGAGGCAACTGTTGTTGTAATTTGCACTGTATGAATAAAATTGAATTGAACTCTAACTTGAAAACACAGCGAGCCACTTTTATTAATTGTATGATGAAACACTTTGACACAAATGGAAGAAAATCCACCAAATAAACTTAACGTGCTCCAATTGAAGTCTAATTAACCCACAGTGCCCCCTGTAGGATGACAGAGAGCTTGGAGAAATAGACAGACTTCCCTGCCTCTGTCTGAGGGCGGTTCCAGTTCGGTAATAGCTGTGGGAGTTTGGGAAACATCTCGCTGTCTCTTCGGGGCTTTGAGTGAGCTGGACCCGAAAATGCAGACAGATTAAATATGGAAGCCCGGAGGAGTCAAGCAGGGGGGTCGCAGACGGTTAAATACAGGTCTGGGAGTCTGGGAGTGCTGAAGTAGATCTTAGACTCTATTTTTCTGTTTTACTCTGTGATTGTGACAAAAACTCTAGAAAGGTTTGGAGCTTTGTGTCTTTGTGATGACATATCTCTGTAAATAAGAGCTGTTTGGATTCTGAATTTTAGCTTTTAAACAGGAAAAAACAAGTAAATAAAAACAGCCAAATGTCTTTTAGCATAAATTAAGAACAAAATCGGAGCAGAAAGTCATTTCCAGATCAGCGGGTGTCTTGTTTCGACCTCAGTGCTCGTCCTGAGGCAGCAACAAACTGGCTTCGTTTTAAACTAATTACCCACAATGAGCTGTTTGACATGCAGAAAATTTGAACAAAATGACTTCTTGAGGGAGTTTGAGAGAAACCAAAGCCTGAAATGAGTGACAGTTGTTCAAAGTGTAAACCACTCTCTGCTGCAGCGCCCCCTGCTGTAAAAAAAAAAAAAAACCCTTAGCAAAACCTAAGAAATATCTGCATAGCACAAAGACAAATCTGAGGATAATTAGAAAGTTTTTGAAATATCTAAAATATGTAAAAACGTCTAACTTGTAGCTGAACTCTTCACTAAATGTTTAGACATCCCCTGCCATAAACAATGACTGAAAGAACATCAGTGTTTATCTCCTACTCATAAAAACAAGTCAAGGAGCAGAAGTGGTTAAACTGGCAGATAAATGAAGCTAGGGTTAGCTGGCTATGTGTTACACTGGCTGGGCTGATGCCAGAGTATAGAGACCAACTTTAAAACTCATCTCACTTTGCTGTTTTATGAATAACATGAAAAACAAAAAAGAATTTAGAGGGTAAGTAACACCCAAGTGCTGCTAGCGTCCACAGTTTTTTAGATATCAGTTTCAAATTTTGTGTGATGTAGATACCAATAACAGCTGGAGCTGATGAAAACTGGGCAAGGTGCTAGACCTTGGGGGACATGTGTACCTAGGCTTGCTAAGCACCTTAACCTTCATTGTTAGCGCCAAAGGTCAAAGTTAACCATGACAAAGAAACTTCAAGAAATCATACTGAGTAACATATCATATGAAAGGACATGGAGAGAGCTGCACACAACACACTTTTTATTTTTTCAATCCAATGCCGTATGACATCACAATGATGCCATAACAGGCTCCCATCATCATGTTGTAACAAAAATATCACAAAACATCAAAGTTTTAGTGTAGCTATGCTCTTCGGGGGAGTTTCTCTTAGATATGTTTTTGTCTCTCTTGAAAATAAGATCTCACCCTCATTGAGACTACCTGTTTAAATTAAGGTTTTAGTCTGTATATATGTATTATGTACACTGCTCTATTAGGTGTTGCACAGCATATGTGACATATAATAGTTCATCGTAACTGTGGACAGGACAGCTAAGTGTGTGTCTCATTTTTTTGGTGGACACGAGCAACTTCAGATTCAAGTAACCAGATGATTTTTGCATGTTCATGTTTGAACATATTGTAGCTCACGTTGTTCTAGTTTTCTGGGTTATAAGCGTGTCAGCACGTCTTCAAAGGAGAGCGATGATCTCCAGAAAAATGCATGTGGAGGTCTGTGACAGCTGCTGGTGGGCTTTAGTTTTTAGTCAAACTTAAGCAACTTTCTAACCCTCACTGCAGCAGCACGGAGCAGGTGTGCTTGCACCCTCTAAAGACTGTTATTACCCACAGAAAGCAGCCGTCCCCCCTCTTTAAGCATGTGAAGGCACCCAGCCTGACCTTTCACCTCTGCCCAGACAAACACACAGGTAAGTATACACTCCCAGAGAATCGGAGGCAACCGCAAACCATCCAGACGCTCAAGGAAGGAAAAAAACAACAGAGGCTTCAGACGAGCTAATTAGATCTGTCGAGATGTTCACCTCCTCTCCCACACTCGGGCTAAAAGAGACTTATTTAATTATTACAGCCTTAATTACTGCTGGTACAATCACCCAAATAGGATGCGAGGAGACGGCGACTAAAATTGGGTTAGAGCTGCCTCTGGTTTCCTCTGGGTTCACCGTGTCGGCTTCCATTAGTGACATGAAGGAACGCTGCAAATCTGCCCGTCTGCTCTGCTGTGAGGGAAAGACGAGGGTGAGAGCGCCGTGCGCCTTCTCATCATGAATGAGCGCCTTGTCTCTGAAACGCCTCTCCTTTGGTTTTCTCACAAGAAACGTCTCATTTTAGCCTCTCCACAGCCCCGCAGGTTTAACGTCTTTATCGCCTGCGTGTGGTGTGTTTTCTCCTTGTTGGATTGTCCTCGTTTGTCTCATCAGGATGAACACAGACATGCTGAGAGGTCACTGATATGAATCAGAGGGCCTGTCAGCCTGTGCTCAGGGATTTCTGCCTCATCGTGAGAAAGACTGAGTTTAAGTAGTTTTAGTTATTTCCAGTATTTCTTATGTCCTGCAGTCATATACATGAGTATCATCATTGCAGAAACTGAGGAAGAAACTATGATGGCTCGAGGATAAAAACAAATGGATAAAACATAAGAAAATAAAGAAATTAGCTCACACAGCGTCCCCTTCTCATGGGTGGTTCAAAGGGGGTTAACAGTGTCCCTTATACAATTTAAACAACATTACGTTTGACGAACTCCCTCTGGAAGTTCATCAGACGATCATCGTATTTAGTTGGTCTTATTACCTCTTAACTTTTCACTGAAAGGCATGTCTGTGGGGAATTTCAATGTTTTAAATTTTATATTGTTGTAATTGACATACAGCGCACAGCCAAGATGAAAATAAGCAAACAGGTAAGTCCTTCCATTAAATCATTATGGTGGTGATTGATATGTTTCTTCTCGGAAGGTTATTTGCAGTGAATGAGTGAGCTTCTGATTTCTTAAACTTGTATGACCACGGTCATGGAAAAGCTGTTAATCTGTTTCAAAAAGGTCGAATTGTCGACCTTTACCAAGCAAAGAAAACAAGCAAAGTCCTGAAACTACTAAAACTGGACTGAGAACTGTTCAGTGCAATTTTAAAATGTGAAAGGATAGTTGTCAACCATCATCTTGGAAGAAAAAATGTGTTTGTGGAAAAAAAAAAAACCTTGAATGATTGTGAACACTTAAAAGTTTAGTGAAATAAAATCATAAATATCAATATTAGAAGTCACGGCTACGTTTAATAGTGGAAGTAAGAACGTTTCCATACACACTATCTGTGACGGCTACAGAAAACCACCTATCAATGAGGCTAATTAGAAAAAATGCCTCAGTTTGCCAGAGAGCGTACAGACTGGACTGTATGGATAAAGGTCATGTGGTCTGAGTTGACACTTTTCCAAAGCGATGCATCACCGTAAGAAAAGAGGTGGATGAAATGGTGCATGCCTTGTGACTGTTCTACAAGCCTGTGGAGGCAGTGTTATGATCTGGGCTTACTTCGGTTGGTTCAGTCTAGTTTCAGCAACATTACATGCCCATAAAAATGAGGTCAGCAGGGACCTGAAGATACTGAATGCTCAGGTTTTTCCATCAGTGGATTTATTTTCTTCTCTAATGATTAGGCTAATTTCAAGATGACAATGCAAGGATTCATCGGGCATGAGACATAATTTTCACAAGTGATTTGGCCACCACAGAGCCCTGCCCTTAACCCCACTGACAATCTTTGGGATGTTGGAGAAGACTATATAAAGTTTTCTGTTTCTCCCATCATCAGTACGAGAGCTTGGGAAAAAAATATTAATGAAATTCTGGATGGAAATAAATGTGACATTGCATGAACTTGTGAAACACAGCAAATGCACTCTGTCATATGTGTTCAGCTCCAGACTTTACATGTGACAAGAGTTCAGGACTTCACACATCTTCACACCAGTATTCAACGATAATACTTTGATTTACTTCCTGTAGCAGATTTATCACATTTGTGCACAGTTGTTGTGAAAGTTCTTCATGATTCTTTATATTTATATTGTGAAAATTGCGAGTTGTTACTGAAAGCCGCGTTCTGGTGCTGAATCGCTGTGAAACAGAAGGCTGATGTTTAGGTGTCGGTCATGGTCATAAGTACATGAAATAAGGCACTCACATTAGATGTGGCGAAAATGGTGGTGCAGGAGAACAGCTTTCACTGCAGAAGCCCTTGCACTACTTTTCATGCATGTACAAAAATGGGCGGCTTGTGTAAGATCCCCAAATGTAAAAAAGAATTGTATGCAAAACCAAACAGGAAGTCTGCCATTTTGAACTGACCTTGTAGTTCAGGTGCGATTTTTGTATTTTTTAGGTAATGTACTTTTACACACTCCTCCTAGAGAATCATTCTATTATTTGCAAAGCTTTTGAGTTTTCACTGGAGGGTGTCTCTGTGGTGGATTGGTGAAATATCAGGCTACCAACCATAAACATTGTTTAAAAAATGGACTTTGGGATTAAAAAAGGATTTTCTGAATTTTTTTTTTGAGAAATTGAGCTTCCCTTGGAAAAGCAGTTAGATTTGAAGCAGGTTTGAAAATAAAAGCATACATCGGGTAAATCTATAACCCCTGAGTATAAGAAAAGTCTTCTGGAAACATTAAAATCCTGATGTTTTATTTGTGAAATGTTTCTGTACACATCAATTTCATTTTAGCATTTCATCAAATGCTAAATTCAAATCAGAGCTCCATTTTCTGCTCCGAGCGGTTGGATTGTTTAGGTGTAAAACATTTCCGGTTGAACTGGCTGCATGCTCGAGTCTCTGTGGTTTTCTTCTCTGAGCGGCGAGCTGAAAGAGCTGTGACAGATCGCTGGCTGAGCATCAGGCAGTGTTTAGTTCTGCTTCGTTGTGTCAGGTAAGAGCCTGTAATGAGAGTTGGGAAAGACAGAAGGCAGCGAATGACACGGAAGCTCATGGAGACAGACAATTTTATCTAAGCACAGATTAAAGGATTAGTCCATCGTTTAAGAAAAACATTAGCACCATCACTGTCAGATTCAGTACAGAAATAAGAACAGGAAGAGGTGATGAAGATGAAATTTGCGACTATATTTCTCTCACATGTTCTTTTATTCTTGATTATAGATACAAATGATAGTAGTGAAATTAAGTGTGTGAAAACAGATGCTGACCGAAGCACTGTACCACTGAAAGAGTAACATATTTAAAAAGGAAAGGAACATAATATCAGAACTCTGCATGGTATTAACACCAAAAACATCTATTGTTGCACAAAGAAGAGTTTTTTTCTTTAATTTAGGAGTAGCTCCTGCAAAGGACCTCCTGATATTTCTGTCTGGACACTGGGACAACTAGAAGCTTCTCCTCACTAGACCTGTGGTCTGAGTGTGCAAGGTTAAGATATCAGAAAATAAGTATGTGCCAATTTAGATATTGCTAAATCAGTGCAGAGAGCCAGTGTGAGGAAGCTGAAGTGTGGTCGTCCTTGCATGTTGACCCTGATAGGACAGACTGGAAAGATTGTTCATGTTGTGTTTTCTTCTTTGAGTCTGTTAAATCTTCACCTTCACGTGCACCCAAAATAGAAAAAAATTAGGTTTGACAACAACAGTTATTTGTGTTGTCTTATTTTTGCCAACTCCCTCTGCAGTTCCCACAGTGGATCATCTGCCTCCATTCAGGCCTTTCCCAGTTCCAGTTCCAATTATTATGGTAAATGGCCTGCATTTGTATAGCGCTTTTCTAGTCCCTAAGGACCCCAAAGCACTTCACACTACATTCAGTCATTCACCCATTCACACACACATTCACACACTGGCGATTAGGGATGGGTATCGTTTAGGTTTTATCCGATACCGGTGCCAAATCGGTACTTTTGAAACGGTGCCGGTGCTCAAACCGGTGCTTAAAGAATAGAGAACACAAAATTGGTCCAAAAACCTCTCATGTTCAGCTGTTTTTTGTAAAAAGATAACAATGTTAGCCTTTTCTGCAGCTATGGGGCATATATGGTATGATTCTTGGCTGGAAGCAGTGCTTAAACAATGGAAAAAACACAAACTTTGTCCAAAAACCTCTCATGTTTAACTGTTTTCCACTTTTTCTTTGGTCATTTTAGCCTTTTTGGCCAGGGTGAAGGGAGTATCTGCCATCAAACAAGAAGACAGCCGCATGTGGCTATGATGATGTTTGCTAGTTCACCTTACATGCATTAATGTAATAACGTGGTTAGCCTACTCAACGTAAATTACACACGAACAACATTAAGCTCCTCACGCAGAGAAGAACGGCTGCTGCTGCCATCATCATCCATCATCATTTCTGCTACACTGGCAGGGCTAGGGGCCAGGACTCTCCTCTTCGTGTTTTTGGGGGATGTTGCATAACAGGCAACCCACCCGCAGTAGATGCGCTCGGTGTGAGGTCTCGCAGCAAGCTATCAAATACGGCGCATTTCTGGGCTTTTAAAAAGAACGCTATGCGTCGCCAGGTGTTTCATCGGATTTGAGGTGTTACCTCCTTTGACAGTATCACAGTATCAGCTTAAAGCACTTGTTGCTGCTGAGTTTGCATCTTTTGCTGTGAAGTACAGCCAGACTTTTGACCGCTTCGCCTTGGGCATTTTTAATCTGTAGCTCTGCTCTAAAAGAACGTACGTACCTGGGCCCGCCTACTATTATCGGAAACGTAAAATGATTGGCTAGAAGTGTATCACAGCTCAGGAAAAAAAAGCACCGAAATAAAGCACCGAAATGTGCGCTGCTTTTCGGTCTGGTTACTACCGTTTATGTCAGAACCGGTGCCATCATGGCACCGGACACCGGTACCCATCCCTACTGGCGATGGCATGCTACATTGTAGCCACAGCTGCCCTGGGGCGCACTGATCCACGTATTGTGATTTGGCGGAGATTTTATCCTTCCTAACTTCCAAACTTTTCCCTTGCTGATGTAACTTTCCTTTACTCTCCACTGGTGTGTAGCACTAATGGCTGGTTAACAGCATTTATTTGTGTATCCAAGGAAAAGGTGATATCAGTGATGACTGCCACTATTTGACAAGCTTAACTCTGAACAACACTGTATGGTGTATGAGGTCTTTCTGTATCACATGCACTGCACAGTTATTTTAACATTTGGTCAAGTGTTAATAAAATAAGCATAATGCATCTATTTGTGAAGCATTTCTTCATTCCTTACACTGTCCTGTACACAGTTACAGGAACACTGGTATTTAGCTGTGCACTGTCTGGGACATATAAATGACATATCACTGCAGTCTTGATGACATGTTATTAGCTAATACTTTATACTGGAAACAACAATCACAATGTGACCAAATTAAGGATTTGAAGGTTCAGAGTCATGTCTTGAGTCTTTGCCCTTGTTTGTCCGAGAGTGTCCTCAAACTTAGAACGATTATATTAGTAAAAATTATTAAAATAAGACAACTATAATGAAACTATATTAAGTTAAATGCAAAAATTTAAATTTAATAATGTTGTCTTGTTTTACATTGCAGGAGAGCGAGTTCTTTGGACCAGTTAGTTCTTAAGGGTATCTCTATGAATTTGCCTTTTTTGTATTGTTGTACTACTGTAGATATTTTGTAAATTCATACCTGCACTGCATTTTGTCTTGAGAAAATCACATTTTCAACAAATTGAAAGAAGCAGCAGAGGTTTTAGAGGTTTAGTTTCTTGGATTAACCTGTTGCTGGGTTGTGTGGCGTCCTTAGCTTCTGTAGTCGTGTGACTGATGTCTGAATGTGTACATATCCTGTTAATGAGGTGGCGTTGGTGGTTTGGATTCAGAGAAGAGACGCTGCAGCGGTAGACAGAGAGAAGTCAACAGCCGCGTTAACCCCTGGATGTTTGATGAAGCGGTGAGCGCTAGCTTCCCTTCGCCGTGGATCCAACATCATTAGCCCGGAGAGAGACAGTATGTTTCGGCCCGCACTGCCGGTAATGAGCCCTCGCCGATCATCCCTCACGGCGTAATTAGCGGCGAGCCCGGCACTCGGGTCCCCTGCTCGCCGCTAATGGAGTGAACAAGGCAGAAAACGAGCGCTATTAAAGGCTGGACATGAATTCTAGCTCACCACGTGAAACTCTTGAAACATAATCATCATTCAGCGCAGAGACTCGGGCCTCCTCTGGATCGCTGCCTCGTCTGCCATCTCCAATCAAAGCGGGATGGATTGGGACACGCACGGTGAGACCCCCGATTCCTGTCTCCAGGTGTGAGACTTCAAATCTGAGTCCGAGTCTCTTTAATCTTCAAGCACAGGAAACATGATGGAGTCATGTGGCTGTATGATGAGTAGAAAAAGAAAGGTTTTATCTGTCATCTTTGTTGTAGTTTGAGTTTTATAAGATTTAGTTTTTATTGTGCCGGGTGTTTGGAGCCATGTGGTTAAAGCTCAGGAATCATCTTTAATTGAGTTTTGGGATTCTTGATTGACCTTTATTCTCAGAACACCGGCAAAACAAAAAAAATACTCATATTAGGGTACATTTTAACAACTGCTCAGTATTGTGTATGAAGAAAACTGACGGCTCCACATTTCCTTAGTCTCATTGTGTGTTGCATAAATGAAGCTTTGTTTTTTCTAACTATTATGTTTCTTTTTGTAAGATTCAATCACGCTAAACCAGTCTCATATGCTGCAAGTGAAAATAATTAAGTTAATTCTTTGCTTCCTTGATTACAGTGACCAGCTGTTATCGGGCTGGTGAGGTTCATTAAGGAAACAAAACAAAATTAGATTTTTTTTTTGTGTAAGATGAGCAAATATCACGTGAATGTTTTGTCCCCCAGATGATCCTCAGAAAGGTCAAAGGTCAAAGCCACAGCACCTCGATTTTGTGTGTTAAAAATGACACAGGGATGCTGTCAGTGTGTTTGATGTGCTCATGGGTGTCACCTGAGTGACAGGGGGGCGGAGACATGTAATGGTCGCAGGTGGCAAGGTCAGGGAGGCGATTGGTCGCCTTATCAAGCAGGCAGGAGAAGGAAGGCGGGGTCAAGGCCAGAGCTGACGACAGGAGGCAGGACCAGGCCTCCATAACAGCTTAACCTTTAGTAGCAGTAATATGAATAGGAATAATAGAATATCTACTAGATTTAATTAGTTGTTTCTCCTATAAAATCATAATCAATGAAATACTGAACTGACTGGATAGAATTTGAGTAAATTCAGGCGTTAAAGACATTTCTCACAACTTGTTGAGAATTTATGGACTTCAAAAAATGCACCTATATTACTGTTATTTATTAAATGCATATTCTGTAATTTAAACAATCTAAAAATCCTTCATTTATATTTTAGTAGTACAGGATATATTAAGAATTAGTTTGGTGTATGTGTTTCTTGCTGCATATATGCTTTAATTTGTGTTTTCTGTATACATATGACTTGTGTTTTTACGGTATAGTCCCACACACACACACACACACACACACACACACACACACACACACACACCTTCATTCTGGATCAATTAGCGTTCGGGGGAGCAGAGAACAATTAGCCAGCTGGCTTTTATGAAACAAAGCAATTAATGTTACGCTAATAAGTCAGATTTCCAGCAATTCCAGATCATTCTCTAATCATTCGCTAATTACGTTGACGACTCTTTAGTGCATCGGGTAATGAGTGATTAATCGGACAGATCTGGAGCTTTAACAAACTCCTCTGAGCTGCTGCTGCTGCTACTGCTGCTGCTGAGACATCAACATCTGGACTACATGTAATTCAGTTTAATTACACCGTAGCCTATTATAGGACGTGCGATAATGCAGAAATTAGGGATTTGTATTCATTGGGTGTAAATATGAGCTGTTAACCTGCTGGCTGATGGAGGAGGGAAAAGCTGAATATATTGATAAACAGTAAATGTAATCATGCTAGCAGTAAAAGAAACATTAACATGTTGCAGGATTTTTTTCTTTTTTTATGTGAAGATATCAAATCCAATGTATTAAAAACAACATTTGTCCCACAGTAGCTGCAACTAAACATCAACAGACATATTTGTATTTTAATCCATAATGTCTTTAATGTAAACCACTGTATCTTTATTATTGTCGACTTAGGTTACTGTCCCAGTAAATGTGCTAATGTTGCTCCCCTCTGGGGATTAGCTGAGCTTGGTGTTGAAATTCAGATGAGGAGTACTCCTTCTCTTCCACCCTCCCTCTAAACGACATGGTGATCTGACAGGTGAAGCTCCTGCAGGGGCGGATCCTCCTCCTCCTCCATCCCACTCCTCATCAAACCAGGAAGAGATGCTGTTGGAAGCTCCAGAATCACAGTGGTGCTTTGAGAGGATATGGATATGATAAGATTAAAGCTGGTTTAAAAATTTGAAAACCAACATTTAAAAACATGTTACCATGTAAAAAAAAAAAAAGTAAATATTTAATGACAGAGGTCATGAGCATTATATGGCTAGTTTAAAAACAACAATTTTATTTGTATTTAGAAAAAAAGTCTCCAATCTCAAATTTCAGCACTATATAGAACAGTTTTTATTTGATGCATTTAATTCTTTTAATTCAAGGTGACTGATATAAACATAGCTTGCATAGTTTGTTTAATTTAAAACACATAAAAGCATAAATCTTATGTCACGTGTCAGAAGGACCAACAGTCTTATTAATTGGCATCTATACCTCAGTCCTTCCACAATTCACAACAATTGGTATTTCTTTTATAGTACTGGTCAGGTTATAGTGAAACTACATTTTTCCTGGATATGACTGTTTGCAAGCCACTTTGACTTATGAATGGACTTTTAATTGTCAGACATAAAATGCTATTATATTCTTTCCATAGTTCACAAAATTACAATAATCTGGCTTAAAGTATTCACTTTTGAATATTCTGCTGTGTTTCTGCAAGACTTCTGCTAACTGTAGTCTGAATTAAAACTCTGAACAATGTTTGGGGTGTTGGTCTCTCTTTTTCTTTTATGCAATTTTGCGATAAGTAGTTTGGATTGCTGTGTGTAAAAAGACCGTGGTGCCATGTTTTGTTGAGTTCTAGGAATTTTACATATGAGTGATTGAGAGATATGTGTCTTTGTGATGCATCTGTACACTTTATGGACGAATCAGCATCGCACTCTTCAAAATGTGGAGTCCAAAAGCAATTATGTCAAATGACAACTTTAGGATGAACATAATGTAGTAGATAGTAGTAAACCTTATAAGTCTAACTCTTTTTTACCCAGTTGGTGCCAATGAGAAAAATACTGAATTTTCAGAATCACGAGCATTGGTGTGGAGAAAGCATAAAAGCTAGAAAGTACCCTTTGCTTCAGATGAAACTAGTCTGCAGAACCAATCCTGCTGAAAACAGGTGAAGGTGCCATTAAAAGGCAGCTGTTGCCCCCTCAATTACAGCGTGGAGCATTTGAGGTAATTGGTGTCCCAGCAAGTGAAGGTCAGGGCAGCTGGGGGCTAATCACAGACCTCAGTGGGCAGAGAAAGGTTTGAGATTTTAAGTTGACAACGTGTGCATTTATGGCCTTCACTAAAAACAGAAGCCCAAGTCATTGCTCACATAGCTGCCTTCACGTGCACAAACAAGACCTGACAGCCCACAGCCAGCCTTTATTCATGTCTTTATCTGAGATCCAGGAAATGTAACTGAGGCTGATAACAAACAGAATAGATTTCATAAATCTGTGGGTCTTAAATCTTATTCTTTTGTGCGTTTTGTTTGAGTTGTGCAACTACAAAGAAATTTGAGTCTATCAGGACATTTGTAGCCATTCAGTTTGTCCAATTTTGTTCAGACTAAAATACAACTTGATGACCCACTATTCCTCTGGGCGATCGTGGCTCAAGATTTGGGAGTTCGCCTTGTAATTGGAAGGTTGCCGGTTCGAGCCCCGGCTTGGACAGTCTCGATCGTTGTGTCCTTGGGCAAGACACTTCACCCGTTGCCTACTGGTGGTGGTCAGAGGGCCCGGTGGCGCCAGTGTCCGGCAGCCTCGCCTCTGTCAGTGCGCCCCAGAGTGGCTGTGGCTACAATGTAGCTGCCATCACCAGTGTGTGAATGGGTGGATGACTGGATATGTAAAGTGCTTTGGGGTCCTTAGGGACTAGTAAAGCGCTATATAAATACAGGCCATTTACCATCTGTGCTGCCACAAGATATATGGTTGTGGTTTTGTTGAGTGAAATATTTTAATAATTATTATTTAAAATTTTGATTATATTTGACATGTGGTGACCTAAGAAATAAACTGGAGCTCCAATGATATAAAATCATGTAAATATAAAATCTTTAATGTGGTGCCAGTGCCCATTCTAGAACTGGTTTCATTGATTCCATACCATAATTACACTTTATGGACAAAGGTATTGGCCTCAAACTCTGAATTCGGGTGTATTTGGTGACACGGATATATAAACTCAATCACCTGGCCATGTTGCCTTTACAACATTTGTGAAAGGATGGGTTGTTTTAGAGACCTCACTGAATTTGAGTGTGGGACCTTAGGATGCCTCCGTTCCAACAAGTCAGTTTATGAAATTTATTCCCTCCCAGATATTCCCAGGTAAACTCTTGGTGGTGTTATTACAAATTGGAAGAATTTAAGAACCACAAAATTTAAAGTGGGGCCACCAAGTGCAGAGGGACATAGTGTGTGAAACCTTCTCTGGCATTAACTTTAACACAATAACTGTGTGCCAGGCATGGTTTTCCATGGCAGAGCAGTAATATGTTGGTGGCTGAGTACTTTTATCCATTTTCTCACTGAATACTCAGTTCTCAAATTTTGAAATCTAGTCCAGTTCTCAAAAGCTGCAAAGGCAGAACTGGCTCCACACTTTTTTTTAAATTAAAAAAAAAAAGAAGCATTGAGCTCCACATCTCCATTTGGTCTCTATGGACCAAATTTACTCTGGTTCTTTGGTTATTTTACTAACAGCTGGGAAGTTTTTTGGGGTTTTGGAGTTAGTAATCACTGATATGATACATCAAAATTTCCAAAGACAGTTTATGAAGTTCATCATGTTTTATTGCAAGAGAAATTCTTAATAAACCCCCAAATTTTAGCAAGAGACAAAAATAACTTTCCTTCAGTTCAATGAGATCGATTAGAATTCATATTAATGATTCTGTCCATTAGCATAAAACTCTCTTTAAAAATCAAAATAAAATGTAAATAGTAAATGAAAGAGACGGCATGATGGCGTATTTCATCAGTTTTAGCCAATATAGAGTACAAGCATGAGCTGTGTGGAAACACAGTCAGCAGAATGATCACTGTAGTTCAGTTTTCTTGGCTAACATAAAGCTCCTTTTAAGTCAAAATAGATACTTTTTTTAGACTTTTTAGGGGTACACAGAAACCCTGTTTGCTATCAAAGACAACGTCAGAAACAGAAGCTGATAGTTCTGCTGATAATGGCACCATGGTCTGACTAAAGGTGAATAAATCCAGACCAAAAACAGGCCCAAGAAGGAAATGACTCTCCTGCTGTCTGTCAGAGCCTCTTCAAGCTGGTTATGATGCAGTGGGAGGGAATGCCCCTGAACGGAAGGCCGCTGTGTTTCATGGTTTCTACACACCCGATCAATCTATGTTCCCCAGCTTACATTTACAGTAAATGAGGAGAAATCCAGATGCAATTCACAAGACATTTATAGCAGGTCCTTATAGCTGCATGTTTATGAGGGAATATTTAACATGTCACTGTGTTCAGTGTGACTGTAAGAGAGCAGGAGATCCCTCAGAGCATTTATCCTGGAATTTGATGTCACTGTGAACCCCCAAGTGGACCAAGAAGATCCTCGCTTTGTAAATGAGGTTGTCAGAGACTAAGATGAGGGCAGAGGCGTTGCACCAACATGCAACTCCAACAAACCCCCACAGACTGCGAGATAAAGACAATAAAGGAGTCCAAAGGCAACAAGGCTGAATGTATAATCAGAGTATTAATGCAGATTTTGTTGAACGCACCTACTAATGAGGCCACATTTGTGATGTTGTTGTGAAAGCCAAGCAAATTTTAGCCAAAATGTGAGAACTGTTCATCCAAACAAATTAAATTTGACAGAGCCTTTCCTCAGGTTTCTAGTGATACACCTGATAAATGAAAAATGGAGTGGATGAATAGTTTTCAGAAAGAAAAGCAAAGAACATGCATCCATTTCCTCTTCTTCATCTGAAGCTGACTCATGGTGGCAGCAGGTTCTGAATCTTTGGGCTGATACCCAGTCAAACATGCTGGATAAGAGACTTAAAAGGTAAAAACTGTGACTCTTTGTCCGCCAGTACGATGCTCAGTGTGTGTTCTGACCTCTTAATAGAGGAACTAGAGTTCGTCTTCAGGGCTCAATAAAGCTTTATTTGAATATGACACACATACACACATGTATGCTGAGGCCAGTGGAGAAAACAAAGAGTTCAGAGGGCTGTGAACTGATGAGCGACCCTGATGTGTCTGCAGTTGCTGATTATCACTTCATATGGATAAATGTGTTTGTGTGTGTGCATATGTGTGTGTGTTCTCCTGTGGGACCAAAACTGGAGCAAACAGAGCGGCGTCTTCCTGCTCGCGGCGTCTTCCTGCTCGCGGCTTCTTTCTTAGGTGAGGAAGGCGGTGGTCCGGACACTTTGCAGATAATTGGATTAACAGCGAGGAGCAGAAAAGGTGACGGAGTTTATTCCGCTCAGTGAGCCCACCTGGAAAAAGAGGCAACAAATCTTATTCTGACAAATCAGTGTCGTGGAGAACAAGGAACCAAATGCAAAAACCTGCACTGCACTTCATTTCCCCATGTGGCTTTTTTAAAGCTTAAGTGTCAAAAGCCAAATGTTTGGAGCTTCAGTGGAGTTTCACTGTGATCATTTTAAGACATGATAAAGACCTCAGTTGGAGTTAGGAAACAGCAGCGCTTCTTTTTATTGTTATTATAATATTATAATGCATATTCAATGAATTTCATGAATTTTTCATGTAATGAATTTGTTGTAGTTGAAGTGTTTTACATATGTGAATAAATATGCTGACATTATCTTTCTGTTGTTGTTTTAAAAAAATGTAAATCAGTCCTGAGGTTTGCCTTTGAGATGAGCCTCGTTTTTAAACTTTGGTGATTTAAGGTTCTGCTGTGGTATTTTGGCTTTAGCTTTAAATCTTATAAACTATATGCATTAAAGTATGGCTTCACTTGAAATTAGACTTTGTGAAGTGCATTTAAACTGTGGTTAGTTCACTTACAGTTGGTTATGTTGGTGCCTTTGAGTGCTGATTGGTTTGCATGCCTCACAGGCATTTACTTTTTGCTGTAGTGCACTGCATGCAGTATACAGATACTACTATGTCCATCTTGCTCTACTGGTGCAGACACTCTTATTTTGAAAGTTTAAGTGCTCCTAACTGATACTTACCCATTCCCCCCCCCCCCCATTTAAGGTCCCAGGTAAGGTCCTGGCTCCTTCAAAGTAAAAATTTAGTCATGATAATCCTGAAAACAGAAATGAGCGTTCTTCTCAGACAGGGAGATGACAGTAAAGCCTCATCTCCTGACCAAGATGCCTCCGAGGTGAGGTATTTTCGGCATTTCCAACTGAGAGGAGGCTGCAGGATGGAACCAGGACATGGAGAGATTATTCCTCTCAGCTGGTTTGGGAATGCCTCGTTGTTAGAGAGAGGTGTGGGTCTCTCTGCTGAGACTGCTCCTCCCATGACCCAGACATGGACAAGCAGCAGATAATGGATGGATGGATGGATGGAGTGAACTTTAATCATGCAAATATAGCTCTTAATCTTGACTAAAGGAACTGTTCATATATAAACGTATGTTTTTCATGCAATCACAGAGGATTTTATCACAGCAGCGTAATGTGAGTGTTTAACAGTCTAACTTTCAAAACAAATCAGTGGGTTTTGCAATGAAATGGAAAATGCACTAATAGTTCACATTTACATGGTCTACATCACAAGGAAATGAAAAGGACAGTGTCACTGTGAATTATGGGATGGAATTATGTCCTTTCTTTTCAGAGAAGCTCCAGTGTTTTCTCTGCTAAGGGAGATAATAAAGGAAACATTGAAGCCACCTCAGTCAGCTTCCTAAGCAAAACTAGTCCTTCAACCCTAAGATTCAAGATGAGGCTGAGAGATGTGATCATGTGACCTGATGGACATGCCCACTACTTTGTGGTTTTGTGTGTGTATGTGTGTGCGCATGTGTGTTAGTCCTTTGGGACCTCCTTTTGGGAAGTGGGTCAACCGCTTGGCAAGGCATGCCGGCTCGTTAGCATTGAATGTAAACACACACACACACACACACGCACGCACGCACGCACGCACGCACGCACGCACGCACGCACACACACACACACACATACACACACACACACACACACACGCGCACAGAGCCCCTCTGGCTGTAATTGGCAACAATGAAAATTACACACAGGCTAATTAGCAGCTCCTTGACACAGGCAGGAAGCTCGGTGTGTATGGATGAACGCACACTCATCACTAACTGCAGCATAGTTTAGAGACAACAAGGATTTACAGACACTCAGCAACACCTGCTGACAGCGAGGAGGTCCAAACACCTAAAATCAAATTCATCCTGAGCCAGAAAACGAGCTGATTTTATTTAACTTTGATTAAATGTGTCACCAAGTCACATCACTCATAGATTCATTCATTTTAATACATCTCTGTGTGGTTTACTTAAAATGTACACTAGGATGTGCACATGTTTGAGTGTCCCCCGTGTGCCCTCTGAAATCTACACATATGCATATCGGTGTGTTCGTGTTTCAGGAGGAGTTTAAGGAAGTCTGAAAAACAGCTTCATGTCATCAGACGTGTGAAGTGTACTTTCAGCATCTTTATGAAACACAACTGTTATATCTGTTCTAGTTATAACCAAATGAGCTAACGAGGTCTTCCTCCAGTTTATCTGCAGTGTTAGAGCACCCTCCAGTGGCTACTGACAGCTCAAAAGGTTTTGAATGAATTCTGATAAAACTTTGGAGATTGGGGTGGTGTTAACAATCCATTAAAATTTGGTTTACATCCACTGAGGTCTTCAAGGTCAGCTTAATGAGTTATTGTTTGAGAATTGACAAAAAAGCCTCATAACTCAGAACCTGTGATTCTTACAAGTGTGGTGTGAAATGTCACCATATAGAAAGTCCCATAGAAAGATTTACAATATCATGCAACATTTGACCTCTGACCTCTTTTTCAAGGTCAATGATTGAGCTGAAGGTCAAAGTAATAATCATCCTAATAATAATAATAATAATCCTATATACAACTATTTAAAACAGTTTTTGCAGTTCTTACTGCAGGCTTGTAACAACATTAAAGTATATAGGGAATCATATATGCAGATTCTAAATATCATGTCATTTTTTACCTCTGCCCTCACTTTTGTTCTTTTGACATTTGTTCTGATCTTATTCAGCTTTACAGATGAAAACCACACAGCGATATTAAAAGTAATGTATTTATTAGAAATTATAACCACCTTGATAGTCCTTTTCATAATCAAAGTCTTCCTCTTCATGGAAACATATAATCCAACCTTGTCATTTATGTTTCCACATCCATTATTCATAATATCCAGTCATCACATTTCCAGTAAAGAGCAGACTCCTGATCGTTTGTATTGTTCTAAGTCGCTGAGTTCTCTTATTATCAGAACTTTCACTTCTTTAGGAGTCTTATCATTACTTTGCAGTTCCTCGGTCATGGTGCTTATATCTTGTTTTGTTTTTCAGGCTACGTGCCTGTTTTGCAATTTCAGCAGTTTTTTTCATTAAATGTTCATTGGAAATACACACCAGTCCTCTTTAGCTTCTTCAAAATGGGCTTTGTTTTACTATCTATACAGAGCATGTGACATGTTGTGATATGATGTCTCTGAATACTCACATTCTTCATTTGGAGAAATTTATCACTTGCTGTTCAAGTGTTTGCATCTCCTCTGCTGGGGCATCTTCACCGTCTCTACCTCTGCCAGCTGTTGATCTGGTGTAGGTTCAGTGTTACATCTCTAGTCCACTTATGATTAAATACTCATTCTTGTGTATTGTTCAAGGCCCTCAATCCGCTGTTCCAAGCCGTCTATTTTCTTGTCCTTCTCCTTTATCAGGTTTTTTTAGTTGTTTAATCTCATTTATTAGGACATGTAGCATACCTTGCTGTTTAGCCACTTTGCTCAGTTCGTCCAAAATGAAATTTGGCGATTTCATGATCTCCTCCGACTCCTCTTCAACTCACGAGTTTGCGTTTTTGGTGGCATTTTCAGATCAGTGAGATTGCTATTACCTTCATTAGCGCTGCAATAAAATATCAGTGCATGGGCTCAGGAACACTTCCAGAAACAGCGTCTGTGAGTTGTTTTAAGAAACAACTAAAAACTCATCATCTTAGACTTGCTTTTGTTAAGTCTTTTTTTTAGTGCTCCGTTTTTTAAATTTTATTGTGAAGCACTTCGTTATCCTTGTCTTGAAAGGTGCCATATAAATAAAATGTTGCTTACTCCTGAGCTACGACCGCCATCCATGTGGAAGTAAGCTGGAGGCTACGCACCCAATCAGACATCAGGCTGAAGCCTGGCTGCTCACTAAACTTGTGAATGTCTGAGTATTTTCTAAATTCTTCTTCTGTGCATCTCAAACAGGTGAAGATTCTTATCAAATGCCACACAGACTCACAGAGGCCCCAAACAAGACTCTGAATCCAGGATAAAGCAGTTCAGTGAATGTTGTGCTGAAAGTGTGGAGGTGGATCAGAGTTTCAGAGGAGACTCTGTAGAAGGACAGAGTGCCAGAAGGACAGTCCACATACACTGCTACTCTGTTAGAGACAGAGGAGGAGGAGGAGGAGGAGATGGATGTTTGTCTGTTGTTGTGCCTGACAGAATGAGGACCATCATCTGTACAATACAAACTCCAGGACTGATCATTCCATCCAAACAAACAATGTTTAGCATTTTCTTTCCTTCTGATTCTTCTGTAACTCACTGATATATAAACGTTTCCTCTCCACTCGACCTCCCAGTAACAGCGACCAGTCAGACCATCTCTACACAATAGTTGAGGATGGAAGTCAAATCTGTCTGGATGATCAGGATATGACTGATCCTCCTCCACACGTGCCACCTTCCTGTTGTTGTCAGACAGTTTCAGTTTTGTGTTCACTGTGTTTGTGTCGAATGTGAGTTGACAGGAATCTGATGGAGAGAACAAACACAGTCCAGCTGCAGTTATTGATCCATCATCCGTTCATTGATTGACACTTTGATAATGACTCTTGACATCAGAGATGTGAATGAGTGATGTGACAGTTTGAAGATGGTTGAATGTTTTCATGAATCACATTAAAAACACACTTACACTTCCTCAGACCTGGTCTCAACCATCGGCCTCCAGCAGGCTCCACCCTGAAAGGAGGAGGGGGGTCAGACCAGCACAGTCTCTTTCAGCACGCACACATGGACATTACATCGCTCTCATACACATAATGTTAGACACTGATGAAGTCTGTATGACAGAAAGTGAAAGCTTACATTGAAAGCTCAGGACACTGGATGAGAGACCCTGAGTTAGATCAGTCTCTGGAAAGATAATTAAAGCCTCATTATACTGACTAATACCAAATTTAAAAAGTTCCTGATCAAAACCTCCAAAAGTTTATTTTGTTCATCTGGATGTAGCGTTTTCAGTGGGAGAAACGTTTCAACATTTTCAAACCCCAAAACACGCTGCACCAAAAATATGCAAATTATATGTTGCATGGTTGGATGTTAAGAAGAAAAAATTTTTTGATCATGCAATTTATTGAAAACAACACTTCCTGCATATTTCAGAGTGGCCTTTTATTGTGGGCAGTCTAAGGCACACCTGTGCAATATTCATGCTTTCTAATCAGCACCTTGACATGCCACACCTGTGAGGTGTGATGGATTATCTCGGCAAATGAGAAGTTCTCACTAACACAGATTTAGACAGATTTGTGAACAATATTTGATAATAATGGGTCCTTTGTGTATGTAGAAAATGTTTCAGATCTTTAAGTTCAGCTCATGAAAAATGGGAGCAAAAATAAAAGTGTTGCGTTTATATTTTTGTTTAGTGTATGTTGTGTAATAAGATTATCATTTGGTTGCCTTAAGTTTAGTTATGTTTCACGTATGTCTTCCTTATTAGTCTGTCATGTTTCTTGTCTTCTTGTCCATGTTGTCATGTCTGCGTTCCATGCCGTTTCCTGTTTTATTGTGTTTTGCTTCCCCTTGTCTTGTTAGGTCTGATTTGTTCCAGCTGTGTTCCCACCTATTCCCCATCCCCCCATTATCTGATTGCGTACTAGCCTTCTGTCTTCCTTTGTTCAGTGTCAGGCCATCTTTTGTCTTTTGCGCCATATTTCTATGTTCCAGGTATCTTTGTATCCATGCCAAGTTTCATGTTTTTTTTCATGTTTTTGTTTTTTATGTTTATCTTTAGTTTCCTCGGTTTAGGTTATTGTTTATTCTTGTCTTTGTTTGCCTTATATATTACTTTCTTCATTTCTTCATCAGCCACATTAAACGGCTCGCTTTTTGTTAATACTCAAATTTTGGTTCCACGTTCCTCTGTGTCTGCATTTTGGGTCCACTCTTCATAAATTCAAACAGTCTGCTTCGGCTCACTGTGACAAATGAATTATAAATATTATATCGATATTGGTCTACTTAATCAAAAAGTAATAGAAAAAAAAAATATTGCCAGTATAAAAAAAGCTACACAGAGAACTTTCAATCCTTGTTTGTGCAAAACAATCAAATAAAAATCCTAATGTGATATTAAATAAACCACTCTAGCCTCAAGCACAGCAGTGTGTGGTACTAAAAGTAAAAAAACAAAACAAACAAACAAACAAACCAGTGTTCATTTATTTAACATTCACACAAATGTAAGACTTGTTTTTCTTTTATATGGCTTGGAGCAAAATTTATATATATAAAAAAAAAAAGCTCCTTGATGAGTGAAGAAATTTCTCCTATTTCCTCGAGTGTCTCTTTCTCCATTGCCAGGCACTTTGGCTGCCAAAGGCCACTTCATACCTGAGTATGTCCAGTTGGAGCTGCTTCAGCAGCTTCACCCCTGCCTCCCCTGGATCATTGTAGCTCAGGTCGAGCTCTCTCAGGGTGGAATGGTTGGAGTTCAGCACTGAGATAAGAACAGTACAACCTTCTTCTGTGATCAAGCAGCCTGACAATCTGCAGACAGCACATGTGACAGATACTATAAGAGAACAGTGACGCAGTCAAATAGCGAGAAACAATACCTCCATTTAACAAATATGTGATCGATTGAAGCGCAGAGTTAGCTTTAACAGAGATATTTTGAGCTAAAAGTTTATTTGTTCAATTAATGAAACTATTAAAGTAAGAATTAGGACAAGCCCTACACAAAGTAGAACTGATGCTCATATGAGTGTCATTAGTTTTGTAGGGATTTAAGCACTACTTAAAAAGTTGACCAGATAATTACTCTCAATGAAAAAGCCTGGTGTGAATTACTAGTTGATTCTGAGGAAAATGTGAACATCTGTAATAAATTACATCAAATTAAAAACAACAAATCGACGCTACACAGTCTGTGTGAAAAGAAATCCTGTTATTAGATAAAGTTTTAATAATATAGCAGAATATAGCAGAATAAATCAACAATAGTCCTGGTTAGCCATGGTTAGCCACATAGGTTAGCATTGAATATGATTTAAATGGACTTTATATGAAAAGTTTGAAGAATCCTGACCTGAATATTTCCAGTTTACAGTATGGACTCTCTAGTCCACCACACAGTGTTTTCACTCCCGAGTCCTTCAGGTCATTATTATTCAGGTCCAGCTCTCTCAGACTAGAGGAGTGGGAGCTGAGAACTGAGGATAGAGTGTCACAGATTCTGTCCGAGAGGTTACAACCACTTAGTCTGTTGAGACAACAAGAGGTAAAAAAACCCAAACAAACACACAAACCAAAATAAACAAACAAACAAACAAACAAACAAAAAAACATTAAAATGTGCAGTCTATACTGATTATTAACTGTGCACATGCTAAATCCTTGCTGGTCTATTCCAAATATCCTTAAGACATTTTATTATTTATACACTTTGTGCATTATTTGTACAAAATAAAATTTATATTTTTTAACATCCGACTAAATCGCAGTGACGTATTTATGGTCATTTTATATTTTATACTTCATTTTTATTACAATAATATTAGCCCTCTGGGGTCCAGGGTATAACTGGCCGTTTTTGACTACTTTTGATTTTACCTCTATATTTCACCTTTAAAAACTGTTTATCTTGCCTTATTTTGTATCATTATTTTCAGCACAACCTCAAATATTTGAAATTTGAGTTATTTTTTCCATTTTGGCATACTATATTAGCACAATTGATCTAACTTCAGACAAAAAAATTTATCTGAGTAGAAAAAAGTTATATTTTTTACTGTAAAACCCACAAACATGTTTAACGAATCATTTTCATAACTTGAAATGCAAATAGAAATTGTACATTTCTAAAAATTATGCACAAGTTTTGCAAACAACAAAGTTATAAGGTACTTTTTACCTAAAAATGCAGCCAAGGCCTCAGGCGTTTTTTATATAACCATTTAAATCTATTTACAGAACAATCATGTGTGCTGCATCAGATGAGAAGGCACACAAATTATTTGTGCGAGTCCAAAAAACTAGTTTGTGTTCAGTATAAAACAGAGGAGAACACCACAGGCCTAAACCCTGCAGGTCTGACAGCAGGAGGTGTATCAGTCCTGTTTTCCATGTGGGAACAGCGTTTACACTGGAATCTGCATTTGATGGCTTTTTTGGAGCAAATGTGACATTCAGCAGTATAACTGACACACAATACAAAACAATAACTACACAACACACTAACTCTAGCCTCCAAACACGCTAAACGTCACTAATGTCTCACATATGAAAACTTGCTCTCTCTCTTTCTTTTGCTCGCCCGCTTTCCGTCGCGGGTGTCACTCCTAAAACTTCCCCTTCTCCCTAAACAACCAAGTGCCGCATGGTAAACTCTAACACCAATAGGGAAGGGGTGTTTTTTCCTTTTTTTCACTCACAAGTGGCGAGTGTTTGCTAGCGCTGTCTGTAGAAAACACAGTTTTTACCGTTCTTCCCGCTGTAAACACCACTGTTTTGTTCAGAAAAAACATTGCGTGTATTTTTTATCATAACCCTGGCTTTACGTGGCCCATTGACACAATTCAAAAACTGGTATATCGTTTGAAGTCCGTACTCTCGACCCAAATTGAAATGGAGACTGAGTCGCAGCATCTTGTAGCTGTGTCGTCTTAAATTGGTCATGTGATTTTGATGCGCCGGTGCGTCCGTCGACTCCAGAGGGTGAATACAATAATAATCAATTGATTGTAATTTAATTGCAATAAATTGTTTTACCTGTATAACAAAGTTAAAGTCTAAAGTTGAGAACTGAAATACAAATTATTTGCATGCACTAAGGCTGGGCGATTGGAGGAATATATCGACTATTGACAATAGGCTCAATCGTTTTTACAAGGGTGATTTATTTATTTATTTGCTAATAATGTTGGCTGAAGCTAACAGAAGCAGTCAACAGAAACAAATAATAGCGCTGTTTTAACGTCACCCTCCTTCAGCTGTGAGCAAATGCACCCTCCTTAGAGTGCTGGAGCGATTTACTCAAATAAGAGAAAGAAAGAACAGCAGTAGCCTATGTTAAAAAAAAAACAAAAGCATTTTATCAAATAAAAAAACCCACTATGGTGGGGAAGGAAACAAAGAGAAACTGGCTTATTTTTTCCACTATAACCGTGTTTACAGGCATTTCCAGTGTTTATCTGTTTTACACACTTGACCAAACAACTCTTCACTGAGGTAACAGTCTATTTCTATCTGTGCCTTTTCCTCCAGTGTGCAATTTGGCAATTACTTTGTCCATGTTTGGACTTCATCTGTGTTCTAAACGCGCAAATCAATATGTGCATCATTACATTGCTCCGCCCATCAAAAAGTCTGTGCATACGTGAATATATCACCTGCATCGGTTGGAAGTTTTTTTACATATCGCCCAACCTAAGCATGTTCTTTGGAAATAGTGGTTCAAAGTAATGCAGTCCACTTTCAATCCTCCTTGTCCATATCATTAAAAGCAGCCAAATATAGTAATAAAACATTAGCAGCTTAGTCATTTGTAAAGTAGTAAACCAGTACAAAAAACAACAAAAAACAACAACAAAACAAACCCCTCCCAAAACACTTGGCATGGCTTGTTATCCAGAGGTGGTGGGGAACATATGAATCCTCAAAACATACCCTCTGCTTATTCGGTTCGCATTTATATTCACAAGCATATGGACAAATAGGCTGCGTGACACTACGAAGCTACAGATTCACAAACCCTTCACTTATTTCTTGTTCACGTTCAAGTAGAATTCCTATAATGAGCTAAATGAAAAAGGCTACTTTATGTGTGACTGTAAGAAAAACTTTCAAAATCATCTTCCTCTATCAGACACTGTGGCTACAAACAGCCTCTGCACACCTGAGTGTGTCCAGTCGGAGCTGCTTCAGCATCTTCACCCCTGCCTCTCCTGGATTATTGTAGCTCAGGTCGAGCTCTCTCAGGTGGTAATGGTTGGAGTTCAGTGCTGATGTCAGAGCACTACAACCTTCTTCTGTGACTGAGCAACTTGACAATCTGCAGACAGCATACATGACAGAAACTATTAAACAATTAGAAAAAATTGAACTGGTGCTCACGTGGTAAATGGTAAATGTACTGGTTCTTAGATAGCGCTTGTCTACTCTAAACTCTCAAAGTGCTTCATGAGTGTCATTTCTTTAATTAAAGAGAAAAAAAAGATCCTAAACAGACCACATGAAAAGAAAGTAGTGAGAAAGTCCTGATAATTTAATATGTAATATCTAGGATCTCAACTAGAACAATTTTACACATATCATGAAAGATTTGCAGAATCGTAACCTAAGTTTTTCCAGTTTAGAGTGTGGACCCTCAAGTCCCCCAGACAGTACTTTCACTCCGGAGTCTTTCAGGTTGTTGTTACTCAGGTCCAGCTCTCTCAGACAAGAGGAACGGGAGCTGAGTAGTGAGGATAGAGTTTCACAGATTCTGTCTGAGAGGTTACATCCACCAAGTCTGAGGAGACAACAATGGACAAGAAAATAATAATATGTGACTGCACAGCATGAACTTTTGATTATACATGGACTATATAAATCATCAACTTAGCACATGCTAAATCGTTACCAGTTTACCCTAAGAAACCCGATGACATAATGAGCTTATACATTAAGTGCAGCTTCTAATTGGCACATAAATCTTACATCAAACTAGACAGCACACAACTGTGCTAAACAGAATAACAAAAACAGTGTGTTTAAATCATGAAAACTTTATGACTTACAGCGCTATGCTGGAGCATTTAATCACTGGCAGGAGCCTTAGGAAAGCCTTCTCTGAAGCAGAGTATTTCTTCAGGTCAAACACAAACAGATCTTTTTCTGATGATAATAAGATAAAGACCAGAGCTGACCACTGAGCAGGAGACAGTTTATCAGCAGCGAGACTTCCTGATCTCAGGGACTGTTGGATCTCCTCCAATATAGAATGTTCATTTAGTTCAATAAGACAGTGAAACAGGTTGATGCTTTTCTCTGCAGATAGATTTCCACTGAGCCTCTCCTTTATGTGTTGAACTGTTTCCAGATTGGTCTGTGAGCTACATCCTGTCTGTTCTAGCAGCCCATGTAAAAGACTTTGATTGGTCTGAAGTGAAAGACCCAGGAGGAAGCGGAGGAACAAGTCCAGTTTTCCGTTTGAACTCTGTAAAGCCTTATTCACAGCACCCTTGTACAAGCAAGTGTCTGCAGATTCTTCTTCTTGCAAATTCTGGGTGGTTTCCTGTTGCTTTTCCAGTAAATTCACTCCAGAGTTGATGAAAGTCAGATGGACATGAAGAGCAGCCAGAAACTCCTGAACACTCAGATGGATGAAGCAGAACACCTTGTCCTTGTACAGCCCTCTCTCCTCTTTAAAGATCTGTGTAAACACTCCTGAGTACACTGAGGCGGCGCTGATATCGATGCCACAGTCTGTCAGGTCTGATTCATAGAAGATCAGGTTGTCTCCTTGCAGCTGCTCAAAAGCCAGTTTTCCCAGAGACTCAACCATCTGTTTGCTCTCTGGACTCCAGGGTGGATCTGTCTCCATTCCTCCATCATACTTGACCTTCTTCACTTTTGCCTGAACCACCAAGAAGTGGATGTACATCTCAGTCAGGGTTGTAGGTAGTGCTGTCCTTGTTTCCTCTTTTCTCTTCTTCCCCACATCCTCCAGAACTGTAGCAGCGATCCAGCAGAAGACTGGGATGTGACACATGATGTGAAGGCTTTGTGATGTCTTGATGTGGGAGATGATCCTGCTGGCTTGCTCCTCATCTCTGAATCTCTTCCTGAAGTACTCCTCCTTCTGTGGGTCAGTGAACCCCCTCACCTCTGTTACCATGTCAATATACCCAGGTGGGATTTGATTGGCTGCTGCAGGTCGTGTGGTTATCCAGAGGTGAGCAGAGGGAAGCAGGTTCCCTCTGATGAGGTTAGTTAGCAGCACATCTACTGAGGTGGGCTTAGTGGGGTCTGTCAGGATTTTAGTTTTGTGGAAGTCCAGAGGAAGTCGACACTCATCGAGGCCATCAAAAATTAAGACAACCTGGAAGTCTTCAAAGCTGCAGATTCCTACTTCTTTAGTTTTGGTAAAGAAGTGATGAACAAGTTCCAGCAGGCTAAAGTTTTTCTCTTTCAGCACATTCAGCTCTCTGAAAGTGAATGGAAATATGAACTTGATGTCCTGGTTAGTTTTGCTTTCAGCCCAATCTAGAGTGAACTTCTGTGTTAGGACTGTTTTCCCAATGCCAGCCACTCCCTTTGTCAACACTGTTCTGATTGGTTCATCTCTTCCAGGTGAGGCTTTAAAGATGTCTTCTTGTCTGATTGTTGTTTCTGGTCCATCTGGTTTTCGTCTCCTGGATGTTGTTTCAATCTGTCTGACCTCATGCTCATCATTGACTTCTGCAGTCCCTTCTGTGATGTACAGCTCTGTGTAGATCTGATTCAGAATGGTTGGATTTCCTGCTTTAGCGATCCCCTCAAACAGACACTGGAACTTCTTCTTCAGTTGAGATTTAAGATTATGTTGACAAACTGGAGCAAATCTGCCTGAAAACAGACAATATGTTACCTGATTAAGTTATATATTAAATATCCCACCATTTAATTCTTCTAAAGAATGAGTGTTTACATATGTGCTGGTGTAATCCTTCAGACATTAGTAAATGTCTTAGTATAACCAGCAGCTTCTATGTTTAGAAAAATCCTCTTACTGCTCAGCAGACGGTCAGCCAGCTCATACTGCTTCATTCCTCTCAGAAACTGCAGTGTGATCTTTATAAATGCCTCTCTGTTGGTACGCCTTTGCTCTTCATCCTCACACTCCAAAATCTCCTTATCCTCCGTCTGGCAGTTTAAGCATTCTGAATAATCTGGATACAGAACTGTCTGGATCTTCTTTAACTCATTCTTCACAAAAGTGATGATTTTCTCCTCCAGGAGCTGGAACAGAAATTTATATGAATGACTCAATAAATCTGAAATCATAGATACAAACATCAGAACCATGTTGAAAACAATTACAATCCAGCTGGAATTAAAATCTGTTTTATTTATACATCATTCCAGGGCTTCGTGTGGTGTCAGTTTGCTGTTTTTAGATCCCCCTTAAAAGCTGAATAAATTAACTTTAGACCTTGGTGATGGAGGAAAATGTCTCAGGGAATGTTAAGATTCCTGCTGAGCACTGCAGGTCTGCATACACCATTTCTTTTGTTTTGCACTCAATGCTGCATTTATGTGGGCATTCACACCCATCAATCTGGGAAGAGTTTTAAAGCAAGTTGAAAACAATTTGAAGGCCATCATCCTAAAGATTATTCACAAGTGGAAAATAATAAGTCAGTTGCTAGTCTTCCAAGGTGTGGATGTCGCGGCAAACCTGGTTAGACTGTACAATTCTCAAAGAAACAGCAAAAAAAACACAAGAGCTAAAGAGTTGAAGTTTATGACAGTACATTTAGAAAAAGGAGAAACAAATATTGCAAGTTTAGAAGGGTTGTCAGGAGAAAGCTCTCCTTTCTGAGAAGAAAACAGCACAGCTTAGGTTTGTAAAGCTGCATCCAAACAAACCACAAGACTCTGAATGGATGACACCAAAGTGGAGACCTTTGGTCATACCACACAATTTTGTGAAAAAACACAGGATCAGCACTAAGGAGCCGAACCCCAACCCTGAAAAACAAACAAATCCCATAATCAAACCTCCACTAAACTTTACATTTGGCACAGTGCAGTCAGACTTTCATTTCCAGTTGCTTCCACTTTATTATAATACAACTTTCTGTAACGATTTAAAAGTATTTTTTAAATAAAACTAACAAGTGGTTTAGAAATATTAGAGCTTGAAATACAATGTAAATACCATACAGTTATATTTTTGCTGCTGCACCATCTGAATTTTGAAGCTATTTTCAAAAATAGTCACGCTTTTTGCTTCTGTGTTTGGTTGTAAGAACATGCATAAAATTTTTAAGAAATGACTGTGAACAGATGTAAAGTACTGTTTGTATATTTACAGACCATAAATATGGAGTCCAGGTGTGCTTGATGCTCCTGGGGAGGCTGATCACTGGGAACCTCTGAGGTATTCTTGTTCTCTCTGTAGAGATGAATAAATAAGAGAGAAAAAAAAGACTTCTCAGAAAAACTATTTTACAATCCCACCTTCCTAATTAAGAGGAAAGGAAAACCATGTAATCATGTTTTACCAGTGTTAGAATTTTTTACAGTGATGATTTGAATTGTTGAATGATTTGTTTTAGCTTGATTACCAGCAGCTAAGACAGATGTTCATATAAGATAGAATCACGGCACTGATGGACTTCTTTGAGACATTAATAATTGATTTGTGGCTACTAGGTGCAAAATAGTCTCTTGGACTTTACCTAAGCCATCAAGAAAGAAACCTATAAGTGATTTGTGGCTTAGATTTTAACTTCAAAGGCTTCTAAAACAAAGGCTGCCAGTAAAATGGCAAAAGCCCCATAGCCCTTTGTTCGGTGGCTAAATGGTGGGGCAATTAGGAGCAGCTGGTTAAAAAAAAAAGAGTCTCTATTGACATCCAATTCTTAATAGCAGTAAGGGCTGCCTCCACTTAGCAAGACCTGATGCCACTCGACTGGTTGTTACCAACATTGTTTTCTGAGCCAAAGTACAAAGTTTACACCTGCTGGACCAGCTTTCTGACAGAAAAGCCTCTTACATCAGTGGTTAGGTTTTTGAAAGTTTACTGAAAAAATAAAAATATATACAGATATAGATTACCTTTCCACAGCAGAGTTTTGTCCTTTAAAATTAGCACCAATACTCTTTGACCAGTCACTCTTTAAGGACACACAGCTGGGTTCAGGTCCAGGTTGGTTCCTGTGAATAATGATGGAGCAGTGATGTGAGTGCTGAGCTGTGTGAGAATAGATTATCGTATTATCGCAGTAGTTGGGATTTAGTTGTTGAACCATGGTAAAGCATTATATTCATTATTCATTTAAGTAGGTCATAGGTCAAGTTACTAAACATTCACACATCGAGCACACACATAGAATTGGAAGAATAGGTCAGAGATGTATGTGAGAAGCAGGAGCGACAGAAAGCTGCCGTTAGTGGGATAAGGAGTTGGTAAGCCAAACTCAGGAGAATATAGTGTGCGAAGAAGTGGGCAGCAAGGACACAAGATAGGGAGGCAGGAGACAGAGAGGGATCACAAGGTTGTTGATGTCTGTGTATAAATGTGTGCTGCTGGGACGGCCCCAGCGGATTTTGATATTGGATGCTGAGCTGTGAAAATCCCCATGTACATGTAATAAAATTAATGGATTGTTTATGTTGAGAAAAGACAGGAATGGAATATTACACTGTTTCATGATACCTTATATTGCTGATTTATAAAGAAATACTGTTTGCATAGAATCACGGCCCGCTTTGTCTGATTAGGGAGAACAAAACATGCTGAAAGCCAAGGTCATAACTGAAGCTCACTAAGGCTACGTCCACACTAGCACGGAGATATTCGAAAACGGCGTTTTCATACGAAAATGCTCCGTGTCCACACTAGCGTTTTCAGTCATTTTGACAGAGTTGCCCAAAATGCAGGCGCTCAGACTCAAGGTGTCAACTCAAAGTCACAGCTTTATTGGCTGGCAGGGAAAAAAAAAATAAACTAAACTAGGAAACACCAACCTAAAACTCACAGTGAGACACAGGGAGATCCACACAGCATGAGGGACAACACGACACTGACTCAGAGAAACACAGGGCTTAAATACACTGGGAAGTAACGAGGGGAATGAGACACAGAAGGAGAGCACAGCTGGGGGAAATAAGAACTGACGAGACAAGGAAGCGTAAACTGAACACATTCACATAAGACACGGACCTTCAACGTAAAACAGGAAGTATGACACAGAGACGCGAACTAGACTAGGGGAGACAGAGCAACTAAGAAACACAGACAACACCAACAACAAAAAGACACAGAGGGCAGCTACTAAATACTCAGAGAACTAAACAGAATACAAGAAAACGAAACTAAGACACTACATTAAAGAATAAGCTGGGACAACAAAGAGAACTAAGAACATAATACAAAAAACTCAGAGGCGCAAGAAACTCAAAACACTGGGTCACTGACCCAGGACCGTGACAAAAATGCCGTCTCAATGTGGACAGGAGGCCAAAACGGAGAGAAAATGATGGACATAGCCTGAGAGGGAGAGAAAGAATGTGAATGTTTAGGTTTTATGACTCGGGTGGGGGTCGAGGCTATAAGAGTGTGTGTAACTGTCAGACACTTCAAGATCTGCAGGACCTCCTCCTCTGCACATCTCCCGTCCAGATGATTGTATTGCTCAAAGAGTTTGTATGGAATAAAGAGAATTGTATTGATTAAATAGATTGTTGAGTGGGCATTAAAACACCGAGTGTTGTTCTTCCTTCAGCCCGAAGATCAAAGAATTGTTTTTTTTAACAGTGTTTGAAAGTTTACTGAAAAAATAAAAATATATACAGATATAGATTACCTTTCCACAGCAGAGTTTTGTCCTTTAAAATTAGCACCAATACTCTTTGACCAGTCACTCTTTAAGGAAACACAGCTGGGTTCAGGTCCAGGTTGGTTCCTGTGAATAATGATGGAGCAGTGATGTGAGTGCTGAGCTGTGACATGGAGAAGAGTCATGGACAGTTAGAGATGGTCATCTCACCTCTGAGCTTTGGTCTGGCTCTGTTCTCATAGCAAAGTGTAAAATGGACACAGTGCACACACAGCGTATCTATTACACACTTTGTCGTGATATTGGGTTGTATCATAAGTGAAGAAAAGTAATGCGAGGCCTCACTTATAAAGTGCTTTACAAACCAAACAACAAAGAACCACTTACTGCCAAAGAGACAGATATGAAAGTGGACAGTATATCCTTGATTTCTAAACATAAAACTGTTGTTGCAGCCAGGTCCAACTGATAATTTCTGATAGGTTTCTATTTGGCAGTATAAAAGGGATTTGTTTTAAAGCACTCATTAGATTCACTAATACTTTGCACAATAGGAAAGTTCAAAGAACTCAGTGAAGATCTAAGGAGAACTACAGATTTACACAAATAAATCCCAACAGTCATATGACCCCGTACAGGGAGGCCGTATATGGGGTGGCTGTAGCTCAGGTGGCAGAGCAGGTCGGCCACTAATCAGAAGGTCGGTGGTTCGATCCCAGGCTGCATCCTGGCTGCATGCCAAATATCCTTGGGCAAGATACTAACCCCTACTGGTGGTGGTCAGAGGGCCCGGTGGCGCCTGTGTCCGGCAGCCTCGCCTCTGTCAGTGTGCCCCAGGGCAGCTGTGGCTACAATGTAGCTTGCTATCGTGTGTGTGAATGGGTGAATGACTGAATGTAGTGTAAAGCGCTTTGGGGTCCTATGGACTAGAAAAGCGCTATACAAATGCAGGCCATTTACCATTACTTTGGCGACAAAGTAATGGTAAGGTTCAGACACCAAATTGTTTGCTATCAGAGTTCACGTTACTATCAGCTTACCTCTCTGCAGCAAAGGGTTGTTCTTTAAAATTGCCACCAATACTCTTTGACCCGTCACTCTTTAAGGACACACAGCTGGGTTCAGCTCCAGATTGGTTCCTGTGAATAATGATGGAGCAGTGATGTGAGTGCTGAGCTTTGACATGGATTAGAGTCCTGGACAGTTAGAGATGGTCATCTCACCTCTGAGCTTTGGTCTGGCTCTCATGTTCCCCACACAGAGTGGTTTTAGAGGGAGGGACTCCCTCCTCTCTGTCCTCACACTGATCCATGCTGCTGAATTCACATCCACAACAGCTCACACACACTTTCTACCTTCACCTGCAGAGGAAACACAAATCATTCGTGTGCACATCAACTGAAATCCTCCTGTCATGAAGCACAGCACACATGATACATTCAGCTTAACTGGAACCTCCAGTCCATTTTCAAACATTTCAGTTGATAACTGAAAGTATGTATCACTCTTTTTTTTTCTTTTGAAGGACATGCTGCAAACCATGCTGAGTGAAAACCTTATATTATGTCATTTTATTTAATAGACTAAATTACAGAAATGAGAACAAATTGTCTCTTTATCTTAACAAAATACCCAAAAATACAATTTAAATTTAATTTAATTTAAACTGGTTCTTTGCCAAGTTGATCTAACCCAAGGGTTAGATGCCTTTTTATGCTTGAATGATTCGTACGTCAGTCTACAGTGGCTTAGCAAAAAAACGATAAAAAGAAATTCTTCTGAAGGCTCAGGTATAAGAACTGGACTGAAAATGAGTAAAAAGTAGCTAACGTGTAAAGAAGAGCTTTCAAAAGACCTTTGGAAAGCCTGGAGAGCTATTTCTCAAGAACACTTTAAAAAAGTTGATTCTGTTCATCTGGACGCAGCATTTTCAGTGGGAGAAACATTTAGTCACTCATCCAAGTGACTTCTTCAGACTCAGCTGACTGCAGGTTTCCCCAATCTCATAAACAATACATTTGCATAAGGACTGAAACCAGCCCACTGAATGAACAATCGGCTGTGAGGTCAAACCAACAAACACGAAAACACCAGACATTATAATACAGGCTTATAATTCGATGTTTTTTCGAAATTCTGTACATGAAAAGTGAGCGCGAGAGCCCTCGGTGCACCTGCTCGCTGCTGAAGTCAAAGTAAAACTTTATTGTCATCTCCGCTATATAAGTACAGTATATAGAGAGACGAGAGGACGAGGCTCCAGTTACAGCAGTGGAAGTAAACAAACAATATATCCTCCTGAGACCCAGGAAAAAAAAGTATTTTGATTTTGATTTTTTTAATATAAATCAAGTATTGGCTTGGTAAAAAACACATTGCAAAAACAATTTTGTTTTTAACAGATTTTATTTAAATTTTACAACATGTGCACTCCAGTGCACAAGGGGAGTTCATTGATCCCGAATGTGAAACTAACAAAATTCAAGAGCTGATTAAAAAAATTAAATGCTGCACTGAAATCTTTGTAAGCAGGATTTTAAAACATATTTACATAAAAACATCACAAAACAGTAGATCATGGGTCAACTTAGAAGTCACTGACATTTCACTGGCTGTAGGCCATTCGTCTAGGAACAACTGATTGCACTGGGTTTTTTTTATTTATTTCACAAAAGTCCATTCATTTATGATATCTAAGAAAGCACTGTGATTTTTTGGATACACAGAGGAACATTTGGCACTTCACACATCTCACATATGTTTTACTGTTGCACCCAAGCATTCTGCACCTGAAAGGCCTTGGGCTGTTAACCATTTCAGGCAAGTGGAGTGCACCATATTTTCTTACACTCTCATCTGGTTGGGGCTTCCTTTTCTTGATTTCTGGAGAGAACTCTTCATCACTGGTATTATTTAGGTCTTGTTCCCATGTTTGTCCCTTGTTTATCAGTTCTTCAGCCAAGAGGAGCTTGAACTCCAGGTACTGTGTATTCTTTTCAGCTTGTTGCATGGCCTCGCTGCCTTGTCGATATTGAAGCCATGAGTTGGTGATGGCCAGATCAATGAAATGAAGTATGGTGCGAACAGTCCACTTCTTGGTCCGGCTAGATATTCTGTAGAAGCTGAGCATGCGATCACATAGGTCAACCCCTCCCATGTTGATATTATATTCTGCAACCACTGCAGGTCTTGGGACTTGGATTTGTCTCTGTTCTTTCTTTGACCATCTGGAACAGGTATCCTGGGGCTCAATTCCATGAGCAGTTGATGCCATGACAACAGGCTTGTTGTCCATCCACTTGGTGACTGCTATTTCATGAGGTCTCCGTACAATCATTTCTGACGAACCTCTTGGTTTTGAGCTCAGGATGTTGTCAGCAGTGAAGTGGCACTCTTTTGGGATTCGATTCTTTTGAATTGTTCCTGTACCTAGAAGGCCCCTTTCTTTAAGAGCATCCAGAAGACTGATGGTGGTAAAATACCGGTCAAAGTAGACTAGTGATCCTCTAGGAAGTGTCTCTGTTAAACGCAAGACTGCATTTCCACTTATTCCCATCTGTTGGACTTGAGTGAAGGTGTTCTTTCCCATGTAGGTTTCAAAATCAAGCACTAAACCACCTGGACTTGCAAGAACAAACACTTTTAATCCTGTTGGATTTGGCTTTCCAGGTACAAACTGACGAACTGGACATTGGCCAGTGAATGGAACGATCTGTTCATCAATACAGACCTTTGTTGGCCTGGGCAGATTGAGGCAACCTTGGAGGACCCTCTTTAGAACTGGTCTGACTTTCCACAGGGGATCCTTTTTCTTTTCGCTTTCTGGCACACTGAGATCGTCAACCATTTTCAGCGAGGACCTGATCTTGTAGAAACGATCACGTGTCATGGAATCAGCTATAATTGCGACTCTTGTTTTGGCAGCCCAGTACATTCTAATTCTCGGATATCCAAGGCATGCCATGTACACAGAGATTCCTAAAAAGGTATTGATCTCCTCTGGTGTTGTGTTTAAACTACACCCTGAATCCCGTACCATACGCTGGTTGGTGAAGAAGGACAAGTCCTGAATTAGTTTTTTATCAATGTACTGCTGGAAATACTGCTGTGGGCTCCAATCATTACGTGTCATTAGTGTGCCATCATCTCGAATTCTGCATTCTTCCAACACAGGCATGAACCTAAGATAAAGAAAAATTACTTAGCAAAACAAAAGTCAGAAAAATTATTTATACTCAAATATCCGATATAGTTCACTTAAAACACTTTTACACTATCTTTACAAGTTAAATTAATTTACTGTAAAACATTTCTGTATGTTACTGGTACTTTTGTACTCAAAATCAAAAATTCCAGATTCTCCTACATGTTGGTTTTGGACCAGATAGGACGACGGCAGATTTCAGCTGGCCCTGTGTCTTTCTCCATTACATCTGGCCCTGCATCTTGGTCATCTTCGTCTGGTCCCTCATCTGGGTTCTCACCCTCTCCTGTCTGGCTCACATGACTCTCATCTTCTGAAAGATCTATGTCTGAATCTCCCTCAATGATTCTGTTAAGAATTCTCTCTGCCTCTGTCAAAGAGCTGTCTACTAGAAAAATGTGAAATAAAAATAAGTACAAAGTCCTGACGTGCACTGGAGTACACATTAATAAATTAGTCATTTGCTCTGTGAAATTAAATAAGCTTAGTTCTGAAAACTTCCTCAAATTACTTACTAGATGTTTATTTTTGAAAATTTATCAAAATATGAGTTGCAAAAACACTTTAAATGTAAATATCATGCTTACCTTTCCTTCTTCCATAAAATGTGCTTGTAGGGATGCCAGCCATTTTGAAAAGGAGGGAAAAGGATAGTTGGCAAGGCCACACCCCACACATGTGACATCATTTTAAAGGTACACTTGTCCTCTCTAAGAAACAACAGGACTTAGCAGAGTGGCATGTAGAGTATGAGAGATACAAGCAAAAACTAAATGTGTACTACAGTGCACAAAAATGAACTGCTGGGTCTCAGGAGGATATATAAGAAGAGTAAGAAAATAAATATACACTTTAGGACTAGGGGTAAAGGGATCAATCACAATGTAAAATTTACAGTTTGATGATTTAAAGTCTCACACACAAGCCGTCGAAAGGACTGGAGGGGGCCCTGCTGCTTCCAAATAGAGTCCATTTCATTTATAATGTTGTAAATCCAAGTCCATTATGTATTCATGATTTGAATGAGGGATGGGTGTTCATACTGGAGTGCAAAATTAAAACCAATGGAAGATGGACAAGAAAAGTTCAAAGCCACCAGGTCCTCAGTTTAGAAAAAAAGAGAAAAGAAAAGGAGGAGAAACGAGCAAAAGATTACCCATATGGAAAAGATATATATAAATCTTATAAAGTTTGTATCTGTCTTGTGTGAAACTTGTATGAAAAGCATATAAGTGTGAAAACAGATATAAGATCCCTTGAAAAATTATATAATGAAACTTGTATGTTTTGGATACTTACTAAAACAATGTATGAAAGTAATGCGAAAGTGGCCACTTTCATGAGTAAATCATGTAAGCCTTATATGATTTACTCATGAAAGTGGCCACTTTCATGAGTAATCACATATAAGTTTTTACTATTTCTTTTCTGTATGGGTAGGGCTGCTTGATTATGGCAAAAATGATAATCACGATTATTTTCACTGAAATTGAGATCTCGATTATTTGACGATATTTATTTAACCCTTTAAGACCTACCATAGAACCAAGTCCGCCAGAGCTTATATTATTTTTTTACATGTTGTAGTGCCATTTGTGGGAGCATTTCAAGTTGCTATACATCAATACAACTGTTATAGCCCATATTTTAATAATATGTATGCATTAAGTCCATAGTAACTACATTAATGTTATGTTTTTATGTTAATGTACAATCCTTAATATGTTTTGTGTGTGTGTGTGTGTGTGTGGGGGGGGGGGGGGGGGGGGGGGGGGGGCAGAGGGAGTGTTCGCCCAGGGCGCCAAACAGGCTAGGACCGCCACCACCTACTACATTTGTCAGTGACTGCAGGGAGGAGGGACTTGCCACTCTTCAGTTTCTACAGGACTTGAACGCATGATAAGGCAGGCTGGGACTTGCTGGGAGTCCCCTCCCTCCTTTTCAAATAAACTTTACTGAGACCCACAAAATGCGAAAATGCGAAACATGCCCCATACAGATAAAAAACTACAGACACAGCACAGACATTTCTCCTGTTTGCTCACAGACAGACGCGGATACGTCGTTATGTTAAGGAGCGGCTGCAGGGATTTATTAATCAAATCTGTCTGCGTCAGCCTTGGCTTGTCCTTGTACTTCCTGTTCAGATCATAAGGATAAAATAAATAAAGAGACGTTAAGTCTTGTAAATCGTTATCATAACTACCGCGAGTTACAAACGCAGAAAAGGTTTTAAGCTTCCGAAGTTTTAATAAAAGCAGTCCGAGGTTCTCCAGCGGCCAGCCAGCTTCTTCCCGTCTTCCCAGTTGCAGCTTTCAGTCCGTTAACGCCAACTGCGCAAACTGACGTGAGCTATCGAGGAAATCACGAAAGACTGATCCCTTACCTCCTACAGGAGACACATTTCTGTTCAATGAGCTCCATCGAAATGAAAAGAACCAATCAAAGAGGCGTTTGGGGGCAAACCCCGAACCATTCACTCGATCAAAGCCGCGCGCCCTGTCCAGTACGGTAGCGCGCGCGTTGTCCGATGCAACCAACCGAGTGGGTGTGCTACGACGTCTCCCTTTAGATTTCACAATTAATTTTACAGACTGTAGCCTTTAAACTTTCACCTGTAGCATTCATATTTTTTTAAATCATCCAAACGTTTAAAGAAATACAGAGAAGATTGATATGTGTGCAATAGCTAGATAAAAATATATATTAACAAGATAATATGCAATGCAGAATTTGTTTTCTTCCAATCGGTACCAAAAAAAGAAAAAAAAAACCCAGTACAGAATATGTTTATTTTTATATTTAACAGCATTCTCAATACCATTAATCATAAACAGAGTTCTTATCACTTTTCATAAAATTTACAATGAGCTGCCATGGTATAATGAATTAATAATGTTAATAACCAACCATAAACAGCTGGTATAACAGAGCTCACGTCCACAGTTTAGCTAACAGGTTTTGTAGAATTCTTATTGTATTAGCTTGTTATTTACTTTTGAACTTAGAATATCACCTGCTTTCATTTAAAGTAACCCAGCATTACAGATATATTAGGGCATTTTTTAACCACTAGATGAAAGCAGAGACAGGGAGCAGGTCGTTTAATCCTAAAACAACTACAACACTACACCTGTTTTAACATAACAGTCGAGTCAGTCATTGCTTCTCAAGCTATGTGAGGTGCACACATCATGCACACATTCATATCAGGTGGATCTGACTCACTTTGACAACAGAAGCTTCACATTAGATTAAACCTATATAGATTTCTTCTTACAGAGGTGGATGGTGGCTATTGACAGACAATAGTGACATACTTAAGTGCAATCTGATTTCTTTTGCTTGTAAACAATTTTAAATGGTAAATGGCCTGTATTTATATAGCGCTTTACTAGTTCCTAAGGACCCCAAAACGCTTTACACATCCAGTCATTCACACACACGTGATGGCAAGCTACATTGTAGCCACAGCCACCCTGGGGCGCACTGACAGAGGCGAGGCTGCCGGACACTGGCCCCACCGGGCCCTCTGACCACCACCAGCAGGCAACGGGTGAAGTGTCTTGCCCAAGGACACGACCGAGACTGCCCGAGCCGGGGCTCGAACCGGCAACCTTCCGGTTCACAAGGCGAACTCCCAACTCTTGAGCCACGATCGCCCCTTTTTATACTATTTTTACAGTGTTAGTAAAATAGCAGACAACTTTTTACATAAGTGACCAATGTTCCCTCTAATTTTTCATGTGTCTGAGCGAACACACAAACTCCCTGAGCGATCCCTTGGACCACTGTGAGCGACATCAGACGTGTGCACTGTGGTCACACCAGCATCAAATCCATCCAAGTTACATGGTTTATTAAAATAATCAAATTACATTAATTTTATATACTGTTTTGTTTGTTTGTTAATTAGTCTGTTTGTTTGCTTGTTTTAATCAATTTTAAATCATGCTTTTTTATTTGTTTTTGTTTCTAATGTCTCTGTAAAGCACTTTGAATCACCTTGTTGTTGAATTGTGCTATACAAATAAACTTGCCTTGCCTTGCCTTGCCTACAGCATTTACATTTATGTTAGACTATTTTTAATTAACTGTTTTAGCCCACTTACAATGAAAATTTAAAAAATCTTGTTCATGACCTGTGTAGTATGTTAACACTATTGGAAGTAAGAATAACTTGAACTCCAATTTTGAAAACACAACTTTTTTATTTATTTATTTTTATAAAGCTCTGACTTGTATTATGAGTATGAGTCTGTGGTCTGGGAGAGAGTCCTGTAACTCTGTCTGCAAAATACAGTATATAATGACCAATGTTGGGCAATTAATTATATAGTTACTTCTTCAAAAAAGTTTTGCAAACAAAGTTTTTGCAGCTGTTTACCTAAAAATGCAGCCAAGGCGTTTTTTTTAAATAAACATTTCAAACTATTTACAGAACAATCAGCTGTTCTGCATCACATTTGATGCCACACAAATTATTTGTGCCACTCCAAAAATAATTTCTGTCCACTATGAGATAAAGGAGAAAAACAGCCTGATACCTGCAGGCCTATGTTCTGTCTGATATTAGGCTGCTGTTGTGTTGCTTTGAACGTGTATTTTTTGGGGTTAAAAAATGTGGTTTATTTGTTTAATAAATAATTTTGACCAGTAAACTTTCCCTGTTTAAACATGCACCATGGTTTGGTCTTTCTTTGCTTGTGACTTCTTGATGTTGGTAAATACAATAATTGAAAAATACCACGTCACATATAACAAACATATAATAATGCACATTATAGAGTATGCTTCTGCTGTGAGGTCCTGCCTCCATGTACTTGTGCAATTAATCGCTAGACGGGTATATTTATAAATAATATTATATATGGGAAATTTTCCTATACATATTTTTGACCTGGGGGCAGAATTGATTGTGAAATGGAAAGGGAAAATGCTTATGAACTTGCAGATGCATTTAAGGTAACCCTTTTTCATTTTTATTTAAGAAGAGAATTTGTTCCACTGTACGAAGAGGATTGAGTGCAGAAAAAGTGGTAGAGATGCAGTTATACAGTCTACCTGGGCCCCACGAACTATCAGCTAAAGAGAATAAATAAATTAAATTGCTGCACATTTTGTAGACTAAAATTTTAAGATTATTTTAAAAATAAAATATATCTTTTTATAACATTAAATGTTACGAGTCAAATGGAAGTCTTTCTAAAGTTATTTAATGATATTTATATTATGAAAAGCAGATTTTTTGACATTTTAAGTTTTTCCCGTTTCCAGATAAAATGAACACGCACAAAACACAAGCAAACAGCCAGAACACAAAGCTGGAAAACCCACCCCATCGACCAAAATCAACTCAAAATACTCCCACACAACAGAACCTCCTCTATCCCTCGCTGGCTCCAAATCTCTCAGTGGAATGATCAGTGGTTCGCTATCTGTCACCATCAAAACACTCCACAAATCCCGCGAATGATTCACCTGCTTATAAACCGTTGAATCAGATACCGAAGCAGTTAGGTTCTAAATGAAGCTTCGGACGTCACTGATCACGTGACTCTGGCCAAACGAATCAAGCTTCGACACAGTGCTTCTGGAGCAGTGTGTTGATTTTTTTGACACACGCACCGGAGCTTCAGCTTCAAGCGGGCCATCACTATTCAGGAGGAAAACAAAACATTGCATATATTTTTTATCATAACTCTGGTTTTACTGAATCTGCGCTAGTATAGTCTATGTCACGAGTTAGGGAGGACTCAGGCGCAGATGGGATTACATCCAATAAAGCGGTTTATTTACAGGTCACCAAAGTGCAAGCTATATACAAGTGAAGAGGGAAACCTCAGGGTCCAAAAAGCCAATTGGGGAAGGGGAAATCCTCTCACACTCTCCCACACGCTGTCACACTTGTACTCCACACAGGAAAGGCAGTTGGTCCGGGGAAACTGTTCACAAAAAGGATTAATCACTAACGCGAAACTCTCAAATTGGAAATTAGCTCGTAAGACGAGAAGTAATACTGACTTGTCTCACTTAATGATCCAGTGAAGACCCGTTCGGCTTCCCAGCCTTAAATATCAGAGACTCCTCAGCTGAGTAATTGAGAACAGACAGACAAGGCTGGGACTTGCTGAAGGCTCTTCCCAGGCAGAGTGTCGAGAGAGGGAGAGAGAGACAGGCACAAAACAAAAACAACAACCAATGAAGCCCTGTGGGGCCAGCGAGGCAGACACAGGGACCATGACATCTTTCTCTCTCATGAAATTGATTGTTTTGGATTTCCATCTGCTTGTTGCCCTTTTGTTTCTGCCTGTTTGAGTTTCATAATTTCATCAAATACACCAGCCATTCCTGTTTCTGTGTCTGGTTATCGAAGGGTATCTTCACCTCTCATTATCAGTTCATCTTCAACATCAGGCTCACCTTCAACTACTTTTGGGCCATTCTACAATAACAAGATTTTGTCTCATCCATAATTTTTAAAAAAAATACAATTCAGCTCTCAGGAAGCACTCAAAGCTGAATTTTCACATGTCCGTACTTATTGAAAAAATAAGCTATCAATCCAATTTTTTGTTTTGATTTCATTAATATGAACTTCTAGTAATTGTGAAATAGCTCAACTGAATGGAAAAATGAACTGGATGTAGCTTTGTGAAATAGCTCAACATATTTTAGAGAACAGTAACCATGCACTGCAAGTTGTTCCCTACAAGATATGTACATCCCTGTTATTGAAACCTAATTAGCCTGGAAAATTAAAACAAAAGTGAGTGAAAAACAGAAAGGAGTGAGCGAGTCACATACTAACATGATGGGTTAACCATCATGTTAACCATAGCAGAGTGTCGAGAGAGGGAGAGAGAGACAGGCACAAAACAAAAACAAACCAATGAAGCCCTGTGGGGCCAGCGAGGCAGACACAGGGACCATGACTTACGTGCTAACACTGAGATATTTTTCAGACTAAACTGAGTGTGTCATTCTAATAATGCAACCCTGTTATCCATATTTCCAAAATAAAATAAAAAATAACGGCAAAGTACTTTTCCTTTCTCAATAGGAGTACATTTATTTTTTATTTTCACAGAAAATTATTTAACACATCTAGCATCTGTTTCTGAATAAACACTAATACTGATGTGCTACTATGTTACTTTTACTTACAGTCCTGTTGTCATACATATAAAACATTACAGACATATGAAATATTATTTAAATCACATTTCTTGTGTAAATCCCCTCTTGCTAGGAGCTAACTTCCTGTCTTGCTTCCATTAGAGCTGCCAAAAATGACTGAAACATCATATGGAGGGGAAAAGTACATTAAACACTTGAGAATTTAAAAAAACAACAACATTTCTTTGACCAAAAATAAAAAAAAAACCCCAAACAAACCAACAAAAACAAACCAATGAAATAAACAGAAATAAAACATTTGGATTAATTTAATGAGCTCAGACTTGTTTGAGATGCAGATGAACTGGTTCAAAACTGAGCTCTGGTGAAACACAACATATTGATATCCACTGTGAAGCTTTAACAAGAAATATGCACAAAAATCTGGAATAATCGTTATAATGAACTTCAACTGATTGACCTGATGAATCTGAATACGTTTCTGAGTGATAGAGACAGAAATATACAGTGTTAATCTAACAGGAGGACACTCCTTAGGCTGAAGTACACAGACTTATTGAGGAACCAGAAAATAAAAGTCTAAATCCAGGATAAAGAGGTTCAGTGAATGTGGTGTTGAAGGTGTGGAGGTGGATCAGAGTGTCATCAGAGGAGACTCTGTAGAAGGACAGAGTGCCAGCAGGACAGTCCACATACACTGCTGCTCTGTTAGACACAGAGGAGGAGGAGATCGATGACAAGAGAGTGAGTTTTCTGTTATTGTGCCAGACATAACGAGGACCATCATCAAAGCAGCTCAGACTCCAGGATTGTTCATTCCTCCCAAACAAACAGTCGTTAATGTTTCCTCTTCTTGTGATTCCTCTGTAACTCACTGATATATGAGCTTCTCCACTCCACTCAACCTCCCAGTAACAGTGACCAGTCAGACCATCTCTACACAGCAGCTGAGGCCAGCGATCAAATCTGTCAGGATGATCAGGATATGGCTGATCCTCTTCCACATGTGTCACCTTCTTATTGTTATCAGATAGTTTAAGTTCTCTGTGTACTGTGTTTGCGTCGATTGTGAGTTGACAAGAATCTGATGGAGAGAACAAACACAATCCAGCTGCAGTTATTGATCCGTCATCTGTTCATTGATTGACACTTTGATGACGACTCCTGACATCAGAGATGTGAATAAGTGATGTGACAGTTTGAAGATGGTTGAATGTGTGCTGCTTTGTTTTCATGAATCACATTAAAAACACACTTACACTTCCTCAGACCTGGTCTCAACCATCGGACTCCAGCAGGCTCCACCCTGAAAGGAGGAGGGGGGTCAGACCAGCACAGTCTCTTTCAGCATGCACACATGGACATTACATTACTCTCATACACATACTGTTAGACACTGATAAAGGAACAGTCAAACATTTTGACTCATTCAAAATGGGACAATATGCTTCAGTTTTAATGTTCCTGTATAAGACACTTTTTCATTGTTTATGTTGACCCCTGACTGCTTTGTTCTCTATCACATTTGTGGTACATTTATATTTTTTCATCTGTCATTTTTACCTGCATGCGTTATGAATTTATGTAGCGATGCTGATATTGCTGAGATATATATATATATATATATATATATATATATATATATATATATATATATATATATATATATATATATATATATATATATATATATATATATATATATATATATCCATAGGTCCCTCATCCTATTCATATAGCCCCTTCCGCCGGGGTTACTTGCGTAGTAGCATTCCAACAACGCCCTGTTTTCGTCCCTTGCCCACCGATGCCTTCTTGTTCCAGTAGCCCACTTTTCGTCAGGTAGTCAGAACTGAGGGGATTGAACTACCAGAAGGCAACATTGCAGACATAGAGGACAGTTACAAGTACCTGGGGATCCCGCAGGCAAATGGGAACCATGAAGAGGCCGCTAGAAAGGCTGCAACCACCAAGTACCTGCAGAGGGTCAGGCAAGTCCTGAGGAGTCAGCTGAATGGTAAGAACAAGATCCGGGCCATCAACACATACGCCCTGCCCGTGATCAGATACCCTGCTGGGGTAATAAGCTGGCCAAAGGAGGAGATAGAAACCACTGACATAAAGACAAGAAAGCTCCTTACCATGCATGGAGGGTTTCACCCCAAGTCCAGCACCCTGAGGCTGTACGATAAGCGGAAGGAAGGGGGCCGGGGACTGGTGAGTGGCAGCACCACAGTCCAGGATGAGACAAGGAACATCCAAGAATACATTGGGAAGATGGCCCCAACTGACCGAGTGCTCAGTGAATACCTCAGGCAGCAGAAACCCAAGAAAGAGGAGGGAGACGAGGAACCATCATGGAAGGACAGGCCCCTGCACGGTATGTACCACCGGCAGATAGAGGAGGTGGCTGATATCCAGAAATCCTACCAGTGGCTGGACAAAGCTGGACTGAAAGACAGCACAGAGGCACTAATCATGGCAGCACAAGAACAAGCTCTGAGCACAAGATCCATAGAGGCTGGGGTCTATCACACCAGGCAAGACCCCAGGTGCAGGCTGTGTAAAGATGCCCCAGAGACAATCCAGCACATAACAGCAGGGTGCAAGATGCTAGCAGGCAAGGCATACATGGAACGCCATAACCAAGTGGCCGGCATAGTGTACAGGAACATCTGTGCTGAGTACAACCTGGAAGTCCCGAGGTCAAAATGGGAGATGCCCCCAAGGGTGGTGGAGAATGACCGAGCTAAGATCCTGTGGGACTTCCAGATACAGACGGACAAAATGGTGGTGGCTAACCAACCGGACATAGTGGTGGTAGACAAACAGAAGAAGGCGGCCGTAGTGATCGATGTAGCGGTTCCGAATGACAGCAATATCAGGAAGAAGGAACACGAGAAGCTGGAGAAATACCAAGGGCTCAGAGAAGAGCTCGAGAGGATGTGGAGGGTGAAGGTAACGGTGGTCCCCGTGGTAATCGGAGCACTAGGTGCGGTGACTCCCAAGCTAGGCGAGTGGCTCCAGCAGATCCCGGGAACAACATCGGAAATCTCTGTCCAGAAGAGCGCAGTCCTGGGAACAGCTAAGATACTGCGCAGGACCCTCAAGCTCCCAGGCCTCTGGTAGAGGACCCGAGCTTGAAGGATAAACCGCCCGCAGGGGCGTGCTGGGTGTTTTTTTTTTTTTTTATATATATATATATCGGTTTCAAGCATCCTGACCAGCTTCCTCAGGTAACCCCCTATGTTCATCCCTGGTGATATGCCCTATACTATACTATGTGGTGTTAGACTTGTTGTCATGATCCTGGAGCTTTGATCAAGAGTTTTTAGAGGTTTTCGTTTTAAGAAAATTATTATTTTTTATTTAATGTTTTTTTGGCTTAATTATTGTTTTAGTTAATTCATGTATTTTGATTCGATTTATATTGTGGTTAGAGCTTATTTAGTATAAGTGCTTATGTTATTTTATGTTATTTTTTATTATATGCAAGCTTTTCCTAGTATTTGACTTCCTGTTTTATTTTGAAAGTTGTCTTCTTTGACTAGCACTCCCCTCCTCCTTGCAAAGAGGAAACTTAGGTCTGGAAATTCATCACTGTGGTAGACCTTAGCTGGCAATTCTCTCGACCTCTCTGCTTTTTTTTCTTCTGCTACTCTTTGGACGACCTCTGAAGAGGTCCTTCTTCTCTACTTTGACTACAGCAGGGTTTCTCCTCCAGTACTGGTTCCACATTCTGTCTCTGGAAAAGTCCCCCAGCACTGATCCACCTTATGGACTGTCATTGTCTTCTCTCTAGCCTCAGGCTACCTAGGCTATTTTCTTCTAAAATGTCACCTACAATCCTTCACTATTTGTGGTTTTCTTTTGGTAATTTTCAGTGTAAGTTTTTTTTAATTTTTTTTTTATTATAACTTCTCTTTATTAGCTACAATTGTTACTGGTTATTTAAAAAAATTACTTAACAACACTTTTTCTGACCTGACAATTGTACAATTTGGATTCTTAAGCATCTTCACTCCAGAGTCCTCCAGGTTGTTGTTACTCAGATCCAGCTCTTTCAGAGTACAGGATTGGGAGCTGAGAACTGAGGACAGAGTTTCACAGCTTCTCTTTGAGAGGTTACAGCTACTCAGTCTGCGAAGACAATAATGGACAGAAAAATAAAATGTTAAAATATCTGGTCTGAACTCTTGAGGTCCAATATTTTCTATATAAAATATCTATACATAGTGAATTATTGTTGTTCTTTTCTAAATAAAAACACAAAAAAAACTTATTTATTTTCACTGCAAAAAGGCACTATGTGAATCTAAACTGTGAAAAAACAATTCTATATGGAATAGCTTTAATTCATAAGTTCACAAATTCAGGCAAACAGATCATACATCAAACTACAAAGAACATAATCCAACCTGAGTGTTTCCATTTTACAGTCTGGACTTTCCAGTCCAGTCAATAGTAGCTTCACTCCAGAGTCTTTCAGGTCATTGTCACTTAGGTCTAGCTCTCTCAGACTAGAAGACTGCGAAGTCAGGACTGATGAGAGAACTTCACAGCTTTTCTCTGAGAGGTTACAGACATTTAGTCTGAAAAAAAAAAAAGAACAAGTACACAAGTAATACTGGTATTAAAACAAACAATTTGGGGTCACGACTAGATTTAGCAATATTTAATCTCATTTCAGGACTTGCTGGAATTTTAATGTAAATATTTTAAACAGATTCAGAGAAATATTTAATATAAATTAATGCATGTGGAAGATTTTTTATTTATTATTTATTTAACTTTATCTGACCTGAGAGTTTCCAGTGTACCGAGTGAACTCTCCAGTGCAGCAGATAGAAGCTTTATTCCAACATCAGTCAGGTTATTGTTACTCAGGTCCAATACTCTCAGACTAGAGGGCTGGGAACTGAGCATGGAGGACAGAGTTTCACAACTTCTTTCTGACAGACTACAGTCACTTAGTCTAGAATGACAAATAACCAAGTGGAAAGAGATTAATGTTTTTCTTGAAAGATATCAGTGTATGATAAATGATATATACAACTTTCAGTATACTTACAGAACTTTGTTGGAAGCCTTGACCACAGGCAGCAGCCTCAGAAGAGCTTCCTCTGAAGCAGAGTATTTCTTCAGGTCAAACACATCCAGATCTTTTTCTGATGACAGTAAGATAAAGACCAGAGCTGACCATTGAGCAGGAGACAGTTTATCTGTAGAGAGACTTCCTGAACTCAGAGACTGTTGAATCTCCTCCACTAGAGAATGGTCATTCAGTTCATTCAGACAGTGGAACAGGCTAATGCTTTTCTCTGCAGACAGATTCTCACTGAGCTTCGTCTTGATGTACTGAACTGTTTCCTGATTTGTCTGTGAGCAGCTTCCTGTCTGTGTCAGCAGACCACGTAGGAGACTCTGATTTGTCTGTAGAGAAAAACCCAGCAGGAAACGAAGAAATAAGTCCAGGTGTCCGTTTGAACTCTGCAATGCCTTATCCACAGCACTCTGGTGGAGAAACTGTAGTTTAGGTTTATTAAATAATTTAGACCACTTGGAGATTGTATTTCGATCATCCAGCAGATTAACTCCAGAGTTAATAAATGTCAGGTGGACATGAAGAGCAGCCAGAAACTCCTGAACACTTAAATGGACAAAGCAGAACACATTGTCCTGGTACAGTCCTCTCTCCTCTTTAAAGATCTGTGTAAACACTCCTGAGTACACTGAGGCGGCTCTGATATCAATACCACATTCTGTCAGGTCTGATTCATAGAAGATCAGGTTTCCTTTCTGCAGCTGCTCAAAAGAAAGTCTTCCCAGAGACTCAACCATCTTCCTACTCTTTTTATTCCAGTGTGGATCTGTTTCAGTTCCTCCATCATACTTGACCTTCTTCACTTTGGCCTGAACCACCAAGAAGTGGATGTACATCTCAGTCAGGGTCTTGGGCAGCTCTCCTCCCTCTATGGTTTTCAGGACATCCTCCAGAACTGTAGCAGTGATCCAGCAGAAGACTGGGATGTGACACATGATGTGGAGGCTTCTTGATGTCTTTATGTGAGAGATGATCCTGCTGGCCTGCTCCTCATCTCTGAATCTCTTCCTAAAGTATTCCTCCTTCTGTGGGTCAGTGAACCCCCTCACCTCTGTCACCATGTCAACATACCTAGGAAGAATCTGATTGGCTGCTGCAGGTCGCGTGGTTATCCAGAGACGAGAGGAGGGAAGCAGGTTCCCTCTGATTAGATTCGTCAGTAACACATCCACAGAGGTGGACTCTGTAGGGTCAGTTAGGTTTTTAGTTTTGTGGAAGTCCAGAGAAGGTCGACACTCATCCAGACCATCAAAGATGAACATAACCTGGAAGTCTTCAAAGTTGCAGATTCCTGCTTCTTTAGTTTCAGTAAAGAAGTGATGAACGAGTTCCACCAAGCTCATCTTTTCATCTTTCAACACGTTCAGCTCCCTGAAACTGAATGGAAAAATGAACTGGATGTCCTGGTTGGTTTTGTCTTCAGCCCAGTCCAGAATAAACTTCTGTGTTAAGATTGTTTTCCCAATGCCAGCCACTCCCTTTGTCAACACTGTTCTGATTGGTTCATCTCTTCCAGGTGAGGCATTAAAGATGTCTTCTTGTCTGATTGTTGTTTCTGGTCTGTCTGATTTCCTGGATGCTGTTTCAATCTGCCTGACTTCATGTTCATCATTGAGCTCTGCAGTCCCTCCCTCTGTCATGTGGAGCTCTGTGTAGATCTGATTTAGAAGGGTTGGGTTTCCTGCTTTAGCGATCCCCTCAAATACACACTGGAACTTCTTCTTCAGTTGAGATTTAAGATTATGTTGACAAACTGGAGCAAACATGTCTGAAAAGACACAGTAAATAAGTTACATAAATCAGTATTAATTTATTTGAAATGTTAGATAAAACGTCTTATAACTTTTTATCTTTAGGAGGCAGAGCCTTGGGCTTTCAGACCCCTCTTCTGTGGAACAAACTCCCAGTTTGGATTTGGGAGACAGACACTATTGAATTCTCTACTTTTAAGATTAGGTTTATAAAGCATATAGTTAGGGCTGGATCAGGTGACCCTGAATCCTCTCTTAGTTATGCTGCGATAAACCCACTGGCGTTTTTTCTTCACTCACCTTTCACTATGTTGTCATACCTCCCTTTGCATTTAATCATTAGTTTTTATTAATGCCCGGCCCCGTTGCACAGCTTGTCTTTTGTGCCGTCTTTTTCCCCTCACCCCTAAGCAGTCGTGGAAAATGGCTTTCTGTCTCTGAGCCTAGTTCTACCAAAGGTTTCTTCCTGTTAGAACTGATCTTTTTCCTTCCCTTGTTACCAAGTGCTCACTCATTGGGCGGGGGGGGGGGGGGGGGGGGGGGGGGTCTGACTGTTGGTGGTTTATCTGTATTATTGTAGGGTTTTTACCTTACTATATAAAGTGCCTTCAGGTGACTTTAGTTGTGATTTGACACTGTGTAAATAAAACTGAACTGAATTTAATTCAATCAAAATCACATTTCATCACTCAAAATGGTGAAATTGTGGATATTTGTTGGTCAGTTTCATTCATTTCATTCCCCTTAAAGAATACATGTTTGAATACATACTGTCTCATACACTGAGATAATAAATAATATAATTATCCTGCAGTTTAGAGATATCGCCTTACTGCTTTGAAGATGCTCAGCCAGCTCATCCTGCTTCATTCTCTTCAAGAAGTGAAGCGTGATCTTTACAAATGCCTCTGTGATGCTCCTCCTCTGCTCTTCATCATCACCCTCCAACATGTCCACAATGTCCCTCTGACCCTCTAAACATTCAAGGTCATGTGCACCAAGAACCCATAGGATCTTATTCAGCTCATTCTTCACAAATGTCAAAATGCTGTCTTCTAGCAACTGTAACAAAAGCAGAGGTGGGAAGTATGTGTTTTGTTATATATATTATATATATTATAATATATATATTATATATTTCTTCTCAGATTTGAAGACAAATATCTGAACTTTCAACTCCTTACAGGCTCTTTGCTTTAGATTTAAGACATTTGAGGGAAGTTATGTTATATCCTATGGTATTCGCTTGTATTGTTTCATTATGACATCAGTATGACATGAAGTCCAGTTTTGTTGGTTAAAAAAAATCCCTTGAGACCTACTTTACTTTTATATTTAAGTACATTTCACGTGGTGTTGATTTCACTCCTAAGAAACTTAATCAGTACTTCAATTGTTGGAGTCAAATTGTTAAATGTTGTCATTGTGTTACTTAAATTTGTAAGTCTTAGTTCAAGCAGCATGATCAAGGATATTCCTTTGTCTCTGACCACCTCTCCAGCCAGTTTCAATAAAAGGCGGCAAGCGGAGGCCTAAGGTGGGGTCAGTCTGCGGTTGGATTCAGAGCGCTTTTCTGAGACACCGACCGGGGCCTCCCTTGCTAGCAAGTAAAATCGATCGATCGCTGATTGTCCAGTTTCTTTCGTTAATGAGAATAAGTTTCTAAACCAGCGGGGCCTGTGGAAGCACAGACCCAACATCAACTTTCACCAAACACTATTTTAGTACCTGTCCTTCTACCTAAGTGATTGTGATTGAACAGAATACTATATGAATGACTCAGTTGGACTGAATTCATGGAGCCAAACATCATATCCATGTTGGACACTAAGACAATTCACTGGTCTACAATGTGTAACATGCAGATGTTTTGAATAGAACAAATGTAAAAGGAGTTGTTGTACATGTACAGACCACAAATATGGATTTCAACTGTATTTTATGCTGCTGGGCAGACTGACCACGGGGAACCTCCAGGAACTCCTGGCCCACACTGTGGAGGAATCATGAAAAATCTGTTTACATAATCTCTCCATATTTATTAGCTTTTTCAAAAATATTTTTAGCACAGTTTTTTGTGAAGTCAGAAGTTAATCAAACGCAACATGGAATAAAAATAAAACATTTTTTTCTGACCGGGAATGCAAGTCAATAACTAATAAAATAATTTGTACATATTTTTTTTTACTATCTTTTTGTTTTTAAGTTTTTTTTCTGCTTTTTTGCTAAACAGTAAATTTCAAAATTCATGGTTGACAAGAACAACTATATTTTAGCATGAAAAATATTTTGATAAAAGAATTTTATAGAACCATAAAACCATCATCAATTTAGGGCAGCTGTGGCAAAAACACTTACATTGGGTGGTGGTCCACTAAATTTGTTAGTCACTGTGCATCATTTGGTTCTGTTTCTCCAGGAAACTTATTTTAGGCAATAGAGAGATTGTTTTTTCTACAAATGGTACATGGTTTTTGTTTTCGCTACTATAAGATCAATGTTGGGGAGGAACGGAATACATGTACCGGTGTTCTGGGAATCTATCCTACCTCACAAACCATCCTACCTGTTGTTTCTGTGCAAACGCTGTGTATGGGCATAACACAAACCCCTAATTTACATAATTTTTTTTAACCCATTGTGAATATTTCTTATGGTTATGGTTAGGTTTATGGTTAGGATTAGAGGTTGGATTAGTCAGAAGTCGCCGGCAAATTATAATACGGGTAGGACAATTTGCCAAAGTAGGACTGTTTCTCAGAACACCGGTGTTACATATTTAAAATGCAAAATATGAGTAACTGTATTCCATTACATTTACCGGTTAAAAAAGGTGATATTCAGAATACAGTTACTTTGTTGAAATAAATAGATTACACGTCTTTTCCTGTTTCATATCTTATGCTATGCCCTCTCTAAGTTTTCGGTAATTCCACGCCAGTGGAAACCCAAACAAAACACACATTAACAGTCTCTAATGCCTGTGTCTCAATCTTGCGGTCCATAATGAGGTGAAGAAATATTTTTAAAAATTATTATTCAAAAATTATTTAATATGAAGGCAATAGGCAGAGTGTTACAGGCATAGCCCTAAAGAATGTGGCCTCATGGGCAGTGTAGTCTGTGCTGCAGCGAGAATGGACTGCCATACCCGTTATGTGTCTGTGAGCGTGAGGGAGGGAGAAAAAGGAGCATCGAAAAGTATGTGCTGTCACAGGCCAGAAATGGGAGATGGAGGCATGTACAATAATAATACACACTGCAGCCAAAAATAGTGCCTGCCTGTAATCTGTTGTGGAATACATTTTAAAAGTAACCTTCCCAACACTGAATAAGATATAACAACCACCGCTATCAGTCCTGGCGATGGGTTTTGCCAGGGCCTCTGCCCTTGACTGCTGCCCGCTATACATTGCACCAGACCTCTATGACACCTCCTGTGGGTGGTGGGCCTACTAGAGGTGTTGTAGGGATCCAGCCAAGTCCTACAGGGAGGAGGTCCTGAGGTAGACCCAGGACATGCTACAGAGATTATCTCTCTTAGCTGGCTGAGAGATATAATTCCTGATAAACTGGAGGAGGTGGCTGGGCAGTGTGATGTCTAGGTTTCTCAACTTAGGCTATTACCTTCATGACCTACCCCCAGGTAACTGAAGAAAATGGATGGATGGATATAACAATAATCCTCCCTAAAGACAAACTTCCCAAAAAGACATCAAAAAGTGCTCAGGAAATCATCATGGATGCACAGTGTTTGAACCAAAAGACAAAGGTGACATCCACTGGTCAAACCGGAGTCCCACTCCTACTCTTTCACTGCTGCATCTCTCCTCCAGGTGTCTAATTTCCTTGATTAAGGATTAACTAAATGCTGAGATATGCTGAGTTTTCAGCTCAAAGTTTTCTTGGGAATCACCTTGATTTGATTGAATCTTTATTTTGAACATGTTGAAAAAGTACAACATAATAGAATTAAAAGAGACAAATGAACACCTTGTTGGTGCAAAAGTAATATTTATGTCTGTCAAACTGTGTTATCAGTTGGTGCATTTACTACAGATTTGACAAAAGAAATGGAAATAAATGACATGTTTTTGCCACAGACTTTTTTTTCTACTAAACTGTCTGCTATTTGTAGACAAAACACGGGTTCACTCTTAGATGCCTTTTTTATGCTTAAGTCATTTATAGGTCAGTTTTTAACTAAATTAACAAACTAAAAGGAAAAAGATCAGGTGAAAATTAACCCTGTACAAAGAGTCTGTAGAAATAACATATATTAAGAAATGAGGAGTGGCGTTCAAACTTTTGCACAGTGTTGTAGACGGGAAAAATAGTGTGCTGGATGCATCAGTTACATTTAGACAGACAGATTACCTCACTGCAGGAGAACGTTGTCCGTTAAAATGAACCTCAAAATCCTTTGAGCTGTTGCTCATTAAAGATGAACAGGTTGGTTCAGGTCCACATTTGATTTTCTGATGGATTCTGAAAAAATATTAAAACTTCTTCATTAAAAATGTCACTGCACATGAATGGATGATAAAACAATTTTGATAGTTATATTAATTACATTTTATCATTTGACTGTCTTTGTTTAAATTTTGTAATGAGACCCTTGGACCGGTCGCTCTTTAAGGATGGACAGCTGGGTTCAGGTCCAGGTTGGTTCCTGTGAATAATGATGGAGCAGTGATGTGAGTGCTGAGCTGTGACATGGAGAAGAGTCGTGGACAGTTAGAGATGGTCATCTCACCTCTGAGCTGTGGTCTGGCTCTCATGTTCCCCACACAGAGTGGTTTTAGAGGGGGGGACTCCCTCCTCTCTGTCCTCACACTGATCCATGCTGCTGAATTCACATCCACATCAGCTCACACACACTTTCTACCTTCACCTGCAGAGGAAACACAAATCATTTATGTGCACATCAACTGAAATCCTTTCCATCATGTGTGCTGTCCATTTATCAGCTGCTTCTTTTCTGCTTCATCTCAGTCTCAGCTGAATGCAGTCAGACAGCAGTGTGAGGCAGATTAAGCTGCCATCAGCGGCTCTACTTCTACTATCAGTCCGCTAGATGGAGGCATGAAACACACACAATGCATTCACTAACACATTCGCAGATGTGATTTGTTTTCAGTCCATTAATATTCAATTAAAGTTGTTCAAACACGGCTCGAATCACAGAAACAGATGGAGACACGGGGGAACATCATGTGACAGAGTTTAGTTTTCTTCTTCAAACAGGTTTAACAGGAGTTTTGAATGATTTGGGATGTTAAGTACTGCATAGTCATCAGCTATTGCAGACCTTCCCAAAGTGTGGGGCCCGCCCCTAGAGGGGGCGCAGAGCCATTGGGGGGGGGGGGGGGGGGGGGCTTATGAAAAGGGGAAAAAAAACAAACAAGCAAACAACGCTTGGACACTGCTAGCACGGGGCTCCCACACAAACTCAAAGCAGGAGATGAAGCATAGCTGAATATATTTCCAAACCAACTTCATTCTAAGCCAAAGACTAGAAAACATTGTGAAGCATCTCTTCCCTTTGGTTTCACCTGCACAAGTACCAAGGTAGGTCTCCCCTGCAGAATTGGTCTTTCCTTTGTTGGGAGCAGCACTGGGCTGTTGAAATCACGGACAAACAGTATCCCACATTCTTGATTTTTAGTTCACAAACACTTCTTGTAATGACTAACTACTCCTGACATTTTGGAGATGTTAGCTCTTTATACAGTAAAGTTACAGCGGGATACAAATAATATCAGACTGATCCGGCCATGATTTGTTCCCCCGGTTCAAATCCTGGACAAACAGTATCCCACAGTTGTTTATGTTTTTAAACCCATTTTGCACAGAGAGGCATTTCTGAAAAATGTATTGATAGCAATGTTGACTATTATTACACAGGAAAAAAACAACTACACATAAAATAATCACACCGTGACGCCTCTGCCTTTGTAAATAGAGGGACAGTAACTGCATGCGTATATGTAAGCATGTAAAACCTGCAGATAGTCAGATTAACAGTATTTTGTCTCTATCTGCCATTCTGCAATTCATCCATTCATTCATTGGTGTTGCGTGACGAACTCTGTATTCCTCGTCCACACGTAAACGCAAAAAAGGAGTTTTAAAAAATCTCCGTTTTCGGTGATTCGAAACGCCGTTTATGTGTGGACGAAACAGCTGCGTTTTCAAAAATACCCGTGTAGGTGCGGACCTAGCGTAAAAGAGTTAGTAGTTTATTTTCTTACTACCTGTAATTTATTGTAATTTATTGCAGATTACTTGTATTTGCTTAATTGTTTACTAAATGTTTGTGGTGTGAAATAAACCCCAAACGAGCAAAACATGGGTGTGTGTGGTTGGAGGGTGGGTTTGTGCGTGCGTGTGCGCATGCTGTGGGGGGGGGGTGCGAACATTTTTCTTGAAAAACAAAGGGGAGCCTAGCAAAAAAAGTTTGGGAACCACTGAGTAATTGCATTTTTTGGGTTGGATTACTATTATTTGCGTCATACTTTTTGAATTAAACATATATTTTGGAATAATTAATAATTTTTTCTGCATTGTTAGTTTGTTGTATAAGGTAGTTTTTTCATTTATGTTTTATTGGTTTTCTTTTTTATACAGGGAATATAACACTACAATTTAGTAACAGAACAACATTGGGAAAAACAAAAACAAACAACAAGATTATACAAAATCAGGCCTTCCATTTTGTATGTAGTTCAACCATTTCGACCAATGTTCTTTAAATAAGAGCACCTGTGACTTCAGTCTAAAAGTTATTCTTTCCATAACAAATATAATGTATATCAAATCAGTCCACTCATTTGTAGTAGTATCTTCACTAAAACAACGATTGGCTTTTAGAAGCCACCAACAGCACTCTGAGCAGATTTTTATCTGATTTACACAATTTAACCTCCTAGGACCTGGCGTCCACATATGTGGACATCACATTTTGGGTTGTCTAGACCAAAATACTCAATTTAGCTCCACAAGGGCCTGATATCCACTTATGAGGACATTATACTGCCTCGGTTTTATCAAAATTTAAAATGACTGTCTTTAAAATGGCTCTCATTTTTCTTAGAAACAAAAATCAGGTAAAAAAAATAATCTGGTGATTCTTTGTTTTTACATTCATGAGGTCCCAATCAGCCCAAATATCAAAGAGAAATTAAAAAATGCATGCCATGGAAGAGTTCGGGTCTTAGGAGGTTAAGACTCTCTAAGTTTCCTAAGTACAGTACAGTGAAATGAAATTAAAAAAAAAAAAAAAGACTGTGTCCAGGACCTTATTTATTTCCTTCCAAAATGGTGCCACATGAGGACAATCCCAAAAAATATGGAAGTGATTTGCTACTGCGTGCCCACACAGCCACCAGAAAGTTGTCTGTTGAGAATCTTTGGATTTCTGCGCTGGGGTACAAAAGTAACAAGTTACATTCTTCCAGCAGAATTCCCTCTATGAGGGGGAGCTTGTTACTGACAACTGCTGCATACAGATTTGATCCCATTCCTCTTTTGATAAGGTTAGATTGCTCTCTGTTTCCCATCTTGTTTTTACATTTTCTCTATCATGACCCTTTAGATTGGTCAGTGATGAATATAATTTTGAGAGAAGTTTTTGATAGGGTGCATCCTTATATGCATTCTCGAATATATGAATAATTTCTTCATTCCCCATCAGTAACTGGAAGATTTCATTTTTTATTCAGAAAATCCCTCAGTTGCAAATATAAAAAAAAAAATCTTGATTTTTGCAACCCAAAATTATTCCTATGGTCCTGGAAATTCATCACTTTTCCCTCTTTTAAGAAGGTACTGTATGTGGTGAGTCCTGGACAGACAACATCTCAGCAGTCGTCAAGAAGGCCCAACAGCGGCTGCACTTCCTGAGAGTCCTCAGGAAGTACAAGCTGAACTCCAACCTGCTGCTGACCTTCTACCGCTCGTCCATTGAGACCCTGCTAACCTACTGCATCATGGTACGACAGCTGCACCATGGCGGATAGAGTGAGGCTTCAGAGTGTAGTCAAGACAGCACAGAAGATCATCGGCTGCCCTCTCCCTTCCCTGATGGACATGTATTCCTCCCGCTGCCTCAGCAGAGCAGCAAACATTATCAAGGACAGCTCCCACCCTGGTTTCAACATGTTCAGCCTGCTTCCCTCAGGGAAGCGCTAAAGGTGCATCAGCACAAAAACCCACAGACTCAAAAACAGTTTCTTCCCCAAAGCCATAACCACCCTGAACTCACACATGCACCGATAACACAGCCCCCCCCCCCCCCAATTTTTTTTCTTCCCACTTCCTCTATGGACCACCACTGTGCAATACCAATTCTATGTGCAATAACTCAACTGTATATATACAACACTATTTATTACTAGGGATGGGTACCGGTGTCCGGTGCCATGATGGCACCGGTTCTGACATAAACGGTAGTAACCAGACCGAAAAGCAGCGCACATTTCGATGCTTTATTTCGGTGCTTTTTTTTCCTGAGCTGTGATACACTTCTAGCCAATCATTTTACGTTTCCGAGGATAGTAGGCGGGGCCAGGTACGTACGTTCTGTTAGAGCAGAGCTCCAGATTAAAAATGTCCAAGGCAAAGCGGTCAAAAGTCTGGCTGTACTTCACAGCAAAATATGCAAACTCAGCAGCAACAAGTGCTTTAAGGTGATATTGTGATACTGTCAAAGGAAGTAACACCTCGAATCCGATTAAACAGCTGGCGACGCATAGCGTTTTTTTTTAAAAGCCGAGAAATGCGCCGTATTTGATAGCTTGCTGCGAGACCTCACACTGTGCACGTTGGGTGGGTTGCCAGTTATCGGACCCGGAGCAACATCCCCCAAAAACCCGAAGAATAGAGTCCTGGCCCCTAGCCCTGCCAGTGTAGCAGAAATGATGAGGATGATGATGCAGCAGCAGCCGTTCTTCTCTGCGTGAGTAGCTTAATGTTGTTCATGTGTAATTTACGTTGAGTAGGCTAACCACGTTATTACATTAATGCAGGTAAGGTGAACTAGCAAACATCATCATAGCTACATGCGGCTGTCTTCTTGTTTGATGGCAGATACTCCCTTCACCCTGGCCAAAAAGGCTAAAATGACCAAAGAAAAAGTGGGAAACAGTTAAACATGAGAGGTTTTTGGACAAAGTTTGTGTTTTTTCCATTGTTTAAGCACTGCTTCCAGCCAAGAGTGATACCATATATGCCACATAGCTGCAGAAAAGGCTAACATTGTTATATTTTTACAAAAAACAGCTGAACATGAGAGGTTTTTGGACAAAGTTTGTGTTCTCCATTCTTTAAGCACCGGTTCGAGCACCGTTTAAGCACCGGCACCGTTTCAAAAGTACCGATTTGGCACCGGTATCGGATAAAACCTAAACGATACCCATCCCTATTTATTACATATTACTTAAAAAAAAAACAAAAAACGGCTTGTATATTTGTACATTATATATATATATATATATATATATATATGTATATATATATACGTCTTTTTCCCTATGTTAATACTGTCCATATGTATATAGCGCTGCAGAACTGTACCCCCCAAGATGTTTACACTGAGTAGGAGATGCTCTGTATCTCACTGTACAACTGTATAGTGACAATAAAGGCATTCTATTCTATTCTATTCTATTCTATTCTATTATTAGCCCATGTTTTAAATGTCGAGTCAGTCTTACTAAGCAAAAACTTGTATGTGACCCACCTAGGGGGTCCAGCCCCCTGTTTTAATTGATACTTTTTAAGTAATCCATTCCATGTCTTCATCAAGCTTATTATCCAAGGGTTACCTGGGTCTCTCAAACAACTTGACATTGAGGGGTCTCCTATCAGTGCCCTAACAGGAAGGTTACCGCCCATATAAATCTGGAGAAGATTTGATTCCTTCCTGCAAAGTATTGATCCGGGTTTTCTATAGGAACACACTGGAACAAGTGTAACATCTTTGGGAGTGTATTCATTTTTATGCTATCCACTCTAGAAGAGATGTTTAGATAAGAAATTAATGTCCATCTACTAATATCTACAATAATATCTTTTTAAAGTGGAGAGTAGTTAATTTCTTCCAAACTAATTAGATCCATTGATAAATTAATGCCCAAATATTTAATAGTTTTTTTGTCCAAACCTATTTTGTATTTGCTACGCACATTTTGGGGGGGACTGTAATGACTATTGAGAACTTTGGAAATTTGGTCTATATCCCAAGCAGGACCCGTAATTCCTTGGAACTGACATAAGCTCCGTAAATGATTTGGTAGAGTTTGATAAGTAAACCAAAACATCATCTGCAAACAACGGCAATTTCTGCTCACTTCCAGCTATATTAATCCCTTTTATTGTGTCAATCTGCCTAATCCATTGAGCCAACGGCTCTATAAAAATAGCGAATAAAAGTGGATTCAATGGGCATCCCTATTTTGTTGACCTTTCAAGCTTGAAAACATCTGAAAGTTCACAACTGATCTTCAATTTTGCGGTTGATCTGGTGTATAAAGCCCACAATATTGTAATAATCGACCCACTAAACCCAAATTTAAGCATTACTCTGAATAGAAATTCCCATCTCACGGAGTAAAAAGCTTTTCCAGCATCTAGACTCAGTAATATTGCCGGTATTTTATTTAAATTAATGTGTCAAGTAATTTGCAAAGTTCTCCTAATAATATCGTGGGTTTGGTGCAACCTAACAAAACCAGTTTGATTTAAATGTATTATTTTTGGCATGATTTCTTTAAGTCTTTGTGCTATGTTTGATGTAAATAACTGATGTAAATAATCTACATTTAATACACTTACTGGTCTATATTGGGGCTCTCTAATTTGTCTTTACCATCTTTAGGTATACTAGAAATTATAACTTGTTTCCATGAGAGGGAAGCTTCTCCCTTGTAAGGACCCAATTAAATGTTTTAAGTAACATCAGTGTCAGAGCGTCTCTCACTTTCTTATATCACTCTGCAGTAAAGCCATCTGTACCTGGAGCCTTATTTGCCTTGAGTTTACCAATCACCAAGTGAAGTTCTTCCCTTGTAATTTGCTTCACTAAAGATTTATTTTTTTCTTCTGTAGGTTTTGGGATGTCTAACATGTCAAACAAACTCTTCATTTTTCCATTATTATTCGTGAGTGGTTTGAATATAGTTTTTCGTAATATTTCTTAAAGTAGTGCTTAATTTCCTCTATATACTGCATTTCCATTTTGGTTTCCGGGTCTCTTATCCTGTACACTGTTCTATCTGCTTGTTGCTTCCTTATATGCCAATTGTTTCATATATTTAGTTTCCCGCTCATAATATCTTTGTTTGGTCAACATTAGTTTCGTTTGGACGTCTTGAGCGTATATCTCATCAATTTGATTTCAATTTTTTGCAATTTTTAATTTTGTCTTAGTATCCATAGTATTTTTGTATGTAGCCTCTAAGTGTAATAGTTCCGACTGCAGCATCGGAAGTTTTGCAACTTTGGATTTTTTGCTAGAAGGTGTGGGGGGGCCACAGCCCCGTCCTCCAGGGCATGAAGCAGGTATGGAGGAGATCAAAACTCCAGACATCCAGAGGCCCCCAGAACACAAGAGACCAAGGAAGACCAACAGAGGGGCAGCCGCGCCACTGTCCCAGAAAGAGCTGAGGAGAGTCCCAGATGAGGGCTCACTCAGCAGCCGCGGAGCAGAAGCCAGGGGGAGTTGCAGTGACGCGCCCGTGAGCTCCGCCGGCAGCCAGCTGTGCCTGAGTGACCGAGCCCCAGGCCGAGAGGCCGGGGGCACCCCACCTCCGAAGTGGCCGGAGCGAGCCCCAGGCTCCAGGCCCCGATAAGCGGCCGCCAAGGAGTGAGATGGTGTGTACCTGGACGCCCATCCCCAGACACAAAGAACCACCAACGCACCGATGTCTGAGGGAGTCTGCCACTGGCAGGGGAAGTGGTGGTAGGGGGAGATAGGCCTCCAAACCTTGGAGGGCCTGAGATGTCCCCAGAGAGGTGGCGTCTGATACCCAACCTGACATATAGACACAGACATACAGGCACACACAGATACAAACATCCATTCCCACCCTCATGCTCTCATATGCACTCACTCCACACTCAACCAACGTGGAGACAGACATAAAGAGACGCTGTACACACGATCACACTCCCCAAGCGTACTCTACGAACCGGGTCTAGGTACCCTTGCCCCTGGAGGGGGGAACTGCACCCAGACCCAGGTGGTGTTACCCTTTTCCCTGCGGTGGGGAGAGGCAGACCGCCCCGACTCCGCAGCAGCAGGGAGGCCCCACACTCCAGACCGCAGTCGGACGGCCAACTCCTCTTCCTAGCCCCCCCGCTCCAGCAGGCCGCAGAGAACGGGGGTGAGAGAAGACTCCAAACCTCCCTCCACCCGCTCATTGTAGTGTTGATGCATGTGTTCTAAGGTGCATTTAAAACCCAGGAGGGCATGGAGCTACCTGCCAGAGAGCAGCAGGTAAGCGCATGGTCCCTCTTGCTAGCCCTCAATGTCTACGTGTATTTAAAATTGAGAGGTGGGCAACGACGCCAGGGGTGGGGTGTACACCCTGATGGTAATTTGGATTCCATGTATCGTGCCCAGATCATTACATGAAGGAACCTTTTAAAAAAACAAGCGCGTCCATGCTCAGAGATGTACACACGGGTGCTCACACACACAAACTACACCCTTTTTGGCTCCTACCTCAAAGCACACTGTGTTCTGTTGATCTTATGTGCTGCACAATAATGTTTAACATTTAGTATTTACTGTCATATTCCCATATATCATTGTGATGTTGTTTATTCTATTACTCGGGCATCTTTCTTTGCCTTTAGACAATAATTCTGATGGCAAAAGAGCCAAACGGGACAGGCAAAAAAAAACAAAAAAAAACAAAAAACAAAACTTTGGATTTTTTAATACTAGAGCGGTGATGAGAGGAAGATATCCCCACAATATCAGTGGGGATATCTTATCTCTATCACTGAATTCCAGGTACTCGGTAATGTCTTTTGTTAACTGTTCACATGTCTGTTTATTCAATATACTAGAATTTAATTTCCTGTTAGTAATTCTTCTCCTTTGAGAAAGTTTTAAAGCTAAATACAGAAAGTACTTAAAAAAAAATCTAAACATGTACAGGACGTCAGGACCTTTAGACTAAGCAGGTCCAAACTTGTAAACCCACATAGTAGAAAGGTTATTCTCTTCTTTCTTCTCAGCTCAATGGTCATTTTTACCTGTACATTTGACACTTGATAAATTTTTTATTTTCATTTCTAAACTTTCAAGTGTAAGACAATTGGTAGTTGGTTGGTGTTGAAAACATCCCCTTTCCTTGTGTTTTTGTTAGAATGTTTTTCTGCAGTTCCAACAGGGACAGTATTTTCTTATCTGTTAGGAGAAGCTGATGTGTCGGTGGCTTAAATTGCTAATTATTCTACTGAAGTTGCATATAGAAGAGCACAGATTCAGTTGTAGACAGATACAGGTCATTACTTTGGAGTATGTTTGAAATAAAGTCAAGTGTGCACAGACATGCACTGTATTCGAAGTTCAGTCAGTTTTTACTCATGTGATCTGGATCCTCAGTACAGCTGTAAGATGTCTATACGACTTGTGAGACCAACTTAACACTTAATACTTCTCATATTTAATGTCATCAGTGGCTTCTGCCAAGAATTTCCTTGTAATAAGTGCCCACAACAATTTTGAAGTACAGATCTATTTAGGATGTATAATTAGCCTATCTGGGATTAATCAGTTGATGAGTTATTCTTAAGTAACATTTCAGAGAGCAGAGAAGACATTTTCTTAGCATTTACACAACACCCACAGTAATTTAATTATACTGTCCTTCCTTCTCTATCACAAGAAATCCTCATATTTAACATCCATTAGTGTCAATATTAATTCAACATTAACATAATTTAGAACACAAAACTTGCTTATTGCAAACTCAATAAAACTGCAGCATAAGTTTGCTTTCTTGCATTATTTGTGCTTGGAGGAGCAAAGCAAAAGAACCAACAGACAGGCATGTAATGCACCTACAGCACTTTTCTAGTCTTAATGAACACTCAAAGCACTACTAGGTACAAGTCCCACTTTATCCAGACATTCTTGCAACACTTTATCTCCGTCACTTCAAGGAAAATTTTTTAGAATAGCCAGTTAACCTGACATGTATGCTGGAGAGATTCAAACATGCAACCTAAACCCAGAAAGGTCCCAGACAGAATTTAAACCACAGACCTCGTTGCTGTGAGGCAGCTTTTCTAATCAGTCCACAAACACTGAGTGCTTTACCACAGAGCACCACCATGTCATCCTGTTTCAGATCTCGTGTCTGTGTCAAGACACTCTCAAGGCACCATGTGACTTTTGCATGAACTCTGCTCCTCATGTGCGCTGCATGTGATCACTCCTACTCTGTTTTACTATTCCACTGTTTGGAGATTTCCCCATGATCTTTCAAAGATCAGCAGTGGTGCAAACACCAACAATATGAGTGAAAGTGTTAAGGGACCTCTGGAGGTCTGTTAACATTGTCTCATAAAAGAATAAAATGCACACAGACATGGCATGTAGAGTTTAAAGACCCCCTAAACACACCATTGTGGTGACAGCTTAAAATTTTAGAATATTTTCATTTTGTTTGTTTTTGAATCAGGTTTGGACAAAGACATTTTTCTGCAGCCAAAACAGGTCGAATTATCACGAGCAGTATGGAAGGGTTAAAGTGTCTTCCACTTTTGTTTTCCCCCTGTAAAAGCGTCATTGTTCTGACATGTTTTTATTGTGCAACAGCTTTAACTTTTAGTTTTTTTGGCTTCGTTTTGGACCAAAAACTATGAACTTCTAATGTCATCATAACAGCAAGATTTCAGAATATTGGAGCACATAAATAAGTAAGTCGTACTTTTGTAACTGGTTGAAGTAAAAATTGTCAAAGCACAAAAAGAGAAATATTCAAAAAAAGGCATAAATACTTTAAGAGAACAGTGAAGAACAGGAATTGAGTAGATGTTAAGTCATAGAAGCAGACCAGACATTTCTAAATAGAGCAAAAACTGCCTCGAACATTTTGATGGAAATGTGAATCATTCTCTTTAAACTCACACAAGATGTCAGACGAGCTGCTTAAAGGTTGCCTCCTTCTCGGGTCCAGCTGTGAGTCAGTCAGCGTGATGTATGGAGTGGCAGATTTCTTTTGTTTCTGCTGGAATTAATCTGAACAAAGCTGGTGTTAACAAGAAGAACAACTATTACCATCACATGGAGCTTCACATGGAGAGGATCATCTGACAGCAAGTCCAGGAAAGTGAAGTGAAACTTTACAAAGAAAGAAAACACAGTGAAGAGCTTAGGGAGAAATTGTGAAAGAGGAAAATCAGGAACTGATCAGTTTGAAATGTTTGAGGTTTTACAGAAATCTGCATTTCTGTACTGTTATTGTTTGTACTGAACACATCCTCCAGAAATGTTCTATTTAAATTGTGGTGTGACAGGATACATGATGTTTGCCATTTGACAAAAAAATTTGCCATGTTTTTTTTATTCTTTATGTTTTGGTGTCTGACTGTGATATTTTTACCTGCAGTTCGTCTCTGTGACCACACAAAGAAAATAAACACAGTTTTTCCCTGCTGACGTCAGTATTTCTATCAGTTTAATATCTGCGTTTACGTACTGCAACATTACCCCACTGAAGAACACTAGTGTTGAAACACTGCAGTAAATGTGTCATAAAGACAGTATATTGTATTTGAGTTGTAGTTACTGACAATGACCAGTGGAGGGCAGTGAATGGTCCATTTCAACCTCATAAATATGAGGCTGTTGGTATCAGTGTTGTTGATGAGCCATCAGTACAATTATAACACAATATTAATATAAAATAATTTGATAATTTAAACACCCATGAAAGAATGAGTAAAGCAACATCATGTAGTTTGTTCATTTATTCATTTGTTTAGTTTTAATAACACAAAGAAAGCTCCCTGACAAAATGGGAACATGTAAACAAAGTTCCTTCAGAGATGGTGGAAATGATCATGTAATGTTGTCTTCACAAGTAAGCGAACAAGAAGAGATTAAAAACATCTAATCAGTGAAAGAAAATCCATAAATCAGTAAATAAAAAAACGAAAACATGTAAAACATGAACAGCTCGAAGTGTTATGCAAACACAGACCGAAAGAGTTCGACTTACAGGTTTGTATGTGATATTTACTCAAAATAAGTCTAAGGTTAACGGTGCATGAATATATTTAGCATTAGGGTTCTCCTTCAAAATTAAATGAGATATTAGTTTTGTTGGAGCTTCATAAAACAAAAAAGTTTCACTGTAATGAAACATTTAAGACTTGGTTTTTTATTTGGACACTGAACAGGCTCATGATAACACAAAACTAAAGTCCAGAGAAACAAAATAATGTGAAAATGTTTTTTAACAGTTTGTTAATTCATCATTTAAGGCACTGCAGCTCAGTGATTCCTCCTTGATATCACAGTTGGTCACCTCTGTTTCAGAGAAATACAACATACTGATATTTACTGTGAAGCTTTGAGTGGAAAAAGACAGAACAACAACATGTAGGTCCTGGAATAATCGTAGCTTCCATCTTTAAAGGACTGAAGGGGAAGATGTTTACAAGGAAAGGAAAGAGCAGTTTATTAATCTTTTATCGGTGGAGTACCCTCCAGGTCATTGTGAAAATTAAATCCTGTTGAATTGTACTGTATTTCTTTTACTTGACAGCCAGTTATTAACTATACACAGACTTTGATCTAACTGTTGTGCTACATTAAAATATATTGCACTAAATTATAATGAATGTGGAATTTTATGATATTCTGGACTTTTCTTGCTGTATTTTCTCTTGCTGGATGTTTAATTTGAATTGAATACCCCTACCTCATCCTAAACTGTACACAAATTCACTGAGGAAGTAGGAAACAAGACTGTAAATCCAGGATAAAGAGGTTCAGTGAATGTGGTGTTGAAGGTGTGGAGGTGGATCAGAGTGTCAGAGGAGACTCTGTAGAAGGACAGAGTGCCAGCAGGACAGTCCACATACACTGCTACTCTGTTAGAGACAGAGGAGGACGAGGAGGAGGAGATGGATGTTTTTTTATTATTGTGCCAGACAAAATAACAACCATCATCTGAACAGCTCAGACTCCAGGACTGATCATTCTCTCCAAACACACAGTGTTCTCTGTCTCCTCTCCTGTTGATTGCTCTGTAACTTACTGATATGTTAACTCCTCCTCTACACTCAACCTCCCAGTAACAACGACCAGTCAGACCATCTCTGCACAGTAGCTGAGGCCAATAATCAAATCTGTCAGGATGATCAGGATATGGCTGACCTTCCACCACACGTGTCACCTTCCTGTTGTCTTCAGACAGTTTGAGGTTTGTGTGCACTGTGTTTGTGTCGATTTCAAGTTGACAGGAATCTGACGGCGAGAACAAATACATCCAGCTGCAGTTATTGATCTGTCATGTGTTCATTGACACTTTGATGATGACTCCTGACATTAGAGATGTCATGTGAGAGTTTGAACATGGTTGAATGTGTGCCGCTTTGTTTTCATGAATCACATTAAAAACACACTTACACTTCCTCAGACCCGGTCTCAACCATCGGACTCCAGCAGGCTCCACCCTGAAAGGAGGAGGGGGTTCAGACCAGCACAGTCTCTTTCAGCATGCACACATGGACATTACATTGCTCTCATACACATATTGTTAAGTTTTTATTTTAAAATTTTAAAGTGCATTATTTAGTTCATTTAAATCAAACTGAGGTTCATTTTCTCCTTTGGAACAGTCAAACATTTTGACACATTTAAAGAAAATGTGTCTAAAGTCCCTTCCTGTGGTTGTCATGTAAGTATCTTCAATCAGACCGTTATGTTTTTTTTTTTTGCTTTTATTACTTTTAAAAAATATATATAACCTAGTCAAATAAGTTTAGATATTGCATAAGTAATCATAAGTAATCATTTCAACCTGACATTTTGGTATATTTTATTACTGATTAAATGAATCAAGAGGCCTCTCCCTACCTGAGAATTTCCAGTCTTAGCTGCTCTAATAGTTTTACTCCTGCCTCTTCTGGATGATTGTAAGTCAAGTCAAGCTCTCTCAGATGGGAGTGGTTGGCCTTCACAGCTGATACCAGAGAGGTACAACCATATTTTGTGATCAGGCATCCTGTCAGCCTGAAAAAACAACATGTGACAGATACTGTTAGAAAACAGCATGGCAGCTAAATACAAAGTGTATTCTTTATATGGCACTGTTAGGAGAAACAAAGTCGCTTTGATCTAAAATCTAACGCCACCAAGAGCCAGATCATTTGATGGTCACGAAAATGATCAATCTAAGGAGAACTGAATTCCAAGAAAACCCCAAAAATCTACTAAAAAAAGCAACATGCTAGTCCATTTTGTTGAAATTTCATTGCAGTAACTCAAAATGGTACTCTGTAGTGTGCGTTTGAGAGCATGTCTGACAATATCAGGTTTTAGATATTTGTTCAGGGGGATCTCCTCCCAGATCTGGACAAGGGTGTCACTGAGCTCCTGGTCAGTTTGAGGTGTAACCTAGTGACGTCGGAGGACCAAAACATAATTTCCCAGAGGTGGTTTATTGGATTTAGACCATACACCAAGAGAACCTAGTGTAGTGTCTGACAGTGGGTCCAAGTGGGTTCATTCTGATACCCAGTGCAAGTCATGGTGTCTTGCTTGTAGAGGTCCTTGGATCCCTCAGTGAGATATCACTGACACACCACCAAAATGATCATGCTGAATGATGTTACATGCATAATGTTCTCTGTCATTTCTACAGACCCCTTTCATGTATTTTACACTTGCATAGGGAGAACTTGCCCAATCTACAAATACCAATCGGGCTTCTCATGCACACTTTGTAGGTTCCAATTTGTTAAGCTCATTTATAGCAAAGCAGCTGAAATTGATTAACAACCCCCTCTGCTACTTAACTGACCTGGATTCTGCTGTACTCGAGCAGTGAGTTGCTATGAGCCAGAGAACTGATCAGTATTAACTAGTTCATTTAGTAGGTCTGAAAGCAAATGGTACTTAGATAAAAGAGGTCAGTTTGATTTGGTGAGAAGGCAGTTTCCAGAATATTTAGGACACTTCTCAGTGTGCAAGGGACAAGCTACAAACCAGAACAGCTCTTCAGTCTCTCTTCCTATCCTCAAGAAGTACTGACTGAACTCAGGGGAATTGAATCCAGAGAACAATCCAACAGGAGTTGGTAAGAGTGGGTTCGGCTGGCTTAGAGTTGGTTCCAGTTGATTCAGAGTAGTCTAAACAGTTTAAGTATGGAGCTAATCTGTAGATAGGAGAAAAGTGTCTGCCAGAGGACTCCAGGAAACATGCCTGCCACTGAAAAACATTGGTTGATACCACTCATATTCACACTCACACAGGCAGGGTAGAGAAAAGTTAGAGCAATAAGGAAGAGAGAGAAAGAGAGGAGGGGGCTGTACCTGGAGGACAGGGTAACCATGAGAAGTTGTACATTTTAAAATCGCTGACCTGAGTGTTTCCAGTTTACAGTGTGGATTATCCAGTCCAGAAGACAATATGGTCATTCCAGAGTCCTTAAGGTCATTGTCACTCAGGTCCAGCTCTCTCAGAATAGAGTATGAAGCGCTGAGAACTGAGGACAGAATTTCACAGCTTCTCTTTGAGAGGTTACAGTTGCTCAATCTGATTGGAGAGTAATGAAAAAGAAAACAAACATAAACCGTCTTACCTGAATTCTTGAAAATACATAATCTATGGACATTATCATCCCTCTTGCATGCACATGTAAAAAAACAAAATATGTGAATCTAAATATGCCATTGTAAAATCGAAATTATTATTTATGGAAGGGAAATTCAAACATTTGGCTGATAGGCACATAGATCTGACAAATATGATCTGACCTGAGTGTTTCCAGTTTACAGTATGGAATTTCCAATCCAGCCAACAGCAGCTTCAATCCTGAATCCTGCAGTTTATTGTTACCCATGTCTAGAGATCTCAGTCCACAGTCTTCTAATTTTAGAGAAGAGGATAGAGCTTCACAGCTTCTATGTGACAGATTGCAGCTACTGAGCCTGAAGAGACAACAATAATAAAATAGACCAAGTCATTGCAGTTCAATTCAGCTTTATTTATATAACAGCAAATCACAACAGCAATTGCTACTTTTATATTATAAGGCGAAGACCCTACAATAACACGGATAAAACAGAGAAAACCCCAACAATCATATGACTGTCTGATGCTTTCTCGTTAAAATGAGCATTTTAACGAGAGTGGTAAGGAAAAACTTCCTCTTTTCTATGTTTTTTTTTTAAAAGGAAAAAATCCCTTTTAACAGGAAGAAACCTCAGGGAGAACCAGCTAGAGATTGATAATAACAAATTATTAAATGCAGAGTGGTGTATAAACACATGGTACGTGAAAAGGGTTGAAAGAAGGAGAAACACTCAGTGCATCATGGGAATCCCCTGCCAGCCTAGACCTATTGCAGTGTAACTAAGGGAGGACTCAGGGTCACGTGATCCAGCCCTAATTATATCCTTTGTCAAAAAGGAAAGTCTTAAACCTAATCTTAGAAGTAGAGATAGTGAACTATTTCTACTTCCAAACTGTTAGCTGGTTCCACAGAAGAGGGGCCTGAAATCTAAAGGCTCTGCCTCCCATTTTACTTTTAAACACTTTTTACACAAGTAAGCCTGCAGTCTGAGAGCAAAGAGCTCTAATGGGGTGATATGGTACTATTAAGAGATGGGCCTTAATTATACAAGACCTTGTATGTGATTATAAAGATTTTAAATTTGATTCTGGATTCACCAGAGAGCCAATGAAGAGACTCCAATATCGGAGAAACATGCTCTCTCTTTCTAGTCCCTGTTAGTACCCCTACTGCATTTTGGATCAACTGAAGGCTTTTCAGGGAATTTATAAGCAAACCTGATAATAACAAATACAATTTTGTGTTCTGTTAAAGACAGGCATGTGTTTAAAAATAATTGATGATTTCATGATAACTTACAGAGCGTTTTTGGAGGCTTTGACCACAGGCAGCAGCTGCAGAAGAGCCTCCTCTGAATCAGAGTATTTCTTCAGGTCAAACACATCCAGATCTTTTTCTGATGACAGTAAGATAAAGACCAGAGCTGACCATTGAGCAGGAGACAGTTTATCTGTAGAGAGACTTCCTGAACTCAGAGACTGTTGAATCTCCTCCACTAGAGAATGGTCATTCAGTTCATTAAGACAGTGGAACAGGTTGATGCTTTTCTCTGTAGATAGATTCTCATTGAGTTTTTTCTTGATATATGTTTTCTGGTTGAACTGTGAACTACTTCTAAGCCGTGTAAGCAGGGATGCTAGTAGAGTCTGATTGGTCTGTGAACTTCTTTCGGTCGTTGTCAGCAGGCCTCGTAGGAGGGTCTGATTGGTCGGCATTGAAAGACCCACAAGGAATCGGAGGAACAAGTCCAGGTGTCCATTTGGACTCTCTAAGGCCTTATCCACAGCACTCTGGTAGAAATGTGTTTTATCAGACCTACTGGAGATTGTTTGTGCTTCTTCCAGCAAATTGACATCAGAGTTGATGAAGGTCAGACTGACATGAAGAGCAGCCAGAAACTCCTGAACACTCAGATGGACAAAGCAGAACACCTTGTCCTGGTACAGTCCTCTCTCCTCTTTAAAGATCTGTGTGAACACTCCTGAGTACACTGAGGCTACTCTGATATCGATGCCACACTCTGTCAGGTCTGATTCATAGAAGATCAGGTTTCCTTTCTGCAGCTGATGAAAAGCCAGTTTTCCCAGAGACTCAACCATCTTCCTGCTCTCTGGACTCCAGTGTGGATCTGTCTCAGCTCCTTCATCATACTTGACCTTCTTCACTTTGGCCTGAACCACCAGGAAGTGGATGTACATCTCAGTCAGGGTGTTGGGTAGCTTTCTCACCTCTGTGGTTCTCAACATTTCCTCCAGTACTGTAGCAGTGATCCAGCAGAAGACTGGGATGTGGCACATGATGTGGAGGCTTCGTGATGTCTTGATGTGAGAGATGATCCTGCTGGCCTGCTTCTCATCTCTGAATCTCTTCCTGAAGTACTCCTCCTTCTGTGGGTCAGTGAACCCTCTGATCTCCGTCACCATGTCAACACACTGAGGAGGGATCTGATTGGCTGCTGCAGGTCGTGTTGTTATCCAGAGATGAGCAGAGGGAAGCAGGTTCCCTCTGATGAGATTTGTGAGCAGGACATCCACTGATGTGGACACTGCAACATCAGTCAGAATCATATTGTTGTTGAAATCCAGAGGAAGTCGACACTCATCCAGACCATCAAGAATGAACATAACCTGGAAGTCTTCAAATCTGCAGATTCCTGAGTCTTTAGTTGTGGTTATAAAGTGATGAACAAGTTCCACCAAGCTGAATTTTTTATCTTTCAACACATTCAGCTCTCTGAAAGTGAATGGAAATATAAACTGGATGTCCTGGTTCGCTTTGTCTTCAGTCCAGTCCAGAATGATTTTCTGAGTTAAAATTGTTTTCCCAATGCCAGCCACTCCCTTTGTCAGCACTATTCTGTTTGTTTGATCTCTTCCACTTGAGGCATTAAAGAATTCTCCATGTTTGATTGTTCTTTCTGGTCTGTCTGGTTTCCTGGATGCTGTTTCAATCTGTCTAACCTCATGTTCATCATTGACCTCTGCGGTCCCTCCCTCTGTGATGTAGAGCTCTGTGTAGATCTGATTTAGACGGGTTGGGTTTCCTGCTTTAGCGATCCCCTCAAATACACACTGGAACTTCTTCTTCAGCAAAGTTTTAAGATCATGTGTACAAATTGGAGCAGACATTTCTGAAAACACATAAGAAATAACTTAAGTTATTGTACAGCAAAGAGGAAGTGATGAATATACTAGCCATCAAACACCTGGGTAGTAGACAGATGTGTCATTACTGAACTTATGCACAAGCTTCATTTGTGTCTTCAGCTTCCAGAATCCAACCTGCAACCTTTCACTTACTAAGTAAATGTATAAAACACTACACTAGGGAATTATTCTCTTGAACTATTAGAAAATTTCTAATTTTTCCAGCAGATAAGATCTTTAGAGAAATACTCTTACTGCTCTGCAGTTTGTCAGCCAGCTCTTCCTGCTTCATTGTCCTCAGGAAGTGTAGTGCGATCTTTAGGAAGGGTTCTCTGCTTCTCTGCTGTTCATTCACTCCAAACACGTTCTCATCCTTTTTCTGACGCTCAAATGGTTCCATGTAGTCTGGAACCAGAACTCTTTGGATCGTCTTCAGCTCATTCTTCACAAAAGTGATAATGTTTTCCTCCAGTAGCTGGAACAGAATACTCTATGATTCACCTGATCATACTGAAATCCCGGAGCCAAAAATTGGATCAATGTTAGACACACTGTCCTTACACTAGTCTAAAAGGTGCAGCATAGAGATCACTGTGAACAAAATAGAAAATAGCAAAAGTAGTTTTTGCACATGTACTGACCATAAATATTGAGTTAAGTTTTATGTGGTGATGCTGCTGGCCAGACTGATCAGTGGAAACCTTTGAGCTCTCCTTGTTCACCCTGTGGAGAAATCATGAAGACTTGGCTCATGTTATGGCTCTCCACAAAAAAAACCAGGAATAAATTAAAACTACAAGAAGCGATGAAACTGACTGTGCCCATTAGATTGTGTATAAGAAAACCAACTACATCTTATTTTGCTGTGTATTGTCTGGATCCAAAATTTTAAATTTCATATGTGATTTTATCAGTTAATATTGATTTCCCGGTGCCTGGAAGTAACATTAAGCATTAGCTGATATTGGCTTGTAGATGTCTCTGGAAACAGAATACCATCTTATATGTTAAATTTGGGATAGACTGGACAAAGTACATTTAAAATATGACAGTTTAATCTCCCCTGGCAAATGATCAAAGTTTGACAATCCGTTGTGGACGGATTCTTTGAAAACTCAAAAGCTTTACAATTTAGCATCACCAAAGCCTTTAGATTAGGCTTGTTTATTCATTCCAATTTCGAGGAGAAGTTTGATAAATACAAGACCAGAAAATGGCAAAAATTGAACCAAAACTTGCATCTTAGATTGAAAATGACTGACTTCCTGTTATGTTTAGAATAGCTGTGAATAGATTAACTAATTAAAATTAACTAATTAATCTCACAATTTTCTGTAATTAATTGCGATTAATCACAATTACTTGATCAATAGCCTGGCTGCAATTACACTTTTTCAACTTTATATTTAAGCTTGTAACTGACATTTATGCAATATAAAGAAGTAAATGGAGAATAAACACAAAGAATGTATGCTGCAATTCAAAGAGAATTTAAACAGTTTTCTTCTGTCTTTTAGCACAGTTTCTCTCCTGTGAAATACAACTTTTTAAAAAACCTATATAGTAATAGTATACACTAATATATAATATATATTATATATATTATATATATATATATAATATATATAATATATATTAGTGCTCTCAAACAATCACAGTTTTTAATCAGATTTATCACAGGGTTACTGTGGATTAATTTTGATTAATCACAATTAAATCTCATTCATTTTTAATCTATATTAATTGCATTTCATTTTCCATGAGCAAAAAAAGCACCATCCCCAGCTAAGGTATGCTTCGCGTCAATGGGATATTTTAAGCTGGAAGTGCTTCGGTGAAAAGATAATTCCTTCCAGCACTATGTGCATAATACTTTATGTTGGTCGACTCTTCCGTCTGGTTATTTTTTTAATACTCAAATTTCCCATCGAGAGGGCCAGTGTGTGTTTATCATCTTCCATATTGAGTTGATTGGTTCAGCTGCCCGTCACTACCAGATCAACTGCCCATTTGCACATGTACAACGGTAACTCTACGCGGGCAAACTGTCTGAAATGCGTTGACAGAAAAATTACAGGGATTTTAAGGCATTCTACACTCCACATGCGTTAATAGCATTAAATTTTTTTATCGCGTTAATCGTGATGACAGCTTAATCTGCGTTAATGCGTTAATTTTGACTGCACTAGTTTAGAGTATTGATCAAAAAGGGTTTTTTTTTCTTGAGCTATTACATCAGGCTATCAAATTTCATATATGCAGATGAAACAGTTTCGTAGATGCCTCATTGAGATTCTGTAGGTGGTGCTGTAAACCCAATTTAGCATCTCCACCATTAGGACCAATTATCACAAAAGCTTCATCATGACAGAGGTTTTAAGTTATGATTTTTTAAAGCTTTCTTAACTTCTTAACAAAAACTTCCTGTTTCATTAGGGAGTCATTATGCCACCAGAGCAATGAAAAGTTTTAACTTTCATCATTAATTTATTTAGACCACTATTGGGGTGGTTGTGATCAACTTGTGACAACCTCCCCTAAATATTCCTAGCACTCTAACTATCGATCAGTATTGGCCAGTGTTGGGGAGTAACGGAATACATGCACCGCCGCTACGTATTTAAAATACAAAATATGAGTAATTGTATTCTGTTACAGTTACCGTTACTTTGTTGAAATAAATGGATTACACGGCGGTCTTTTCCTGTTTCATATATTAGGCTATGCTCTCTCTATTTTTGGTAATTCCACCCTGGTGGAAACCTAAACAAAATGCGCATTAAGAGGCTCTAATGCCTGTGTCCCTATTTCGTGGCCCATGTTACCTCTACTTGCAGCCTGCATAGTGACGTGAAGAAATACTAAAAATACTACTAATAAACGGAGCACATGCAGTGTGACCTTTGCAATGTCAGTGCTTGGGCCTTGATGACACATAAGTATCCTGTTTATCTTGCTATCATGTCAAAATGTGAGGCTGCTTTGGGGCTTGATGTCTATTTCTTCTCTAGTTCTTGTGTTGACACTTTTAGAAGATGACCCAGGTAAGAAAATACACACTTTATGTATTTAAAAAAATGTGATAAGGACAGCTCACATTAAATCTGCCCACACAGAGACTTGAGCCAAAGGTCCATGAAGTGATGTGTGGAAATGAGCACTGAGTCATATCATTGTGGTAGTAAAGGTTTAGTTGTCCTGATGATGCCATTGAGAACCACCAACAGAGTCTAGAGCTGTTTGAAGACTTCATCTCAGTTTGGTTTATTGACAAATACCTCATACATCATAAAGCTTTCACATGCTTCCCATGCCATGTTTCTGGAAAAAAAAACCCTCACTCAAGACTTCATACTACATTTGATTATAGATACGTGAAAAGCTGATCTGGCATTAACCCTTTTTTTGAAAGTTTACTGAAAAAAATAAACATATATACAGATATAGATTACCTTTCCACAGCAGAGCATTGTCCTTTAAAATCAGCACCAATACTCTTTGACCAGTCACTCTTTAAGGACACACAGCTGGGTTCAGGTCCAGGTTGGTTCCTGTGAATAATGATGAAGAGTGATGTGAGCGCTGAGCTGTGACATGGAAAAAGTCATGGACAGTTAGAGATGGTTATCTCACCTCTGAGCTTTGGTCTGGCTCTCATGTTCCCCACACAGAGTGGTTTTAGAGGGAGGGACTCCCTCCTCTCTGTCCTCACACTGATCCATGCTGCTGAATTCACATCCACATCAGCTCACACACACTTTCTACCTTCACCTGCAGAGGAAACACTAATCATTCATGTGCACATCAACTGAAATTCTCCCTCTGCATTGTATGTTGTCCAAACACTGAGATGAACCAGAAAACCAGCAGTGTCAGCTGAATGCAGTCAGACAGCAGTGTGAGGCAGAGGAAGCTGCCATCAGCTGCTCTACTTCTACTATCAGTCCACTAGATGGCGCCATGAAGCACACGCGATGCTTTCACTGACACACAGATTCACTGTGACTGGAAGTTTTATTCAATTAATGTTCAGTTAAAAACAGAAACAAACAAACACATGACCTCAGATCTCTGCCTCAGATTCTCTTCTTAATAAGAAAAATGACTTTTCACTCACTAAAACTCAACTAACAAAAGAAAAGCAACCTGTTGTTTTAGTTTGTTTTGTGAACCTTTAATTTTTGTTTCCAGAGATATTTCATCAAAAGGAAACATACACCGAACATAGCTTGATGATGCACATTAACTATAGAGGGAAATAATCCTCATAGAGGTCACAAATTTGTATCATATGATTTACAAGCCTGAACTATTCAAAAATTCATACACAGATTTTTTTGTGATTTTAACACAACATGTCCATGCACACTGCAATTTCAACATTAGATACTGAAGGCTACATTAAGAACTGGACTCAGTACTGCTAATACACACACACACACACACACACACACACACACACACACACACACACACACACACACATTATTTTTAAGGTTAACCTATCTGATATCTGATAATTTTGATAATATCTGATTATTTTCACTTTCAAAAAGATTCTCAAACCTATAATGTTAGCAAGGAAAACATTACAGGCTTCCGTTACCTTAACACAGAGCTTCACATGAAGAAAATCATCTGGGACACCAAGTTCAGGAACGTGAAGTGAAACTTTTAAAAGGAAGGAAATGCTTTCTGTAAAGTTCTAAATGAGCAACATCCGAAGCCCACTCACATGCCCTCTGTACTGGAATCAGAATCTGGAGATGAGGGGGATGACCCACTGACGTACTTTACCAACTATCCAGTTATTCAGCCAGTGCGATGGATTCACTCTTAAGGCTGTCCTAGTGTAAATGCCTGTACGATGCCTATAGGACATACCGGACACACTAGGAGAGCTGACAGGGTGGTAGAAGGGCATTTACCCAGCTGCAGGATTGGTACTTGGACCTTTGTGCAAAGAGGAACAGAAGTTACACTCTGAGATCCTTCAAAATGACCTCCAGCAGGCTGTTTATGTTTCTGACCAAACTGTTAAAAACAGAGTCCATGAGGGTAAAACGAGCACGAAAAATGTTATTACATAAGTGCCAATGAATATCTGTACCCATTACATTTTTCTTCAAGCATGTGAGTCTTGACATAAATATAATGTCATACCACTGTCTCTCCACCTCATATCAGTCCATCATCCAGCTTCCTGCCAGGCTCATGCTGACTGATTTTCATCATTTATATACCTGTCAGACAATTTTTCCACTCAATTTCAATGGTTTCTGTGTGTTTGTGTGTTTGTAGCAAAGAAACTTAACAGGCACAAAGGGTAGAGGCAGGGCTAGAATTAAACATGTCTTTATTAAAGTCAAAAACTAAAAATCAACCTTTAACTTTAAGTAATTACACAATGAAACACAATGTACACAGTGAAACACACAGCTCCAAACATAAACTACTTCATATGTCTGTGAAGGTTCTCAGTCATCCAGGTCATCGTAGTCAAAGGAGCTTGCAAAGAAAAGCGTCTGGACTTCTTTAAGTTACTTGAAGACGTTTCACCTCTCATCCGAGAAGCTTCTTCAGTTCTAAGGTCAAATGCAACAACAACAACAACATAGTCATCCCCTATGTAGCCGGTGTATCAGAAAAACTCAGGAGAGTTTTCTCCAAGCATGACATCCCAGTGCATTTCAGACCCAGCAACACGGTCAGACAAAAACTGGTTCACCCGAAAGACAAAACGCCAAAACACAGACTTAACAATGTGGTGTATGCTGTACAGTGCAGCGAGGAATGCTCAGACCTCTACATTGGAGAGACCAAACAGCCACTTCACAAGCGCATGGCACAACACAGAAGAGCCACCTCCACAGGACAAGACTCAGCAGTCCATCTGCATCTTAAGGATAAAGGACAGTCTTTCGAGGATGCCAATGTTCACATTTTGGACAGAGAGGACAGATGGTTTGAAAGAGGAGTGAAAGAAGCCATCTATGGCCACTGTGAGCGACCATCTTTAAACAGAGGTGGTGGTTTACGACACCAACTCTCTGCCATCTATAATCCAGTTTTGAGTTCCCTCCCCAGACGCCTTAACGCCCACTCACATCCTGGGCCATCTGACCTCAGGAATTCGCATGATAAGGTGGGGCCAGGTTTCACAATGAACACACCCGAAACTCTGGCTGATTGGGACCCACACCCAGTTTCACACCTTGGCTCAGGCGATTAGAGGATCATCAGGGGGTCCTTTTGTCCCTCTGTGGGGGGATACTCCCACTAGGTTTAAATCTGGGACTCCCCACCATTTGACCTTAGAACTGAAGAAGCTTCTCGAATGAGAGGTGAAACGTCTTCAAGTAACTTAAAGAACTCCAGACGCTTTTCTTTATAAACTACTTCACTTCTTTACATATTTAGGTAGCTGATAACAATTTAATTTAACTCCCAGAAATGTTTAATATCTACTAATACAGACTTTAGCAGGGTAATATTGTGACTTCAAGGAATCACTGTTAGTATCAGTATCAGTACAATTACAAAAAGTAGAATGAAAAACAGTTCTGTCATCTGCGTTCATTAAACTGACTTCATGTAATTCATCTTCCCACTAACAGAGTGCAAGAAATGATCATCAATAAAGAGTTAAATGAGATGTTAGTTACATCAGACCTTTTCACATTTATCTGATTAATATTAGAAGTTATTGTTTCTTTCATTAGATTATTTTTAAAAGCAGTAATTTTCATAGAATGGCAGAGACATGAGTGATCATGAGTGATGAATATCTTCAATTCAGTTAGAATTGTTGAATGTCCGTTTATTTAGTCATGGAACATCCACACAGGCTGGTTGTCATTATTTGGGAGAAAATAAAACCCAAAATGTCCTCTTATTGTGAAAATCTCCCTTAATTCCTGTCCTGCTTCAATAACAGTAATAATATGTGGAGAAATTGAAAATGAATTTTTTTTAAAAAAGAAATAGCAAACAACAACGACAACAACAACAACAATGAATGAGCTCAGGCTTGTCTAAGATGCAGAGGAGCTGGTTCTTGACTCAGATTCATAAAAAACACTACATAATAATATTCACTGTGAAGGTTTGAGTGAAAAAAGGACAAAACAAAATCTGCTTCATGAAATAATCCCAGCTTCCATCTTAAAAGGACTAAAGACAAAGAAGTTGACAAAGAGTCATTGTTTAAAACTTAATTTATCCATGTGTCTGAAAACATGTTTCTGATTGATATACTACACCAATCAGATGAATATCCAGGTGTGCTAAACTTCACAAAGACTGACTGAGGAACCAGGAGACCAGAGTGTAAATCCAGGATAAAGAGGTTCAGTGAATGTGGTGTTGAAGGTGTGGAGGTGGATCAGAGTGTCAGAGGAGACTCTGTAGAAGGACAGAGTGCCAGCAGGACAGTCCACATACACTGCTACAGTGTTAGAGACGGAGGAGGAGGAGATGGACATTTCTTTTTTACTGTGACATACAGAACGAGGAGCATCATCAGAGAAGAGCAGACTCCAGGGCCCTGTTTCAGGAAGCCGGTTTAGTGGAAAAACTGAGTAAGTATACCCTGAGTTAACGAAAACTCTGGGTTTTCGGTTTCACAAAGCGAGTTCAGCTGCAGCCTGAGTGAGTCACTATGACGACACACGCCGTGAAGCTAACCTGCCCCCTAGCAGGTTTACCACAACTAACCCTGACTGTCTCCGCCCCTTTGTCGGAAACCTGACAGTAGGAAGTCTCAGACATGGCGTGTCCCTTCCTTGAAGAGCCGGTAGATATCGAAGCCCAAATTCTCCGCAGAGCTCTCCGCCGGGAGAGAGTGATTCGAGCGCGTCTGGACATCTTATCATTACCTGATGATTTCCTGTGTGAACGTTACCGTTTTTCAGCACAATCTATAATTTATTTGGATAACATCCTCAGGCCATATATTACGCATGTGACACATCGCGGACATGCTCTCAGTTCTGTACATATTATTTGTATTGCACTTCGGTTTCTTGCAAACGGGAGCTTTCTGTATAATATTGGTGACGCTGAGCACGTTTCCAAGGCTACCGTCTGTCGGGCAGTCAGGAATGTTACAGTTGCACTGAAACGTCTCCTGTACTCGTTTGTGGTGTTCCCCGGTCACAGACCCACAAGATTCATCAAAGAGGGATGCCACAAAATTGCAGGTATCAGGATGAACAAAACTTAATTTATGATGTGGTGATACTTGGACTACTACTTAAATTGTACATTTATTTTCAGGGTTCCCAGGCGTGATTGGCTGTATAGATGGCACTCACATTCCAATTATTGCTCCTTCAGTAAATGAAGGAGACTATGTGAACAGGAAATCCTTCCACAGCATTAATGTGCAGGTACATAGCTCCCTGTAGCATTTCAAACTAACAAATTATTTCATCATAGTAATGGATGCTAATTTGTGTTCTCTGCACTGTGAAGATCATATGTGATGCTGCCAACATTATCACAAATGTGGAAGCCAAGTGGCCAGGCTCTGTCCATGACTCACAAATATTCCGTGAATGTACACTGAGCACAAAATTTGGACATGGTGAGTTGAAAATACTTTAAAATATATAAAGACCAATTGCTTCAGGGACATTTGAACTGAAGTGTATCCTTCTGTCTTAGGAGAGTTCACTGGCTACTTGCTTGGTGATAGGGGGTATCCATGTTTACCCTATTTGCTTACCCCTTACCCTGACCCTGAACCGGGCCCACAGCAGCGATATAATCTGGCTAATTGCAGGACAAGAGCCAGAGTTGAAATGACTATCGGAATGCTTAAGGCCCGGTTCCAGTGCCTGCAAAGACTCAGGGTCACCCCAGAAAGGGCATGTGACATTATTGTGGCATGTGTGATTCTTCACAACATTGCCACAATTAGAGGAGAACACTGTCCTTCTGAACCAAACATCAGCAGTGATCCAAACCATGAACATCCTGACCCTCCCACGGACATACAAGATGGAAGAGCAGTCAGAGACACCATATGTCACAATCATTTCCTTTGACCCATCACCTCAACATGTTGAAAGAAGAATAAACAGATTTTTTGTTCAACTGGCTTTATTGGTCGCCTGTGTTTCCTGTACACAAAGTATTAAAAGATGTAAACCTCAAAGTGTCTCTGTTGCTTCCTCCTCTGTAACAGCTGTCAATGTTTCTTCATTATTTTCCTGTAGTAAAGAAATAAACAACATTGCTGTTCTACTGTAAACTCATATAATCTGTGGAGTATTACTCACAACTGCATGTTGGTCTGGCTCAACAGGAGGCTGCACCAGATGCAGTACACCATCAACTGATAGAATATGAGGTTTATACAGGTCACTTATAACTTACAAGGGACCAAATGGCAATTAACAAACATACCAAGCACCTTACACTTCATTGTCATTATGCTCTCAAAGACAACCAAGACTGAGGGAAGGCAAAATCAGTAGGAAAATAACTTCACTACAAAATAATCCATTATGGTAAAGAGTTTATCAAATGAATGAGTAGCACTGCGAAGGTGACTGTGAAGAAAGGATGTATGCACATCATGTATTATTTTGAATTTACCCCCTATGTAGGCACTTGTGTCTTGCGGGGTTATTGCCTCAGAGGATGTCCCCGCAGAGATGCCTTCGGCCACAGGGCGCCCACTGTTTTGGCTGAGGGCCAACTGCTCAGCCTCTGTGAGTGGTGGTGGTGGAGGACCCCCACCTGTTTTTCGGGCCTCCGCTTTTTTTCTGTTGGCTATAACGGGCCACATTTGAGCATACAGAGTAAGCAAATATGTACTTGTAATGTGCTCAGATAATTTCAATAAGTGCTTACAGAAAGAAAATTAATGTAGCCTCTAACTGCAATTGATTTACATGGGACAAACAGACCAAGCACTATGGCTCATAATACAATTACACCTTACCTGTTTGGACTATATTTTTATATTTCATTTTTACTTGCTTCCAGGCACGTTTGGGGCCTGTTGGGTTGCACCTGCGCTCACATCACATCACAAGATAAAATGTATAAAATAACAAATAAAATAACATATGATAAAATAACGTGTTAAATGGGTGGAAATCCCTCGATCAATGTTTATATTAACACTCACGCATTGACTCTGTCGGCTATGTTTTGCCATGCATGCTTTTGCAGCTGTGGCTGTGTTACTTTTTTCCGCGGAATTTGCATGTTATCGGCATATGCTGCCATCAGAATTTCGGCCTCAAGCGCTGTGAAATACATTGACCGCGCCTTCTTTCCCTCCGTCTCCATGGTGACTCGCTTAATCTGTGCTCCGCTTATCAGGGCTTTATGTATCCTCGTCCGCGCGCTTCACTTGGGGTTAAAGCAACTCCGCGTTGACTGAACTAATTGTTATCAGCCTTTCTGAAACGGAATATTCCGAGTTGGACAGTTCGGGGTTACTCAACCGTGAGTGTCGTTTTTCACTCTGAGTTTTCCAAACCGGCTTCCTGAAACAGGGCCCAGGACTGGTCATTAACTCCAAAAACATATTCAAAATCATCTTGTATCCTTCCAGCTTTGTAAATCACTGCTACATTAACGGTTCCTCTACACTTGACCTCCCAGTAACAACGACCAGTCAGATCATTTCTACAGAGCAGCTGATGATAGAAGTAAAATCTGTCTGGATGATCAGGATATGATTGAACCTCCTCCACATGTGCCACCTTCCTGTTGTTGTCAGACAGTTTGAGGTTTGTGTGTACTGTGTTTGTGTCAATTGTGAGTTGACAGGAATCTGATGGAGAGAACAAACACAATCCAGCTGCAGTTATTGATCCATCATCTGTTCATTGATTGACACTTGGATAACTACTAACATCAGAGAAATGAATGACTGATGAAAATGTTTCAGTGTTTTTTGTGTTCATTAATCATATTAAAAAACACACTTACACTTCCTCAGACCTGGTCTCAACCATTGGACTCCAGCAGGCTCCACCCTGAAAGGAAGAGGGGGGTCAGACAAGCACAGTCTATGTGCATGCTGAACATGCATTTAGTGTGTGTATGAAGAATGTATGTTCATACACACAAGGACATTACATTGTTCTAATATGCATACTAGTCCCTGTTAGCTCACAGTAGAGGATTTCTGGACTGACTTAGCAAGAAAACAGTAAGACTGGAAGGTTCATCCAGGAGAATGAACTTCTGTTGGACTCCCTGGCTGCAGAGGGCTCTTGCAATCTGGACAACCCTATGCTTCCATATCTTGGTGCCCCAGCAAACACAGATCGGGAGTCAATTATGGTTACCTCCATTCACGAGGAGGATCAATTAACCAAGCTTGAACCCAGGCCAAAGTGAGCTGAAAACCATCAGCTATGTGTCTCACCAGTTAATGTCCTGGGTATTTCACCAATAGGTTGAGAAGCAAAGAGTCCACAAGATTTTGCCCATAGGAGGTGACAACTCTCCCCACTGGTGACTGATTTGGTCCCCCACATGTTGTCCATCGGAACGAGCTGCCCAATGGCTTGAGGTCTATTACAAATATCTCAAAACCCTTTTTAATCTCACAGGCTTACAATTAATACGTGTGTGTATCTAAACTACAGTTTAAAAGGTCATAGTTTTTTTTTTAATTCTATGGCAAGCACCTTAATTTAAAATTCATTTAAGTGTGAAATATAAATCAAACTCACATTGACATTTGTTGTTATTGCTAAACTTGACAAGTTTCAATGAATAGTCATAACACACACACGCATGAAACAGGAAATAAGTGAAGCACTTTCTGCTATTAGACATTCTTCCCCATACCTGAGAGCTTCCAGCCTCCACTGTGGATCATTCTGTAATGCTGAAAGCATCCTCGTGCCAGAGTCACCTGGATGATTGTAGCTTAGGTTCAGCTCTTTCAAACGGGAGGGATTGGAGCTCAGAGCTGAGGCCAGATAAGTACAGCCTTGCTCTGTGATCAGGCAGCCCGACAGACTATAGACACAAAACAACAATCTATCTGTGAATACTTCACTCAAGATTTGCTTTCATTGGTTTGCGTTTGTTTTTCACATACAATGTCATACATCCTTTCAATCTCCAATTCAATTTAGCTTGATTTAGAACATGACAATCCTCATAGATGACAACAGTTCTCAAGTAAGGCCTAACAATATTAGAAAGTTAACTCCAGCAACTGGATGAGCCCCAGAGAAAAGCTCTTGGTGATGGTGGGGAGAAGGAATTCTCTTTAACATGCCAGTGTCTCTGGGCCAGCTGTCCAATTTCAAACTACATACTTTGAAGCAGACCTTTAGAAATGCAGTTTCAAACAAGAGATATACAGGCATTGTACAAATAAAATCTATGTGGTACTTTGGACTGAAAGTAACTAACAATAATTTGTCCTAAAGTGTTATACTAAGGAACCTTCAGGTTTAGATACCTTTAACAAATCATATCTTAATATGCTTCTTTTGGCTGCTCTCTCAAGTGGTCACCACAGCAGATGAACCTACATATTTATTTTGGCAAAGATTTTTTTATAATGGAGTTCTAAATGAGTTTGCAGTTTATCCACTGATAAAACTCAGCTTTTAAATTGTTGTGGGTGAAAAAGTCTAAAGCCTGACCTGAGAGTTTCTAGTTTACAGCGTGGATTTTTCACTCCAACAGACAGCAGCTTCACTCCTGAATCCTTCAGGTCATTGTTGCTCAGGTCCAGCTCTCTCACACTGTTGGACTGGGAGCTGAAAACTAAAGACAGAGCTTCACAGCTTTTCTCTGAGAGCTGACAGTCATTCAGTCTGAAAAAAAAAAAATCTAATTAAATCACCTTTAATGTTGAATCTGCACAATTAAATGGAAAAACAAAACAATAAATACTGAGGACAAATGTGAAACACTTCAAATTTTCTTAGCAAAAACGAATGAAAACCAATGCGGAACTGGTAGATTTAATTGTACTAGGTTGACCAGTATCCAACTAGACAGGTCTGTAGTGCCATTTGTGACTTTCCAAATTTTAGTATGTATGATGTATGGAGGTAATCGTACACTGAAGTAGCTCAGACAAGCAACAATGCACCTATTCATTTAGTGATTCATTTAGGAGCTTTTGCAGAAGTGACGGTAGGAGCAATGTTTAGCAATCATTGTGTGAGCTGAATGAAAATGTTGTGCTGAAAGTTTGCTGTGTTTTAAATGTTTGGTAACTTAAAAATTAGTATAACAATCAGCATGTGCAGGAAGCACATGGGGCAGGACTGAAAGAAGATGAGTGGAGGAAGGATGATAGCAGACGACATGGCAAATAAGAGAGATAATGTGTAAGTAATTTTTCCAGGGAGACTACAGCCTATACACTCAAAGGATATTCAACTGTAACTGCAGCATAAACAGGGAAGGAGGGGATGAATGGACTTGAGAAAAATATAGCATGCCGGTGAAATTTATAGTTCTCACAAAATAGAAAACCTGTCAGATAAGAAGAAATAGAGGAAAAAGTGAAACAGCGATGCTGGAGGCAGTCATGAATCATTGAGTGAGATGTTACTCAGATCTCACATGGAATGACCAAAGGAGTATGATTCAGTTTGATGGCAGCTGCAAAGGATGTTCAGCCATGGGTGGGGCACTTCTGTATGGAGATGGAATGTTTCTTTGGTTCTTGCTTCCTCTGGAAGCTCCAGCTTACATCAAAGAAGTGAACGTTGCCTAACTGCACCTAAACTCTCAAAACAGTTTAAATTTCTGGTTTAACAGTTTTCTTTTTGTTTTCTATTCTCTCTCTCTCTCTCTCTCTCTCTCTCTCTCTCTCTCTCTCGCTGTGTGTGTGTGTGTGTGTGTGTGTGTGTGTGTGTGTGTGTGTGTGTGTGTGTGTGTGTGTGTTTATCACAATAGTATCAAATAAATGCTGAAACCTAACCTCTGCAGTGTTACGGTTTACTGTCGTAGAACAGTTAACAAATTAACTTTAATTATTTAACTTCTGAATACAAATTGTGCCAAAGATAGAAAGTGATGCCAACACCAGTGATGCACCAGTGAAAAAAATAAATCACTGACTCAAATTTATTTTAAAACTTAAGGTATGAACACACACTCACTTACATGACTTTTTTGGAGGCTTTGACCACAGGCAGCAGCCTCAGAAGAGCTTCCTCTGAAGCAGAGTATTTCTTCAGGTCAAAAACATCCAGATAATTTTCTGATGACAGTAAGATGAAGACTAGAGCTGACCACTGAGCAGGAGACAGTTCATCTGTAGAGAGACTTCCTGAACTCAGGGACTGCTGGATCTCAACCACTAGAGAACAATCATTCAGTTCATTCAAACAGTGAAACAGGTTGAGGCTTTTCTCTGTGGACAGGTTCTCATTGAGCTTCTTCTTGATGTACTGAACTGTTTCCTGATTGGTCTGTGAGCTACTTCCTGTCTGTGTCAGCAGGCCTCGTAGGAGAGTCTGATTTGTCTGAAGTGAAAGACCCAGGAGGAAACGAAGAAACAAGTCCAGGTGTCCATTTGGACTCTGTAAGGCCTTGTCTACAGCACACTGGTAGAAGACTTTTTGCTTGTGTTTAATTCCAAACAGTTTAAATGACCAAGATTTCTTTTCTTCCAGCAGATTTACTCCGGAGTTGATGAAGGTCAGATGGACATGAAGAGCAGCCAGAAACTCCTGAACACTCAGATGGACAAAGCAGAACACCCTGTCCTGGTACAGTCCTCTCTCCTCTTTAAAGATGTGTGTGAACACTCCTGAGTACACTGAGGCTGCACTGATATCGATGCCACACTCTGTCAGGTCTGATTCATAGAAGATCAGATTTCTTTTCTGTAGCTGATCAAAAGCCAGTTTTCCCAGAGCCTCAACCATCTTCCTGCTGTCTGGACTCCAGGGTGGATCTGTCTCCGATCCTTCATCCTTGACCTTCTTCAATTGGACTTGCACCATCATGAAGTGGATGTACAGCTCTGTGAGGCTTTTAGGCAGATCACTGCTCTCATTATTTATTGTAAGAGAATCCAGAACTGTAGCAGTGATCCAGCAGAAAACTGGGATGCGGCACATGATGTGGAGGTTTTCTGATAACAAGATGTGGGAAATTATAATACTGGCCTGCTCCTCATCTCTGAATCTCTTCCAGAAATATTCATCCTTCTGTCGGTCATTGAACCCCCTGATCTCTGTCACTATGTCAACAAACTGAGCAGGGATCTGATTGGCTGCTGCAGGTCGTGTGGTTATCCAGACATGGGCAGAGGGAAGTAAATGGCCCTTAACTAGGTTTATCAGCAGCAAATGAACTGAGGTGGCCTCTCTAGGGTCAGTCAGGATCTTGGTGTTGTTGAAGTCCAGAGGAAGTCGACACTCATCCAGACCATCAAAGATGAACACAACCTGGAAGTCTTCAAAGCTGCAGATTCCTGATTCTTTGGTTTCAGTAAAGAAGTGATGAACAAGTTCCACCAAGCTGAAAGTTTTCTCTTTCAAAAGATTCAGCTCTCTGAAAGTGAACAGAAATATGAACTGGATGTCCTGGTTGGTTTTGTCTTCAGCCCAGTCAAGAGTGTATTTTTGTGTTAAGACTGTTTTCCCAATGCCAGCCACTCCCTTTGTCAGCACTGTTCTGATTGGTTCTTCTCTTCCAGGTGAGCCTTTAAAGATCTTGTCTTGTCTGACTGTTTTTTCTTGCCTGTCTGATTTCCTGGATGCCATTTCAATCTGTCTGAGCTCATGTTCATCAGTGACCTCTGCAGTCCCTCCCTCTATGATGTACAGATCTGTGTATATCAGATTCAGAATGGTTGGGCTTTCTCCTTTGGTGCTCGCCTCAAACGCACACCGGAGCTCCCTCTTTAGTTTAGATTTGAGTTCTGACTCACACTTTAGAGGACCATCTGAATGACAAAACAACATTATAAGATTATTTGACAACTTGTAGTCAATTGTTGACCTTCCAAAACATTTCTTTAATTCACTGGGAATCTGTGAGTCAATTAAGAAAGTATTCAGATCTCTTGTTTTTATGCCGTAAATTCATTTTAAATGAATTAAAAAACATCGACACACAGAAACAGTGTCTCATCAGATCCAAGAACCCTTTTCCTCTCTGAAGTATTACTGCTGGTTAACAACCTGAAGCGTATCTGACTAAAAGGAGTTTAAAAGATTCATTGGTAGAAATTGTGAGGTGGCCCTTCCAGCAAGTTCTCTTTGAAAACAACAAGAGCTCTCATCGATCAGTGTATACATGTTTCCGTGTTAATGACAACTCCTCAGACAAACTATTGATATCCTACCTGTTGGTGAAGCCTCTTGAGTTGAATTGTTCATCTGTTTATATTCAGTAGGTTTCTCCATTCTTAATCTATAAAAAAAAGAGAGAAAACATGAAGCACATTAAGTACTGGAGATGTTTTGGCATAGTTACATATTTGAAAAAGCCTACACACAGCATATCAGCACAAAAAGCTAATACCAACTATCACTCACAGTGGTGGAGGGGTGATGGTGTGTGCTTGTTTTGGCCACCTTGAAGTCACTGAATCAAAGTCAAAGTCCAATTCTCAACCTGACCGAGAAGAGAGCTGTGCACAAACAAGTGTCCACAAACATCAATAAACTGAATAAACACTGTAAAGAAGAATTGGCAGAAAATACATAAAATATTTACTTTAAGTTATTACTGCTTAACGTTTTTCTATAAGTTGAAGCATAGGATGTAGTTTTTCACACACTGTGTCTGCATTTTGCCTTATATGACATAACATGTCATTTGATTTTTATCTCCAGTTGTTTTTATCTGGCAGATTTCATAACAAGGTTATTATTTTATTTCATGTGAAGAATAATGACCAACATTATGAAATAAATACCTATGTCATGCAGAATTACTGCATAAATACATGTCATACCAGAGTAATAAACACAATAGTATCATCAAAATACTATGCACACCAAGAAAAGAAGTCAAATTTAATATTTTAGAAATATGTCAACATCTGATTTCAACTTAGATAATCAAAGTATGATTATATTTAAAATATATTAATTTTAAGTATTATAATTAATTATCTTAAAATGGTTTGGATAATTTTAGACAGAGGTTAAAAATATCCACTTTTGGTTGGTCAAACCCAGTTTGGCTGTGTAACAAATGCACCACATGTTGCAACAACCGCTCCAAGTATTGGCACAAACTGTTAAAATTACTTCCTCTTGGAGGAGAGCCAACAGTATTTATTTCGAGTAAGAGGCCTGCATATTGAAACTATATCTGCAGGAGATAACAAATGATCATTTACAAAGCTCAACCTGTCCTCCATCTACCTTTTGCTCTGTGTTTCTACAACAGGCTGACTGATTCAGTCATCCATTCAGATCCAACACAGCTTAAGAATTATAGGCCTATCTCTAAACTCCCATTACTGTCAAAAATTCTGGACAAAGCAGTTGCTGATCAACTTACTGCTTTTTTAGAAAAACGTGACATTTATGACAAATTTCAGTCTGGTTTCCGTAAGTGTCACTCAACAGAAACCGCATTAATTAAGGTCTCTAGTGACATTATGATGTCGGCTGACCCCGGAGCATCCACAGTCATGGTTTTGCTGGACTTAACATTTGCCTTTGACACTGTTGACCATACCATCCTGATTAACAGGCTCCGGGACATAGTCACTGTCAGTGTGTCCGGTCTTGCGCTGGAGTGGTTTCAGTCATACCTTTCCAACAGATCTTTTAGTGTCTTTGCAAATCAGTTTATGTCACACTCTAAGGACCTGACATGAAGGGTCCCACAGGGTTCAGTTCTGGGACCAATTCTTTTTCTCCTGTACATGTTACTCCTAGGACTTATAATTAGGCAGTTCCCTAATTTGTCTTATCACTTTTATGCTGATGATATTCAGCTCTACTGTTCTTTTAAGCCAGTGGAAGTCCATAAAATGTCCTTTTTTCATAAAATGTTTAGCTTCCATTAAACAGTATCTTGGAGAAAACTACTTGCAGTTGAACTCTAAGAAGTTAGAAACATTAATTATTGCCCCTGAAAGCCAGATAGCTATAATCAAAAAGCATCTTGGTTCTCTTGGATCATCTGTTCACCCGAGCCTCAGGTATCTCATGTTGTTTTTGATTCTGCCATGTCTCTAGAGCAACACTCTAGATTAATTAGTAACTGTATTTTTCAGCTATGAAATATTTCCAAACTGTGAACTTTTTTTTGTCTAAATCAGAGTTAGAAATGATTACCCATGCTTTTATTTCTTCTCACTTAGATTATTGTAAAAGTCTTTTTCTTTGTTTGAGCAAAAGAAATCTTGACCGTCTCCAGTTAGTCCAGAATGCTGCTGCAAGGCTTTTAACTAAGACACGAAAAAGAGAGCACATTACACCAGTGTTACGCTCATTACACTGGCTTCCAGTACATTTTAGAATTCATTTTAAAATCTTAGTCCTGACTTTTAAAGCTTTGAATCATGACGCTCCTGCCTATATTTCTGATCTTTTAGAACCTCACACTCCCTCTCGCAGCCTGAGATCATCTAATCAAAGGCTGTTGGTAGTTCCCTGAACATGTTTTAAAACCAGAGGTGATAGATCTTTTAGAGCGGTGGCCCTCAGGTTGTGGAATTCTCTCCCTCCATCTCTACGCTGCCTGGATTGTATTTATTCTTTTAAACATCATCTTAAGACTCACTTATTTAGACTAGCTTTTAATTAGATTTGCGCTGTATGTTTGATTGTACCGTATTATGTTTATCTGTTTTATATTATTGTGAAGCACTTTGTGTTTTTTATCCTGTGAAGAGTGCTCTATATAATCAATAAAGTAAAGTAAAGTAAAGTAAAGTCATCAGTAAGTGGATCTGCAGCAACAATGACTGAGTAACACTTCTGCTGCTCTGATTCTTGGATTGTACACACACACACACACACACACACACACACACACACACACACACACACACACACACACACTGAGTGAGGACACCACCTTGAGAAAGGGTAGGATGGGGAGCTCTAGAGTTTCATAATCAGATAACTCTGTTCTTGCAATAACTGAAAGTTACTGTGACGGTCTGTGGTTGTGCAACTTTGTGCTTTTACAAATGTTACGCAACTTAGTCTATTTTTTTCTGATCTGAGCTGGTGATCTGAAATAGATCAACAGCTTTAAAAGTTATGTAACACCATGTATTGTTTTATAACTTCTAAAGTTACAATAGTGTTTTAGGACAAACCTTAAACTTCATTTTCATTTTCAAATCCAGCTGTAACATAACATTGTACAAAAAGTAGCCCGTGAGATTCCCTTAACTCTCTTATTACCCAGCAACTAAGCATCTTTTCAAGTACAGGTATACCTAAATGGTAAATGGTAAATGGCCTGTATTTATATAGCGCTTTTACTAGTCCCTAAGGACCCCAAAGCGCTTTACACATCCAGTCATCCACCCATTCACGCACACATTCACACACTGGTGATGGCAAGCTACATTGTAGCCACAGCCACCCTGGGGCGCACTGACAGAGGCGAGGCTGCCGGACACTGGCGCCACCGGGCCCTCTGACCACCACCAGTAGGCAACGGGTGAAGTGTCTTGCCCAAGGACACAACGACCGAGACTGCCTACACTGACAAACAGCACAAAATAGATCCAGAATTGAATAAGTGAGCAAAGAACAGTCCCGATACATTAAAAAATAAGCAGGAGTAATCAAACATGCAGCAAATCAATCAATAGGATAATGAAGCGCAGGTGAAGACAATCAGACAGAGCAGACACAAAAGAAAGCAGTAAAACAAAGGTTTTCAGTAAAACATGAAATAACTAAAAGACAGGTAACACAGGATAATAACAGGAAAGGGACAAACATTCAGAAAAAAATTAAGAAGGTAAGAAAACAGAACAGAAGCATAAAAAAACAAGAACAATTATAAAACAGAGAAAATATGAAAACTGTGAAAAGTTGTAGAGTAGAAAAAAGGAACTATTCAAATAAAACAGAAGAATTTCAAGAGAGTAGAAATTCTCAGGTCTTTAGATCGAAGCTTAAAGGCAGTGACAACAAACAACAATGGACTCCTCACACATTGGTGAAAACTAAACACACACTGAAGTGGATGTAAATGTCAGTCGCCTTCAGCCCACATTCACAGGTCCAGCTCTGACTCCCTTAACATGAACTACAGAGCTGTTAATGAGAAAAACAAAACTGTCTTCATTACCGTCACATGGAGCTTCCCCCGGAGACCATCATCTGTAACACCGAGTTCTGGCAAGGGAGGGAGGCTAAACGTTATAATAAGGAAACACCCAAAGAGGCATTTTTGGGGGAAGTTTTGCAAAATCAGTCCATTTAAAATCTTGAAATCACTGTTTTGTTACTGAAGGTAGTTTAGTTTGAGTTGTTTTTGGCTGAGCTGTGCCCTTAATCACTGATGTGCAGGAAGCAGGATACACCACTCAAGATTTCGGTAAATCTTGGTTTATTTTCCACAAATCAACCAATCAATAAAAAAAAATAAAAAAATGTTAAAACCCACAGGAAACACAAAGAAGCAGAAAACACTGTAAATATAGATGATTTTTAGACTGTAATTCTGTTTTGTTTTCAAGTTTAATTGACTTGGAAAAAAGTCCAAATGTAACACACTAGAAGTTCATCTCTTCCAATTACAGGTATGTAGGAATATTTACAAGAATACCAAAGTTGAGAGTAACATGGCATTACTGTTATCCACCAAATCAATTCAACATCATAGGAAATAAATGAAAGTGTCTAAATATGTAAGGAAAGCCAGTAATGAATCTTAGAGTGTAGTTTTACAAGAACAGAGAGACCAACCATCAACTTCGAATCAGACACATTTACAATTAAAGAAGATGTTTGTTAAAATTATTTTCAATCACATGGTGGAGAGAGGCAGCACGGTGGCACGGTGGTTAGCACTGTTGCTGCACAGCAAGAAGGTCCTGAGTTCAATTCCACCATCAGGCCGGGGTCTTTCTGTGTGGAGTTTGCATGTTTCCCCCGTGTCTGTGTGGGTTCCCTCCGGGTACTCCGGCTTCCTCCCACCGTCCAAAGACATGCAGCTTGTGGGGATAGGTTAATTGGATAATCTAAATTGCCCCTAGGTATGAATGTGTGAGTGTGAACGGTTGTCTGTCTTGTGTGTTAGCCCTGCGACAGACTGGCAACCTGTCCAGGGTGTACCCCGCCTCTCGCCCTATGACAGCTGGGATTGGCTCCAGCGACCCTGAGAGAGATTTTCTTTGTTCTTAAAACAGGAGAGTCTCGCCGTAATGTGCCTTGTAGTCAGGCTCAGGTTTTTTTTATGTGGACACTGAAGAATGAAACTAAAAAACTGGCCCTGCTGCTGCATTCCTGCTACATTTACTGACTGACTTTAAACACACTCATATTTAATAAATACACCGCATGAAAGTTTTTAGCTATTTCCCCCAAATTGATAACATTCACAAACACTAATGTTGCATGGTTTGGTAAACCATTCCAGATGATAATAGTCACATGCTTAAAATGCCCTGTCTTTGGATTTGGAGTATTGCTAAGCTTTGTACAGGGTGGGCCATTTATATGGATACACCGTAATAAAATGGGACTGGTTGGTGATATTAAAGTCCATTAGTATATGTGAGGGGGCAAACTCCTCAAGATGGTTGGTGACCATGGTGGCCATTTAGAAGTCGGCCATCTTGGATACAACTTTTGTTTTTTCAATAGGAAGAGGGCCATGTGACACATCAAACTTATTGGTAATGTCACAAGAAAAACAATGGTGTGCTTGGTTTCAACGTAACTTTATTCTTTCAGGAGTTATTTACAAGTTTCTCTTTGTTTACAGCCATTGACATGTCGAAGAGGTTAACACGTAATGAGCAGATCGAAATTGTGTTGATATCTGGTGAACGCAGTAACTGGGTCATTGCAGCAGATTTCAATGCAAGACACCCTATGAGACCACCCATCTCCCATTCTACAGTTAGCAAACTACTTGCTAAGTTTCGTGAAACTGGTTCAGTGTTGGATTTGCCAAAATGTGGACGCAAGAAAACTGTCACTAATGAAGGAACATCAGTGGCTTCATTCAGCAAGAGCCCACAGCGTAGCACTCGCCGCATGTCACTGGAGAGTGGCATTAGTCGAACATCCCTTCGGCGGATATTAGCTACTCACAAATGGCACCCTTACAAACTCCAGCTACTGCAGCATCTCAACGAGGATGACCCAGATCGCCGCACAGAATTTGCAGAATGGGCAAAACAAAAATTGGAACAGGACCCTCAGTTCACGCAGAAGATTTTGTTCAGTGATGAGGCAAACTTTTATGTGAATGGTGAAGTTAACAAACAAAACCACCGCTATTGGTCTGACACTAACCCACATTGGATGGATCCCTCCAAGACTGTTAGAACAACAAAAGTGATGGATTGGTGTGGTATATGGGGTACAACAATAGTGGGTCCATTCTTCATCAATGGAAACCTCAAGGCCACTGGATATTTGAAATTGCTACATGATGATGTGTTTCCCTCTTTATGCACTGAAGCTGGCACGTTCCCTGAGTTTTTCCAGCAAGATGGTGCACCACCACATTATGGGTGCCAGGTCCGAGCATTCCTAGATGAACAGTTTCCTGGAAAGTGGATTGGTCGTCGTGGGCCAGTTGAATGGCCCCCAAAGTCTCCCGATCTGACCCCCTTAGACTTTTATCTTTGGGGTCATCTGAAGGCAATTGTCTATGGTGTGAAGATACGAGATGTGCAGCACCTGAAACTATGGATACTGGATGCCTGTGCTGGCATTTCTCCTGCGGTGTTGCTATCAGTGTGTGAAGAGTGGGAGAAGAGGGTTGCATTGACAATCCAACACAATGGGCAGCACATTGAACATATTTTATAAGTGGTCAGAAACTTGTAAATAAATGGTAAATGGCCTGTATTTGTATAGCGCTTTACTAGTCCCTAAGGACCCCAAAGCACTTTACACATCCAGTCATCCACCCATTCACACACACATTCACACACTGGTTATGGCAAGCTACATGTAGCCACAGCCACCCTGGGGCGCACTGACAGAGGCTCATGAAAGAATAAAGTTACGTTGAAACCAAGCACACCATTGTTTTTCTTGTGACATTACCAATAAGTTTGATGTGTCACATGGCCCTCTTCCTATTGAAAAAACAAAAGTTGTATCCAAGATGGCCGACTTCTAAATGGCCACCATGGTCACCAACCATCTTGAGGAGTTTGCCCCCTCACATATACTAATGTGCCACAAACAGGACTTTAATATCACAAACCATTCCCATTTTATTATGGTGTATCCATATAAATGACACACCCTGTAGAACACCTGTGCTGAAGGGTGAAATACAGCATAAGATTAATGGGTTAGTGAGGTATGTTGAGGTTAATGTTTTCTTTTTACTTGTTAGATCACCATGGCAACTAATGTTGACAGTATTTCTTTAATATAATGAGACTTAGCAAACTTAGCAAAGACACACTGAAGAAACACAACTGATGTAAAATCCAGGATAAAGAGGGTCAGTGAATGCAGTGTTGAAGGTGTGGAGGTGGATCAGAGTGTCAGAGGAGACTCCGTAGAAGGACAGAGTGCCAGCAGGACAGTCCACCTACACTGCTGCTCTTTTAGAGACAGAGGAGGAGGAGGAGATAGATGTGTATCTGTTATTGTACCTTACATAAAGAGGACCATGATCAGAGCAGCTCAGACTCCAGGACTCTCATTTTTAACAAGTACAACTTCTGATGGGATCACACATTAGTGTGTCACAGTAACATACAGCATGCAGAATCAAACTGTTGAGTTAATCACTTTACCTCTTGTTCTAGGTTTTTGGTCATGTTTCTTTGACTTCTTGTGCTCTTTTGCTCTGCCCTTCTTCTTCCTCTTCTTACTGTCTTCATCTGATGAAGTTGTACTCATGGAGGAGTCAGAACTCACATCAAAAGACCCATCAGAGGACAGTGAAGGCATGCTCAATACCTCACTGGAATCCTTCTTTTGAGAGAGCTAGTAAAACAGTTAAAAAGACAACACAGACAAAATTACTCATCAGAATGCTTATGTAAGTATTCAACCAGAGGAAATATGTGAAAAGCTATGTAATGTTTTTAAGAGTGGAATTACATGTTGCTAATTGCTCCTTTAGATAGTCCCTTTCTTTGGTGAGCTCATCAATTTTATGCTTTTGCCACTCTAGCCTCATCTTATAGATCTCCAACTCTTGTGATTTTCTTCTGTCTGCCAGCTGTGCAGTTGGGGCAACAGTCACACCTAGAGAAAATTAAAAACAAAATGAGACTTAGCTATAAATAAAATTAATAAAACAAATAAATGCACAAATACAATTATAATACCAATGTACACTTTGTAGAATTTAAATAACAGCAAAAGCATTGCAGTCATTAATAAATAGCCTACAATGGTAACATTACAAACTATATTTAGTTATGGCCAATTTGACTATAATTATATATTAACGCATTTCAAACATAGTGCATTAGATTGTATAATGTAGAGCATTTAGTGTGAATTTATATTGCATAGACATGCAGCAAAGTAGGAAGTAAGGACTGAGAAACTAAATTACAGAGAGCACAATCAAAAGTTACAGCCCAGAGTAACACCAAAGGCAATAATCCTCATTTAATCCGACTAATAAAATAAACTGCACAGTGTTTTTCCCGGTATCCAAAACTTAAATGTAGCTAAACGCTAAGTAGATGTCCTATTAGCAGCTGAAAAGCTACCTGCTAATAGGCGGTGGGTGCAATGACTGTAGAAAACATGGATGATGATGATGTGACAGCTCCCCAAAAAGTATAGGTTATAAACCCCGCCTCCTCCATGTTAGCGGATGTGTCACGGACCCGGCTCTGGACGACTCGGGGGGTCCGTGAGCAGTGTGGTTTGTTGTTGTTATTGTTATTATATTATTATTATTGTTATGATTTGGTGATGTGGGTGTTTTTCTGCACAATGCTGTGTTATTCTGTGTTCCACTCATTATATGTATAGGCAGGGTGTGGGTGTGTATATGTGTGTGTCTGCGGGTGTGGCTGGAGGATGGAGGACAGCCACCTGCAGGCCTAATGGGTGTGGCCCTGCGGGAGGACTGGCCACACCTGAAGTTCCTGCCACACACCTGTTGCTGATCAGGGCTCATCGGGGGAGCTTTAGGAGAGTGTTGGAGCTCCCACCGGCGTGGGATCATTGCGTTGTTATCCCAAGTTAGTGTGTGTCAGCGTATGACAGTGCAGTTCGTGTATGCCCGCGGGGATCAGTGCTGACGGCTGTTTCTGTGGTTTTCCTGCAGGCGGAAGAGTGGACCAGAAAGGCAGCACGCTCGGGGTGTGCGGAAACACGACAGCGGGGAGCACAAGCACAGACGTCAGAGGGGAGCACACACACGGGAGTCTAGGGAGCAATGGGGATGTATTGTGTTTACAGCTTTCACTGTAAATAAAGTGCACTGTTTGCATCGCAGAATCCTGCGTTTTGGGTCCTCATTTCCCACATCCCCACGGTTTGTCTTGGCAATCCCTGACAGAATGATCCCACCAACCACCATGGACCCAGCAAACTCAAGAGCTGTCACGAAGGAGGGATCGCTCGCGTAGCTATGGGATTACTGCCAGAGCGTAATCCAGGCTGTAGATCCACACAAGAGACACATACAGGTAGTGTTTTTGGACAATTACCTCTCATCCACTACCTTCACCGCAAACTTTTTGGACATTAACAAACTTACGTTATTGGTCACTAGTTTAAGGGATAGCTCTAGTTTTGAATTATTTGGCTTGGGTGGCCTGAGCAAGGAAAGTCCGGCTGCTCTCCTAGAGGCTCTAGCCGCCTGGTTTTTCATGCATCGGCGGTGGGCTTTCCCGTTGATGCTTGCGGCACAATTGCTTGACCCTCCATTACAGAAGAGATGTCGCCCTCGCCATCATCACCCCATTACGCCTCCACCCACTCCTGCGGTTTTGGCCCAGTCAGCCTGCTCATTACTGCAGTGGGTAAACCAGACTCAATTGTTTCAATAAATCCTGTCATTGAAAATCAAAACACAGATGAACAGCAGAGGACGGTTTCCATACACACGGCCCCGCCTTCACGGAGGAGAAGGCGTCCTCGCAAGCAGTGTTCAGCCATATCTACACTCGCTCCTGTGCTTGTTGAAGATTCAGGACCAGCGGCTCTGGACGCCACAGTGAGTAAAATGGACTCTGCCAGGGTTGTAAATTCCCTCCCTGTGAACATGGAAATAGAGACTATAGCCGCTACGGCAATTAACAATGGAGAAACTGTGAAAGGTGTAACTGAAACCCCAGTGGAGATTTTTGGACCACCGACACATGAATGTGGCCTGAGTCCTAATTCTGGGGCAGAATTTTGCATAGTCAGCCCTGAAGTAGTTAGCTCAGAGTCGGTGGGGTCAGACACTGTTTGCTTTACCTCCAAACACTCAGAGAATGTTCACTCTGAGACTGTGAGCTTGGAGCTAGGGAGCTCAGAGCATGCAGACCCAGATGACTTTTTGGCCCAGTCTGGCCACATGGAGACGGAGGTTCTCCCCAGGGCTTCCCCAGAGGCCGAACTGGAGGCCTCAGATGCTTCTGGACCCCTGGAATTTGTTGAGCCAGCTGTAACATTATCATCCTCTCCACCCTTTGCACACATCCTCTCCAACCCTTTGGTCCTGGCGTTGCAGTAAACGCCAGGACCGCCTCCTACAACGCGGGTCTCGCCACTGGTGATATGAGCGCCTACAAAGCGGCCTCATACGGCGTGCGGCGCGCGGTGATAGATGCCAAACGCCGGTAATGGGAACGTGTGGAGTCCCACTTCCACCAGGGCGACACACGGAGTATGTGGCACGGACTACGCACCATTACGGACTACAAAGCCAGGGACACTGCGCCGATCAACGCCGACTCTGCATTCACCAACGAGCTGAATCAGTTCTACGCCCGTTTCGAGGTTAGCCAGGCGGCTAATGCTATCTACCGCCTGACTACCGAGGACAGTGACGTCATCAGCGAGAGACCGGTGACCAGCATCGCGGAGCATGACGTCCGAGCGGCACTGAGGAGAGTGAACACAAGGAAAGCGGCGGGGCCAGACGGCATCACCGGCCGTCTGCTGCGCTGCTGTGCTGACCAGCTAGCAGGTGTGTTCACTTACATCTTCAACGAGTCCCTGGTGAAGTCTGTGGTCCCCACATGCTTCAAAAGATCCACCATCATCCCTGTGCCCAAGAACAGCAAACCCTCATCCCTGAACGATTACCGGCCAGTTGCACTGACCTCGGTAGTAATGAAGGTGTTTGAGAGGCTGCTGAAGAACATCATCTCCTCCTCCATCCCAGACACCACAGATCCGCTGCAGTTCGCCTACAGATCCAACAGATCCACAGAGGATGCCATCGCCCACGTCCTACACACCACTCTCAGCCATGTGGACAAGAAACAGGGTAACTATGTGCAAATGCTGTTTGTTGATTACAGTTCAGCGTTTAACACAATAGTGCCCTGCAGACTGTTCACAAAGCTGAGGGATCTGGGACTTAACAGCCGTCTGTGTGCATGGGTGTTGGACTTCCTCACTGGCAGAACTCAGGTGGTGAGGGTGGGCAGGTGCTTCTCCAACAGCATCACCATCAACACAGGAGCACCTCAGGGATGTGTCCTCTCGCCACTGCTCTACTCCCTCTACACTTCAGACTGTGTGGCCACCCATGGCTCCAACACCATTGTGAAGTTTGCTGACGACACAGTGGTGTTGGGTGCCATCTCCAACAACGATCAGACGGCCTACATGGATGAAGTGAAGAATCTGGCATCGTGGTGCCAGGACAACCACCTCCAGCTGAACGTCAGCAAGACCAAGGAGCTGGTGGTGGACTTCAGAAGGGGTCAGCACAGAGACTACAAGCCCATTATCATCAATGGAGCTCCAGTGGAGAGGGTGCAGTCCTTCAAGTATCTTGGTGTCCACATCTCCTCAGACCTGACATGGGCTGCCCACATTCAGGTCCAGACCAAAAAGGCTAGGCAGCGCCTGTATCACCTACGACAACTGAGGAAGTTCAGGGTCTCTCCAAAGATCCTCAGGATTTTCTATACAGGCGCTGTGGAGAGCATCCTCACACAGAACATGACATCGTGGTTTGGGAACAGCTGTGTGAAGGACCAAAAAGCTCTCCAGAGAGTGATCCGTACAGCAGAATGCTGCTGCAGGATTGCTCTCCCCCCGCTTCAGGACACCTACACCAGGAGATGCCGGACTAGAGCAGCGCAGATACTGAAGGACCCGTCCCATCCTGGCAACAAACTGTTCCAACTTCTGCAATCTGGTAGAAGGTTCTGCATCATCCGGGCAAGGACAGAGAGACTCAAGAGGAGCTTCTATCCCCAAGCCATCCGGGCCCTAAACACACACACCCGCCCTCTCACATCATCTATAATTGACTGAGACAGGACTCTTCCAGACACTAAACCAAGGCACAATGTACATTTCAAATTCCTTTAATTTTAAATATGTCTATATTGTCTATCCTGTAAAATAGTCAGATGTCTATTCATATTAATGTACAGAATTCACCTGCTTGCTGCTACTACTGCACGTTCACCCAATGTATATACTATATATATATATATATATATATATATAATGTTCTTCCTCTACACCCCCCCCCCCCCCCAATTTTTTGCACATGTCGAGGAGTGTGTCAGGCTACATTTCACTGTGTGTTATACTTGTATAACTATGCATGTGACAAATAAAGAACCTTGAACCTTGAACCTTTCATGTTAGCCATATCACCCTCAACTCAGTCTGCTGCTCAGCGTGTAGTTCAGCTGTCATCTGTTCCACCATCCACATCCACTACTCTGCCACCACATCCACCGCCTGCTGCTGCCGTGTCACCGCATCACCGCCAGATGAGGAGCTCAGTGTGCTGGAGCAGGAGCTCGGCGAGCGGGAGGAGCACACACCGTCGGTAGAGGAGCTCGGCGAGCGGGAGGAGCACGCTCCGCCGGCAGTGGAGTTCACCAAGCCTGAGGAGCCTGTGTTGGCCTCGGATGAGCTCAGCAAGTCAGAGGGACCAGCACGGTCACCACGTCTACGTCCGGCGCGGCCACGTCCTGCATGGCCAGCACGTTATGGATCGTGTGTCATGTTACATTGTGGCTCACCGGAGCGGCAGCACCGCTGCTGCCGGACCCATGGCAGGCTGCCAGAGCTGCGCCGCCGCTGCCACCATTGGACGTGTGGCCGCTCTTCAGAGGTGTAGCACCACCGGCATTGGATCTGTGGCAGGCCACCGGAACCATTACGCCGCTGCTGCCAGACCCGTGGCAGACCACCAGAGATGCAGCGCTGCCGCCACTGGATCAGTGGCACCAGAACCTTAGCTAAGGACGGTAGTTAAAGAAGCCACATGTGCTGTCAGTGAAAGCTGCAGCTGTTTTATTGATAAAGTTAAAGACAAAAAGTCAAAAGGATTAATCATCCATGTAACTGTGTCACTATATATCAGCATTAACAGGACCTCAGTTTGGTGTTACAGAGCTGCTGATCTCAGACCTGCACAGATTCTGTTTTAAACACTTGATGTACTCCGCTGCATGAAGAGCACATTTCATTTTCTCTGACACAATTAAATAAAACCTGATGAAGGTCAAAGGTTGTCACTTGTATGTCAAACTACAAACTGGTGATCTGGAATTCTTTCACAGTTTTCTGCAGATAGTGTGTTATTTACCATAAAGTGATTCAGAGTTATTCTTACCAGGGTAACCAGAGAGGATAATATATTTTAAATATATAACTTTCTACAGGACTAAATATAATATCTTTATGTAAAAGTCCGGAGCCTCTGGGGAGTATCCGAGTATTTATAACATTACACAAACCAAAGGTCTCCATCACAGTGTTTATGAAATGCTGGGTTTATCTATCTTCTGGAGCAGGCCTACGAAGGAGTGCTGAAGATTTCCCTGTGTGGGAGCTGCTGGTGAAGATCATGAGTCCTGCTTGATCAATGCGATGAGCTTCTGTCTTCCTGGTGTTTCTTAAATGAAGCCTCTCTCAGTGGGTCAACAGAACTTCTGGCACAGGACAGCTGTGATGAAAGAAAGTGAAGAAGTTTCTCCAAACCTCTGGACCCAGGAAACCCAGCTTAGTCCTCATGGTCTCTCTCACTAGTTTCTCCCCAGGGTGAATTTAGCTGTTGATATAATATGGACTCTATTATTAATAAATGAAAAGAACAAATTAGACTACACTACTGAAACCTTCTGCTACTGTTTTTAAAGATTCCATGTTACCAGGCTGTAGACGGCTCTGAAGATTTAAACAGTTTTAGATCCATTACACTCACAGTCTTAAATGTTAAAGTCTTAAAGGACAGCATTATATTTTTGATATTAATAGTAACTCTGGGCCTCTGTGGAGTGTGCAGCTGATCTCATCGCTGTCTAAAAATGGATAACAACACCTAAGAAGTGCTGACTTATTCAATAATAGGTGTGCAGCATCGCTAACTAGCTAGCAACAAGCCTCCAACACAGTACATATCCTAGTGGGTAATCTAGCAAACGAATTAACAACAGAGTGATTTTAGATATTTTAGAACTATAAGATGATAAGCTGTGTGTCTTTTTAATAACAGTGAATTATTAGTTGTATTTATCTTAATTAAACGAGTCGTCAGTCGTGGTAAACCCATCAGCAAAAAACTGGAGCAGACAGGCTACGTAAAAAGTGTAGGGGGGCGTATTTGCGGTCATGTCCAGCGGGTGTGTGGGTGCCGGGAGCGTGACTCAGTCGCTCCACCTCAAGTCACTACCGCGCAGAATCTGGCTCCAAAAATGCAAGATGACAGCCTCCACAAGAGGGATATTTTGGCTTCATTTTTGCACAATGGGAGGAGGTGCTGTCGTGTCGTCCATGTTTTCTACAGTCATTGGTCTAAAATGGAGGTTGTTGATGGTAATGGCTCTGGTGCGGCTAGTTAGCCATGGTAAATGCTGATAATCACATGGCTACCGGCGAAAATAACGGAGGAAATCAGGACGGTAAACCAATTTCTGTCTTAGCGCATTTGCGCTGCTATGTGTTTTTGTGATCTTTTTTGCGGCTCATTCTGTGAATTTTGGTCAGAGTGTGCTGAAATTTGGTGTTTGGAATTGGTGATAGCTCTGGAACGTAACCAGCCTTTCTTTAGCCGGTTAGATGAAGTCTAAAGAATTTCTGGTACGGTTTTGTTGTTAAGCGGACCTGTGCGCATTTACGTAACTGCTCGTTTAATCTAGCTTGTTTTCGTTGTGTTTGGTGGTTGTAGAAAGGGTTTATATGAGATTTTAGCAAAGAGTCAGAGGTTTCTGTGGATACCACACATGTCGGGACTTATATTTCTGATCCCGTGTTATAATCGATTAAACGTGATCTCCTCCTTTTTCCCCCCGGTACCGGGGCCGTGGGGCTTAAGTGAACATGAACTGATGGAATCCATGAATATGAAACATGTTTCTCAATAAAAGAGACAGACATGTACAGACTGAACTAGCTGAACTATCTGAACTATAGAGCAAAACAATAAGCTAACATGGGCATAACTTTAGTAAAGAATTCATCTCAGACAGCACCCTCCAAAGGACTGTAGCATCAGTGATGGGAAGAGGGAGGTTACAGATGGCCGAGAGGCAGTCATGGAGCATGTGCATTTTCAGGTGGTTGTTTTCATGTCTGCTGACAGCCAAGCAAACACTTCAAAAGCAGGACATTCAGAGTTGGAGAGTCAACCACATGCAGTACAGTGAATTTTGTGTAAAAATGTACTCAAGGTCTCTGCTGGCTTCATGCAACCATTTAGCTAATGCTAGCCAAGTTAGCTAAGACTAAAATGTTTAGACCACGGTGTTCTGTTGCTGATGGCCCTTTGTAAGATAAAGTAAGCTGTTATGTGAAAGTTTATGGTAAAATATTCCATGTCATCATCTAAACGTCTGACTCTGTCTTATTGTTTCATTGCATAGTTAATTGTTGTTTTCACTTTCTTCTCACAGTCAACCATCCACATGTGAGGCTTTCTAGGAGCAAATTGAAAATCAAGGCTGCAGTAACATAAATGGTATAGGCAAGTCTGTCCTTCACCCCCTATGTTTCTCCATCTTTCCCCCTCAGAAACAATGCTGTTTAGGAGCTTAAAAATGTTTACAAGTTCTAACAGTGAATCACTCAAAATACAGATTTTTTCCCCCATTGTTTATATTAGAAGTAATTACTATTATTATGCTATAGCTATTATGGTGCTTACAGGTGTAATAGTGTATAGTGCTATATAAACTAGATAACTCACATAAAACTTTTTCTTTGCATTCCTTTTTGCTACAAAGCTCTCATTTCTTGTCATCTTGATATTATAAATCAGCCACACCCCTAATCAGTTTACTGGAGCCAATCCCAGCTATCATAGGGTGATAGGTGGGGTACACCCTGGACAGGTCATCAGTCTGTCACAGGGCTAACACACAGAAACAGACAACCATTGACACCTATGGGCAATGTAGAATTAGAATTTTATTATTATAAACTTTAAGTAATTTCAAACCCCTTGTAGTCCCACACTTGGGATATTTTGTCTTCTGCATTTAACCCATTCACTCGGTGAATCAGTGGGCAGCTACCAATCCAGCACCCGGGGAACAGTGTGTACCTTGTACGGTGGATTTGAAACCCCGACCTTCTGATTATGGGGGAACCACTCCACCTACTGAGCTATCCCTGCTCCCTGCTTTGCTGATTATTTTAATTATACTTAAATTTCGAGGAATTCCCCTGTAAAAAGGTACACTTCAACCACAGCAAGATCCTTGTTAACTTAATTCAGTACAAAGGACTAGATGTTACAGTCCCTGATAATGCATTGCTTTAGATGGAGAGCCTTTTGAGGGATGACTGTTTGGCAGCAGCACACATTGTTGTGTGCCTCAACTTTTGGTCTTTTACCCAGGCTAATCTGCCATTTTCCTTCCTTGGTCAGGTTTAGGGATTAGAGATCTGATCTAGATTATAATTGTAAAATTTGGGACACATCGTCAGTAGTGGACCTTGGCTTCATCGGGTGTTTCGGCCATTATCACTAGACACCCTCATCAAGGAGGCCCTGCCAGGGCTGATCAGGCCCTGGAGTGTGTCACTGGTTTATGTTAAATTGTTATTTCTCTTCTTCTTTTTTCTGTTTAGTTTCCTACAGTTTATTTTCTATCTATTCACTGCAACTGAGAAATAATACTTACCACGTTAGCATTTATGGAGCCTAGCTTCTTTAAAGGGATAGAAAAGGTGATAGAGAAAAGTAAGACAAAAGGGACAAGATAGGAGAGAGCAGAGAGGAGAGCCAGAAGGGGGGCGCCCGATATGGCTTCCCACACCTCCCCGCCGGATCGGGCTGTACACTCTACCTCCCCACTGCCTCCCAGAAAAGGGAAGAAGAGCAGAGGGGAGAAGAGCAGAATATTTCTTTTGTCTCGCGGTTAGCTGACTGCCTTAGCTGCCCGAGTGATGTCAGCCCTTTTTAACCATAGCCAGTAACTGGTCCTCTCAGCAGTGTTAGCTAGTTCTCTTATGGCCTGCCATTGCGCCTGTCCTCTGATCCCAATCTCTCTAAAGCTGGACATACACTGTTCGATTTTTTCAGTCACGTTATTCAGCTATTCTGCTCAAACTGCACGATTGACTCGCAGGGGTTAGAAGTTCGCAGGTCACGATGCAGGGTCTCACACTATACGGCCCGATGCTCTGATGCGACCTGAGTGCTCACACTGTGCGTCCTTAAAATGAAGGTTATAACAGAAAATCTGTCGCTCACTCTCCCTTTCTCTCCCTCGCTGTCTTTCACTCACACAGAGACACCACCACCATCAACTTTGCTAAATTGCTAATGAAAAACATTGATCATGCAGTTGTGATTGAGCAGCAACAACTATTTTCACAGTTGTTATGATAATTTTGTGAGGCCACATCGAAAAGGCTCAGATGAGCTTTCCAAAGTTCTACAAGTTGTGCTTCCATCGCTTGTGCCCAGATCACATGCTGCACTGCTGTGCTACTCCGTCTTTTTCGCAGACATTTATGTGTTTGTGCGTGCGCAGTGTGAGCGGCTGCAGTGACACCCTTACGACGGTCGGGAGGATTTCAAACAGAGACCAAGCGATTAATGATCGGGAGCTGGTCGTAAGGTGTTAATTGCTTCTCGTTACCCCACATATACTACACGATGCACGACGAAGACCAAACTTGGGCCGATCACCAAAACGGTCGCACGACTCAAAAATCGGCTCGAAATGGGCCAAAAATCGCACAGTGTAAGCCCAGCATAAGCATTTTTGGTGTTGTACTGGCAACAAAGCCCCTGCACCCCACTTCCACCGGGTGCACCTTGATGTTCCAGCCTCTATCCTCTACCTCAGCTGCCAAGTTGGCATACCGCAGCTTCTTACACTCAAATGCTTCCTTAATTGCTTCCTCACATGGTACCGTCAGCTCAATGACGTACGCAAGATTTCAGGAGTTAGACCAGAGGACGAGGTCTGGTCGCAGAGTTGTTGTTTCGATCTCTGTGGGAAAAATTAGCCTCTGATCCAAGTCCACTTGCATCTGCCAATCCCTGGCAACCTTCAGCGGGCCCAGGTCTGGGGTTGAGGGGCTTGTCCTCGGCTTGGCTCCTTCCCGGGCAAATGTTGATGAAAACTGACGCTCCTCTTGATTCATGAAAGGTGAGCGTTAATGGATTTTCTTTTGCACTCAAATTTCTCAGCTAGACACCTGAGAACCTGGTTGTGTCTCCATGTGTATCTGCCCTGAGTAAGGCTATAATAAATAATCAAGATTTATTTGTGACTAATATGATTTTGAATGTTGATTATATTAGCTTGGATGATCCAAATCATTGTTGATCTGATTTATTTATTTCACAGTTTAAATGGTGAAGATTTTGCAACAGCTAAAATTTGACAATAAGGTAACTTATGATTTAGGACAACTCAGTTTACTCACATTAGATATTGTGTCATTGCAGTTGTTGAGAGAGATTAAGAACACCTTCAGAGATCATTTCGAACCACTACACCAACATCCAGAGTTTTAGTGTAGGTTTTGGAAAATTTCCTGTGTCTGCATTGGTGTTCTTCAGGTCAGTCAGTGCAGAGATGTAGTAGGCAAACTGGGAGCTCTGTAAAGTGACCATGAAAGATTACCTGTATATTGTCTGTGATGGAATACCTTTTCATAGAGTGCACATGTGCCTCTCACCCAGTGAACTCACACATTTCAAATCAGATGAAAATGTGAAGTGATGCTGGTAAAATCACGGGCAAAATACAGATAATGTGCACAACTTTCAAATAAGCAAGAGCAGTTCTTTAGGACATTTAAATTGTCATTCTATGATTACCAGAAGGTGAATCATATTATCAAATACAGTGAAGACTATTGTATGTGTGCATGCATACAAGATTACACACAAAGCATCACATTTGAGTTTTTTTATTTTATTTGCAATTTCCATTTTTATTTAGTTTTACATTTTGTTTATTGGTGGTTCAGTTTTTAGCACTGCCACCGAAAACCAAGAACGTCCTGGGGTTCAGATCCACCAACTATCTATTGCCCCTCAGTGCGGAGGTAAACTTTGCAATACATTTTTAGTTTTGTAAATATAAAATAATCTTTTGCTTTTTGTATTTGTCTAAAGTTTAGCTATACTTCACTGTACTTACAAAACGTTGCACATGCATTCTGGTATAATTGCAATAGCAGATAGGTAATGTGCAGTGCATTTGGATCTTAAGAGGTGTTTTTGAAAGAATGTCTTACATTGACGTTGCCTTTCGTCATAAAAGATCTTGCTATAAAGCATTAATTCATGAATTACATTATTCATTATGAAATACATGGGACTGTGTAATCATCACTGGGTGTGTCATTTCTGTTTTAGTTAGTGTTATTTCAGGTTTCAGTTTTATTTTATACTGTTTTCCTGCAGGTGACCACAATGCGGCAACAAGACTGAATTAAGACTAGAAACCTGCACCATCATCTCATCTTTGCAGCTCTCAGTTTGGAAAGTAGACCTACACAATTGTCTCAAAGGTAAAATCTTCTGTTGGATAATTTATTAGTGTGCATAGCCTCCTCTGTTAGTTTTTAACAAACAGATGACACGTCAGTTGTCAGCAGAAGTGAAGAGAGGACAAAATGTAAAAGTTGAGAACTTCAGAATCTGAGGTTTGTCCATATTTGTAGAGGGACAGATCAGATTTAATTTTGTTTATATCATGCTCAGTCTTTCAAAACAAGAAAAGGCAGGATTCATACTGATTCCACAAAAAGACACAAATGTGAAATTACCTAGCTAACATGTTAGAGAGCTACAAGATGAAAATTATATGTGAAGAGATCTGCTTTTTTAAAATATAGCTACATGCTTGTATTTACATCTGTGACCATCTGAGGGCAGTAAGCACTCATTAATCAGTTCCTCTTTACTGACATCAGTGTTTCTCTCAGTTTAATAATATCCGTTTTCAAATATGCAGTGTTATCACACTGATTAAGTTCATTATTCCAACACTGAAATGAACTTCATCATCTCAGCTGAACTGAACTTCAGAGTAACACAGCATACTGAGGCTACATCCACACGTACATGGGTATTTTTGAAAACTGAGATTTTCAGCTTTTGTTTTTAAAAAAAAATCCTGTCCACATGTAAACGCAAAAATGAAGGAAAACGCTGCTAGGAACATGCCAAAGCAACAGGAGATATATTGCTAACCGTGTAGAAATGTTGGCCAATCAAAAGTCTAGAAGCCTGGGTGGGAAAGAGTAAAAAAAGATGGCGCATAGAAGCAGAACTGAGTCCTATGTGTGGAGGCACAGTAACTGTGTGTGTATATGTAAGCATTTAAACACTGCAGAGAGTAAAATTAACAGTAACAGTATTTTGTCTAAGTCTGCCATCGTAGAAATCCATTTCACCGAAACAATAATGTGGCGCACAGTGTGACGTCAAAAAAGGCGCAATCCTTTGACGCTGCGTTTTCTCTGTTTTCCGCGTCCACACGCAAACACAAAAACTGAGTTTTCGAAAATCTCCACCCTGGCAGGAGCTTTTAAAAATCTCAGTTTTCAGTGCCGTTTACGTGTGGACGAAAGGTGCAAACGCATAGAAAAATCTGCGTTTTCAAAAATACACGGGTACGTGTGGACCTAGGCTGATATTCAACGTGAAGCTTTGACAGAAAAACAGTTTAAAACATCAACTGATTGAATCCATGAATCTAAAACTGTGTTTCTGAGTGAAAAAACAGACATGTATAGACTGAACTATCTGTTCAACAATCAGAGTTTTACAGGACACTAACAAGACACTCTTTAAACTAAACTACACACAGACGCACTGAGGAACCACATGAGACTGTAAATCCAGGATACGCAGCTTCAGTGAATGTGGCGTTGAAGGTGCGGAGGTGAAGCAGAGTGTCAGGGGAGACTCTGTAGAAGGACAGAGTGCCAGCAGGACAGTCCACATACACTGCTACTCTGTTAGAGACAGAGGAGGAGGAGGAAATGGATGTCTTCTGGTTATTGTGCCAAACACAGTAACCATCATCTCCAGAGCAGAACAGACTCCAGGACTTATTATTCTTTCCAAACACACAGTCTGTATGTTTCCCCTTCTTTCTGATTGTTCTGTAACTCACTGATATATAAACTCTTCCTCTCCACTCGACCTCCCAGTAACAGCGACCAGTCAGACCATCTCTACACAGCAGCTGAGGATAATCAAATCTGTCTGGATGATCAGGATATGACTGATCCTCCTCCACACATGTCACCTTCCCGTTGTTGTCAGACAGTTTGAGATTTCTGTGTAGTGCGTTTGTGTCGATTGTGAGTTGACAGGAATCTGATGGAGAGAACAAACACAATCCAGCTGCAGTTATTGATGGTAAATGGCCTGTATTTGTATAGCACTTTTACTAGTCCCCCCCAGGGACCCCAAAGTGCTTTACACACCCGGTCATCCACCCATTCACACACACATTCACACACTGGTGGAGGCAAGCTACAGTTGTAGCCACAGCTGCCCTGGGGAGCACTGACAGAAGCAAGGCTGCCATATCGCGCCATCGGCCCTTCTGGCCAACACCAGTACGCGGTAGGTGAAGTATCTTGCCCAAGGACACAACGACCGAGACTGTCCGAGCCGGGGCTCGATTACAAGGCGAACTCCCAGCTCTTGAGCCACGATCGCCCATTGATCCATCATCTGTTCATTGATTGACTTTTTGATGATGACTTCTGACATCAGAGATGTGAATGAGTGATGTGACAGTTTGAAGATGGTTGAATGTGTGCTGCTTTGTTTTCATGATCACATATCACATTAAAACACACACTTACACTTCCTCAGACCTGGTCTCAACCATCGGACTCCAGCAGGCTCCACCCTGAAAGGAGGAGGGGGTCAGACCAGCACAGTCTCTTTCAGCATGTACACATGGACATTACATCGCTCTCATACACATACTGTTAGACAATGATAAAGGAAAAGTCCAACATTTTGACACATACACTTGAAGAAAATGTCTAACGTTCAAAAGAGCAAAAATCATAATCACATGACATCATAACCTCCATTATTAAGCATATGTTCAGGGAGCAGTTGACACATGCCACAGTCAAAATTCAACACACTGACATACAATCAGGGTGTCAGGGAGTGGTTGCATATAGTACATGTAAAGGCTGTACTAAATGCAAACAATGATGAAGCATAGGTACAGACCAGCCGTCAGTGTAAGACACATTTTGGGCTAATGCAGCAGTCATCACTGCTTTCTGCGTGAAAGAGGCCTTTAGGTTTCAATTAGGGTTTTTTTTTTAATCATAAAGTGTGCCTTACAAGGGTAGCCTCTGTTTCCTGCTGGGATGGCTCCCCAGCAGGCTCTCCGAGGGTTCAGACGAGGGTGAATCAAGGACCAAAAATATTGTACGAGTTCAAATCTCAGTAACCAAAAGAAACCAAAAGAAAAAAAAACAAAAAGAAAAACCACATACTTTTTTCTTTTGTTTTGAGTGAATTCCCCCTTTCTTATTGCTGGAAAAATGAACCACATGAGCCAATAACAAAATTATAAGGGAACATGTAGTATTTGGTTACTGAGGAAAAGGTAAAGTGTTTTTTTTTTTGTTTTTTTTTTGCAAATCTGTTTTTATTAGCATTTTTTTCCTTTTTAACAAACAGAACATACTTAAAGGACATTGTATAGTAATCATAGAAAGTAATAGGAGGCAGTGGAGGAGTTACATTGAGTAGGAGATTAGTTCAGTTGCAGAAACCTTATTCCAAGTTAGAATTTAATTATAAAATAAAATACTGTAGTTTAAGATTCCTATGTGATACCAAAACCTTCATGTTAAAAATTTGTTGAAACTAGGACGTTTGTCCAAATAAAGGACAGTAATAATAGTGCAGTACAGTCCTCAGGAACCTTGTAACCTAATACTTTTTGTAGAGTATCACCCACTGTTTTCCAGAATGAGTGAATTTTAGAGCAAGACCAGAAGATGTGAGAGTGGTTAGCTGCCACTTCACCACAGTTTCTCCAACAAGGCTGCTGTGTGCCCAACTGCCTACTCTTAATGTGAGGAGTGATAAAAAAAACCTAATAAAGCATTTCCAATTAAATTCCCGCCACTGTAGGGAATTTGTAGATGTTTGAAGTGAGCCACATATCTGGTACCATATTTCATCTGTAATTGATAGTTTTAGTTCCTCTTCCCATTTTGTCTTTACATATAATGAGGTAAATTTTTGGTTCTTCATCAAATTGAGGTATAATTTAGATACTAGTTTGGTAGTTTTTTGTTGGCAGGCATCACACATCATTTCAATTAAAGGGTTAATCATCTCAGCCTCAGCTATCTCTTTATTGTAATAATCTCAAAGTTGTAGATATCGAAACAAATTCTGTTTTTTCAATTCAAACATGTCTTTAAGCTCTTGAAAGCTCCTAACTTTGTCCTTTCTGGTAATTAAACAGAAAGCAGTTAGGCCCTCATTGGTCCACTCTTTGAAAGCCTTGTCATATTGTCCTGGTTTAACACTATTGCACAAGGCTATCCATCTCAACTTTTTGTGGCCACCCTTCAGTTTTAAATGTTAGAGTACCACGTTTGAAGTGAAAACTGGGTTATGGGGTTGAGTTTTGATTTAACAATGTCAGGTAAGGTATCTTCTCCTAACAGTGTTTGGACATTATAATCCGTGCTATCTTGTGTCTCAATCTGTTTCCACTTTGCAGTGTATTAATTATCACACCATAGGCATAGAGAATGTAATTGTGCTGCCTGAAAATATAATTAAAAATTAGGCAAAGCCATACCCCCTTTGTCCTTTGGCAACTGCAGAGTGGAGAAGCGTATTCTTGCCTTTTTGCCTCCCCATATGAATCTCAACAACATTTTATCCCAGGCCTCAAATTATTGAGATGGAATTTCAGCTGGCAGTGCCTGAAAAATGTACAGCAGCCTTGGCATTATATTAATTTTTTATTAAAAAAAACTAAACAAAACAAAAAAATGCACCAATTAAAAAATGATATGGCAACATGACATTTGGTTGTTTAGAAAGAGGGGGAAATTTTAGAAGTGACGGCGAGAGAGAGAGAGAGAGAGACGTGTAGTTAGTGTGTAGTGTTGTGGATAGTTTTGTGTTGTGTGTCAGAACAATGAGGTGACTGCTGTCTCCAGGTAAAAAACAGGAGTGATGCACCTGCTGTCAGACCTGCAGGTATCAGGCTGTGGTGTTCTCCTTTATAGTGGACAGAAATTTTTGGAGTGGCACAAATAATTTGTGTGGCATCTTATTGAATGCAGAACACCTGATTGTTATGCAAATAGTTTGAAATGGTTATAAATAAAAAGGGTAAAAGGTAAATGGCTGCAAATAACTTTGTTGTTTGCAAAATGTGTGCATAGGATTTAAAAATTGACAATTTATATTTGCATTTAAAGTTATGAAATATGATTCATTAAACATGTTTGTGGTTGTTACAGTAATAAATATAACTTTTTCTACTCTGATTTTATGTTTTTTGTGTGATTTTAGATCAATTGTGTTAATACAGTATGTCAAAATGAAAACATAACAGTAAATTCAGACACATGAGGTTGTGCTGAAAAGGATGATACCAAACAAGGCAAAGTAAATATTTTTTAAAGGTGAAATGTAGAGGGAAAATCAAAAGTACTTAAAAATGGCCAATTATACCCTGGACCCCAGGGGGTTAGACATAATGCAATAGTTACTTTTCAAGTAATTCATTACTTTTAGAATCCTGTAACTCAGTTACTAACTCAGTTACTTTTTTGAAGAAGTAAATAGTAACTATAATTAATTAATTTTTCAAAGTAACTTTCCCAACAGTGGTTCTTAGCAAGATGAGGTTTAGTTTCTCCCAAAATACCTGATACCATTACACAGGGAACTCGTCACTGCCTGGGGTTTTGTTGGATTTCTCTCTCCTGATTGCCTTGTTCAGTTCTTCTATTGTGATTTCCTTAGTAAGTACTTCGTTTCGGTTTTTCCCGATGCTGGGTAGATCTAGTGAGTACAAAAAAATTTCTTATTGATTGTACATCTACAGTTCCTTCTTGCAGATAGAGTTTCTGGTAGTAATTGTTATCTATTTCTTCTGGTTCAGTTTCCAACTCTTGAGTTAAGGAGTTTCTAATTTTGTGTATTGCTCTATCTATCTGCCGTTTTCGCAACTAATAATTTGGTGGATTTAGGGCCCAGTTCGTAGTAATTTTGTTTCAAATATCTTGCCTTTCTTTCCACTTTCTGATTCAATACATTTTCTATTTGTATTTTAACCTCTAAAAATTGTTTCTGTATTATGAGGTCCTTTTTAGTCCTGAAAATTTGTTCCAACTCTTTTCAGTTTTTTGTCATATTGGTTTTTTTTTTTTTATATATATAAACAAAAGAGGCTTTTGCTATCAAGCTTCCCTGCAGAACGGCTTTCATTGAATCCAAAGAATTAGAGGATTCACTTCTCCGTTGTTATTCTCTTTAATGAATGTATCTATTTCTCATTTAACATAATTTGTAATGGTTTCGTTATGGAGAAGCCCTACATGAAGGTGCCAAGCTGTGTTCATTGGAAGTGAGTCCAACTGAATTGTCAGAAAAATTGCTTTATGATCCGAGACATCTGCTACCCCAATTTTACAGTCTAACACTCTGTGACATTCTTCCTTTTGAATAATAAAAAAAAAAAATCAATCCAGGTGCGCACTGAGTGCGGAATTGAGTAATGTATGTAATTCCTTTGTGAATGGTGCAGTAATCTCCAGACATCCACTAGTCCCATTTCCTCAAGTGTCAAGTTTAAGTGTCTGTTTATATGTGTTTTGTATCTAGTTTGACTAGTTGTGTCCAAATTATAATTCAGTATTACACTGAAGTGTCCTGCATAAATACAAAGTCAAAGAGATCTTTAAAGAAAGTTTTGGGGCTATTGGGTGGTGATTATATAAAGACAAGAGTCAAAATACTATTTTTAGTTTTGCCCCTCACAATGATGTACCGTCCTTCTTTATCTTTTATTTCTTTAAAGAGGTCAAACAACAAATTGTTCGCCATAAGAATGGCCACCCCTCTTTTATGGCTGTTGATATGGGAGCTATAATATGTTTTACTATATCCAAATTTCTATAATTTCCATTGTGGTGACAAATGAGTTTCCTGCAGAAAGATTATATTCTTATTTTATTTTTCAATTTTTTAAAACTTTTGATTTGATTTCCCAGGCCATTAACATTAAGCAACATTATTTCCAGACACTATGACATAGTATACTGTTGTGAAAATGAAATAATCCTCCATCACTGACCTTTAAAACAAACGAAACCTAAACCAAAACGCGGTTGAACTAATAGATGAACAATTAAAGAAAGCTGCAGAATCCAAAACTTGAACAACACTGCAGTATGACTCCCAATATGAAGTAAATGAGACACCCCCATACAATTATGAGAGAGAAAGCCTCACAAAAAGTGAGGGCCCTCTCTTAGAATCAGTGAGAACCACGATCTGAGTCACACTCATCCTATCTTAAGTTGTTGGCTACCTCAAAGTAGAGCGATTATATACAACTTGAACCGTAAAGAACATATTAATTATTCGGGAGAGCCAGATACCTATTTGTAGTGATGTGACGTTCTGTATCGAGGCTTCGAAGCTTGTGTCGAGTAATGGAGGGGGCGTTTCCGCGATGCACGTATCGAGGCTTGCTTCATTTATGGGAGGAGCTGAAAATGATGACGTCCGAAGCCTCGCTGCCTGGCTGTACCACGTGACTGGTTCATGAAGTGGTTCGAACTTTGCCGCGAGATATGACAGAGATATAAACCCTCAGACTTCATTCAGAATGTGGGTGTTTGATGGAGAGTTGCGGTTAGTGAGAGTTTGGAGACAGTTTGGAGGTTTATGAGAGTGAGGAGAGAAAGTCAGGAGAGAATGGAGCCAGCTAAGAAGAGGAGGATGTCCTCCCCTGTGTGGGAACATTTTGATCTTATTCCTCCCAACAAGGTATGTAAATTTCTACAGTAGATGTATTTTCATAATACTGATGGTGCAATACAATTTATGTTAAGCTGTCTTTACTTTTGTACAAGGTGAAGTGTTTGCTATGTGCCAGGGAGCTGGGATATAACAACAACACCTCATCCATGCTTAGGCACTACAGAGCTTTGCATGAGAATAAGGGGGACACCGATTGTGGAGCAAGACCAGGTGAGCCATCAAATGCAATGATAATACAGCATGCAGTAATGTTACTAAATGATATAACAATATTATACAGCTGTTATAAGTTACGTATGTGATATTTATATTTGTGCTTTATCTTTATTGTCTTTCCTCAGGAGAACAATCTCCAATAGATGAAGACCTGGTTAGCATGGTGATTGAGGACTCCCAGCCATTTAGCATTGTGGAGGACAAAGGATTTAAAAGATTTGTTAAGTCATTAAATCCTAGCTATGTTCTCCCCACTAAAGGTTATAAAAGCAGTGAAAATTTAGCTTTTACTGAATAAAATGTGAACAGGCAGGACTGAGGCTCAAAGCCTCAGTGTGTAGCTGTCCATACCTCAACGTTACAAAAGCACAACCACTGTCCACACCCCAACCACACCTCACAGTAAATGATCATTTCCATTTTAAGCATTTCCAAATGATCATTTTCCATACTGCCAGTATAAATATACACAGTGTACTGCCATCACTACAATATACATGTTTTACACACTCCTTTTGTTGTTGACATTTACAGGCTGTGTGCAAAAGGCCACACTCTTCAAATTCATGCCAACTAATATTTTTACGTCCAGTAGGTGTCCTACTAGAGCAAATGAAGCTTCAAGAAGCTTTGCGCTGGGGTGAACCAATTGGATGAAAAGCTTCAGTGCTTCATGAAGCTTCACCTGCCCATCACTACCTATTTGTAGTTTTCTGTCCCCACACTTATAGAGTATCTATAAAGTCAAACCTGTCATGGTTGGCTGTGTGGCAGGCAGGCAAGCAGGAGTGGTGGACCCAAAATGGAGAACTCAGACACGGAAGTGAAACTTAAAGCGGAGCTTTATTGCTGGGAAAAACCTCGTACTAACTAAACTCACCAAAAGACAAATAAAAGTCTGAACAGAGGAACTGAGTACTGAAACACTGGAAAAGAAATACTAAACTGGAGCAGGTGACTAAACACCAGAAACACCAACGCAGACCACACAGCTAGTTGAGGGTACGACACGACAGGGAACACAGGAAAACACAGGGCTTATATACACAGGGGAGTAATCAGGGAATGGAAAACAGGAGGGAGACACAGCTGGGAGGGTTTGGGCTAACGAGACATGGGGAGCAAAGCTAGACACACTGAGATGAGGCACAACCTTTCGCAATAAAACGGGAAACAAGAAACAGACACAGACTTGACACTGAACTGAACTTACACTAAATGAGAGACACAACTTAAGAACTAATCCCTCACAAAGAATAACTGAAACATAGAATAATACTAATAAACAAAGCATGACAAAAGGATCAGAATACAAACCATAATACAAAGGAATATAAGAACTGAAAATGCTGGGTCAAAATGACCCAGGACCGTGACAAAACCCTCCTCTGAAGTTAAGTTGTTCTGCGCTGGAACACTTGTAGTTTGTCGCGCACTGAATGGCTCCGTCGTTGCTTCTCCGGGTCACGGGTTGCCATGGTGACATTTGCTCCAGTGGCTCTATCAGAGACGTAGGGTCAAATCCTCCTCTTTCACATGGCTCCTCCACCCTAAATCCTCTCCGCTGCATTTCTCATACCGCTTCGGCCGGACTTTGGTACACCTGAGGGCCCGTGTCCCTGTGAATCTAGAGTTTTGTTAATGGAGATCGTATGCCCTTTTGTTTAAGTGTGCTTTTCACTTCTCTATATGCACGGGACTGTTGTACTACCGTAGCAGTATAGCCATAGTCAAAACCAATGGGCTTGTCTTTCACAAGGATCTTCTTCTGCTATGCGTTTCTGAGGACTGTTTCCTTTGTTTTGAACTGAAGAAAACAGACGACAATGGAACGGGGAGTGGCATCAGCACCTGGCCTAGGACCGAGAGACCGGTGAGCCCGTTATATTTGTGGGTCAGTGCCATCAGGTATTAGCCTCTCTCTTCGGATCAACAAAGCTTGTATTTATTCTCGATCTACACTGAAGGTCTTCTAGCTTTTCGGTCAGTTTCCTCTGCTCCGTTAGCAATTGTCTCAGCGCGTCGTAGGCCACCGCTGACCAGTTTTCGAGCCCCGCCACTCGTGTTTCGGCTTCCTTAATACTAGCTATCTGCTTTAGTGATCCCTTCCTGTTCTTCAGTCAAGTCCCTGTGTCTGTCTTGTCTCTCTGTCTTATGTGTCTGTCATTGTCAGATTTCCCCATTTGGCATGTCTTCACATTCAGTTATATTTCCCTTTGTTTTCTCTGTATGTGTATTACGTACATGTACATATGTGTGTGTTAGTTCCTCTTTTTTAATCATCTCATGTAGAACTAATTTTTTAATTTGGCAGAAATATGGCCGCAGTTTGAAATGAAACTATGCCGGCTGTAGAGTAGGCGAGAATCAAGAATCTACTGAGATTTTCATTTAGACAATTAAGAAACATTTTTTTAAATGAATTTTTTATATGTAGTAATAATATTCCAATGAGCTTGTTGAATTTGTGGAGAAATGTCTGTGGAATCACACAGTGGGCTGAGATGAAAAGAGAAATCAGTTAAAAATTTAGTGTCAACTAGTAAGCATGAATTTTTTAAATTATTTTTCCAGATATCAAATTTTTTCTGTAATATAAAACTGTAATTTATGCTAGAAATAATTTTCCAGTCCAATCAGGCGGATCATCAATTAAGAAGTGCACTACAGCAAAACACACACAGACACACAAAAACACAATTTTACTGTGCCTTAACACAGTATCATAAATCTAATTATGATATGTGATAGTCTATTAAATAACAATTTAACTATGCTTCAAAAACATATTACAGCTTTTTTCAGTCTGTTGAACAATAATCACCAAAGAAGGAGAAGCACTACCATAAAACTTAGTGTAAAAGCGCAAGAAAGTTTAAGAGGCTTACAAATGATTGCTTACATAAACGTTGTGTTACAAGTCGACGTTGTTCATATGAGTCCGTCATCATGAACAATGCTATGATTTGTGCTGTTTGTGCTGGAACTAAGCTGCACACAGGTGATATTAATCCGAAAAAAATAACACACTGCTTCCATTACCTTCACATGGAGATTCACACGAAGACAACCAGCTGCACCACCAAGTTTAGGAGACAGACAGTAAAACTTTAAAAAAGGAAACAGTGAGAGTAGGAGGAGTTTGTGGGAAAGCGGGGGCTGGGGAACATTAGTAACTGATTAGTTTATAATCAAGTTCTGTGTTTGGGAGTGGAAATGTTTCTAAGCATCTGTAAATGTTTGTTGGGGGGTTTATAGAAGCCGAATCATTTTGTGTGACAGTTAAAGTCAAACATACTCGTAGTAGAGAGAGACTGTCTCTGCTGATCAAACAGGTCTCACTGTAATGTCTCTTTAGTCAGACTCACAGCAGCGTCTCTTCTTTCTCCACAAACTAAGAAGAGCAGGAGCACCAGCCCCCATCATGTACACTTTCTACAGAGGCACCATCGAGAGCATCCTGTCGAGCTGCATCACTGTGTGGTTTGGAGCCTGCAATGCATCCTGTCATAGAACCCTCCAACGCATAGTGAGAGCTGCAGAGAGGATCATTGGTGTCTCTCTCCCCTCCCTCCAGGACATTTACAGCACCCGTCTCACTAAAAAAGCCCTTTGCATAGCGGCTGATCCCACGCACCCAATGCAAAGCTTCTTCAAGCTGCTGCCGTCAGGGAGGAGACTGCGGAGTCTCCAGGCCAGGACCAGCAGACTGAAGGACAGCTTCATCCATCAGGCTGTCAGGAAGCTTAACTCCCTCCCGATTCTGCCCCCTCTCCCCTCTTCTCCTCTATGGTCTCACTGAACTCTGTCACACACACACACACACACACACACACACACACACACACACACACACACACACACTCTGACTCACTCACTGGCCTGCACCAGTTACCAGTCACTTTGTGGAGCATTGGACTGCCACTACCTCATAAGACTTTGTTGTTATACTATCTCTTACCGTACATTACTAAATCTCCATTTGCACTATTTGCCTATTTGCACTACTCTGCCTTGTTTACACTCAATGTCATTTACCCTTACCTGAATATTGTATATTGTATATTGCATAGCTTTCTTGTTAATTTGTATTGTATTTATTTAAATTTTTACTTTTTAATTATTTTATTTGCATTTTTTAATCACTCTCTTATATTTAAATGTTCATTTGCTATTTCATCTAGGGTTTGAGAGTAACGAAATTTCTATTCTCTGTATGTCCTGTACATGTGGCAGAATTGACAAATAAAGTTGACTTTGACTTTGACTCTGTCTCTGCTACATTACTGACTGCAAGCTGTCACATTTACATTTAGTAAATACTCCTTATACCACTTATACACTTTTATTTTATTACACTACAGATTTTCTGATGAAGAAATACGGTATATATATAGGCAACCTGATGAAGCAGTATTTCACTTCAAAAAACTAAGAAGGAAGCACTGCAGTGAAGTTACAGCTGAGTTTACCTGCATTCAACTGGTGATGCAGAAAATGTTTTATGTTTGAAATATAAAGTCTGTTTCATACTGCTGGAGTTGCAGCTGATAAAACATTACGACCCTGGAAATTGTGGTAAAAAATATTAATATCTGATTTCTGATCTTTTTTGTGACCAAATCCTACGGACTCTTTATGGTTATTATGGGATGGTCTTACAGGTGGAGGATGCTGATATTTTTCCTTCTCATCTTTTCTGACAGTTTGAATGTTTCCAAGAATGAAATTCAAATTGCGAAATCTCCTGGAGGTGAGTGACTGTTTTCCTATAATTGTTTCTTTGGATTCTAAATCACAGTTTAATGTAGTAAGACATTAGACCAGTATTAAGTAGAGGTAGAGTATAGTTATTTTAACATAAATTCTGACTAATGGAATTGTCCAATTTCAGGCACCAAAACTGAAAGTGGAATACAGAAAACTACTGTGAGAGAAGAGTGTGTGTTTCCACTGGTATTTTTTGGTGTGTTTGTCATCTATCTATTTATAAATAATAACAACTGTATTAATTAATAATTGAATTGTATGCTTTAAGCTCTTCCAGATGATAAAAATAAACCTGTCATGGTTCTGGGTCATTTTGACTCAGCATTTTGAGTTTCTTATGTTTTGGTTTTATTTTGCATTATGGGTTATATTCTGATTCTATTGTTGTACTTTGTTGGTTATTATTATTATTATCCTGTGTTCTGGTTTCTGTTTTTGTATTTTGAGCCCTTCTATTCTGTGTGTAGTCTATGTCTCTGTGCCTGCCCTGGTCCCATGTCTGTGATGTCATAGTGTTTGCTTTAAGTTTTGCCTGTCATGTTTCTTGTTTTACTTTGAAAGTCTGTGTCGATGTGTCTAGTTTTGATTCCCTTGTCTTGTTAAGTCTGATTTCTCTCAGCTGTGTTTCCCTCCTGTCTTATATTCCCTGATTACTCCAGTGTGTATTTAAGCCCTGTTTTCCTTACCTTGTATTGTGTTGTACCCTCTTCATGCTGTGTTTTTTTTCCCTTGTACTCCTGTTAGGTTTGTAGTGTAGGTTTCTTAGTTCCTGTTACCAGTTTAATTTCTAGTTTTGCTTTGAGGTTTTGGTTTGTTTTTGTAAAGTCTATTTTCTCAGCAATACAGCTGCGCTTTAAGTTTAACCTCCCGTCTACGAGTCCTGCATTTGGGTCCAATCCTTCCTGCCACACAGCGAATCATGACAAAACCAAGGAAAGTGGAAATTTTTCAACTGGTTGAATGTATTGCCTTGCATATACTAAAAGCAGAAAACCTGTCCAAATTTGAACTGTGTAAAGTGAATCACTCATAAATATATATTATGTCTGCAGGAGACAGCAAAGAGGTTTGCCCCTGGAACTGGTCTCCATACAGAGATCGCTGTTTCATTCATGTTCATTTATGTACAGATGAAAAGTTCTGGGATGATGGTGAGTGCAGGTCTACTCAGCCATAGCGCAGACAGATGGAAATCACCATAAATGCAGACACCTAAATGCTATTGCATTTAGGTGTGGACGAGTAAAACAGATTTACTCACGCAACGTCAAAGGTGTGCGCTGTTTTTGACGTTGCGCTTTGTGCCATGTTATTGTTTACATGAGATGAATTTCTACAATTGGCAGATACAGACAAAATACTGTTTCTGTTAATCTTACTATCTGCAGTTTTTACACACTTACATATACACATGCAGTTACTATCCCTCCATTTAGTTTTAGGGACATTGGAGAAAAAAAACATGAAGATGAACTTTTGCGACTTAGGCCGTATCATCCTTCGGAGGCCGCATTTGAAGGCCAATTATGTCACAGCCAGGCAACGAAGGCTGTCCCAATTCGAAGGCTGCTCCAAATGCATCTTTCATTTTCCCAAATTTGACTGATGCGTCGGGTATATCCTTCGTGGCCCAAGCTATCCTAGAATTCATAGCACGGTCAAGCCAATTCCAGTTTCCAACAATGTCGGCAGCTACTTAGTTTTAATATTACTCTTTCTGGGTCACAAAATAAATGTTTAAAATATTTTCAGGCGAGAATGTAGCTGTGAAAACTTCAAATATCTGCTTGGTTTATCAAGACATCACATATTTGCAAAAGTCCTCAGACATTTTTGGAGACATCTGTTAGCCACCATCAAGGCTGGACTGGGACAAAAAATCGGCCCGGGCATTTTGACTAGAGACCGGCCCACCAGGATAAAGATTGAAAATGTGACGTCATTCAGGGGTAAAACCGCAAAGGGTTCTGGGAACTTGTGGCAAGAGGTACTAGCGCACGCAGGCTTTCAATTGAACTCAGTTACACAGCGATAAAAAGAAACCCAAAAAATGGCAAGAAGCTGTTGTATTATTAACTTCAATAGCCGGTCACATGGCAGCCACGGGTAAAGAGATCGTTTTCTTTTTTTATCGGATTACGTCGTTGAAGAGAAATTTTTTAAGCCATGTTTCCGAAGTAAGAGCCGACGGATGGTCTGAATATACCAAATATAACGTCTCAGAACACTCCAGCTCACATGTTAGTCTGCTCCAAGCATTCCCACAAAGGTCAGAGTTTTGTAGTAGTTAATACGTCATTTTTCTTAACATAATTGGTGAAATAGGTTACAAGCAAGTCTGGCACTGAACAGAAATTGTTGCGCTATGCTCCTTTGTTTATTGTGCATAAATAGTGAATTGTCCTGACACAATATTGCGTTTCGCTTCTGTTATTATGGTACATTGACAAAAACATATACTTTTATTCACAGGATAAAACAGTTGTTTTGTATCACTAATGGTCCAGTGCGATTACAACATACAATATTATTGTCACTGCTACATTTCTGTAATGCTACCAGAAATTATTTCCACTACTAATTAATTACCGTTGAGCTCAAAGGTTATATTAATAAACGGTTAACGAATGTGTATTTATGACGACGATTTGTGAGACTGGTAAACTTACCTTTGTTCGTACGATGGTCTTTCGTTCTACACGGTGCATTTCAAGGTCCTGTACCCATCCGTCGGTAAACTGTACCTGGGCTTGTTGCAGTGACCTGAAGTTACTAAACTTCATGAGTGTATGCACTCACTCCAAGAACCGTATAATTATAAATCTGAGCGTGGTGAAAGTTGGGCAGCACGCTAACGTCTTTTGTCCCTCTGTGTGCTCGTAAGGGTCTGACCCTTTCACACCTTTGATTTTTTCCTCGTATCTTTTCTTTGTCTTTTCGTCGCGTCTGTCTTTGTACGGACCGGCATTGTTCTCCTTTTGTTTTGTACATTCCTTTTTTGTGCGGCAAAGAAAAAACAAGAAGGTATTGGAACCGGAGAATGAACGTTTTGCGGTGCTGCAAATGCTTGCATTTGATGCGGTACTTGGATTGTTTTGCCACTAGTTCCCGGCATGCAATGCGCGAAAATCACGTGATTGCTAAAAAAAGGGGGAGGGTGCATCCGGCCTCCTCGGCTGTAATTGGTCCAGCCCAGAGTCGATCATGACCAATTGGCCAATCCAACACCTTTCATTATATATACCCTTCCAATCCATCGGCCCATAAAAACAAAAAATCGCCAGCGGCCCACCGGGCAAAGGCCCGGTATGCTCGATGGCCAGTCCAGCTATGGCCACCATCCTTTGGAGGCTGCCAGGTCGAAGCTGATCAGGAGGTCGAGGCCCACTAGAGCCGGCGAGAACACTGCACCCCCAGAACATCGTGCCTTGACCTCCCGGTCAGCTTCGACCTGGCAGCCTCCAAAGGAAAGGATCTCGCAAAAGTAACTCGGGATCTCGCAAAAGTTCATCTTCATTTTTTTTCTCCAGTGTCCCTTGCGGGGCTCCGTACATTACAGTTGTGAGGCTACACCAACCAAAATACTGTCTTTAGTTATACATTTGACATGCAAAGGGAAAGGGACAAATTATCAACTTGGAGTCAAACTCTTTTACATTTAGGCATTCCCTGAAAATTCATCATATTTTGAACATGTATAAGACAGAGATGGCACGATACCACTGTTTTATGTCCGATACTGATATCACAAATTTGGATATCTGCCGATACCGATATGAATCCGATAGTGTATTTTATAATGAATAAAACTGTTTTTTTTAAATATCTTGCTGCATTTTGTAGAAGTTCATACTCAGGTTTTAAAAAACAAAACACTAAAGCTATTCTGTTAAACCTTTATCCAAAAAATACACTGCACCCAAAATATTCCATAGTTCATCAATACTGATCAATCTAATAAACTTAAAACTACACCATCCTCCCTATTTTGGTATTTTCAAGAGTACTTAACAGAAACATTAAACAGCCTTACTAACAGGGTTGCAAACTCCCAGCAAAAACAACAACAACAACAACAAAACAGGGAACCACCCCCCACCCTCCGCCTCATGATGCTTAATCAATGTAACTGACTTTAATTTCATGCATGTGTAAAACAAATTCACAGAAATCAATTATTTTTCCTACAATAATTAAATAGATTCAACATCTTTCTTCAACAGAATTGCAGACTGCACAGATGGTAGCTTCCCAAAGGAAAAAGTACTGTAGCTTACTAGGGTATATATTAGACTTAATAGTTACTATATACGATAATGTACTTCTAGGGCTGGGCGATATAAACGATATATGATAGAAACGATATAAATTTGGCAAACGATAGATAGCACATGTTGATGATGTCATCAAGCTGCGCCTGTTTTGGTCGAAAGCATAGCTGCGGCTACAACCATTATCATCTGCAAATTATGTCGGGTGACAGTCATAGCAAAGAGATGAAGCACTTTTGAAATATGGGGAAAGCGAAAAACTGCACTTCCTCCACTTCCGTAACGTTGATTCATTAATGTTGAATTCTCTTGCAGCTGCTCTGTTCCCATGTTGTTGCAGTATATTAATAACTAACCTCGTATTGTGGATGAATAATCTCAGTTGTTCTCCTGACTGAAGTTTGGCCCGTGTATAGCATCCTGCTATGCGATTGCATTTGTCCCTGACCACCAGAATCCCTCACGTTAACTTTTGAGTGGAAAAAAAGTTGGCGTTCATCCTCCAGCTTCACTGTGCTAATGTTATGCTAACATAGCTGTGTAGCAATCACGTAGCACAACATTATATACCAGGTAGTCCAACTTCAATAACCCTGCAAACGGCACTGCTGTTTAGTTTTCTGTCTTCATTTCATTGTAGCAGAGCTGTACATTTGAATTAGTTTCAAAAATCTCAGTCAGAACATGGTATGTCATGTTTAGGTGGAAACTAGCGAGCTAACTTCCTGTTAACTTCTAACTCCGTTAAATTTAATAAATTCTGTTTTCATGGATGCATGGATGTTAAACTTAATTGTTACACCCGATAAAGCAGCAACGCTGATGATTTTGTTAAAGATGAAAGAATTTAGACCGTTTTTAACTCTCTGTGTTCGTTTGACTTTGGGACCTGAAACGGACGGAGTTTTGGACCCAGATTACTCTGCGAAGCTCCTACTACGGCAGCCGTAATTCTCTGACAATCCATCAAGCAGTGCGGCTTACCAAAGTTGTACTAAAACATTTTTTAACAGATTTCTGCACGCCCAAATCGGTTCGAGGTCCTTAAGCACAACCAGAATTCATACATAAGGCACACTCTCGTTTTTTGAGAAAATTAAAGGATTTTAAGTGTGCCTTATAGTGTGGAAAATACATTATACAGAAGAAAATAATATATCGTGATATATATCGTTACCGCACGTGCTTCAAATTATACCGCGATATGGATTTTAGGCCATATCGCCCAGCCCTATGTACTTCTATACATTTTACATCAGATGAAAACTTTGGTTGTAAGATTCAGATAATTATTTATTAAAAGCTAGACATTTTAAATGATAATAAGAAAGAAAATTATTTCTTTATGCCCACCTTTCCCTGTTAATGCCCTATCGGCCCCCCTGGCTAAACTTTGCTAGACCCGCCCCTGCACAGTTACCAGCCGTCAGCTACGTAGAAAAGGTGTAGATGTAGAAAGTAATAATAAATAAATTATAACAACAGCTTATCAAGATTAAACGTGCCATTATTGTTTATCTGCTGGTTTTCTGGTGCAAAGTGGGCAATAAACAAAAAAGAGATGGGACTCACGACAGAAAAGCCGATCAGCTGATCATTGATCAGTTTCATGATTGAAATAGTAACAGGTGAGGGAGGGGGAGAGAAGAAGAGACAGTCGGTCCATATATCGGTTGGTAAGCTTAACGTGGGAAGGCTTTACAAACATTCAGAGATAAACTTACACACTTGCTTTACTTCTCTGGGATACCTTTCTCTGAGATGAAATGGCGGTTTGGTAGCAAGGCTCCAAATGCTCAACCAGACCGCCGACAGGTCTCGCACGCCACAGCCGCTCCTCCATACAGCCGCATACTCCTCCAACGTGCTAAGGTCATAAGCTGGGTTACACTATGTTGCAAGTTTTGTGATTTGCTTTTCTGATAGTTAATGGATCGGATTACATTTTTTATTTCTCTCCAGTATTCGATCTATCTATTTTTTCTGCTGATAAAACAGGAAAGTCAAACTGTAACGTGCAGGCTAGTCAGACAGTTTTATTTTTAGATTGGAAACTGAACAGGCTTACAATGAAAGTAGAAAACTGGAAACCAGGAAGACAAAATAATGATTCAGCAATGTACAAAGCTGAGAACTAATACATTTATAACTGTTTTCTAAAGGATCATTTAATGCCATTACAGGCTAGCTAAAGTCTAGCTATCGCTTCATCATTCTAACAGCAAAAGTAAAAATCACAATGAGCCCTGGATGCTCATTAAACTTGTAACCATAGACAATGATGTGTGAATGTCTCTGAGCAGTTTGTAAATTCATCTTTTGGGTAACTGCTGTTCAGTGATTCCATAATTTAAAACAGTTTAAAACATTAACTGACTGAATCCATGAATCTGAAAACGTGTTTCTGAGTGAAAGAGACAGACATGTACAGACTATCTGTTCAACAGTCAGAGCGTTTCTCTAACAGGAGGAACCTCTTTACACTCAACTCAGCACAGAGTAACTGAGGAACCAGGAAACCAGACTGTAAATCCAGGATAAAGAGGTTCAGTGAATGTGGTGTTGAAGGTGTGGAGGTGGATCAGAGTGTCAGAGGAGACTCTGTAGAAGGACAGAGTGCCAGCAGGACAGTCCACATACACTGCTACTCTGTTAGAGACAGAGGAGGAGGAGGAGCGGGGGTACAGATATGTTTCTCTGTTACCGTGAACGACAGAGTAACCCTTAACATTAGAGGAGAACAGACTCCAGGACTGATCATTCCTTCCAAACACACAGTCTTTACTGTCTCCTTTTCTTCGGATTGTTCCATAGCTCACCGATATTTGAACCTCTACTTTCCACTCAACCTCCCAGTAACAGCGACCAGTCAGACCATCTCTACACAGCAGTTGAGGATACTGGTAATCAAATCTGTCTGGATGATCAGGATATGAATGAACCTCCTCAACATGTGTCACCTTCCTGTTGTTGTCAGACAATTTGAGATTTCTGTGTACTGTGTTTTTGTCGATTGTGAGTTGACAGGAATCTGATGGAGAGAACAAACACAATCCAGCTGCAGTTATTGATCCATCATCTGTTCATTGATTGACACTTTGATGATGACTCCTGACATCAGAGATGTGAATGAGTGATGTGACAGTTTGAAGATGGTTGAATGTTTTTAATGAATCACATTAAAAACACACTTACACTTCCTCAGACCTGGTGTCAACCATCGGACTCCAGCAGGCTCCACCCTGAAAGGAGGAGGGGGATCAGACCAGCAGAGTCTCTTTCAGCATGCACACATGGACATTACATTGCTCTCATACACATTGTTAAGTTTTTATTTTTTCATTTTAAATTGCATTATTTAGTTCATTTAAATCAAACTGAGGTTCATTTTCTACGTTGGAACAGTCAAACATTTTGACACATTTAAAGAAAATGTCTCTAAAGTCCCTTCCTGTGGTTGTCATGTAAGTATCTTCAATCAGACCGTTATGTTTTTTTGCTTTTATTACTTCTCTTAAATATAACCTGGTCAAATAAGTTTAGATATTACATAAGTAATCAGATTTTCAATCTGACATTTTGGTATATTTTATTACTGATTAAATGAATCAAGTGGATTAAATTACTGTTGATTTCAACTGTTCCTGGATAGAAATACACATCGATACAGAAATGATTTAATGCCACGCTGAAGAAAGACTACTAGTTACAGCAGCAATTAGAGATATATTAGAAAAGTAAAATCAGAAAAAGGTAACTAATGGGGCTCTATGGGTGTAGGTGACTGGGCAGGACAAAGCTGGCCCTCTTTACCAGTCTACCAGTTTGTGGTTTCGAAACAGTCCCTCAGCATCTCATTGGGTTCTGTCAGGTCACACATTTTAACAATTTTGCTGAATTTCTTCAGGGTGAAATGATGTGGATTCAGGCTTTTAGAAATCCACCACATCCCCTCCGACCCGATCTACAGAGCTCACTGCTGATGGTGTTTTATTCACCTTGGGGATGTAGTCTGAAGCAAATGTTGGAAGCTGTGATCTGAAAAGCTGAGTGGGGATGAGGGGTGGCATGGGAATCGATGCATGGAGTTGCTTATTATCAAGTCAGTCTGATTGACATTTCTAGATTAAATAACTCTGTGAGTTAGTGTAATGTTCATCTGAACTGAAATTAGTCTGTGGAATTGGAAGGTTTCTTTGTAATGATGTAATTAATTCATAATTCATTAATATTAAGTTGAAATTCATGGGACCACAGGGCCCAGCCTTTGCTCCACATGTGCATCAGTGAGCCTTGGTCACTCATAACCCTGTCACTGATTTACCACTGTTCCCTGGACCACTTTTTATAGATACTGACCACTGCAGACTGGGAACTCATAATAAGAGCTGCAGGTTTGAAAATGCTCTGATCCAGTCATCCAGCCATCACAATTTGGCCATTGTCAAACTCACTCAAATCTTTAAATTTGCCCATTTTTCCTGCTTCTAAGTCAATGTTGAGGACAAGGTATTCACTTGCTCCCTAATGTATCCCACCAACTAACAGGTTAGTGTTATTCACTTTAGCTGTTAGTGGTTATGATGTTGTGCCTGATCTGTGTATAAACACAGTATGCAAAATAGACTGTTCAATGTGAGTGAAGTTAACACTTTGATTTTCTGTCATTGTTTTCTGAATTACTGTGGACACATGGCACTGTGCATCAACATGATGCACACCAGTCTTCAACTGAACAGGGCAGAATATTGACCTTAGAACCTCTGCCCTCAAAGAATAGGTATGTTGAATGACACCCTTTTAAGCAAGGGATTTCACAAGCTGGAATACTGTATTCTCCTCTGAACTATTCAACATGTTTTGAGCAGAGAGACTGTCACAGAAAGCAGAGCACAGACTTTTACAGAAGGCATCAAAGGCACAGGTGTTCATGAAACAGTGCTGTCCTTTGCCAAGCTTGACTGGCTGTTGATTATTTCCATTTTTACTTCTTTCTTTTTTTACTGGATCTGAGTGGAGCCATTCAGGACCAAGGGAGAAGTATGAAGTCAATTTCCTCTTCTTTGGTGGGACTGCAAGACCTCTCCAGTTTGTGGAGGCCTGGTGTGGATTCTGAAGCTTTACCATCCTGTCCAGCAACTTCTGCTTCTTTTCACAGCAAAGGTCACACACTGGACCTTGTTTTTTTTACTTTGGGTTTAAATAATGATTTTATTTGCTCTGAGGACATTTTTATTTCTGATCACTATGTTATTATTTTTAACTTTTCTTTTAATGAGCCTTTGTCCCCCGTTATACGGATGGTTAGCTCTCGCATCTTAAACTCCTCCTCAGCAGAGAAATTTGTGGATGCTTTTAACTTACAGCTATCTCCTCAAAATGGTATTGATTTCTCAACCAGTCTTTTTAATAATTATTGCCTTTCTATTTTAGATGAAATTTGTCCGGTTAAGACGAGGAGTGTTTCTGCCTCCAAATCTCCTCCTTGGCTAAATGACAGTATTCGTTGTCTAAAATGTGATTGTCGTAAAGCGGAGCGCAGGTGGAGGAAAACTCATCTAAATGTTCACCTCCTCTATCTTAAGGACCTTTTAGCTTCTTTTAATGGTTTGTATCATATCTATCTAATAGACTCCAATTCGTGCATGTAAATGGAGAGTCCTCTTCACACACTGAGGTTAATTATGGAGTTCCACAGGGTTCAGTGCTAGGACCAATTCTGTTTACATTATACATGCTTCCCTTAGGCAGTATCATTAGAAGACATAGCATACATTTTCACTGCTATGCAGATGACACCCAGCTCTATCTGTCCATGAAGCCAGATAACACACACCAATTAGTTAAACTGCAGGAATGTCTTAAAGACATAAAGACCTGGATGGCCGCTAACTTTCTGCTTCTTAATTCAGATAAAACTGAGGTTATTGTACTCGGCCCTGAAAATCTTAGAAATATGGTATCTAATCAGATTCTTACTCTGGATGGCATTACCTTGGCCTCCAGTAACGCGGTGAGGAACCTTGGAGTCATTTTTGACCAGGACATGTCCTTCAATGCACATATTAAACAAATGCACATATTAAACAAATATGTAAGACTGCTTTCTTCCATTTGCGCAACATCTCTAAAATTAGAAATATCCTGTCTCAGAGTGACGCTGAAAAACTAGTTCATGCATTTATTACTTCCAGGCTGGACTACTGTAATTCATTATTATCAGGATGTCCAAAAAACTCACTGAAAAGCCTTCAGCTAATCCAAAATGCTGCAGCAAGAGTCCTGACAGGGACTAGAAAGAGAGAGCATATTTCTCCTGTTTTGGCTTCCCTTCATTGGCTTCCTGTTAAATCCAGAATTGAATTCAAAATCCTGCTCCTCACATACAAGGTCTTAAATAATCAGGCCCCATCTTATCTTAATGACCTTGTAGTACCATATCACCCTATTAGAGCGCTCCGCTCTCGCTCTGCAGGCCTACTTGTTGTTCCTAGAGTATTTAAAAGTAGAATGGGAGGGAGAGCCTTCAGTTTTCAGGCCCCTCTTCTGTGGAACCAGCTTCCAGTTTGGATTCGGGAGACAGACACTATCTCTACTTTTAAGATTAGGCTTAAAACTTTCCTTTTTTCTAAAGCATATAGTTAGGGCTGGACCAGGTGACCCTGAATCCTCCCTTTGTTATGCTGCAATAGATGTAGGCTGCCGGGGGATTCCCATGATGCATTGAGTTTTTCCTTTCCAGTCACCTTTCTCACTCACTATGTATTAATAGACCTCTCTGCATTGAATCATATCTGTTATTAACCTCTGTCTCTCTTCCACAGCATGTCTTTATCCTGTCTTCCTTCTCTCACCCCAACCGGTCGCAGCAGATGGCCGCCCCTCCCTGAGCCTGGTTCTGCCGGAGGTTTCTTCCTGTTAAAAGGGAGTTTTTCCTTCCCACTGTCGCCAAAGTGCTTGCTCATAGGGGGTCATATGATTGTTGGGTTTTTCTCTGTATCTATGAAGCGCCTTGAGGCGACTTTTGTTGTGATTTGGCGCTATATAAATAAAATTGAATTGAATTGAATTGAATAATGCGATCGGAGATGCGAGGGCTGCCCATTTCTCACACTTGGTTACAAAGAGCAGAGGCAATCTTAAGGTGCTATTCAACACCATAAGTGACATTCTGTTCTGCCTGCAGCCCCTATTTTTTCTAACGAGGACTGTGAAAATTTTCTCTCTTTTCTGCTTGCAAAAATTCATAACGTGAGAATCAATTTTACACACTCAGCACCTGTTATCTCGATCTCTACCCCATCTCGGCCCATTATCTTGGATACTTTCTCTCCTGTTTCACTACCTGAGCTAGTGAAATTAGTGAATTCTGTGAAAGCATCCTCCTGTTCACTTGACATTGTACCTGCATCATTATTCAAAAATGTCTTCCAGTCTATTGGCCCATGTGTGCTGACTTTAATCAACTCTTCACTGGCATCTGGTATAGTTCCGGTTCATTTTAAAAACGCTGCTATTCTCCCACTTTTATCTTGATGAATAATGATGCAGGAAAATGCTCTGTTCTACTCATGTTGGACCTCACATCAGCTTTCGACACAGTTGACCATCCCATCCTCATTGAAAGGCTGAAAAATTGGGTTGGTGAATCTGGAACTGCATTAGAGGGGTTCTCCTCTTATCTCCATCACCAATCCTTTTCTGTGGCAGTCTCCGATTTTAGGTCATCCTCTACCTCCCTTACTTATGGTGTCCCTCAAGGGTCAGTTTTGGGGCCTTTATTGTTTTTAATATAGCATATAATGGGCTCTTTTGAGGACATTTCTTATCACTGTTATGCTGATGATATTCAGTTGTACGTTTCTTTTATGCCCGAGGATTTATCTAAGCTTCAGCATCTGAATGATTGCTTAGATTTGATCAAACGTTGTGTTTAATTTAACAAAAGTGTAAAGAGCTATTGGCGTCATCTTTTCACCAAGTTCTTTGCACAGATTTTGCCATATTTCAACACTTGGAGTTGAAATGTTTCATTTTTTTTGACTGCTTCTTTTGAAGCACCAAGGACTTCCAACACTGCAGTTTTGTTTACCACTGATCTCTTTGGCATCTGTTAAGCAAAATTAAAAAATATATTATATTACTGCTTTAATTTGGTTATAACTGTAGTTCAAATAATCAAGTGAAAATAAAATTACTTACTTTGATGCACTGCATTGAAATAGTGAACTGAAGTGTTGATGATTGCTGTTGATCACGATATCTAGCTTAAAATGGCTTCTGTGCCAATTTTAAATTCCTGTTTTGTTCAGTTCAGCTGTTTATTTCATTTAATTTAACTTTTTATTTTTGTGTTGCTTTAAATAACATTATTCTGTGTTGTGCACTAATTTAGAAAAACACTGCCGTTTGTTCATAAAAAGTGCTATGAATAAAAACTTTTTTTTTTTTAATTCTGCAAGCTTGCATGCTCTAAAATGTACAGAAAAAATGCCTGGTGCTTGTCAGGTTCTACCACAGTTTTAATTATAAACCTTTTCTAATGATTTATTTTTGATCAAGCCAGGCTGAAGGTTTCCCCTGCGTACAGTCTTTCTGCTAGGATAAACAGGCCGTAAACCTGTCTCTATACAAAGAATACAGAAATACTGAAAATGAGTTAATAGTTAAACCTACAGAGATCAAAATGATGAATAAATGGTGCCCACCTACATAAATACCTCTTGTTATTGTTCAGTTAGACTGGTGTTTTTGTTGTAAGCAAAGGAAAGATTGTTCTCAGTGTGTTATTGTTCATGTCACATCTACATGAAACAAACAAGAGCTAAGTGAAGTACACAGAAAATGTTTCCAGCTCTTTCTCCTCTATCAGATATTCTTTCCATACCTGAGAGTGTCCAGGCTCAAGTGTAGATCCTTTAGCAGCTTCATTCCTGAGTCTCCAGGATGATTGTAGCTCAGGTCCAGCTCTCTCAGATTTGAGGGGTTGGAGCTCAGAGCTGAAGCTATAGAAGTACAGCCTTCCTCTGTGATCAGACAGCCTGAAAGACTGCAGACACACAAAAATAACAATCCATCTGTGAACACTTTATTTTAAATGTTTTTTAGTTTTTCTAAAAAACACATCCATATTCATTTTCATCCATTAAATCAATGTATCTTTATTTATAGTGACCACATGCAACAGACAACAACAGCTGTTTCAAGTTGTTAAATTGTGTAAGGCGTTTATTCTAGCATGGCTAAAATGTGGTTCAGTCACCTGATCCAGTCCTAACTGTAAACTATAAGTATGAAGGGCGTCTTTTTTCTGAACTTCTGGTTCCATAGAAGAGAGATCTCTATCCTAGTTATACAAATTCTAACAGCCATAAGTAAGTCTGCAGTCTTAGTGTCAAGTGCTCTATTTGAATGGATAAAGTAAGTACCGAACACAGCACCAATTTTCTAAGTAAAGTTATTTCTAAAGGTGCTATTGGCATGAAATTCTCAAAAGATATGTGTAATAACCCATCCAATCCACACTTGCAAAGAAATTAAACCATAGATGTCCTTAAATCAAGTTTTGTGTAATAAACTTAATTTAAGGACACAGGAAAAATGTTTTCTAGTGTTGAAAATTTTAGTAAGAGTTCTTCTTCTTTTTTTCTTTTTTTTCCTTTTTTTTTTGTCTAAAAGCTTTTGTTGGCGGTGACAACTTCAAGATGCCTCCTGTATGGAGAAATTAGTCACATGCATCGTTCAGGTGTGGTTCTTCATCAAAAATAATCTTCAAATCTGGAAGGCTCCAATCTACGAACTCTGACCTTTAGATCTTGCTATAGATTTTCAGTTGGATTCAGTTTGGGTGATTGGCTGGGCCAATCTTTACTTTCTTTCTCTGAAAACAATTGAGAGTTTCCTTGACTGAAACATCCACACTCATTTCATTTTCATCATCCTGGTAGATGGCAACAGATTTTTATCAAGAATGTCTCGTTGCATTTTTCCAAACATCCTTCCTTCAAGTATATGAAGCATGCAAGTGCCCTGTGCTGAAAAATACCAATACACTATGATGTTCCCACATCCAAACGTCACTGCTGGTGTTTTGGGGGTGAAATACAGTGAAATACTATGGCATCCAAAGATTTTAATTTAGGTCCAATCTGAACAGACTATATTCTCCTAGTATTACACAGGCTTGTCTAAATATTTTTCAGCAAACTTTAAATCATGGTGTTTCTTCAGTAATGGATTCTTGCACGATCAGAGTGCTAATAGGCCATGGTGGTTGAGTGAATTACTTTTCTTAGCAACAATTATACCTGCTGTTTCCAGGTCTTTCAGTATCTCCTCACAAGTGGTTCTTGGATAATTCTTTTCACTTGTCTGTCTGGCATTTGTGGGGAGCACCTTGTCATTGTCAGTTTATTTTGAAATTATGTTCTTTCTACTTCTGGATTATGACGCCAACAGAGCTCACTGGAACCTTCTGTAGTTCAGAAATTCTTCCTTAGCCTATACCATCAGTATGCTTTGCAGCAATTGTGAAGGTCTTGAGAGATCTCATCAGTTATACACATAGTGATATTTTTCTTGTGTGACACCTTGGTTATGAGACACATAGGCCATCAGTTGTGACCCTGACAAATCATATTAACTTGCATTGAGTGGAAAGATTGCTTTCTAATTACCATGATGTTCCATGCCTTTTTACACCTCCTTTGCTTCATGTATTCAATACTTTTTTCCCTGTATCATTTCTCATTGTCACACATAATTAATGGCCATCTATGGTTTGATTTCTTTGTTTGTTGCTGACATCTGGTGATAATTTCATGTCAACAGCACCAAATAGAAATATATTTACTTAGAAAGTTGGTGATGTGTTAATGTTTATTTTTGCTGTTGTAAATGAGAAGAAGTTGTTGCTCTGGATATAGCAGGAAGCCACTGATGAAAAGCCAATATGGATAACATTTGATCTCTCTCTTTCTAGTCACTCTCAGTACTCCCACTGGAAGGTTTTGCTTAAGCTAAAGACTCTTCAGGGAGCTTTTAAAGCAGTTTAACCTCAAAGCAATAAATGCTACCCATCAGCACTACTCTGAGACTTTGTTTCTAATTATAGAAACATTAAATAGAGCAATTCCAGTTATTTGTTAAATGTGCACATCAAAGAACATATCATTAAAAAAGTGTATTCAAGTTTCATGACAATGTTACCAGAAGCTGAGGTAATGCCATCTAGAATAAGTATAAATTAAAAACCAAAAATTAATACATTCTTAAACATCAAGCTAAAGGTAGTCACCCTCGTACTAAATACTCATTCAATTTCAGATTTTTATTTTTTGGTTGTAACTTCAGTAACGATTTCAAACTATTCCAAAGGCAATAAGTTCAATTCAATTCAATTTTATTTATATAGCACCAAATCACAACAAAAGTCGCCTCAAGGCGCTTATAAGTTAAACCCTTGTGAGCTAAGAAAACAATTGATGATTATTTGATTTAAAATGATATCGGAACAGGCCTTGCATTACCATAAAAGGGCTGACTGGATATATTACTTTGATTTGTAGACTGTGGCAAACTTGCGACAAAAATAAATAGACCCAGAGAACAGTTAATATTTGATGTGTTTGTGATGTTCATTTTATATTTAAGGTAAAGGGGTTGCAATTATAGGGAACAACTCGGAGTTAGCATTAGTGTAGGATGTGTTGGCTGCAATGGATTGTGAAAGTCAAGAATAAATATACTTATAGGACTAAGGAATAAGAAGGAAACTTTGAAATGAATTAGTCTTCGTTTATTAATATGGGTTCTGCTCAGTGTTTAACTCAGTCTAATCCTCATGTGTTATCCATCCATGAAGTTTCAATACTATTAACAAGACAATCTACCTGTGTGAAAGTAAAGTTTAGGTAGCGTCTATAAATTGTGGTGACACATGGCATCGAAGAAAAACAAAGTCAAATCACTTCCATCTAATTGAGATTTGCAGGGTGTGAAGTATATCACAGTCAACATTAATTGCTGTGACATTAAATTCCCAATACTCTCATTTTGAGAAATCAACCTTTGAAAGTCCATCTATGCATTTGCGTCTGCTTATTCTTTTCAGGGTCGTGGGGGGTGGATGGAGCCTATCCCAGCTGTCTTAGGGCGAGAGGCGGGGTACACCCTGGACAGGTCACCAGTCTATGACCTGACCATAGACATAGACAACCATTTGCACTCACATTCACTCCCACATTCACACCTATGAGCAATTTTCAAATTAACCTATCCCCACAAAGTGAATGTCTATGGACTATAGGAGGAAGCTGGAGGACCCAGGGAGAACATGCAAACTCCACACAGAAAGACTTTGAAAATATATATTTTAAAATTCCAGAATATTTCGTTGCAAAGAGTGAAGAGTAAAAAATAGAAATACACCTGGACATGTAATTCTCTGGGTTTAAACTAGCCTGGTAACTGGTGTATGTTCAAACCAGTGTCATGCATATCAGTAATTGTTACCAGTTCAAAAACAAAAGAATTTGAAGAAGAAAAACCTTTTCAGACAATATTCCAACCAAATTTAATTCAAAGTGACTAAAGAATTCTGTACAGGTAGTGGCTTATGCACTAATATGGTTCAGATTTTAAGTGGTAATCAGTGTAAAAGTCTGAAACCTGACCTGAGAGTTTCCAGTTTCCAGTATGGACTCTTGAGGCCAACAGACAAAAGCTTCACTACTGAATCCCGCAAGTTGTTGTTACTCAGGTCCAGCTCTCTCAGACTAATGGGCGGGGAACTGAGAAGTGAGGACAGAGCATCACAGCTTCTCTCTGAGAGGTCACAGCCACTAAGTCTGAAAAACAATGATAATAGTGGTTAAATTAAATCACTTAATATTGAACGTATTAAAGGAAAACAGAGTGTGTACTACAGTTCTTGGTTATTTAAAATAAATTAAAACATGTCTCAAATTTGTCAAATATAAAACACCTTAAATTTGCCCAGTAAAAACACAACTATGCCTATATAATTAAATCTAAACCAGTGAGGAGCTGGTAGATTTAGTCATACTTGTGTAGTACCCACTGACACAGGCACACTAGGCACAGTCTGTGTTTTGTTTTCTTTTTTTGTTGTTCTGTTTTGTTCAGGTAAGTAGAATAAACATTTTAAACAGACACAGATGAGTCCATTTTACTTACAGAGCTTTGCTGGAGGCTTTGACCACGGGCAGCAGCCTTAGAAGAGCTTCCTCTGAAGCAGAGTATTTCTTCAGGTCAAACACATTCATATCTTTTTCTGATGACAATAAGATGAAGACCAGAGCTGACCACTGAGCAGGAGACAGTTTATCTGCAGAGAGATCTCCCGATCTCAGGGACTGTTGGATCTCCTCCACTAGAGAACAATCATTCAGTTCATTTAAACAGTGGAACAGATTGATATTTTTCTCTGCAGACAGATTCTCACTGAGCTTCTTCTTGATATACTGAACTGTTCCCTGATTGGTCTGTGAGACACTTTCTGTCTGTGTCAGCAGGCCTTGTAGGAGAGTCTGATTGGTCTGAATTGAAAGACCCATGAGGAAACGGAGGAACAAGTCCAAGTGTCCATTTGGACTCTGTAAGGCCTTGTCCACAGCAGTCTCATAGAAGTATTCATCTGTTTCACACTGATGCGATGATTTTTGTTGCTCGTCCAGCAGATTAACTCCAGAGTTAATAAATGTCAGGTGGACATGAAGAGCAGCCAGAAACTCCTGAACACTGAGATGAACAAAGCAGAACACCTTATTCTGGTACAGTCCTCTCTCCTGTATAAAGATCTGTGTGAACACTCCTGAGTACACTGAGGCTGCTCTGATATCGATGCCACACTCTGTCAGGTCTGATTCATAGAAGATCAGGTTTCCTTTCTTCAGCTGCTCAAAAGCCAGTTTTCCCAGAGACTCAATCATCTTCCTGCTCTCTTGACTCCAGTGTGGATCTGTCTCAGATCCTCCATCATACTTGACTTTTTTCACTTTGACCTGAACCACCAGGAAGTGGATGTACATCTGAGTCAGGGTCTTGGGCAGCTCTCCTCCCTCTCTGGTTCTCAGCACATCCTCCAGAACTGTAGCAGTGATCCAGCAGAAGACTGGGATGTGACACATGATGTGGACACTTCTTGATGTCTTGATGTGGGAGAATATCCTGCTGGCTTGCTGTTCATCTCTGAATCTTTTCCAGAAATATTCATCCTTCTGTCGGTCATTGAACCCCCTGATCTCTGTTACAATGTCAACACATTCAGGAGGGATCTGATTGGCTGCTGCAGGTCGTGTGGTTATCCAGAGGCGAGCAGAGGGAAGAAGATTCCCCCTAATGAGGTTAATCAACAGCACATCCACCGTGGTGGACTTTCTAGGGTCAGTTAGGATTGTAGCTTTGTGGAAGTCCAGAGGAAGTCGACACTCATCCAGACTATCTAAGATAAAAACAACCTGGAAGTCTTCAAAGCTGCAGATTCCTGCTTGTTTGGTTTCAGTAAAGAAGTGATGAACAAGTTCCACCAAGCTGAACTTTTCCTCTTTAAGCACATTCAGCTCTCTGAAAGTGAATGGAAATATGAGCTGGATGTCCTGGTTGGCTTTGCCTTCAGCCCAGTCAAGACTGAACTTCTGTGTTAGGACTGTTTTCCCAATGCCAGCCACTCCCTTTGTCAACACTGTCCTGACTGGTTGTTCTCTTCCAAGTGAGGCTTTAAAGATGTCTTCTTGTTTAATTGTTGTTTCTGGTCTGTCTGGTTTCCTAGATGCTGTTTCAATCTGTCTGACCTCATGTTCTTCATTGACCTCTGTAGTCTCTCCCTCTGTGATGTAGAGCTCTGTGTAGATCTGATTCAGAAGGGTTGGGTTTCCTGTTCTAGCAACCCCCTCAAACACACACTGGAACTTATTCTTCAGAGAAGATTTGAGTTCATGTCGAAAATCTGGAGCAAATATTTCTGAACACACAAAATAAATACATTTAATTATGGAATTATTATTTAGTAAATACGCTTACATTTTTCTTGCCTAAAGAATAGGTTTTTGAATCTATGTTGGTCCATTTCTTGAGACATTCCTAAATTTCCCATTTATGCAGCAGCTTAAATCTTTAAAGACATCCTCTTACTGCTCTGCAGACAGTCAGCCAGTTCCTCCTGCTTCAGTTTCCTTAGGAAGTGCAGTGTGATTTTCAAAAATGCTTCTGTGCTGTTTCTGTTCTCCTCTTTATCTTCACCCTCCAAGACCTCCTCATCCTCTTTCTGGCTCCCTAAGGATTCTGGGTAATCTGAACTTAGAATTTTCTGGATCTCCTTCAGCTCATTCTTCACAAAAGTGATGATGTTGTCCTCCAGTAGCTGGAACAGAAGATGATATGAATAATCCAGCCAGACTGAAATTGACCAAAACCTCAGACGATGGAAACATTAACAATTCAGTGGTCTATAAAGTCCAGAATGGAGTAAACAGAACAGATGTAAGAGCTGTTTTTCTGCATGTACAAACCATAAATACAGAGTCCAAATGTGTCTGATGGTGTTTGGCAGGTTGATCAATGGGAACCTTTGAACTCTTCTGGTCCACTCTATAAAGAGTCATAAAGAATTAGTTCACACTTTCCACACAGAGATAAATACAAGCTAAAGGACACAACAGATGCTTTGCTGTTTGTCTTGGTGTCAAATTGAGAATCTTCTCTCTGACATTTGAGAAGATCAGATCAGGTGACAAGTATGAAGAGTTTTGTTTTGGATTTTGTTTATTTTCATTTTTATGTTTCGGACTAGTCAGGTCTTAAATTTTAAAGCCAAAATAATAAATTTATCTGAACCCCTCTATGAAGTACATCCCATGAGATCAAGAACTTTGTGAACATTCTTCACAGAGCTTGTCATCCATCTTCATTATTGTCCTTTTTGATAGGTTTTTGTGGCTGATGTTAACTCAGAGTTAGAAATCATGGCTGTTATGCTTGTCTTAAAGAAAGAAATAATTAATTAATCTACTTGACATTTTTATGACTTAAAAACGGGTTACCCTCCCAAAATAAACCATATATCTCACTAATTAGGAATTTCTTTAGTATCAAACAATTTGCACTATCAAAAGAGCCATAACTAATCATAATCACCAGGTGAACCTCTTTTAAAATAAAAACTATAAAAACGAAAACTTTCTAAACTAACCATTAGTACTAATTAGCTTGCAAAACAAACACTCTTCTTTAACAGGTGTTCATATAGTAGTATAACATATGATATAAATGTACTTAAAACGTGTAAATAGGTCAGCACAAATCCAGTACATAGGTACAAACATCTAGCATAATAATTCCCACTCCAACTTCATGGCCTTCCAGTGTATTTAGGTAAATTGTGTTAATACAATATGTAAAAAGTACACTCACTATAGAAACATATCCTACAAATACTCATTCTTCAATCTTTGACTGCTGTATTTATGAAAAGAAAAACTCCCAAAACACACAGCTTTACATACGAACATAGAAATGTGTGTGAAAAGAGCTGAGCTGGCATTAAACATAATGTAAACATTTTAAGAAACAGCATTTAGTGACACATTACCTCTCTGCAGCAGAAGAATTTTCTTTGAAATCAATATTAAAGTTCTTTGACTCATCACTTTTTAAGGACACACAGCTGGGTTCAGGTTGATGTTTACGTTTAGTTCCTCGTTTCTTCCTGTGAATAATGATGGAGCAGTGATGTGAGTGCTGAGCTGTGACATGGAGAAGAGTCATGGACCGTTAGAGATTGTCATCTCACCTTTGAGCTGTGGTCTGGCTCTCTCTGGCTCTTTTAGAGGGAGGGACTCCCTCCTCTCTGTCCTCACACTGATCCATGCTGCTAAATACACATACACATCAGCTTACACACACTTTCTACCTTCACCTGCAGAGGAAACACAAATCATTCATGTGCACATCAACTGAAATCTTCTTTTCCATCACATGTGCTGTCCAAATGTCAGCTGCTTCTTTTGTCCTTCCTCTCAGTGTCAGCTGAATGCAGTCAGACAGCAGTGTGAGGCAGAGGAAGCTGCCATCAGCTGCTCTACTTCTACTATCAGTCCACTAGATGGAGCCATAAAGCACACATGATGCATTCACTGACACACACTAATTCACTGTGACTGGAAGTTTGACCAATTTACAACTTAAAACACTCATAAATATTGTGTTTTACATCTGATTACCCACTGAATGACCACTGAACGACCCACTGAACTGAATTTGGTGGTGAAAAATGTTTGTTATGCTAATTTAAGAGCTGTTGAAATAGACCAGTCAATACTAAAGTAAGGGGTGGGAGGTGAACACGACCGGAGGGCTACATGCAGGAAACTCAGTCGCTTCCTTTGGCAGATCTAAATCTCAGACTAACCAATTTCACTCTGGCTTAGTGAACAGCTGTGGACAGAAGAGATACTAGATGATGGATCTTCAAATTCCTTATCACTAGAATGTTGTGCATCTGGAGAAAATGAAAAAAAGTGATGTCATAGAGCAAACTGCATTTAATTTTTGAAAGTGCTGAAGAAGAATCTCCACCCCACACATGGACTGACACACAGGTGAGCTACTTCCTGGAAGGAGTCAAGACTCCACCTGAAGCAGGACAGGAAGGAGATGCTCAGCAGGAGCAGCAGACTTTAACATCAAAAGTAAAGGTTCCTTCTTTTCTTCTTTTTCCATTTCCTCACTTTAAACATCTCTGATTTTCCTGTAAATATCACTCTCCCAGGTGACACAGGAACATCTCTCTCCTTTCCTTCCTGTTGGCATTAGATTAAATCTGCCCTTTGATTTCCCTCCCATCAACATGTTCAGGAAGCAGGCACAGCATAACTTCACAAAACCTCATTTGATCTCATGAATAAGATCAAATCAAAGTTTTTCTGTGTCTCTACACAAACAGAAAGCATTAAAGTTCAAAGCTCCATTCTTACTGAGGATGAGCCATTTTTAAATACAGATCATGTTGGGACACAATAAGTAGCTGTGAGCCAGGAAATGACTGGAACTGAATTGGATACAGGCGTGATCAAATTTAAATTCGCGCTGCCGCCGCTTTCCACGCAGCCAGCCCTTTGAACTTTGAATTGTGGACTTTTATGCCGTCTACCTCTGGGTCAACCCACTGAAGTGTTTGGCCTGTAGGGAAAGTAACACGCCTTCTAAAGAGCACAGATAGCCACATAAGAACAGTAGAAGTCGCAGTGCGGGATAAAACATATACAAAAACCTGTAGCTTGTCTCATCCCCCTGCCTTCACTTCCTGAAAAGGACTTTTGACTATGGTAATTTAAACATATTTCCAACTAGAAATATGGGGGCGGCTGTTGTAAAGATTCTTGTTTTTCTTACCATTTTTTCCCCACTCTCCTTCAGCTCACCAGATTGGCCTTGTTTCCTTTTCTCACCATTGATTGGCTCTGGACTTTGTCCCTTAATTGCACTCATCTGGCACACGTTATATAAGGACTGCACTCACTTACAGCTCACTCATTTCACTCTCACATAGGGTGGGAGCTGAGGTGAGTTTGATTTGGTCTCTTGAGTTTAAACCTTTATTCGTAAGTTAGGTTAGTGACTTGTAGTCCAACCTTGTTTTCTCATTTAGAGTTTACCAGTCCATGTGTGTCTTCCTTTAAGTTGAGTTACCACTGATTACAATTCAATCAACTGAAATATACTTCAACAGATTGATGGCTGTTTTTTTCACATTCTGACCAGATGGTGATAACAACCTCAAACTTCCTTTGAACCTCTTCATTAGCACAATAATGAACTCTTCCATAAAACAATCTGGCCATCAAAATCAAACTGGAATCCGTCACGTGCACCAGTGTCTCATATCACATCTCCAGTTTTATAGTTTGACTATGAGCCCAGAGCTTCAGGGTCAAAGTGAAAACTGAGTCCTAATAAACATGTCATCATACTCAAACTTCACTGTTAAAGAGGACCAGACAGTTCTAGATGTGATGTAAAGTGGATGGTGAGAAACATTTCATGATGTTGAAGCTAACCTGCAGTCTTCTGATTAAGACACTCAGACAGTTATTCTGATGTGAGGAGAATACATCTCTACCTACAGACTCTACAAATATCAGCTCACAGACTTTTACAGTTTATTGTTGGAGGAACTTTGTGGTTTGATTGCCAAGACATTAAAGATGAAATAAATCTGTTCTCTACATAAACACGCTAACAAAACCTCAGAGAATCAATTAATCAAACTTCTGTTCTGAAACTCCACTTTCACAACAAAAGCTGCAGCTGCAGATGTTACTGAGGTTTTATCAGAGACACAGCGATCAAAAATAATCCTGAATTAACATCTATGGAAGATTTCTATGAAAATAAATAAATAATGGTGGTAGAGATATAGCCTCCAGGGAAGAATAAAAATCACATTGTGGCAGTACGCAGAGTTTTTAAATGGTTTTGAAAAAATCAATTATTTATTTATTTAATGCAAATTGCTCATGATTCTATACATGCACATGTTGTGATTATTGAAACAGAAGTTTATTTAGATGAGGATAATAAATTAGTTTTCATTAACAGAACATAACAATGGCATCTTTCTAGTTTTATCATTATCCCTATTACCGCACATTATCAGCAATGAGTGAGACAGGCTATTTAATTTTACCTTTTATTTATTACTGATTTTCTGTCTATCTATCCACACCTTACATGTCACATATGTGATCGTTCACACTACCTGGTCTCCCTTACAATCTGTTGGTATTTTGTGTCTTGTTTGTAGGCACCATAGAACTGGTGTAGCTCGTATCAGTGGCACTGCAACTGATTATGTAGCTGTGAGGGACCAACTACAGCAGAACTGCAGTGAATCCCTCAAAGCCTCCATAAATCCATCCTGCAGTATCACTGTAGACTGACAAGCAGCACTCAGGGGGAACCAGCAGGGGGCGCTTATGGAGAATATTTAACAAATGAACATGAACCTTGATGCCCATAAAACAACTTGAGTATCAGTCAGACTGGAGTCCAGCATTTGAACCATCTGAACTCAAATCAGAGCTCGTTTTATAGTTTATAGTTTGATTTGTGAGCCTCTATCTAATCTAATCTGTTCAGAGTTCACAAGAAAACTGAATCTTACTAAATATCACATTACAGTCTGATCTCCTCTGTTAAAGAGGCTCAAACAGTGGCAGATGTGATATGAAATGCAGAATGAGAAACATTTAATGAAGCTGGTAAAAACCTGCAGCCACCTGAAGACACTGACACAGACTGTTTGCCTGAAGAGAAGAGAGTAAACCAAATATCTACTTGTAGATTTTGTCAAGTTTATATTCAAGGCACATTATGGTTTTGAGTCTTTATCCAATGTATCACAGTCCTCATCAGTTTTCTGCATAAACACACTAACAAAGAGCAGCAGCTGATTTGTGATGAAGACAAAACCTCAGAGACTCTAATGAATCCAAGTTTCACTTACTCAGCTTCTTCCAATGAACTTCTTCACTCTTTGGTTCTCCACTGTGTGGACCACGTCTGTTTAGAAAAACAGAAAATCCTCTGCTTCTTCTCTGTGATCTGGCTGCCGCCACATTGAACACTTTAAATCATAAAAGAGTTTTAAGATGCATCTCAGAGCTCAAAGATCAGCTGCTCTACCTTTACCTAATGTCTTTGAACTTATCAGTGATTACAACAACAGCAACAACTTCCTGCTGTGACTCTGATGCTGTAAAACAAACAGACACAGCCACACCCAGCCTGCTTGCTTTATTTGAAATATGAACATTTGTACTGCAAAGGTTGAAATATTAACAAATCTGTTTACAGACTACTTCTTCCAGTTAGTACAGATACCAGCATTACTTCAGACATCTGGAAGGAATCATGTTGGATAAATATAAGTAATAAATAATGGATGAATCTGATTATTTGTGAAAGAAAAGTGTTCCTGCAAACAACAACAACAAAAAACAACAACAACAACAAAACCCTAGATACTGGGCAGTGAAATGTGCTGCCCAGTATCAGAAAGCTTTGTCTCAGTCACAGGTCACAGATCCTCCAAAAGGATGATGAACCAAAACAGGGCTAAAAACTGAAACATGATTGTGCTGAACCACAATTAGTACATTTTCAGTAAATTTTTAACTATTTCGAGATTTGTCAGTTTTAAGGCAGCATAGTGGCTCACTGTTGCCTCACAGTGTGAACATCCTGAGTTTGACTCCACCACCAGTTCAGGGCCTTTCTGTGTGGAGTTTGCATTTTTTTTCCTCCCACAGTCCAAAGACATGCAGCTAGTGGGGTTAGGTTAACTGATGATTCTAAACGCCCATAGATGTGAGTGTGAATGACTGTCTGTCTGTTTGTGTTAGTCATATGACAGACTGGCAACCTGTTATAAGTTGCTCAGAACAAAAACCATAATCTGAGCAAAAAAACAAAACAAATATATATTAATGGGCATTATGATGGTGTAGACATGAGGAGTCAGAGAAGAGTGTAGTCGTGACAGAGCTGCTGACTTTACAAAGTAAGGTAAACCTATATTATAGGAAGTATAAGAAGAGATTAAACTGATAATGCAAGCTAAAAATAAAACACACGTATGACTGTGTGTGACAGGAAAAGTAGTGAACAGAAGTTTACAATTAAAAGTGCGGCATGTTTGAAAAAGTTTGGTCCGTGACACTGAAAAATAGCTGCATAAGTTACCATTGGGAACATACCCCTGTAAGAACCCTGACATTACCTTGATAAGATCAAATCCTGCTTCGTAGTACAGACCTCAGTAACAGGACGTGTTCCAGTTGGATTCTTATATGTTGTGAGTAGAAGGACTAAGAAGGACTGGTGTTTCCCAGTCTGCAGTCTGCCTGCAGAAAACGAACCAATGGAACAAATTGAAACTGATTATTTCACACACATATTTCAGCTCACAGCTTTAAAATTACAACATTAAACCGTTGTTACTACAGAGAAATCTATCGTAATTTTTAAAAACACTTTGATTTAATACATTTCTGAGAAAGATCAACAAAGATCCATGAAAAGGACTCCGATTAATTCACAGATTAATTATTTATCACTGGAAACATTCTTCATGTGATCATGATTCTGTTTGCCTGTAGACGTAGTTCACGTTAACATCGATCTTTTTTTAAATTTAATGTTTTAGCAACATTTTATCTGTACTTAAGAGTTTTGAATATTTCAGTGTAAAATGCTGTCAGAGCACATCCAGACTCTCTGTAGATGTTCAACAACTCCCCAAAAATATATTCAGTGATGTTTGGAAGCAGTCATGTAGGGAAAAAGCTGCCCTGATGTCCACAAACTCAGTATTTCTAGATATGTATAGATCTTACCGAGATCACCGGCTCTGTCTCTACTTTGATGACAGACTGATGACATCAGCACTCATGCTGAACACAGAATGTGGGGAACTGATGAACTGATGTCTAACTGGAATTTAAGGTCTTTAAACACAAACTTGTGCAGATTAATTGTACTCTGATATCAGCTTTAGGAATAAGGTAATGATTTACAGACAGCTGCTTCAGGCTCCCCTGGGCGTGTCAGTGAGAAAGTCAGTAACAATTGTGATTGATATGTAATCAGCTTTAAATGATTATGTTTAAATTTAATAAAGTTTAATGAACAATAAAAGTTCATAAAAAAGTTTGGTCCAGTCAGTCTCTGAGTAAGACCACTCTTCTGTGGGTGTAAACAGTGAACAAAAGCCTACTTCCTGTTAGAAGAGAATCAGAGGTTTGTGACGCAGTATTTGTATTTCGAGGTTTATGTCGAATTTTTGTTACATCTATATTAAACAATAATTTACACAGACCTGTCCCTCTATCCTCTGAGTTAAGCTGCTGACCATCAACTAACTGTTTCTGCTCTCATTCCCGGACTCTGATCACACACACAGAAAATGGCGAACAGGTTACCAGTCGCTTTGTTCGTGAGTCCGTTACTGTGAACTATGCAGCAGCAGATTTGTGCTGTTTGTGCTGGAACTAAACTGCACACAGCTGATGTTAACTTAAAAAAAACAAAACAAAACAAAAAAAACCATCACAGACTGCTTTCATTACCTTCACATGGATACTCACACCGACAAGATCATCTGCGACACCAAGTTCAGGAAAACGAAAGTGAAACTTTAATAAAAAGAAGAAGAAAAAAAAACTGGGACAGGACGGGTTTGTGAGAAAGCTGGTGCTCGGAAACATAAGTTTAGAATCACTTCCTTTGTTTAGGAATAAAAATTTAAAAGGTTTGTTGGAGGGTTTAAAGAAGCTGAATCATTTTGTGTGACAGTTAAAGTCAAACACTTGTTGCAGAGAGAGACTGTCTCCGCTGATCAAACAGGTCTCACTGTAATGTCTCTTTAGTCAGACTCTGTCTCTGCACATTACTGACTGAAAGCTGTCACATTCTGTAATGTGAATGCAGATATATCTTACACTACATATACTCTTGTTTTAATACTCTGCTGAAGGAATACATTTTCTATCTGCAACCTGTTGAGTCTTATCTGACAGAGAAGGAAGCAGTGCAATAAAGCTGACATCACAGTTTTTCTAATCTGCAGCAAAATAACTGCAGGCAGTGGCGGCTTTTGATACGGGCGATACGGGCGGCACGGGCGGTTGCCCGGGGCGGCATCGTGGTGGGGGACGGCATCACGGGCATCAGCAAAAAGAAAAAAAAAATAATAATAAAAATTGCTCGTACTCATGCTGCCACGACGTCATGCCAGCGCATATTGGGAATGTCACAGGCACCGATCGGTTTTCTATCGGCCATTTGCTGGGAGTAAGGGCGCCCTCGTTTGCGAGGTGCGCCTGCTGCTTGCGGCACAGGGAGGAGAGGGCGGGGCGGGGGATTCTCTGGCTGGCTGGCACAGCATCTAATAACCAACTCGCAAAATAAAAACAAACCAACAAACATGAAAACACCAGATATTATAATATAGACTTATAATTTGCACCGATGTTTTTTCGAAATTCTGTACGCGAAAAGTGAGCGCGAGAGCCCTCGGTGCGCCTGCTCGCTGCTGAAGTCAAAGTAAAACTTTATTGTCATCTCCGCTACATACAGTCCAGTATATACAGACACGAGACGACGAAGCTCCAGTTACAGCAGTGCAAGTAAACAAACAATATATATAAGAAGAGTAAGAAAATAAATATGCACTTTAGGACTCGGGGTAAAGGGATCAATAACAATTAAAATTTATAATTTACAGTTTGATGATTTCTCACACACAACCTGTCGAAAGGGGAGGGGGTGCTTCCAAATAGAGCACATTTCATTCATAATGTTGTAAATCCAAGCCCATTTGTATTCATGATTTGAATCCTGGGTTGTGTGAAATCCCAGAAATACACCCTAGACAAAGTGAATCTGTGAACTAAGGTGTAGGTCTATTAGGTTATGTTGTGGTGATCCTCGATATGGGGGATTTGTGTTCATACTGGAGTGCAAAATTAAAACCAATGGAAGATGGACAAGAAAAGTTCAAAGCCATCAGGTGCTCAGTTTAGAAAAAATAGAAAAGAAGAGGAGGAGAAACGAGCAAAAGATACAGGTAAGCAGATGTGCCATTGGATAATGGCAGGTCATGTATCCTGAAGCAATCAGAATCAGAATACTTTATTAATCCCTAAGGAAATTATGTAGGAAACAGGCTAGGGCCGCTACTGACTGCAGGCGACATGAACTGAATATTCTCAGCTGAACTGAGCTTCAGAGAAACACAACATACTGATATTCACTGTGAAAGTTTTACAAAGACAGACAAACAACATCTGAATCATAGTGTTGTGGAAGTTTTCCATTTAAATAAAGCCTGCAGATGAGCGGTGAGCGGTAGCTAACATTCTTTAATCCAAACACACAAAGAACAGAAAACCAAGCTTGTGGAGAGCCTACATGACCGCGGGGCAGACGGTCAGCAGAGTCTCACTGAGCCTAGCATGGCTCTCAGTTAAATACCTTCTCCAGGAACAAAAGGCAGTACACAGCTGTTTCACACCTTAAGATTCACACTCCTTTGCGTGAATCCTTGAAGAGACAAAAGACTCTTCCTGTAGTCCTTCCTGTGGTCCTTCCTGTGGACAAAAAAAACATTAGCCAGTGGTGTGTCCTGCTGTAAATCATGTGATTAGATCAACCCCGATTAACCCTCTGCTGTGGAAAAAGTGATGTAGATGTTAGCGCAGCGCATCTGTATGAACACTTTCTCACAGTGACCTCTGCACTGTAAACAATACAAGGTCATTAATAACACACTGCTGGTAAATTCACAAAGACACAGAAAGTGGCATTTAAAAGGTTAAGTCAGCACGGCCCAAAAGCCCATGCAACCTGTTGCTGTCACCTTTCTGCTCCTGTAAAAAGAAACATACATACATCCACCCTTTTGTCACTCTGGGTGGAGGTGCAATCTTGCATACTGGTGTCAAGTCAGCCAAAGCTTTTGTCAGTCCAGTCAGTCCCCATTTTTTATTTGCTGACAGTAGAACCTCTCGTGACGCAATGAGTTTCTACTGCCAGCAATGACGTCATTTCAAAAAAGAAAAAGAATTTAGACTGGATTACCTCGCTGAATCCTTTTTGGCAGGGACTTGTTTTCTGATTGTCCCAAATAAGTGGCTTTCTCCCGAGCCCATTTTAATTTTGGAGAAGCTCACTTGCGATTGTTCAACATGTTGTGTAGCGCTTTCGATTCCGATCTTGCAGGCCTGCTTGAAAAAGAGAAAATTGCCAAACAAAAAATCTCAGTGCACTGTTAAAAATCAAAAAATATGAAGGCCTCTTTTTAGAAGTTGTCTAAGCGTACTCTCTTAGAATGATAGATCAAAATACAACTGGTAGGTTAAAAGTGGTACCAAAAGAAAATGCATCAGCCACGTAAATCCCCAAAACATTCATCCACCAGTCACACACCTCACACAACAGCAATATTCTATTAAATGATGAGTTTTTGCAAGGGCGTAGATTTGGTTTTGGCATTGGTGGGGACGGATGATTCAACCACTGAACTCTGCCCTGTTTCTTTTCCTTTTTGTTTTTGCTTCTTAATAAAAAGAGGAGAAATATACTTGCCTACTTATGCTATTCTACATGCTTTTAAACCATTTAAAATCACAATTCATAGTTTTATATGTGTCACGGTTTGCCGGGGCAAGCCGTGTGGAGGTGGAGAAAGGACCCAAAAGGCGGCAGCTCTGGTGCAGGTGAGTGTTTAGTTACAGCAGTGGGTACAAACAGCAACGGGGTGTGAACATGAAACCGAAAACCTAAACTGGGTAAACTAACAACACAAACCAGGAATGACGGTGTAGGGAGATCCGGGGAAATACACATGAAGAGACGCAGGGAGACCGAGGGGAAACAACACAGACGAACCAGCAATTACTATGACAGAAGACACAACTTAAATACACTCAGAGAACACAGGGAGATTACATACAGGTGGGAACACAGCTGGGAGTGATTAACATGACGAGACTAGGGAGGCAAACTGAAAACACTCACATAAGACACAGACCTTCACAATAAAACAGGAACTTACACAAGAAAAGACACAAACTAAGAAACGCGGACTAGATACAGGAACACACGGGCAGAACAGAGTAAACACTAACCAGAGAAAGAACAGAACCACAATCACGAAGAGAAAACACAAAACGCTGGGTCAAAAGGACCCAGGATCATGACAATATGTGAATTATATAATGTTAAATTACTATTAAACAAATGACTGACTAAGTATTTTAGGCTTTAGTTTACTTCAGCCATATTCCATATAAATCAGGTGACATACAAAAATAAAAATAGCTTCAAATACACTCATGACAATAAAAGAATATGACTTTAAGGACTTAACAACATTACTTCAGTTATAGTACACCAACATCTCTGACACATTAGCACTAAGGGAACACTGACTGACCTGGTGGTTTTTGGCCATAAAACTACTCATGTAAGATTACCACAAAGTAAAAGATCTCTCAGCAAAATTATGCAATATTTTAGGCACTATTGCCCTCTATCAGATCAGTGAGCTGGGATCTTTTATTCTAAACATGAACTACTGTTACAGCAACAGACATGGACTACTGGTGCCCCACACAACAACTCAATGTCCACTATGTGAAGCAGCCAAACACATGCCCGCTCCTCTCGTTAGCTGAAATGAACTGCTGGCATATTGGTTTTACATCTATACTGTCCAGTCTCTCCTGGTGGACATGGCATACAGCGGCATTGTTTAATCTCATTTGAGTCATTGTTGACCTTAGCCATGTTTTTAGTCTTCTGAGAGCACTGAAGCTTCTTTCAGCCTCAGTACATGCGTTTTATCCTCAGATTAAAATTATTATTCTGTGCTTGATGTGCCTCACCTTTGGCCCTGGCTCTTCCCCTCTGACTACACTAGGACATATTGCCACCTGATAAAATAACGCATGGATTCGTGCCATATAAAAAGTGAGACATGTCAATTCAGATTCTTTGTCAAATATACACTAATGAATCAATTTACATCAGCAGCCTAACAGTTGTCATGATAATAAATACTAGTTAATCTACAGCACCAAATCATCAGTCAGTCACCTGTGACCTCGCCTCTTCACCTCTGTCCGAGCTACAACATAGCAGAGCTGCCTCTGTCACCTGATAAATAACAGTGAGGCATTCCACATACATGCAGTCACACATGTGCTTCAAATACAGTCATGAACCACCAGGTCATCATCCAATTTCACCTGTGATCTTGTATCACCTTTGCTCTCTAAGCTCTGTGTTGGTTCTTCTGTCACCTGACAAACAGGACATACATGACAATAAGAATAAAATGTGGAGCTGCTTCAGTGTTTCTGTCAATTTGTGCAGATCTTGACTCATCAGTAATGTTTGTAGGCTGAGTGCATTTTTAAAACAATTTGTGCAAACTGCACTACAAGGTGGATATTTGCAAAATCATGACTACCTCAGGATATTTTGTCTCAAAAATTAACCCAATGAATATGTCAGTACCATTAGGATGAAATTATTGTGTCACCAACATTTTAATATTAGACATATAATTTTAACAGCCTCTGTAAACTAATATCCTGGCTTGCTCAAAGCTGCAGTTTTCTCTGACAGTTTCAATCAAAATTAGAAATGCTGCTCTGGGAGACTGAGATAACTAACAGTGCCGCCTGTTGTTGGGTTTGTTTTTCTTTACTCGAAGAGATCAAATTATTGGTGGGGACAATTCAATAATCGCTGGATATTGGTGGGGACATGTCCCTTCCGTCCATGCCAAATCTATGCCCTTGAGTTTTTGTTTCCCCCATGTACCCAGATGTGTGTCATGATATGACCTCCCCCACGCATCAGAAGCAAGAAACTCAATAATCTATTAGTCTCCACTCATCTGACCCTCCTGCAGCATTCTGTTCACCCCTGCAATGATTCAATCATCCTTCCTCAAAAATAATAGTTCACTAGTCTATGTATCACCTTTTAACCTACTAAGTGAACCGGACAAGATGATGGTAACAGAAATGCATGGTTAAAAATACTGTTTGATCTTCATGAGCTTCATTGCATGTGTGTATGTGTTAGTAGGATTAATGCATTTTTCTGTTTGTGTAATTTTTGTGTACCTCTCCTCTTTGCGGTGCTCCAGACACTCTTCAATTCTCCACACAAGGCAGTCGTTTTTTCTTCCCAGTTTCTTAAACCCAAATTTCATTTCCCACACTAAAACAGCCTTCCTCCATGTCCTCCCCTGCTCCTTCCACTGTGGTCTCATCTCATCTCCCCCCCTTGCAGCAGTCCAACTATTCACATTTCATCTTTTAACTATTTAAATTTTCAGCTTTTCCTTTTTAAACAAATTTAAAGTGAAACAACACAGAACACTGCAAACCACAACACAATTAAATATAAATTAAAATATGAAAACAAAAAGAAGATGCACATTCTCTGTCATATGGACCTGCATGAATAAACTTTCGGAATCCTTTATCATCCGCAACTGAAAATAGTTGTGGATGATTACTATACCTTTTTAATGTGATGTTGTTGTCCCTGGCTCTCTTTCTGTCTCTTTCCCTCCCGCTCTGTTCCTGTGCTACTGCAAGTGTAACTACCGCCCCTCCCCCCTCTGCTCAGCGCAAAGCACAAGGCTTGTGTGTGGAGTGAAGCGGAAAAAAAGTGCGAGAGAGAGGGTGAGACAAAGGGGGAAAAAAACCCATGGCTCCTGTTGTCCGGCTCACTAGAATGGACTGGAGCCTCCTGCTTGAGGGGAGCAGTGTTTCATCTCATGTCCTACTGCTTTAGTCTGTGTAAACAAAATATGAGTAAAACATTACCAAGCCAGATTATATTTGGCATATTTTAAAAATAGAGTACATTACGGTGAAATCTGCTGTCAATTTGACATTTATATTTACCCTTTTAAAACACATTTTAGTTATATACATCAGACAAACTATTTGTAGAGCACTTAAATGTTTAATATTGTTTTTATAGTTGTACTGATAAGCGTTGATCACCAACAGCTTCATTAATTTTTTTTTTTTATTAGTCCTTTATTTATCCAGGTAAAAAAAATCTCATTGAGATTAAAAATCTCATTTCCAAGAGAGACCTGGCATCATGGCAACAAAAGTCACATACCACATAGGTATATAACATTTAAAACAAATACAATATCCCATACCACCATGTGTAAAATATACAATAACAGATCAAATTAAGAGTACATTAAAAACAATCACACTGAGTAAAAGAGCTGTTCACTTAAACTCTCCCAAGGTAACCAATTCTGATCATTTCAGTTCCTTCTGCAGATTATTCCAGGAAGCAGGGGCAGCATATTTAAAAGCCTTTTTCCCCAATTCTGTTCTGATTTTTGGGACAATCAATTGTATGATTTTGTTCGAACGAAGGCTGTATTGGTTGTGGTTTTTACACATATAAACACATAAATAAGATGGAACCAGCCATCTTATTTATGTGGATGAACTGGACGGTTCCAGGGAAACTATTAGGATCACTTGCCTCTAGTGGTCACTGTAAGTAACTACAACTCTACACTTGCAAGAATTAAAGATATTTTTTATTGCAGAAAGATGGAACAAAATTTTGTTTCACTCACTGGCAAACAATGACAAGAGATAAAAATAGTTTGTTAAAAAAAAGACAAAAATGGTAACAATAAAAAGAAATACAAACGACAGGATTATGATCAATACAATACACAGCAAATGACAGTGATGTTGCCATGGTGACCACTGCCATATATATATATTTAGTATTTCTGTTACCTCCCTTGTCTTAAACGTCAATATTGGCTGTGTTTCATTTTACTAATGAGTCCACTCTCTTCCCTGTCTTCCTCATGTTTGAGATTCTCTCAGAGAGGATTTAAGAAAGGGCTTTGATGATGGCTGGCTATAGCTCAGGAGATAGAGCAAGGCATCTAATGATCAGAATGTTGGTGGTTCAATCCCTGGCTGCTCCAGTTGGCATGCAAAATATACTTGAGCAAGATACTAACCCTCTCCATCATCCATCAGAGTATGAATGTGTGCAGAAAAGTGCTAAACAAGAATCTGTTTATTTACCATGAAAATATCAAAATAGAAAGCGATGTCAGTTATGGTGGACTGCACAGCCAGATCACATGACCAACTGAGTGGTACAAATAACAGGAAACCTTCTCTTATGGCGTTAATAATCATTTGAATTGATAACTTATGATTTGCAGACTGTTTTATATCTTTTCATTGTCATCTGTACCACAGAAAAAAATCATATTGGAAAATATAATATTTATATCTAGTTTCTAAAGGATGGTTTAATTCTCCAAATGCCACCACTGACATGTTAAAGTTGAGTTATTTCATCATTCTAAATGTACTGAAAATAAAATATCAGCATCTTTCATACATCTCATGATGTGTTTCTGACTGAAAGAGCCAAATATGTACAGACTGAGCTGTTTCTCTAACAGGGGAACGCTAACTACACAGAGTCACTGACTCAAAGTCAAATAATAGTTTATTCAAAGGAGGGCCATAAATGTCGATAATACCCTTTGCCAAACCATCCGATGGAGCCCAGAACCCAAATCCAGGATAAAGAGGTTCAGTGAATGTGGTGTTGAAGGTGTGGAGGTGGATCAGAGTGTCAGAGGAGACTCTGTAGAAGGACAGAGTGCCAGCAGGACAGTCCACATACACTGCTGCTCTGTTAGAGACAGAGGAGGAGGAGGCGGACGTTTTTATGCTTCTGTGCCAGACAGAATGAGCATCATTAGAGCATCTGAGACTCCAGGACTGATCATTTAAACCAAACACACACTCATCACTCCTTCCTTTCCTTTTGATTCCTCTGTAACTCACTGATAACCAAGCCGTTCTTCTCCACTCAACCTCCCAGTAACAGCGACCTTCAAGCTCATCTTTACACAGCAGCTGAGGATACCAGTCAAATCTGTCTGGATGATCAGGATATAATGGAATCGATAAAACACGTGTCACCTTCCTGTTGTTGTCAGACAGTTTGAGGTTTCTGTTCACTGTGTTTGTGTCGATTGTGAGTTGACAGGAATCTGATGGAGAAACAAACACAATCCAGCTGCAGTTATTGATCCATCATCTGTTCATTGATAGACACTTTGATGATGACTTTTGACATCAGAGATGTGAATGAGTGATGTGACAGTTTGAAGGTGGATAAATGTTTCCGTTTTTTTTTTATGAATCACATTAAAAACACACTTACACTTCCTCAGACCTGGTGTCAGCCATCGGACTCCAGCAGGCTCCACCCTGAAAGGAGGAGGGGGGTCAGACCAGCACAGTCTCTTTCAGCATGCACACGTGGACATTACATCGCTCTCATACAAATACTGATAGACACTGATAAAGGAAAAATCCAACTTTTGGACACATACACTTGAAGAAAATGTCTAAACTTCAAAAGAGCAAAAATGATTAGCACATTACATCATAATCTTTATTATTAAGCATGATGTCCAGAGAGCATTCAACATGTGCCACAGTCACAGTCAATTTCAACACACTGTGACATTCATTCATGCTGTCAGGGAGTGAGTACATATTAAACATAAAGACTGGGACTGGGTACAAAAAATGATTTAGTACAGGTAGAGTGCAGCAGCCAGTGCATCACATATTTTGAGCTACTGTAGCGGTCATAGAATATGATGTGATCCTCATGATCATTAGTGTATCCTTTGCTATCTTTGCTATTGCTTTTACAAAGGTTATGCTTCAGTCAGGATGGAATAATTCATAGATTTTATTTACTAGCTCCACGTATTAGAACACAAATCTGCAATTCCATGCTTTAGTCTGTAAACAATTATAACTGTAATAAATGAGACATGATACAACATGCCATTGTGATATGACACAAACAGCAGGAATAGCCAATGAGCTTAATTTACCTAAAATTAAGTCAACATTCCTGCTTCCTGCCACTCATTCTGAGAAGAGTTCCTCTTTCATCACCCTATAAAATCATCTATTATTTTTTTGTTCAGACTCTGTCTCTGTCTTCTCTCTGTTTGTTCTAAATTGACAATATCAGTGACTCTGTGACCTGTTAATTAACAGGTATGTTGTATTTTTCTGCATGTGGATGATCACTGAGGGACCTGCTTGCTTTTCATTTTCCCATCTGTGATGTGCTGCTACTTAACCTGAATGTGAATGGCAAGAATTCATAAATAATCAGATCAATGTGCAAACAGAAGCAGTTGCAGTTAAGACAAAAGGAAGCAATTGTCACTTCACTTTTCATTTGTTTCTGTTTTTGTATTCTCTTGCTCTGTTTCACTCACTCTCATTCTCATACTTGTCGTTTTCGGATTGCTTCTGTCCTCTGGCTGACCTTTATGATGTATAGATTTATTTCATATTCTCCTAACTGTATATAACTGTATATATATCCTAACAAATATTTGTACATTTGAGAGTTCAGTTGAGCACAGTATGTAATGTCAGTGATATTTCACAATATGATGTATCACAGCATCACACTAAAATAATTATAGCATATGTTTACATGTTCCTTTTGTATGTGTGTTAAAAGGCTCATCATCTTCATTTATTTATGCAAAAATATCAATAACATTTGACTGAAGTGCTGGTTGGCTGCAGGACCACCGTGCAGGCTCTTTCTGGAGCTCTCAATGGCACAGTACATATCCTGCAGTGCAGGCTGCAGGGTAACAGGTTGTTAATGCTAGACCGGCTTTACAGTCAAAAACACCCACTAGTCTGGGCCTAACACCCCAACCGGTGACCCAGTTTGCTCCACCAGCTCCATTCCATTGTTCCTTAGTATTCGCTTTCTGCTGTAATTATTATTTCTTATTATAATTGAATTTGAATTTCAACCAAAGTTAATTAACTTTGACTTTATGTAACTGTGACTGTGTCATCACAAAGTCCAGAAGATCAATTTGATATTTTAGCACAAACAAGTCTCAGATGTAAACGCTCAGAAGCAGCAAACTAGCAATGCAAAGCCTATTTTTGTAGGTGGCCAGTTAGGTTGAGTGACCTAGTAATCCATTTATATTAACAATTCTTTTTTTCTAAGCTAGGCAAACAACCCTAATTCTTCCCCTAATTCTAGTTTATGCTAGAATTAGGGGAAGAATTAGGGGCTAAACATGTCCTGGGCGTGGTCTCTACACACAGATAAAACTTAATCTAAATAAAGGTCAGAGAGTAAAGATGTAAGTTCCTTTCCACACATCAGTTAGAACAGGTTGCACCATTGTTGTTGATAGAAAATTTGCCCTTTGAGACCCCATACAGACATCTACTGTTTATGTTAGACCAGAATGGGAAAAATGTTCCTACATGTGTGATTATTCAAATTACACTAGTTTCCAGCATTAAGTAATCAGACAGGGTCAGTTTCCTCATCTATCAGACAGTGTTTGTGGTTGTAACGGCCATCTACATACCTCAGAGTGTCCAGTCTTAGCTGCTCAAGCATCTTCGCTACTGCCTCTCCTGGATTATTGTAGCTCAGGTCCAGCTCTTTCAGATGGGAAGAATTGAGGCTAAAAGCTGAGACCAGAGACTTGCAACCTTCTTCTGTGATCAGGCAGCCTGACAGCCTGTAGACATGACAAATACTCTTAGAGAATAGCAACACAGCTAAATGCAAACAGAAAAATTGCAGCCAAAAATCATTAAAAAATGACATGACTGAAGCAGTAGTTAAAAATAGCCATTAGTCAATCTAAACCTTAAAATCTGCAAATGATAAAAAATTAATGAAATAAAAATTAAGACAAAAAATACATAAAGTAGGGCTGAGACTGTTTCGGGTGTCATCAGCTTTGTTGCTTTTTGGTTCTAATGAAAATATTGGGCAAGCGAGACGTCTGACCAGATTATGACAGCAAATTAAGTCTATATTATAAAAGTCTTTATATCTTATATTACCTTGTGAGGACAACAAAAACATCTGAAATAAATATGTTCAATATGTTGGACAACTTCCAACACTTTATTTATACGTTTTTCATTTTTTGATCAGATAAATCGCACAGATTAGGATGAACAATATAATACAGTAGATAATTTAAATCACAACAGAAAGCCCTGCATTGCTTAAAGATTTGAAATAGTCATCTATTGGCCATTTTAAGAATGCTGACCTGAGTGTTTCCAGTTTACAACACAGACTTTCTAGTCCAGAAGACAAAACTTTCACTCCAGAGTCCTTCAGGTCATTGTTACTCAGGTCAAGCTCTCTCAAACTGGAAGGCTGGGAGCTGAGAAGTGAAGACAGAGTTTCACAGCTTCTCTCTGAGAGATTACAGACACTCAATCTGTAGAGACAATAATGAGAAAAATAACAGCATGTTAAACTTTGTGGTCTGCACCTTTGAAAAAAAATATGATCTTGATAAAATATAATCTTAATTAATTAAACATGTTATTAAATAATTTATTAAATGTCATTAATTTAATTTAAAACAGTTATTAAATTATTTATTTCCAAATTAATTAATCAATGAGACATTTAATTAATAATTATATATTTAATTAATCAATTTTTGAAATATTAAATTAATTATTTAATGATGTATTTACTTAATTCATTTTAGCACTCCTGGCCCTGCTGCTTTGTTCATTAATTAATTTCATTTGTCACCCATCAAAGTCAAGGGGTGGGGTTAACACTGCCACTCCAGCTTGTGTAACATCTTATTGCTTACCGCGCACAGTAAATGAAGACAGTTTGATCTTAGACAACCAATTGCTATGGACTGGCGGTAGTGTTGACTTGGGACAACCAGGTATCTCAGAATGCATTTCAAATCACAAGCGGTAATGGTGCTGCTATAAACTGTAAATAGTGATGATGTGATGAAGCCCCATGAATGTGTCGAATCTTTCTGGCCAATTGCTTCACCAAAAGGCAGATCACACGAAGCCTTGTTTAACCGCTAATTTGGAAGTACTGACACCTGCTGGTCCTTCGATGTACAGCAGCCCTGTGATTTGATCTGATGCTCATATGTGTTAGACTGGAATTCTATGACACTGATAACTATAAATATGATAACTTTAAATTAACTAATTCGTACATTTCTTTTGTAATGAAAAATGTAAAGAGTCATATCGCCGGTAAGTTATGCCATCTGTTTAATTCACAGTAGCTTTTCCAGTAAGTATGGTAACCACAGACACTGATCCAGGCCAGACTTTGGGGAGTACCCCTCATGTCTCTTTGAAACTAAAAAAACAGTCATTCATGACAGTCAGCTGTGAAGCGAGTTCATTGATTATCTTCTGCATCGATGAAAATGTCTCTCCTGTTTATCTCTCAATTCGCATTTATTATAGCAATTATATCATGTTTTATGTGCAGTATAGATATAGATAGTCACCAATTACCATTAATTGCTAACCTTCTAGAAGAGGTTGTGGCTAAGCAACTTATAGCAGTTCTAGACAAACACAGCCTTTTTGACAAGTTTCAGTCCAGCTTTCAGAGAGTTCACTCTACGGAAACAGCCCTTCTTAAAGTCTCTAGTGACATTTTTATGAGTAATGATGCAGGAAAATGTTCTGTTCTGCTCTGTTCTGGACCTAACATCGGCTTTTGACACAGTTAACCACACCATTTTGCTTGAAAGGCTAAAATATTGGGTTGGTATATCTGGAACTGCCTTGGAGTGGTTCTCCTCATAGTTACATAACCAATGTTTTTCTGTGACGGTCTCTTATTTCAGGTCATCCTCTACCTCCCTTACTTACGGTGTCCCTCAAGGTTTTGTTTTGGGGCCTTTATTGTTTTTAATATAGCTTCTTCCCCTCCAACGTATAATGAACCCCTCCGAGGACATTTCCTATCACTGTTATGCTGATGAGATGCAGTTATACATTTTTTAAGCCCCAAGATTTATCTAAGCTCCAGTTTCTGAATGACTTCTTAGATTCGATCAAACGTTGGATGGCTGTTAACTTCCTCAAACTTAATGAGGGGAAAACTGAAGTCCTTGTATGCGCTCCTGACAGATTTTTACCCCAGATAGTGTAAGCCCTTGGTCCTCTTTTGGTCTATGTTAAATCCTCTATCAGGAATTTAGGTGTAACTTTTGACTCGACTCTCACATTGGATGGTCATGTCAAATCTCTGGTTCGGTCTTGTTTTTATCATTTAAGAAATGTTGCTAAATTAAGATGTATTGTATCTCGCTCTGAACTGGAGATTGCTATACATACATTTATTTCTTTATGCTTGGACTACTGTAACTCACTTTTTATTGGCTTCTGACCAAAAGATGAGAACTAAAGGTGATAGAGCTTTTGCCACTGTGGCCCCTGTTGGAGTGATTTTGATAAAAGTTGTCATTGTTGTACTTAAAATTGTAAACCTTGTCCTGAACTGCATGTTCAGATATTTTTCTGTCCCTCCTCTACATGTAGGATGATGGGGAGGCAATAGCTATAGTGTTTAATTGCAGGCACATTCTATGTAAGGTTCTGGTTTGCTTATTTAGTAAGGCATGTTTACTTCCTTCCATTTATGGGCTCACCTGTGCTTGTATATGGTGGACCATTAAAGGAGTTGAGCCATATAGGGGAGATGTACGGTGGCCCTGAGAGGCCAAACGGACTGCAACTTCAGAAAGCACTTGCAAAAAGAAAAATGCTGCAAAAAGGAAAACGCTGCAAAAAGAAAGACGCTGCACTGCAACTTCGAGAAAAACGCTGCACTGCAAAAAGAAAAACGCTACAAAAAGAAAGACGCTGCACTGCAATTTCAAGAAAAACGCTGCACTGCAAAAAGAAAAATGCTGCAAAAAGAAAAACGCTGCAAAAAGAAAAGCGCTGCAAAAGCACACAAAGCACAACGGAAATAGGAAAAAAGACAACGGAAATGTTCCTGGGGAGACAATAACCCGACGGACCAGTTGCACGAACCAAAACATGCTAACCAGTGCGCTAGGACTGGGAGACACTTCAAAGAAGTGGAGGAGAGGTAAATATGTTGTAATCTCATGATTCTAATAATACTACAGATATCTGGATTATATATTCAAAGATAATTCTAACAAAGGTAATGTTTAATGTAGCCTTAGAAATGAAGCTTTTTTAAACTCGAGAACAAATACTAATAAGTCAAAGTCATTAAGGAATATTGCAGTTAATGTGTTCAGGTTTTAATTTGGCATTGTCTTCATCAGGCAATGTATTGTCCATATTGTGGAATCCAGCTAGTGGGGCAAATTGGAGTTTTTTGTGGGTCCTGTGGAACTAACATTCAAGTTTTAGCACCTTTTATAGAGAATGGTAAGCACTTCACTTTCCTAAGTTCTAGTATTTATTGCTCACCTTTTAATTGCTTCATAATGACTTATATACACCACAGTAGCTTCAGTAGTGCGTGTTAAACTTTTTTTGGGGGGGATTATTATTGATGTGCCATTCCAAAGTACTATATTCATTTGCTTATTCTAAGGTTTTTGTATTGTTAAAGACTCTGTATGCAAAGATAAATCAGAATTCCAAAAACGAAAAGGCATGAACTGGTATGTACTAAGAACTGTATTCTGGTTTAAGCCTGCCACCGGTTCTATGGCATAATTTTAAAAACTAGTTTATGACTTAATAGGGCATATGTACACAGTGACGAAATTCTTCTAACTTCTCTAATTTTGCTCATTTTGAGTTGTCAGCATAGAGGTCTTAATGAGAGTGATAAGTCCTGAATCCTGGTCCATGTTCTTTGAGCTTTTGCTGGCCTTTATTTAAGCACACATCAAGAAGATTAAATACTTGAGTCATGTTTATTGAGACTTGTTTCAGATGTGGTATTTTTTTAAAAAACACTTATTAAGTGCATTTGTGGATTCCTGCGGTCGTAATTATCTTTTCATGTTTTCTCTTCAACCTTAGGCCCAGTCTCAGTCACAGACATCATCAATAAGTATTTCTCTGAGGGCCATACATATGAAGTGATCCTGGATTTTCTTGAAAACAAGCATAATATTTGTATGAGTCTGAGAACATTAAAGAGGAGGCTAAAAGATGCTGGAATGACTAGAAGGACAGACTTTACTCCCACTGACATTGTCATTTCCACTGTTACACAAGAACTGAGAGGCTCAGGTCAGCTTCTGGGTTACAGATCCATGTGTCAGACACTGCGACAAAAGTATAATCTGAAAGTTAAAAGAAATGATGTAATGCACATACTCTCAAGACTAGATCCATATGGTGTTAAGCGTCGCTGTAAACGCAGGTTTGTTCGAAGAGGATATTTTTCAGAAGGACCAAATCAAGTGTGGCATGTGGATGGTTATGATAAGCTGAAGCCCTTTGGTGTTGCTATTAGTGCATGTGTCGATGGATTTTCAAGGAAAGCTATGTGGCTCAGCTGTGGCAGCTCAAATAATGACCCAGGTATCATTGCAAAATATTATATGGAGTGCTTGTCACGGTTTGGTCAACTTCCAGCATGCCTTCGTACAGACTGTGGCACAGAAAATGGCACAATGGCAGCCATTCACTGTGCTTTAAGATCAGACCATGGAGATGAACTTGCAGGAGCCCACAGTCATATGTATGGTACCTCAACTACAAATCAACGGATTGAAAGTTGGTGGTCTTCGTTCAGAAAGCAAAGGTACATGGCTTTTAAAATATATTCTGAAACTAAAATTGAATGGTTCTGAAGGTGTTTCGTGGTCAGCGATATACTTTTTTTTGTGGGTGGGGTTTTATACTCAAATATTAAATTACAGTCACAAACAAAGAAAGAAAAACATAGTCACCTACACATTTTTCTCATGTGATGCACAACTGCTTCAAAATATATAATAAATGGTTTGGTATACCAGTGACATTTGTTTGTATTAAAACAACTCACTCAAAAAGAAAATCCTACTCAGACATTCCACAAAAGTCCTATAAAGGAACTATAAAAAACAACAAACAAACTGACATTCAACATTTTAATAAATTATTATGAATCCTAGAGGCAATGGCATCAGTAAAGATTGATGTATTTAAAACGGAGTAAAATTTATTCAAATTTGTGTGCCTACGTAGTACCAAACTAACATCTAGATCAAATAGTTTACCTGTAGGGAGTCATATAAATAAAAGAACAAGGGTTTCTTCAAATTTGAGAACTGTAATATTAGTAATTTAAGAACATTGATCCAACATGACAGAAATTTGTTAGAGGAGGTCATTCGTTTCAGACATTTCTTCGACTTTGTGTGCCAAAAAAAAATACTACTGTTTTCACTAGCTTTTGGATTTCTGTGTGGTATCTAACAAGTGATAACAGCTTCAGTGTTCATGGAGAAACAAAATAGTACATTTATATGGACAGACCTGTATATTACAACTTTTCTTAAGTTCAACCGCCAAATGCAGGAATAACAGAAGGATTAATCATTTTGTTAAATTTTGTTATTTGTGTGAAGTTGCTTTTTTTTTCCTGCAGTGCATTGATGAAACACTTCAAAACATGTGAATAAGCTTTTCTTTGAACGAAATTGCGCACATTTCAATATTCTTAAGATTACGACTTTTTTTTTAAAGAGGACAATTACATTGAATTACTTGTGTTATTAAATTTTATATGCCTTGTCATTCCACCATTAGAACTCAGTTCTGGAAGGGAGGAAAGGATCTTTTGTAAAACAATCCCTATAATTGGACAAATTAAATAACTGAAAACAAAATGTTAATTTCTAATGCTTGAAACCCCTTTGCTGGCAATGACAGTCTTGAAGTCTTGAACTCATAGATATCACCAGATGCTGGGTTTTCTCCTTTTTAATGCCCAGTGACTTTACTGCAGTGACTTTCATTTGCCGTTTGTTTGTTGGCCTTTCTTTTTTTTAATTCAAAACATTTTTATTGAGTATTTGTGGATATAGTTTATAAAGAAAAAAAGAAGACGAAAAACACAAACTGTTTACAATGAATACAAAACAGAATTTCTCATGTTGGAACATTGTTTTCCTCTCTTATTATTTACCAAACAAGCAATGAGAAAAAAGAAAAAGAACAAAAACAGAAAACAAAAAGAGAGATCCCCCCCCCCCCCCAAAAAAAAACAAAAAACAAAAAAACAACAACCCCATAAGAGCCACACAGAAGTTAGCTACACCATCACTGAGCTCCACGTTCCCGTTAACACAGACAGACATCTGACCACTATGGAGAAGCAAATCCGTTAGACAGCTGGAACATCCTTAAGTTGAAGTTAAGAGAAGTTGTCCAGAAAGAGACATTTGTTGGCCTTTCTGTCTGTAGTTTAGTCTTCAACAAGTGAAATCCATGCTCATTTGGGTTAAGATCAGGTGACTGACTTGGCCTTTCAAGATACTACCACTTCTTTGCTTTGATAAACTCCTGGGTTACTTTGGCTGTTTTGGGTCATTGTCCAACTGTATTATGAAACACCACCCAATCAGTTTGACTGCATTTATGTGAGCAAACAATACATCTCTGAACACATCAGAATTTATTCAGCTGCTTCTGTCCTGTGTCACATCATCATACTTTTTTTTCTAGCCATCATTCTGGTAGACGGTGTTCTTGGTTTCATCTGTCCAAAAAACATTTTTTGTGCTGGCTTTTTTAGAGTCCAATCTAGCCTTTCTATTCTTGAGGCTTATGAGTGGCTTGCACCTTGCAGTAAATGCAGTCATTTGTTTATGGTAGCCTTGAATATCAATACGCTTACCTCGTGGAGAGTGTTTGTTTACATTGTTGGATGTTGTAAAGGGGTTTCTCTTCAACATGGAAATCATTCTGCAGTCATCCAGCACTATTGTCTTCCCTGGACGTCCTAATATTGTAGCAATTTCTCAGATAGGCTTAAGGATGGCTTGTTTCATGGAGAGCTCCTTTCACCATATGTTTTCTGTTCACAGCAAAATCTTCCAAATGCAAGCACCACACCTCAAATCAACCCCAGGCCTTTTATCTGCTTAATTGATAATGACATAAAGAAGGAATTGCTCACACCTTCCCATGAAATAGCTTTTGAGTCTTTTAGTCCCTTTAAAGTAGCTGAAACTCCTAAATCCTTCATCCAATTTGAATATGAGTACCCTCAAATAAAAGCTGAGAGTCTACATATTATGTCCATGTTTCCATTATATAAATAATTAAATATATCTATCTATCTATATATCTATATATCTCTATCTATCTATCTATCTAAACAGGTAAAAAAAAAAAGAAAAGAAAATTTGTGTCTTATAAGTGTGTGCAAGGGGAATGCACTGCCCACTGTACTAAAATCCACTGAAGTGCAATCTGTGTGTCACATTGTCAAAGGAATGCGCATGTATGAATTTGGGAATTTAGAAAATGTATAAATGTTGCTCTACTTGATTCTGATCTGCTGCTGAATCTCTTTTATGCTGATGGAAATGTAGAGTTTGATCTGTGACACACTGAAACATTAATCTCTTATTGGGCTCTTCAGTGTCTCCAAGAACCTGGGCCTGTTGCATGAAGCCTTGTATGCATGCTGGATGTTTGTGTAAACAAGGTATAACATGTTGTCCCCTCTTGTTGCAAAGTCAATGTTCCGATGAAATTTGGGTAGAACTGATTTAAGTTTTGCATTATTAAAATCCCCAGCGACAATGAGGAAGCTGTCAGGGTGGGCTGTTTGCAGATCACTGATAATCTTGTAGAGTTCACTGCGTGCTCCACTAGCTTTAGCATTAGTGCTAGTACTAGGTGGGATGTAAACAGCAACAATGATCACCACAGTAAACTCTCTTGGGATATAAAACGCCTGCATCTGACTGCTAAGGCCTCCACAAGTTCTAAAAATTGCACAGACACAATTGGAGCATTCCTACTCCAGCTGTTATTGAAGTAAACACACAGTCCACCGCCATGTGTCTTGCCGATGATAGGGGGTCTCTGTCGGCACGGTAGCTATCTAGCCATTTAGCTGGATAGCGTGGTCTACGATGCCTCCGTGTAGCCATGTTTCAGTAAAAATAAGAACAAAGCAGTGCCTTGTTTCTTTCCTGGAGTTTATTTGTAGTCTCAAACAGTCCAGTTTGTTTTCTATGGAGCACATGTTGGAGAGTAGTGATGGAAGCGCGGTATACCGGCATGGATACCGGCTCGCTTACTGCACTTCCACTTCCTCGCCGACACCGTTTTCGATGGACTTCCAGGCGGACGCTAAGATGTGGTGGTGCCGTAGCCCGTCTGTTCAGAGCTTGCAGAATGCTGCAGCAGCGCAATTTCTCCACTTTGTCTCCATCTGGTTGAGTTTAATGGTGTTTTCCTAAATCCAAAAGTTGTTGGTGGTTATAGAAGTGTTTGACTGTAGTTCCGACGTACATTACAGCTATATAATGAACCAGGACTCAAGTAGAACTTGAGTAAAAACACGAAAATTGCACCATGATTTCGACACGGTGTGGCCGCTGCGACCTAGCACACCACCATCATGGTATTTACCGTAATACCATACCAAGAGTAAGGATATGTCAGTACAAAAACTAAATGTAGCTTTTATGTTGCAGATTTCAAGTCAAATCATAAACAACATAATCTGACCTGAGCGTTTCCAGCTTCCAGTTTGTAGTCTTCAGTCGAGAAAACAGTAGTGTCAAACCTGAGTCTTGCACGTTGTTGTTACTCAGGTCTAGATCTCTGAGCTCACAGTCTTCTAGTTGAAGAGAAGAGGACAGAGCTCCACATGCTCTCTCTGACAGGTTACAGCTATTCAGCCTAAAAAGATATATGTATAATAAGAAGAATGGAATAGCAAGAGTTTTCTGTTTGTAAACTGAATTTAAATTATAAAAACATCATGACTTACAGAGCTTTTTTAGAGGCTTTGACAACTGGCAGCAGCCTCAGAAGAGCTTCCTCTGAAGCAGAGTATTTCTTCAGGTCAAACACATCCAGATCTTTTTCTGATGACAGTAAGATGAAGACTAGAGCTGACCACTGAGCAGGAGACAGTTTATCAGTGGAGAGACTTCCTGAACTCAGGGACTGTTGGATCTCCTCCACTAGAGAACGATCATTCAGTTCATTTAGACACTGGAACAGGTTGATGTTTTTCTCTACAGACAGATTCTCACTGAGCTTCTTCTTGATGTACTGAACCGTTTCCCGATTGGTCTGTAAGCTACTTCCTGTCTGTGTCACCAGGCCTTGCAAACAAATTTTATTAGTTTTCAGACCCAAGAGAAAACGAAGGAACAAGTCCAGGTGTCCATTTGGGCTCTGTAAGGCCTTGTCCACAGAACTCTGATAGAAGTCGTTCTCTGTCTGAGAGCTTGTTTGTTGTTCTTCCAGCTGATTGACTCCGGAGTTGATGAAGGTCAGATGGACATGAAGAGCAGCCAGAAACTCCTGAACACTCAGATGGACAAAGCAGAACACCTTGTCCTGGTACAGTCCTCTCTCCTCTTTAAAGATCTGTGTGAACACTCCTGAGTACACTGAGGCTGCTCTGATATCGATGCCACACTCTGTCAGGTCTGATTCATAGAAGATCAGGTTTCCTTTCTGCAGCTGATCAAAAGCCAGTTTTCCCAGAGACTCAATCATCTTCCTGCTCTCTGGACTCCAGTGTGGATCTGTCTCAGTTCCTCCATCATATTTGATCCTCTTGACTTTGGCCTGAACCACCAGGAAGTGAATGTACATCTCAGTCAGGTTCTTGGGCAGTTGTCCTCCCTCTGTGGTTTTCAGCACATCCTCCAGAACTGTAGCAGTGATCCAGCAGAAGACTGGGATGTGACACATGATGTGGAGGCTTCGTGATGTCTTGATGTGGGAGAATATCCTGCTGGTCTGCTCCTCATCTCTGAATCTCTTCCTGAAGTACTCCTCCTTCTGTGGGTCAGTAAAGCCCCTGACCTCTGTCACCAGGTCCACACACTCAGGAGGGATCTGACTGGCTGATGCAGGACGTGTGGTTATCCAGAGGTGAGCAGATGGGAGCAGGTTCCCCTTGATGAGGTTTGTCAACAGTACATCCAATGAGGTGGACTTTCTTGTTTCAGTCAGGATTTTAGTTTTGTTGAAGTCCAAACTAAGTCGGCACTCATCCAGACCATCAAGAATGAACACAACCTGGAAGTCTTCCAGCCTGCAGATTCCTGATTCTTTAGTTTTAGTAAAGAAGTGATGAACAAGTTCCACCAAGCTGAACTTTTCCTCTTTTAGCACATTCAGCTCTCTGAAAGTGAATGGAAATATGAACTGAATTTCCTGATTGGCTTTGTCTTCAGCCCAGTCCAGAGTGAACTTCTGTGTTAAGACTGTTTTCCCAATGCCAGCCACTCCCTTTGTCAGCACCGTTCTGATTGGTTCATCTCTTCCAGGTGAAGATTTAAAGATATCTTCTTGTCTGATTGTTGTTTCTGGTCCCTTTGATTTCCTGGATACTGTTTCAATCTGTCTGATCTCATGTTCATCATTGACCTCTGCAGTCCCTCCCTCTGTGATGTAGAGTTCTGTGTAGATCTGATTCAGAAGAGTTGGGTTTCCTGCTTTAGCGATTCCCTCAAACACACACTGGAACTTCTTCTTCAGTTGGGCTTTAAGTTCACGTTTATAGAGTGGAGCAAATATTTCTGAAAATAAGTAATTCAGATAAATTAATTATTATATAATAAATATCATAGCCTTTCAGTACCCCGAAAGGATAAATGAGTGAATAGATATTGGTCCATTTCTTGAGATATTAGGAAAGATCAATATGCAATCTTTAGAGAAATTCTCTTACTGCTCTGCAGATGGTCAGCCATCTCATGCTGCTTAAGTCTCCTCAAGAAGTGTAATGTGATCTTCAGAAATGCTTCTCTGCAGCTCTTTCTTTGATCTTCATCCTCACCTTCAAACATCTCCTTATCCTCCCTCTGGCTTTTTATGGTTTCTGGGTCATCTGGACTCAGAACCTTTTTGGTTTTCTTCAGCTCATTCTTCACAAACATCATAATGTTGTCCTCCAGCCGCTGGAAAAGAAGACCATATGAGTTACCGAGCGGTCTTTCTATACAGGCGCTATGGAGAACATCCTCACACAGAACATTGCATCCTGGTATGGGAACAGCTATGTTAAGGACCAAAAAGCTATTCAGAAAGTGATCCGTACAGCAGAACGCTGCTGCAGGGCTGGCCTCCCCTCCCTACAGAACATTTACACCAGGAGATGCTGGACTAGAGCAGCTCAGATACTGAAGGACCTGTCCCATCCCAGCAATACACTGTTCCAACTTCTGCAATCATCTGAGCCCTGAGTCTCAGGCCATCCCCCCCATTCACAACGGCACAAGACACTTTAACACACCATTTAGAAAATGTACATTCTCAGATTTGAATGTAAATTTCCAGATTGTTTTATTTTATTTATATAATATATATAACTCACTCACTTATTGGATATAATGTCATCTTTGTATATATTCACTCCCAGTATATAATGTTCTCTCTCTCTTGTTTTTTTGCACAGTCGAGCGTATCATGTTACATTTCACTGCGTGTTGTACTTCTATAACTATGCAGGTGACAAATAAACAATCTTGAAATGCACTGGTTCTCATACAGCTCTTCTACACTCTGTGCATTCAGAGCACTTTATACAACATGCCACAACTTTAACACTCTGATGGTTGCATCAGAGAGAACTTTGGGTTTAGTATCTTGTCCAGTACATTTACCAGCCAAGGTTTGATCCACCAACCTTCTGATTAGTAACTGACCTGCTCCCCTCCTGAGCTACAGGCACCCCCAAATGGACTGAAATCATGGAACCAAAAATCTGATTCATATTGGACACAATGACAATCCACTGGTCTACAAAGTGCAGCATAGAGGTGACCGAAAAAAACCCACATGTAAAAGTAGTAGTACAGACCATAAACACAGAGTCCAGGTGTGTTTGACGCTGCTGTGCAGACTGACCAGTGGAGACCTCTGCTCTCTCCTTGTCCACTCTGTGGAGGAGTAGTGTATAATTAGGTCATGTTATGTCTGTCCACACACAGACGCAAGGTCCATGAAGAGATTTTTTGATGGGTTCAGTGAATACGATGACTCCCTGCAATGGTGAAGCTTTGCTAGTCCTGGTGATCTCACTGAAAATTAAAAACTCAGTTTTCAGATGTCTGTAGCTTTCTGCTCAGTTTTTTTTAGTCCCAACAGCTCTTACCATCTCGTGCATTAAGCTTTCCCTCCATGCTGAGATGCCCTGGAGCAAGGTACTCTCTTTGCACCAGTGACTGGTTTGAAGTGACAACTTTCTGACTTTTTAGCCTCCAGGGGTCCAGAGTCGACTGCGGATTGAAACTCAGACTCTGGGGAGGCCCTGGAGAGAGTTACTGTCTCTAAACGGGCCAGCTTTTGAGGAACGATTACATTATTTATGGGTTTGTCTCTCTACTTACAATGGACGAATGAAAAACAATTCCCTTCGGATAGAATTGATTTAGCTTGTCGTACTGGAGGAGCAGGTGACACAGGTCACCGGGCTAGTGGCTGCTGAAATAGAGGCTGAACTAAGGGCAACTGAAGTAAAGGTTGAAATGACAACTGTGGTGGAGTTGGAGACTGAGCTTGAGGCCGGGCGGCTAACTGAGCTTGAGGCCGGGCGGCTAACTGAGCTTGAGGCCGGGCGGCTAACTGAGCTTGAGGCCGGGCGGCTAACTGAGCTACAGGCTGCTGTGTAGGTGACACTGGAAACTGGGTTGAAGGTAGCTGAGCAGTAGACTGAACAGGCGATAAGCAGTCATTGTCCTTTGCCGTACAGAACATAACCCCTGAGTAAACAGTCCCACAGTTCAAACCAATACTATTGTCCTGTCCACTCACCACAGCCGGCCGCTCTGAAATCCCTAGGTCCGACTGTGGTGAGGAGCGTTGACGGCGTGAGCGCCGTTTCCCTTGTGAAGGCTGTGTTGACAGGCCGGGCAGAGCATCCTCCATCAGGACGCGAAGCATGAGTTGCAGGGTGGGTGGTAGCAACCGGGGGGTGAAGACAAAGTTCGTTCAGAACAAAATTCTGTGCGAGTGGATGAAGTGAGCTGAGCAACCAGGGGAGACCAGAAACTAAGCGCTGCAGCCGATTAGCTATGGCCTGACGGAATTCTCTCCCCTCGTGCTCCAGCCATAAGTTGATTAATTTATCCACAGAGTTAATAATATCCCCCCCGAAGCTCCTCGGTCGGGTTGAATGCTGCTGGGTCCATTGTGGCCGGTTCGTACTGTCACGGCTGCCGAGGTGAGCCGTGTGATGTTGGAGGGAGAAAGGACCCAAAATGCAGGCAGTAGATGATAATGCTAGTGATGTTTATTTACAAAGTGGCGTAGTGGCAAAACAGGCAATGAGGGATGACAAAACTAAAGAAACCTAAACTGGGAAAACTAAACAACAAACCTTAAATGATACCAAACGGGGTGAGAGGCAGAGAGACGAGGAACAGGGCACCGTGGAACACAGACAAACCGGCAACAAGCAGGAGAACACACAGGGCTAAAATACACACAGCAGTAATCAGGGGATGAGAGACAGGAGGGCAACACACCTGGGAGAAATCAGAGCCGACGGGACAGGGGAAACGTAAACTGAACACACTCACATGAGACAGGGACCTTCAGAATAAAACAGGAAACTCAGACACAGAGAACCAGACAAGGCACTGAACTAAAAAGACAGGTTCACAAACAGACAGTGTGACACCATAGACAGGCAGAACACAGAAGTGGGATCAGGGCAGGCACAGAACAGAAACCTAACAAATGGCAAATCATAACAGAATACATACTCAGAATAAACAAACGCATAAAGAAACACAAAACTCTGAGTCGGCAGGCTCAGGACCCTATGTATGTATGTGGTTTTATGTCACGACGGCCAATACAGGTTAAAGGACTCAGGTGCAGACACCACTCTGAAGCTCGGAGGATGAGCAAAAAGCAAGATTTTATTTCAGCAAGCGAAGGTGACACAAGGGAAAATAGTTAAAGGCAAAAACACTAAACAAGAACAAAAGGCGAGAGGAATAAATCTAACCTCAGGAGTTACTCAAACTAAAAACTAACATGATGCTACAAACTCAGGGGACTAAGAAAGTGAGATTAAACACACTCTATGGCAGGTAAGAAACTCAGTCACTCTTGGTGGCGCTGTCACTTGGTGTTCGCTCTCTCTGCGGTAGAGTATCACTTCCAGTTCCTGCTCAAACACAGTGATGTTTTTGAGTAGCTTATCTGCTTAGCAATTTAATTAAAAACTTTAAATACATTCTTTTTCATAGTATAATCTTCATGTGTTTCATCCGAAGCACACTTTCTGTGTACTCACTACCTAATTTATAGCCAAAGTTTTCACTCACTGTGTCTGTACTGTTTTGCTAGCTTAGCTCGTAGCCGACTCGCTACCACCATGGCTACTTCACCTGTCCCTTCTGCACTTTCCTGCTTATTGTGTCAGATGTTTAGTTACTCCTCGGCCTCCTTTAGCAGTAATGATACTTGTAACAAATGTAGCATATTTGCAGCTCTGGAGGCCAGGATTACTGAATTGGAGACTCGGCTTCGCACCTTTCATTCACCTGTAGCTACCCAGGCCCCTGTAGCTGGTGCAGCCGAAGATAGCGTAGGCCCCGCTAGCTGTTCCCCGGCAGACCCTAAGCAGCTGGGGAAAGAGGGCGGCTGGGTGACGGTGAGGAGGAAGCATAGTCCTAAACAGAAGCCCCAGGTACACCACCAATCTGTTCATGTGTCTAACGGTTTTTCCCCACTCGGCGACACACCTGCCGGGGGTCAAACTCTGGTAATTGGTGATTCTGTTCTCAGACATGTGAAGCTAGAGACACCGGGAACCATATTCAGTTGTCTTCCTGGGGCCATAGCAGGCGACACTGAGGGAAATTTAAAACTGCTGGCTAAGGGTAAACGTAAATTCAGTGAAATCATAATTCATGTCGGCAGTAATGACACCCGGTTACGCCAATCGGCGGTCACTAAAATCAATATTGAATCAGTGTGTAACTTTGCCAAAACAACGTCGGACTCTGTCGTTTTCTCTGGTCCCCTCCCAAATCAGACCAGGAGTGACATGTTTAGCCGCATGTTCTCCTTAAATTGCTGGCTGTCTGAGTGGTGTCCCAGAAATGATGTGGGCTTCAAAGATAATTGGCAAACCTTCTGGAGGAAACCTGGTCTTGTTAGGAGAGACGGCATCCATCCCACTTTGGATGGAGCAGCTCTCATTTCCAGAAATATGGACAAGTTTATTAAACCCCCCAAAATATGACTATCCAGAGTTGGGACCAGGAGTCTTACACGCCTCTCTGCAGCTTCTCTCCTCCTGGTACCCCCCCCCCCCCCCCCCCCAAAAAAAAAACAAAAAAAACAACCCATCTCCATCTCCATTATGTCAGCTCCCAAACAGACAAAAGATAAACTAAAAACCAGCAATAAACAACTTAAACATAAAAAATCACAAAGAAAGATCTATACAGTATCCACATCTGAACCAAAGAGTAAAACAGTGAAATGTGGATTATTAAATATTAGGTCTCTCAACTCCAAGTCTCTGTTAGTACATGACTTAATAATTGATCAACAAATCGACTTACTCTGCCTTACAGAAACCTGGTTGCAGCAGGATGATTATGTTAGTTCAAATGAATCAACACCCCCGAGTCATTCTAACTACTAGAAATCTCGAAGCACAGGCCGAGGGGGCGGTGTGGCAGCAATTTTTCACACCAGCCTATTAATCAACGAAAAACCAAGACAGACTTTTAATTCATTTGAAAGCCTGATGCTTAGCCTTGTCCACCCCAGCTGTAAAACTCAGAAACCAGTCTTACTTGTTATCATCTATCATCCACCTGGGCCTTACACAGAGTTTCTCTCTGATTTCTCAGACTTTTTATCTGATTTAATGCTCAGCTCAGATAAAATAATTATTGTGGGTGATTTTAACATCCATGTAGATGCTAAAAATGACAGCCTCAACACAGCATTTAATCTGTTATTAGACTAAACTGGCTTCTCTCAAACTGTAAAAGAACCCACCCACCACTTTAATCACACTCTAGATCTTGTTTTAACATATGGCATAGAAACTGAACATTTAACAGTGTTTCCTGAAAACCCTCTCCTGTCTGATCATTTTCTGATAACATTTACATTTACAATAATTGATTACACAGCAGTGAAGAGTAGACTCTATCACAGTAGATGTCTTCCTGAAAGCGCTGTAAGTAAGTTTAAGAATATAATCCACCCACTGTTATCATCTTCAATGCCCTGTACCAACACAGAGCAGAGCAGCTATCTGAACGCTACAGAGGTCGATCATCTTGTTAATAATTTTACCTCTTCACTACGTACGACTCTGGATACTGTAGTTCCTGTGAAAACTAAGGTCTCAAATCAGAAGTACCTGACTCCGTGGTATAATTCTCAAACACGTACCCTAAAGCAGATAACTCGTATTCTGGAGAGGAAATGGCGTGTCACAAATTTAGAGGATCATCATTTAGAATGGAGAAATAGTTTGTTGCTTTATAAGAAAGCCCTCTGCAAAGCCAGAACGTCTTATTATTCATCACTGATTGAAGAAAATAAGAACAACCCCAGGTTTCTCTTCAGCACTGTAGCCAGGCTGACAAAAAGTCAGAGCACTGTTGAGCCAACAATCCCTTTAACGTTAACTAGTAATGACTTCATGAACTTCTTCACAAATAAAATTTTTATTATTAGAGAATAAATTACCAATAATCATCCCACAGATGTAATATTATTTACAGCTACTTTTAGTACCATTGATGTTAAGTTTGACTCTTTTTCTCCAATTGATCTTTCTGAGTTAACTTCAATAATTACTTCCTCCAAACCATCAACGTGTCTTTTAGACCCCATTCCTACAAAACTGCTCAAAGAAGTCCCGCCATTAATTAATGCTTCAATCTTAAATATGATCAACCTATCTCTAATAATCGGCTATGTACCACAGGCCTTCAAGCTGGCTGTAGTTAAACCTTTACTTAAAAAGCCATCTCTAGACCCAGCAGTCTTAGCTAATTATAGGCCAATCTCCAACCTTCCTTTCATATCAAAAATCCTTGAAAGAGTAGTTGTCAAACAGCTAACTGATCATCTGCAGAGAAATGGCTTATTTGAAGAGTTTCAGTCAGGTTTCAGAGCTCATCACAGCACAGAAACAGCTTTAGTGAAGGTTACAAATGATCTTCTTATGGCCTCTGACAGTGGACTCATCTCTGTGCTAGTCCTGCTAGACCTTAGTGCAGCGTTCAATACTGTTGACCATAATATCCTATTAGAGCGATTAGAACATGCTGTAGGTATTACAGGTACTGCACTGCAGTGGTTTGTATCATATCTATCTAATAGACTCCAATTTGTGCATGTAAATGGAGAGTCCTCTTCACACACTAAGGTCAATTATGGAGTTCCACAGGGTTCAGTGCTAGGACCAATTCTGTTTACATTATACATGCTTCACTTAGGCAGTATCATTGGAAGACATAGTATCCATTTTCACTGCTATGCAGATGACACCCAGCTCTATCTGTCCATGAAGCCAGGTAACACACACCAATTAGTTAAACAGCAGGAATGTCTAAAAGACATAAAGACCTGGATGGCCGCAGACTTTCTGCTTCTTAATTCAGATAAAACTGAGATTATTTTACTCGGCCCTGAAAATCTTAGAAATATGGTATCTAACCAGATTCTTACTCTGGATGGCATTACCTTGGCCCCCAGTAACACTGTGAGGAACATTGGAGTTATTTTTGACCAAGACATGTCCTTCAACGCACATATTAAACAAATATGTAAGGCTGCTTTCTTCCATTTGCACAACATCTCTAAAATTAGAAATATCCTGTCTCAGAGTGACGCTGAAAAACTAGTTCATGCATTTATTACTTCCAGGCTGGACTACTGTAATTCATTACTATCAGGATGTCCTAAAAACTCGCTGAAAAGCCTTCAGCTAATCCAAAATGCTGCAGCAAGAGTACTGACAGGGACTAGAAAGAGAGAGCATATTTCTCCTGTTTTGGCTTCCCTTCATTGGCTTCCTGTTAAATCCAGAATTGAATTCAAAATCCTGCTCCTCACATACAAGGTCTTAAATAATCAGGCCCCATCTTATCTTAATGACCTTGTAGTACCATATCACCCTATTAGAGCACTTCGCTCTCGCACTGTAGGCCTACTTGTTGTTCCTAGAGTATTTAAAAGTAGAATGGGAGGCAGAGCCTTCAGTTTTCAGGCCCCTCTTCTGTGGAACCAGCTTCCAGTTTGGATTCGGGAGACAGACACTATCTCTTCCTTTTAAGATTAGGCTTAAAACTTTCCCTTTTGCTAAAACATATAGTTAGGGCTGGACCAGGTGACCCTGAATCCTCCCTTAGTTATGCTGCAATAGACGTAGGGTGCCGGGGATTCCCATGATGCATTGAGTTTTTCCTTTCCAGTCACCTTTCTCACTCAGTATGTGTTAATAGACCTCTCTGCATTGAATCATATCTGTTATTAATCTCTGTCTCTCTTCCACAGCATGTCTTTATCCTGTTTTCCTTCTCTCACCCCAACCGGTCACAGCAGATGGCCGCCCCTCCCTGAGCCTGGTTCTGCAGGAGGTTTCTTCCTGTTAAAAGGGAGTTTTTTCTTCCCACTGTCCCCAAATTGCTTGCTCATATGGGGTCATATGATTGTTGGGTTTTTCTCTGTATCTATCATTATAGGGTATACTGTACAATATAAAGCGCCTTGAGGCGACTTTTGTTGTGATTTGGCGCTATATAAATAAAATTGAATTGAATTGAATAAATACAAAATCAGAATATGACTATGGGAGACTATGAACAAAAGCAGAACTACGAAGCACTAAACTATACTAGAGCAACTGTCATAAAACATGAAAGGATGAAACGAGTGCTTTAGCAGAGTCCAAAAGGAAAAGGTCTCTTTAGCAGGCTGGGGAAGCAGCCAGGGAACCCGACATCGGGCATTTTCTAGAACTGGCGCCGTGAGCTGCGGGGCAGAAGGAGGATTATGGAGTTACGCTCACAGAGTCACTGTAATAAGGGAGAGCAAAGTTAAAGTGAGCCCCAAGCAACAGTCCAGGGAGAAAGGGCAATTTGCAATTATCGTACTTTTGCAGGCGGAGGCGAGGCTTAGGGGTAGTAAAATCCAGGCAAGGCTAAACCAGTCAAGATTCACTCACTGGAAAACCGGGCAAGGAGGTAGTCAGGTTAGTAAACCCCGAAAACAGCACGCAGGCCAGTGGCTGTGTGAAGGGAAGGAAAAATGACGGCGTGATCCAGACATCCGTGAGACTGCAGCGAGTAGAAAGACAAGATTAGTTCCAAAAACTGCTATGAGGAGAACTACTTAACTGTGGCTTTCACTAACAAGGGCTAGCTAACGTTCTGGCGAGAAGTGTTTGTTAGTGGTGGGCGGATTGATTGAAATATCAGTTGTATCGATACTAAATTGGTATTGGATCGATACTAGCCTGGTGAGATCGATTATTTACTTTAAGTTCCGCTCTTGTTTGCAGTGCTGTGGTTTCAGCAAAGACGAAACAGCCAGGTCACCGGATTAGCCGCTCCTGTGTCAGCGCAGAGCAGGCACACTTTGCTCCCCCTCCCCCCTCTTGTGTTTAGATTTTGCACCATTACGTGACTTAGATGCACAAAGCAAACAAACAAGCAACTTGCCAGCTCAGGTTCATCAGCACACGTCACGCACAGAGAAAATACAACAGAAGAACGGCAGAGAGGAAGAGGAGCGCAATGTGGCTGCATTTTCAAGTCGAAAATGAGACAACTGCAAAATGTGGGATTTATAAAAAGCTTGCCAGGTATAGTGGAAACACTACCATTTTATATAAACATATATTAAAAAAATCTGTCCCATCTGCTCTGCCCCAACTCCTGAAACAACCTCAAGCTCGTCTGGAGGGGCTGCTTCATCCCCACCTGCAGCAAAAGGTGGGATATGGGAATAATTTCACCCTAAAGTCCTAGCATCTCAGCAGCATCGGACAACTGGTACTGATGCCCTAATTGAGATGTGCAGGTACTCTGAGGAAAGGCCAGTTCCTTGGGTATAGGATCCACTACTTTGGTGGAAAAACAATGAACAAACATTCCCATCTTTGAGCAAACTTGCCAAAAAATACCTGGCAATGGTTGCAACATCAGTGCCAGCTGAGAGGATTTTTTCAAAAGCAGGGCAGTTAGCGAGTAACAGACAAAGTGCATTACAAGCAAAAAATGTTAATATGATACTGTTCTTGAACAAAAACCTGTAGCCAAAACCTTTGTTCTGCACAGACTAACTAAAGGCTTTGGGGGTTGTTAAGTTGTTTACATATTATTTATATTTTCACCAGTTGTTGTTGTTGTTTCTGAGAATTTTAATTGTAATTTTTGTATTATAGTTTCTCAACAGTACTTGCTTGTTTTGCTTTGTTTACTGGTTTGCATGCACTTTTTAATTAAGATTTTTCTAAAAAAAAATTATAATAAAGCATTTTCTATTTAATTATGAACTTTGTCCTGATTATGTCCTGTGTTTTAACTATTTAATAATAAAAAAGTAAACATTACAAAAAAAACACTTAAGGTCATGAAAATTAATTGAGATTTAGCAATTCAATGACACATCCACCTTATTTACTGAAAAGTATCCGTATCCGTATCGGCAATACTGGCCCGTATTTACTTGGTATCGGATCCAAAATATGCAGTATCACACTCCACTAGTGTTTGTGAGTGCTGGTCTTAAAAGCCTGTCGGCTGATTACTCACAGGTGCACAAAGCGAGAGGGGGTGTGGCGACTCTCCCCAATGGTGGATTCACTGGCACGCTGGAAAACCCAGCACTCACTCGGACCATGACAGTTTTATTGTAGCAAAATTAAAATCGACTTCTCGTCTGGTCTTCATAGTTTCTGAGGGCTGTCCATAGAAGCTCTCTGTCCTTCTCCTGTAGGTCTTCTTGGCTTGTTTGATGCTTCTCCTCAGGTTGGCTGTGGTAGTGCTGTACAGAGAATTGGTCTGATCAGAGCCTGTACTTTACTCTTCATCCAAGGTTTCCAGTTAGGAAGAACCCAGATGGTTTTGGTCACTGTCACATTCATTACACAGCACTTAACAATTACACAACACCTGCTATTTGAAGATGGACCAGTCTGTGAGATTAAAACAGTCCTGTAGATGGTGGAGAGCATCATCTGGCAATGTTTTAATGACCCAGATGCTTGAAGGAGTCCGTTTCTTTAGGCAGGTGTAAGCAGGGACGAGGAGCAGATAGAGGTGATCAGATGGTCCTAGGTGGGGGAGGGGTGTCGCTTTGTAGGCCTGCTTGATGTTACTATACACATGGTCCAGTGTCTTGTCCTGAAAAACTAGTTCATACATTTATTGCTTCTGGGCTGGACTTCTGTAATTATCATCAGGATATCCTAAAAACTCCCTGAAAAGCCTACGGTTGATCCAAAATGCTGCAGCAAGAGTATTGATTAGAAAGACAGCATATTTCTTCTCTATTGCCTTCCCTTCATTGGCTCCCTGTTAAAGAAAGAATCAAATTTAAAATCCTGCTCCTCACATACAACGTCTTAAATAATCAGGCCCCATCTTATCTTAATGACCTTGTAGTACCATATGACCCTATTAGAGCACTTCACTCTCAGACTGTTGGCTTACTTGTTGTTCCTAGAGTATTTAAAAGTAGAATGGGAGGGAGAGCCTTCAGCTTTCAGGCCCCTCTTCTGTGGAACCAGCTTCCAGTTTGGATTCGGGAGACAGACATTCTCTCTTCCTTTTAAGATTAGGCTCAAAACTTTCCTTTTTGATAAAGCATATAGTTAGGGCTGGATCCGGTGACCCTGAATCTTCCCTTAGTTACATTGCAATAGCACGAGGCTGCCCTGAGTTTTCCCTTGCTGTCTTCTTTGTAGTACAGTTTCCCTATGTAGTTACTTCCTGGTGCAAAGTGGCTGTGATGATGCTGTGATAGCTTATCACTATCAGAGCTCTATGATTAAGACATGTAAGAACACCTATTTGTATTCGTTGGCACTATATCAAATACGTATGGAGATTAAGCCTATGTTTGAATTCTGTTTGAATTTTTACTATCGCTCAGGCTGTTAAGCATCACTATAGCTTCATATCTTTTTTTCTCTGCCAGCTGGAAATTTATTTGAAAAGTTAGGTGGAAAGTTTATTGCTTAGTTTCACCAAAGTAAGAAAGAATTATAATCCATAAACCTTCATAAAGACAAACATCTCCCCAGAAGATTGAGCACTGCTGAAGTGTCATTGAAGAGGAGAAAAAAATATTTGTCCATCCGGCAACACCTGAAACACCTGAATGGAAGTTCCCACCTACACTGTGTTTGATGCAAAGCACAAAGGAGACACGTGCATCTGGAGTCCTACAGACACTCAGCCTCTTCACTACAGAAACCCCTTCTACAACATCCATTCTTTACACTCTGACTGCTGTCTTTGTGGAAACATTCCAACACACACCACTTCACACATGAACATAGAAATGTGTGTGAAAAAGAGCTGAACTGATATTAAACATGATGGAGGATTTATTCACATTTATTCACAATGACATTTAGATACACATTACCTCTTGGCAGGAGAAGGACATCCTTTAAATTTTTCACCAATATCTTTTGACTGATGGCTCTTTAAAGACGCACAGCTGGGTTCAGGTCCAGGAGATTCTGGCTTCTTACTGATCCTAGAAGTAAAACAATAAATGTAAAAGTTTCATGAGACAGATGGAAAAACTGGAAATATTAAATTACTTACATGATGAACAAAATTACTCAAATCAGAAAAAAATGATGTAAAACAAAAAAAATTAAAATGAGAATACTTAATCCCCCAAAACATAAACAACCAGAAAAAAGTAAACTACTTACTCTTTGTCACATAAAAGTTCTTTTTTAAAGTCAGCACCAATATCCTTCGACAGGTCACTCTTTAAGGAAACACAGCTGGGTTCAGCTCCAGGTTCTGGATTAGTTTTAGGCTTAGGTCCAGCAAACCCTGGTACACCGTGCACCTCTGGGCTTTAAAACAACATACACATAAGTATGAGTGTGAATAATGAATAATGATGGAGCAGTGATGTGAGTGCTGAGCTGTGACATGGAGAAGAGTCATGGACAGTTAGAGATGGTCATCTCACCTCTGAGCTGTGGTCTGGCTCTCATGTTCCCCACACAGAGTGGTTTTAGAGGGAGGGACTCCCTCCTCTCTGTCCTCACACTGATCCATGCTGCTGAATTCACATCCACATCAGCTCACACACAGTTTCTACCTTCACCTACAGAGGAAACACAAATCATTCATGTACACATCAACTGAAATCCTCCTTTCCATCATGTGTGTCCAAATACCAGCTGCTTCTTTTCTGCTTCATCTCAGTGTCAGCAGAATGCAGTCAGACAGCAGTGTGAGGCAGAGGAAGCTGCCATCAGCTGCTCTACTTCTACCATCAGTTCAATAGATGGAGCCATGAAGCACACATGATCACGGTTGGGAAGGTAACTTTTAAAATGTATTCCACTACAGATTACAGAATACATAACCCAACCTGTATTTTGTAACGTATTCCGTTACGTTACTCAATGAGAGTAACGTATTCTGAATACTTTGGATTACTTAATATATTGTCATGCTTTTTACAACTGCATGAATGTACTATTGCTGTGTGATTTATTACTATTACTGAACGTTACTCGAGATACCAATAGCAACTAGATTTTTAAATCTTAATATAAAATGAGTAACAGTAGGGTGGACATTAGGTAAGGCTGCACTTTTTGCAGCGATCTCATATAGAAAACTATTCTGCTCATATATCAAACAGATCCGCGGCTCCGAACCGTAGTAAAGGGACCTCTGGCTAATACGTCGGGTTCTGTGTCGGGCTCGTAGCCGAAAACTAGCTTTACTTTGTTGTCTGGGTCAACTTTGCTAGCGAGAGACAGAGAGAGGCGTTGAAAGGCTGCTCCAACGGAACTTATTGTTTCAGAGGAAAACACGAACACAGTGTACAGTCGAGTCTTAATAACTTATTTACAACTGGGCTCGTCGGGCACTCTTTTTGGCTGCAGTGGTTATTATTATATTTACTATATATATATTTCTTATATTACATGCTTCCATCTCCCGTTTCTGGTCTGTGACAACTCATACTTTTGACTCTCTTTTTTCTCCCTCCTCGCGCTCACAGACACATAATGGTATGGCAGTCCATTCTCCCTGCAGCACGGACTACACTGCTCATGAGTCTACATTCTTTATGGCTATGCCTGTAACACTCTGCCTATTGCCTTTATATTAAATAATTTTTTGAATAATAATTTTGAAAAGAATTTTCTTCACGTCATTTATACGAGCCGCAAGTAGAGGTGACATGGGCCGCAAGACTGAGACACAGGCATTAGAGCCTCTTATTGCGTGTTTTCTTAGGGTTTTCCACAGGTGTGAAATTAACAAAAATTGAGAGGGCATAGCCTAACATATAAAACAGGAAAAGACTGCCATGTAATCCATTTATCTCAACAAATATTCTGAATATCCCCCTTTTAACTGTAACAGAATACAGTTACTCATATTTTGTATTTTAAATACGTAACATGTATTCTGTTACTCCCTAAATAATGCATTCACTGACACACACTGTGACTGGAAGCTTCAACCCTGGGCCGGTTCTAGACAGGCATATATGAGGGGGCAGTGTTAGGGTTCCTGGGTCGGTGACCCAGTGTTTTGTGTTTTTGGTTATTTGATTTTGTTATTTCATTATATTCTAGCTTTGCTTTACAGGTTTTTCTTAGTTAAGGTCCTCTGGGTGGGGTTTGGTTAGAGTTTTAGTGTTTTGGTTTTCTGTCTGTATTTCTTTAGTTACTCTGTCTCCCCTATCACCTGTATCCCCTTGTCTAGTTCGCGTCTCTGTGTATCCTTAGTTCCTATATCCCCGTGTTCAGTCAGTGTTTGTGTCTGCCCTGGTCCCACGTCTCTGTTCCCTCTGTAGTGCCTGCATGTGAGTCTGTGTTATGTGTTTCCTGTTTTACTTTGAAGGTCTCTGTCTTATCTCAGTGTGTTCAGTTTATGCTTCCTTTGGTCTCGTCAGTTCTGATTTGCCCCAGCTGTGTTTCCCTCCTGTTATTCATTCCCTGATTGCTCCCTCTGTGTATTTAAGCCCTGTGTTTCTCTGTGTCTGTGTCGCGATCTACCGTTTACCTTGCTGTGTGTTCTGTCGTTCCTCCAGTTTAAGGTTATTTTGAGTTTTTTCAGTTATGATATATTTTGAGTATCACATTAAAGCCATTTTGAGTTCACGGCTGTCTCCGGAGTCTGCACCTTGGGTCCTATTCCTGTCTGCACACAGCCACACCTAACAGGCAGACAGAAATACCTAGTGGCAATGGAGGCGAGAAAGGTGTGGGGGTTGGGTGGGCTGATCTGGTCTGGATTAGGGCTACCACAAACAATTATTTTGATAGTCGAATGGTCACTGGTTATTTTTGCGATTAGTCGACTAATAAGATTATACATCCATTGGACATAAAACGTACAGCTTATTCCACCAACATGCTGGTGGAATAAGCTCTTATATAACTATCATTAGCTTAGTGTTTAAGGTATGTGCTAACTAAAATTAAGATGATAGTTTATTAAACTTTTAATGAAATTTGCAGACTCAGCCGTCTGCTCCTTGCTATCTAAAATATACAGGACATTGGAGTAAATTCTCAACCATCTCTCCCTTCTGTTTAATCAGTTTTCTGTTTGACGTTTATTCAGCTGTGTGAAAACTATAACTTTAATCTCAGGCAAACCGATTTACTCAGGAACAAATAAAACACTGAAAAAAGCCAAACAATAAAATTTTTAAGTTATCTAATTGACTTATATATCATGTTTAACCCGAGGAGCGAAAGACCACGGGGGGGTTTGAAAACAATGTGCCTGGAGTTTGCTGTTCAAGCTGGCTCTAGAGAGCTTCGAACCCCTGGTCAGCTATCAAGCTGGTGGGAAACAGGCGTCTCTGAAAACATCGGAGCACTTTTGCAAATATGTGATGTCTTGATAAACCGAGCAGATATTTGAAGTGATCTGCTGCTACATTCTCTCCTAAAATATCTGAAAACTATTTTGTGACCCAGAAAGAGTAATAAGAGTAATATTAAAACTAAGTAGCTGCCGCCATTGCAGGAAACTGGAATTGGCTGAGCCGCACTGTGAATTCTGGGATAGGTTGGGCCACGAAGGATACACCAGACCCATCCTTCAAATCTGAGGAAAAGGAGGATGCATTTGTCGGCCGCATTTGTCGGAGTCTTTGAATTTGGCCAGCCTTTGTCACGTCGCTGTAATGTAATTGACTTTCAAATGCGGCCTCCGAAGGATGTGGCTACATTTGGACACAGCCACGATACTGGAGGCTGCTTCTTCTTCTTTGGCGTTTAACAGCAGCTGGCATCCTTGTACATGCATTGCTGACATCTTCTGTTTCACACTCTTAAATCCTACTACCTATTCCTGCGTCTTTCAGGATCTTAGCTTCAAACGACGCACCAAACTCAAATTAGTCGTCGACGTAATCGTGACTAGTAGACTAATCGTGGCAGCCCTACTCAGGATAACTGTTTCTGTCATGTAATTGGATTGCAATTTGTCAGGCCTCTACCCTAAGACCTGACCAACTTGGGTGTCCCACCTGAAGGCTAAGCTTCTGCGGGTCTAGCTTTTATGGTCACTAAGGCACGCAAACCCCCTGACCACGTTAAGGTGGGAATCCCTCAGGGGGAAAACAGAAAAGCGAAAACACCAAAAAATAAAATAAAATATTCTTCATCAGATTCTAACAACTAAAAACACGGCATTTACCTTAATTGGATAGCCTATATCAAATATATTCATACCAACAATAAAACTTCTCACTATTGCCAATATGAACAAAACTAAAAATGGTAGGCCCAGTTATAAAAAGAAAAGGAGAATTTGCAAAGTCTTGGAAAATAACACTGAAAAATACAAATAGAGAATAAACTAAAATATCCATCCAGATCTTTACAATCAACAACATAAGATCGAACTTAATTGGATGGCCTAATTCAAATAAATGTGCAAAATTAAATAAGACCCAGCAACACACTCACACAAAAACTGGTTCATCCAAAAGACAAAACTCCTAAACACAAACTTAACAATGTGTAGTGTATGCTGTACAGTGTAGCGAGGAATGCCCAGACCTCTACACTGAAGAGACCAAACAGGCCAAACAGGGTTAGGGTTACTTATCATCTCATTTGTGCCTTTTCCAGTGGATTATTAAGCTACTGTAGTAAATCTTGCCCATATTCAGTTTGTGGGCAATCTATTATTTTCTTTCTCAACTTCTACATTTTGATTTAAGGGGACAGGACGTTTGTATAAGGGGGCATTGACCCCTCTTACCCCAGCGTATAGCCAGCCCTGCTTAAGCCCATTAATATTCAGTCAGTTCAACACGTCTGAACAACATTTTCAAATATTTCAGCGCATCCATGAAAGGTTCACAATAATTATTCTTACGCAGAGAAGTGTACACACACATATTGATTTACAGTTAATAAGAAGCATCTTCCATCCAGTAATGTTTTGTCTCCATAAGTTTCAGGATTAATTAGTTGATGAGTTACAATTGGGAATATACCCCTGTAAGAAGTGAAACCCCAGGGTTAACCCTAACCCTGACATTATATGGATAAGATCAAATCCTGTGTCATAGAACAAGCTTCAGTACGTGGATGTGGTCCAGTTGGACTCTTATATGTTGTTAGGAGAAGGACTAAGAAGGACTGGTGCTTCCCAGTCTGCAGTGTGCCTGCAGAAAATCAACCAATGGAACGAACAAATTACAGCTGATTATTTAACACACAATATTTCAGCTCACAGCTTCAGAATTAGAGCAGTCAACCGTTGTTACCACAGAGAAGTCTAACATCATTTTTATAAACACACTTTGTTTTAGTAAATTTCTGAGAAAGATCCATGAAATGGACTCTGTTTATCATTTTCATTTCTAGCCAATAATTATTCACTGATTAATAAACATTCTTCATGTGATCTTTTGTTCTGTTTGCCTATAGATGTGTTTTTATTGAGAGATCTTATTTTAATTTAATGGTTCAGCAACATTTTATCTGTATTTAAGAGTTTTGAATACTTTAGTGTAAAATGCTGTCAGAGCACATCTAGACTCTCTGTAGAGGCTCAACAACTCCTCAAAAATATATTCAGTGATGTTTAGAATCAGTCATATTGGGAAAAAGCTGCCCTGATGTCCACAGACTCCCTAGATAGCAAGAAGATATTGAATTGATGTTGATTTTTGACATCTTAAATTGTAACTTAACAGATGATGGTTATCTTTTTTTAGATAATACACAGTTGTCTTTTTCACATGTTTAAGTATTGATGATAATTTACAGTGGTTTAGTTGGTTGAAGTCCTGTCGATTTTCAATCATGATTTTATTGTTGTTTCAGTATTAACCAAGGCTGAAAAATGATGTAAAATCAATGTCAGATTTCAGTGTCGATTCAAGGGAATTGCCTGATATTGATTTAACATTATTTCAATGAATGTTCGCTATCTGGATTGATGACAGACTGATGATATCAGCACTCATGTTGAAGACAGTCTGTGTGGTATAAACTGTGTCTAACTGGAGCTTCAATGTCTTTAAGCACAATCTTACAGATTAAGGACATGAGTCACAGACAGCTGTTTCAGGCTCAGCGGGGACAGTCAGTAACAAATGTGACTGATATGTAATCACCTTTAAATGATTATGTTTAAATTTAATAAAGTTTAATAATAAAGTTTTAAAGCGTGATGTGTTTAATCCAGTTAGTCTCTGAGTAACACCACTCCTGTGGGTGTAAACAATGAAAAATAGTCCGCTTTCTGTTGGAAGAGAGCCAAAAGTTTGTGACGCAGTATTTTTATTCATTTTTTATTCTGTTTTGAATTTATGCCTTATCTATATTTAATAATAAAAATCACACCGTCCACTCTCACCCTCTATCGTCGCTTTACGTTTTCCTCCCTACCGTATGCGTGAAAATCCCACAGAGTGATTATAAAGACCCGGAGCTCTGAGTTTCTCCAGCGGCTTTCCGGTGCAGCTCAGGCCAGATTTAGCGTGTCAGTGAACGGGAGGGCAGCGGCTCCTCTCCGCTTCCTCCATAGACTAGTGGAGGCAGAAGAAGTTGCCTTCAGTCATCAGTAAGTGGATCCACAGTAACAATGATTCTGAGTCCAGTTGCTGACCATCAACTAAAAGACCTTTCACATAGGACGCGGCACTCATTCGTGTCTATTCTTTGCGCCACGCAATAACGGTTTCCCGCTGCGCGGACGTACCTTCGCGCGACCAGTAAAAACTGCTGCGCTAAGTTGAACCTCACGATGAAAGAAAACATTCTGTCCGAGTCCGGTGAACTTTTTGTCACAGATTCAACGGACCTCCAGAGCCTTTTCAATGGCTCTGCGGACCTCGGCGGGGAAACCCGAGTTGTGGAAACGACACACTCGTCACTGGTCGGGATAGTTACAAAGCTTTCTTCTTCATGAATGCGATACATTTTTCTTATTAAACACTTGAACATAATACATAAACCACAAATTCTCGTAGAGGATACTAAGTCAGTGAGGTGAAAGTCTCGAAATGACAAGGAGCAGGCGCATCTGGTACACGAAGAAGAAGAAAAAATAAATACGTACAAGCAGAGCGCGGCGGCCAGCGAAGTTTGACGCGCATGCCGCGTCCAGTGTGAAAGGGCCTTAACTTTGCTGCTGCTCTCATTCCCGGACTCTGATCTCACACACTAGCAGAAAATAGTGTGTGACACACCTCGTTGGTCCAGCTGTGAGTCCGTTACCGTGAAGTATGCAGTTTCACTTACATTCCATTCATACCGAGACGATCATCTGCGACGCCAAGTTCAGGAAAAGGAAAAGAAAGTTAAAAAGAAAAAAAAGAAAAAAAAGGAAAAAAAAAAGGGAAACAACAAGGGCAGGAGGGGTTTGTGGGAACGCTGGGGCTCGGGAACATAAGTAACGGATTAGTTATGATCAATTTCTGTGTTTAGGAGTATTAATGTTTTTAAGCATATAAATGTTTGTTGGAGGGTTTACAGACGCTGAATCATTTTGTGTGACAGTTAAAGTGAAATATACTCGCAGCAGAGAGAGACTGTCTCCGCTGATCAAACGGGAGAGTCTCACTGTAATGTCCCTTTAGTCAGACTCTGTCTCTACATTACTCACTGAAACTTGTCACATTCACATTTAGTCATATGAATGCAGTGTGAATGTGCCTTACAGCAGAGATACACTTTTCTTTTAATACTCTGCTGAAGGAATACATTTTATAAATTCAACCTGTTGAGCCTTATCTAAGGAAGCAGTGCAATAAAGTTACAGCTAAACAAAAGTCACATGAATTTACCTGCATTCAGCTTGTGATGCATAACGTATATGTTTTTATGTTTGATCTTAATCTGCTTGACATACCTGATAAAATAAAGATTATAAAACTGATCAGTCTGTTTGAAGGCTATTCATCACTGCCTGTCATAAGTCAAATGAATTTCACTTTTATCTGAACTAATTTAGATGTCTGCTTGAACTGTGGAGCGGCAGATAAGGATGTGGTACATTGTACATTTGTTCATTTTCCTTTAATACAAAGTCCAATAAAATGTTACAAAAAGCCTGTGTACCACATCCTTATCTGCCGCTCCACAGTTCAAGCAGACATCTAAATTAGTTCAGATTAACAGAAGAGGACAAATTATTTTCAGCGTTTCCTTCCTTTATTCAGACAACTACACTTATCCTTGACTTTCACAGTAAATGATACTCCACAGCTGATGTCTGCTTCTGAGAAAACAGTAATACTAGCACTGATCTGCAACCATGTTATCATACATATAAAACCAGGATTACAAACATGCTGTAAGGTGCAAAACAACAAAAGAATATTATTAAACAACCTTGTAGGTGGTCCTGAGACTTCGTTTGTTACATATATGTCATAATCTACAAGTAAAAGTAACATGTCCATTCAGTTATGTTGTGCTACTCGGTTTTATTTTACCCCCATTATCACAACATTTTAAAAATACAATAATGATAAATGTGTTTGTTACCTCGCAGGGGTTTAATCTGATACCTTTGTAATTGTTTGAATTATAATATGAATACTTTTTTTGAAAAAACAAAAAGACAAACAAATGTTTACTGAAATGCTGGATGAGGTGGATTTCTAAAGTTTGTTGACTCAATACGTATAGAGTATGAGTGTGACTGTCTTTTACTTAAGGATCAGGAATGCATTAACAACATTTATTTCTTTGACAGGGCCCAGGTTAGCACTGAGTCTACTGCCCTGAATTTTGTCCCACCTTCTGCCACGCTTGACAAATCTACCATGTCATGACTATTCCCAGAAGCTGACCTTGAATCTGAATTTGAGCTTTCTACTCTCTTAGAGACAGAGGAGGAGGGCGACGAGATGCACATTTGTCTGTTATTGTGCCAGACAGAACGAGGACTACCAGCAAAGCAGCTGAGACTCCAGGACCAAACAGACAGACATTGCTGTGTCCTTTCCTTTTGATTCCCCTGTAACTCACTGAGATATTAACATCTCCTTCCCAAGCGACCTTCCAGTAACAATGGCCAGACCATCTCTATACAGCAGCTGATGCCAGTGAAACCTCTCTTGATGCACAGGATCACTCCACATGTGTCAACTTCCTGTTGTTGTCAGACAGTTTGAGTTTTCTGTTTAGTGTGTGTCAATTGTGTCAGTTGTGAGTTGATAGGAATCTCAAGTGAATGAGTGAATGAGAAAAAACACACATGCAAGAAGCAGAACATGAACTCTCATTCATGTTCTCTTTTATATTCATATCAATATGATATATATATGATATGATATATAATATGAACAGCAGCTCCAGAGAGCCCAAAGCAGGAGGCTTCAGATCCAGGAAGAGGAGAGCTTTAGAGAGAAGACAATAGAGAAATGCAGCTCTACATGAAGAGGAGGCTGCAGCTGTAATGGTAGGAATGAACACTGTGACATCATGGTTCACAAATGTACTTTCCTAAATCCTTTTCAAGCAAGCAAGAAATATATAGTCTAAGGAGCTTGGAAAGAAAAGCGTCTGGACTTTTTTAAGTTGCCTAAAGACGTTTCACTCCACATCCGAGAAGCTTCTTCAGTTCTAGGGTCAAATGTCCCAGGTTTAAACCCTGTGGGGGTATCCCCCCCAATGATCCTCTACCTAATCACGTGAGCCAAGGTGTGAAAACGGGTGTACGTCACCATCAGCCAAGGTTTCGGGTGAGGTTTCGGAAAATTAAAGCAAATGGTAGTTTAGATTTGAACAAATTCATTTAAGCTTCAGCATTACCAAATACACTTATCAATTGTCTTATAACTAACACTATTTGTCTAAATAATCTCCAACACCCTGGAGAACAACGAGGAGAGTTTAGAGACTCTCCAAGATTATATTGATCAGTGCTTTCAGGATCTCGTGATGAAGAAGACCCAGTGTGCAGCTTCCCCGGCCAAACCTGAGACGCCGTCGTCGAAAAGGCAACGCCCGGCAGATTCCCCTGGCTCAACATCGCCAGCCGGCAAAGATATTGCTGACATACTGGAGTCAATCGACAAGCGATTGTCCAGTTTCGACGCAAGGCTGTCCTTGGTGGAGATTCTTCACCGAGAATTTAAATGCTTGCGAGAATCCCTGGAGTACAGCCAGCAGCAGGTGGAAACGCTTGCTGCTGAAAATGCCACGCTAAGGGAGTCTGTGAAATGTCTCACAGACAATGTTACCCAGCTCAATAGAGAAAATAAAAAAATAAAAGAAACAGTTATCGATCTACAAGCTCGTAGCATGCGTGATAATCTGGTATTTTCTGGTATTCCAGAAGCCGCTGGAGAGGACGCGGAGACCACGGTAAAAAGCTTAATCAAAACCCACCTGAAGCTGCCGGAGGACACTGTGAAGAACATCGTCTTCGATCGGGTACATCGCCTCGGCCCCATTCGGGCTACGGCCGGGAGACCACGTCCTATCGTGGCCAAATTCGGCCACTTCAAACAAAAGCAACATGTGAAAAGCCGCGGCAGGGAATTAAAAGGAACGGACTTCAGCGTGAACGACCAGTTCCCCAAAGAGATCTTGGAACGACGCAGGGTCCTCTTCCCAATCCGACTCGGCTTCATCCAGAAGGGCTCCCGCGCTGTCATCGCTGTGGACCGGCTGTACGTGGACGGACAGCTCCACCGCGACCCCAACATCACTCCGTGGCTGTATTAACCTCACACCAGATAAGAATCAGCTGCACCCTTTCCCTATCCACTCACACTAACTTGCATTAACATCTGTTTAACTTACCAGTATCAAATCGCATCTTAAAGTGTGATTTCATAGCAGAATTAACACCGTCACTCTCCGTCAGTGATTTAATTGGAATGTTTACGTTTTGTTTTTGTTTTTTTTTCTTCTCGTTTTTCCTCCTCTCTTTTCCCCCTCTTGGTTTTATGCTGCTCACCCCTGTCCTTGGTTTCTTTCTTTATTCCTTTCACTGCCTCGATCACCTGCTTCGACACTCATCCACAAACATCCTTTATTTCGACACATACGCACCATGCGCTCAACGGCAGCACATTTACATCAGTCAGACAGCGCACACAGTCATATAAGATACACACACACTTAAGCCAAGCCTACTCATATTAGTAACTATGCATACACAAAGTCAGACTCAGGGAGCATCTCGCCACACATTTTTTCTCTCTCTCCTTCTCTTTCTTTATGAACAAGTGACGTATTCTCTCCACCTGTCTAAGCGAGGCACACAGCATACATCCCTAGTTATACACAAACATCTATGGGTACACTGAGGTTCATTACATGGAATATAAATGGAGCTGGCTCCAGAGTAAAGAGGTTAAAAATATTTAACCAACTCAAAAAACTACAGGCAGATGTTGTCCTTTTACAAGAGACCCACAGACCTCTTAGAGGTTCGAATGAACTTAAAACACCTGAGTTTCCTAATGTGTTCTCAGCTTGTTATAATTCTAGACAAAGGGGAGTAGCAATTTTAATACATAAAAATATTAATTTCACAGTACTCTATACAGTTATAGATCCAGAGGGCAGATTCTTAATCATTAAACTATCTATACTTGATAAAAAGCTATGTATTGCAAGTGTATATGGTCCAAATGTTGATGATCCCTCATTCTTTCACGGTTTTTTCAGTGCACTCTCTGAACACTTAGATGGCATACTTGTTCTTGGAGGCGACCTCAACCTTGGACTAAATGAAGACATGGATAGGCTCAATACAGCGGGAACTCAGCGTAATTGGCAGTCCATAAATATAATCAAACAGTATATGAGCGACTTTGGTCTTTGCGATGCATGGCGCTCCCTTCACCCCACCAGTAAGGAATATACTTTTTTCTCACATGTCCATCACTCCTACTCTCGTCTGGATTACTTTTTGGTCAGCAGCTCACTGCTGAACGACATTTCAGACACTGAGATTCACCCTATAGCTGTCAGCGATCATGGTCCTGTATCTTTAACACTAATGCACAAGAATAATACTACGCCAAGAAAAAACTGGAGATTTAATATATCACTACTTAAAGATGAAGACTTTATTAAATATTTTAAAAAAGAGTGGACTTCATATTTGGACTATAATAACACTCCCGGAACATCAGCTTCTGTTCTATGGGAAGCAGGGAAAGCTGTGATGAGAGGTAAAATCATTTCTTTCTCATCACATAAAAAGAAAAAAGAAAACAAAAATATTCAGGAATTAGAAAAAAAACATCAAATCACTAGAAGAAGCCTACACGTCCCACCAAGATCAGGAAACATTGATGTCATGGTCCCGGGCCATGTGGGCCCGGTATTCTCAGTTTTTGTATGTTTTGTATTTCATCCCCTAGTCATGCCTTGGTTCCTAGGTTCTTCTGTTAAGATGTTCCTTATTTGGTTACCTCCTGTGTGCCCCTGTGTAACTGTGAGCCCTCGTGTTTTATTCCATGTCTTCCTCAGCCCGTTATGTCTGTGTTTTCCCCGTGCTCTCTCTCCTCCTGTTTGAACCTCTGTACTTCCTGTTTGACTCTGCCCGTCTCCCATCAGTGTTATGTTCACCCCGCCCTGTCTCGTTATGGTTATCTGTGTCAGCTGTGTTCCCCGTGTCAGTGGCGTGCACAGACATTTTGGGGGGCAAGTGCTCCAGGGGGGAAAAAGGGCACTTTTTGCATATGTGGAAAACCTTTTCTTTGTATAATAAAAAAATCGCACAGGTTAAATGCAATTTGACTTTTATTTTCTCCTTTCTCAGCCTCTCTTTCCTAGGCATTATGCTTGCTGAAATTAGTAAATAAATAGACCAAAATGTATGAGAACGAATAAGACTGACTGTGGTCATTACAAGAACAGGGCAGAATGGTCGTTTTCACAGGCAATTGGGAACTGCCTATTTTTCCTTTAGCAAATTAATGTGTTAATGTTGCCAATATGTTACACCAAAAAAAATTAACATGTCTAACCAGTGCTTCTCAAAACTTTTAACATGCACCACCCCCAACACCGTACCCTTCAAACTACCAATAACAACGTCACTGTTCTGTCACAATCAGGTCACAACACAGTGCGTAAATGTCTGCGAGCATCGCTGAGTCAGTAACAACCAGTTAGGCTAAAGACTGCATCTTTAGACAGTTGGACGGTGTTCTAACTTTCTCACAGGAGACACCTACTAAAGACAGTCAAAGACATTAATTTCAATCTTACCAAAGTAGGACAGTAGTTGACGTTAGTTATGGAAAGGCTAATCCACAAAAACGGAGAAACGTCCATAATTCTATTATTCATAATCATGTCAAGGTTTTAGGTTTTTCTGCAGTTCCATCTCTAAAAAGTGTGATGTCTTCCCGTCACTGACTTCAGTTTGAAAACTTTGTATTTATTCACAGATTTCCGTGAGATCATCCTAAAATTTGTAACGAAAAATGGGCTCAAAAGAGCCCTCTGCCTAACGGCATGTAGCCTTAGCCTATAGCATAACGTGATATTTTCAATAGTGTATGCAAAAAGGTCGGAATTGATGGAGAGTGGGGTTGCCTAAATGGTTTAGGTTACATTTTAAATGTGTCGTTTTTTTGTTTATCCATATGGATGGATGGAGGGGTAAGCTGGCAAAGTTTGTCATGTGCAGTTTCTGACAGGCTACTTCACAACAAAACAATTGCAGGTTGGTCTTAGAGGGCAAACAGAATAATTTCACTCGATTCATGGGTTACCTGACTGGTTGGGAAGGGAAAGAGCTGCCGTGTTGTCCGCCGTGGCTCCCAGTCGCTATAGTCAGCCTACTATGCCTACTCCAAGTAGTCCTGTGTCATGCCGCTGCTACACGCCTCACAACAAATGAACTGCAAGCGTGTTCACGTGACACGGTGACAGTGAAAAAGCGACAGGGTTCGGGTGTCTTTGAAGAAGGGGCACAAATCAAGCCATTATTTTCACACCTTTTTAAATCGCGCAGCTTTAAAAAAAAAAAAAAATCACGTCTTTCAAAAGGGCACTTTTTTGGACTGAGGGCAAAAGGGCAAGTGCTTCAGCACCACCTCGTCTCTATCTGTGCACGCCAGTGCCCCGTGTGTTCCCACTTTCCTCGTTAACCCTCTGTGTATTTCTGTCTGCGTCTCCCTCTGTTCGGCGTCGCGTTCTCCCTCATGCTGTGTGTGATTCCCCCTGTGTTTCCTGGGGAACTTTATGTTAGTTTTTCCCAGTTTAGTTTTCCTATTATCTTTTGTCAGCAATAAAGCTGCATTTTGAGTTTATCCCTTGAGTCCGTGAGTTTTTGCGATTGGGTCCTCATCCTGCCTGCCACACAGCCGTATCATGACAGAAGAACGCGACCAGTAATGGACCCAGCAAACTCCGTACGGAACCGGCAGCGTGCAGACTCCGCCTTCCCTAACGAGAGGAGAAGGCAGGAGGCTCGGCATGCCCGGGAGCACGAGTCCGCCTTTTATGGGACTCGATTGGCTCTAGGTGGGCCGCGCAGCCTCCAAACTGCAAACGCTGCTGCCTTTTCCCCACTTCGTCCCACGGCGATAAGAGTTGGAGGATTCAGCCTATCGCCTGCCACAACTCCTCCGGCCTTCTCAACTTCCGGTTCACCTCCCCAGTCGCCGCACATGTCCTGCGCGAAGAAGAGGGTTACTCGGCGGCCGAGGAGAGATTTCGTGCCTCCGACAAGCAGCCTATCCCCGCTGCAGTCCTTTGCGCTCTTCCTGGGACTTCCACGCTCGGAGCTGCACAAGCTCCCGGTCACTTCAATGCGGCCCGGCCCGTCATCGGCTCAGCCAGCCGACATCTCCGAGGTGCCTGCGCGTATAGCCTCGGGAACTCACGGCACAGTTCCCCGGAAAGAACGGCGCTCACGCCGCCGCCGCCGCCCTAAAGTTATTGAGCAAACTCCGGTGGTGAGTGACTCTGACTGCTTCTTCGATGCTACTTCCAAGTTGGACCGGCTCGGACAATATCCTGCTCCTGAGCCCGCCGTTTTTCAGGTCCGTAGCACATCAGAAACGAATAATAAGTTTGAATATGACTGTGTTTCCAGGCCTCATAATGTTTCTAAGTTCACCTCCGCACCTGTTAAGCACGAGACTGAGTTCATTACCCCCCTAGAGACTGCTGTTCATGCTGAATTAAAGAATTCTGGCGCTGTAAGCTCCATGCGCGTCATCCCAGAGGCCATTAACTCCGTGTCTGGTAATTCTGGGTCTGTTAATTCTGGTCCTGCAGTGCCTACCCTCACGCTCGTGTTTGAGAGCGACTATGTTTCCTGTGCTCCTCCCAGGTCAGCTGCATTTAACTCACAGACCGTAGAGAAGCAAAAGACCGTTTTTGAGCCGCATACTTATGAACAGCACTGTGAAGTTAACAGTTCTGCGGTCTGTGTACCTGCTGAGTGTGAGACTGTGAATGGTGTGTCTCCACTCCTAGACTATGCTGCTCTCCAACCTGTATATTTAGAAATGGTCTGTGTGAATGCTCCTGTGTCCGCAACGGATCCCTTTGTGCTCGGTATTACTGACTCTGACTCTGCTAAACCTGGATCTTCCTGTGCTATGACTGTTTTAGAGACTGCTACTCCTAACATGGACAGCTTAAGGCCTACAGAGTTGCCAGGAGTGACTCGCCATGAATCTCTGTTTGCTAAAACTGTGTTTGGCTCCACTAACTTGATTTTCCCAGTGTCTGTTACTGCTCCCAAACTCCGCTCTCCGCCTCCAGTTCCTGTAACCAGGGCAGCGCGGGCCCAGCTCTCCCTTGCACCCGTACCTGCTCCTCGGGTGGGGTTGATGGACACCCAGCCATTGCCTGTTCCGGTTCCCCGGGTGAGGTCAGCCGTGACCCTGCCGACTCCTGCACCCGTCTCAGTTCCTCGGGTGGGAGCGACAGAGGTCCAGCTAGCTCCTGCACCTACACCGGCCCCCAGGGTAAAGGCAGCCAGAGCCCAGCTCGTCCCTGCACCCGTATCTGTTTCTCGGGTGGGGATGGCTGGTGTTCGGCCAGGCCTAGCACCTGTTCCTGTTCCCAGAAAGAGAGCAACCCAGAGTCAGACACCTGCTCAACCACAAGCGCAACTACCACTTCAACTGGCTTTACTATCCATAACACAGTCTGTAGCTCAGTTGTTTACGCAGTTTCTTGTTTTGTCACCAGTCCAGGCTTTAGCACAGTTAGCAGCTCCATCTCCTGTTCAGTCATCGGTTCCACTATCTGCTGTTTCGCCATCACTGCGACATGCACCCCTGTCTTTAGCGCAGCCATCAGCTCCACAGTCTGCTCAGTCATCCGCTTCGTTACCGCCTCAGTCCTTTGCCTCATTGCCTGTTAGTTTGTCAGCTCAGTTATTGTCTCTGTCACCAGCTCAGTGCTTAGCCCAGCAACCCGTTCAGTCACTGCCCACCTCAGCTGGAAGCCTTTGTGAGCCTTCTTCGCCAGCTGAAGATTACGCGGTGCTGACACACTTTAAACTGACTGTTTGCCCTACACAGCCCCAGCCGTTGCATCCTAATCCGGCTGTGTGCCCTGTGCCGCTACAGTCGCGCTGACTGTAGCGGCACAGGGCAGAGGTCCCCGCACCCGCTGGCTCTGCATCTGTCTCCGCTGGGGGTTCAGGGGAACCCCTCCAGCCTCTCTTCGTCTCCGCTGGCAGCTCTGGTCAGCCCGGCCAGCGCCTCCTCGTCTCAGCTGGAGGGTCCGAGGGGCCCGTTCAGCCTCCTGTCTCCGCTGGAGGGCCCGATGGGCCCATTCAGCCTCAAGCCTCCGCTGGAGGGCCCGGGGAGCCCGTCCAGGCACCATCTACTTCTGCGTCGCCTGGTCCTGCTTCGGCCTGTGCTTCGCCCGGTCCAGCTCCAGCATCTGCTTCTGCTCTGCCTGGTCCTGCTTCGGCCTGTGCTTCGCCCCGTCCGGCCTCAGCCTCAGCTCCTGCTTCGCCGTCGCCTGGTCCTGCTTCGGCCTGTGCTTCGCCCAGTCCGGCCTCAGCCTCAGCTCCTGCTTCGCCGTCGCCTGGCCCAGCCTCAGCCTCTGCAGCGACGCCTGGTCCGGCCCCCACATCGCCACAGTCTGGTCCTGCCTCGTCTGGTCCTGCCTCGTCTGGTCCTGTGCCCACCAGGCCATGGCCAGCACGCCTAACACTGGAGAGCCGCCGCTGCCTTGCGCGCGGCCGGCCTCCTGAACTGCTCCGTCTCCTTCGTCGCCGCCGTTGCCTTGCGCGTGGCCGGCCTCCTGAACTGCTCCGTCGTCTCCTTGGCCGCCGCCTTCTTCCACGCGGCCGGCCTCCGGACCAGCTCTGTCTCCTGTGCCACCCGTCTGGTCGGCCCCCCGACCGTGTGGCCCGTGAACTTTTGTGCCTGTGGGCCCTGGGTCGGCCTCCTGACGTTTGTTATGAACTAGTGTCTTGTGCTCCGGTGTTTTCTGTTGGGGGTTTTGTTTCCTGTTTTGGTCCCTCCGTCCTGGTCCCCCGCCTCCTGCCCTGGGTGGGGTGTTTTCTGTTTTGCTTGTGTTTTGGTTCCTGGGTTTGGGCTGTCGGGTGCCAGCCCTTAAGGGGGGGGGGGGTGATGTCATGGTCCCGGGCCATGTGGGCCCGGTATTCTCAGTTTTTGTATGTTTTGTATTTCATCCCCTAGTCATGCCTTGGTTCCTAGGTTCTTCTGTTAAGATGTTCCTTATTTGGTTACCTCCTGTGTGCCCCTGTGTAACTGTGAGCCCTCGTGTTTTATTCCATGTCTTCCTCAGCCCGTTATGTCTGTGTTTTCCCCGTGCTCTCTCTCCTCCTGTTTGAACCTCTGTACTTCCTGTTTGACTCTGCCTGTCTCCCGTCAGTGTTATGTTCACCCCGCCCTGTCTCGTTATGGTTATCTGTGTCAGCTGTGTTCCCCGTGTGTTCCCACTTTCCTCGTTAACCCTCTGTGTATTTCTGTCTGCGTCTCCCTCTGTTCGGCGTCGCGTTCTCCCTCATGCTGTGTGTGATTCCCCCTGTGTTTCCTGGGGAACTTTATGTTAGTTTTTCCCAGTTTAGTTTTCCTATTATCTTTTGTCAGCAATAAAGCTGCATTTTGAGTTTATCCCTTGAGTCCGTGAGTTTTTGCGATTGGGTCCTCATCCTGCCTGCCACACAGCCGTATCATGACAATTGAACAAAATACGCAAAACAAAACTAGAATTAAATGAGATAATTGATAAAAAAACAAAATTCTTACAAAGACTACGCCTACAAAATTACGAACACTGTAATAAATCCGGTCAATTTCTAGCAAACCAGCTAAAAATAAATAAAGAAAAAACAACTATATGTGCTGTTCAAGATTCATCTGGGAACACAATATATGATCCGATACAAATAAACAACATTTTCAGGGATTTCTATAAAACGTTGTATTCACCACAAATAAACCCATCTGAAAAAGAAATTGATCAGTTTTTGGACAACATAACTCTTCCAAAATTATTAGACACTCAAGCAATGGCACTGGATTCGCCACTGACATCAGGTGAACTCCAGGAAGCCCTGATAAGTATGCCCAATAATAAGGCTCCAGGTCCAGATGGCTTCGCTGCAGAATTCTACAAAGAATTCTGGTCGATTCTAGCACCAGTTTTCTACAGAACGTTGTTGGAAATTAAAGAAAAGGGCAGACTTCCATCAAATATGAATTCTGCAAACATTAATCTCCTGCTAAAACCAGGCAAAGACCCTGTATATCCCTCAAGCTATCGTCCAATATCCCTTATAAATGTAGACCTTAAAATAATCTGCAAAGCTCTCTCAAAGAGACTGGAGAAAATAACCCCCCTCTTAATTCATCCTGACCAAACTGGTTTCATAAAAGGTAGGCACTCATCAACAAATACACGCAGATTACTTAATTTGATAGACTACTCATACAGTAAAAACCTAGAAACTACAATATTCTCTTTAGACGCAGAAAAAGCATTTGACAGAGTTAACTGGAAATTTCTATTTGCAACTTTACACAAATTTGGTTTTGGATCCTCTTTCATAAACTGGTTAAAAATATTATATAATTCCCCAACAGCTTGTGTTAGAACAAATGACCAGACATCCTCCAGCTTCTGTCTCTTGAGGGGCACCAGGCAGGAATGCCCACTCTCCCCTTCACTGTTTGCAATTTTTATTGAACCACTAGCAGCAGCAATTAGACAGAATTCAGTAATTAAGGGCATAAAATGCAAGAACGTGGAACATAAAATCAGCCTTTATGCGGATGATGTGTTACTCTTTCTCCAAAATTCACAAACCAATATCTCTGGGGTGATTGAATTGATAAACTCTTTTGCAAGAATATCAGATTACTCAATTAACTGGTCAAAATCTACAGTTCTACCGATTAATTGCTCCCTCCATAATTCCTCTTCTACACCACTGCAATCGGGAAATATAAAATATTTAGGTATTAATGTTTCTCCCAAGCTTGCAGATCTAACTAAATTAAACCATATCCCACTTTTAAAGAAGGTAGAAGGCGATCTGGCTAGGTGGAAATGTCTACCCATATCACTCATGGGAAGGGTTGCCGCTATAAAAATGATGGTCTTACCAAAAATAAATTATTTATTCTCAATGATCCCAACTAAACCGCCACAAGATTGGTTCAGATCTCTAGATTCATGTATGTCCAAATTCCTTTGGAAAAATAAACCCCCACGTATAAGCTTAAAAACACTACAAAAGACCAAGGATAAAGGAGGACTAGAACTGCCTAACTTTCAGCACTACTTCTTAGCCAACAGGCTTCAGTTTATCTCAGGATGGCTAAAACATACCCTCTTAGATGAACCTTGGCTAGATGTAGAACAAGCACTTTGCAATAATCTAGAGATCTCAGACCTACCATTTATCAGCTCAAACATCCAACGACATGAATGCTTTAAAAGCATCAACATCAGCTCTTCTCTGACAGCATGGTGGGAGTTTCTAAAATTGACGGCGTCTTCATTAATCCCATGCAAACGTACACCTATCTGGAACAACCCTGACATATTACAAAACAATAATATGATAAACTTTTCTGATTGGAGTGGTAAAGGAATCAAATATTTAGAACATATACTAGAAGGAACAGAATTTATCTCATTTGACGGACTAGTTACACAATATGGGATCAACAAGAAAAGATTTTTAGAATATCAACAAATTAAATCCATAGTAAAAAAGAAATTTAAACCAGGTCAAGTTGAACTACAAACACCACCAAGTGTGGTTCAATTTCTTACTCTTAAAACCCCCAAATTACTATCCAAAATATACAGAATGCTTTCTAAAACAGATGAATCAATATCACTTCCTATTGCAAAATGGGAAGCGGATTTATCAGTTAACTTAGACCTAAACTTCTGGTCTCAGATTTGCTTAAAAACCTTTCATCTAATTAGAAATCCCAGTCTTCAATTAATTCAATACAAAATATTACATAGAGTGCACTATACAGGTCATCGGATGTTCAAGATGGGCTTTACGTCTACCAACAACTGCTCACAATGCCAAACCAATTCACCGGACAATTATATCCACGCTCTTTGGTTCTGTCCACCAGTTCAGAAGTTTTGGCGCGAGATATGTGAAGACTTATCGAAGTGTCTGAAATGTAACATTCCAACTTCCCCCTTAGTGTGTTTGTTGGGCAGCTTAGATAATGTCACTTCAGAAAAGAATATCGCCCATATGGTTTTCACTGCCCTATGCATAGCCAAGAAAACAGTCCTCATGAACTGGAAAAATAAAAATAATCTTAATTCTAACCAATATAGAAATTATCTATTAGATTACATTAGTCTTGATACAGCCTCTGCCACCACATCAGATCAATTGCTCTGGGCTCCTTTGATCAGCTCCATCACCTAGAGGGGGTGGGGGGTCATAGTTTGGTCCCGCCTTCACTGTTGTGATTGGTGTGGGGGTAGGGACAGGCTTAGGGCGTCGGGGGGTTCCCCGGAGGCATCTTCCTTGGGGGGCTCAACCCGGGGTAGCGGTCATGTCCGGTTGGGGGCTCTTTTGGCTCTCCGGTGACTGTTTCCTCGCGGCTGCGTGCAGCGGGGCTAGGGGAGGGTCTGTGCTGACGGACGTGGGTTACTGACCTGGTAGCCTGGCTGCCCCTGGGTGGGTCCGGGATGGGCGTGAGGTTCTGGGGGCGCTCCGTCTCTGGGCTGGGACTCGGACCGGGCCTCGGGGGCTTGGGTCCTGGTTGGTGTGTTGCCGGGGTTGTGGGCGGGTGGGTGCATGGGGGCCCAGCCCTGGAGCAGGGTGCCGCCGGTGCGTCGAGCCACCTGGGGGGCTCTTCAACTGGTGGGGGAGATTGTCACATCTTGCAGGAGCTTTCCTCTCCTCAGGAGCTCCCTCTGCAGGAGGGGGAGATACAGGAGAGGTGGAGGAAGATCTCAGCCTGGGTGTTTATTGTCTTATGTAGTCTGGAAGATGAGTGGATGGTGGGGTGGGTGCAGTTTTCTCTGTGGTGGGGTTGGGTGGACTGTCCCGGGCTCTGTGGGGCCGGGCGGCGCTGCTGCACTGGGCCCGGTCTGGATGGGCCTGGGCCCCCTTTCCCTGGCGGGTCGCGGAGTATGGGGGTGCCTACTGGGGTCAGCGGGGGAGCTGGCCCCAGGGAGGGGTCACTTGCCCCTCCCTTCCTTCCCTCTCCATCTCCAGCTGCCTCCCTCTTCCCGCTCCACCACAACCACCCACACATGCAGGGCCTTGGAGTAGGGGTATGTCACCAGGGTGCAGAGGAGGCTACCCCCCCCCCCCCCCCCGTCCCCTTCTGGCTGCCTCTGCCTCAATTTTATCCCACAACTTAGACATTCACATTACTCACACTCTCATTACACATACATACAGGATCTTGGGGGTGGGCACGATACACGGAGTCCAAAGTACCATCAGGGTGTACACCCCACCCCTGGCATCGTTGCCCACCTCTCAATTTTAAATACACGTAGACATTGAGGGCTAGCAGGAGGGACCATGCGCTTACCTGCTGCTCTCTGGCAGGTAGCTCCAAGCCCTCCTGGGTTTTAAATGCACCTTAGAACACACATGCATCAACATTACAATGAGCGGGTGGAGGGAGGTTCGGAGTCTTCTCTCACCCCCGTTCTCTGCGACCTGCTGGAGCAGGGGGGCTAGGACTAGGAAGAGGAGTTGGCCGTCCGACTGCGGTCTGGAGTGTGGAGCCTTCCTGCTGCTGCGGAGTCGGGGCGGTCTGCCTCCCCCCACCGCAGGGAAAAGGGAAACACCACCTGGGTCTGGGTGCAGTTCCCCCCTCCAGGGGCGGGGGCACCTAGACCCGGTTTGTAGAGTACGCTTGGGGAGTGTGATCGTGTGTACAACGTCTCTTTATGTCTGTCTCCACGTTGGTTGAGTGTGGAGTAAGTGCATATGAGAGCATGAGGGTGGGAATGGATGTTTGTATCTGTGTGTGCCTGTATGTCTGTGTCTATATGTCAGGTTGGGTGTCAGGCGCCACCTCTCTGGGGACATCTCAGGCCCTCCAAGGTTTGGAGGCCTATCTCCCCCTACCACCACTTCCCCTGCCAGTGGCGGACCCCCTCAGACATCGGTGCGTTGGTGGTTCTTTGTGTCCGGGGATGGGCGTCCAGGTACACACCGGCTCACTCCTTGGCGGCCACTTATCGGGGCCTGGAGCCTGGGGCTCGCTCGGGCCACTTCGGAGGTGGGGTGCCCCCGGCCTCTCGGCCTGGGGCTCGGTCACTCAGGCGCAGCTGGCTGCCGGCGGAGCTCACGGGCGCGTCACTGCAACTCCCCCTGGCTTCTGCTCCGCGGCTGCTGAGTGAGCCCTCATCTGGGACTCTCCTCAGCTCTTTCCGGGACAGTGGCGCAGCTGCCCCTCTGTTGGTCTTCCTTGGTCTCTTGTGTTCTGGGGGCCTCTGGATGTCTGGAGTTTTGATCTCCTCCACACCTGCTTCACGCCCTGGAGGACGGGGCTGTGGCCCCCCCACACCCTCTAGCAGATTATTACATGAAGGAACCTTTTAAAAAAACAAAAAACAAGCGCGTCCATGCTCACAGGTGTACACACGGGTGATCACACCCACAAACTACACCCTTTTTGGCTCCTACCTCAAAGCACACTGTGTTCTGTTGATCTTATGTGCTGCACAATAATGTTTAACATTTAGTATTTACTGTCATATTCCCATATATCATTGTGATGTTGTTTATTCTATTACTCTTGTTCTCTTCTGCTTGCTTTCTTTTTTCTTTCTCAGCAGGTGATCCAGGTGATTGATATATGCATTTTTTTTCTCTGCCCGTTCTGTTGGTTTTTGTCTTTTGCCCTTCTCCCCCGTCCCTCTTCTCAGCTGTTTCTCTTTCCCTCTTTCTTTCTCCCCTTCTTTCCCCCAGTCAAAAAAAAAAAAAAAAAAAAAAAGATGCAAGTACAACTCCTCCGGTTTCATATGCAAAAAAAATTATTGCGCTAGCTTACGTGGTTGCAGTGCTACCGGGATTTAAAAATAGTTACGCAAAATGGAGCGTGTCCGCTCCGACCGGCTTTAAAGGGTTAATGTGTTCTGATATGAGGTTTGACAACAGCTATATGAATGAGGAAATGAGTAACAGACAGCTGCTTCAGGCTCACATGACAGAGGAGTCAGAGAACAAAATGAGAGTGAGGCTAAGAAAACCTTCAGCAGGTCAGATATGGTATCAATAACAGATCCATGCTTTCTCTTTGTTTAATAGAACACTGGAAGCTTTTTCCCTAAACCTCAGATGTAATTGCCATGGTCTGCGGTGGGTGGGTGGAATTTCCATAAGGCCCCTGAACTTACCTGGGATCTGCCCCTGGGCAGGGCCAACTCCTCCAGCTCCTGCACACCTGGAGCCTATTGCAGGCAATCAAGCCAGAGGGATTTAAGCCACACCTTGATGTTCATTCACTGCCAGTTTGTCATGTTGGTAACAGGCCTTATGCTTCAAGTTCTTGCTGTGATTTAGCTTACTAACGAGACTTTCTTGTGCTGCAGTTGCTGAATTCACTTTGGCTCACACTCTACCTCTGGACTCAGGATACCAAGCAACCATTTTGAAAATCACTCTGTGCCTCACCTTCCTGCCCTCCTGCCATCACACTGCATCTGAAGACCCCGGATCTCAGGTCAGCCTTGTCACGCCACTCAGCTCCCCTGGATTGTCATCACCCCCCTCTCAACACTCTATGTCCCCAACTGCAAGTAAGAATTGCTACTCTTACAACTTACCACTTCAGAGCTGCCTCCACTACCTCCCTAACTCCACTGTCTTCTCTCTTCAGTGTGACTGTTCCCTGCTCAGCTCCACTTTGCATCTCAGGCCCCTTTCCCTCGCCCTAGCCACGTTTCCCAGGCCACGCCATGTCAAACTCCACGTCTTACTGGGGTTTTTTTTGTCCTTACTACGTTTCTTGCACTTAAGCCTAATAAATTATTGTTACATCATCTGCTGTCTCTGCTCTGGGGTTCTGCATCTGAGTCCTGTTCAGTACAGACCACTCGGTCCCGTGACAGTAATGCTTTGTGGTTTCACAGTCACACTGATGTATGTTTGTAGACTTACTGAAATAGCCCAGAGTGTCAGTCTGTTTGTGTCACACTTCCCTGTGCTCAAGTGACTGTCAGTGTCATGCAGTTTGATTAAGCACTGAACAGTCTTCCAGTCTAGAAGGGAAGGTCTCAGGAGTAAAATTTCACAGTTAGGTTACATTTAGGTATTTGCTTTGATTTGTTCCCAAATAATGAAAACTACATTGTGGGCGGTGCTATATGACTGTTTTACTGTACACCCAATGTATAATAAATATTAATGACATTCAGCCTCACATGTTCCTTTAATTTTTTTTTTTTTTTTTAAAAATAGCTTGTTTTTAAAATTGATATAATAAAAGAAACATGAAGTTCCATATTAATCAGATCAGTATGTACAGCACTAACGTCACCAATGTCTCTTTTATCTCTGGCGAGATGTTGAGTTATGTCCCTCTGCCGGTGAGAAGATGAACTGCATGGAGTCAGTTTAATGAACGTAGATGACATGAAGTGTTTTTAAATCAACCTTTGATAATTGTACAGATGACTGCTGATAACCATACTCACACCATGACACAAACAGCGATATCAATTAAAGTCATATGTCAAAGTCATAATATGATCCTGGGTGTACACCCAAACACATTACCACAGGGTAACACACAGAGAAATAATCATTCATACCTGTTTTTCACTTAAAAGAGCACTTTCTCAGCAGTTTTACTTTGTGATACTGTATTTATTTTGACCTAGGTTGAATTCAATGTTTATGAAGGTAGATAGATCTATATATATCAATCATAATAATCTGACAATACTATAATATTGGCCATATTATATTTTCATTACCACAGTGAGAGGACTTTAGTCTCATGAACAACATTAACTAATTGTTATTTACTAACTAATCTTGGAATGACTGTTCAGCACAGAAATGAAGCCCAGCAATCATGTTTTACAGTCCCGTGGTCTCAGCCTCAGATATTCAACTAATCAAAGTGATGTCATGACAAAAATGAATGACCAACAAAACATTTTTCTCTTTCATTTCTGTCAAACAATGCTGTATGTAACGTGTCTCACGGAGTTAAAATGGCTGTGTCCCTGAATTGGGACAATGCCATTGGTTGTATTAATAACGAAGAACATTAAAACATTACTGTTGGCCACATGTCGGGAAAGTTATGTGACATTAGCGATGTTTGTACTAACTTGGTTTTAAAGCCTTTACTTTAATATATACGCCGTTCAATAGTTGACGTTAATCTTACAGAGAATGTGATGATTTTATGGATATTTAAAGTCAGCACTGAGACAAATTTAGTAATGCCAACATATTAATATGTCATTTTGGCAACCGTGGCTCAGGGGGTTGGGAAGTGTATCTGTAACCGGAAGGTCGCTGGTTCGATCCCCGGGTTCTCTGTCCTGGTCGTTGTGTCCTTGGGCAAGACACTTCACCCTACCGCCTACTGGTTGATTGATTGATTGAATGCTTTATTGGTCATATGCAGGTTGCCCCGCAGAGGAATAGGACCCCCCCCCCCCCCCCCCCCCCCCCGGACTTACACACACACAACAAAGACATCACATGGGACTACAGTCGGAGATCGGTGCAGAGAAAACACTGAAAAGTTACACAACAATGGGAAAAAGTACAAGAGGAAAAAAAGAGACCTCTTCTCAGGCTGGGCACCTATGGGAGGACAGCATGAGAACAGGAAACAAAAAAAACCTCCTCTGCACAGAGAGCACATTAATGTCCACATCACAACATTAGAGCACGTGACTAGCCACAGGAGTGGATAGGGGGGTGGGGGGTAATCCGAAGGAAGACAGCAGTCGTCCTATACAGCGCTACCATTTCAGCGCGGCACGCAGACCCGCCGTCTTCCCCCGCAGGAAACAAGCATCGAAGGCGTTTGGAAAGGGAGGGGGATGAGTGCGTGCTTATCAGTGTAAGTGTATGTGTGTGCATGTCCAGAGTTCAGCTGAGACAGTGTCCTTCGCCCTATCAGGCTAAGTAAACAGTATCCAGCCAACCCAGGTGGCCTTGCATGGGAAGAATAGTCATCACACAGTCGTTATCAGGGAGTTGTTTTGGTGGGCTCCAGCCTTGGGCCTGAGCAGCTGGCGCCGTGATGTCCATATGTTGAATATTGTTGATTTCTCCTTTATGCGAGCAGCGAATTTAGCACTCTGACACTGGTCTCTCGATCTCCCGTTGGAGAGCCGCGAGCCTCCCCATGATGGTGTTGGCCAGAGGGGCTGATGGCACGATATGGCAGCCTCACTTCTGTCAGTCTGCCCCAGGGCAGCTGTGGCTACAACTGTAGCTGCCTCCACCAGTGTGTGAATGCGAGAGTGAATGAATAGTGGCATTGTAAAGCGCTTTGGGTGCCTTGAAAAGCGCTATATAAATTCAATCCATTACTATTATTGTTATTATTAAAAGAAAAATATGTCTCTCATATATATAACACAGTTATATATACAGTGTCAAAGAAACCTGTCTTTGAGTGAAGATTTAAGGTGACAGGAAATATAAATAATATAAATAAATGCAGCTTGAATCTTTACTGAAGCTCAGTATTTGAAACAGACTTCATTCAATGCTGTAATAACTAATAATGATTGAAATTATAACTTTAATATTGCCCATATTATATTTACATTACCAAAGTGATATGACTTTAGTCTCATGAACAACATCAGCTAATTGTTATTTACTAGCTAATCTTAAATGACTGTTCAGTACAGAAGTGAAGCCCAATAATCATGATTTCACAGTCCTGTGGTCTCAGCCTCAGATACTTATCAAATCAAAGCTCATGTAGAAAGAAACAAATAAATGAACAAAACATTTTCTCCTTCATTTCTGTCAAACAAAGCTGTACGAAGTGTTTCCAGCTGTCGGTGTCACGGTTGCTAGGCAACCTGGGCAGCATGACGGAGGTTAGACCGTCCCATTTCACAAGCCTCTCACTTCCGACCTTAGCGGCCCTTGTGGACCGTTAAGGCTGTGTACTTTAAGGCTGCAGAGCCTGAATTGGGATATAGTGGTTGAGAAGGTAATTTATCCATTTAAATCAGCTGTGATGGATCAAGGACACATCTAAAACCTGCAGGGACACCGGCCCTCATAGACTGGGATTGGGGACCCCTGCTTTACAGTCACAGGACGCTGTAGGAGGGACAGCAGTCCCAACAACAGAGTGAGGAAGAGATGGAGGAAGGTGAAATTATCGCAGTAAGAAAATTGATGGGGGGACATAATAAGCAAGGGAGAGATTCAAGGGTTCAGGTAAAATGATTGACTACTTTGACCATGAGCCACTGCTACTGTGTGTTGCTTATAATTGCCACATGCAGTGCAACTATCCTAACCCAGTAATTGTACCGACCTGATCAGACCTGTTTCAATATCAATAATTAAACAAAATGACATATACACATGTGTATGTATGTAATGTACACACATACACATGTGTATGTATGTAATGTACACACATCAGGTCCTCAGGGTGGGCAAGTTTCAATAAAATTTGACCAATACTTTAGCAGGAGTCGAGAGTCTTGTGAATAGTGGCAAGATGGACTGACAGAGGATCCTTTACAATGGCATGAGCTCACCAGTGCTGATGATCAGTTCTACTCTCTTGCCAGTGGAGGGCGCTGCTCACTTAATGCATTATTATTGCACCTTTACTTACATTCACTTCTGTTAAACATCAACACTTTGGTTGCTTTTTCTTTTGGTAATGTGTCTCCTTGCATGCTTCACTTGAACCTCATCCTCTCATTTGAGCCTCTCCCAGTTATGATGACAGAGAAATTTGAGGGCCAGGGAGCCAAAAGAAGAGCACAACTTAGATATAATATTCTGTAAAGCTGGACCATGTGACCAGATACATGGTATGGATAAATAGAGCACATCTTCTTATATTATAACACAAGAGGTCATCTGGACAGGTAAATGAATGATTTACAGTCACAGTTACAGTCTTTTTGTCACTGTTTTATTTGAGTCTATACCACAACAGAGTAAAACAATGTTCAGTATTGGTAACTGACTATCTGTATATCTAGGTTCTAAAGGACCATTTAATTCTCCAAATTTGACCACAGACACGTTAAAATCTAGTTATGATTTCATCACACTAACAAAAGTAAAAATAAATATCAAGATGAACCCTGACTGCTCAACAAACTTACAAAGCCAGGAAAGAAGTTTACAAAAATCATTTAGAACAGTTTAAAACATCAGCTGAATCCATAAATCTGAAAACATGTTTCAAAATGAAAGAGACCAACATGTACGGACTAAACTATCTGTTAGGACACTATTATGCTAAACTACACATAGAGTCACTGAGGAACCAGAGGACCAGATTCCAAACCCAGGATAAAGAGGTTCAGTGAATGTGGTGTTGAAGGTGTGGAGGTGGATCAAAGTGTCAGAGGAGACTCTGTAGAAGGACAGAGTGCCAGCAGGACAGTCCACATACACTGCTACTCTGTTAGAGACAGAGGAGGAGGAGGAGGAGATGGATGTTGATTTCTTATTGTGCCAGGCAGAGTAGCGGCCATCATCACAGCAGCTCAGACTCCAGGACTGATCACTCCATCCAAACAAACAGTCATCGTCTCGTCTCCTTGTGATTCCTCTGTAACTCACTGATATCTCAACTTTTCCATTCCACTCGACCTCCCAATAACAACAGCCAGTCAGACCATCTTTACACAGCAGCTGAGGCCGTTCAAATCTGTCTGGATGATCAGGATATGATTGAACTTCCTTTGCTTTTCTCACCTTCATGTTGTCAGAAAGTTTGAGTTTTCTGTGTACTGTGTTTGTGTCGATTGTGAGTTGACAGGAATCTGATGGAGAGAACAAACACAATACAGCTGCAATTATTGATCCATCATCTGTTCATTGATTGACACTTTGATGATGACTCCTGACATCAGAGATGTGAATGAGTGATGTGACAGTTTGAAGATGGTTGAATGTGTGCTGCTTTGTTTTCATGAATCACATTAAAAACACACTTACACTTCCTCAGACTTCCTAGTTTCAGCCATCGGACTCCAGCAGGCTCCACTCTGAAAGGAGGAGGGGGGTCAGACCACCACAGTCTCTTTCAGCATGCACACATGGACATTACATCGCTCTCACACACATGCTGTTAGACAATGATAAAGGAACAGTCAAACATTTTCACAAATACACTTGAAGAAAATGCTTCTGAAGTCTTGTCCAGTGGTTGTCATGATCTAGTTAGTCAGTTTTATTATAGCAGAATTCATAATTTAAATTATGTGGATCACCATTGTAATCTCTATTTGTCAAAATGATCATTCAGTAACTTAAACATCACTCAGTTATGTAGTTTAAAAAAAATTCTTTTCACAGGAGACTTCCTAATTAAAAAGACAATGAAGCTAAGGTTAAAAGGGGTTCACCGGTGCACTTGTATGCCTCCACAGGTGCGCAGAGAACCAAACCTTACAGCTACATATAAAACCCCCCCCCAAAAAAACAGTGTAGTCCAACAAAAAGATTGAAAGCATGCAGACAGGAGCAGCCGGGGATCAAATCACCTACTCTTCTTATCAGTAGTTGGCCTGTGCTACCTCTTGAGCTACAGTCACTTTAAGTCACAGCATACTAAAAGCTATTTCATCAATACTCCCAAATGAGTGAGAATGAAGCATGCATGTTTTTACACAATTTCAATGGAGTTTAATTTTACTAATTACTAAGCAATTAAACTAATTACTTTAGTTATTTTGTTCAGTTTTTTGGTTCTTTTTTCTTTTTCAGTGAGAGAAGTCTAGTTTGTTTGTCCATTAAAGTCAGGTCCAATATCTGAGGTGGAAATGTGAAGGACAGCAGACAGGTGATCATCACTGACAGAGAATCTGTACTTGGATTTGTTAAATATCATTCCTGTGTTTGTTTGTTGACATATAAATGTAGATCCATAGAGAACCAACATCTTCTGAGCAGGTCTACCCAGCAGTGATACTAGTTGAATCAGACTGACAGTATTGAATCAGACTGCATATCAATTAGTTCAATCTGAACATCATTGGAGCCTTTCCCTATAATGCAAGTTAAGGGAAATGAAATCATGTGCATTTCATTCTAAACTGTTTTGGAATTGCTCTCATCATCTCTCTCTGAATGTGGAGAAGACGAAGGAGATTGTTGTGGACTTCAGGAGAATGCACACCCAACATGCTCCTCTGACCATTGACGGAGCGTCTGTGGAGAGAGTGAGCAGCACCAAGTTCTTGGGTGTGCACATCACAGAGGATCTCTCCTGGACGTACAACACCACAGCACTGGCCAAGAAATCACAGCAGCGTCTCTTCTTTCTCCGCAAACTAAGAAGAGCAGGAGCACCAGCCCCCATCATGTACACTTTCTACAGAGGCACCATCGAGAGCATCCTGTCGAGCTGCATCACTGTGTGGTTTGGAGCCTGCAATGCGTCCTGTCATAGAACCCTCCAACGCATAGTGAGAGCTGCAGAGAGGATCATTGGTGTCTCTCTCCCCTCCCTCCAGGACATTTACAGCACCCGTCTCACTAAAAAAGCCCTTTGCATAGCGGCTGATCTTCAAGCTGCTGCCGTCAGGGAGGAGACTGCGGAGTCTCCAGGCCAGGACCAGCAGACTGAAGGACAGCTTCATCCATCAGGCTGTCAGGAAGCTTAACTCCCTCCCGATTCTGCCCCCTCTCCCCTCTTCTCCTCCATGGTCTCACTGAACTCTGTCACATACACACACACACACACACACACACACACACACACACTCTCTGACTCACTCACTGGCCTGCACCAGTTACCAGTCACTTTGTGGAGCATTGGACTGCCATTACCTCATAAGACTTTGTTGTTATACTATCTCTTACCGTACATTACTAAATCTCCATTTGCACTATTTGCCTATTTGCACTACTCTGCCTGGTTTACACTCAATGTCATTTACCCTTACCTGAATATTGTATATTGTATATTGCGTAGCTTTCTTGTTAATTTGTATTGTATTTATTTATTTAAATTTTTACTTTTTAATTATTTTATTTGCATTTTTTAATCACTCTCTTATATTTAAATGTTCATTTGCTATTTCATCTAGGGTTTGAGAGTAACGAAATTTCTATTCTCTGTATGTCCTGTACATGTGGCAGAATTGACAAATAAAGTTGACTTTGACTTTGATCATGCGGGGCTCAGAACACATACCAGCTCAGGGCATATTATCATGGCAGAACCTACTGAACACTGTGTTAAATTCCCCATCAGAGAATGGCTTACTGTGTTTTTGTGATTATGTTGAAAATCAAAAATCTTGTCTTAACACAGCAATCTGCTCTCCACAAACTAAACACATAACTTTACTTTTTGATTACAATACATAAAAGCTCCTGCATCACATACTCTTTCTTCTGATAAGTCGTCTGTGTTCAAATGTGTGTGATGCTATGAGACGTTCTCTGTACCTGAGATTGTCAAGTCTCAGCTGCTTCAACAGATTCATGCCTGTCTCTCCTGGATGATTGTAGCTCAGGTCCAGCTCTCTGAGACAGGAGGGATTAGACCTCAGATCTGAGGCCAGAAGAGTACAACCTTCTTCTGTTATCAGACAGCCCGACAGCCTGCACATAATAATCATTACAGATACTATTAGAGAACAGCAGATAATTAGCACAAAAAAGTACAGGACAAACTACAATAATAATTCATTCTGGTTATAATACGAACCAATTTAATTTCTAGTCTGTGTTGAAATCCAAGGTTGATTCTGTTCATCGTTACATCCAGATCAACAGAATCAACCTTTTGGGATTTAGTTAGCTTGATGACTGAGCCTGAATCACGATATCTGTGTTGAAATATTTCAGTGGAAAGTGACCATTACATTCCATAAACTGTACGTTTGTATGTTATTCACTTTTTGATCATAAACATTTAGTCCAGATTTAAAACTCAAAGTTCAAAAATCAAACGAAGGAGAAATCTTAATTTTATCAGTGGGCAAGAATTAAAGAAGAAAAAAATGGAAATGTTAAAGAAAACCCCTCAAACTTGCATAAGTAACTAACCCCGGCTTGGGTTACTTATGCAATCCAGATTTCAAAATGTTCATCAACTAAACAATTGATTATTTCTGACCTGAGTGTTTCCAATTTACAGTGTGGACTTCTTAGTCCATCCGACAAAGCTTTTACTCCAGTATCCCTCAGGTTGTTGTTGCTCAGGTCCATCTCTCTCAGACTAGAGAACTGGAGACTGAGAACTGATGACATAGTTCCACAGCTTTTCTCTGAAAGGTTACAAGTGCTCAGTCTGAAGAGACAGTAATTTAGAAGAAAAAAAACATTTTTAAAATGTCTAATTTAAACTTTTAATCACACGTGATATATATAACATATAATCCCTACACCTGCTAAAGCCTAAAAAAGATTCTTGATACTTATTGAAGATAAACAAATTGTTAAATAAAAACAAAAAAAATTGCTAATTTAGACAATTCCAAAGTTTTCCCCAAAGTACTAAATAAATGTGTAAATCTCAATATGAAACTGGAAAACTTTAAATGCTTAAAGAAATTCAGGAGTGCATGTTATTGTTTACATTCAATGAAGGTTCGAATTAGCAAACAGCTCTCACATTAAACCACAAACAATGTATCTGACCTGAGTTTCTCTAATTTACAGTGCATACTCTCCATTCCAGCTATCAAGAGATTTACGCCTGAATCCTGCAGATTGTTATTGCTCAGGTCCAGCGTTCTCAGCTCACAGCCTTCTACTTTGAGAGACAGAGAAAGAGCTTCACAGCTTCTCTCTGTCAAGTTACAGTTATTCAGCCTAAGAGAAAATACACAGAAAGCAGCAAATTCAGTCTTTATTTTCCTTGTGAATAGATCTTAAAAACTTTATGGTAACATACAGAGCTTTCTTAGATGCTTTGAGCACAGGCAGCAGCCTCAGAAGAGCATCCTCTGAAGCAGAATATTTCTTCAGATCAAGAACATCCAAATCTTTTTCTGATGTCAATAAGATGAAGACCAGAGCTGACCACTGAGCAGGAGACAGTTTCTCTGTGGAAAGACTTCCCATACTCAGGGACTGTTGGAGCTCCCCAACTAGAGCACGATCATGTAGTTCATTCAGACAGTGGAACAGGTTGATGCTTTGCTCTACAGACAGATTCTCACTGATCTTTTTCTTGATGTACTGGACTGTCTGTTGATTGGTCTCTGAGCTCATTCCTGTCTGTGTCAGTAGACCTCGTAGAAGGGCTTGATTGGACTGCAGTGAAAGACCCAGGAGGAAACGAAGGAACAAATCCAGGTGTCCATTTGGACTCTCTAAGGCCTTGTCCACAGCACTCTTGTGAAGAAATTGTCCACCACAGTTTTGGAGTTTGAGTTTATTAAATGCTTTAGACCATGCAGAGGTTTCTCCTTCTAGCAGATTGACACAGAAGTTGAAGAACGTCAGATGGACATGAAGAGCAGCCAGAAACTCCTGAATGCTCAGATGGACAAAGCAGAACACCTTGTCCTGGTACAGTCCTCTCTCCTCTTTAAAGATCTGTGTGAACACTCCTGAGTACACTGATGCTGCTCTGACATCGATGCCACACTCTGTCAGGTCTGTTTCATAGAAGATCAGGTTTCCTTTCTGCAGCTGTTCAAAAGCTAGTTTTCCTAGACACTCAACCATCTTCCTGCTCTCTGGACTCCAGTGTGGATCTGTCTCAGATCCTCCATCATACTTGACCTTCTTCACTTTGGCCTGAACCACCAGGAAGTGGATGTACAACTCAGTCAAGGTTTTGGGCATGTCTCTCTGTTCTTTTGTTTTCAGCACATCCTCCAGAACCGTAGCATTGATCCAGCAGAAGACTGGGATGTGGCACATGATGTGGAGGCTTTGTGATGTTTTGATGTGAGAGATGATCCTAGAAGCCTGCTTCTTGTCTCTGAATCTCTTCCTGAAGTACTCCTCCTTCTGTGGGTCAGTGAACCCTCTGACCTCTGTCACCATGTCAACACACTCAGGAGGGATCTGATTGGCAGCTGCAGGTCGCGTGGTTATCCAGATGTGAGCAGAGGAAAGCAGGTTCCCCCTGATGAGGTTTGTCAGCAGCACATCCACTGAGGTGGATTTTCTGGAGTCAGTTAGTATTTTAGTTTTGTGGAAGTCCAGAGGAAGTCGACATTCATCCAGACCATCAAAGATGAACAAAACCTGGAAGTCTTCAAAGCTGCAGATTCCTGCTTCTTTGGTTTCAGTAAAGAAGTGATGAACAAGTTCCACCAAGCTGAACTTTTCCTCTTTCAGCACATTCAACTCCTTGAAAGTAAATGGAAATATGAACTGGATGTCCTGGTTGGATTTTTCTTCAGCCCAGTCAAGAGTGAACTTCTGTGTTAAGACTGTTTTCCCAATGCCAGCCACTCCCTTTGTCAGCACTGTTCTGATTGGTTCATCTATTCCAGGTAAAGTTTTAAAGATGTCTTCTAGTCTGATTAGTTTGGTTTGTCTGCTTTCCTGGATGTTGTTTCAATCTGTCTGACTTCATGTTCATCATTGACCTCTGCAGTCCCTCCCTCTGTGATGTAGAGCTCTGTGTAGATCTGATTCAGAAGTGTTGAGTTTCCTGCTTTAGTGATCCCCTCAAACACACACTGGAACTTTTTGTTCAAAGTAGATTTAAGTTTACATTGACAAAGTGGAGCAAACATTTCTGAAAACACAAAAATACATTACATTAATTTGGTTTTCAGAAAATATCCCAAAATTTCAATTCAGTAAGTATTGAGACATTTTTCAATTTTAAATTCATGCTGCAGCTTAAATGTTTTGAGAAATCCCCTTACTGCTCTGCAGACGGTCAGCCAGCTCTTCCTGCTTTATTCTCTTCAAAAAGTGTAACACAATTGTCACAAATGCCTCTCTGCTTTTACTCCTCTGCTTTTTATTGTCATCCTTCGACATATTATCTTCTTCCATCTCTAAATAATCTGGACTCAAAATCTCGTGCATCTTCTTCAGTTCATTCTTTACAAACGTGATGATGTTGTCCTCTAACAGCTGGAACAAAATATTATAAGAACATTATGTCAATGACAAAATAGTGCTGACATCATGTCCTTTCACTGGTCTACAAAGAGCAACATGAAGATGAATGAACATAATAGATGTAAGAGTGGTTGTTATATACTGTATGTACGCACCATGAATATGGAGTCCAGCTGTTTTTGATCCTGCTGGACAAAATGACCACTAGAAACCTCTGAATTTTCCTGGTTCAGTCTGTGGAGGACTCATGAATATTAGTTCATGCACAGGGGAAAGACAATGTAAGTGACATCTGAAGAAAAAAAAACTAAGGTGTTTAGATTATATATGACTCCATGTAGTTGTAAAAGTTTGCCACTCTAGACGATCTCATTGATACTCAGCTACTCAGCTTAGCATTTTTTCAACATTGTACATCTGATAAACAGTTATGTGTTAATTCCATGAAAGATCATTGTGTAAATTCAACCTGACACCTTCTATTATGTTTGTCAAATAACTTTAGCATATGTGTGCAAATTTAATGCAGGCACTTTTTTGTTGTGGGTTTTTTTTTTTTATTCAGAATGTTTTCTTTCTAAACCCAACCAGCATCTGTATCAATGGATTTTCCATACACTTAATAGACTGCATCGATTTATTGTCTATCAGGGACAATAAGTAAAGTAAAGTAAAAGTAAAGTGTGCAAGTTAGTCCCCATAGGGAAATAGTTCCTCTGCATTTAACCCATTCACCCAGTGAAGCAGTGGGCAGCCACCAGTGCAGCGCCTGGGGAGCAGTGTGTAGGGACGGTACCTTGCTCAGGGGTACCTCAGGGTAGCTGTTCAGTGGAGTCGAACCCCCGACCTTCCGATCATGGGGCCACCACTCTACCTGCTGAGCTATCCCTGCTATCCATGCCAACAATATTATATTTTCACAGCAGATCCTCCTTTCATTTGATATTTCTTATTTCTTATATTCTAATAATTTCAAAAAAATTCACACATTCAGAGGATTCAGTAACTGTTTGAGATTCTTTCAAAATCTCCTTTGATAGTGTTAAGATCCTTCTCTTCTACTATTGTCCTGTTTTCACTGTCAGATTGTGAACACTGGTGATGATGTACTCTTGGTATTTCCAGGTAAAATGAGTGCTTGAGTTCATTGTGTCTGAATGGATACGTACATTCTTCAACATAAAGAGCTGTTGCACAATTATCTGCCATTGTTTTCTGTAAATCTAGATTTCAAAGAATGTGAATCAACTTTAGTTTAAGGTGCAATCAGTGAGGTAAATATGATTTGGGTTTAAATGGTAATTAGGTATTTCGTGGTCCTCATGATGTGACCCTCAGCCATTTACACTATGCAGGACTATGGATGGTCCTACAATAAGCTGCAGACGTTTAAATATACATCTGTGTATATATTATATAATAAAGGAATTCCTTAATACCTTAGTATTCCAGTTAATTTAAGTCAAACACCAAACTGATGGCTAAAATAGCGTCAGTGTTAGTAACAGCTCACCTTTCTGTAGGAGATAATTTTTGTCCTTTAAAATACAGGGAGTGCAGAATTATTAGGCAAGTTGTATTTTTGAGGAATAATTTTATTATTGAACAACAACCATGTTCTCAATGAACCCAAAAAACTCATTAATATCAAAGCTGAATGTTTTTGGAAGTAGTTTTTAGTTTGTTTGTAGTTTGAGCTATTTTAGGGGGATATCTGTGTGTGCAGGTGACTATTACTGTGCATAATTATTAGGCAACTTAACAAAAAATAAATATATACCCATTTCAATTATTTATTTTTACCAGTGAAACCAATATAACATCTCCACATTCACAAATATACATTTCTGACATTCAAAAACAAAACAAAAACAAATCAGCGACCAATATAGCCACCTTTCTTTGCAAGGACACTCAAAAGCCTGCCATCCATGGATTCTGTCAGTGTTTTGATCTGTTCACCATCAACATTGCGTGCAGCAGCAACCACAGCCTCCCAGACACTGTTCAGAGAGGTGTACTGTTTCCCCTCCTTGTAAATCTCACATTTGATGATGGACCACAGGTTCTCAATGGGGTTCAGATCAGGTGAACAAGCTGGCCATGTCATTAGTTTTTCTTCTTTTATACCCTTTCTTGCCAGCCACGCTGTGGAGTAATTGGACGCGTGTGATGGAGCATCGTCCTGCATGAAAATCATGTTTTTCTTGAAGGATGCAGACTTCTTCCTGTACCACTGCTTGAAGAAGGTGTCTTCCAGAAACTGGCAGTAGGACTGGGAGTTGAGCTTGACTCCATCCTCAACCCGAAAAGGCCCCACAAGCTCATCTTTGATGATACCAGCCCCAACCAGTACTCCACCTCCACCTTGCTGGCATCTGAGTCGGACTGGAGCTCTCTGCCCTTTACCAATCCAGCCACGGGCCCATCCATCTGGCCCATCAAGACTCACTCTCATTTCATCAGTCCATAAAACCTTAGAAAAACCAGTCTTGAGATATTTCTTGGCCCAGTCTTGACGTTTCATCTTGTGTGTCTTGTTCAGTTGTGGTCGTCTTTCAGCCTTTCTTACCTTGGCCATGTCTCTGAGTATTGCACACCTTGTGCTTTTGGGCACTCCAGTGATGTTGCAGCTCTGAAATATGGCCAAACTGGTGGCAAGTGGAATCTTGGCAGCTGCACACTTCTAGATTTTCACATATAACACCGTTGCTTATGCAGTTACATTGGCTTCCTGTCGAATTTAGAGTCCATTTTAAGATTTTGGTTTTAACTTTTAAGGCTCTTCAACAACAAGCACCACCATATATTATTGAACTTTTACAGCCCTATGCCCCTAGTAGGTCTCTGAGGTCGAGTAGTCAGGGCCTACTTGTCACTCAGTATACGAGACTGAAAACTAGGGGTGATAGAGCTTTTGCTATTGTGGCCGCCAGACTGTGGAATTCCCTTCCTCAGGACTTACGATCCGCTGTTTCATTGATTACTTTTAAAAAACAGCTAAAAACACATCTTTTTAAAATTGCTTTTTGCTAACTTTGTTTGTATCTTGTTTGTTTTTTTTATAATCTGTTATATCTTGTAAAGCACTTTGTGATTTCTATCTAGAAATGTGCTATATAAATAAAATTTTACTTACTTACTTACTTACTTACACGCTTGACTTTTCTCAGTTCATGGGCAGTTATTTTGCGCCTTGGTTTTTCCACACGCTTCTTGCAACCCTGTTGACTATTTTGAATGAAACGCTTGATTGTTCGATGATCACGCTTCAGAAGCTTTGCAATTTTGAGACTGCTGCATCCCTCTGCAAGATATCTCACTATTTTTGACTTTTCTGAGCCTGTCAAGTCCTTCTTTTGACCCATTTTGACAAAGGAAAGGACGTTGCCTAATAATTATGCACACCTGATATAGGGTGTTGATGTCATTAGACCACACCCCTTCTCATTACAGAGATGCACATACAGCATATACAGCTTGGAGTAAGACAACATGCATGAAGAGGATGATGTGGACAAAATACTCATTTGCCTAATAATTCTGCACTCCCTGTAAATAAAGCAATCTTTAGACTCATCACTTTTTAAAGATACCCTGCTTGTGTCAGATCTAAGTTCTCCAGGTTTCCCATAGATCCTGTTAGACAGAAGAAAATTGTTTTTTCATTTCCAGCAAAAGAATTTGATGAAGACTTAGAATACTTTTGTCATCCATAAGAGAACCTGGTTTGCAGGCCATGCCTGAGCAGAAGGAAACTAGTGTTTGTGATTTACCACCCAAAGTAAAACAGTCATTTACACTATGCAGGACTATTGATGGTCCCACAATAAGCTGCAGAAGGTTAAATGTACAGGGTGGGCCATTTATATGGATACACCGTAATAAAATGGGAATGGTTGGTGATATTAAAGTCCGGTTTGTGACACATTAGTATATGTGATGGAGCAAACTCCTCAAGATGGTGGGTGACGATGGTGGCCATTTAGAAGTCGGTCATCTTGGATACAACTTTTGTTTTCTCAATAGGAAGAGGGCCATGTGACACATCAAACTTATTGGTAATGTCACAAGGAAAACAATGGTGTGCTTGGTTTCAACGTAACTTTATTCTTTCATGAGTTATTTACAAGTTTCTCTTCGTTCACAGCCATTGACATGTCGAAGAGGTTAACACGTGAGGAGCGGATCGAAATTGTGTTGATAACTGGTGAACGCAGTAACCGGGTCATTGCAGCAGATTTCAATGCAAGACACCCTACGAGACCACCCATCTCCCATGCTACAGTTAGCAAACTGCTTGCTAAGTTTCGTGAAACTGGTTCAGTGTTGGATTTGCCAAAATGTGGACGTAACAAAACTGTCACTAATGAAGAAACATCAGTGGCTGTCCTAGCTTCATTCAGCAAGAGCCCACAGCGTAGCACTCGCCGCATGTCACTGGAGAGTGGCATTAGTCGAACATGCCTTCGGCGGATATTAGCTACTCACAAATGGCACCCTTACAAACTCCAGCTACTGCAGCATCTCAACGAGGATGACCCAGATCGCCGCACAGAATTTGCAGAATGGGCAAAACAAAAATTGGAACAGGACCCTCAGTTCACGCAGAAGATTTTGTTCAGTGATGAGGCAAACTTTTATGTGAATGGTGAAGTTAACAAACAAAACCACCGCTATTGGTCTGACACTAACCCACATTGGATGGATCCCTCCAAGACTGTTGGAACAACAAAAGTGATGGTTTGGTGTGGTATATGAGGTACAACGGTAGTGGGTCCATTCTTCATCAATGGAAACCTCAAGGCCACTGGATATTTGAAATTGCTACATAATGATGTGTTTCCCTCTTTATGCACTGAAGCTGGCACGTTCCCTGAGTTTTTCCAGCAAGATGGTCACCACCACATTATGGGTGCCAGATCCGAGCATTCCTAGATGAACAGTTTCCTGGAAAGTGGATTCGTCGTCGTGGGCCACTTGAATGGCCCCCAAGGTCTCCCGATCTCACCCCCTTAGACTTTTATCTTTGGGGTCATCTGAAGGCAATTGTCTATGGTGTGAAGATACGAGATGTGCAGCACCTGAAACTATGGATACTGGATGCCTGTGCTGGCATTTCTCCTGCGGTGTTGCTATCAGTGTGTGAAGAGTGGGAGAAGAGGGTTGCATTGACAATCCAACACAATGGACAGCACATTGAACATATTTTATAAGTGGTCAGAAACTTGTAAATAACTCATGAAAGAATACATTTACGTTGAAACCAAGCACACCATTGTTTTTCTTGTGACATTACCAATAAGTTTGATGTGTCACATGGCCCTCTTCCTATTGAAAAAACAAAAGTTGTATCCAAGATGGCCGACTTCTAAATGGCCACCATGGTCACCACCCATCTTGAGGAGTTTGCCCCCTCACATATACTAATGTGCCACAAACAGGACTTTAATATCACCAACCATTCCCATGTTATTACGGTGTATCCATATAAATGGCCCACCCTGTGGAATAAAGGTATTCCTTGCTCAGTTCCTTATTTTTTTTTAATGCTGTTTAGGGCCATGAAACAACAAAAAGCAGTTCATTTAAAACACATCATTGTTACTAACAGCTCACCTCTCTGCAGGAGATGATTTTTGTCCTTTGAAATAAATGAGGCGATTTTTTGACCCGTCACTCTTTAAAGATACACTGCTTGGTTCAGGTCTCCCATAGGTCCTGTTAGACAGAGAAGAATTTTTTTTCATTTCCAGCAACAAAAACAGATGAAGACCTCACCATCATCCCAAATACAACCTTGTTTTTCCAGACTGTAAATCAGCATAAAGAAACTCCAAACAGTCACTGTAAGAACAGAGCACCACTCAGACAAGCGTTCTCATCCCAAAGCATAATATGTTTAATGTGACAAATCATCGGTATGTTATGCTTTTGGCCACCCAACACATCTCTATGTTACCTGTTCAGAAAGGGATGAAGCACGAGAACTGTTTGGACTGAATCTACACATGTACATTTATTTTACTTTCTCATTATGAATCGCTTTGGAAAACACTATCTAATATGATTAAGGTTGTGGTTAAGAGTAGGGATAAGGTTATGGTTAGGATTAGGATTAGGATTAAGTTTAGGGTTAGGGCTGGAATACACGTCTGGAACGTGTGTTACCACCGGGAGAGTCATTCTATTGGATCCTATCCACAACCCGGCACGCATCATAGGGGCGCGGAAGGTTACATTTCTGGTTCCTATGTGACACCTCAGGACATGACAAATCATCGGTATGTTACGTATCGGGAAGGGGAACGGTCTCACCCAGACGTAAACACTTTACTTTGGCCTTTACAGGACTACCCATGTTCCTACTTTCAACAGGCACCAAAATGATAACTATCAAAAAGTTCATATTACTAACACAGCTCACCTCTCTGCAGATGATTTTTGTCCTTTAAAATAAATGAGGCGATTTTTTGACCAGTCACTCTTTAAGGACACACAGCTGGGTTCAGCTCCAGGTTGGTTCCTGTGAATAATGATGGAGCAGTGATGTGAGAGCTGAGCTGTGACATGGAGAAGAGTCGTGGACAGTTAGAGATGGTCATCTCACCTCTGAGCTTTGGTCTGGCTCTCATGTTCCCCACACAGAGTGGTTTTAGAGGGAGGGACTCCCTCCTGTCTGTTCTCACACTGATCCATGCTGCTGAATTCACATCCACATCAGCTCACACACACTTTCTACCTTCACCTGCAGAGGAAACACAAAACATTCATGTGGCAGTCAGACGGCAGTGTGACGCAGAAGAAGCTGCCATCAGCTGATGTATTTCAGGATGGCTGCCAAACTGCTAGACTTACTTTTAGAAGAACTAATAAGCTTACACCTGCCACTGGCTTATTGCTGAACAGAACACATCAGTGACAAGTTTGTGTTGGCATCCTTACTACTATTAAAACACACTGATGGTGGTTAGTTAGAGGATAAGTGCTTAACTCTATTTTAGGTTATTTTGGTACTCACAATCTCTCTGTGCTTCTCCACTTGTCACACATGACATTTGAAATATTATTAGCATTAACTGAAAAAATCTATTGTGTTGACTCTGTCTTGGTGCAGATTTAGATACAAATATTGAACTTAAGCAGTGTGACTCTGTGTTTTGAAGGAAAAGTCATGCTGCGATTTCAGTGTTTACTGCTTCTATTTTATTACATCTGGAAATAGAAGGTTAAATATAATTGATAAAGGAAGAAATGTATTTGAATTTCTGAAGCGATAACACTGAACTCAAAATTTAAACATTAACTGTGGTTACACAGGTGTGAGGGATTAACTACAATTGAATTGCTGTGAATTCCACAGATCCTCCATAAATCAATCCCAACAATGGCACTTACAGGAACCCAGCAGGAAGAACTCACCCATTCCAGTAATGCACTTTGTTCCTTCATAAAACAACAATAAAACAGCCTCAGAGTCAAACTAGAGCTTAGCAACAGCACTTCAGTTTTATAGTTTGATTATGAAACCGTTCAGGGTGCACTTCAAGAACACCTGAGTCTTAGTAAATATAACACAGTCAGGCTTTCTGTGTTTAAAATGATCTGATGAACAAATCTCTACCTGCTCATTCTGTTTGAAAGGCTCTGAGCCGAATGTTGGAGACTTCGTTGTTGGGGGTTTGGAGTCTTTAGCCAATTCAAGACCTCAGAGATTAGAGTCTTCAAATGTTCACCACATAAGCTAACAAACAAAGATAAAAGCAGCTGCTTTGTGATGGAGAGAAAAACCTGGGAGGCTCAAATAAATCAAAGTTCTACTCACTCTGCGTTTCTCCCACTAGCTTCTTCGCTATTCAGCTCTCTGGTGTCTTCACGACGTCTGTGTCAAGAAAAAAAGAAAATCCCCCAAATCATCTCTGTTATCACTCAGGCTCATTAAACTCTTCAAACAAGTCTTAAGCTGTAGCTCATAGGTTGAAAATCAGCTGATACATTGTAATATGGCTTCAATAATTAACTTGCAACAACGCTCTGACTGGAACACCCTAAACAAAGCTGAGAACAAATAAACCTCCGCTTTCCTGACAACTATTAACATTTACACATCAAATGTTGAGCAATCTGTACCTCAGTCTACTGCAAACAAAGAACGGTACAGCAGCTGGAAACGTTCCTCCTTCACCTCTACAGGAAACATTGAGGGCAAAGTTGAAACCCTCAGGCCAATCACTGATCTCGATATTGTTGTTTCTAGTATTTTGAATTCAACGTTAAATGAAAGTTTGTTTATATCTACAATTTACAAAGCATCACAGGAAGTTACGAAAGTTCAGGGAAATGTTGCTCCGGCGGACGAGGAAATGAGCTGACTGGGAGTAATGGGAAAAAAACTGAACAAACTGGATTTTAGTGACCGAGGAGTTTTTGAAAAGATGGCTTCAAATGATAAACAGATGAAAGGCACTTATGTGTTCGTGTTCACTCTCATGATTTTTCACAGTATTTTATTCTTAAGTTTCCGTCCACGTTATTTCAGGTCACTTTGGGCTTTTTAGGTTTAATGTATTTTCAGATTTCTATTTTCTTCTCCTGTTTCCAATTCCCAGTCAGCCCTCAGTCTGTGCATATACTGCTCCTTCTTTGTCTTAGCATTTGCTTTGCTGACATAGTGTCCTCTGGGTTTTCTAAATTACCTCTAAGATGTAGTTTTCACCCACTGACTTGGATTTGGCCTTTTACCACTTGACCTGAATAAAGATTTTATTTTTTGCTTTGAGTCCTGACCTGATATGATGAGTGCTTTGTTAATATATATATTTTCTGTATTATTACTGGATGTTTAATCAAACAATAGTTTAACATTTAAAATTACAAATTAGTTCGAAGAATGAGAGTTTGTTTCAAACACAATTTAATACAGTAGATAGTGAAAAAACAGGAAATGTCTGTCATTTAAACTTTTTATCTGTTACTTAATTTTTACTTAATTTCTGTTGTAAAATGAATAATGGGGGTTCTTTATTAATAGGAAAGGCTTAAAATATGTGAAAATACAGTGAAAAATTCAAAATCTATGCATTTTCAGGGCGTTCTAGTGGGCCTGACTGGAGTCTTTGTCGCGGGGACGCGGGGTACTCCTTGGACAGGTCTCCAGTCTGTTGCATGGCTAACACAGGGAGATAGACAACCATTCACATTTACATTCACACCCATAGGCAATTTAGAATCCCCAATTAACCTACACCCACTAACTGCGAGTCTTTGGGCTGTGGGAAGATAAAATACAAATTAAGTATTAAAATAAAAGCCTCTAGACTGGCAACAGCAAAATGTGCTGTAAAAACTAAAAGAAAAACTGTGAAGTTGTGATAGTCATGAATGCATTTCTTTTTAAAGTAACTGAATACCAAGGGGCATAGATTTAAAAAAATGAAGACTGAAAGACACTATATAAAAAAATTAAACAAAGTAATAACAAAATCTTACCTTCCAAATATAACTCTGTATTTGCACGTGGGGATGAAAGGGAATCATAATTTAATTTCAGGAACTGTTTCTGAATTCCATGTGCTGACTTTGAAACTGTCCCATTAATATGATTTAATTAATATTTCTTTTTTTCCTGCCTTGCAGTTTGACAGTTTTTGTCAAAGATCACTGAGCTACATTCTCACATCTACCTGCTGAACAGGAGAATGGCTGCAGTTTGCGTCTCGATGCCTGAGATTGTCCAGTTGGCAATGTGCATCTACCAGTTTTGCAGACAGGTGCTTCACTTGTGCCTCTCCAAAATGATTGTAGGTTAAGTGTAGCTTTCTCAGATGGTAGGAGTTGGAGCTTAGAGCTGAGAACAAACAGCTATTAGAGAACAGTGCTACTATAGTAAGTTTAAGTGTTAAATTCAAACCTTTATTCATTATTGTCTTTATATTTCATATTGAAATAAAATATAGTCATTTGACTGTAAGGTTGACTCTGGGGAATTGTCTCCCCCTGGTGGCCAAAAGAAGAAGCGTTTGGCATCAGTTTGCTGACCACAGTGTTTGTTTTAATTCTCTTAGTCCCAAAAATATGATGCTTGGGTTCAACGTGCAGGTTATATTAAAAGGGAAATTGCACAGATTTTATTCAGTAAAGGTCAGTTTATTATTAGTGGTAGTATAAGTAGTGTAATGTTGTGTAATGTTTGGGTACAACCACAGAGTCTAAATAGTCTTCAGATGTACACTCAGTTGTATCACTGTAGCTTTTCTACCTGCCGCTGACATTATTTTCCTTTACTCTCCCAAAGGTTTTATTTTGAAATGATTTCCATACTTATTAATATAATTCATTGGACTGTGGCTAATTCACATGCCAATCCTCACTGGGGTACTATAAACATTTGCTCTTTTTGTGAACTCTGCTTCCAATTTTCTTAATTTCTTTTTATTTATAGCTCTTTACCTTTCACATTTTAAATAAAGGCTTTGATATTATTATTATTATATTAATGAAAAGTCAGGACATAGAAAATGATAAATGCTTTGAGAAAATATTTATTAGACGCATGGACAGAAATGTCATGACTGTAGCAGGTGAGCAGAGAGCTTCCTCTTCCAATGATGTGTCATTAAAAGGGTATTTTCTTTCAGTTCAGCTCATCTGACTTTTGCCATTACCTCTTTCTTCCTGAATATACCTGTGTGTTTGTGTTTGTGTGTAATGGCTTGAATGGATGTTCAAGGCTGTGGCAGCCGTCTAATGGGTTTATATTTACCTGCCTGCCTCCAAACGTAGCTCAATCAGTCCATTAGAAAAACAAAATGAATAGCTCCTTGCACAAGTGACCATCTGAATCACCTGAAGTAGAATTCCCTATAGCTCCGGAAGAAGTTCTAACAAAAAATAGGATAAAATAAAATATATGAGCTACAAATGTAAAGTCCTCATTTTCACATGTGAAATTTACAAAAAAATATCAGAAATACAAAATTATCACCAGCAGAATTTGGCCTATTTTCTATTTTCTATGCTTTATAAATGTGAAAGAAGTAAAAAGTAAAAATTGTACCAAAACTATTTTAATAATAAATATAAGCATTGCAATGATGTGTGAGTTTCCAAATGACTGACAAAATATGACTATGTAGCTCTAAAGTGAGGCTCACTTAATTAGGTGTATCTGTTCAACTTCTCATTAATGCAAATATCTAATCAGCCAATCACATTTCAGCAACTGAATTTGTTTAGGCACGTAGACATGGTCAAGAAAACGTGCTGAAGCTCAAATCAGAATGTAGAATAAAGGTGATTTAAGCGATTTTGAATGTGGCATGGTTGTTGATCTGAATATTTTAGAAACTTGGATTTTCCCACACAACCATCTCTCAGGTTTACAGAGAACAATAAAGAGAAAATATCCAGTTCTGTGGGTGAAAATGGCTTGTTGATGTCAGAGGTCAGAGGAGAATGGCCAGACTGCTCCCAATTTATAGCAAGACAACAGTAACTCAAATAACCACTCGTTACTTGTAATTGTGCAGAAGAGCATCTCTGAATGCATGTCAAACTTTGAAGCAGGTAGACTACACCAGGTGTCAGCTGAGGTCCCAGTAGGCACAAGATCATAACAGCTGGACAACAAAAAATTGGAAAAATGTTGTCTGGTCTGATGAGTGTCGAGTTGTGCTGTGACATTCAGATGGTAGAGTCAGAATTTGGTGTGAACATGAAAGCATAGATCAATCCCGCCATCTATCAACAGTTCAGGCTGCTGGTGGTGTGATGCATGGGGGTATTTTCTTCCTTCGAATTATTTTGTTTTTATTTTCTTTAGTACCAACTGAGCATTGGTTATAAACCAAGTTTCAAAATTCAAAGCTTAGGTTTGTTTAGAAGATGCTTCCTTTGAAGTTACAGCTTTGTAGAAAAGTATTAAGTGGATATATATAACTTTACATCAGGTATTTTATCTAACAGAAACCTCTTATAGAGGCTCCAAAAGGCCTCCAAAAAGTAAAACATCCCCAGTCTACACATAACCCTAAAAGCCCTTGAATAAAACTGTTCAGGGGAAAGATAGCATCAAAGAGCAGGTGCAAGTAGAAGAACAGCCCTTATAAGACATTGGATGAAGTTAAAATTAGCCTTTAGATGGGCAGAGCCTTAACCCCAAAAAGAGGCTTTTGCTGGTTCTTGAGGAAAACTAGACCATCAGTGCAGATCTCTTAATGACACGAAGAAAGGCGACTTCTACATGACATTTCTACTTTCTTCAAGGCTACTACATGTACATCTTTTCAGAAAACTTCTAAACAGATGCGGAGAAAACAAAAAAATGAAATAAAAAGGTGAAATCAACTTCCTCACAGACAGACCCCAATCAGTGAGGGTGGGAAAACAAGTCTCCCCCTCCATCTCACTCAGCACTGGAGTGCCTCAGGGCAGTGTTTTAAGCCCCCTGCTGTACTCACTGTACACTTATGACTGTGTAACCACATCCGACACCACCTCCATTGTCAAGTTTGCTGACGACACTGCTGTTGTGGGCCTGATCTCTGACAACATCGAGACGGCCTACCTGGAGGAGATTAGGAACCTGGAGACCTGGTGCCAGGAGAATAACCTCCTCCTAAACATCAGCAAGACTAAGGAGCTGATCGTGGACTTCACTACAAAGCAGGCGAGGAATTACAAACCCCTCATCATCAGTGGCACGCCAGTGGAGAGAGTGGACAGTTTCCGATACCTGGGTGTCCACATCACTCAGGACCTGTCATGGTCCTGTCACATCAACACCCTGGTTAAGAAAGCCCGTCAGCGTCTCTTCTTCCTCAGAAGACTTAGAGACTTCCATCTGCCACTGAAGGTGCTCAAGAACTTCTACTCCTGCACCATCGAGAGCGTCCTGACGGCAAACATCTGCACCTGGTTTGGGAACAGCACCAAGCAGGACAGACGAGATCTGCAAAGGGTGGTGCGCTCGGCAGAACGCATCATTCAATCAGAGCTCCCTGACCTGCTGTCCATCTACACCAAGTGGTGCAAGTCCAAAGCCAGGAAGATTATGATGGACCTCTCCCATCCCAACAATGGACTCTTCTCACTGTTGAGGTCTGGGAAGCGCTTCTGCTCCCTTAAGGCCAAAACAGAGAGAATGAGGAGGAGCTTCTTCCCCCAGGCTATTCGGGCCCTGAACCAGGTGTAGGACTGGACTCTCCCAAACACGTCACTATAAGACTGGACTCTCACACTCGTCACCACACGCACCACCACACATTTCCTATAATCCTATAATTCCTATAATTTATAATCCTTATCTTTATAATCTCTTCTGCTATTTGCACATTCTTTACTGTAAATTCCGAAGTTAATTTGTAAATTTTTGTAGTAAACTGTAAATTGTAAATATTGTAAAACTTTTCTCCTGTCATTTAATGGTCGGGCATTGTACAGCTACAAGCATTTCACCCCCATGTCATACTGTGTATGGTTGTGTGTGTGTGACAAATAAAATTTGAATTTGAATTTGAATTTGAATTTGAAATAGAGTCTAAAAGGGAGGCCTGTCCAGGCTTCTTCTTTAAAAGAAGATCTTCAGAAGTTTGTTTTTGTTCTTTATATGTAGTCTTTATGTATAGTCTATGCTGAGCTTAAAAACCACTCCAAGTTCTAGACATTGAAATGAAACTTCCTGAGGCCTTAGGTAGAGGCTTTAATGCTCACGTCTGTTCCCCAGCTGTCGGTGAAAACCTTCTGTAGAATCATCATTAGTGCCGCTGAGGGCTCAGATAAAGGGGTGATGCTGCAGCAGCTGCCCGAGTTTGAAACTGTACACCCTGACCTGCAGGTTTGACTCCCGTCTTCCCTCCAATGATGACATGGCACCTCAATGTTAATCTGCCAAACCTGCCATCTGACATTTAGCACACGACAGTGGCAGTGAGGTGCTAAGCCAATATTTACACGGTTGGTCTTCCTCTTCCCCCAAAGTCTTTATTAGATTTAATGTGTGTTTTGTTTTGTTTTTGCAAAGTTTAAGCTCAATTTAAGGGTGAATTTGTCTATATTTTATCCAATTTTCTCAAGAAAAATTCAAGAATCTTGAATCTTAAGATATATAAAAAATAATAAACAACCAGAAATCATAAAACCCTGCCATTAAAAAATACAGGCTGTTGAAGTTTGTGAATATAAAACTGAACTTTGCTGGAAATCTTTTTATAAATGCTCACAAAAGGAAGATTTAAACCTGAAAAAGAATGAAGAGCTGAGGTTACGAAGTTAAAACAGTTTCTCCATATAAAATGTGAATATTTGAGGGGCAGGAGAGGTTGATGTGGAGGAAGGAGGAGGCGGGAAAACATGGAATTGTCCGTTTTCTAGAAACAGTCCACGTTTGCGAGCAGGAGCAAATGCTGGTGATGACGTTATCTGCATGCACGTGTCCTTGGCTGGCAGGATATAAAAATCAGTCGGCTGGTCAAAGCGACAGAAGAGGAGAGAGCAACAGCTAAAAACCTCCATCCAGCGGCCGAGTGACGGGAAAACACCAGCAATAAGAGGACGAAGAGGTGCAGAAAAGTGTGGTGAGAATCATCATTTTCTTTAATAACTTTTTATAATGATATTAAAATTAATAAGTGCTTAAAATGCTTGAAAATCACTTATTGTTACATTTTTTAACTTTTACTTTTTAGTTCTTCACAGATGATGAATTTCTAATGATTGACTCAATTCTATTAGACTTGGATCTAAAAAAAATAAATTAAAACAAATACTGAGTAATATATTTTAAGATAAATTGTGAGAAAAAGACATTTGCTTCATCTCAGAACTGACAACAAGGATTTGGCATCAACAAAATATAAACTTAATGTAACTTTGCATAAGTTTATATAAAGTCAATGGTAATGTGTTGTTTAACCCAATATAATGTATTTTGCTAAAGAGATTACAGGTACTTTCATGCCTTTTATTATGATTTTTTTTTATGTACATGGGATGTATTTATTTATTTGATCAATTTCACAGTGATATCTGTTTTGTATACCTACTCTGTAAGTCACATTATGGTTATATATGTAGTGTTAATGTAACATAAATTAAATAAAAATATGTCAAATCAAAAATGAAACAAAAAAATGTATACATGAGGGTTTTTTTAACATTCTGTCTGTGCTTTTCTCTGATTGGTCAACAGGAGGATGTGTCCTATGTGGCTTTTGGTGGCATTAGTGGTAGTGGGCGGGGCCAGAGAAGTAGTCAGCCAGTGCTGGGAGCATCCGAGCTGCCAGGAGCTCAGCTCTGAGAGCAACATGATGGTAAACGCACAAACACACTGTTCACTCAGACCTGATTTAATGGGAGGTTCTTCTTTTTTTTTACCCAGAAGCTCACGTTTTCTTCTCTTTCTCTCCTGCAGGAGTGCATCCAGCTCTGTCACTCTGACCTCACCGCCGAGACCCCTGTCATCCCCGGCAACGCCCACCTCCAGCCCGCTGTCCCATCAGACGCCTCCTCACTTTCTTCTCAGGCCAAGCGCTCCTACTCAATGGAGCACTTCCGCTGGGGGAAGCCCGTTGGCCGAAAACGCCGCCCCGTCAAAGTGTACACCTCCAACGGCGTGGCGGAGGAGTCTGCTGAAGTTTTCCCCGAAGAGATGAGGAGACGAGAGCTTACCAATCAGCTGCTGGCAGAGGAAGGAGAGAAGGCTCAGGAGATGGTCGAGGAGGCGAAGGAGGAGCAGCAGCTCCTGAACGGGGTGCAGGAGAAGAAAGACGGCTCGTATAAGATGAAGCACTTCCGCTGGAGCGGCCCGCCAACCAGCAAACGCTACGGTGGCTTCATGAAGAGCTGGGACGAGCACAGCCAGAGGCCACTGCTGACGCTCTTCAAGAACGTCATCAACAAAGAAGGACAGCAGCAGAAGTGAGACCAGACGAGAAGAGGATGAGGCAGTGGAGAGAGGAGTGACAGGAGGAGGAAACGTTTTCCAAGGCAATTAGACACCAAAGAGTTCCCATTAACAGAGTGACCAATAAAAAAGCTCTGAAACTGCCATCTGTTACATGATCCTGATTGAGTGATGGAGAGGGGAAGAGTCTGAGAAAGATGTTTTGATATGTATTGATATATGTAAATAACTTTAATTATTAAATGAGTTATAAAAAGTTATTTGCAAGCAAAACAAGATACATCTTTTCTCTACACAAATGCATGAATCCAGAACACATGCACATCTACACCAGACACCTGCTACCTGTGATCCACATCCACAATAACAAACTTCACTTTGAGTTCCTCAAAGAAGGAGTAACAACAGCGATAAATCTTAATAGAAGTCAGTTGTTGAAATAGGTGAAAATGCTCTATGTGAAAAGTCTTTACATGTCAGTCTTGAAAAGGAGGAGTGTCCATCAAGCAGAATAAAGTGAGCTCATAAAATAAGCAGGAACTTACAATGGTGGGACTAACCCTTTATGATCAGTGGGATTTTTTTCCCCCAAAATAACAAAATCAATTAAACATTTTTAAGCAATATATTGTAAAAAATAAAAATGCCAGAGCAAATATGTAGCAGCTTTAGACCTGTGAGACACTGGCAACCTGTACAGGGTATACCCCAGCCCGCCCTATGGTAACTGCATTTTCTGTCAATTACTACATGGTTTAAGCTCTAAAGGGCTAATAATAAGAAGAAGAAGAAGAAGGAGAAGAAGAAGAAGAAGACTAGGTAAGAAAGAAAGTGAAATCATAAAAAAATAAAAGGTTGCTAAGAAAAAATCCACATTAAACAAAACTCCTAAACTAATACGTAATGACCAATATAAAGTATTGGGCCAGAAAAAAGTAAAGAAAAGGTAAGTGCTAAAAAAAAGAGCATGTAGCGTCATGGAAGAAATACGAATCACTGAACTAATCTAAAAAAAAACAAACAGCTATTGTCCTCAGAACAACCTGTACGTACATTTTTAGGTAAAGTATAACATTTATAACTACATAAACAAGTCTATGACTCAATACTGCTACAGTAGGAGCCTTGGTTCACAGAAAAAAACAAATCAATTGTGTGTGAACCTTCAAAATAAGGCAGGGCTGCACAAATGAAAATGAAAATGAAAACAAACTGTTGCTTGTCACAGCGAGAGGTCTGCTGTGTGTGAATAAGATGAGACGATAAAATTAACATGTACTATTTATTTAGTGCAGCATCATTTAACCATTAACAATACTTGTGTACAGATGCACCTCATGACTGGAGGATCAAACAGTAGGGCAGACTGGGAAATATGAAGTCAAACACTGAGTCAGTCCATTTCTAATACAAAAAGATCAAATCTGACAGCTATAAAGGAAACAGCCACACTAAATCACTAAAATGTAAAACTCTTTCCCTCACAGCCACTGATTCGTTTCTTTACCAAACAAAGTGCTTCAACATCATCACGAGGTTGCTGCTGAATGTCTTTAATAGACACAGAGGTCAGGAAACTTCATCTCATAGACCGGAGTCGATCGAGGTGCCGAATGTCCAGAGGGAGAAGGAGGAGGACGTATGATGAGTTCAAAGACCTGATTGAGTTTGGACTGAAGCAACGATGTCTGGAGAGACAAATAAAGGCATTATTTTAAAAAACAGTTTTAATCACATCAAGACAGATCATTTCATCTAGATGAAAATTTTTTTAACAACTTTACTAAACTAAAGTGAGCTCTTATTGGCTGAGAATCACATCGATGGCGTGGGTGTGGTGCTTTCAGCTGCTTTGTTAGAGTACAATAAGCTGCTCACCCTGGCTCCACACTGGGCAGCAATTTCCTCAAAGGGAGCTGTCTGAAACCTCTCCACCACCTCCATCCGCTTCCTCCTCTCCTCTTCCTCGACCACGCCTCTGTCCTCTGACAGAAAGAAAAACCAGATCAAAGACAGATCTTCTTTGTTGACGCTAACCCAGTGCTTCACTTTGAATTTCGCTGTTAATAGTTTCACTTACGTGGCTTAAATTAAATGGGCGTTTTTTTATTGTTAAAATTCTAATTTTAATGAAAATAAAATTATACAAAATAAGTCATTGTCACTATACGCTGAAGGGGACAATTTGAAGAATATTTCCTAGATGTTCACAAGTAAATCATGTGAAACTATTGATTTGAAATCGATGGCCTACCGATGGCGTTCTTCAGCGTCTCAAAAGTGATCTGCTCAGTCTGAGGTTTCTGCACACAGAGATATGATCAGACACAAAAACAGCGCGATGGACAAAAGGACAGGTACATTCAGCAGATGGGTACCTGTGGTGTATCAGGACAGAACGGAAGGTCCATGTCCACCTGCAGAGAGACGGCGTCTCCAATGCTCTTCCTCTTAGACAGACGATCCTCTTCTACAATAAAACAGTAATTCAGTCTGAATTCTACGAGACTGGGGCCTCTATCAGTGCACTCATACTGCTGCTAAAGTGGACCCTCAAACCCACTGCTATTAAATATTTACCTGCAGTTTTTGAGAAACATTACCATCAGCTTCTCAACAATGCTTTAGATCGTTTGTTCTTATTTACAGTCCATACTGGGATCTTGAACAATCATTGTTAAGTACTGTGTAACTACTATTGTTCAAGACAGTTCTACTTAAACTTTACTTACTTGCTTTTACTTTCTACTTACTTTTATATATTATTACACTGAGTATGGTATATACTACTTACTACCAAACACAAAGTCTAAATTACATAAAATGACATAAATAAAAACCCAGTGTGAAGCTTTGGGTCTTTGATAAATTGATTTAATATTAAGGGTGTGTTTGAGTTAGGGTGACCATATTTTGATTTCCAAAAAAGAGGACACTTGGCCCAGTCATGAAGAATTTTAATAATACTGTTTGTTTAAAGTATTTTTTAACATATTTAAAAGATGCCTTCTCTGTTAATAAATGTTGAAATCAAAAATGTTTTATAGGCTTTTACAAGTCAACAAGCGCAAAAGAAAATAACTTAAAAACCTCTGGAATTAAATAATGTTACAGAAATAATGCCTCATCTGTATAAGAAAAATTACCAGTGAGGTACCAGTAAGGTGTTGTGCAGTGGTTTCTGCTGTCTCATTTGACATTTCTAACTTCAATTAATTTTGTTTGCACGCCACCATTCTTCCAGTCGAAGTATGATTGGGAATATTTTCTCTGTTCCTTGGTTACTTAAGTCTGAGAAAGAGCTTCAAGAGTGACTTCCACTGAATCCAGCACTATCACACCATTGACAATAGCTGGCAGGCACTGCTGAACTTTTTAGCTGTGTTAAAGTCTGGAAATGCTTTTTTTTTTTTTTTTTTTTTAAGCAACACACTAGTGCAATCCATGGATCTGTAACTACTGTGATGCTTCATAGTATGAAATGCCAGTGCACCTTCTGCTGCAGATACAACAGCATCCTCGTTTTTCCCAGGTGTAACAAAGAACTCAGTCAACTTACTAGATGAATTTTCGCCTCGCACAGCCTTTTTATGTTTTTCTGTGTCCATGTAAGCAACAAGATCTCCGGCACCTTTGTTAGACACACAAACGTAAGTGCCAGCTCTGCACACAGTGCACTACGCCTCCCATTTATGATACGAGGGAAATTTCTTTTGCAGTTTGTCTGAAAATATGCACTTGCACTTTGGCATCTTTTGGCATCTTTTCAACACGCCGCTCTGCACTCTGTCCCGTCTGTGAGCACGGAACAACCACTTACAACACAGCAGTTCAAGGATGACGTTGCACATATGGGTCCTCTATAGGCCTATAGGAAAACCCAGACATTTTCATCCATCTTGAAAATCCCCCCGGATGCCCCGAACAGAACGTGAAAAGTTCACATGTCTGGGGAAAAGAGGATGGTTGGTCACCCTAGTTTGAGTACCTGTTAACTGAGGTGTGTACGGTGTGTTGAAGCGTTCACAGTGTGCGCTGTAGCTGCTTCCTGCCAGGGCCTCGCAGATCTTTGATTGGATGAACAGCAAAGCTTCATCCACCTTCAGCTCACCTTCTGGGAGTCTGATACACACACACAAAGTTATAACACCAAGACTTTAAAAATCCTGGTGCTAGACAAACAAAGCTGAGGTACAACCAAGCTAAACAATTGAATCTGTATAAATGTACATTGGACAGAAGAACTGGGCCACCTGCACACTACACCTACAGGAGCCGCTTGACAACAGAAACCTGTGCTATGAAGCCCTTGGTGTACACTTTTGTGGTGATGCTAATGCTAGGAGCCCTGCAGTTACTGAGTGAGCAGAGTGACGTTTACATACTGTTTGCCTCAGCACTTGGCAACCCCACGGCTTGCAGCGGATCAGTTGCCACAGTCGTGAGCTGACTAGTTGCATGATTGATTGGATTGATTTTGTCTATACTGCGAGTTACCAGAATCAACCATAACAAGCATATTATTAAGAATATTGAGAACAATATAAGGTCAGCATGGTACTGTTTAATAGTTGATGTTTTTATGCTTTTTCTACTAGAGTTTCAACACTTTAGTAAAGTGTAATTACATAACTCAATAACATAAAATACTATATTTTATTTGTTTTTTAACTTTAAAATGGGGCTAACCTGGCAATATTTATTCTGCTTTTCGATTATGTAAATATGTGGGTGTCTGGTTGAATTTCTACTCTTATTTCTAACTAAAGTTTTAAATTTTATAATGTTTTAATACAATCAATTAGTGCGCCTCTCGCTCTACCTGGGTTTGTCACAAAACATGACTTCGGGCAGCAGGTGAGGAGCATCCTTCTGTCGACTTTCTATCACCTGAAGATCCAAAACAAACACACAGTCTGTGATGTTGTGCTAACAAACACCTTTGTTTCTCATGTTGTCTCTCACACACACACACACACACACACACACACTTACACCGACTTCACCTGAGTGATGTGCTGGTGGAGTGTTGGAGGCGGGCCAAGTTGTGACAGCAGGTTGAGGAAGGCGGCGCAGAGGGCGTGGATCCCACAGCGATTAAACACTGACAAACACTCCTGATTGGAAAGAGTCATCTCCTGTGCAGCAAATCACAGGAAAGTTAAAGGGAGAGGAAGAAGCAATGTGCTATTTTATTTATTGTTTATTGTAAACACCACACACTGCAACATTAATAAACTAAGCTTTGCCCCTACATGGGCCTTTAAATCATATCACAGAGGTTCTGCCTACCTGCAGAGCCAGGATCAGTCGAATTAGATCCACCACAACCTCCTCATTGGCCAGTTCCACACTTAGAACAGCCAATAGGGTGAAGAGGGCTTGGTAGTGGCTGCGTCCACTGTTCTCCTCCCTAGAGGCCAGGTAGACGTGTCTGTAGAGACGCTGAGCATGCTGCATGAACACAAACACATCATGCTGAAATGTGCAAATATGTCCAAGCATTTCACTACATATCGTACTGTGTATAACTGTGTAAGTGACAAATAAAATTTGAATTTGAAAATTTGAATTTGAAATATCATGATGTACACTTAAGACCACCCGTTTTATCCCTGCCTTTAAAAGCCATCTGATCAAATCTTGGTGTAAATCTCTGAAATAAATTCTTCCAACCTCGAACCTCCGAACTAGTGACATCATTCGTGGTGTCTCTGATGATGTGAGCTTACCTTCCTCATGAACAGGTTGTCCTGTCGAGAGCATCTGTCCTCTTTCATTTCCAAGGATGAGACATCAAATGCCACACTGTAGACACATAACCAATAACTTATCGATCCTCAACAGGTCAGTTCACGCCTTTAGACAAATGCTATTTTTCAGTTTTCTGCTATAATAAATCCACAATGGTAGGATCAAAATGAACAGCCATGCGGGCTCTATGGATGAGGGAACCATAGGAGCACTTTAAATAAAATGCATCTGGCCATGACTTTAATTTTGAATTTAAGGTAGAGACTGAACAACAGTCTTATAAGGCAGATTCACAGATTCTTTCAAGCCTGTTGTAAAAATGTGTGTAAAGCAGTATCTTTGTTTAAATAATCTGAAACGCCTCCAACCTTTTTAGAATGACCAACAATGCTATGTGATCCTCCTTTAAAAGGATTATTGCAGATCATCTTTTAATGAGAGAAAAGTGGAAGTATTTACATTATGTTCATCACAAGCTAAAGACAATCAGCAGGTCTGCAGTGACATCCCCCTGCCACAGGGTGGAGCTCTTTACAACTCATTATTCTCCACATGGGTCATTAGTCTCTGGTAGTAGTGGTGTTGTCTCTGTGGAAGTGTGACCTGGCTGTGGTGAGCCGGGAGGCGTTGTGGCGTCTGTCAATGAGCGAGGTGAGGATGGACAGAACAAGCAGGCGGATCTCCGGATCCTCCATCAGCGTGAAGGACAGCAGAGGCTCCAGGAAAGACGAGGGCAGCGCCGTCAGCAGGTTGCTACTTTCGTAATGCTCTGACACCTGAGGCACAGAGGAGGGACAGCGAGCATGTCAGACTGACAGGAAAATGTTATTTAAGCTTGCATGAATACAGCTTCAAAGATTACAAAGATGAGCCTCAAGTGCTGTAAATTCTGATTTATTTGAACCATACGTTATTCATCTTGATGCATGCTCAATCATCCAGGTAAGTAAATCTCCAAAAGTTGATTCTGTTCATCTGGACGTAGCGTTTTGTGGGAGGACCACTCTCAGCATCGACCAAGTGTGTTTGCTTTTGGAACTGTGTCTTCATTCCACCTACTTCACATACAAGGGTCAGTTCCACAGGCAGAAACATGGGTGTGCCATGGGCTCCCCAGTTTCACCTATCATGGCCAATTTGTACATGGAAGAAGTGGAAAAGAGGGCTTTGCGATCCTACCCTGGAACACCACCAAGCCATTGGTTCAGATATGTGGATGACACCTGGGTGAAAATCAAATCTCACCATCCCCACAGACACAGTGTCCAGGGAGGCAGAAGAACAGCACATCAAAAAGGCCCTGAGTAAATGTGGTTATCCCATCTGGACTTTTGTCAAAGCTGGGAAGGCGCCAAAAGAAAGCTCCAGCCGATCTAGGAGAGAAGGACAACCGCTGCCTAAGCGAAAACATGTAGTGATCCCATAAGTGTCAGGAGTATCAGAACAGCTGAGACGCATTTTTTCTAAACACCGGGTGTCTGTGGCTTTTAAACCCCAAAACACGCTGTGCTAAAAATTGGTCCATCCCAAGGATCGAGTCCCTGACACAAACAGAGTAACATAGTGCACGCTGTTAAGTGCCAGGAGGATTGCCAGGATTTATACATCAGGGAAACCAAACAACCTCTGGCGAAGCGGATGGCACAACACAGAAGAGCTACCTTGTCAGGCCAGGACTCTGCAGTCTGTTCACACCTACAGGCCAGTGGACACTCTTTCAATGATGAGGATGTACACATCCTGGACAGGGAGGAACGCTGGTTTGAGTGCGGAGTCAAGGAGGCCATTTACGTGAAAAGGGAAAGACCATCTCTGAATCGAGGAGGGGGCCTAAGGGTACATCTTTCACCATCTTACAATGCTGTGATTGTAGCCATTCCCCAACTCTCTGTGAATGGTACTCATGGCCATTGATCAGTGGGTTTTGGTCAGTGGTCAATTGATCAATGGTCATGAGAATTTGCATAGTTAAGATTAAGGAACTGACCTTCCAGCCCATTGTTCCTTCAGTGGGCTGGTTTCAGTCATTATGCAAATGTACTGTTTATAAGATTAGAGAAACCTGCAGTCAGCTGAGACTGAAGAAGTCACTTGGATGAGTGACGAAACGTTTCTCCCACAAAACACTACGTCCAGATGAACAGAATCAACTGTTGGAGACATACGTTATTCAGCTTTATTCAGTCATACGACTTTAATCAGCGAGTGTAGAATCAACTGCTGTTTATCTGATAAACCAATAAACAAAACACCATTTCATTTTGATTATCTCAAAATCCACTGTAAATTTGCACTTCACCGACTCTCCAGGTTTTCCTTTATCATTTTAACTGTGTGCTTTCAAAAGGTAAGAGCAGAGCTGGAGGGTTTTAAAGAGACCTCACCTGTAGGAGAGACTTCAGCAGCATCACCTGTATCATCCTGCTGCCTTCAAACCTGAGTCAAGAATATTATTTCACAAAATTAAGGTGTTTTACAAGTATTTTGTCAAATACTAGGTGAGTACAGTGTTAACTACAAGCAATAGAGAGCACAGAAAGTTAATGTGAATGGTACCCGGAGTTGGGTGAACCCAAGGCTGGGTAGATACCAGGAACAGGAATCTTCCCCATGATGAACAGCATGACCTCTGACCTCTGGTAAATAGGCAGTGTGTTGGCAAAGGATCCTGAAATGTCATGAGGTAACATCAGCTCAAATGAAGTAAATAAAATGAAAAGTACAAAGAAAAGTTTGTCACCTTTAATGCAAAAAAGTGCTAAAATACCACCATGAACACACCAATAGTTTTAATGACGGCGTCCTGCAGTTTTTTCTCTTCAATCGAGCTGGTTTTATGTTTACCACCATTGTCATAGTAACCAGTCAGCTGGTAGTCCACGCTCTGCCTGAGCTGTCGCAGTAACGTGTTGAACACCTCCAACACTGTGGGACCTGCAGAGTACAGTATAAGTAACATTAAGCATTTCTGTGTATATATAAACAGATGTGTGTGTGAGCTGGAGGCTCACCGACAGATCCAGTCGCTTCTATAACGGCTGCTTCAGACAGGACCTCCACAATCCCAGCTCTGACTGAAGCTGGACTCCTGCTGTTGGCATCCAGGTGACCCAACAGCTGCTGGATGACCAGATGGGAGTGCTGGGACTGACCAAGAGTTCAATTCAGTTACAGAATAACAGGTGGAGTGACACGTAATATAGCCACTACAGCTGGGGACAGTTAAGTGCTTTAGAGGTAAATGTAGGATGAGTAAAAGGAATGTACCATTAGCAGTGTTTATTATTATTTATTTCCCACATTTTGTACTTAAAATAATAATTATTAGTTCAACTTTGTAGATTTAACTATGTTGAAAATACATTTAAATTAACTTTCAGTTACTCTACAGTAAGATTAAGATTAAGTAATTGTGCTTAAATGCTTAAACAAATGCATTTTGTTAAGTTAATCTTAGGTTAAACTTGTTATTCTTATTTTTCAATACTTAAACTATAATATTAAATACTACAATACTTTCTAATAATTAAGAAAGAAATTAACATAATTAAGTTGACATTATTGTTACATAAATATAACAGCAGTTAAATTTGATTTAAAATGATGTTATCATACATTTACAAAACTAAACTGAATAAAGTAATTATGTTTAAGCTAAAGCACGTCCTAAAGTACTCAAATTAAGTACACACAGTTAAAATAAGTAAGTTCATTCTTTCTACAGATACATATTTAAATTTACAGTCAAAGAGTATTTCCTTTAAGTTCCTTTGAAGGGCATTTAAATATATGTTACTTTCAAGCTGAGGTAATTTAAATGTATTAATTTAACTTGCTGTATGAAATGACAACTATTACTATAGTGCAGTATATACAGGATTATCAGTGTAATAACAAACCTGAATAGAGTACATGATGATCTGAAAACACTGAACAGCAAACCCTCGTCCCTGCCAAAGACTGTGACTGTCCAGGTGCCTGAAAGACAGTCCAGCAATCTGTATGTAATGATTTATTATTATAGCATATCATATATACTAGAAACTAAATAAATACTGCTGCTACTACTGATTTTGACCTCTATTAGTACAGCTACTCAGAATAAACAATAAACAGAGGTTGAGCATGAAGGTATGTGCAAGATAAATAAGCATCATTTTGAACTTCAAAGAGTCCAACAGTATTATATATGAATATGTGTAAATATCAGCAGATAGAGTCGAAGGAAGTTAGATACTTTCTTTCTATCTATTTTGATTGAGTGTTTGATGTTTTGACTCCATACTTCAAAGAAATTATTAAATCTTTGTTAATCTGTTTCTGTGTACTTAATATAAAGCACTCTGCTTTCGTAAGGAGTAATACTACTATTGTGCTATAAATATAGTGTATATCTTACATGAGTACTGGTTTGATAGCGTTGTTAATGTGTCCATAAGCAGCTCGGCACAGCAGCTCCCTGAAACAAACCTCTGTCTGCTCTGCTGGAGATCCGCTGAACAAAGAGGGAAATGCTGAAAACAAGCCACTAACCAAATCTCATACAATATTCTGAGTAATTTAACTGTTTAAATGTACTTTCAGTGACTTTTGGCTTTGTTTTATTTGACCACATGATTTAACAGCACCATAAACAGCATAGCAAACGTATTAAATTTCTTATCAATTTTACAAAATCTCAAAATTAGCTGATGTTTAGAACAGAATGTCACCAGCTGAATGTGGGAACCAACGGCAGTGCTTTTAAATATAATCCTAAACACAGATGTCACTTTATTTATCTAGCAGTAAAACGTGTAGGTGTACGAGAGTGTTAACATTAATACATGTCTATACCTGTCGTTTTGTGAGTGTTGCTGCAGATTGACCAGCAGGGCAGGGACAATCTGCTCCATGTGACGCGGCTCCCAGATGTTCACCTGCAACTCATCGTCTACCGTCTTCCTCACCACGCCCTGCAGCCCGCGGATCCCCGACACACGGATCCTAAACACACACAAACTTCATAAGTTTACCCACAAACACACTAAGTACACGTTCATCTCCAGACTCTGGAGCTGAGTTTTGTTTTGATGTTTGTTTTATGTTCATAATTTTGGATTATTCCACAATATTCCTCTTATACAGAGAGAAACGTGCATGAATCATCAATACTATTCAATAATTTGCTGATATAAAAAAAAATTTAACATATGAAAAGGCATAACCTGAGGATGCTTACATATCTAATCAAATGGTTGATTACTAAAATTGTTGATTATTTGTGTTCTGGCACTCACAATTGTATACCCTTCTTAAATAATGTCTGTGAGTTCGTATCAAGTCAAAGTTAAACCTCAGAACTGACTTGTTTCTGGTGTCAAGGTCTTCGTGATCAGAGTGACACATCTCACTGAAGCGAGACACGAAGAAATCGTAGCTCCGGTGATATGACGGTGTGTCCTCCTCGATGTTTGCAAACTTTACAAACTACGCAACACACAAAATGAGCCTCTTAATCCATCAAAACACACTGAAAAGCAACTACACATGACAAATTTAGAAGCAGAAGTAAAACTGCTCAATTTTGAGTATTAAAAGAAATTTCAAATGTAAATTTTACTTATAGTTTGCCCTTTAATTTGAACTTAGATCTACTTAAAAAACAAATAAATTAATTAAACTTATGGATAATTAATTAACCTTTTAATTGACAGTTCCGAGAAACATTCCTACTGTGATACAACTTCTACTTTGTAAAATTCATTAAGAGATTTTACATTCCTTCATTAGATGAAATGCTTGCAGTTCCTCATAATACATGAAACTTAATGAATGTTAAAAGACTGGTGAATGGTCAAATGAACAAATAACCATTAACAAATTAACATCACTACTGCAGCTTGTGATTAGTAAATGTTTCCTTTACTGCAAACCCATGAACACTTTACCAAGATCTCAAAGCTTTTAAATGCTGTCCACTGTTGCAGGGTGTTACATACAGAGTTGGTGGCGAGTATGTGGAGGTGTGGTTTGTCAGCCTCCAGCAGTAGACGCAGTGTGCTGAGAAAACTCTCCACCAGCAGGTTGATGCTCTGACAGTGACATGCAAGCAACAGCTGCTCCATCGCCTCCATCGCTATGCACACATACCTGAGAGGGGCGGGAAAAAAAATCCCATTGCTGTTAAACATGTGTGTCATATTTTAAACCCCTGAGATCAGTCACTCCTCTAGAGATGGTGGGCTGATTTCAGAGAAGTGTGAAGCTTGTAATACTTAAAAGATCTTAAATACTTAAAAGACCTGAACTGCTGATTGCTTTACAGGGATACTCTAGATCCTGACTTCTGAATGTCTTTTTTCAATGATTTTTAAGTAGAATTTTATTCATTTAAGCTGCCAGTTAGCATAATGATTTTAAGGCCATCTGTGTGGGCTTTAGTGTGTTTGTGTGTACTGACCCGTAGCGGTGGCGGTTCAGCTCTCTGGTCAGACGCTCTGACAGGTACGCAGCAATGCGGTCGAGCTTCTCCGGAGCAGACAGAGCGAAGAAGGTCAACTTCTCCATGTTGGCTTTCACCAGCCCTTCCTGATCGCACACACACAAATACACACAGAGATGTTGTTACTGTGTAGCTTATTGAAACTTCATGAATATGTGAAATAAAGATGACATTTTTGGATTTTGATTACATTTGATACTGAAGCACTAAAATAAATGTAAAGACTGTGCGGTGTAGATGTACAGGTGTTTACCTCAGGGTCTTCTGGGAAAATGTTGTCGACCAGCCGCTTGTAGCGTGGCCGAAGGGCCCAGCAGCAACCACACAGCCCTGAACACAGAGACACGTTTCAATTTCCCCCTTCAGTTACAATGTATTTGAAACAAAGTCTGAAACACAGCAGGCTTCAGAGAAACATTTCCATATTTAAAATGTCCTCTAATAATTTTAATAAATTAAAATGTTGATCTCTGATTTAAAATAGTCACAATTTTTAGGAGTTATTAAGGAATGGACTTTTTTTAGGAATTCTGAAATTGAGAATTTTTTCTTTTCCATTGTTTTTGATAGTTAATAATAATAACATTCAGCCTCTGTTGGAGCTAGAAAACTGTGGAGTAATTTTTGTAATTTCATTAGTTTGTAAATATATAATATACTAAATACAGAAAGACACAAAAACTCTTTAAAATGTTATAAAGCAGGTTGAATTATAATAAAAACCTGTTTTCAGTAGTGAGTTTTTAAAAAATGTTTGTAACAGCCTAAAGTGGGCAGTCGAGTTTATGGATTGTACTGGACGTTTATAGATTTTCTTTGATTTTCATCTCTCTCCATGTTCGGCGTCACGGCTTTTGGGGGATTAAAGGAGACAAGAGATCTGCCACTGGTCAGCTGCCAGCACAACACACAAACGCTCGTCTTCCTGACTTTACGAGGCCCCTGAATGACACACTGAACATAAACCTGATTCAAACCTGAATCTGTAAACCAAACTGTCCTAAAGTGAAGACTCTGCAAAAAGATGTGGTTCTCACAACAACAGGCCTACGAGTGCACGCACACACCACACACACACACACACAATGCAGCAGTGAGAACACATCTTAATCCTGCAGTGGTTTGTTATGTAATGTGTTTATATTGTTTGTGTTTTTTAGTTAGCAGAGCTTAAAGAATCCGCACTGTCACTGCGAGTATGCTGTTCTGTCTCAAAAACCAGGACAGGTGGCATGCTTGGACCTTCAGACCCTGCAGAACCAGCAGATCATACTTTTCTGAGAGCTTTTTCATGAGTTGGTTTTAAATTGTATTTTTTTTACTGTTTATTTTGTTGTTCAGATGAATTATTAGTTACAATATATGATATGATAAATCCCATGAGAGTGGTATGTTTGGTTTTTATTTGTTTTGTTAATAAGAATAATAAGAATAATGGTCATTGTCAGATCATTGAGAGATGATTACGGATCCTCACATAATTAAGTAAAGTAACAAAGACTCTTTTCTTGAACTATTTGATATTATAAACACAAATATATTTTAGGCTTCAGTAAATTAAACACTACAGCCAGCAAAACCTGACTGATAAATTGACAAACAGTTGACGTATTAGGGATAATTAAATAAAAGAAACACACACAAAATTAAAATGAACCAACTTTTAATGACTCAAATCAGTAGTTCATTCATTCAACTTAAAATAAGAAAAAACTCTATCTGCATTGAAGAAAAGGAGTCTACTGGCTTAACATGCTCAGAATTTTGCACTTTGTGATTTGTGAAAATGTCTCTATTTTATTATACAACACAGGGGCCCTGCTGCCGTGTTTCAGGTACATGTATGAAATTTGGTCATACTTCCAACATGTTAAAGACACTCTTCTGAGAGCCATCACCATGGCAATCAAGAAACCTTTAAAAGAAGTGGTAGCTAGTGTATGTTAACACTTTTTCTAAACAGAATTGTTTTAATGACATCGAATACTATTTTAAAAAGTAATTTTTCAAAAATTTGCTCAAATCGGGGTCTCAGTTTGTGAGGGGCGTGTCCAAAAACATCAATCAATACATTAAAGGCCGTGACTCTATCAGGTACTGCTGTGACACTATGTTAACATTATTCACAGCAACACAATGAACAACTAGCAGGCTTTCCTTTAATGTCACACAGTTTTTGTAATAAACATTACGTTTCTGCAACAGCCAATCAGAAATCCGCATGCCTACAGGAAACACTTTAATCCCAGCGTGCCTTGATACGCCCAATTATCACTGCTTGCAGCTGTAATTAATTTTATTATTATTAATGTTATTATTATTGCCTTCATAACATTTGTTTGAAACTGTTAAACTAGAAAAAAACACATCCAGTAAGTTGTCCCTTTAAAATACATTGACATCATGACTAACAGGTAGATTTGAGGAGAGAAGCTGATGCAGAGGTGAACTGTCGCACATCTTTTCAGGACTAAGTGAAGCTTCATTTATGCCTCTGTTTGATCTTTAAATCTATTTCTATTTATTTTGAGATAAGGCTTAATAAATAAAAAGAATTGTTCTTACCGTACATAAGGATGACTCGTTCAGCTCACATCTACACTGTCACATACACCACACACACACACACACACACTTGTGGTTAATCCTCCACACACATACACACTGATGTGGCCCCGCCTCCTTTCATTCACCGTCAGTTATAAAGCTCGTATCTCGATGGTCAGATTAAGTGTCAGAGGACAATGTTGAAAACGCTTTTGCATGTTAGCTGTTTAACTCCAGATTAAAGATTTAAAATAAAACAAAAAGATGCTGTTTGTTAACGAGTTTGTTAAAATGAAATAAGACAGATTTAACAGTGTAGTATTTATACTCCCACAGGCTCTTAACCCTGAAAGACTTTTCTGTGTGTGTGTGTGTGTGTGTGTGTGTGTGTGTGTGTGTGTGTGTGTGTGTGTGTGTGTGTGTGTGAGTGAGTGAGAGAGAGAGATCCGGGCCATGTGCAGCAGCTCAGCGCTCTGTAATCTGCTCTGGATTTATTCATCATTCCAACCGAAAATGAAAAAAATAAACATCAGAAACCTGCAGAACTGAAAACATTCATCTGCTCTGTTTTCACTGCAGAAAGGGAACAAAACTGAAACTGACATTCATTTGTCTTCTTCTCTTAAATTATCGCTCACTTTCTGGCTGTTTAATATAATGTTGCTTACATGTTTTAGACTTAATAAGTGAGCCCATGTGGGGGAAAAAGACAGTATTAGGACAGAAAGTATTTGATGTTTTTCTCTTTTGAAAAAGACAATCGGTCTGATGGTAGTTTTATTGGGTTGTGTTGAGATCTAGTGTGATAAAAAAAAATCCACATATATTCAGTAAAAATATGAAAAGATAATTAAGTGTTAGATGCTCATTCAAAATGTCGAAGTCGAGTCGGAGCAGGAGTTGGGCTGATCTTGTATATTATATGATCTAATTTCCAGAACTTTGGACCATGAAAGTAATGCTATCAACAGACTGTTGGTCCACAGTGGGATGTAATTTAAAAGCTCTGTTTATCAACAATAACTTGCACTAAACCTAATATTATATGTTATTCTTGTTAGGCTTGGCTGCATCTATTTATCCCAGTTAAGTCTCCTGCATAAGTCTTAAGTTGTTAGCCAGTTATTCCTCTTTCCTGATTCTATTGAGATCAAAGTTTACACAGTGGACTTCATTTTTTTTATTTAGTTAGACCCAAAACTAAGGACTGAGTGTATAAACACATCAGGAAAGTGTTTACCAAGGTCATGGGGAATATTAATAAGAAAATTAAAGGTACTTCTGCTTTGGCTTCTGTTTTAAGAATTTAAAAGTACACCCATCCTTTATCTGTTTGATTCAAAGACGTCTTCCTCACAAACATTGTTGGAGTCGTAATGTGAAGCAGCCAGTGTATTCGCTGTATCCGTTACCTCCGGGTGTCTGGTGGTCCAGCACAGAGCAGCAGTCCTGCAGCAGCCGCCTTGGAGCCTCAGTTACGGCCGGCATGGCAGCCCTCGGCAGCGACATCCCCCTGGGCAAGCTGGGTATGGTCACGCCACGGGGCATACTGGGTAAACTGGGCAGAGTGGGCATACTGGGCATGGTGATTCCTCTGGGTAAACTGGGAGGGTTGATGCCTCGGGGCAAAGAGTTCAGCAGTGCTGGCATGGTGACCCCCCGTGGCAAGCTGGGGAACCTGGGAAGAGTCCCTGGCATCTCTGGAGAAAAAAGAAGAGGTCCTGAGGAAGAGGAGAGGAGACCTGTGGATGGGGAGAGGTGGAGAAGGGAAATAAGAACACGGATTGAAATGAAAAGCCTGCCTCTTAAAATTCTTCTGAATTTAACCCCTTCAGATCTGCAGCTCTGATACACCAACTTCCTCAGCAGAGCCCAACATGAGGGAACCAATCAAAGTTTGCGTCCCTGAAAATCTTGACCCCAATTATTTTCCATTTATTCCCCACAAACGTTTGGTTTGGTAATTAAGTAAAAAACACAAAGAAAAGAAATTAAAGATGTACTAACTAGTATTTACAGCATTACCTATATATGTATTATATTATAACACATGGGTCAAAAAGTCCTGTGTTTAAACTTATTATTAATAAAAGTCCTGCTTTGATTGAGGATTTCATGATAAATGCTGATTTATTAACTGTACTTTAGCTTCACATTACTGTAGATGAGTGTAAAAGAAGTGTTTTCACATGTGAGTTTTACTGAAGATGATGATGAAGACAGCAGTGTAAAATAAAAAGCGATGTCCTACCTGCTCGTCTGCAGCGTCGCTCTCTTGCAGCTGTTTCCCTCCAACACGCTCAACAACTGTTTATGTAACATCTGTTGAGCCCCTGCTCCCCGTCAGGCTCGGTCAATAATCAATGAGAGCGATCGATACCCGGCTCTGCATGCTGGAGCGCCTCTGACATCACAGCACATCAGGAAGAGGAGGAGGAGGAGAAAGATAAGGAGGAGGAGTTTCCTGAAACCTCCAGCTGTTTGAGGAACTTTAATGACTTCAATCATTTTAAACTTTAAAAAGTGAAACAAACGCCGTTCTTCGATTGCTGTGCAGGGAAGAAAAAACAAGCGCCTCTCACCCTCCTCTTCTTCATCCTTCTTTCAGCCAGGAGAGAAATCCTCTTCCCAGCATGCTGCTGGGCTGTAGGAGTGGCTCCCTCTGGTGTCTGATTAAGATTAATGCAATAAAAGCAGCAATAAAAAAAATCTGAGTGGATGTTTTCCACCAACCTGTCAGGGTGCATTCTGGGTTGTGTAGGAAAATGGTTTACAAGGACTTTTAAACAGAGAGTTTATTATCTGCGTCTTTGATGTCTAAAGCTAATTTCCTCCTTCAGAACAGCTGTACACGAGGTGAGTTTATTTATAACCCCTGTTTAAATTGTATTAAGGCTAATAAATTAGCATTTTATTGTTGGGGTTTTCTCTGTTTTCCTTGTATTACTACTACTATTAATAATAATACATTTTATTTATAGGCGCCTTTCACACTCTCAAGGTCACCTTACAGTAACACGTAAACAATACCATAAAAACATAAGAAAAATGTATATATAGCAAACATGGTAAGATAAAAGACATAAAGAGTCATAAAAGTATAAAAACAAATATAAAAACAAATATAAAAACTGAGCAAGGTAAAAATGGCCTAAGACAGATCAGGTGTATGCAATTCTAAATAGATGAGTTTTGAGACGTGATTTAAAAGTGGTGAGACGGTCCGGAGAGCAAGTGGAAGTCCATTCCAAAGTCTCGGGGCAGAACAACTAAAGGCTCTGAGTCTAATGGTAGTCAGGCGAGCAGGTGGAACAGACAGAAGGGAAGCTGAAGAAGAGCGGAGTGTAGGAAGGGGCGAGTATGTATGAAGAAGATCGGATAGATATGGAGGAACAAGGTTATGAAGCGCTTTGAAAGTGAGAAGCAGGATCTTGAAATTGACACGGAGGTGAATTGGGAGCCAATGGAGCTGTTTAAGAACAGGTGTTATATGTTCAGTGGATCTAGTTCTGGAAATAATACAAGCAGCTGTATTTTGAACTAACTGCCATTTATGGAGGGATTTATGAGGTAGACCATAGAGAAGAGAATTACAGTAATCCAGACAAGATGTGACAAGAGCATTGACAAGTATGGCGGTACTGTGTGGTGTGAGTGAGGGACGAAGACGGTTAATATTACGAAGATGAAAGTAGGAAGACCAAGTGGTATTATTTATATGTGCTGTGAAGGACAGAGTGCTATCGAGGATGACACCAAGACTTTTAACCTGAGGGGAGGGTGTGACAACAGAGTTATCAATGGATAACAAAAGACTGGTTGGAACTGTAGTCAGTTTTGATCTGGTGCCTATTAAAATGAATTCTGTTTTATTGCCATTAAGTTTAAGAAAGTTGTGAGTAAACCAGACCTTGATTTCACAGTCAGAAATGGATGTGGGTGGGAGAGTAGCTGTGGGTTTGGAGGATAGGTAGAGCTGGGTGTCATCTTGGTAGCAGTGAAACTGGATGTTATGCTTCCTAAAAATATTACCTAGGGGTAGGAGATAGATGATTACTGTCTCACTGGCCGCTCACAAACTGTGAGCGGCCAGAGATATAAGAAGTAAACCAGGCGAGTACTGTACCATCGATGCCAATAGATGCTAATCTGTGAAGGAGGATGCGGTGGGAGATAGTATCGAAAGCTGCTGTAAGGTCAAGGAGAATGAGGATGGATATAAGTCCAGAATCAGCTGCAAGCAGAAGATCATTGGTGATTTTTACTAGGGCTGTTTCTGTACTGTGACATGAACGGAAGCCGGACTGAAACTGTTTGTGCAAGTTATTTCCAGTGAGATGATGATGAACCTGTGCAGCCACTATCTTTTCAACAATTTTTGCTAGGAAAGGGAGATTCAAAATTGGCCTATAATTTTTTTGATTGGAGGGATCTGAACCATTCTTCTTCAGTATTGGGGTTATTATTGCAGTTTTAAGAGAAGAAGGAACAGAACCAGATATAAGAGAGGAGTGTACGATATTAGCAATCAGTGGGGCAAGAGACGGGAATGAGAGTTTAACAAGATTTGTCGGGAGTGGATCAAGTATACACGATGATGACTTTAAGTTAGTAATTATGGAAGATAGCTGAGTTATTGTGGGAAGTTCAAAATTGGATAGAGAGAATGACAGCTGAGAAGGACAAAAAATGCAGAACAATTGACCATTTCACAGGACGAGGGCAATTGTTGGTAAAGATTCTCAATCTTGGTGAAAAAAAAATCCATAAATTTGTTGCAAACTGCAGCAGAGTGTGTATGTATGGCAAAGGTATCTGGGGGTTTAACAATATTATGCAATGTAGAAAACAAAGTGCAAGTGTTTCCTTCAGTGGATTCAATAACAGAGGTGTAGTAAGCAGATTTAGCATGATGAATAGCTTCTTTATAATGTTATATATGACTGAGATACATGTCCTTGTGAATAGCAAGTCCTGTTTTCCTGGAGAGATGTTCCAGGCGGCGTCCAGTAGCTTTAAGTTGGCGAATTTCAGATGAGTAGGCTACCATGGCGCATAGCGAGAGAAAGAAACAGAGTTGGTAGGTAAATTATTAATGCCATGGGAAAGAGCTGATAGATCAATGCCCTTAATATTTCTAAAAGTAATTGAGCGGTTTTGTTAATTTTTGTATAGTGGGTGACTAGCATTGAATAAAACTAATTTATGGTCTGAAAAAGGCATGTCCAATACAGCACAATTCTTAGGGGTGACACCAATACAGCAAACAAGATCCAAAATGTGTCCTTTGGAGTGTGTGGGAACGTCCATATATTGGTGTAAGCCAAAATTGTCCAGACAGGATATAAAATCTCTTGTGACTGAATTTGATGTGTTGTCCATGTGGATGTTAAAATCGCCCAGCAGTAGTATATTTGGAGATAAGAGTAGGATTACTGTCTTTACCTTACAATATAAAGCTCCTTGTGGCAGCTGTTGCTGTGATTTGGCGCAATATAAATAAAACAGAATTTAATTGAATTAGGGGTGTGGGCTGTTTGACTGATAGGCAGCTTCTAGCTGTTTGCTAGGTTTCACCTTAGCTAACTGGAAACCCTGTACCGGACCTTCAAACATATTTGTGCTGTCGGAGCCGTTTTGAAGCATTTCTGATAGACTAACATGGCTGCTTAGTGGTTAACAACAATACCAAATATTCCAGTTTTGGAGAGTGGAATTCTAGGATTTCATTTGGATGTTACTGACCACTAATTAGCAGGCATCAGGTCTGTGTGATGCTCCTATACAGTGTAGGCTGAGTTAATAGCTTAGCATTCCATTCTCTCATCCAAACACAGACACTTACAATGGGTAATGTCCAACCTTTATTTACAGTCTATGTTTATAAGAACATTTCCTCGTCAGCAGATGCGCGAGTCCATATTTCACCTGAGAGATCACGTTACAGTTTGACTTCGTCCACCTGAGTCTGTTTCTTGTCCGCCACTGTCCCTCCTATGTACAGTCCTCCCAGCTCTTCCTCCAGCTCAGGCAGGTGGGTGGAGCCCAATGGATCCACAGGACCTGCGTCCGTGTCTCCCAGCATCCTCCACCAGGGTAGCCGGCTCGCCTGGAGCATGGCGTTGTGGGCGTCACGGGCACGAGCAGCGACGGGACCCGACGGGCTCAGGAAGGTGTCAGCATCTGTCTCTGTGACAACAGAGAGGGGCGGAGCATCTGTAGAGCCAACATGTTTACTGGTTACTAATTGATCAACTGTTATTAACTGATCCGACTGATCTCAGTTTAACTCCAGATGTGTGAAGCTGTGTGTGAGTGTGTGAGGGACCTCGGAGCAGCTCCAGCTGTGTGTGCACGTGAGCCAGCAGTGCCTCTACCCGCTGCTCCTCCATCCTCTGCTGAGCTCCTGTCTGCAGCACTGACAGCAGCAGCAGCTGCACCTCCTCATGGAGGCAGGAACACTCCTCAGGAGAGACACGGAACGACTGAGGGCGCACGCACAGACACAAACACACACACACAAATCAGTAGCGTGCAAAACATCATGGGTAACAGTTGAGGACTTTTTGAAATCAATCTCGTACCTGATGTGTAGCGATGTACTCATCCACCTGCTGCTTTAGCTCCGCCCTCCGGCTGTCTGTCAAACCTTTCTGACCAATCCAGAAAGGAGGGAGGGGCGGGACTTTTGCTGCTCGTCGTTTGTGTAGAAAGCGACGCACCTGAAAGAAACGTAAGATAAGACGGAGTAAAGAGTAACCAGCTCCAGAGAATACAACTTAACAGATGTGTGTGTGTGTGTACCCCTCTCTGCAGCATCCTGACAGCTCGCTCTCGTCTGAGCATGTGCCGCTGCGTGCTGCTGTAGTGTCGTCTCTCTCTGAAGCCTCGCCAGAAGCTCTGGATCACCACAGCGGCTCGATTCTCGCACTCCTGCAGGTATGACTGCACCTGGTCTGAACAAACAAACACAGAGTCAGGTGTTTGAAACCAACCACGATCCCACCAGTTAAAAGCAGAACCCTAAATCAAACTTCTGTTCAGCCTTCACTGAACAAAATTAGAAAAAAAAAATTTCATTATTTTGAAACAAATCTTCCACATGAGAACACAAAAATGTCCCCAGACTCTCTTTCATTATGATTTCCATCCATCCATCCGCTTATCTTTTTCAGGTTTGCGCTGGGGGGGGGGGGGGGGGGGGGGGGGCGCTGGAGCCTATCCCAGCTGCCTTAATGCAAAAGGCAGGGTACATCCTGGACTGGTCCCCAGTCTGTCGCAGGGCATTGATGATTCATTTCATTTAGATGAATCATCGTAGCGGTTTAGCTGAAAAACGAACACTAAACTTCATGACAGAAATATTGGGCTGTGCAGGAAAGTTGGAGATTATAAACCCTGTGAGGTACAGGCGTCTCCTTTATAAGATTTTAAAATCTGCTCTCAGGAATTCTTTCTTTCTAAAACGCAGACTTCATGAGTTTAACAGAAACTAAAGACAAACCCAGAGAGATGGCGCTCTGAGTCTGAACAGGAGGGATTTTAAGGTTTAGTGATTTCTACATTGCCTCGTGGTTTCAGGTGCTTTGTGTCTCTCACCTGCTGGAAGCAGCTGCAGCAGCTGTCTCTGTTTCTGGTGGAACCTCCTCCTTGCCTGCTGACGTCTCACACACACCTGAAAACAGCACGGCGAACAAGCTTTAGTAAATATAACACACACAGCCTTCAAATTAAAAATGTAACTCTGGGAATAGCTAAGGGGGATTTAGAAGAATAGAAGTTTTGTCATATGAATCAGAAAGGTTCACCTGATACTTGAGCTCCTCCTCCCACAGCTGCGCCTCCTTCTGCTGCTGCTGCTCCCTTCTCCGAGCCCTGACACACAAACACACACAGGTTGAACTATAGGCATCTGTGAGGTTGCTTTGATCCAAGCTCCTGCTTGTTTCCAGCTCTTTTGTTTTTTAATCCTCTGACTCTTTTAATGTAGCTTTGCATGATTAACAGTTTAAAATAATCCCTATTTATTATATATTCATCTTATACTGGGCCCCATCAGTTCTGTCTGATAAATTAAATTCTAGATTAGTTTGCCATGAAGTCTTACAGTTTGAAACCTCCAGTTTGATAATTGGTTTAAGGTAGGCGGGGCTTCTGTGCTCTCATGTTGGCTAAACAACAGGAAGTAGTCACCTGTACTTCCTCTGCAGGACACTGACGGCTCTGTTGAGACTCTTCACTCTGCGTCTGGTCTTATACGACCTCCAGGCTGCTTGGATCACACATGCCGCCCGCACATGCTCACTACTCCCCTGCACATAGACAGCAGGGGTCAGAGGTCAAGCCAAGTATTCTCTCTCATGCTATTTTAAATTTATTTATATGGCAGGAAATAATCTGTCCTACATCCAGGAGACAAATAAAAGAATAAGTAAATAAAATAATTATTTCAATAAAATAGGTAAACAATGTAATCCATATTCAGCTTTACAGTGTCAAATGTTTTAAAATAATGAGAGAGAAAAATTTAAGCTACCAAAGTATATTTTGTTAATGAAATTAAAAATAATTATTTTAATATCCCAAATAAGGCACTTAAATATAAAAATATAGTTTTAATTAAATAACTAATAATAAAATTAATATATTTTATTTAATTGAAAACTTGTTTAAATTTGTATTTGAAAAACAATTAAATACTACATTTTTTTGTTAACATAAAAACATTTAAAATGAAAGAATACTAAAAATATATATTTTTAAAAATCGGTTTTATTTTTGACAATATTTTTACATATAATGTTAGAAAAAATGTAAATAATAAAAAAACATTTAAAAATATATTTTTGTTTAAGAAATAAATAAAAATATTAAATAAACCAATAAAATATTTTGAATACACTTAAAATTTAGCAGAGAATTATTTTTTTCCTTTAAAAACAATGTCAGAACAAAAATATTTTTATGACTTTAATAATTAACAAAGCGAACCCACCTGTGTTTGACTAACGACATCCTTCTCTGATTGGATAAGAGCGATCAGCTGATCAATGCCCCGGTCGAAGCCCCGCCCCCTCCAGTCTTTGTGCAGCAGGCTGTCCAGACCTGCAGACGCACAAACACACAGTGACCTCTGACCTTTCGGCTGCTGTGACACACTTACACATGTGCTATGTCCCAATTCAGCTGCATCCTTCGGAGGCTGCATTGGGAGGCCGATTACATCACAGCCAGGCGACGAATGCTGTCCCAGTTCGAAGGCTGCTCCAAATGCAGCCAACAAATGCATCCTTCATTTCCCCGAATTTGAAGGATGGGTCGGGTGTATCCTTCGTGGCCCAGAATTCATAGCGCAGCCCAACCAATTCCAGTTTCCAACAATGGTGGGAGCTACTTAGTTGTAATATTGCTCTTATTAACCTTTATTAATTAAATTATTATTTATAATATTTTTATAATAATATAGAAATACTTTTCAAACACCGCAATGGCAGAGGAGCGAGGCTAAAGAGTTTGAAATATTACTCTTTCTGGGTCACAAAATAAACTTTTAACATTTTTTCAGGCAAAAATGTAGCTGTGTAAAGTTCAAATATCTGCTTGGTTTATCGAGACATCACATATTTGCAAAATTGCTGTGACATTTTTGGAGACCTCTGTTACCCACCAGCTTGATAGCTGACCAGGTGGTCAAGGCTCACTAGAGCCGGCCAGAATACTGGACTCCCATCACATCGTTTTCTGACCCTGCGCAGTCTTTCGCTACTCAGGTTAAACATGATATAGAAGTAATATGTTATTGTTTAATAAATCGGTTTGGCTGAGATTAAAGTTATAGTTTTCACACAGCTGAATAAACGTTAAACAGAAAACTGATTAAACAGAAGTGTGAGATGGTCTAGAATTTACTCCAATGTCCTGTTATATTTTAGATAGCCAAAAGCAGACAGCTGAGTTTATTAAAGTCCGCTGAGACAGCGGTGACGCAACAGCCTTGCACTTCCGGCCTTCTCGGTCTTTGGACCTGGCCTTCGTGGTCTACGTGGGCTGGGTCCTCCGATGCATTCAGGATGCTGCCCCTGGATTGGCACACAGCCCTCAAGAGACTACTGACCTCTGAAGCTGAGGAGGAGGGGCCGGAGGCAGCGGCCCAGCTGACTGGCCATAAGAAGGATCAATCTGAGGGAGGCCCCTCCCACCGTAGAGTCAGAACTGAGAGCTAATTGGCCAATGGCCTCGTTGAGCAGCAGAAGTATGGAATCGTCACTCAACCCAGACAGGAAGTCGCTGCAGGGAAAAGAACAAGCTCAGTAGTGGTCAAAGGAGCTTGCAAAGAAAAGCGTCTGGACTTGTTTAAGTTACTTGAAGACGTTTCACCTCTCATCCGAGAAGCTTCTTCAGTTCTAAGGTCAAAGGACAACTGTTTGCCTTTCCTGGAACACAGGAAAGGCACATTGTGCACATTGAAGAGAATGGCAACCTCAACATCGAAGTTTACCGGAAGCCCACACACATGGACCAGTACCTCCTCTTTGACTCCCATCACCCTCTGGAACACAAACTTGGAGTAATTAGGACCCTACACCACCGGGCAAAACATGTTCCCTCCAAGCCTGAAGGAAAAAAGAAGGAACACACACTGTCATGGTCCGTGGTCCTGTGTCTGTGGAATGCGTGATGCTCGGGTAGCCACACCCCCGGGCTGGGCCATCACCAGCACACCTGCTCTCCATCACGGTGATTACACGGAGATCCACTTAATCCGGCACTGACGGATGCTCCACGCCAGTCCGTTAGTCATCCCCACAGTGGTAACCAGACTTCCACGAAAAGTGTGCATTCTCTTCTGCTTGGAACTTTGTTTAACCTGCCTACTTCTGTCCAGGTTTCTACTCGGCGTCTGCTACCTGCCTGTCCTCCGGCTCAACTGGATCTCGCGGTGCTCACCTGGCCCACTCGCCATTCCCACGGACTTCCTGCCCCCACGGACTGCCACACTTCCCTCCCGAGCTCCCACGGTCCCGTTCTATCGTAAGCCCCTACTCTAACTCAGTCCTGATATGTTTTCCCCGCTTCCTGGCTCCCTAGTAATCATCTCCCCTTTCTATTGCAGCCCCCCGCCGTCCCGATCCCGGCTTCCTCGTGTCATTGTTTCCCCGGGTTTTTAGTTTCTGTTTTGCTCTCTAATTTCCCCGGGTCGCCTTTCGTTGTTTCAATAAAGTGTCTTTCTGTTAGCTCGGAGTCTGCGCCTGGATCCTTTCGTGCCCGCGCACCACGGCCCATGACACACACATAAAGGAAGCACTCAAAACGTGCGGCTATCCTAAATGGGCGTTCTTAAAGTCAGCAAAAAGGCACAGAAAAGAAGATCAGACACCAGCGAGGGAGGATAAGAAAGACAGACGCAAAAACATTGTCATCCCCTATGTAGCCGGTGTATCAGAAAAACTCAGGAGAGTTTTCTCCAAGCACAACATCCCAGTGTATTTCAGACCCAGCAACACGCTCAGACAAAAACTGGTTCACCCGAAAGACAAAACGCCAAAACACAGACTTAACAATGTGGCGTATGCTGTACAGTGCAGCGAGGAATGCCCAGACCTCTACATTAGAGAGACCAAACAGCCACTTCACAAGCGTATGGCACAACACAGAAGAGCCACCTCCACAGGACAAGACTCAGCAGTCCATCTGCATCTTAAGGATAAAGGACAGTCTTTCGAGGATGCCAATGTTCACATTTTGGACAGAGAGGACAGATGGTTTGAAAGAGGAGTGAAAGAAGCCATCTATGTCCACTGTGAGCGACCATCTTTGAACAGAGGCGGTGGTTTACGACACCAACTCTCTGCCATCTATAATCCAGTTTTGAGTTCCCTCCCCAGACGCCTTAACGCCCACTCACATCCTGGGCCATCTGACCTCAGGAATTCGCATGATAAGGTGGGGCCAGGTTTCACAATGAACTCACCCGAAACTCTGGCTGATTCGGACCCACACCCAGTTTCACACCTTGGCTCAGGCGATTGGAGGATCATCAGGGGGTCCTCTTGTCCCTCTGTGGGGGGATACTCCCACTAGGTTTAAATCTGGGACTCCCCACCATTTGACCTTAGAACTGAAGAAGCTTCTCAAATGAGAGGTGAAACGTCTTCAAGTAACTTAAAGAAGTCCAGATGCTTTTCTTTGCAAGCTCCTTTGACTACGATGACCTGGATGACTGAGAACCTTCACAGACAAGCTCAGTAGTGACAACATTTTAATCTAAAGTTTTCAGATGCTTCTTTCTTACAGGTCAGTGATGTGACAGACGGGGTCCGTCTGAATAAACTTTATCAACACAGTCACAGACAGGAGGTGGTGTGTTACCTGTTGGCCGTGCAGGTTTGAATCCACATCTGGACACAGAGCAGAGACACAGTGACATCATCACACACCTGGATCTGCTCATAGTGGATGGAGCTGAGGACTAGACACACACACACAAACACAGTAAGGTTAAACACAGTTCCCGTGGGTCTTTTTAGTACTGAAAGCTGCAGGTTTAGTAGTCAACTGACCTTTCTCTGTGAGGTGAGTGTGAGCGGCGAGCAGCCAGCCGACAGAGTCCATCACCTTCCTGAGGAGAGACACATTCTGACACACACACACACAGAAAGATTTACATCCTCAATCTGACTGCAGCTCAGCTCAAACATCCACCAAATCAAGCTTCTCACCTCCGTTCGGTTCACCAGCTGAGCAGCCAATGACAGCAGAGCATCCACGACTGACGGCAGGAAGAGCCGATGAAAGGTCTCAGAGTGTGGGCCAGGCTCCACCCCCACACAGCAGGAGCTGCAGACAGACAGACAGGTGTGGGATCGCCATCCTCCTTCAAATAAATCCTCAGTTTAAAGTGAAGCTGTGATCTCAGGTTACCTGGTGAGGTGGGCCAGTGTAGCAGCGGCACTCAGGTCGCCCCACAGGCTGCTGGGATGCAGAGACAGAACACGGACGCAGTGGATCAGCACGCCGCTCAGATACAGCTGAGACTTCAGCCGAGTCAGCTCGCCACTGTTCACGTGGACAGCTGCCGAGTTCAGAGCATCTAACACAGGAAATGTAAGATAAAAAGAGTTGTACATGCTCTTATTCTGAAATTTTGTTTGACAGAGGAACTGACAGGAAGTGAGCCTCTCACTGTTTAAGCTATCATTCAGCAGTCTGAGTTTTTCCACCGGGGTCAGGTGTTCATTCTCCAGCTGCCCCTTCAGCTCCAACACCAGCTCATTCTCCTCTTCCTCGGGCTTCTTCTTCATCTCCATCACCTCCAACTTCCTGTAAACACAAAACAATAATTTCCAAAATATCTGATACAAAACATAAATACCATAATTTTGTTTTTAAAAAGAATGATAAATAATAAAAACATTAAAATAGCAATTTGATAGCATTTCAATTATATTTTAAAAAATACAGTAATTTTATTTGAAACATTAAGTCTGTATTAAATTTTTCAAAACATTAGATGTTAAATTAAGCTAAAAATAAAAGGGAGTTCTTTACCTTTTATTGCAGATAGAAATGGTAAAATAAACTATAACCGTTTAAAAGATTACAATCATTTCTGTTCATTTAAATTTGTTAGCATTTTTATTAACTTATATTTCATTTATATATACAGCACATTGAATTTGTCACTTTTTTGGGGGGAGGGGGCGCTCTAGCAGCTAAATTGATTAAAGTGATTACAGTTTTTTCTGAATGCTTAAACCCTAACTGTGATTCCTGTAGCACAATCTCTAAAACTATCCAGACTTATAGCAAAACCACTCACTGAGTTTGCAAAACTAAAAGCACAAAAACTGCTTTGCACTCAGTTTGCAATTTTGTAACACACACTTTGCAAAACTGTAGGCACAATTCACTGCACAACACTCAATTACCAAATTTCCAACACACTCCTAGCAAAAGTATACACATGTATGGCTATCATTAACACTAATTTGCCAACTGTCTGGCACACTTTCACATGTGAAAACTTTTTTAGATAATTAGTTCACTTTGCAATCAGCCTAAGCACTATAATACAGGTAAGCTGTGTGTGCGGAGTACAATGGAGGGAGCAGAAAGAGTGAGAAGTAGAGGAGGCCGAGGAAGAGGATGTGGAGGTGAAGAAGTAGGATGAAGAGGACGACAAGGACAAGGAGGAGCAAGAGGAAGACGAGGAGGGGGGAGAGGAAGATGAGAAGGGGGGAGAGGAAGGGTAGGAAGAGTAAGAAATAGAATTGCTGATGACATCAGAGCTATGATAGTGGACCATGTAATCAACCGTGGAATGACCCTGAGGGTAGCTGGCCAACGGGTCCAGCCTAACTCGAGCCGCTACACTGTAGCAAGTACCATAAGGACATCTTGAAATGAGAATCGGTTAGTACAGTCACAAAGATTTGTAGCACTGCCATATGCCAATGAGAAACACACCGATACCATTGATGTAAAAATACTGAAATTGTTACTTTACAGAATTGCTAGATGACCAGATGCTGGGGGCAGAAGAAGCATGTTCACTGCAGACCAAGTAACCCATATAGTCATTATGGCGATTGCAAATAATCCTAGACTTGGAAATAAACACTTGTGTTTGTTTTGATGTGTTTGAATAAACACCAGAACTTGAAGTTTGGATCCCTCTATGCTTATGGATCTATGACAGAAGTATGAGCTCAAACTGACATAGCCTACCTTGTGCACAGAGAAAGCAAAAGCCAGATGTGTTTTGTATTCATACCATCAGTGTGCAGTTGGCGCATTGTGTGCTTAGTAGATGATGGCTTGTGTGTACTGTTTGATACGGAAACACCATTTTTACGAAGGTGTGAAGAGTTAATCTAGCTGTGTTTGCTTTTGCAAGAGAACTACAATATTTTGATTATTGGGTGACAGGTTTTCTTATTTGTGTGAAGAGTTTTGCAAAATTAGCCAATAGTTACAAAAAATGTGCTTAAGCAATCAGAAAAAACTGTAAAATAGAATTAAAACTTCTAATTACAAGAATTAACATACCTAAATCTTAGACACCAAAAATAGTTTTTTAATATATTAGTTCAACTATTCCTAATGTGTTTAAATATTTCCAAACCGTTAAACCTTTTAAAAGTTCCACAAATTACAAAATAATATTAAAAATGTTGACAGAAGCACTTGGGTTAAACTTTTAAGAGTTAAAAAAGTCCCAAAGTGTGAAAAAAATCTATTTAGGAGTTCATATAAAGGGTATAAATATTATAGTCTTAGAACGTCTCGAAATGACCCTCTTCGGTCTCTGTAGAGAGAAAATTCATAATGCAGGAAATCAGTGCACTATAAAAAAAGTGCTCTCATTTCCATCTGAAATTCTGTGTGATGGTGCAACACGCTCTCAGGTAAAGTGGCTTTAAAGTACAGGTACACAAAGTAAAGCCCCGCTAAAGCTAATACAGACAGAAGTGTTTCCGGTGTGTCTGCAGAGCCTCACCTGACTCGTGTTTGTCGTCTCAGCTAACAGTTTGATACCACTGAGTGACTCAAGCGGTTACATTAGCCGTCTACATAGCACTTATGGTCACTCGCTGAGTTACAAACCTTCACTTAAAAACTCAAGAAACGGCGACTATTATCTAACGAGCTAGTTCTGTTAGCTGTTAGCACAGAGTAAGCAAACGACTCCTCTGTTACTACGGTAACATGACGTCATGACGCAGCGACGGCACACACCCCTCTGCAGTAAAGTTTCATTCAGGAAAAAAACAACTTTAATGAAAATCTTTATTTAAACGTTTAAACATGTTAAAATAACAAAAATATAAATAGAAAATTAAAGTGAAAATATTTTTTTTTCATGTCTTAAAAATAATTTTAAATATTGCAAGTGGCATTTGGTGAAATTAGTGAAATATTTTAACACAATTTATGTGTTGTAAAAATCAAGTAATCATCAAAAACTTCTGCTATACTTTCAAGATATATAATTATTAGTATTTTAATATATGTGAAAAATTAAAAAAAATTATATTATAATATAAGATATATAATTATAATATTGTGGAAAAAATAAAGCACAGTTAAAAATACAAAAATTTATTAAATGAGTAGAAAAATATTAGAAGTGCATGAAATATATTCTAAAAATTTCACAAAGATGGTCAGATATTAAAATAAGAAAGTACTTGTGCAGCTTAATGAATAGAATAACAATTTATTTTCCGAGTAAAAGGAGATTAAAAATGTGAAACTAAACTGATTTAAAGGTGAAACCCTGTTGCTGTTAATCACAGCTCTTTTATCCTGTTTGGTTTTAATTCCGCAGTTTGAGGTCAGTCTGCTGTTTGCTTCTCTCCCCTGCAGGTGGCGCTGCAGCTTTATTCATTCAGCTGTGTAGGTTCCTCTGCTGCTCAGCTTCACTTCAAACATATTATTGTACATTTCTTCGCACTTTATTTTCTCTTCATTTCTGAGGAGGTTTGCTATCTTTTCCCTTCAGACGTTTGCAGCTGTGTGTGACTTCTTTGCGTTTTCTGAGTCATGTGAAATAAATCTTTAACTTTCTGATTTGTTGGAGAACATCTCACAAGTGTGTTATTATCATTATTATAATTGCTTATGTTAATTCATTTATGATTTAACGATGTATTATTTGCACATTAATAAAGGGATTTCATTGCTAACAGCATTCAGTATGACAAGAATATAATCTAAAGAATGAAAACAGCAGAGCAGTACAGTGTTTAGCATTGTTGGCCCACATCAAGAAAGTTTTGGGTTTGAGTCCAGGACCGACTGTGTTTTGTCTGTGTGGAGTGTTGTCCCACTGTGGGTTCTCTCCAGGGTATATACCAGTTCTATGGCTGCTGGGAACGGCTTCAGTCTCCCCTGGACCCTGAATTTATAAATAAGAATATGGATGGATAAAAAATATATGTTAATATAATATAAAATAATATATAAGAAAGTATATGATGGAAAACGTCTATAATATGAGAATAATACATAATCTAGAAAAATCTAGAAAATATTAAATATGCCTACAATAATAAATTGATATTAGCATATAATATATGTTTTAAAATTAAATTCTAATATAATTAAAAAATGCGATAAAAGTTATACGATTAATTTAATGTAAACATAACGTAATTTAAAAAGTAATACACACAAAACAATATATATTTTTTAATTATGATATAAAAATTTTAACCTAAATCTAAAATAATCTGCAATAATAAAAAGTATCTAGAAAATATAAACAAGAAAAAACAATTAATCTAATACGACATATTATAAAGTGAAAATAAAAAAATTAATATAATTAAAAAATAAAAATGTGTGCTAAAATTATTATATATTTAAAATAATGTTAAAAATGATATGAAATACTCTAAATATAATAGAGTTTAAAATAAATATGTTAAATAAGAGGATAATATAATAAATATATTATAATTAATATAATTTAATATAATATAATAAAGTGGAGGCTGAGTAAGCCGATGGCGTCAGCCTCCGTCACGTTAACGGGAGCCGCGCTCGTAGTACCGACGGCAGCCTTAACGTTATAGTAACGGGGGGTGAGCAGGGGGTGGGGAGCGGTGCAGCAGATGCTGCAGCCCTCGTGCATAGCGCCCCCCTCCATCTCTCCGGTGCGCCTGCGTGCTGAGACACACACCGACACAGAACGTCCGTCCGCCTGGACCGACAGGAGGAGAGAGAGAGAGAGACTGAGGGGGGGATACCGGGGGCAGTAACGGTAACGGAGGCAGTAACGGTGACGTGATGTGATGCGATGCCGCGCGGGATCACGGTAACGTAAGAACAGCAGCAGCAGCAAGAGGAGGAGGAAGAGGAGGAGGAGGACAGTCGAGGCTGAGCCGGGGAGGATGCAGTAGTGATCGGTACCGGGAGGAGGGGAACACATCCGACCGAGCCTGCACCGACCCGATCTGATGTAAAGCAGCAGGGATGGACGGGTAGGCAGGGAGGAGGCGCGAGGAGCGGAGCGAGCGACGGTACATAACGGAGGAGAGAGCGCGAGGAGGAGGAGGGCGGCGGAGCAGCGCGAGGAGGAGGAGGGAGGATGAATCCGGTGGATGGAGGAGGAGAAGCGGGCCCGGACGGCCTGGCGACGGCAGGTAGGGTGTGTGTGTGTGTGAGTGAGTGTGTGTGAGAGAGAGAGCTGCTGTCGCCATGATGCCTCCACATCCGCCCATTGACTCAGTGTGTGTGTGCCCTATATGCTACATACCATGAATGTGTGTGTGTGTCAGCATCTCTCTGTCCTGTCGCTCAGATGTGTGTGTGTAGGGGGTCCCACCAAGGAGGATTATGGGAAGGCCTCCTTGCTTATTGAACATGTGTGTGATGTAATGTAGTGTGTGTGTATTTTATATTCTAACACTGAAACACTGTATCTAGAGGTGGAGGCAGCAGGAGCTGTGCAGGAGCCCCCGAAACCTCCAGCCCCCCCAACCGACCCCACGAACACACTGAGGTCTATATGTTGGAGGCAAGCTGCTCCTCCAGCTCGTTTTGATCTCTCTCTGTCTCTTTCTTTCTTTCTTTCTTTCTTTCTTTTTTTTTTTTTTACAAAGTTTGCTCAAACAATCGTCAAACAATCGTCTTTCCAGGCAAATGCAGATAGAGCACCAAAAACTGCAGTTCCCCAAATGTCCACTGGAGGCAGGCTCCAGCAGTGAGTCAGTCCTCATAGACTCCCATGTTAAAATATCTACCTGTACAACAGAAATACACATGGTTGCAGCTGCTGTAGAGGCTTAAAGTTTGCATTGTGAGGGGTGTGGCCTCTTTGACTGACAGGTAGATGGCGACCCAGGCAGCCCAGCTCAGCAAAGCAGCTAAATGGAGTCCCCGAACAGGACATCTGGACCATGTTTGTGCTTTTGGCTGCTGTGCAATCAGGCTGTAAATTTTTATATAAACCTGCAGACAGAAAACATCGAAGGACATATTTGAGAGGCTCCAACCAGTGGTAACTACTACCAGCCCATCTGGGAATCTGGGAATAATCAACTATTTTAGTGTATATATCTGGACATACAGTAAAACAGAGGCTGTTATCACCCAGCAGTCATAACAGTTATTATGACTGTTGGGTCACCTTTCACCCCTCCAACTTCCATCTCCTTAAGCTGGATAAGCTGTTAAAAACAAAAAAACCCAAATTTGACATAATATCACAGAAATTGGAGAATGTTCAACATCCACATTTAAGAAGCTGCTGCCTGAAAATGTTTAATTAAAAATGACACAAAAAATGATCCATCACTTAGCAAATGTAATGGATTTTCTGTCTTTCCTGAAGCTTTTCTGAGATGAACGTGTGATTGTTTCTTATTTATTTTAATGATCAGGACTGCAGCTAATTATTTTCCCCGCTGATCAATCCGCTGATGATTTCCTCTTCGGCTGTGTGAAGTGGCTGAGAAAAAGCAAAAAGGGAAAAAGGAGAAGCAGCGAATCCTCGTACTACAGAGGATGAAAATGTGCTTGATCTAAATAAAGCTGCAGTAGAGGGACGAGTTAACATGAAAAGGAAATACTTGAAGTACAAGTACCACAAATCTGCACTACAGCACGGTGTCCATCTGAACTATGTATAGTAGGTGGATGGGTTTAATACAGCACATATTAGTCTTAATTTTTCTTAATATAATGAAAAAGTGATATTAAGGCAAATGAAGCCCGGAAGACTTATTGTCATTTTGAAAGATTTACTGCTTTTCTCTGCAACTGGTTTGGTTTCTTGTTGCTTTATGGGCTAAATAATGAAATAAAACCAGAGTTAACAGATTCATTTATAGTGAAACCAGACATTAAGTTCTCTAGTGTCATCTTTTAGGGTTTTGGGGGGTATAATTGGTGAATTGGTTGCGCTTCCTAAAAATGGTCCACCAGTTAAAGCTGGTTACGATAGTGTAATGTCTTGCTGTGATATGACCCTTTGATTGTCTGTGATTGACTGGTGCTTTTGATATCCCAAATCCATCTGATAACTTCTGTCAGGATTGGTCTGAAGATCATCTGTGCCAAATTTAGTGCCAGCTGGAAAAAAAAATTGTGGCCTCAGGAAAAGTTTGAACTTTTTCTTTGAACTCACCTTGATCTAAGGAATTCAGCATACCCCATGACGAAAATGGATAGATGATTCAGAAGTTACTTGTCTAAACACACCTCCAGCTTTAATCCTAGAGATCGGCTAAAGACCCAATAAACACTGGTCATTAGAGAACTAGTTGGTGGTTGCTGGCAATTGGTTGGTTGCAAAGCGGTATATGGTGGTGCATCAAAAACCTTTTTGTGATTGTTTTAGGTGCTCTAAGATTACTGCAGTTGCCCATTGTTTGTCATTGAACACCATCTTGTTTGCAAACACTTGCCAACTACTTGCCAAGAAGCACTGAAGCTGTGAAATGTTTGACTGTGATTGAGAATGTTCACCTTTTTGAAACATGTTGGTTGCGACAGTAAGACTTTTACTTTGAAGATACGATTTGTACTTCACTTTGTACAGTTTTAAAAGCACTCAGAGAGTAAATGGTGAGTTTTTGCAGACAAGTCAGTGTTTTCCATGCAAATTGTAGGCCACCATCTCAATCTATTAGCGACCAAATCAATCACAATCAGTGTTTTTAGTGTAGCACCGTATACCTTTTGAGAGGTACCGTAAACCAACAACCACTTGCCCACCAGTGATGGAATAAACTCTGTGTTTATCGACTGGTCTCTATTTTTCTGAGTAGGTACTAGTGGATAAAGGCTACACATGGCTGTCTGACTGAGGCTTATACGCCAAAATTTAGCACGCTTTACGTCTCCACAAACATTTCTGTGAGCTGGCACCGTAGATTTTGTTTAATTCTTCAGAGGACTTAACCTTGGCGGAGGTAATTTCAGAATGTGTACTGAATAATGAAAGTAATCAGAAGCTTTTTTTGATGATCAGTTAATCAGCTTCTCATATTTGAACATACAACTATTTTCATGACCTTGGCAGAGGTAATTAGGAGCTGCATAATGACACTTAAAAAAAAAAAAATTAATAAAAGCTTCTCGGATATACTTGCAGCTTTCCTTTATTGAATCTCAGACTGTTGGTCTGAGAAAACAGGACATCACAGTGAACTTGAAAAAAATATTTTCTAAACGTTTACTTACCGAAAGATTGAAGAGATAGTTGAAAAACCAATCCGAAGATTATTTAATATAGTGAAATGCGACCTTAGTCTACAGTTCACAAACTGTGGTATGATATGACTATGAATAAGCATAATAAAGCCTAAGGCTAGTGGACCAAACAGCCTTATTAGCTTCACAAATTTCACTGCTGAATCAAACATAGCATAGTAAGAGCCAAATATTGTTCAGCTACAAGAGTGAAACTTGTTTCTTCACGAAATCTCTTCAAAAGAGCAAAATTAGGCCAGCAAGGAATCTAGGAAGAAGTAGAATTCCTGAAATCAGTGCCTCAAAGGAATAAAACATATAATAATTTCTAATGGCAGCTAATGATAATAAACACAACCAATAAAACTAGAAACCAGAAGAAAATAAAACAGAACTGCAAAAAGTGGCTGTTGCACAGAGGCATGCATTAACCAAGCAGACCATCCATGAGACAAACCAGACTGTGTTTTTAGAACCACACAAATGTCAAAAGGCATTAAAGGCTTTGTTGTTCCAATTAAATATGCTGGGATGTACAGAATATAAGGAACACTGAGGAGGCTTTACAAGGATATAGCTCGACAACCTTGCTAATGTTTTGCTGATAGTAGCAAGAAAATCTATGTGAAGATGTAAAGAGCAGCACCAGTCAGATATGGTTCAGGACATGTGCTCAGCAGGCAAACTGACCTGAATTTTGAGGGTTATGGGAAACATTTCTGACAGAAAGCAGAATTAGAAATTTCTTCTGATTTCTTCCGTTGCATATTAAAAACCTAAAAATAAAGTGTTGGATAAATAAAAAAATAAAATAACCCAGCCATGGGTTAAAATGACTACAAACCTAACATATGGATATAGGAAAAGCTGGATTACCAGCAGGGAAAAGTGGGACACAGCCCCACGGGTCCCCAAAGGGACCTGTGGTGTCTGTTTGGCAAGCTCCCTGTGGTAATTTAAATATTTGCCACAGCTGTAGCTCAGTGGTTTAGAGCAGGTTGGCCATCGTTCACAGGGTTGGTTGCTCAGTCCCAGCAGCCTCTTCATGTTTTGGACAAAAGCGCTGCTAAATGGATGTGATGTACTTATCTTTTCTGCTAGACTGTTATCAGGCAATTGACCATGAAGGAAAACTGCATCTCATCAGCGTCATTATGAATTACAGCATCTCTGCTTTCAGTTACATACAAACAATCCAGATGATCTTTAATGATCTCAGGGCTCTCTATCAGTTGATTTTATGCTTTTACGCTGTGTTCAGTCACACATTATCACATTTTAACTGGCAAGCAACCAACGTGGGGCTGTGTCGTGTTCCAGGAAGGTTATAGCTGTAAGACAAAGTAGGAATAATAATAACTTGCAGAAGTCAAATAGCTTACAGTAACAAGAAATCAGCTAAATGGTGTTTGAGTAGAACAAGTGTAGGTTTAAATGTACAGTAATCAGCTGCTGTGAACATTATGGAAGAAGATATTTTAGCAAAACCACTGACAGCACTGTCAGTAACAGCAAGTTACACAATGCAACTAATGGAAAGTAGAAACACTGAGGCTAAAAGAATTTCATTATTTCACATAGGAGCATGAAGCAGTATACAGACTTTTAATGTGAAGTATTGATGGCATTTCATTGGGAAGCAGCTGACAGACTTTTATTGTGAAGTATTTGACACATTTTTATTGTAAAGCATCTTACAGACTTTTATTGTGAAGCAGCTGACAGACCTTTATTGTAAAGTCTTTGACAGATTTGGATTGTGAAACAGCTGGGAGACTTTTATTGTGAAGTATTTGACAGATTTTTATTGTGAAGCAGCGGAAAGACTTACTTTAAAGTACTTGATTAATTTTGATTGTGAAACAGCTGACAGATTTTTTTGTAAAGCATCTTACAGACTTTTATTGTGAAGAAGCTGACAGACTTTTATTGTGAAGTATTTGGCAGACTTTTATTGTGGAGCAGCTGATGGTTAAACTGTAAAGCAGTTTGTGTGATTTTTCTGTGAATGAAGCTGCATTCACGATGGAACGGCTGTGAGTAACACTGTTTGTAGCTCTTTCTCAGATCAGGCTATATGTCAGTGTAGTTCATTTTGGGCAACATAAAAACTGGATGTCTCGAGGCTGTTTTTACAAGCAGAGAAATGGCACCAGGGTCACTCAGAAAAAGAAAGTAATGTTGTATTTTTGGCCTCGGACTGCGATGTCTTCAAATCCACGAGGCTGACATTTTAGAGATTCAGAGGACACTGCGGGGAAATATATTCATTAGTTTTTGTTGTGTAATCAGTGTGATGAGTCCTGACAGACTGACAGCAAGTTCCTCTGAAGGCTTTTCATGTGCTCTGCACAGCCGCTATTTTCAGCTTGTGACTGACTCAGAGAGTGAGTGTTTTATTGGTGTCAGACAGCTTTATCAGAGTGGAAATCCCTCCTCCAAATCTCGATGGTGTCACCTTGATTGACAACCGATCGAGGATCAATCAGATGTGGCGGAACGTGCCAGGTTCAGTTGTATTTACACTCGAACAGACCTCAAACACCCACCAGCGACTCATTAGCGTCTGCAGGCTGTTAGCTTCTGCTCTCAGAGCTGCCATATATTAACAACAGGTCCACCCACTCCAACACATTCATCATCTTTTTTTTCAAATTCGGCTAATTCACGACAAACAGCAGCAAGTGAAGAGCAGGAGTGTGGAGTTTAACTCGGTAGCGATAAAGAACTGCCTGCTCTCAGTGTTCTTATTGATGATTTATCACAGAAAAAAACCCATCAGTTGCAGCACATTGGGAAGCTCATCTCAGGCTAAAGAAATCAGAGCAGGAACTGGAGTTTAGGTTTTTTTAATGGGATGCAACTAAATTCAAATTGAATGATTTTGCATTTTAATTTAAACATTGGACACTGATTCCCAAATGTATTTGATCCACAGCTTGAAGCCCACCACTGCAACTAACCATGATTTTCAGCGCAGATTAATTTACTAATCGACTGATTGATTAACCATACAGAGATTCTCACAGAGCTCAAAATCACATCAACAAATATCTGCTTTCTGAGTTTAACACTCAAAAGTAATTTGCTATCATGTCAGCTGAGGAACAGTGGCCAGTTCTCCTGTATGGGAAGCACAAACTATGAAATCTTTGAAAAACTACTTATCAGAATGTTAAACTAGATGCTGATTGATTTTCTGTCCATTAGCTGGTTCCAGTAATCATTAACCAAGCGTAATTGCTGCAGATCTATTGAAGGCTGAAGTCTTTTGTGCCCAACATCAGCTGAGACAGTCTCAAGCCCACCACTGCCCTCTGTAGGATACAGTGGATATAGTCAATTAATGTTTAAATGGACTTTTATATCTTATTTTATTATTCAGTAGGTGGGGTTTCCTTAAAATATTAATACTATTGATTGATTCAGTGAAGATGGCTCACCACCGCTTGCTTTTACTGAGCTGCAACTATACCCCTGATCTCAATCTCAAGTTTCTTTCTTGAGCAAATGACCTTTAGCTACTTTGACCAAAGAACAGTGGAAAGTTGTCTTCATAGCGCATTATAGCCTTTGATGTCCGGTCCAATCCATTCAAACTCTCAGATGAGAGCAAACACCTACTTGAAAGACTGATTGTTAGCCTGGACACCAGGCAGCTTTGTTTTAGCATGTTGCTTGTTTAGGTTCTTCGTTTTTGCCGGATCATGAAGTGCAGACCATTTTCTTGTAGAGATGTAAGTAAAGATGATGGTTTGTGTTAACTATTCTAGTTTGCTTTGGTAACCTTGCACGTTGAACAGTTACACTGCAGAGGTACAATGTGGCACCAAGGGCTCCTGACTGAAGGTGAGAAGCTAGCCCTTATTATACTCTGTCGAGAACACGGACAGCTGGAGATGCCACAGTTGAGTAGTCACTCCTGTTATATTTCTTTTGAAGTCCACTTGAAGTCTGCTGCCTGGGGCACAAGCATAGTCGGTGCATAGTAATTCAAAGTCTCTGCAGATGAGTTTGTACAGTCACAAAAACTGGCAGGCATGTGGGCGTCCACATGGACCCTTCCACTCAGCATCTAATTATAAAATTTACAGTTACTCAGACCCAAGCAGAACCTAGCATTCTTTCAAATATGGAGAAAACAATCAAGTTCTTTTGACTTTCTATTATAAGACTCGACTTATGGAACAGAAGAAGTCTGGGTATTTTGCCACATGGGAAAAGGATTAAAACAGTGTAGCTCAGCAGTCATCTGAAAGCAGCAAGGCTGAGTTTAATCACCAAGAGAAACAGTTATTCTAAACCCAATTGTCATTAAACATGCATCTTCCCATTTCCAAAAGACAGTTAGTAAAGTCTTCAGTAATTCACTGCAAGTCTACAAATTACTCCTGCAGGGTCTAAGCACTGGGAAATTTTATATTTTCCAAGATGTTTTTCTTCATGGTTATTCACATATAAAAAGAGTCTTAAAGGGATTGTTTAATGATAAAGCAAGACTTTAAGTACTTGAACTGAAGGAAACTGTAACTTGTTTTTAGATTCATCAAAATATTTCATTTCTCATCCAAGTGTTTTGTTTTTGTTTTTTTCAGCTCTAACAGCTGGTGAGGAATCCCAGGTATAATTAACTGATAAGCAGTTAATTAACATCACAAAAATTAAATCAGCGCTGGACCCAGTAAAGCAGCCCTATGCCTCACCACACATTCAAGTACAAAGTAATAAAAAAAAAAAAGAATTGAAAAGAAAAAAAACCCAGTAGAACAGTAGTGGAGTTGTGACCCTGGAGGTGGTCCTAATAACCGTTCACCCACCCTGTCTTTAGCTTAGTTGTTTAATAAATATATGAGCAAAGTTGTGAAGCAAAGTATATAGGTAATTAGGGACTTTTCTAATCCCACTAGAGCTTAAATACCTAGGACTCGCCGTGAGCCTTTCGAACTGAAGAAGCCCTCTGAATGAGAATCAAGAATCAAAAAATATGTCTAGTTGCTGTCAACTCAAGAGCATAAGACTTCCATGACCTGGATGACCAAAAACCTACACAGGCCATGTAGGGCTCATGGATGCAAACATGGAAATCAGCAGATATACTACAGGTACCCCGCACCGTTAGGTGAAGATTAGGGAGTTCTAACCATAAAGGAAGAGAAAGGAGGTACAGTGCTGTTGATGTTTGTCCTTCCTTTGGTAAAAAATAGCTGTTGGTGAAAGCTAAAATGAAGAGGCCTGCTTACAGATTCATTGACCAAATCAGGGTATTTTTCCACATGGGGACCGGATGCAAAACAGTGCAGCTCATTAGTCATCTGAAGGTAGAACACAGTTTGACTTCTGTTATTGTTGTTGGTTGATTTTTTTGCAGAAAATATTGAAAATGAACTCCATAATTTGGATGGTTTATTTTTGTAACAGCCTATGGTTTAAATCACATTTAGTCTTCAGTCATTCCCATAGTCTTTTGGGGCTTTTCTACTTTCTGTTTGAAGTAAATATTCTTATCACAGTGAATTTATGTGTAGGTTATTTGGGTTATTATCACACATGGGTGTGGCCTGACTAAAACCCTTGATGGATTATCAGGGGTCTGAAGCTGATTAGTTAATAAGTCAGTCTGGGTCAGTCTGACAGACACGGATGGAGAAGGAGAAATAGGGTGCTGCAAGCAGGGAGCTTAAGTTGCAGAAGTGTTTCTCTTCTCCTTCCTGTTTTTAGGTTTTCTCTCTGAGGGTTATTGCTGCTCGTTGAGCTGCTAATGTGAGACGTTTAATGCCTTCATTGTGTGTGTGTGTGTGTGTGTGTGTGTGTGTGTGTGTGTGTGTGTGTGTGTGTGTGTTGGATTAGCTTTCTCCCCGCTGTGGAGGATGATCTGACGCACATGGGAGGCCGTCTGCAACACACACTTATGTTTGTACTCCTAGCTTTGTGGGGACCGCCAATGACAAAATGTGTTTTCAGGCTCCTACACCATGACAAACCTAAACCTGATCAAATGTTAAAAGCACATCTCAACCCCTGAAAACAGACCTTTGTGGGGGGTTTTTAGAGATAATGTCCTCACAGGGTCTTAAATTCAGCACAGTCCTCACAAATATAGGCATACAAGTACACAAAGACATGCTCCCTGAGCTGCAGGAGCTTTTTAATTGAAATGTCTGTCAGCTCCTCGTGCTGAAGCCTGATTTTGGTAGATGAGAGGAAGTAGTTTGATGTTTCCTTGTCCTTTATTTCCTAACTTTCAGCCTGTAGGTGTTTTTCACCACACTGGTCCCACTCAAATATCTTGAGCTGGAACGATAAGTCAGTGTGGAGTTTTTGACCACTCTTAGTAATATTTTTACATGACGGCATCCCAGTGTGGTCGGTAGTGTGGGTGACACAGTATTCATGCCAGTTTCACAATGCCCCACTGATAGAAAGTTGGTGGTGAAGTGAAGAAAGCTGCTGAAAATAATGTGATTAGAAATATTTCAACAATAGACATGTTGGCCAATCAGAAAAAAAGTAGGCCGTTGATAAAGGGGGCTTGAAGAGTGTTTGTGTTTCACCTTTGATTTGGGGTTCCTATGGTGGTAGATCTCTAGCTGGACTAGACAAAAGCCAGCAGCTCAAGATTTCCTCTATCTGTCTTTCAGGTTCTGGTAAAGCCGAGTGTGTCCGGGCAGTCGATGTCCTGACGGTGCTCAGAGAGAAAGTGGCCTTCGTATCGGGTAAAAACAAACAAGCAAAGAAAATAGAAAAACACTAATACTGCTGCAGGTTTTATCCCAGCTTGGTCTTCATGTAACTCAGTTTGAGTAACTGCTCTATGTGTTTTCCAGGTGGACGGGACAAACGAGGTGGACCAATCCTGACCTTCCCTGCGAGGACCAATCATGATCGAATAAAACAGGAGGACCTCAGTCGGCTGGTCACTTACCTGTCCACGATACCCAGGTAGAGCTGTTTTGCAGAGCTTACCTAGATATTAGTTAGCCTGGGGTACGTAGTATATATACTTTGTCAAAATGTTATGAATAGACACAGTTTTGTGAATTGGGATTGTTAATTTTACCATTATAGATCATAAAAACATTGATTTCTGTAATGACTCACTGCCTTCACTGTTTTGAAGGCCAAAAGGCTCTTAGGGGCTTAAGCAAGTGTTGGCTGCTTTCAGTCTTATAGAAAAACCCTTTTATGTCAACATAGTCAACTAAAGGTCATCTACAGGTTACAATTACTGTGGAGTAACACAAGGTTCCATTTTAGGTGCTATTTTATTTTGTATTTATAAGCTTCTATTCAGCTAAATTTCATTGCTATGTAGACAACACACAGGTGAACTGTGCAAAAGCCTAGCTGTAGTTTAAAACTGTTGGATGATACAAAGTTTTCTTTAGCTGAATAATTGAAAATCAGATAGTTCAGTCTTATTGTTTAATCCTACAAACTGTAGTGCTCAAATGAAAGTTTCTTTGAAACCATGTTTACAAATACCAGAAATTTACGAGCTCGGTTTGACCCGACCCACGGTTGTCGAATTAAGACCTGTTTTCAAAATTAAACTAAGGCTTTTAAATCCACACCTGGAAAAACACATCCAAGCCTTTATAGTGTTACAGGCTTGACCGTGGCAGTTCTGTCCTCTCTAGTTTGAAATGCAGCAGCTTGGCATGTATTAGCAGATGGCATCACGTCTCCCGGATCCTGGCTTCTCTCTTTTGTCTTCCCACATGTTATAGATTTGATTTCAAGATTTTCCTCATCACTTTTAAAGCATGTCTAGCCCCGAGCCTTATAGCAGAAACGCTGAGACTAAATGAGCCAGCTTGTGGCCTGATAGCCTCGGGTGGGTCCTTTTAAAATTGTGCTTTTGCAGGACCCCTCCACCTAGAATGGCCTCACAGAAACAGTCAACGACTTTAATTTGCTTAAAACTTTTATAGAGTTGGTTTTTGTCATTGAAAATGATATTGTCTTTTATGTCCCTTGTCTGGTTGTCATCTTTCAGATGTGCTGTTTATTACATATGTTCCCTCAGTCGTCACTGGCGTTTGTTTATTCTCCTTTTCTTTTTGTTTGAGTATTTTGTTTTTTGATTGTTTGTTGAAGCACTGTGTAAAACCTTTTGTATTTTGTATTTTTTTAAATTTTAATGCACTATCAGGAAAAAATCCAGTAAAATGCCAAAAAATAACAGTGTAAATTCCTGTTCAGGAAATTCCAGTTATCAAGTCATATCCTCAAATAGTATTTAGCATCTTTGACTTAAGCTATCTTTAAAGAAATGTCTTAACCAGCCAAGACTTGGAGGAGCTACTACTACTAACTAACATGGGTCAAATCTTTGTAGAAAAAATAGTACCTGGATCGTATTACCAGCTTTTGCATCTGTGTGTCTTTCTGTCAGTGAGGATGTGCGTGCTCGTGGCTTCACCGTGGTGGTGGACATGCGCGGCAGTAAGTGGGACAGTGTGAAGCCAGTACTGCGAACGCTGCAGGAGTCATTTTCCTCCAACATCCACACAGCGCTGCTCATCAAACCTGACACCTTCTGGCAGAAACACAAGACCAACCTGGGCAGTGCCAAGCTCAGCTTCGAGGTGCGTTACTGCACAGTGAAGATCAGCTGTCATTACCTTAAGTGCCAGTTCTCCTGCTGATGCCACCTGAAGCGCTTCTACAGGCAGTACTGTTAAACTGAGTGTACTGACTTTTAAATGAAGTATTACTACAGCTAAGAAGAGTACTGCTCCACTGACTACTGTGCCCAAGTGAAAAACCACTAATGTTAGATGTTCTTCTAAAATTACCCCTTTATCACATACTAACACTACACCTAAATGAAGTGCTCATGTTACAGAAGTTACTGCTACTACTTACAACCTGTGTGTACTATAAGATAAGATAAGATAAGATTACCTTTATCAGTCCCACACGTGGGAAATTTTTTTTGTCACAGCAGGAAGTGGACAGTGCAAAAGTTATATAGCAAAAATTTGAAAATAATAAGAATAAAATACTGTACACAACTGTACAGAATAGAATAATACTATATACCGTTGAATAAATAGAATAAAATATACAATAGCATAAAAATAGAATACAAATGCTTTATACAACTGAGTAAAAATACAACTTTGTCAGAAAAAGAGTATTGCACTTAGTGTCATTGCACACGTGTGGATGTGTGTGTTTGATCAGTTGGAGTCTTTGTTGTGGAGTCTAACAGCAGTGGGGAGGAAAGACCTGCGAAATCTCTCCGTCCCACACCGTGGGTGCCGCAGCCACTGAAGGAGCTGCTCAGTGCTGTCAGAGTCTCCTGCATGGGGTGGGAGATGTTGTCCATCAGGGATGACAGCTTAGCCACCGTTCTCCTGTCTATAGTACAACTACTCAGTTCTTGACATTCCCCTGCAGTATGCAGTAACCTGTTTCTGTCTCCAGACAAGCCTGGTGTCCGTGGAGGGTCTGTCCCGGCTTGTCGACCCCTCCCAGTTGACCTCTGACCTCGGCGGCTCATTGGAGTATGACCATGTAGAGTGGACTGAGCTACGCCTGGGCCTGGAGGAGTTCTCAGGGGCCGCCACACAGCTGCTGGCCCAGCTGGAACAGCTAGAGGCCGGACTGAACCGCATACCAGAGCCGCAGGATGTTGATGAGGCCCGCAAGTGAGTGTTTTTTTTTCTCTCGTGTTTACCATATAATCTTAACCGCTTACCTACAAAATTACACACAATTCCAGTGAGATTTCATGAATCTTCCGAGTTGGCGCACAGGCAAAGAAAGCACCCATTAGATTTTGGTGTGGATCTGGAACACTTCCTTTAAAACTGCAAACCTTCTTGGCAAATTAGCTCTTTCAAAGGTCATTAAAGCCAAGTCTCCCTCCATGTTTCTCTCTCTAGACTTCTTGAGGAACATGGTCGTCTCCGTAATACTATTGCCACAGCACCAGTTGATGCACTTGACCGAGAAGGCCGGTGTTTACTCCAACGTATGCGCCTTGGCCCTTCACACGGTGACACCTCTAATGAAGGTGGTGGGGGTGGCGGCAGCCATGGCAGCTGGCTCTCAGGTGGGGCGGACTTCCAGAGCGTGGCTCCAAAGGTTTCGTCCCTGCTGGACCGACTGCAGGCGGCTCGCACCCACCTCCTGCAGAGCTGGAGTGACAAGAAGCTGCACCTGGACCAGGCGCTGCAGCTGCACCTCTTTGAGCAGGACGCCACCAAGGTGAGGTTTATGTTGTGATAAGCAAGTATGAAACCTAACGGGTTGGAAGCAGAATGAAAAAAAAAATTTGTTTGCTCTGTTAATGTACGTGCTGTCACATTTCTCGAAAGACTGACTTAAGTTCTGGGGGGTTCTCCCATGTGTCGACAAACATCATGTTTGTTTTCATGAGAACAAAGCTGCAAATCACAGTTGACAGGTTGCAAATTAGGTGACATGTGTTTCAGGCAGGAGAAGATGTCAGCCCTTAGAGTAAAGTACAAAAATGAATAAAGATTTTATAACGATCCTTCTCGCAGAGTTAATGTCTGTTGAGCCTCTGGATGGTAACACTGGAAATGGTTTTTTGAGCTACTTTTGCATTGCCTAACCTCGCTTTTTCACACATTGTTTGGCATCCTTTACATTAAGTTTGTAATGAGTTTCATGGTGCTTAAATTAAATGCAATAACTTTTGCACCAAGTTTGCCATCTTTTATGATGCTCTGCATTTCATTGTATTATGTATTGTGTCCATCAAATTTAAGTTTTCAATCTCTCACTTTCAGTTTGATGTCCCTTACATTAACGCTTCTTAATCTTTTGTTTTATTCACATCAACCTTAGCATCCTGGACAGATAGCTTGATGCTAACCTTTCTGTCTCCCTCTGTCTTAGATGTCCGAGTGGATCGGTCACAGTAAAGAGCTGTTCATGCAGAGCCTGGTGGAGGTCGGTCAGAACCACCAGCACGCTGTAGACCTCCAGACACAACACCAGCACTTCACCGCCAACTGCATGGTCAGTCAGCGAGTGCACATGTATTTGTGTGTGTGTTTATGTACAGAGTGATTTTAATGAGCTGAATCAACATGTTTGTGTTTGTGCAGAATGGCAGCGTGAACGTGGACAGTGTTGTCACTGTGGCGGCGAGGCTCGCAGAGGCTGGTCATTATGGTGCAGAACGGATCGCCATGGTTTCATCAAAATTACAGGAAGACTGGAAGTCCCTGACCACGGCACTGGAAGAGCGCAGCAACACGCTCGCCATGGCAACCGGCTTCCACCAGGGGGCAGAACAGGTGACCCATATTGATTTATATTACCATACTTGTCTCCTCTTATATGACACTGCAACAGTCAGGTGATGTTCTCATGTCAAAAAACCTACTTGTCTGTCTCTCCCTGTTTAGTTCCTGCATCGGGTGGAGGGCTGGGTTCAAGTGTGCTCTGAAGGGTCACTGCCATCGGCGACAGCAGAGCTGGAAGCTGCTGTAAAAAAACACCAGGAGCTCAATGAAGAGATCTCTGCAAACTACACACAGGTACATGCCTGTCTGTGCTCTCAAATCCTGTGTGTGCTAGACAGCTGTCTTTCTCATTGTTTATCAACACCTGTCCTTCTTCAGGTCAGCGAGAGCGGTAAAGCATTACTGGATGTCCTCCAGCGCTGCCCAGCATCAGATTCTGACGAATCAGTGCCCAAACCTGACTTCACTGCCGCCACACACAGCATCATGGGAGTTCTCCACCAAGTGATGCAGGTATGTCCCTCCGTGACCTGTCTCACATCCTCCACATCCAATGTGCAGACAGCAAGATACGTGGAGTGATACAGACTGTCTTCTGTTTTGCAGGGTCACCATGAAGTGGAGAGGGCATGGCAACACCGCAAGCTCCGCCTCCATCAGCGCCTGCAGCTGTGTGTGTTTCAGCAGGATGTTAAACAGGTATGACCAAAAAATGTAGATGCTGATCCAGTTTGGAATATGGATGTATATTCAGAGCCAGATTCTGAAGAATCCACTTCAATGTCCAAACTAAAATTCTTATAGCCACACATTATATTAACTGTTAGGGTTTCTTTGTTTTATAAATTATCTAAAATCTTAGATATTTTTGTGCATTTGTATAATCAAAGTTGTGTACCATTCAAAAATTCTGAGCTCAGGAGAAAAAAGATCTGAGATTGAGGTTAACCTCCACATGTCTGTCTCCCAGGTGTTGGACTGGGTGGAGCAGCATGGTGAGGTTTTCCTGAACAAACACACTGGCGTGGGGAAATCTCTGCACCGAGCACGAGCGTTGCAGAAACGCCACGACGACTTCCAGCAGGTCGCACAGGTACCATAGGCTCAAGACCCACATATAGTTGATCTTTAAGTGCAGCTGCAGCATCCTAATTTCTTCCTCTTTCTTAGAACACATACACCAACGCGGAGAAGCTTCTGGAGGCAGCAGACCAGCTGGCTCAGTCTGGAGAGTGTGAAGAGGAGGAGATTTACCAGGCGGCCCGAGACCTGGAGCTCCGCATGCAAGTGTGTCTGTTGAAGGGAGGGGAGAAGGCGGGGCTGTGTTGTAGTTTATATGCTGTGAATGTGTGGTTTACACTTTTTACATATCACAGGCCTTTATCCAGCGTGTTGAACAGAGGAAGCTGCTGCTGGATCTCGCTGTGTCTTTCTACACGCATACAAAGGAGGTAATACACATTGACACACACTTTGTAACCACTCGTCAGAGGTAATATTATTAACAGTAGCTGGTCTTCCTCTCTTCTTCTCCTCCAGCTCTCAGCGTGGATGGATGGACTCCAGAAACAGCTCTCCTCAGATGTCCTCGTCTGCCCAGACACTGTGGAGGCTCTTCAGACTCTCATAAGCCAGCAGCAGCAGCAACAGGCCAACACACAGGTAACAGCCCAGCTGTGACCTCTGACCTTAAGTCTAACCCTGTCATAACAACCTAACACCCGCACCTGACCCCTGATCACCTCTAACCCTCACACTAACCCGAGCTCTAACCCTGACCTACAGGAAGCTGCGATGAGTGTCATCCGAGAGGGAGAAGACCTCATCCTGCAACTGAGGTACACACACACATACACAGTGGGTGTGTTTGTTTTAAGCCACAGTGCTGCACTGCTTACTAGTGCATGTCATTATTGAAGATCTAGATGTGTTCTGCAAACAGCTCTCTGAGCCTGTCTGGTCTGGTCTGTGTGGCTTTGTTTGTTTTACTTGATTATTTAGAAAGTCCATATGCACCAACTTTGTGAACCAAATGTTGTGTTTTTCGGGTCACGTAGAACGTGTGTGGGTTTTCTCTGGATTATGGGGAATGTGTGTGTGTTTGTTTTTCGAGTTTTGTGAAATGTATGGGTTTGTTTGTTTTCTCTTCTATGTGGATTACGCAGGTGCTTTTATTTTCTGGATTATAAAGAATGTTAATGTGCACCTTAGGAATTTGTATCAAACAAAGTGATTACCGTATCTGTACAAGAAGTGATGCATGAAAATGAAGACTGTATTAGTATATCAAAGGCCCCAATTGATAGTGAGAAGAACTATTTTCTGATGAGGTAAAACACAATATTGTGCTTAAAATCACAAGAACAGCCTTCACCCGAAGTGGATTATTTGCTGGGAGGTGTTAACAAATGCCGACATGGTGCTGAGTGAGCCTAAGAGGCAACTGGAAACCAAACATTCTTCAAAGAGAAACTTTACCCACTTCTAAAGTTCGCTGTATCAAAACCTGAGGCAGTAAGACTGCTTGTTTGTTGCTTTATCTGAAACTGTGTGATAAGGATGTGTATGCACGCTTGTAGAGTTCACTACAAAATATGTATAATGCCCAAGACTGTTTTGATTAAATAGTGAAGTCAGAAGAATTGATCATATGGATCAGTTGTTTATGGGTATAAGTACATCTTAGCTTTGAAATTTCGCTTGCCCCTTGGTGTGCATTGAAAACAAAAAGTCTGAAAACCACGGAGGTAGATTATGTTAAGTTTGTGTAGAATTGATTGCAAGACGAATTCTGTGTTTGGGAGAAATTAAGAAATTCATGAATTGAAAATGAACTGGTCTCTGTGGTAAAAACACAGTTGACCATAAAGGTAAAGCTGTTGATTTACTGTTTGATCTGCATTCCTACGCTCACCTGTGACCACCAGCTGTGGGCAGTGATCGAAATAATGAGATGAGAATGAGTGTGTCTGGGCTCTCCCTTTGAAATAGGGTGAGGTAATTAGAGAGGAGCTCAGAAGAGACTCACTACTCCTTTTTATTAAAAGAACCAGTTGAAATGGTTCTGGTACTTCACTAGGACACCTCCTGGATGCCTTTAAGGTGCATGTCCAATTAGGAGCAGACCCTGGGGCAGAATCTAGGTGCTGGAGGAGGTAGCTGGGTTTTTGAGTCTCTGCTTAAATTGATGTCCTAACTAGCCAGTCCTGCGTGACTGGGTAAAAAACGTATGGATGAAAATGTTTATTACTACACACAGAACTAATAAACAATAATAAAGAGTCCAAATGTTCCATGAGTACAGTATATAATGATCTATATATGACCCTTACACTCTTGTGTTTGTTTGTGGATTTAATTGTTGTGTTGGCATTTGTTTTCACTAGACAGGGCAGTTAAGAGGCCTGTGTCATGCTGATTTCTATTATAATTATAGTTGTTTGTTTTCAGGTTTACATAGACTTTGTGTTTGTTCTTTATGGCGTTTTGCAGCCTGTGTATTTGTTTCAGTGTTCATGCAAACTCAGAGCCCTGCACTGGGTGTTGGTGGGTGCCTTTGTGTAAGATTTGACTAATGTGTGTAGGTGCATTTGTTTTTCGATTTGTATATCCTGAAAGAATGTATCTATTTTCAGGTCAGGGCATTTTTATTTGTAGCTTTTTGAATGTTTACATATTCCTATAACGAGTGGGTGGGTTTGTTTCAGGCCCCAGGGCAGCTCGGTGGCCCATGTGGAGTCAGTGCTGCAACAGCTGGAGGAGTCTCACGTTCAGTTGGAGGAACTTTTCCATCAGAGGAAGATCCGACTTGATGTTTACTTACAGCTGCGCATATTGCAGCAGTGCACGCTGGAGGTTCATTCTACTTTTCCATACAAATTTTCCCTCCTTGCGTGAGGTTGGAAAGGTGAACTTCATGATTGTGTTTTCCAGGTTACTGGGGAAATGGACGCCTGGAAACAAGACCTGCAGAAACAGTCCCAGGACTTCTCCACCGAGAAAATAGCATCAACAAGGCTAGCAGATGCAAACCAGGACAAGCTGGCCCAGGATAAGTTAGCACTGGGTCAGTCACGTCTAGTGGAGACGACCCCCGAGGCACTAACATTAGCACAGCAGCGCATTCACAGGTAAGCGGGCCAAGATGATGTCATCGCCCTCACTCGACACAATGATAACTCTTGACGCAGGCTTTGATTCATAGATTGGTGATTGAATTGCAGGCACATGGAACGAAGGCTGGCTATGAACAACATGATTTATGAGGTCATCCAGCAAGGCCATGACCTTCAACAGTACATCACAGAGGTTGTGGCATCAGGTAAGAAATTCACTCTCATGTAGTTTACTTTTGCTGGCTGAGGCAGTCAATTAAACTGAAACATATCGACAGAAACATACATCATGTTCTTCAGTGACGTAATGTCGGCTTTGAAAAGGGGACCCAAGATTGAGTCCTGTGGTAAGGCACAAGAAATGAAAGGTGACATGAATTTTGAATTTAAGAGGTTATTAATGGGCTGCAGTAAATACTTTAGTTTAGGGGCTCTTCAGTCATTAGTGGGGTTTTATTGTTAGCAGCTGAGAGGTTTTCTCTATAGTTTCCAGAGATAGGGTTTGGGGACATAAAGGTATTTAATAAAATCCGGGTAATGTGGTTTACAATACCTAAGAGATTCTAAGATCTGTGTATGGACACCATGAATAATGCCACGGTAGACCAAAGCCCTCATGAGCTCCCCATAGTTATAAGTAAGTGGTACTGATTTCTGATAGTGTATCACTGATGTGCTCCAGGTGTCTTAAAGTGTTTTCTAGTGATCCTTGAGTGTGTTTAGAAGTTACTTAGGGGATTGTGGAAATCCCTTAATTGGATTTTGCTTATTTATTTAATTATTCTTTAAGGGATTTCTAAAGAAGATTGCTAGTGGCTGGGGATATTCCCTCAAAGAAAGGACCTTGAGACATTTCTGTTAATCATGCCCTCAGTGTTTTAGTTAGTGTCACCCTGTGGGGCTCAGTAGTTTCTGAAGTAATTGTGGGTTGTGATTTTTAACATTTCCATGGGGGGCTCCAGATATCTTGGGCGTCTGGTGATCATTTGAAGGTACTCGAGGTTCCAGAGATCCCTGACAGTTATGTACCCGAATAGGTTTCCAAGTACAAGTATTAATTTTTGAAATGTGCCAGTTCAGAGGTTGCTTTATGATTTATTATGATAATTCTAATATTTGACCTGGATTATAATTTCTTTAACCAGCAAGGTGGATATTATATTTGTTTACACGAGCTTTATATATTAACTTAACCAGCTCAGTACTGACCTGTCTAGGGTCAGGGTTGGGGTTGGTTTTAGCCAAATAGATGTTACATTTCAATTGTTTTATAACATTTCAGACATTTCAAATGTTTTATAGTTTGTGTGGACGTTCACCAAACCCAAACAATAAGCCTAACTCTATATGGGTCGCTGTTCACTGCGAGAATATTAAGTGGTTAAAAAAAACTTTAGCATGTTCTGTAATGTCTGCAATAAAGTACTGCTGCTGCTGAGTATGAAATGCAGTGTGACTGAATTAAATTTAGGTATTTCATTTTTCATTTAGTCAAGGACCGAAGAAGTTGTTTCCAGTCACACTTTGAGAATCTTGTCTTTAAAAGGTTCTGTTGGACTGGTTGGTTTGCAGAGACAACTGAAGGGGTAGTGATGATACTGAAACAGGCTATGTGGTCCTTGAAGTGCTTCCAGGTTTTCTGGTTTCAATCCAGGGCTTGTAGCTGTACTTGAGGGGGTTTTGGCTTTCCTTGAGGGGCTAATGAGGGCTTTGATGGCGTCAAACAGCAAAGCTGGCAAAAGGCCGAACGGGCACGAAGCAGAATAGTGCAGGACAGTTGCAATACAATGGCATGTTGATTATGTTTAACCTCCACAGAATAGAAGAGAATTGAATGCAGCAGAATAAAATAGAAATCAGTCAGCACATTTCATGCTCCTGCGTAGCCTCCGTCTGACCACTTCAGTAACACAGTGATGATATTAGGAGGGAGAAAGGGGGGGGGCACCGAGGATAATGGGGGAGGGGGGAAAGGGGGATGGGGTTGCCATGGAAACTGTTCTCTGAAGCACACAGCTGGTCCCCATAGAAACCAGCGTATTGAATTTGCCATGGAGACACACAGACAAAACCTTGCATCGGTTCATGCATCCATACACATATGAACAGAGATATACACAAACAGCTGTCTTAATGTACTTGTGGGGATGTTAGCAGCCAAAACGCCGTCTAGGTCTAAAATGTGTATCTCTATGTATGTGTGTGTGTGTGTGTGTGTCAGGTATCGAGCTGTCCGAGGCAGAAGGAGGAATCTCCTCTCAGGTGGAGGAGCTGCAGCACCTCCTGCAGGACAAACAGAAGGAGCTGCAGCAGATTGCAGATCTCATACACACACATCTGGAACAGAATCTGCAGCTGAGACACCTGCAGAGCCAGGTTAAACAGGTAACACACACAGATGAACATGTGCCAGCTGCCAAGTGGGGACTAAAGGTGATGATGCTGACCTGTATCCGTCCCTGTGTATCTGTCTCAGGTGCTGGGTTGGATCTCTGAGGGGGAGGTCATGTTATCTTCCTGCATGTTGAATTCCAGCTGTTTGTCTGAAGCTGAGCAACTGCAAAGGGAGCATGAGCGCCTCCAACAGGCCATAGAGGTTATTGCACACACAATGCAAACTGTACACTCCAATTAGAAGAAGTAATAAAAAGGAGAATTATTAAATGGCTTCTACATCAAAACTATGCTAAGATATCAGGTTTCTAAACAGCATATAAATATGGATTTTCTCCACTCTACAGAAAAAAATATAGAAACATCTCTTAACAGTTTTTCTAAAAAAAAAACACAAGACAGTAACAAACACTAAAAAAATATCTGTTCAGTATTTTAAGAAGAAAGTATTTATAGCCTTACCATAACATTGCCCTTTCTGAGTAATTTACATATAGATGTATAGATGTAAATATGTGTGACTGTTCTTCAGACTTCAGGTTATCACAACATGAAATGCATCAAAATCTGAGCAGCTTACCAGCTCAGCTAAATGGATTCCTGTGGGAAACCCTGCATGACAGCGAATAAATGACCCTGCCCTCATGCAGAGGATGAGTCTGATGTGTTTGCAGTCCATCACAGCAGTCAGCTTTAGAGGTTACCACAACAACAGGGACTCTCACACACAAAGTCCTCCCGACGGATTAACGGAAATGAAGTGAATGTGCTGTGCCTTGTCTTTTTCTCCAGTCTCTCCTTCATGCTGACTCCCTGCAGAGGACCCACCAGGTGGCCCTGGCTCTGCAGCAGAGAGCAGAGCTCTTGGTCAGGTTAGTTAATCTATTATTATTAATGCTAATTAGCTGCAAATATCAAATTATTAACCACTGGTCTCATTAATTTCCAGTAAAATCTGGCTTAAAAACATTTTTATAAAGTCTTAAATACAGACATAGCAATGCTTTATCAAGTACATAGTAACCCTTTGTACAAATAATAATAATAATAATAATAATAATAATAATACATTTTATTTGAGGGCGCCTTTCAGAAACCCAAGGTCACCTTACAAAAAACACAATTAATAAAAGGAACAATAGTCATAAAATACATAAAATAAGTTAAAATTACAAAACAGAGCGTGACAACAGATAAAATCAGCATTAAAGCGAGTAAGCCAGTTTAAACAGATGTGTTTTGAGCTGTGTCTTAAATACGGAGAGGGAGTCAATATTTCTTAGTGCAGGAGGAAGAGAGTTCCAGAGCCGAGGAGCAGAGCGACTGAAAGCTCTGTTCCCCATAGTGATAAGGTGTGAGGACGGAGCAGTAAGATGAATAGCAGATGATGATCTGAGAGTGCGGGAAACAGTGGTGATATGGAGCAGGTCACACAAATATGAAGGAGCAGATTTATGGATACACTTGTATGCAAGAAGTAAGATTTTAAAATTTATCCTGGCTTCTATGGGCAACCAGTGAAGCTGCTGAAGAACTGGGGTAATATGAGCACTTAACGGAGTGCAAGTTATGACCCGAGCTGCAGAATTTTGAAGAAGTTGGAGTTTATGAAGGGACCTTTTAGGGAGACCAAATAGGAGGGAATTACAGTAATCAATACGGGATGTAATAAGACTATGGACAAGGATGGCAGCAGCATGGGGAGTAAGGAAGGGACGGAGTCGGTGAATATTACGTAAATGGAAGTAAGCAGACCGTGTTATGTAATTAATGTGAGACTGGAATGAAAGAGTATTATCAAGTATGACACCCAAACTCTTAACCTGAGGGGAGGGAAGGGTGGGAGAATTTTCAACGTTAATGGAAAAGCTGTGGGATTTGGTTAAGACAGATGGTGTACCAACAAGTAAAACTTCAGTTTTATTACTGTTAAGTTTGAGGAAATTGGAGGAGAACCAGGATCTAATCTCAATAAGACAGTCTGAGAGGGAGGTAGGTGGGAGGGATGAATTGGGTTTAGAAGAAAGGTAGAGCTGGGTGTCATCGGCATAACAGTGAAAATTTATATTATATTTTCGGAATATATAACCAAGAGGAAGCATATAAATAATGAATAAAAGAGGCCCCAATACTGAACCCTGGGGCACACCAGCAGAAACAGGATAGAGAGCTGAAGAATGGGATTTAGGTTGGATAAACTGAGTGCGGTCTGAGAGATAGGAGGTAAACCAGGTAAGTGGGGTATGACTAATACCAATGGAAGCTAACCGGTTCAGGAGAATATTGTGAGAAATGGTATCAAACGCCGCACTAAGATCAAGAAGGATGAGAATGGATAGGAGACCAGAATCAGCTGCCATCAGAAGGTCATTGGTAATCCTTAACAGAGCAGTTTCTGTGCTATGATTGGGGCGGAAACCAGATTGAAATTGTTCATAGAGATTATGGTCATTGAGATGTGAATGAAGCTGGGCGGCGACAACTTTTTCAAGAATTTTTGAAATAAAGGGGAGATTTGATATAGGGCGAAGATTATCAAAGTTATTGGGGTCTGCACCAGGCTTTTTGAGAGTTGGAATAACAGAAGCCTTTTTCAGTGCTTCAGGAACAATCCCAGTGTTCAGGGAGGAATGAATAATATTGGTTATGAGAGGTGCTAAAGAGGGAAGACAGGCTTTAACTAACACAGTAGGGAGAGGGTCAAGTTGACAGGTGGATGGCTTAGATTTTTTAATGAGATTAGATACATCAGTTATGGAGGGAAGAGTAAAGCTTGAAAATAGCTGACAGGAAGACAGTGGGGTAACCAGGAAGTCTACTTCAGAGTCAGGAGCTCCTAAAGAGTTAAGTTGACGGTGAATGTCTGAGATTTTACAAGTGAAAAAAGAGATAAGAGAATTGCAAAAATCAACAGAATACATCTGGGAGGGGAATGTGTCTGGAGGTTTTGTAATTTTACTGAACAATGAATAGAGGGACCTGGAGTTACCTTCATTAGAACTAATTAAACCAGAGTAGTAAGCAGATTTGGCTGAGGCAATGCAGTCCTTATAGAACAAAACATGATCATTGTGCATTTCTTTATGTACAGTAAGTCCGGTTTTCTTGAATAGACGTTCGAGTTGGCGTCCTTTAGCTTTAAGGTGACGCAGGTCGGAGGTAAACCATGGAGCTGAACGGGAAAATGAGACAGTTCGATGTTTAAGGGGAGCAAATATGTTAAGAAGGTTATGAAGGTTGACATTATAATGACAAACGAGTTCATGAGGGGTTGAGGAGCAGTGGATAGATGGAAGGTCATGGACGGCAGATGAAAAAGTTACATAACCCCATAACTGTTATTGTAATTCATACAATTATATTATACTTCACAATATTTCCGGAAATGAATCAATCAAAGCAAAAGCTTTGATCATCTGTCACCTTCTGGTGTTCTGTGTTAGAGAGAGCTCACATTTCCCAAACTGTAAAAGAATCATTTTTATAATATTCATTTTCATTATTTAACGTTAAATGATGAAAATGTTACATTTCTTCAGGAAGGCCAGCCATTAGTCTGTTTAACAACTGACATCTGCGCTTTCCTCCTTAGGTCAGGTCATTATGACCCAGATGCAGTGAGGTCTTGTGCCCAGACGGTGGCGCTACACTGGCAGACTCTGATGCTGAGGATTGAAGACAGACTTAAATTAGTTAACGCATCTGCTGCCTTCTACAGGACGTCACAGCAGGTAACGAGAGACTGTAACTGCGTCTGATAAATAAACGGTGCCAAGCACTTAACTGAGTGGTTAGCAAACTCGTAATATATTATAATTATCTTAAATGAAAAATAATTGTAATACTTTAACTATAGAACACATTGTTTTTACAAACTTACTTTTTAGGTTGTGCAAATATTTAAAATTTAAACTACAGTCAGCCGGAAATTCGTAGTATACTGTGTTTTTTCAAGTGTGTACCTGCCTGTTTCCAGGTGTGTGGTGTCCTGGAGAGTCTGGAGCAGGAGTACCGCAGGGAGGAGGACTGGTGTGCAGGAGGAGAAAGACAGCCAGAGCAACTGGTGCCACTCATCAGCAAACACATGGAACAGAAGGAGGCGTTTCTGAAGGTGAGGAGCTCTGGAAAACCACCACAAACTCCAAAATAGAAGCTGAGCATTGCTAATATTTTACGCTGAAAACGAGTCCAATCAGCTGCTGTAATCGGTCATGGTCAGGCTTTAGTGACATATCCTATTAATAGGATACTTGAATAAAGTTGAATACATTTATTTATTTTGAACAGTTTTCTTGTTCAATGGTCATGGAAAGTTCTCATTGTATTAAATTTAGCAGTCCCAAAACATCCAGCATGAGTTTGTTTATTTTGACCAGAGCATTTATGAAAGTTGTACGATCTGGGCCAATCGTACAAGTGTTATCAAAGTGCTTCCCTAATCAAGTCTTTCTACTTGGCATGCATCTTGGTAACTATTTGAGCAATTATTTGTAAGTGCTTGTGGAGAAAATGGCAAGTTAAACTTTACTAAACCTGGTAATAAAGTTTGATTTTGGATGGAGTGAGCCAAGCCTCCCACAATGCTGAAACTGTCGGCAGTAATGATCGATCATAGATATATTCGGGCTTATTCGAGTGCCATGTCTTTTTCTCATAATGTCTGTGGTGTTGGTCATCGACAGGCCTGCACTCTGGCCAGACGGAACGCCGAAGTTTTCCTCAAGTACATTCACCGTAACAGTGTCACCATGGCGACCATCTCTGGCCACAGTGTCACCGTCTCCGGGGTAACAGGGGTTGCAGAGGTCACTGGGCACTCCAGGGTGCCCGAGCAACAGGTCAAAGGTGAACAAAAATATATACATGAGAAATATTCAAGCATTTGTTGGTGTAAATACAGAATTACAGTGGAGCTGGGATCACTTCTTGAGGAACACCACACTTAATGGCAAACTATAGTGGTAATTTGACTTACCCAGATGTGTCTGTGCACTCAGGTATCCTCAGTGAGCTCCTCCAGAGAGAAAACAGAGTTCTTCATTTCTGGACTTTAAAGAAACGTAGACTGGATCAATGCCAGCAGTATCTGATGTTCCAGAGTCACGCTCAGCAGGTAGATGCGGTCTGCTAAATTATTAGCACTGTTATTCATGCTCATTAACAACAAAATCAGCAAATCATATACACTGATCGGGTGTAACATAACATTATGACCACTGACAGCTGGCTCATGTGGTCTGTTCCAACAGACAAGCTACTGTATCAAACAACTTGGATTCTCAAGCATACAAAGTTGCTTCCTTTTTCAATCTTACATGATAGTAAATTAAATATTTTGTCATTTGAAACATTGTGCTGTTGTTTTGTCCAGCATGATACATTTTTCAGTTTTCTGTTGAGTAGGTCAAAATACTAATCAGTTAACACAGTAATTGTGTTGCATGAAAAGTCTCGCATACTCTCTGGGTGTTCGCATCATATTTTGGAAATGCTGACTTTGAGTTATTAACGGACATCTGTCTAATGTGTCCTTTTGTTGTAGGCTCTGGATTGGCTACAACAGTCAGGGGACCACTACCTGGCCACACACACATCACCTGGGGCGACAGTGGCTGAGACGCAAGAACTGCAGATCCAACACAGGGAGTTCTGCATTTCTGCCAAGGTGTGTTTTTTTCCATAGTTTATTGAAATGTATATCATATTTTATCACTTTCTATGAACAGTACTTCCTAGTAAGATAATTAATTAGTTAATGTAGTCTGAGCTCATGTTTGGATTGCTCAGCAGCCTTATGATGCACACGCTGAGGGGCCAATGACCCTCTAGCCAAAGCATCTGTTTGAAAAGACTGTTAATATTTTGTTTGATACTCACAAAAGCAGAGCAGCAAACAGCTATGAACTAAGGCCATCTGTGTACCAGTCCACGTGTCAGTCAAAGAAACCATATGCTCTCATAATGCAGACTAAGTCTTAATAGGTGAGCACTTTACTCTTCAGTGTTGATTGTTTGTGCACAGAGAAAGATGCCAGAAAATCCCTTAAAGAGAAACAAAAGGCCATTATGAGATGCAAAACAAACGCTAAGAGACGTATTGTGATCAAGGAGATACTGAACAGCTACAAAGAGACCACGAGAGATGTAGAACAACCCAACAAAATTCAGAAAATCAAACCATTTTTATGGATATTAAAGTATTTCCCAGCTCCATTTTGTGTCCTGAATATGATTAAAATCAGGAAAAGTGCTAGCAAGCCACATGTTGTTGTGAGGTTGAATTTAACTAAACTATGACCTTGTTTCTGTCAGCATACGCAGGAAAAGGTTCACCTGCTAATACAGCTGGCCGAGAGCATGCTGGCTAAAGGCCACGCCCACCGCACTGAGCTCCGTCGTTGTGTTTCTACGGTTGACAAACGCTACCGGGACTTCACCGTCAGGATGGGGCAGTACCGGCACCTGCTGGAGACGGCACTGGGAGGCTGCTCGCAGGTAAACGACACAAGTACTGACTGTGGAGCAGGAACTCTCCACATTTGAAAGCGAAAACATGTGAGTGAGTGAGATGTGATTCTTAGTGTTTTTGCAATAAACACATCAACATTTACTTATGTGTGAACCTTTGCATTTAAAGTTTATTTCCATGTAAAACAGGTTATGATTGAATAATTTGAAGGACTATATGATACAAATGCAGCTTTTTGAATTATTAGCAACATACAAGCTGCAAATGTGTGAAATTAGAAGGCAGATCTGTTGCTGTACTTCTATGATTATTCAGATTTAGAAAATGTATATTAAAAATAAATATAAATGTATGTGTGTTTTAGTGAGTTTACTTTGTATAGTTTTCCTCTCAGGATAATAAGGACTTGGAGCTCGAGCTGATCCCCAACAGTCTGTCAGACTCCGACCCCGAAGTCAACCTGTCCGATCCGAGCCACCAAGTCAGTGATGAGAAGAGACGTTCCGCCCGCAAGAAAGAGTGAGTACTCTGATATTACTGATATTAGTATAGATATTACTGGTAGCAGTACTACTGCAGTACTCTGATAACACCTGTGTGTGTCCTCAGGTACATCATGGCTGAGCTCCTTCAGACAGAAAGAGTCTATGTCAGAGATCTGCAGGAGTGTATTGAGGTATATTTTCAGAATTCGTGGGTTCTGATTACTGGATGTGACGCAACACAGTACTACATAATACTAAATTGTACTTTCTGCTGTTAATACGATTACCTGCTGCAGACATACCTGTGGGAGATGACGAGCGGCTCAGAGGACGTCCCGCCTGGCCTTGTAAACAAGGACGATATTGTGTTTGGAAACATCCAGGATATCTACGAGTTCCACAACAGGTACCACTAAATATCCTGCTAAATGTGCGATAACACTGCAATATTCTAATGGATGTATTACATTAGGAAACATCCAGGACATCTATGAGTTTTAAACATCTCCAAACTGCATGTTTAGATATCATAGGTCCATAACTGTGATTAAAAGAATATTAAAATGCATTTAGAGAAAATTAATATTTTCTCTGTGTTTTTGCAGTATTTTCCTGAAGGAGCTGGAAAACTATGAACAACTTCCTGAGGATGTTGGACACTGCTTTGTCACCTGGGTATAATCCTTTTTTTTTAGATGTCAGGTTGATTATTTATTTTAAACCTACAGAGCTAATGATTAATCTGTGTTTATTTCCCTATCAGGCTGATAAGTTCCACATGTACGTGACGTACTGCAGGAACAAACCAGACTCCAGTTTACTCATCCAACAACATGGCGTGGCGTTCTTTGAGGTCTTTTTCAAACACCACAAACATCAACTTAACAACTTAATATTAGCCAGTAGTTTAGTTGGGTAGCACTTTATTTATCTTCATTCCAAATATTATTTTTTAAATATATAAGAGTTTCATCAATGAAAGTTTGGATTTCACTAAAACACAGCTATGTTTACGGCTTTCCTGTGTTTTCTGGACTCATGTCAAGCAAAACCTGGCAGCTTCATCTTCTTCAGCAGACTTTGAAACTTTGAGGTTGGAAATTTGTGAATGTGACACCTAATGCCACAGAAATGTAAACTAAGCTGGCGAAACCAAGGTCCCTCAATTCACTGTGGAAAAAAATAAGATCTACCTGGGATCAGTTGTCTCATTTAGAGCCCAACATTCAGATATCTGTGATTCTAGCAGTTTTGTCATTACCGTTCCCCAAGAGACAAAACAAAGTATCAACCAACCCAGAGATTAGTTCCATCACACCAGAAGTACACTCCATCAGTCAGTCACCATGTTTGACTATGAGGTTTAGACACTGAGCCAACAGAAAGAAGAAAAGCTAAATGGTCTAGATTTCCCTAGATACAGTTTCCCGTGAAAAGTCGGATCACAGAAAAAGATCTTGGAAAAATGTTGGTAAAAGCATTTGTTAACCTCCTAATATTATCCAGGCGGTGTCTTTAGAGTTAGTTTCACATCTACCCTTCTTTATGAAGAATTCCTTCTTGCTGAATGGAAATCTTACAATAGAAGAACTCCAAGGCCAAAATGCCTGTAAGAGACTTGATTTGACATTTAACACCTTCGAGCATGTTTCTAAAACACAACCCAGCACTACTGCTAAAATGTTCACCAGCAAGCTGGTGGAAGTTAATAGATTAACACAGATGGAAGGACACGCAAATTATCCAAGATTTTCACCATCCAGAGAACCATCTCGACAGCCTGACATGAATTCAGTTTATGGACATCCAGTCTCCAGTGACTAATTAGAGGCTTAAATTAAGTAACGAATAAACAAGGAACTGGAAATTTGGTTTAGCATATCTGGGTTTCCACCACAAAAGTCATCAACCTCAGCATCTTTGAGTGATCTAGCCTACTGTAAACTGTAAGAGTTGAACAAATAAAACAGCATTACAACTTTTGTCTGGTTCTTTATTCTGATATTGATGGATGAACATAGGCCACATCTGTAACACACTGTTAGAAACCATGTTTAAATCACAGATAGCATACACATTGGGCTATTTGTGGCTAAATTACAGCACTGCTAAATGTTTTTTAGCCATCTATCGTCCAAATGCCACAACACATGTGACTTCTGGCCCAAATAACATGGACCTGTGGTTGAACTGAGACAACCAGACTCACCTTGAACTGGTCACCAGTCAAGGCTAACTGTGGTCCAAAGAAAACTGCAAAAATAGGCCAAGTTTGTGCTATTTCATGATGTGTTTGGAATTTAACAAATCCACTTTTCAAGCTCCCAAAACATCAGTTCTTGAGTTTACAGTACAGTTTACTATTTACTTGGTTCAGTTTCCCCTGTAATACTAATATAAGAGAAATAAATAAAAATAAGTGCAACCATAGGAAACATAACCAAGAAGATAAAAAAGAGCTTATGGGACCATAAAACAAAGTGTGAGTCACCAACAAATGTGGTTTGAATTTTATTGGACTGCTTTAAAGCTTGATTAATGATCTTTTATATGATCTCTAACATTTTATTTTGTGTGTACAGGAGGTCCAGAGAAGACACGGTCTAGCAAACTCCATCTCTTCGGCTCTCATCAAGCCTGTTCAGAGGATCACCAAATACCAGCTGCTGCTCAAGGTACGCCCTGAATTTCTTTTACGTTTCCCCCACATTCAAAACACACGAGAACGAAGTGTTTCCCACAGAGCTCCAAACTGTTTTTGTTTAGAAGGCTGTTAAATTTAGAGGAAGCCTCGGAAATGTTTCATCCCTCTGGCTGTTTGGAAAACACGGCGCCTCAGAGGATTTTTTCTGAGCACAGCTTTCAATCCCGAATACTTTATATGGAGCCCAGAGGACACAGCGTGTGTGCCTGGAATAATGAATGAAAAGCGCTTCGTGTCAGTTTGAAAACTTTGTTGTAACTCAGCAGCAGCAGGAGGCTGAAGGTGCCGAACACGTAACCCCCTTTAGACTGAGCTTCATTTCTTTATGTTGCCACTTTGTCTGTTCAGGGTGATGTTTTAACTGTTTTTCAAACTCTTTAATACTTCAAACCAGAGCAGTGAAGAAATATACAAAGTGAAGCTTCTGCAGGGTTGCCCTATTTTTTTTGCTGATGGCCATGAGGGAGGTGACTTCTGTTGTAAAACTAAGGCTGATTCTATGGAAGTCTATGAGGAAATGACTCCTCACTTGACCTCTAATTGTCTCAGTGTGTGTGTGTGTGTGTGTTTGGGGGGGGGGAGGGGGGGGATTATGGGGACATTGTGTTTTTCTTTTTGAACAGGTTTATTGAGATATTTGGCTTGTTTGTTTGGTGGGTTTATGGCAACATCTTGCTTGTTTTTTGGTGAGCTTTGGAGAACATCTTGCTGGCGGGTTTCTGGGGATATTTGGCCTGTTTTTGGTGCCTTTATTGGGACATATGACTGTTTCTGGCAGGCATATGAGGACATCTTGGTTGTTTGTTTGTTTTTTGGCAGTTATAAGGAGATATTTTGTTTATTTCTTAGCGTATTTATGGCGACATGCTCTTTGTTTTTTGGCAGGTTTGTGGGAATATCTGGCTTTTTTGGGGGGCAGGTTTGGGCTTAATTCTCTAAAATATCTGCAATCATATATTTTAAACATGGAGAAATGCGCTACTCTTTTATACAACTTCCTTTGCAGCTTTTTAAAAAATATTAAAATCACCCACAAACCATTATAATATAAAACTCAAACATCTTTTTATCACTGTGAAGATTTCTCACAGAGTTCAGCACTTCATTTTCCAGGGAAAACACTGATGAACCTGTATATGTGTTAATGTGATGCAGGAGCTGCTAGCGTGCTGTGAGGAGGGAAAAGGCGAGATAAAGGAAGGCCTGGATGTGATGCTGAGCGTCCCAAAGAGAGCAAACGATGCTATGCACGTTAGCATGCTGGAAGGTGACACAGAATATTTTTCACATGAAGTCAGGACATATTATGAATTGTTCCGGTCGTTATCTAATGAAGAACTTCATACAGTACTGTCAAGGAGCCACCCCTCATTTCTTTATATTCTGCTTCCAGGAAGTGAAGCTTTCTTGTGTTATTTTTAAGTGGTCTTAATCAATAGTTTTCCAGGCTTTCTGAAGGTCTCACCTGGCTTTTCAGAAGAATTTCTTCTTTGCTAAGACACTTAACAGTGACCTTTGAATCATTCAAGCATAAAATGCACCAAACTCATGTGACAACTTAGCAGAGAGCTAATTTTAAATTATGTCTTTAAACACTTTGTTAAAAAACCACATCTGCTCTCATTTCTTTAGCTGAATCTGTGAAAAACACCAAAAGATAACACGGTTTGGCAGCAGAGAGGTAAAACAGTTTACAGTCATCTGTAAAACACGGTAGAGGCTCTGTCATGGTTTGGAGCCAGTGGTGTTGGAGATAGTGCTCAAATTGATAAATTATCAACACAGAAAATACCATCAGATTCTGACCCAGATAGGAAATTAATTAATAATTAATTAATAGATTGGCCTCCCCAGAGCCTGGACTTCAACATTATTGAAGTAGTGTGGGATCATGTTGACAGAGAACAGAGCGAAAGGCTGAAACATCCAAAGAAGAGCTTTGAATGTCCTTCAAGAAGCCTATTCCTGAAGACGACTTAAAGAAATGACAAGAAAGCTGCCTAAGAGAGTTCAGTCTGTGCTGGAGAATAAAGGTGGTCACACCAAATATTGACTTTCAAGCTCGTTAAAATAGTAAAAGCTGTATTTGCATGTGTGTTTCGACATGTTCAAATAAATCACTGCACCTATTTCACATTTTAGTAAGTAAAAAGCAACGGGGAGTCGCTCAAGACTTTTGTAAAGTAATGTATAAACTTTAAAAGGTTAAAACTAAAAGCAAAACTTGACAGAAATGTCTTGGAGGCTCCTCACTGTCTTGTATCTTGCAGGTGTGGAGGATGGTCTGGATGTTCAGGGCGAGCTCCTGCTGCAGGACTCCTTCCTGGTTTGGGAGCCGAAGTCTTTGATCAGAAAGGGGCGGGACCGACACCTCTTCCTGTTCGAGTTGTCACTCATCTTCAGCAAGGAGATCAAAGACTCATCTGGACGGACCAAATACATCTACAAGAGCAGGCTGAGGGTAAGGACAACGTCCAGCTTTGCTCCGTTCAAATCAAAAAAGTACAAATGGAACTAATTTGGCTGAAGATATTGTACAAAGTTTCTCTTACTTCTTGTCTCTGTCTCAGACCTCTGAGCTCGGTGTAACAGAGCACATAGAGGGCGACCCCTGTAAGTTTGCACTGTGGGTTGGACGAACGCCAACCTCAGACAACAAGACAGTCCTAAAGGTGTGTGCTCCTGTCAATGAATGAGTGAGTAAACATTCATACAGTGATGGTTCGATCTAAGGAATAATCCTTCTTTTTGTTTACTTTTAGGCATCATCTTTGGAGCTGAAGCAGGAGTGGGTTCGTAGCATTCGGCAGGTGATCCAGGAGAGGCGGGGTCACTTGCGGGGGGCACTTAGGGAGCCCATCCCCCTCCCCAAGACCCCCAACCCCACGCTGGGGCGACAGCGCAGCATCAACCGCAGGTCAGCTCACACAGATGGCCTTTAAACAGTAATACTGACGCCTGACCTGTTATATCGACAGCCCTAATTCTCAGTGCTGCTAATATTTGAACTCCAAACTCCAGTGAGAAAGCACTTATTTTATTTCTGCTATTAAGATTTATGTGCTTAATATATAAAAACTGTTTGTGTCAGACTTAAGTTTACTTCCACTTGGAGTACACCTGGTCTCTGAAACCATTACAGGTTTCCAATCAATCGAATGTGGCATCCACGAAGTCCCAGCTCATGAAGGATATTCATAAGTTTCTCATGTTGGATCGGGTCAAAGGTTTTTTCCAATTGTGTTTATGAATGTCCTTATTACTTTAAAATTACAGGAGCCCATACATAAAAGTGACCGAACGTTTTAAACATAGCCAGTTAAATCTGAAACCTTTATTACTCCTGGGTTTGAGCTGTTGGTTGGATAAATCAGGAAAGTTATGGACAACCTCTTAAGCTTTTAGAAATGTTAACAGACCTTTTATATCATTTCCTGACTTTTCCTACCCAAGAGGAAGAAAATAGTTGATGTCTTAGTCAATAAAGGAAAAAGTGCTTCAGACTTATAGTAGAAGAAATAAGAAGCGCAGACTGACGAGGAAAACAAACTAGATTAAAAGATCGCACATAGCGTCCACATACTTTTGACCTGTGAGAGTATTTTGAACCCTAGAACACAACCCGAATGTTTTTGTTTGTTTCAGGGAGACGAGCGAGGACGCAGACAGTCTGGGTGATGCCAGCAGTCAACCCGACACCGTCTCCATCGCCTCCCGAACGTCACAAAACACCGCAGACAGCGACAAGGTAACACACACACACACACAGTCGCACGCACACTCACAGACACGCTGTGAGAGGGTGTGTCGAGCAGTCGTATGACCTCACTGCTGCTGCAGCTGGCTGGGTGTGTGTTTTTGGTGTGCTTGAGGGAGTTTCCACTATTCATGGTCGGACTCCTTCAAGAAACTTTCACTGCTCTGCTCTCCTGATGAGGTACGTTTCATTTATTTTACCCGCTTCTCATTAGTGGGGCCAGTGGCAGTGACCTCTGACCTTGGAAACTCTGACCCTGCTGGCTTGTGCTCTGATTTGTGAGACAGTTAAGAGAGGAAGGTGGACGACTTTATTTTTTACTGCGTTGGTGACTATAACACGGTGAAAAAGAAAAAATACACTTTTTTTGTCACTGTGAGGAGTTAAAGGGACAGCATGTAAGTGGCGACAATAATAACGAGTCTAAATTGATCCATCAGAGCAAGAAAACATTTAAATAAGGAACATTTCTGCATTTTCATGAATTTATCCTTACAATGTTCAGCACGATATGATATATCGTGCTGAATATGAGTATTCAGAAGATTACTAGAAAAAAATTAAATGTTTATGAAAAATAAAATCCACCAAAAAGGTAAATCTTAATAAGATGTCAGGAAAAAAATGCAAAATAAACATTTTAGATATATTAAAACAATTATATACAACTATTTCAATAAAGATAAAAAATGTAAATTATAATCAAAATATTATGTTATACACAAAGTTAACATTGAAAACACTACTTTTAAATTAGTATTTTAAATAAACCTTTTATTTTAAAATAAATCTTTGGATAAAAAATACAATTTTACAGTTTTAGAAAAGATAAAATTAAAAATTAAATTTTTACAAAATAAAAATTAAATATAAAAATTAATTATCTGAAAAGTTTTTTTTCATGTTTAAAGATAAAATAACATAAAAGTATTTAGAAAATTTCTGAAAAATCCCTGTTTTATAGCTAATTAAATGAATGTAAATTAATTAATTAATTAATAAATACCAGTATACGTGTGAATAAAATAATATGAGTACTGCAACCTAGTTCCTTATTGGAAATATATCCGTCTGTCCTGTCCAACTTTTTGGGCTCTCTGTCAGTCTTTGAGATCACTGTGACAGTTGACACAGCGACCTCTGACCTTTCTGACAGACCTTTGCTTCCTCCCTGAACGCACACATCTATTCACATCTGTGTTGGATTTTTTGGGGAACACCCGTCTCATTCCCTGCGGACGCTACAAGTGTTTTCTCTTCCAGCTGCAGCCCACGTGTTGGAGCTCACAGTCAGCGGTAACCACGGTGACCAGATCACATGATGTTTTATGCTGCTCTCTGGGCCAATCAGAGAAAGGCTGTTTTTGGATGATATGAGAGGCTTTCATGGTTTGTGGTTTGGTCATGTTTCTGCTGAATTGAAGTGACTTTCACTCATCAGCTCTCAGTTCGAGTCATTTAAACCCAACAGACGGCTTTTTGGTTGGCTGAGAAGCCAGAAAAGCTTGATCCATGTTTCTATATGTTTGCATATTGACCATAGATTACGTAGATATAGAAGCAGCTTATTAGCTCTCAGGAGAAAAGAAAGTTGACCCTTTTTCAGATGAACAGAATCAGCATTCTGGGATTTCCTCACCTGGATGTTTGAGCATGCATCAAGACAAACATCTCCACACTGTTGAACTTTATAGGCATAGCTCATAGTCTTGAAGTTATCTGAGACTTTGTTCTTTATTAATAGTTTATATTGTATTTAGTGTCTTTGTAATCTGGAACTCATTCCTGCCTTGCAGCTTGAAACACGTTAAGTCTTATTTTTAGCCGTCTGCAGGGAATAAAGTCATATCTCAGACTGCTCCCTCACTTTATTCTGAATTTTCCTGGTTTTATCATTTGGAGAAATAGAGGTTGTACGCTCCCAGTGAGCTGCATGGGAGTGAGGTCATGGACTCCAGGAGACACCTCTCTGCATACTGAGTGCGAATGAATGTCTGCTTCTCTCAGAGCTTGGAGCACTGATGCTAATGATGCTGTTATTATCGTTTAACAACACGGCGGTGACACCTTCCGCCTGTAAATAATCTGTCCTACCTGTCTGCGTGCAGCTGTCAGGAGGCTGCGAGTTAGTCGTGGTGTTGTTGGATTTCTCTGCCGGAGGACCGGGAGAGATCAGTGTTCGCTGCGGTCAGACGGTGGAGCTGGTGGAGCGCTCAGCAGATCGGCCCGGGTGGTGTCTGGTCAGAACCACAGATCAAACACCTCAACAGGTAATTAGCATCCAGAAGACAAAACAAAACATCCCAGCAAATAATAAACAAACTAAATGTCCCCACATGTAGCAAAACTTCCTGTCTTGCCCCATCAACCCCCACCAGTTGTGACAGATGGCCACCCCTCCCTGAGCCTCGTTCTGCTGGAGGTTTCTTCCTGTTAAAACAGAGTTTTTCCTTCCCACTGTTGCCAAGTGCGTACTCATAGGGAGTTGTCTGATTATTGGGATTTTCCCTGTATTATTGTCTTTGCCTTGCAATATTAAGCACCTTGAGGCAACTGTTGCTGTGATTTGGTGCTATATAAATAAAACAGAATTAAAATATTTATCTCTGCAGAATTATATTCATACTTTTTTCTTACACATTGTTTCACAGCGTTTGGCAAACTTGACTTCCTGATAGAAGATATCTGTTTCTATGATGCCAATTTATCTTTAAACATATTAACTTTGACTGTCCTTGTGGTCTGAAACATTTTTCTTTTCTTTTTTTAAAAAAATTCTTTCTACTTCAAGTTATACATTAAGAAGTTCTGATCTTTTTAATGTCCCTTTTGGATTAAAGGAAGTTGGTAAGAAAGCTTTAAAGTTTCCGGATTAAGTTCCCTGCTGTGGTCCAGAGCAGCTGAGGGAATGAGAAAAGCACTAAAGGGTCTACTAATAGATCCAAAGTATCGTGTGCCAGTAAAAGTCAGATTTTTACTGAGGGACTTTAGATGAAAGAAACAAACCGGTTGAGCTTAGAAAATTAGCAGATTATTTTATATGATGGGTTGGACAACTGATGTAATGAATGATCTCAGACACAAGAACCTCAGATTTCTATCTAACCATTAAAACCAGTGACACACTCACTGAGTCAAAGGGGGCTGTTAAGCAGATTAGCAACAAATATCCCCATAAGTGACAAATACAATGAAGGTCCCCACGTGTAACAAAGGCAAGAACTTATAGCCATAAGTACCGTTAAAGTGTGTGAGAGGGTTTCCTTGTTTTTCTGATGCTCAACCATCCCTCTAACATCGCTGCTGTGTTTCCTCACAGGAGGGTCTACTGCCCATGAGCACCCTCTGCCTGTCGCACTCCCACAGTGCAGCCGATATGGAGGGACTGCTCCCAGCCTCCACCACATCCTCCAGCACCTCTTCTACAAGCACCACCACCTCCTCCTCCTGCAACTCATCCTCTACCACCATCACCTCCACCTCTAACTCCTCCACTGTGAGCGCCGGGAGGGGTGAGTACCCAGAGAACTTATTGCCTGTGTTCCCATCAGCCCCAAAGGGACCTGACTGTAATCACAGATATTAATGATGCTCTAACTGCTATTTGCAGGAAAAAAAATCTAAAAAAGTGATTCCTGAGAAAACATACCTTCTAAAACAACAGCGTGGTCATTTTTAAACTGCTGCAGCACATCCCTTGTTTGCTCGATGTCACTTCCTGTTTAGCCAGAGGCAATTTTAAACATCCTCACGCTGTATGTGTCCCACATCCTCGCTCTCTCTCTGTGCCACCTAAATATTTAAATCCATGTTTGTAAAGTTGTAAACACACTTGAGTCCTTGAGTGCTTGTCCCATAGCTGAGCATGAAAAATTAAATGCGCTTTGTGTCTGTCAGACTCTGCCGCTTCACATTAACATCACAGCTTTATGAGCTTCAAGGAGATGGTCCACAGTAATGAGGAAACATCTCAAAATGCAGCTTTGGCTATAAGCTTCTGGGAAACTGAACTGTTAATCATAACTCTGATCATCACACAAGTCTGCAATGAAATATTTCCATCTTTTTGATCTAAATAAGACAAATTTAGGATGTTTGATTAGCCCCTTTTTCTTTTAAATGTAAATATTTAAAGAACATTTTTACCTAAATTGCAAATATGAACATTAACCTGACTATGAAATATTTTGGGTGCAGTGTATTTTTTGCATACAGGTATAACAGAATAACTTTAGTGTTTTGTTTTTTTTAACTTGAGTATGAACCTATACAAAAAGCTGAAAGATATTAAAAAAAACTGTTTTATTGATTAAAAAAATACACTGTATCGGATTCATATCGGAATCGGCAGATATCCAAATTTATGATATCGGTATCGGTATCGGACATACAAAAGTGGTATCGTGCCATCTCTAGTTCATAGTAATTAAAAACAAATGAAACAAACAACAGTTTTCACATTACCTTTCTTATAAAGCGTGGTTGTTCTATCCTTGCTGGTGTTTTCTGCCGGTATCCAACTCCATGTGTTTGCAACAAACTTGCCTTTTTTTTTGCAAAACTCCAAAACACTGCCCCTAGCGTCCTGGAGCACTTCCGTTGTGTTTTGGAGTTTGTACGTGTTTTGGAGTTTGTACGTGTTTTGGAGTTTGTACGTGTTTTGGAGTTTATACGTGCTTTGTCTCTAGGGGACACTGTACTGAACATTTTATTTTGAAAATTCACTGTATTCTCTAATAAGTGTGTTATAATTTCATGAATTTTGTCATCAGACAACAAACACAGGCTGTGTAGATTTTTTACGATTAGCCAACACACAGACTTCATTGTAACAGGAGTGACTAGTCATCTATTGTAGCTTTATTGATGGAGTCTACAATGAATAAAAATAAAAGTACCACAGATGCATAGTGGGGCCTTTTACTGTTTTACAGATACCAAAAAAAAAAAAAAAACCCAAAGAAAACAACAAAATAAAATTAGTTTAAGTTAAAAATTAATAAAAAGTAAAACTGTCATTGTGCCAGAGAGCAGTGCAAATTGCATTAATATGTAATTTGCACACTATAAATCTAATAAACAGCTGGAAGAAGGTGTAATACAGAAATATGTGTGTCTTCAACTCTCTCAACATAAGTAGTACTCCACAGAAGGAAAATAAATGAATCCAAGCAGCTATCATACTTCACACAAGTTTCAATACATAACAAAACAAGAAACAGACTTGTCATGTCGAGTAACACGTATTGCCTTTTTAATCGTTTTTACTATGAGTAACATGACACAGAACAAAAATGCCTATGTAGTTTCAGTGGAAACAGAAAAGTGACCACAGCACTGAGTGTGGCCTCGACCTGTGTGGCAACTTTTTCCCAACTTTAATCTGTAATCTGGTTTGGCAAGGTGTTTGAAATGCGCACACACACACACACACACACACACACACACACACACGGTTAAACATTGACCTGAAGGAGTTTCACACAGACAGGAATCTACAGTTTATCATCCTGACTGTGTATGTGTGTGTGTGTGTGTGTGTGTGTGTGTGTGGCGACCCGCTGGGTGTTCTTCCTCGTTACAAACAATAGAAGCTTTAGTTAAAAATAAACTCCTTTTTAGCAGTCGTGTTTATTTTTATTCATGCTTTGTTTTGTGTTTTATGGAGTTTTATTTTATATTTTGTTCCAAATAAACTTGTTTTATTTTTCATATCATTTTACCTATTGTAAAAAAACATTTTTTATAATTTTTTAATTTGGTTTTATTATTATTATATTTTATTCATTTTATGTAGTGTTTTTTCTCACTTTGTTTATACTTCACTTGATTTTATGTAGTACTTTTATTACTCTACCATTTTATTATTACTTCGCTTATTATTTTAAATTATTTTAAGGTTTTTTCTTTTCATTCATAGGTTATTTATTTTATTACATTTATCATTGTAATTGACTTGTGTTAGTTTATTATTACTATTACTCTATAAGCCACTCCCCCACAGCATCTAAACCCACCCTCTGTGGGTTTAGATGCTGTGGCTCCACCCCCCAGACCTCTGACTCTTGTTTAGTGTCATTCAGCTGAGAGCAGAGAAACACCTCTGTCAGTCAGTCTGCCTCTTTCTTAATATCTCTCTGAATGGACTGATGTGGAAGCATGCGGCGGGGCAGAGGTGCATGCTGGGATTGTTCGGGCATTTGGGAATGGATTGTGCACGAGCGAGAGGACGAGCGAGGTGGGTTCACACTGAGAGAGTGAGAGAGAGACAGAAAGAGAGAGAGAGTGACGGGTGTTGGAGAAAATATATGGGTGTGCAATGGTTAATAAGTAATAGGTGTGTGTGTGTGTGTGTGTGTGTGTGTGTGTGCGCGCCTTTACAGCAAACAGCGCTGCAAGAATGTGAACGATGTGTGAATATGCATGTGTGTGTGTGTGTTGTGAACAGGACACGCAGGTTTTCCTTTTTTGTATGAAAGACCTCACACACACACAAAGTAACACAGTGCAGACAGTAGGTGTGCGTGTGTGTGTGTCCTTCAGTGATTATTTTACAATAATCAGACTGACTAACTGGTGGATTTGTTTGAGTTTTAAGCAGCCATATTCATATCCACAATAATCAGCAGAGGTCTGTCCGTAATAAGAATCTCTTGCTGTTGTTTTCAGCTGGCAAACAACAAAAATGTCAGACAGTCACAGTTTGTAAAGCATGATTTTACACTGAGACTAAATCCACATGAATGTTAGGAAATCAGCAGAGTTTCATCAACATAAAACCAAATTTGAGAGAAAAAGCAAATGAATGCCTGTTTCCATCCACACCTGCCAGGTTAATATAATTTTGACTGAGCAAAGTTTCCTAATGTATGGTCAAAACTGTTGATCAGGATGTGCCAGAACAAGATGTTTCTGTTCCTATATCTTTGATGTCGCCCTTCCACACTTTCTTCTGATTGGTGGACTTCTGGAAGCTTGCCGAGGGGCAACATTCAACCATTTGTCAGATTCAAGTCTTTTATTTTGTGTGCATGGAGACGATTGTCACCTTTCAATAAGAAACCTAGTTTAATGTCAAAAGCGTGGATTTTGTCCAGAAAGAGCGGGTAAGCATCACCACGGCAACAAAGAAATAAAGCTTTAAAGATCTGGAAGTTGTATTTTAGCCCAAACAAGCGGGGTTTTTTTGTAAATCCAACACAGGAGTTTGTAATGCCTAAACCTGACTGAAAGTCATATTTTTAAGTAATAACACCTTTAAAAAAAATAATTCTGGGTAAAACACAACTGAAATACACAAAATCAGTCAAATATTTATTTATTCAAATGCTCACTCTTTAAGGAAAATGTGCTCAGTGTAACCTGAATGTATTTCATTTGACCAGATTCCATTAAAAAGTAACATTTTACATTTTGTTACATGTAACAAAATAACATTCTTGCAAAAATACAAATTATTTGTAAAAATCTGTTGTGTGTATGATTCGAACTCGGGTCTCTGAAAATCTGAAATGATTTGCCCCGACACCACCAACCTCCTGACGTGGGCTGCTGTTATTATCTGATACACGTGCATGAATCAGAACATGGAAACACTGACGGGAAGTCTTGAAAAATGTCATCAGAAGGTTGTCTGCTCTCAGTGACGGCCATAAAAAAGAAATAATTAACTATTGACTTTAGTTTGGGGTACAGTAAATGTAGTGAACATTGTCCCATTACGTAAGAATTAAATAAACTTTAGTCTTAGACACAATGCAAGATAACTACATGAAGCTGCTTCTTAGTTATGAAAGGAAAATTCCACCAGGGTCGTTTTGAATATTTAATTATTCTCATTCAAACATAAACTAAAGGAAAAACTTCAAACAACACCCTCAAAGAAGTCTTTGTGCCCAAACTCTTCTTTCTACAGTAAAATATTGATTCCAGTAGATCTCATGTGTCAGAACTACTTGCACTAAATACTGTTATTTAGTGGTTCACCGAAGCGGAGGCAGCAGGAGTTCAATTGTTCTGAGGTAAAACGCTGCCGTCAGTGGGCTCTGCTGGCTGCAAAGTGTTGTAACAACTTGTCTGAGGTCAAATAAGGCAGCGTATATCTAAATATACCACACACCTACTCTACGGCTGATTTTAAGTCATTAAAATAAATATCAGTTCTAATCTATCATAATCAGTGTGTCTGCATGTATTAATTGTTATTAATGGAGTTATCTTTAATCACTTTTATTCATTATTTCATGTGTGCTGAACATACTGGATTCTTTTAATCTCAGTTTGTATATTTATTTATTGTTTATTTTGCAGGTTTTTGTACTTTCACAAGTTAAGCATTAACTTTTAAGTCATAGATGCTCACATATATTTACATGTAATATTATTTTATTGATCTGTTTTCAAAATCATATTGTAATGCACTTGATTTTTTTTACAGCCTGTAGTTGTAATTTTTGAGATTTTTTTGTTTGTGTTTGTAGTTTTATGCTAATAGTTTATTCATTCATTCGTCAGGTTCTTTGTGAGTCCTGTCTCTGTGCCTTTTTGTTATTTTGCTCACTTTTCTGTGTGGTTTAGGGTTTTACTTGTGAATCACTTTAAACTTCAGGTTTAAACGAAAGATTCTATTAAAATTAAATTAAGCTAGGGTAACTAGCTATCAGTAAGTCCCTCATACCTCCTTACTTCAAAGAAACCAACTATCTTTCATGACTGGTGTGCATGCTTTTTTGCTGAGTTAAGGTTGTTAAATTTTCCTTGTTGAGGGCTTAAAAAGCATGAAATTAGATTTCCAGAAGTGTTCATATAACTTAATACAACAATTTTTAGTCTTCTGCTAAAGAAGAAGAAGAAACTGTGTTATTTGTGTCTTTCGGGCTTCACAGTAGTTTCTGTTTTTCTCATTTAACCTCACACCTTCTGGTATTTCCAGTCCAGTTTTTTCTTGTTAACAGTCTGATAATTAGGGCTGGGCTATAGCACACCGTTCACGGTAATACTGGTATAATGTTGGGCTACGATAAGAAAATGAAATATTGCGATAGAATATGGGTAAAACGCCTTTTGGTTAAACTGTCAGCAAGGAATTTGCATTTTCACTGATTGTTTTTTATATATAACTTTAATGCACATAAAAAACAGCTGCTTGGTTTAGTGAAAATACATTGATTTTTTTTTCCACTAATAAAGTTGTGGAGTTGTAAAGTATTTTGTCTAGTGTCAATTATATCGTCAGTTATATCATTATCACAAATTTTCAAATGTATATCGTGATAAATATTTTTGGTCATATCGCCCTGCTCGACTGATAATCTGTTTTTCTTTGTGTCTGCAGAGTCGAGTTTGTACAGCTCTGAAAGTTCAGGCCTCCAGACTCAGACTACTAGCCAAAGTGAGACCACAGTAATAACTCTGAGCACCCATTGCACTCAGAAAAGACAGCACTAAAACTCACCTCTGACCCCTCCCTGCCTTTTCTTCTCTCAGGTGCCACCTCTCCCACAGTGTTTGGAGTGGGAGGGGCTCCAGCAGGAGGCGCTGTGGGCTCACCGGGGGCGAAGCGGAGCGGCTCTGGAACCGGGAACACTCTAAAGGTAACAGCTCGCTGTGAACTGAAATGGGAGAATTTGGGTCAAATGTGTTAACATAAAGCGGCTTGAGGAGGGCTTTAGTTATCTTAATTGTGGGTTCTCTGGTATTCTCAAAGGGAAATGCAGATATGCACTTTGTGTGTTTGTTGTGATTTGTTAATGCTGTGGTTTATGGTCAAAAATACTAAAGAGGAGTTATTGTGTTTGTTTTTATTCTAGGACTCCACTCCAGTGGCTTTGCATTATTCACAGCTAAAAATAATCCTTCTTTGTCTTAGAAAAGCAGTTCATTTGTGTCTCAGACAGTCTACTTTAGCTTCTGTCTCCCATCAGTCCACAAACTTTTTTACTTCTACTTGGGCGTCTTTCTGAAAACTTGCTGAGGGGGCAGCATCCAGAGCTGCCAAGGTGTCATTTTGGAAACACAGCATTCAGAGCAGTCATAAGAATTGAGCTCTGGGTTCATAATATTTACTTTTGCATATGTTCACATCATTACATGAAATCTGAAACTTTGGTTAAAATGAGCATTTGATACTGTAACTTTAAATAGCTCCCCTTTAAATGTAATGGATTATTAAAGTTGGAAGCATTAGCTCACAGGAAATGTTTCCTCAGTTTTTATCATTGTGTCTAAATTGTATGAGTGTTGATGTGTAATCATAGCTGAATCTTGTTTTGTGCATAAATGAGTGTTAAAAAATATATAAAAGAAAAGTAAAATTGTTGGTGAAGAGCCAAAATTTATTTTAAGGTTGTGTTTTAAATAGTTAAGAGAAGCTCTTTTAAAAAACAGATAGTGGAAAACCTTCTGTAGATCAAGAAAATCTCCACAAATTGCTCTTCATATTTTAAACTTGGACTGGATTCATGCAGTTCTCAGCACATCCTATCAGCACACTATGAACTAAAATGTAGTTTAAAACCAGATGACCACATTTGTAACGTGCTGGGTGACATTGATGAAGCTCGTATCACAGGTAACTCTGGACTCCTGAGTTTTTAGTCCCATTTGTACCAGCTGTATGAACCGTAGCCTTGGTGATACAATACTCAGTGGCATCAATAACGGTAACTACATTAACTGTTGCTGCAGCGCTGGTTGACTAGTCCGGTGCGGAGGCTGAGTCAGGGAAAAGCCGATGGACAGAAGAAACCGCCAATCAGGACGAGGAGGCGGGACAACAGGACAGAGATGACCACACCCCTCACAGGAAATGCGCAAATGGTGTGTAGACACCCATCCAAATGATGGGTTAAAGACACAAAATAGTAATAATGATAACATAAACTAATTGCTTCTTAAATTATGTAGAAGGCGAGGAAGGAGGAGGCAGGGCATAGTGGTGGGGAGGAGGAGCCAGAGGAAGAAAGCCACACCCCTCTACCACCCCCAATGCAGATCATCAAAGACCCTAACAATCCTGAGGTAAGAGTGGCTCTGTTTAAAGCTAGAAATGTTTAATGGCTGAAGATGAATGTGGCATAAATTTCTTAATATTGTATTTGCTGCTTTAGTCACGAGGTAAAAAACCTCTTCAGAAAACTTTTTGAATAACTACAAAAATAAACTAAATGTTTTTATACAGAAGAGTGGTTTATTTGAAGAGTTTTCAGTCCTGATTCAGAGTTGCATGCAGCACAGATAGAGCACTAGTGGAAGATACTAGTGATCCTCATATGTCTCCTGCCAGTGGACCTCATAGTTACATAAATACCCTGCACTGGTTTGAGTCATATCTATCTGGTACATTTCAGTTTCTTCGTGTTACTAAAGAGAGTTACTCATGGAGTTCTGTAGGTTCTTGTGTTGGGATCAGTACTTTTCATTGTATACATACAGGTAATATTATTAGGAAACAGCATACATTTTCGTTGTTGGAGTTGATACCCAGCTGTAGGTACCTATGAAACTAGTTGACACAAATCAATTAATTAAACTACAGGCATGTCTTCAAGGCCTGAAAGCCTCCATGGCATATAATTCCTTTATCCAAATTTGGAAAAATGGAGGTTACTGAACTTGGTCTTAAAAACCTTGGAAGCATGGTGTCTAAGCAGATACTGACTCTGGATGGCATTACCATGGCTTCCTGTTAGGAATCTTGACCCGATATGTCCGTAAAGGCACACTGTAAGAGATGTCGGACTGTTTTTTTTTCTTGCTGTATTTCTACATTTCTAAACATCCTGTCTCAGAGTGATGCTGAACAACTAGTTCAATATGTGTTACCTCTATGATGGACTATTGCAATTATTATCAGGCTGTCCTAAAAGATCCCTGAAAAGACTTCATTTTATCCACAATGTTGCAGCAAGAAAACTGTGAGACCATATTTCTCCTGTAATGGCTTCTCTTCATTGGCTCTCTGTTGTATCCACAATTATATTTAAAAATCTTTCTCGTCACATATAAGGTCTTGACTGATCAGGCCCCATCTTATCTGAAAGATCTCATAGTAACGTATTGCCTCAATAGAACACTATCAGATTACTGGCTTGCTTGTGATTCCTAGTGTATTTAAAGGTACAAGGCGGTGCCTTCAGCTTTCAAACTGTGTACAGTATTCACGCTGTTTTCTTGTCATCAATAAAAGATTACAGTTTTCTGAGGTTACACAGAACTCTTTTAATTTCAGCCTTTTCTATTTCTTCAGGCTCTAGACTCAGATCAGGGATCAAATGAATCAGACACGGAGCAGAGAAACAAAGCACTAAGAGGACGCATGTAAGACAAACCCAAATTTATTACAAAGTCCAAGTTTTGAATGCATTTTTAAGGAGACATGAATTTTGTGGTTCTGTGTGCAGGTTTGTCGTTAATGAGATGGTCCAATCAGAGAAGGACTATGTAAAAGATCTGGGAGTGATAGTTGAGGTGAGACACAAACATCACACTGAAAGAAAGGACCTACTGACGCTCCACCCAAAAGACTCTACAAATGTCAATCTAAACGTACGACATGTTCTCTGCTGACGTTTCTCAGGGCTTCATGTCCCGGCTGGAGGTCAGAGGGATTCCAGAGGAGATGAGAGGAAAAGACAAGATTGTCTTCGGCAATATCCAGCAGATCTACGACTGGCACCGCGAGTCCGTGCCACAAATGCACACGTGAACAAACACACTTCATTATATACACAAAGATGCTCACTGGGTGTTTTTCTGTTTCAGCTTCTTCCTGGTGGAGTTAGAGCGTTGTATTCAGAATCATGACCTGCTCGCAGACCTCTTCATCAGACATGTGAGTTCTACAAACAAAATGACTTGTTCAAAACAGAATATATAGCATGGCTCTGACCTGAGACCTCAGGGACTCAACTCAGAACTCATTTGTCTTGACTTTGGGCTTCATTTAGAACTAGATTCAGGGCTCAATTTATTTATTTTTGTCTCAAGATATAGGAATCAGGATTCAAATAGGACTTGGCTCATTACTTTTTATGGCTTAGCTTAGAACTTTGTTCAAAGTTTCACTCAATTGTCAACTTAAGACTCAGCTTGTCCCTGCATTAGGACTTGACTTGTTTGTCCTGGCTTAGACCCACAATTGATTATTTGAATATTCACATGATCTAAGATGTGAACAAAGATGTGGATCATTACCATGATCTGGGGTTACCACTGAAACCACTGTGAGACCTTGCCTCAAACCATCAGTGACCTACTGAAGTGAGCGGGGGGTTGACGTGCCTGGGAACATGTCTTCCTAGTCCAAAGTGGTTTCCTGGAAAGAGTGACCAATGTTTTATAAATGCAGGTGAGTCTTTTCCTGTTGAGATGACTCCTCCATGTTGTACCATACATTTATAGAGTGGCTGTTTGGTTTCTTCTATAAAAGGGTCCAGGCCCTCCTTGCTGCACTGCACTGCATACCATGATGTTCATCTTGCTTTTAGGAGTTTTGTCCTTGCAATGAGCCAGTTTTTGTCTGCTAGATTTACTACGTCTGAAGTGCACTGGGATGCCATGCTTGGAGAAAATTTCCAATAAACATGATACAGGAACAGAAAAAGTTGTCATTCTGTTTCTCCCTAGTTGGTGTCTGGCATTCTTTCCTCTGCATTTTCACTGATTTGATGAAGGCCCAGTTAGGATAACCACATGTTCTAAGAGCTTTGTTTACGTCTGTGTGTTCCTGTTCCCTTCTGCCTTAGAGGGAACCTCCTCGCTGGTCCCAAACAAGTTTGTGTTCCAGTACCTGGTGAGAGTCAAGGTCTAGCATGAGCTGAATAACTCAGAAGCTACAACAACATGGGGCTCAATTCTAAATTCATGACTTGCTCCTGAGGTTGAACTTGGCTCGAGTTGTTGTCTGCACATAGGATTTGAGTTATCACAGAACTCAGGACTTCTTGTTATTTGCTTGGGACTTGACTCAGGATGTGTTGAAGACCTAATACAACTATTTCTTTTTTACTTTCTTGTTTTTTACAGGAGCGTCGTCTACACATGTATGTGGTTTACTGTCAGAATAAGCCGAGGTCAGAGTTCATCGTCATTGAGTACGAGACCTATTTCGAGGTAATGCGTCGCTTTTCTTTTTTTTTCTCATTTCTATACTTGGCTATTCTTTTCTGTTGTTTTTTTTTAATGATTATCTTATAGAATAGAATCGAATAACTTTATTATCCACATCAATGGAAAGTTGTTTTCAGTTCACAAAGCCATAAACAAATAATCAAATCAACCCGTAATAGTTTCTTTTATTTTTCCTTTCCTGATTTTTTTAAACATTACTATCTTAAAAGTTAAAAAAGGGGGAAAAAAATCGAAAGAGCAGGCTTTCCTAAAATGCACGTTCTTGAATGGACCTTACAATAGTAAAAATCAGCCAAAAACTGAAACTGAACCAGACCTTCTATCTCTGTCTCTGCCTGTCTGTCTGTAGGAAATCCAGCATGAGATCAGCTGCAGGATGTCCATCAGTGATTATCTGATCAAACCAATCCAGAGAATCACCAAATACCAGCTGCTGCTCAAGGTCTGTGAAGAACCTGTCAACATGATTTGTGTTTACACTAACTGCTTAAATGAAACATTGATTTTAAAATATATTTAATGCATTTTTGGTGGAACCTGAATGTTACAATGGAATTGCTGGTATCTGTGGAGTAAGTTTGGGTATTTTATATCCTGCTTAAAAATGCATCTGCCCAGAGACCATAGAAGACAATTACCCAGTAGCTAAATGTGGTACAAAGGTTCTTTTATTATTAGGGTTATTAGGGTTTGTGTATTTTCCCTGACAAATATGGCATAAAACTAAAAACCAAGCTAAATTTGGAATTTGACCGGAGGTGCTGATCTTGATTATAGACTGGTTGGCTCTCAGGGCAAAATATATCGGATGAAGAAATTAAATTTCACTAGTGTGAATTTTTTCTTCTACCAGTGCAAGAATTACATGAAAAAGTATGAAGAGAGTTTACAGATGAGAAGCAAAAAAGAGCCGTCAGGTGCTCAAAATAAACCTTAGACTCAAACGTTAGAAAAGGCTTTTCCTCGCAACATGTCATGTAATACAACTTATACAACTTAAAATACAACTAAAAATAAATATAGTTTCATACATCGGTCAAAACACTCCACTCCAGGTACAGGACGCCCAGCTGAAAACGCGTCGAGTGCCAGAGATTCACAGAATTTACAGAAAATGCACTATTTTGTGAATTATATCGTTATCGGGATGAGAAATGTCTTCTATCGGGATATGAGATTTTGATCATATCGCACAGACCTATTGGCTCTTGCTCCAGGCTTGGATTAGAACTTCGGTCAGGTGGAGTTTTTAACTTTTATTGAGGGACTTGATTCAGGACACAACTCGGGATGCAACTTGGGATTTGTTGTTTTTGAGTTGGAGCCGACCTCAAGACTTGAATTGACTCATTCTAATGTTGTCTTTGAAATTAGCCACGATTTGACATGGTTTAGTATTAGACTCAGAAATTATTTCGGACTCAACTCAGGCAAGAAATGTGTGGGTTGTTTTATTAACTCCCTTAACAGTTATTACCTGTGCGCTCTGATTGGTTTACAATGACAGCCTTCCTTGTAATTGTGACAAAGTGGCTAATCACATCATTAGCACCCGTTTGAAATTTAAGATATGTAATAGCCTTGACTAAAACATGAGGGAGGTGCGTCATACCTGTGACAAAGTGGCTAGGACAGAATTCATTTGCCATTTGTCACTTGCGTATATTGTTATTCTGTGTTCTGTTATTTTACAGTCAGCCATAATGCTTTAATTTAGACAGTGCTGGTGTAACTTCTCTTAACACACAATATCCCGGGTTTTGTTTGTGGTAGCAGTAGTTACATTCTTTACATCCATGCATGTGTTTTAAAGCAAACACTACTAACCATCAGATCATCTGAATTTTCTTCTGTTTACAGGCACATGTCTAGTAAATTATGTTTCTTTATGTTGCTTTGGTTATACTTACCATGGTGTCCATGTTGTGCATTCAGGTCCTGTATGTGAGACGGGTGTATGGGAAGGGCCGCCCACTACTTCCTGTTTATATAGGGTCATGAGGTCAATGATTGGATCACTGGGTGTAACCAAATGGAGGGTTTTCATTTTGTATAGTATTGTTTGTTTTCTTTAAAGTAGCCTTTTGAGTTATATTGTATGCAGTGTTTTACTTTACAAACCATTTAGTTGAGTAAATGAGTTTGTCAGTTTCATGCATGACTTTATTCCTGTTCTTTGTTTAGAATTGTATTATTTGGTTTGACCTATTTTGTTCAATGGTAGGGACTAACGAGGTCAGGTATGGGCAAAGTCTTGTATAAAGCCAGTGGGATTTTTGCATGCCTGATTGATTGTTTTATGGTAAAAGGGAGATGCTAGCAATAAAGTATGCTTAAAAAGAACTTCAATTGTCTGCTAATGCTATTTACTTATCACCTTCCTTGCTGCTTAAGTTATGCTACATCACAGTAATGGCATAAATTTTGTACTTTTGGGTAGAGCTTTTTGTGAGAAATCAGAGATAAACTCATCAGTTCATCATACCAGCGTGTATTTTAAGATATTTTCTGATGTTACACTTTAAGGACACACTATGACTTTGGCTGAAATTCAAACACTTATATTTTTTCTGTTTGTTCATCAGGATTTCCTCAAGTATACGTCGAAGGCAGGGCTGGACTGTGAGGAGATTGAGGTAAGTTTTTTCTTTGCTTTCCTTTTCTGTAAATCATCTCATAAACTTTCAGAAACATCAAACAACTGAACCACAGCTTTGTTCGTGTTTTTTGTTATTGATCAGTTTTAGTTTGATAATATAAAAACAGTTGTGTTGTGCCACAAACTGTTCTGATAATACACAAAGGCACAAAGGATCTGCATTCTGGGAAACAGTTTATTTACTGAATTTATTATATTTTCATTCAAATTCTTGTGACCTTTAAACTTTGTTAAATTTTTTGTAAAAAATAGATATTTATTTTTTAAGCTTTGCTAAGAGTTGTAAAAAAAAACTCTAAAAGACAACAAACACATGAGTTTTGTTCTTCAGCAGACAGCTGTTTCTGTCTCATAACCAACTAGCAGGAGACAGCAAAGAGCTGCTGCTGCTTCTGGCATAGTGAAGATCGTTATAAATGATTTACACGAGATGGTGAATCATCGCCCTGAGGACTAACACAAACTTTTGTAATATTTAGTAACTGTGTGTGTGGTCTGTGTACAGAAAGCGGTGGAGCTGATGTCATTGGTTCCAAAACGCTGCAATGACATGATGAACCTGGGACGCCTGCAGGGATACGAGGTACACCTGTCTGTCCACCTGTCCGGCTGATTTGTTTTGTTAGCAATTTGTTGTCACTAGGACAACATAGTAACATAATTGATTTCATGCTAATTAACACTGAAAGCTCTGAAAGAAATTTGATAATATTTCAAATTTTAAGTTTCCATTTTGGTCTACTAACACAAAATGGACAAAAAGCAGAACTGAGCCACGCAGAGATGAAGGACAATGAACAGAACCCAGAGGAACACCATATTACATTGATAACAGCACACACGGCATAATAATGTTGTTGTGGGTGCTGCTACCGAGCTCTACAACAACAGCTTCTCAAGTAGTTTGTGTGCAATTTACCTGTTTCAGGCACATATTAATTCAAAAAAATTAGAAATGTGTGTAGAAAGCACAATACAAACAATTAACAATGACATATATGAGGCATGTACACAATTTACTTTTGCTGATTTCCTGGAAATGTAAAGTTTGCTGCAGGGTACCTGGACTCTTATCCATTGGTCTTTCTTTCTTCACTCACCTCCTCGTGCTTTCCAGGGAAAGCTAACGTCTCAGGGGAAGCTGCTGCAGCAGGAGACTTTCTGTGTTTGGGAGCAGGACGGAGGCGTTCTGTCTCGCAGCAAAGAGCGCAGAGTTTTTCTGTTCGAGCAGATCATCATCTTTAGCGAACTGCTGCGCAAAGGCTCCAACAACCCAGGATACCAGTTCAAGAACAGCATAAAGGTCAGACTGGTCAGCACTGTTTAGACTCGACACCGTCTTGAGGTCTGAATTAGGAGTAATTGTGTTATTGTTTGTGTTCAGGTGAGTTATCTGGCAATGCAGGACAGCGTGGACGGTGATCCCTGTAAGTTTGTGTTGTGGTCTCGTGGGTCGGCGGAGCGCTTCACGCTCCAAGCATCTTCTGCCAGCATAAAGATGACCTGGGTAGAGACCATTGCTTCCCTGCTGGATGCCCAGAACAACTTCCTGTCAGGTAAAAACCTTGTCAAAAACATTCCTGAAATATCTGAAATATCCATTATGTTACCTGTCCTAAAATATCCTTAATTCTCCTTGGAAAATTCCCTTTCATTGTCATTGGATCACCACTGATTTTGAAATCTCTTATTCAACTGAAATGCTACTGAATCTCAATGGAACATCTTTTATTATCTTTCTCATATTCCTCAAATACTTTTTGTTTTACCCTAAATATCTTTAAACCATATTTAAATAGCCTTAATTTCCCCAAACCACCCTTAAACATCTCTGTTATGTTAGTAACGTTGGGCTTGTGTTAACGTAAACCCCCCTTAAGTCACCCTTGAAATCTTAGAATACCTTTCGAAGTCTCAAATCCTCTGCAAGCTGTTCAATCTTTGTTTAATGCCAAATGAATCCAATTTCCAAATTTCCCAAAAATGTCTTCCTTACAACCTCCTTGAAAACTCCTTGAATCAATCAAAAGTATCATTTTTGTGAACAACATTCCTAGATCTCTATGAATCACCTTAAATCTCACTGAAACAGCTCATGCATATCCATGCTGCATCTAATCTGTGCCCACAGCTCTCCAGTCTCCTATTGAGTATCAGAGGAAGGAGGGCGTGATCTCTGTGACACGGCCACTGTCATCAGGAAGGCCGCCATCTGCACCGCCAACTCCCAACGGTCACGCAACTCAGCCCCCTCCTGACAGTGAACAGGAAGATCAGGTTTGAATCCCTCCTTTCACTTTCCTTGTGTACCATAAGTTCTTGAAAAACTTTCTTACATCAGACCATATGACCTTTGACCCTTCAGGAACTGGTTCTGGTGCTGCAGGACTTCGTGGCGGTGCGGGAGGATGAGATCTCTGTGTTTCGGGGGGAGAAGGTTCAGATTCTGGCGTCCAACCAGCAGGGTCAGAGTCTGGTCTATCGGCCGGCCAACAGCGATTCGCCAGCCGCCGAGGGCTGGGTGCCACGCAGCGTGCTCAACACACACTGACATTTACACATGAACAAACACACACTGGCAGCAGGGTCAGAATCTGGTTTACTATTAGTACATACACAAACACAATGACAGCACTCCAAATACTAAATGCAAAATGGGTCAAAAGCATGTTGGGAAATATTTGTGCAGCAAAAAGGTAAACATGACGATGGCAATGTCTGCGTGTCTGACACTTTGGACAAAAATATGTCTCCTCCACTTTCTCATTTTCTCACCTGATGAGATTTTTCAGAAACAATCATTAGGAATTATGTGAAAGTTTTAAGCATTGCAGAATATCCTTAATATTACATCTGGGTCCAAGGGGCAACCCTCCATAGCAACTTCATGGATCCTCAAAGTGTGTAACAGTGGAGCTGGAGCATACTTGCCTGACATCAACAAATTAAAGTGTAATTAGTGTTCTAGTTGGTTGTTTGGTTTTAACTCAAAATTTCTAACAATCTTTGTAAAAAGTTGATTGCAGCTTATTTGAAGTCCAGAATGGTGTGATTATGCCTAAAGATTGTTCTCAGTCAATAGCAGTAGACTAAGCAGAATAAACTAGACCTTAATATCCTCAGGCATCACCTCCAGAGAGGTAGCAAGGTTGAACTTGCTAAACACCTCACCTAGAAGGTGTTTAACAGGGATCCTAGTTGGATGTATGAACCACAAGTGGATCCTTTCATTGTGGAATAGATGCTCTACTTTGAGCCTGTCCCAAAAGACCAAGATCCTGATCCAGTCCAGACCCTTCGGGCTATTATAATTTCTTCTGCTTGAATCCTCGTATCCAATATTGGTCCTTGGTCTCTCTTTGGTCACTATTCACAGTTGGCTATGAATAGAAAAGGACAGATAGTGTTTGAGTTGTAGTTGATTGATGTAGAATCTCAGGATCTTGTTAACATGTGGGGGATATAAGTGGGTCTTTGTGGTGAACTCAATCCAAATGGAAAGCAAAGATTTGCCTCGTGTTTCTCATGCAAATACAGTGAGTGGATTGCGGTGTTTGAAACTATAAGGAAAACTGTTTCCTTCCAAAGCATAACCGACTCCATCACTTTCTTCAGTAATAAAGTTGAACCATATCGATTCAGCAAAACAGCACAAATAGCAGTAGTAACATTTCCCTCCATTTTGACTGTCAATGGTGTCAAGAGACTCCAGAGTCAATGGACTAATCTCGGCTGGTCCAGTTCTTATTGGGGGCCTCCTGAGGTTTTCCTACGACAGACAACAAATCTCTCCAGAGAGTTTGGTGTCCATCCTCAGTTAGGCTTAAAAAAAACCCCAAAGGTGAGGAGTTCAACAGGCATCCTGCTCAGATTTCAGGACCAGCTCAGAGTTTTCTCTTTCACAAAGTAATCTCTACCTTAACATTTTTTTCCATTGTTGTCTCTTTATGTAACAGTGCTATGACCCATCAGAGGGTTAGGAACTGGAGAGGTAGACACTGCCATCATTTATGCTCTGAAGGTTTCCTGACATGTTTCAGACCCTGATTACTGTTCAGCATTTTAGACTTTAAACACACACACACATACACTCTCCCAGCAGCAGGTACTGTTAGTATCCTCCCTCATTCCTGGTGCTTTAACATTCAGCCAGAACACAGCTCTTCACCTCGTTCTATCAGACGCTGCCGTCAGGGTCCAAGCAACCAATAACCCACTCTTATGACTTCACAAACTGTTCTCCGTGGGTCAGTGGAAGGGAGGTCATATGACCATCATTACAGTCATCATCACCACCATCCAGACGGGGACTCCAGGAAGAAAAGACAGTCAAAAAAATAAATAAATGAAAGCCTCCTGGACGAGAAGAGGCAAAAAGACCTATCAGCCAATCAGAACTGAGTTCTCTACGCGTCGTTCTGTTAATAGTGTGTATAAAGAGACTGAGGACACACACACACACACACTTCATACACACACCAATGCTATGATGAAGATGCAGATGAAGATTACTATGAAGATAATTAAGAATAATAGAATCTGTTTTTCACCTTAATAGAGAGAAAAAAAATGAGAGAAAATGTTTGTCATATTAATAACTGCGTGCGTGTGCATGAGAGCGAGGGAGAGCGTGTGTGTGCGTGTGTTAGTAACGCCGTCCTATGTGTGTGTGTGTTTTTCCACCGACAGTTAGGTGGTGTCCCGGTGTAGCGTTGCCATGACGAATCGTTGTGTTTGCGGTGACACCATTTTTTGTTTGTTTATTCGTTTGGTTGGTTTTTATAGCAAACCAGAGCTGCTGCCGCCCTCCTCCTGCCCCGCCCCTTCTCTGTCTTTCTCCAGTCAACAAGGTGGCCTCAGCTTTGGTTAGTTTGATATTCTGATTATGCATTTCTCGTTCCTGTATATAGACCAGACGTCCAACTGCTACTCTATGTACTGTGGACACTGAACCGGTCTGTCTCTCAGCAGCCCAACCTACTGTGACTGTCTGTTTCTACTAAAACCGAAGCTGTAACCTTCAGCACGCTCTCTACCTGTCTCTCTCTATCTGTCTCTCTCTCTCTCTACCTCTCTCTCTCTCTCTGTTTCTCTGGTGCCATTCTCAGACAACACCCCGGTCCTTAAGGAGCTGCGCAGCCTGTCAGGTGCACTAAAGAGCGGTTAGGGTGGAGGATAGTGAGCTATGAAGCAAACTATGAATGATTTAACTGGTGTTAAAGGAAAAGTTTGAGTTCTTTCAAGTCTATCTTAATATAACTTCTTTAAACTGATCTAAAAATGTACAACCTGTTGGCAACAGCTTTCTGGTTTCTGTTAGCAGAATTATAATAACACTAACAAAACTTTCAGTTCCTCTAATGTCCACTTGATGCTGCAAAAATGAGTCCCTATACTTAGTCTCCCATGTTAAAATGTCCAACTTCAGCCTGCTACAGAAAACAGTTTTGGTCTAGTTTCCCCCTTTGTAACAACTGTATGGGGCTGAATTTAGTTCATAACTCACATGTTTAAACTGCATTAAGGCTTAATGTTTGCGTTATTAGGGGTGGGGCCTTGTTGAGTGACAGGTGACTATAGTGTAGCTGTCTGCAAGGTTTCACCTTAGTTATTTTGAAGTCACTTAGCTGGACCTTTAGGGTGGGTTTGAAGTGATTTGTGTAATTTGGTAATAAAACAGAATCACATCATCAACATATGGTGATATACGCATATAGCTTAAGCTCAGTCTGTCCTTTCTGGATCATTTTTTAAGGATCAAGAAATCAAATACAGAATACAAATCTCAAAACTATTAACCATCTATGATTTAGCTGTTTAAACTGTATTTGCATTTGTAAACAATAAATGCCCAATGAAATAGGTAGCTTGTAGCATTTCCAGATTATTAAATTTGTTTGGGAACTTTTTTGGTTTTAAAAAAAAAAAAAAAAAAAAAAAAAAAGCTACAACAGAAACCAAGAAACACCTGATTCCTGTGCAGGTTTCAAAGGAAAATATGTTACTAAAGCTTCTCTTAATGTGCATATGGAATGTGATTGGGACTAGTATATTAAGACAGACTTGAAGGAAACCTAATGTTTTCTTAAAGGGCAACACACACCGATGGCACTTGACTATGACATTCATTAGACTTTTTGTCCCAGCTACTGCAAACCTGGCTTTCTACTAAATGTCAAACTATGTTTGGCAGCATAGCTTTGATTCAGTCTGTTTCAAATATTTTTCTAAGCTGAATGGTGGACATCAGATTGTCCATAACTTTCTGGTTCAAGATGGTACTTTGGGTTAAATATTACGCTGTTTGGCAACATTTACTTTACTGGGTAATTTTGTGTTAAATCTCTTAAATATTATATTAAAAATCTAACGTTTAGCTGCAAATTACACAACATTTTATCACATTTGTTGAACAGTTTGTAATTCGTGGCTGTAATTATGAGGGGAAGCGTTCCTGTCTGCTTGTTGTATACTGGCTGAAAAATAGTTAATAAACTGTTTATTAATAAATAGTTAATAAACTGTTCTCTAAAAAAAACAAACATCCTTGCTAGCGGTTATCCCTGCTGTATCTGAGCTTCCGTTCAGCAGTGTAAATTCTTTTCTTTAGTATTTTAGACTGATAAAACACTATAGTGCTGATTTCTCACAAGAGAAACAGTAAAACAAAACAGTATAGTGTGACCAATCTACTGTTTCTCATCTTTTTAAGGAAACAGATGTCAGTATACAAACTATTTCTCATACTCCCTGATACTGAATTTTCTTTTACTATTATTATTATTAAAATGTTGAATATGATGATTAGTTACTCTTTTTCCTTTATAATTGGGGATAAACTGGTTTCTTCAAAATCCTTGTTAATTTGCAGCTAAACAGCAGCAGGCCTTTTCAGGAAACTGGAAACAAATTACACAAATGTCCAAGTTTGTAGTGAAAAAGCAGAAAAAGACAGTGTTAATGTCTTGTAATAGTCATTATAAATACCAACATCCACTTCTTCACATAAACATGCAAATACAAATTATGACTGTCTAAAATATAAGTTAATATCGAGTCCTTAAAGACCTTCAAGCTACTTAACATCAACATGACATTCGTCAGGTGAATGACCCTTAAAAACAGATGCCACTTTGGTCCTTTTACAGAGCTGGCAAAGGATTTTGTGTCAGTGTGATAACTGTCAATGCAAAAAAAAAAAAAAAAAAATTATTATAGTGTTCAAAATGCTTAAAACATGAGCAAGGTCACAACTTTGGAACTCGGAGTGCACCAGAAGGGTTTCGATTTGATTGCCGAGCATTTCAAAAGGAACTCCAACAGGTGGAAAGCTGTGCATTATGAAGAGTTTGAAAGTTAAAAGTATTTCACAATGAAGGTGCTACAAAGTAAAGCTTAAAATAAAATGTGGACCATGATTAAAGGTTTAAGATGGATAACTGTGCACTATAGAGGTGTTATAAGTTTGGAAATAGCACACAGCTTAGAAATCAGTGCACTATGAATGGTTTGAGGTGAAAGGTAGTGTACTAAGGTTTAGGATGAAAAATAGTACACTACAAAGGCATAGGGTGCTGTTTGAGACCCAGCCTTGTTGCCGACTGGCAAACTCAACTAACCAATCAACCAGTGTTATTTGTACAGAACTAACAGCTGCTAACTGACTGCTAACAGCTCTCTGTGTTTGTAATAAACGTCATTTTTCATCCAAAACAGTCTGTATGTGGCTTCTTCATCTGGACTTCTTTTTTTTTTTTAATACATGGATCAATTACTACATTTATACATTATAACCATTTATATTTTGCATATAAAAAATGGATGTACCCCAGGGGTGTCCAAACTCCGGCCGCGGTCCATTTTTAATTGGCCCGCAAGCAAGGGCGTAGATTTGGCATAGACGGAAGGGACGTGTCCCCATCAATATCCAGCGATTATTGAATTGTCCCCACCAATAATTTGATCTCTGCGAGTAAAGAAAAACAACTGTCAACGTCTCATTCACCCAGCGGTGCAGAAAGAGTTAAATTACGTTCTCTACTAGAGTCCTACGTCATGTGACAAATCTGGCCAATGTGATTGGCTGTGCCTTTCAGGGAGCTCTGTTTAGTTTTAGCAGCGGCAAACCTGCGCTGCGAGGAGGAGAGGAGGATGGCAGCAAAAAGGAAGATCCTGGATATAAGAAAGTTTTTTTCAAAGAAACCTGTCAGTCGCTTAAAGTCAAGTTCACTCATAAAATGTGTCCGTCACAATAACGTTACAGGCTATGCTAGGCTTTGGCCCACATCAGTCTAAAACTGTATGCAACCATGAATAACGTGTTTTGGAAACTAACTGCACAACAGGCAGCACTATTAGTTATCTCAGTCTCCCAGAGTAGCATTTTTAATTTTGATTGAAACTATCAGAGAAAACGGCAGCCTCGAGCAAGCCAGGTTATTAGTTTACAGAGGCTGTTAAAATTATATGTCTAACGTTAAAATGTTAGTGACACAATAATTTCATCCTAGTGGTACTGACCATTGACTGTTTTCTACAGTCAGCGAAAGACAGCGGTGGGTTTGAAAACGATTTGCCGGGAGTCCGGTGTTCTCACGGGCTCTAGTGAGCCTTGCCTCCGGCTCGCTATAGGGCTTTGGAGCGTGATGTCACGGGGGTGGGCGTGGAAAGGATTTTGGCCCGATCCGCCATTTTGGGGGTCTAGCGCAAGTGAAAAGGGAGCGAAGTCACACACAACAGCCATGGTTCGTATTTGCTGTGTGGTCGGCTGCAATGTTCGATCACACGACCGGCAAGAGAATAAGCTTGAAAATGGTTTATCTTTTCATTCTTTCCCAACCTGGAAGCAACATGAGCAGCTCGTGTATCGATGTTACCAAACAAAGGCGTCTAGGCAAGGCAAGGCAAGTTTATTTGTATAGCACAATTCAACAACAAGGTGGTTCAAAGTGGTTTACAGAGACATTGGAAACAAAAACAAATAAAAAGCATGATTTAAAATTGATTAAAACAAGCAAACAAACAAACTAACTAAATAACAAACAAACAAACATAACAGTATGTAAAAAAAAAAAAAAATCAAAACAGATAAAATCAGAACAATAGATAAAATCAGTAGTTAAAATGTAAGTTTTGAAGTTTAAGCTTAAAAGTGTGGATTTGGTGCTTTATTCAAATGCAGCTGAGAACAGGTGAGTCTTCAACCTGGATTTAAATAAACTGAGTGTTTCAGCTGATCTGAGGCTTTCTGGGAGTTTGTTCCAGATATAAGGAGCATAAAAGCTGAATGCAGCTTCTCCGTGTCTGGTTCTGACTCTGGGAACTGATAAAAGACCGGATCCAGATGACCTGAGGGATCTGGATGGTTCATACTGGGTCAGGAGGTCATTGATGTATTTTGGTCCTAAACCATTCAGAGCTTTATAGACCAGCATCAGAACTTTAAAGTCTATCCTCTGACGGACAGGCAGCCAGTGTAAAGACCTCAGAGCTGGACTGATGTGGGCCACTTTTTTGATCTTAGTGAGGACTCGAGCAGCAGAGTTCTGAATGAGCTGTAGTTGTCTGACTGATTTTTTTTTTAGGTAGACCTGTAAAGATGCTGTTACAGTAATCAAGCCTGAATGCATGGACTAGTTTTTCCAGGTCCTGTTGAGACATCAGATCTTTTATCCTCGAAATATTTTTGAGGTGATAGTAAGCTGATTTTGTTATTGTCTTAATGTGTTTTTCTAAGTTTAGGTCTGCATCCATCAGTACACCCAAATTTCTCGCCTGGTTTGTGGTTTTTAGATGTATAGATTGAAGTTCTCTGGTGACCTGTAATCGTTTTTCTTTGGCGCCAAAGACTATTACCTCAGTTTTGTTTTTGTTTAGCTGGAGAAAATTGTGGCACAACCAGTCATTGATTTCCTCAATGCATTTACCAAGAGCCTGTACAGGGCTTCGGTCTCCTGGTGACATTGTGATATATATTTGTGTGTCATCTGCATAGCTATGATAGTTTATTTTGTTGTTCTTTATAATCTGTGCCAGTGGGAGCATGTAGATGTTAAACAGAGGGGGTCCCAAGATGGAACCTTGGGGAACTCCACATGTGATACTTGTCTGCTCAGATGTGAAGTTACCTATTGATACAAAGTATTTCCTGTTTTCTACGTATGTTTTGAACCAGTTTAGTACAGTTCCTGAAAGACCTGCCCAGTTCTCCAGTCGTTTGAGTAATATGTTGTGGTCAACTGTATCAAATGCTGCACTGAGATCCAGTAAAACTAAGACTGACATTTTTCCACTGTCTGTATTCAGACATATGTCATTGAACACTTTGGTCAGAGCAGTTTCAGTGCTGTGGTTCTGTCTACAACCTGACTGGAAGGCATCATAGCAGTTATTCTGTTTTAAGAAGTAATTGAGCTGTTGAGAAACTGCTTTTTCAATGATCTTACTTAAAAATGGGAGATTTGAGATCGGCCTGTAGTTGTTCATTTGTGTCTTGTCAAGATTGTCCTTGTTCAGTATATGTTTTATTACAGCAGTTTTTAGTGATTCTGGAAACACACTTGACATTAAAGAAAAGTTGACGATCTGTAACAGGTCTGACTCCAAAGTCTTTGAGACCTTTTTGAAAAAACTTGTTGGCAGGACATCTAAACAGCAGGAGGAGGAGTTCAGTTGACCTAAGATGTCATCCAGGTCTTTGCTGTTAATAGGTTGAAACTGTTTCATGGTGTTTAAACAGTTTTTTGGTGGACACAGTACATATCCTGGATCTGCTGTTGATGTACCAATTGCTTGTCTAATCTTTTGGATTTTTTCTGTGAAGAATTTGGCAAAGTCATTGCAGGCCATGGTTGAATGAAGTTCAGCTGCCACTGACACAGGAGGGTTTGTTAGCCTGTCAACTGTAGAAAATAAGACCCGAGCATTATGGCTGTTTTTAGTGATGATGTCAGAGAAGTAGGACCTCCTTGCACTCCTCAGTTGTAAATTATAATTGTGAAGTTTCTCTTTATAGATTTCATAGTGAACCTGGAGGTTTGTTTTTCTCCATCTGCGCTCAGCTTTCCTACACTCTCTTTTTTCATTTTAAACTAGTGTGGAGTTTCTCCATGGAGACTTTTTCCTTCCAGAGATAACCTTCACCTTAATGGGAGCAATAGTGTCCATTACATTTAACATTTTTAAATTGAAACTATTGACGAGCTCATTGACTGAACCTCTGGACAGGTCAGGTGTTAATGGGAAGACCTGGTTAAAGATCTCACTACTGTCTTCAGTTATACACCGTTTTGTGATCACTGCTGTTGATATATTTGTGTGGGCTGAGATTTTACTTTCAAAGAAAACACAGTAATGATCAGACAGGCCCACATCAGACACAGTAAGGTTTGAAATGCTCAGGCTCTTGGAGATTAGTAGGTCAAGAGTGTGTCCTCTATTATGTGTGGCCTCTGTTACATGCTGAGTCAGCCCAAAGTTGCCCAGAGTGTTACTCAGGTCTTTAGTCCCTTTGTCCTGAGGGTTGTCCACATGGATGTTAAAATCCCCAACAATAATTACACAGTCGAAATCAACACAGATCACAGACAGCAGTTCACTGAGGTCATTAAAAAAGTCTGTGCAGTATTTGGGAGGCCTGTAAACATTAAGAAACAACTTTGGATGGGGCCTTCAGCTGTAAAGCCACATATTCAAAAGACTGAAAACTTCCATGGGATAGCTGCTTACATTGAAATGATTCATTAAATAGGACAGCAACCCCTCCTCCTCTCCTGCTCACCCTGGCCTCACTGATAAAACTGTAGTTAGGAGGGGTCGTCTCGATGAGAACAGCTCCACTGTTATTTTGGTCCAACCAAGTTTCAGTTAAAAACATAAAATCAAGGCTGTGCTCAGTGATTAAATCATTAATTAAAAATGTTTTCCCAGCTAAAGATCTAACGTTTAATAAAGCCAACTTAAGTGTTTTAGAGGCATTACTTGTCCCCTCGTGTTTGGGAGCAGTCTGTGGCACACAAGGTATGTTTACTATATTTAAAGATCTTTTAGAGTGCAGCTCTCTGTGTTTTGACCAGGCCACATGTCTCCTTCTGTCACCTAAAAGTACAGAAATTTTAAAACCTTCTAGTAAACAGGGTCCCAGCTTCTCCTGGGAAAAGTCACCACTGCCATAATCCTCGCAGCCCGGACCCTCCACACATCACACATCAGACTTCGGAGACAGAGCATGAAGGTGGTAAGGAGGAACTAAGGGGGGCGAGGCTGGGCAATGTGACTTCGATTGCTCTGTTGAGGGTGGGGCTTGTGTTGTCTTCGTATAGCTTTGAATAATTACACAGTATCCACTTGTGTTTTGCGAGCGTCTGCTCCAAACATTTTTATTATCTCATTCACAAATCAGTCTTCTTTTATAGAGGCATTCATGAGCCCTCTCAAATACAGCGCCCCCTACTGGCAAAACCCCATTAGCACATGAACACCCACACATCACCACATCCCCTTTTCTCTGACAACATAGGTCCCACGAATCAACATATACACATAATTGTTTTACATCAATATATTTTTTTTTTCAACACCATCAGAATATAAGATAAAAACAAATCCAGTCGTAGCTTTACAGATTAAGCCTAACTGGTCTTTTGACCTTACGCTCTGACCTCCTCAATACAGGTTCTGAAACAACTGCACTTTTCTCCACATGCTCATGTCCATCCAGTGGTTTTAAACCAGACACTATCTCTGCATGTGACACATCAACATTTTCATCTTCCTCACCATATTGTTCCTCCTGAAATGTCTCTTTAGTCTTCAGCAAGTTACGACGGTTCCTTCTGAACACATGACCTTCTTCAGTTCTTACGTCATATGATCTCGGACCTGCTTCCTGAAGAACAATGGCTTTCCTGCTCCATGCATTCTGATCTTGGATTCTGACTACATCATCCTTTGCAAGCAATCCAAGTGCTCTTGTTCCCTTGTCATATTGCAGTTTTTGCTTCCATTTCAGATGCTCCTGCTTTTTTATAATTTCTTCACTCTGCTTGCTTTCTGCATAGCAGGGCAAAGTTGTGTGTAGCTTACGATTCATCAGCAATTCTGCAGGGGATAAACCACAGTCAAGAGGAGCAGTCCTGTAGCTCAGCATAGCTAAATAAGGATCTGATCGACTGTCTGTAGCCTTCTTCAGAAGCTGCTTGATGATATGCACTCCTTTTTCAGCCTTGCCATTTGCCTGTGGATGTTGAGGACTTGATGTGACATGTTTAAAGCCGTATTCTCTTGCGAAATTCTGCCATTCTTTGCAATTATAGCAAGGACCATTGTCACTAATGACAGTTTCAGGTATTCCATCCCTGGAAAAGATAGACTTCACATGTGTGATCACATTATTAGCAGTTGTACTTGTAAGCAGAGCAATCTCAGGAAAGTTAGAGTAATAATCTATCACCAACAGATAGTCTTTCCCATTAAAATGAAATAAATCTGTTCCGACTTTCCTCCAAGGCGCTGTAGGAAGTTCAGGAATCATCATGGGTTCTCTTGCCTGTCCGCTCTGAAACTTGTTACATGTTTCACACTTTCCGACCATGGTCTCAATGTCTTTATTAATGCCAGGCCAGTACACAGTGTCTCTAGCTCTCCTTTTACACTTTTCTATTCCCAGATGTCCCTCATGTATTCTTTGAAGTATCAGCTGTCTCAGACTATGTGGTATCACAATCCTATTGCCTCTCAACAGCAGTCCATCTACCACATTGAGCTCCGATCTAACATGATAATACTTTGAACAAGACCCTTTGGGCCAGTCTCCTTGGATATTTTCCATCACCGTTTGCAGCTCCCTGTCTGCAGCTGTCTCCTCGCATATTTGTTTTATCTTTGCGTCAGACACTGGCAGAGACTCCACTATCATATTAACATGATCGTCTACTTCTTTCTCAGTGGAGCTTGCGTGACACACCTCTGATGCTCGCGACAGTGCATCCGCTAAAGCTAAATGCTTTCCTGGTGTGTATATCAAGTCAAAGCTGTACCTTTGCAGTTTCATCATGAGACGTTGAATCCTCGGCGACATCTCGTTCAGATGTTTCTTAATGATTGACACCAAAGGACGATGATCTGTCTCAACTGTAAAGGTAGGAAGACCATAAACATAACAGTGAAAAATATCAAGTCCATATGCCAGTCCGAGACATTCTTTCTCAATCTGAGCATATCTGGTTTCAGACTTAGTCATGGATCTAGAAGCATAAGCAACTGGTTTCCAACTCCCCTCTTCAGCTTGAAGTAAAACAGCTCCAAGCCCATCCTTTGAGGCATCTGTTGAGATTTTCAGACTCTTAGTTGGATCATAATATGCAAGCACTGGGCGCGTTGTCAGTGTGGTTTTTAAATCATTCCATTCTTGTTCATGCCTCGCTGACCATTTAAATTCTATGGAATCACGAAGTAACTCCCTTAGTGCTGATGTTCTCACTGACAAGTTGGGTATGAATTTTCCTACAAAGTTTATCATTCCCATCACTCTGAGCACACCTCTCTTATCTGTCGGGCGTGGCATTGTTGCGATGGCTTTCACTTTTCTTTCATCTGGCTCAATACCTCCAGCAGAGAATTTGTCTCCCAGAAATGTTATTTCCTTCACACCAAAATTACACTTGTCACGATTTAACTTTAATCCATTCTCCCTCATCCGCTGCAGCACCTTCATCAGTCTTTCATTATGTTCCTGTAGGGTGGAGCCCCATATAACCACATCATCAACATAACAGCGAACACCTTGTAAACCCTCTAACATGTTGTCCATGGCACGATGAAAAATCTCAGATGCTGAGATTATGCCAAATGGCATTCTGAGGAATCTATACCTGCCAAAAGGTGTATTGAAAGTACAGTATTTTGAACTTTTCTCATCCAGCTTTATTTGCCAAAAACCCTGTGCTGCATCTAGCTTTGAAAAGTATTTGGCGCCTGCCATTTCACTTGCAACCTCTTCACGCTTTGGTATCTGGTAGTGCTCACGTTTTATGGCTTGATTTAAATCGCCAGGGTCCATGCATATTCTCAAATCATTGTTTTTATTCCTTTTATCCACACACACCATTGAGTTTACCCATGCAGTCGGTTCTTCCACTTTTGTAATGACCTGCAACTGTAACATCCTGTTAAGTTCTTTCTTTAAACGGTCCTTCAGTGGAGCTGGGACTCTACGTGGTGCATGGATCACTGGCTTTGCATCCTCTTTCAGCTGGATACTGTAATTGCATGGTAGACATCCCAAACCTTTGAAGATATCCTCATAATGCTGTACAATGGAGTCAACTGCTCCTCGCTGTCCACTTTCTGTTTCTGGACAGCTGATGTGATACACTCTTTCTACTAGGTTCAATCTTTTGGATGTCACGCCACCCAGCAGTGATTCACGACCTTCTGGAACAACATTAAACAATACATCATAATCTTTATGTTTTATTGTCACTTTAAGCCTGCATTGACCACTGCTCTCAATATACTTTCCATTGTAGTCTTTTAGAGGTACTCTTTTCTTTATTATTTTGGGCTTTGGTTTCATGGCATGGATCTCTGTCATGCTGATTAGGTTCGCCTGCGCACCTGTATCAATCCTTAGTGCCACCAAAGCTCCTTGTATTGGGAGTGAAACAATCCATGTGTCTTCATAATCTGAGCATCGCTCACTGTCCTCTGCTTCGTTATGCTCACTTTTTACATCCTCAAGTGACACTATGCCCACAAAGAAAGTCTCGCTTAAGTCAGTCTCTTCAACTACATGCACTGATTTGGGTTTGGCTTTCGACAGACAATGTTTGGCAAAATGATTTTTTCCATCGCATTTCAAACATCTTTTGCCATAAGCTGGACACTGTCTAGGTTCATGTCTGCTACCACATCGCTTACAGGAGTACACTGTATCCTCTTTGCTGGGCTTCTGTGACATATTCGTCCTCATTTTCTTCTTAACCACAGCTATTCTTGCACTATCATGTACTGCAGCGACACTCGTCTCATTAAATGTCTTTGCATGCTGCAGGGCTAACTCACTTGCATGACACAGTCTTTCTGCTTCATCCAGAGTTAACTTGGAATCTCTGAGCAGCCGTTCTCTAGTCAGTTTATCATGGATCCCATACACAATTTGATCACGAACCATAGAATCTTTCAGCTCTCCAAAATCACATGACTGTGCCTTCAGCTTCAAATCAGTCACAAAGCAATCAAAAGTCTCTTCTGGTTGCTGCATCCGAGATCGGAAAACATACCTTTCATATACTGTGTTCTTCTGTGGTGAACAGTGTGCATCAAACTTTTCAATCACTCTGTCATACTTATTCCTGTCACCAACTTCCTCAAACTCAAACGTGTTGAAGACTTCAATGGCTTGAGGACCAGCTACCGTGAGCAGCAATGCAATTTTCCTGGCATCGGGTTAGAGTCCAGTCCCATGGCAGCCATGTACAGCTCAAACTGCTGCTTAAAACACCGCCAGTTGCTGTCCACATTCCCCACCAGTTTCAGTCCTTCCGGAGGCTTCAAACTTTCCATCTCAAACAGAACTTTGAGCTACTATCGCTTCCGCTCTCCCACTTTTACTCCTGGTACCATGTGTTGTCTTCGTATAGCTTTGAATAATTACACAGTATCCACTTGTGTTTTGCGAGCGTCTGCTCCAAACATTTTTATTATCTCATTCACAAATCAGTCTTCTTTTATAGAGGCATTCATGAGCCCTCTCAAATACAGCGCCCCCTACTGGCAAAACCCCATTAGCACATGAACACCCACACATCACCACAGGGCTCGATGGCGAACCTTTGGCCGCTCTGGTGGGGGGTTTATGGGGGACAAAAAGGGATTGGGCCGGGGGGTAGATCTGAGCCCAGCATTGAGTCTGGATAGCAGCTGTGAGACGAGCTGATACCCAGTTCTCTTCCATCTCCAGATATCTGTTGGTGCTCCAGACATTTTCATTCCGGTAAGTTCTAAATATGTTCATATCACTCTTTATAGCCTATTAGTTTTATTTTCTATGCGCTCTGAGGTCATAGCAAATTAGAACAAACATCCTACTGAGTAATTTTGCAGAACTACCTTCTATTTATAGAGTTGCTAATTATTTGGCATTATTGCAGTAAACCAGCCTATGAAATGGATGAAACATCGTGACTGAGTTCCAGCGCTACACAAGGGACCTGCTTCAAACATACCACCATGCCAATCAGATTACTTCTTCCATGTGAGGGTGAAGAGGTGACCCTCCTGGATAAGATGGTGAAGGTTTGCTGCGTTTGGTGAACAGTGTGATAATAAAACCAGGGAAAAATGAAACCTGCTCCTGTTAAATATTCTTAAGTCTTGTGCTGTTAAAATTGCTGTATTTTTTCAAAAGATACAGTAAATAAAGTAATGTTAGTAGTGGGTGATATCATGTAAACACTGTCATGATTTTATGTAAACATTTTGTCATTTGTAAACTATAAATGATATGGATTCTACACTGTAACTGATGTGATGTTCTATAAGGTGGTTTTAATAAAAAATAAATTTAAAAAAAGAGGCAAAAATTAGTTTGTTTCTTTATTCAACTTTTGAACAGTGGGACTCAGTCAGTACATATTCAGTAAATGCAAATTATTTACACAGCAGTGCACTACAGGCATAAATCTAGACCCCTAGATAAAACATTATGGGTCATTCCCACGACCCACAGCTTTACTGTGTTTCAGCAAAGTATCCAATAGCAGTGACAACTCCTCCACAGTAGCAGGTGGGAGTTTTCTGTTTTGAGGACGGCTCCTTTTCCCTGTCACTACAGATGGTCTGTTTATGTTTTGATTGAGAGCCTTTTTTTGGGCAGCTGAAGAGGAGAAGTCTATCTTATGGCCAACCTCTGGCTGTATCTTGGTCAACACCGTTTGTTTGCTTTTATCCAGTTTATTTTCTCATCCTTTGTCTTCTGAATGAACTCGGGACACTTACTAATGTGGTGTTCAGGTGAGTGGCAATATGCACATGTTGCCTTAGTTATGATCGGTTGTGCTGCCTGCACAGGATCATCAGATGTATTTGCCCCATGTAATATTGTTGTAAGTGGAGAGGTGTACTTACGGGCAGGTCGTGGCTGGTTGAAGGATGAAACAGGACTGGCCTTCCTTGGTTGACACTTGGATTCCATTTGCAACCAGGATGAGAACAAAGGTAAGGTATACGTCATTTCTCCCTGTTCCCTGTAAACATGCCGTTTGAAGCGACTGAAATGCTCTGCAGGCAACTTCGCTAACAAGCGATCGACATGGGAGCCACAATCTAGTTCTGCACGTCCTTGTTCTCCCATAGTGCTAAGCAACCCAACTAAAGCCTGTACACGAAGAGCAAAATTATCAAGACTCTGACCATCACCTGCTCTGATAGGAGGCAGTTCCAGTATATTCTTTAGCTTTTTCAATGCCAGCTGTCTTGGTTGCCCATAACGCTCATCAAGGGCTTTGATGGCTTGAGTGTATGGGTCAGGAGTGTAGGAAAAGGCAAGAGCTAATCGTTTAGCTTGGTCTACTTTGAGGTGATCAAGAAGGACATGATATTTGAAGTGCTCTGTCTCATGAGGATCAAGAAGGTTTGTAAGGGCCATCCGTAACATCCTGTATTGCATTTCGTCTTCTCTACTAAGGTCTGGAAACGAAGGACCTTCAAGCTTATATACATGTGTTCTCGTGCTAGAGGAGTGACCCGAGCTAGCAGTACCGGGTATCAAAGGTTTCTGTTCATATGAGGCATTGGATGTAGCTGGTTGCTGCTCTAGAGGAGGGCAATGCTTGTGGTCAGATATGCGGATGAGAGGTTGAACAGGGTCTTCAGCTAAAGGAACAGCAGGTTGAACACATGAGATCTGGTGGGGATCCTGCCGTGATAAGGCCAGGAAATCAAAGGGAGTCTCATCTTCTGTAGCAAGGACTGGTCTAGGCAAACCAGTAGAAGGGATAGCAGCATCTAGTATTGTTGAATTAGGTAAAGGAGGGCTGGCAGCTGTAACTATGCCAGACTGACGGCTAATCTGCGGGGGCTGGAAGGGTGATTGACAGGTTACTGTATCAATCACTGGGAGCTGCTCATGTTGTTGATGTGTTTGAGGACTGGCTCGTAAACTGCATACAGAAGATTTGATTCCATCAGATGAGACTGTGCGAATTGAAGATCTGGAGCTACGAGAATGGGGAGATGATTGAACCATAAATTGCCTAATCTCCCTCATTGTCGTCAGGAGTTCCTTCATGACCTCATCTTGGTTGGTGGGTAAAGGAACAGGGGATGTCTCTGGTTGTCTTTCTGACTCTCCGACAGGATCCTGCGGCCCATGTGTGTCTTTGTCACTATGCTGGCATTCGGTTTGGCTCTCTGTCTCACATGTAGCTCTTCTATCTCCAGGATACTGAACGTCATACTGCTGCAGGCAGGAGGTCGACTATCACGACTGGATCTTCTCAAACCTTCAGTCAATGGCTGCTTTGAATCCATGACGCTAACACTGCTCCAGCTCGGAGGACCATGTTTTGAAGGAAGGAAGATTCAGGGCTTAAGCAATCAGCATCATGGGCTCATCCGGTTAGAATAAGAATAAGCAGCCATCTAATTCGGAATTATTCTCAGGGTTCTCCTTTTATTCTCAAATAAATAAGGCAAAGAAGGAAGGAAGGAAGGAAACAAAGACACACATGGACTGCCACAGCTCAGCTGCCGCCCCGTGTGGAAGTGAAGAAAGAGTGAGCCAAAAGTGAATGCAGTCCTTATATAATGTGTGACATATAATGTGTGACAGGTGAGTGCAATCGAGGACAAGCACCACACCCAATCAAAGGTGAGAGAACTAAACAAGGTGCATCTGGTGAAGTGAGTGGGTGTGCTGGGATGTGCCAAAGGGTGGGTCTCTACAACAACTAAATAATTATTAACAATTGTTAGGCTGCTGGTGTAAATTGATTCATTAGTGTTTGTTTGACAAAGAATCTGAATTGACACGTCTCACTTTTTATATGGCACGAATCAATGTGTTATTTTATCATGTGGCAATATGTCCTAGTGCAGTCAGAGGGGAAGAGCCAGGGCCAAAGGTGAGGCACATCAAGCACATAGTAATAATTTTAATCTGAGGATAAAACGCATGTACTGATGCTGGAAGAAGCTTCAGTGCTCTCAGAAGACTAAAAACATGGGTAAGGTCAACAGTGACTCAAATGAGACTAAACAATGCTGCTGTATGTCCACCAGGAGACACTGGACAGTATAGATGTAAAACCAATATGCCAGCAGTTTATCTCAGTTAGTGAGAGGAGCAGGCATGTGTTTGGCTCCTTCACATAGCGGACATTGAGTTGACACCAATAGTCCGTGTCTGTTGCTGTAACAGTAGTTCATGTTTAGAATAAAAAATCCCAGCTCACTGAGTTGATAGGAGCAATAGTGCCTAAAATGTTGCATAATTTTGCTGAGAGATCTTTTACTTTGTGGTAATCTTAGATGAGTAGTTTTATGGACAAAAACCACCAGGTCATTCAGTGTTCCCTTAGTGCTAATGTATAAGAGATGTTGGTGTACTGTAACTGAACTAATGTTGTTAATTTCTTAAGTCATATTCTTTTATTGTCATGACTCTATTTTTATTTTTGTATGATACCTGATTTATATGGAATATGGCTGAAGTAAACTAAAGTCTAAAATACTTAAGCAATTTAACATTATACAATTCACATATAAAACTATGAATTGTAATTTTAAATGGTTTAAAAGCATGTAGAATAGCATATGTAGGCAAGTATATTTCTCCTTTTTTTTATTATCAAGAAGCAAAGACAAAAAAAGGGGGGGGGGGGGGGAGAAACAGGGCAGGGTTCGGTGGTTGAATCATCCGTCCCCACCAATGCCAAAACCAAATCTACGCCCTTGCCCGCAAGTAATTTTATAAATAGAATAGAATATGGCCGCGCTTCAACTTTTGCTGGAGTGTATTGCACTTCTTAGTTTTAACACCAGGGGGAGCTTCTGTTGATCAAGGCAGGTGCTCCACCAAAAAGGACAATCACAGAAGAAATTTACCCCCAAGTTACTAAACATAGCAGAACCAAAGAAGCGAAAGGTAGAAAGTGAATGCAGAAAATTTCAGACACGGTGGGAGAGTGAATATTTCTTCAAAGAATTCAAGGGGACGTGTGTCTGTTTGATCTGAAACTGTGGCAGTTATGAAAGAGTATAATGTACGAGCTCATTATGAAACCAAACATCAGGCCTATGCATCCGACACTGGAGAGAGCAGAAATTAAAGCAAAGGGTAGCTCTCCTGCAGGGTCAGCAACAGTATCTTTTTCGTGCTCAAATTGTCCAGGAAAAGGCTACAATAGCCAGCTATGAGGTCGCCCAACTCATGGCAAGACATGGCAAGCCTTTTTCAGATGGAGACCTCATAAAACACGGCCTCGTTAAAGTCACCGAAATAATGTGCGCGGAAAAAGTGCAGGACTTGAACAACGTCAGCGTGTCCAGAAATCCAGTTGTGCGACGCAACGAAGACTCGTCAGCCAACATTAAACTGCAACTGTCTGATAAAGCTGTGCTTTTGATTTTTACTCCATCGCATGCAATGAGAGCACCAATGCCACAGACACCGCACAGCTGCTAACTTTTTTTGCGGGGAGTGGACGAGAGCACGAGCGCTTTAGGTGAGTAAAAAAATATATTCAACAGTACCCATGTGTTAATAAGCATGCACGTGCAGGTACACATGCTTCAAATATCAATAATGCACACCACTTTCTTATATGCGTTTTTCTTGTTAACACACCGCTGTGCACAGCACACGCAGAGTCAGCTGATCTCATCTGATGCAGATCTGCTCCTTGATCAAGTGACATTTGTCCGGATTTTTGGCACAAGTGTCGTACGATCAGCACCGCAGCTGGATGGCCTGATTTACATACCCAGCGCAGCTGATACTCACCAGAATAATTTACTAAAATTATATGGACTCCTGTTATTAGGTCCAATTCAGTCTGTTAATGTTGATAATCGTTTCAAACGAACGTTAATAGGTGTGTTGCTAAGTCTAATAACTAAAATAACAAGCTTGAAATGTACCCGTCCCATTTTTGTCATGGTTCTCAAGATCTGGAGAGGTCGTGGTGTGTGTGTATTTTTTATCTTAACCTCTCCCACCAGGGCGGAACTGGACCTTGATTCCCCGCCTCTGAACCCACCCTGAACACACACCTGTGGCTCATTCACACTGATCCTGGCAGACTACTTAAGATGGCAAGAAAGGCTGCTTCCTCGCTGGATCGTCACGCTACCAAGCGTCAGTGTAGCTTAGCCTATGAAAGTGTTCCTCTGATCTCCTAGAGTTTCCTCCTGACATTGTTTTTTTTTTTTCTCTGTGTACAGGCCTTCTAGACTCCCTGCCCGTCTTCCCTGCCGTCTGGATTTCTGTGGATGTGTGTGAGTGAGCTTTTTGGTGTGGACATTTTGAGTGAGTTACGGATCAAGTGGAAGAAGAGCGTGTGTGTACCCCCGTCTTGGACCTTCCCTTCGGACCCCGCCCTACTCCCTGGAGCCCCGTGTTATCTGTTCCACTGAATATATGTATATATTCTCACTTGGTGTCACATTGCAAATAAACCCTCACCTTCTCTCTAAACTTCAGAGTCCTGCGAGTGAGTCCTCTGCCTACTAATCTGTGACAGAACGATCCAGCCACTATGGACTCAGCGGATTCTGACCCTGTTCAACGGGCTCTCCTCACTCAGGAAGCGGCACGAGAAGATGCTCCACCATATCAATAAAGAGCTCTCCGCCCTTACACAGGCTCTCGCCCAGCGCACACCCCTGGTAAGCTCGCCCTCTCCGAGCGTAAACCCATCTCCGCGTGTAAGTCCATCTCCGAGTCCCCAGGCCGCTGCTGCACCCCCCGACCCTCCCGCTGCCTGGCTAGAGGTCCCGGGGAGGACGATGCCAAGCCCCGAGCCGTTTACAGGTGAGCTGGAGAAATGTTCGGGTTTTCTTGCCCAAGTCTCCCTGTTTTTCCGCCAGCAGAACAGGACGTATGCCAGCGACGGTGCCTGGATTGCTTTCTTTGTTCAGCTGTTACGAGACCGCGCGCTCCAGTGGGCTCAGGCACTATTGAAAACCCTGCCGAATATCTCCTACCTCGACTTCCTGACTGAATTCAAAAGCGTGTTTGAAAGGGATGGCGGGCCCTCTGCTGCTGCACAGCGTCTACTAAATCTGAAACGAGGTAAACGCACTATGGCTGACTTCTCAGTTGACTTCCGCATTCTCGCTGTAGAAACCGGGTGGAGAGAAGAGGCAGTAAAGGAGGTTCTGCTCAACAATATTGCGGAGGATTTGAAGGATGAGCTCATGACGAGGGAATTACCATCATCTCTCAGCTCATTAATGTCCCTGTGCATTCATGTTGACGAGCGCCTGCGAATGCGCCGTGGGACGTGACACTCAGTTTCCCAGAGTGCTCCCAGTGTTGGGATTTTTGCCGGTAGTGCTGCTTCACCACAACAGCCGGCCTCGATGGATGTGAGCCCCGGCGAGGCGGAGCCGATGCACATTGGACGTGCCCGGCTTACACCAACGGAAACGCAGCGCCGTTTCATGGCTGGTGAGTGTTTATACTGCGGCCGTCACGGACATTTCATCGCCGTTTGCCCCGCACGAGCAAAAGGGCGTGCCCGCCAGTAGAAACGGGGGTACTGGTGGGCGAAATAAACATCTCTCATTCCCCTCCTCATCTTTTGTTACCAGCTAAGCTCACTGCTCACACCACTACTCACTCACTCAAGGCTTTGATAGACTCAGGGGCCGAACAGAGTTTTATTGATGCATCACTCGCTAAGAAACTGGGCCTAACTATTGAACCTCTGCCCCATGCTCTTTGAGCCTCATCTCTGAACGGACAGCGTTTGCCTGATGTCACCCATGTTTCTGAACCAGTCACCCTGTGTTTGTCTGGAAATCACACTGAATTAATCAGTCTGTTTGTTTTCAAAGCTCCGCTGACGCCTCTGGTTCTGGGCTATCCATGGCTGTTGCAGCATAACCCACTGATTGATTGGCAGGCGGGCTGTGTGTCTAACGGAGGTGTTTAGTAAGGATCGCGCCCGTTCTCTTCCCCCACACCGGCCTTATGATTGTGCCATTGACTTGTTACCAGGAGCTCCGTTGCCTACTAGCCGACTCTATAGCCTGTCACAGCCAGAAAGAGAAGCCATGGAGGAGTACATTACTGACGCACTGGCTGCAGGAATCATTCGGCCATCGACCTCTCCCTTGGCATCGGGATTTTTCTTCGTGGACAAGAAGGACAAGTCCCTCCGGCCATGCGTTGACTATCAGGGCTTGAATGCAATCACTGTCAAGAATAAATACCCGCTGCCCCTGCTGACCTCGGCGTTTGAGCTTCTCCACGGGATGAAAATGTTCAGTAAACTTGACCTCCGGAGTGCTTACCATTTGGTTCGCATTAGGGCACGGGATGAGTGGAAGACTGCCTTCAACACCCATCTGGGACATTTTGAATATCTTGTCATGCCTTTTAGATTAACAAATGCACCGGCAGTCTTCCAAGCCCTCGTGAATGACGTCCTCAGAGACTTCCTCAACCACTTTATTTTCGTCTACCTAGACGATATACTCATCCCAAGTGCAATCCCTCCTAAAAAGCCGCAACACTGCCTTCAAGTCAGGGGACAGGGCTGCGTATAGGGCGGCCAGGGCAGACCTGAGTAGAGGCATCAGGAAAGCTAAGGCTGCCTATAGGAGGAGGATTGAAGATCACTTTGCTGACAACGACCCCAGAAAAATGTGGCAGGGGATCAATCACATTACCAACTACAGAAGCAATAACCAGGCAACATCTAGGACTGATGCCTCACTGGCTGAGGATCTAAACAGTTTCTTCGCCCGCTTTGAGACGACCAGGCCCTCAGCTGCCACACCACTTCCACCCGCCCCCAGCACTGGCACACTAACACTCAGGGAGCATCAAGTGAGGTGTGTTCTAAGGTCAGTGAATCCCAGGAAGGCGGCAGGTCCTGATGGAATACATGGAAAGGTTCTCAGAGCATGTGCTGACGAACTGACCGGAGTCTTCACTAAAATCTTCAACCTTTCCTTGTCATCAAACACCGTCCCGCCCTGCCTCAAAACCTCCACCATCATCCCCATCGCCAAGAAGACAGCTGTGGCCAGCCCAAATGACTACAGGCCTGTTGCACTTACGCCTGTAGTGATGAAGTGTTTTGAGAGACTGGTCTGTCAGCACATCAGGGCCGGTCTGCCTCCCACGCTGGACCCCCACCAATTTGCCTACAGGACAAATCGATCCACCGAGGACGCTATCACCATAGCGCTCCACACTGCGTTGAGTCACCTGGAGCACCGAGGAAGCTATGTGAGAATGCTCTTTCTGGACTTCAGCTCAGCATTCAATCATATCATCCCGGAGATCCTGGTCTAGAAACTGTCTCACCTGGGACTCTCCACCCCCATCTGCCTCTGGATCAAGGTCTTCCTGACAAATAGACCACAGTCTGTCAGACTCGGCCCCCACCTGTCCAGCACCATCACACTCAGCACCGGGTCTCCACAAGGATGTGTTTTGAGTCCCCTCCTGTTTACGCTCTACACATCCGACTGCTCCCCTACCCATCTCTCAAACACCATCATAAAGTTCGCGGATGACACCACAGTGGTTGGACTCATCTCAAGGGGGGATGAGTCGGACTACAGAGATGAGGTCAACAGACTGACTGAGTGGTGTTCAGTTAACAACCTCCAACTGAACACCACAAAAACTAAAGAACTTATCTTGGACTTCAGGAAGGGCAGAGCAGACCCGGCCCCACTTTACATTCACGGGAGCTGTGTGGAGAGGGTACACTCCATGAGGTTTCTGGGCGTGCAGATATCTGATGACCTCTCCTGGACTGCAAATACTACGGCGGTGGTTAAAAAGGCCCAGCAGCGTCTCCACTTTCTGAGAGTGCTCAGGAGGAACAACCTGGAGGAGAGGCTGCTGGTGACATTTTACAGAGCCACCATAGAGAGCATCCTAACGTACGGCATAACAACATGGTATGCAGGGTGCTCAGCTGCGGACAGGAAAGTACTGCAGAGGGTCATCAACACAGCCCAGAAGATCCCTGGCTGCTCTCTGCCCAGCCTGGAGGTCACTGCAAACTCTCGGTACCTCAGCAGAGCTGGCAATATCATCAAGGACCACTCTCACCCCAGCAACCAACTGTTTGAACTATTACCGTCAGGCCGACGGTACAGGTCACATAAAACCAGGACAAACAGATTCAGGGATAGCTTCTTTCCCAGAGCTATCACCGTAGTAAATAAGCACAAAAACAATTGAACCTATTCCATACCGTCACTGTCATTATATTAATGCTGCTATCCTGTATATATTGTACATACTATTGTTTGAGTACTTACGATTGTTTTTTTTTGTACTTTGTATATTTTATATTTATTATTGAAACTTGCACCAAGGGAGTGGCACTCCAATTTAGTTGTACTCTGTACAATGACAATAAAGGCTATTCTATTCTATTCTATTCATCTTCTCCAGGTCAGTGTCAGAGCACGAAAGACATGTCAAACTGGTGTTACAAAGATTGTTGCAAAACCGCCTTTTTGTCAAAGCAGAGAAGTGTGAGTTTCATGTAACCACTGTTTCTTTCCTTGGATTCATAATTGAGCAGGGGAACTTGAGACCGGATCCTGGAAAGGTCAAAGCGGTTTTGGAGTGGCCCACACCCCTAAACTGCAAACAGCTTCAACGTTTTTTGGGGTTTGCAAATCTGTGACAATTTTCCCCTTGTTTTTTCTCTGTTCTGTAAATCTTCTGTCTAAGAAGAAATCTGAGGCTGCTGTTCTGAGAATGAGCTACCAAAGCTTTTTATGAATAAATCAATAAAGATCCATTTATGGAAAGCTGTGGTGAAGGCAGTTTTGTCTTTAATTATATTCAACAATATAACATTTGACCACTTTTAAGTGATTATTCTAACTTTCTAACACTAAAGTTAAGGTTATATACCTAATTTCTATTAAGTGGCCCAGCCCCTCCTATATTTTTATGTATGTGGCCCTCAGTGAAAAAAAGTTTGGACACCCCTGATATAGCCATAAGAAAGTCAGACATTGGTGTGTGAGTGAGAAGTTACTCTCTATTTACATTGTAAGTAATTATAAATATTATTTTTAATTTCTTGTTCTGATGCAAAGGCTGAATAACTAACAACAAATAATAAATTAAAAAAGCAGGACCAAAGTATCAGCATCTGCTTTGGCAGAAAATGGATGGTGGCCTATCTCAGACTTTCTCCAGCCACCCTCTGAGAGATGTAATCTCTACAGTATGTCTTTGGTCTTACCTGTGGTCTACTCCCAGTTGGACATGCTAAAATAAAAATCACATAAGAGGTATCTTGGTCTCTTTACCACAACAGACTGGTACAGTAACCAGTCTGTCAATATCTCACTGCGCTCTCCTCTCACTCATGAACAGACCTGAGATACTTCTCACTCACAACTTGAAGAGACACTGCACTCTTTTCCAGTTGAAAACAATGAATTCAGAGTTGGAGGTGCTGATTCGTAACTCAACAACTTTACAGTCAGCTGCTACCATCCCAGTACATCGACCCAGTGGAAGTCGTTGTTTGTTGAAGACAGCAGACCTACATCCTCCACAAAACGCAAAGATAAGAATCTGAAAATGTGACACCCTCCATACCTTGACTGTTCACTGTCTACCAGGAACAAATAGGCCTTATAGCAAGCGATGGAGATGAAGCTTTCATTGCAGTTGTACAGAGACCAAAGCTTACAACAGCAAGCCAATGGTCCTGCAGGAACCCCTGAATCTGAGGTTCAACTAACCGATGACTTGCCATCAATTTCAGCCAAATTGTTTATTCAAATCTAGGTATTGGTCCACAGCTGATGCATCTGTGAAAGTAGGGTCTATATGCAAAACATTTCTACATTACATCACTGTAATGATGTTTATATACCAAAAGATGAGGTTCTGATTTTGAATGAATATTTTAATCTGCAAAGTAGCTATTTAACAGATGTAAAGGAGAAAAAAAAGGTAAATAAAGAATCTAAGTAGATTGGATTAAATCGTGTCATTCATTATATAACAATCAAATGCTGAGTCAAAGCTTCTAATAGGTGTTAGACTATGATGTATTATTCTAGGTTGAGTAATTTCTAGGACACAGTGCCAGGACACACTCTGACCTGGAGAAATATCCCGATAAGAGCATTTGTAAAGTTGTAAACTGATTTAAATTACATCTGTTACTTTACATTACACGCAGGTGGAGGTGATAAACAGGATGTGTTGGACTTTTTATAGTGTACAAAGTCAAAATGTGTTTCAGCTGGATTATGATGATTAGTGCTGCAATGATTTAATTAGCACCCAATGCTGTAATCAACTGTAAACAATTATTGTTTCTAAACCAAAAAGATCCAAATGTTTGCTGTTAGTCAAAGTCATGCCTCTTAGTAAACTGTAAAAGTGAAATATATATTTCTAGCTATAAAGCTAGACATAACTATTGAACAACACAGCAATTTACAGTTCATATTTAGATAATGAGAATTCTTATCACTGGCTTACAGATTATCAATCAGACCTGAGCTTAAAGATTCATCCAGCTACAATGCAAAAGAAAAATTGGCAATAAGACAGTTTAGAGATGCAGTGATAGTATAAAACATTCAAATAAGTTTGGATTTTTAAATTAAAAAAAATATGTTGTTTCAATTGAATTTTGTGTAAAAACAAAAAAGTGACAGAGCCTATAGATCAAATTAAATAAAAATGTAAAATATAGTTAAAAATTATGTTTTAGTTCTTTTGATTTGTCTGATTTGATGAATGTAATGTAGCTGTGGACAACATAAGCCCAGTTATTAACATCTAAATGGTGCTTGAAGTAAGCCAACAGGCAGACTTTTATTATGAAAAGCCGAGTAAAGTCCATTCCAGCTTACTTACATAATCAGCTGCACTTATGTTTCCTGAAGCCTGCAAGTATCACGTAGTCAGCTGCTGTCTGTGTTTTCAATCAGAGGTGGGACTCAATCGGAGCAGTGCACTCTGGGAGGCTTGTAGCTCAGGAAGAAAAGCATGCAGTCAATTATTTCAAGAAATGGATGTGAAACTCCAGAGCCAGTGAAAACTGAAGTGAAAGGTGAGTTTGAACCATTAAAGAGTTTGTAAAATGTTGAGTCTGTTGGTTTAAAGAGTCATTAATAAATTCAGCTTGCTCTTTTGGAAGGTTTCCACCTGAACAAACAAAAAGAAAACACACAGCTCAAAAGGTTAGAATAGGCTTAAATAGACTGTCTGCTGACATTACCAACATATTCTATTGCAGCAAGTAGAATGTGACACCGATAAATGCATAGCAAACAGGGAGCAGTGCCAAACTCTGAAGACTTGAACCTCCACTTGTTGCAAGTGTAGGTTTAAGTCTCTGTAGAATAAAGTATTTTCTAGCATCTGCCTCCAGAGTTATAATGTTCATTTGTTGTTATGTTTTGTTTATGTTAAATTAGAAACTTTGCAGCTTTTATTGGTCATATAGAGGAAATCCTGAGTAGATGTTTGTTGTATGTGCTTTGCATGTGTCAGACTGAATGGATGACTCAAGTCATAAGCTCTGTATTTATTATTATTATTATTATTATTATTATTATTATTATTATTATTATTATTATTATTATTATTATTATTATTTACCTGTTGTGTGGCACTGGAGTTGCTGACCATTTAATGATTATAATCATGGAGTAGTTTATTAGTAGTTACATTTCATTATCCTCCAAAATTACCTCACAGTGAAAATTCTTCAATACAAATGTTCCTTTATATCAATACCTTAACCAGAACCATTTTCCCATTTTATATATAAGAATCATGACTGTGGTATCTTTAAAACATGGATTTATGGAGATATTTAAAGGACACATGGGGCTTTAATTTTGCATAAATTAATTTCTGGTGGATCTGACTTTGCTTCAGTTATCACTGAAATTAGGATTGTGGCCCTCTATCACTTATTTTTACTGAGCTCTTCAGGTTAACAGTTCTTTCTTAGCCTAACGTCCATTAAAATTTCAAGTTAGGAGTTTACAACCTTTTGATCACTTCACAGTAATCCAAACCCCAAATGTGTAGTAAGATAAAAAAGTTCCACAACTCCACAATGGACCTTTTGGTTAGATTGCTGTCACAAAGCTTCTGTGTTAAGAATGGATTTAAAGCCCATTAACAGTGGTGTTTGTAACCTTTGACCTGCAGGATCTGTCCCTTCCTGGCTGCAGGGCACCCTGCTGAGGAACGGGCCTGGGCTTTTCTCTGTAGGTAACTCTGAGTACAACCACTGGTTTGACGGCTTGTCGCTCATCCACAGCTTCACCTTCAGCAATGGTCAGACTTTGATAAACCTTCAGCATCATTTAACTGTTGACTGTCAGTTGTCCATGTAACTGCTGAATATGTTCAATGTTCTGATATTGCTATTTCAGGTGAGGTGACTTACAGAAGTAAGTTTCTGAAGAGCGACACCTATAAGAGGAACATCAAGGCAAACAAGATTGTTGTCTCTGAGTTTGGCACCATGATCTACCCTGATCCTTGCAAAAACATCTTCTCCAGGTAAAGCCCATCCAGATCATGATCTTACAGAATATATAATACTCAGATTTCAGATCTTTCTAGTTTCAGTCCAGAACAGACTTAAAAAGCTCAAGTTCAGCCCATTCAGCTTTTGTCCACTCTAGCTTTCTATGTTTAGTAGACATAAGAGATTTTAAATCTGGAACCGAATAGTGTAGTACATCTAAAGTCTCTGCTTCAATTTATCATGGATGGATATCACAGTTCTGTGTTAGTTTACCTAGCATACAACAAGAGCTAAATGGATGGATGGACTGATGGACAGATGGATGAAAATAGAAATCTGAATCAAACCTTACAAGTCTTGTGTTATTGGTCCATTTGGGGTTTGATGATTTCAGATATGTACAGACCACTTTAAGTAAACTGGGACAGACTAACCAAGACACTTGAGGTTTTTCTGATGTTTATTTTTTTTAATCAGAATATCTGCTTCAATTCATCAGTTCATGAAAGTGCAAAATGCAATTCTCTGGGTTAGTAAGAGGTTTACTTGCATAACCATTACCTAAAGACGTTTGGTTGATTGGATATTTGTTTTCTTAGGAATGTATACCAATACTGAATTATTTCAGCTGTGTGCCCCAAAAAACCCTTCCACGCTCTCTCACCAGGGCATTCACACACCTCCAGAATGTCATTTCTGACTTTACTGACAACAACTTGATCAACATAATTCGTTATGGTCAGGACTACTACGCTTCCTCCGAGGTCAACTACATAAATCAGATTGACCCTAACACCCTGGAAACTATCGGCAGGGTAAGTTAGTCTGCACATTCTGCCTGGGAACATTTTAAAAAGGTTCAGGTTTTCGTTAAATGGTCCACTGTTGAATACCCAAAGGTAAAGAGTAACTATATGAGTTTCGTTTAGCACCACAGTTGGATATAATGGCAACAAGCATCTCTGTGAAAGATTTGTCCTTCCTCAAATGTACTGCCCTGTATTAATTTCAGAAAAACTACAGGAACCACATTGCCTTGAACCTAGCAACGGCTCATCCACACTACGATGAGGAGGGCAATACGTACAATATGGGGACTGCTATTATTGGTTTTGGCCAGCCAAAATATATGATCTTCAAAGTCCCAGCTGATGCCTCAGGTGTCTGCAGTAATTCATTCTGTCCTGTTTATTTCTGTTCCTAAACTTTAAATCCTCAAGATAAATTATTTAGCAGTAATTAGATATCATTCTGAGAATATAGTAAACCTACGCACAGCAGTAAAGTTACTTATTTGCCATTGTGTGCTCCATGAGCCACGTATTCATTTGATTACAACTTAGGTTTAATTGATTTATGACACCACAATCAGACCTCTCAAAGAAGACAGTTGATATGAACTCTTACACTATCATTTACAAAGTGTGTGTCACAGTAGCTCACTTTATTTTCATTTGCTTCATTTACTTTCATTTACTTCATTAATGATTTTTAAATGATTGGTTCTCCCTTTTTAAAATCAAGAAATGAAGACAAGTGAACAGAGTAACAAGCAATTAAAGTGAAGCTTACAACACTGTGTTGACTGTTTCAGATAAAAATCACAAAAAGTCAGCGCTGAGGAAAGTGCAGCAGATCTGTTCAGTCCCTTTTCGCTCCTCACTTTTTCCAAGCTACTTCCACAGCTTTGGCATGACTGAGAACTACATTGTGTTTGTGGAGCAACCTTTCAAACTGGATATTGTCAAACTTGCCACTGCCTACTTCAGGGGGGTCAACTGGGGAGGCTGCCTCAAATTTGATCAAGATGATATGGTAAGTCTTCCACATTTTTATCAACTCCTAATAGTGAAATTATATATAAGTTGTCATTTAAGCTATTAAGAAAAAATCTACTCAGAGAAAAACAATGTTCCCTCTAATTTTTCATGTGTCTAAACGAACACACTAACTCCCTGAGCGGTCCCTTGGACCACTGTGAGCAACAGCAGACGTGTGCACTGTGGTCACACATGGTTTATTAAAATAATTACGGTACGATCTTGTCACTGAAGTGGACGCGCAACGGGACATCATAGCGTGGCTCAAGCATGTTCATCATAGTTTAAACCCCTTGTTTTGCACAAGGGAATATGACCTCCCGTCTGCAGCTAAACACCCCAGTAGCTTTTGTAATAGCTTTAGCCTGGTCGGATTGGGCAGCAAAGGGCTGCTTAAATGCCGCAAACTCCTCTGCTCCTCCACCTGGACCGCTAGCACTGATCATAACTATGGCTTGACAGACTGACCACCCACACCATACACATACTTTTTTTTCCTTCTTTTTCGAATCTTCATATCACGTGCGTGTCGAACCGTGGAGTGGGATCGGTTCGGATTATGGATCAACCGTGATCCGTTACACCACTAGTTAAAAATAACTTGAACTCCAATTTTGAAAATACAACTTTCTTTTCTTTATAAAGCTCTGACTTGTGTATTATAAGTATGAGTCTGTGGTCTGGGAGAGAGTCCTGTAACTCTGTCTGCAAAATACAGTGTATAATGACCAATGTTGGGCAATTAATTATATAGTTGTTTTCAAAAAAGTAACTGAGTTTTGCAAACAACAAAGGTTTTTGCAGCTGTTTACCTAAAAAAGCAGCCAAGGCGGTTTTTTAAATAAACATTTCAAACTATTTACAGAACAATCAGCTGTTCTGCATCAAATTTGATGCCACACAAATTATTTGTGCCACTCCAAAAATAATTTCTGTCCACTATGAGCTAAAGGAGAAAAACAGCCTGATACCTGCAGGCCTGACAACAGGAGATGTATCACTCCTGTAACACCTGTAACATTCAGCAGTCGCCTCATTGTTCTGACACACACAACAAAAACTACACTACACACTAACTACACAAGATTTGCGCTAAACGTCACAAATATCTCACATATCAAAACACCGCCGTCACTCCTAAAACTTCCCCCTTCCTAAACAATAAATGCCATGTTGCCATATTATTTTTTTGATTGGTGACATGGTACATTTTTCCACCAACAGGAAAGGGTGGGTTTTTTTGGTTTTGTTTTTGCTCACAGGCGGAGAGTGCTTTCGAGCGTTTTACTTATAAAACGCTGTTTTTACTGTTTCTTCCCACAGTAAATATAAACAACGACAGTATTCAGGAAGAAAACCAAACATTGCATATACTTTTATCATAACTCTGATTTTACGTGGCCTATCAACACGATTTAAAAACTGGTGTAAAGTCCACACTTTCTCCGTCAATTGTTCCGTCTGTCCTGCTCACATCTCCAATTGTTGTACATGTTGTCATTAACGTGGCTTCACTCCACATCAGTCACGCCACTTTGCTAGCTAAAACACCGGTGTCGCACATAAGGACGCTGTCATAGCCTGTCAACGACGTTGATTAGCTGCATATGAATGTAAATCGCATTATTGGCTGGACTATGGGATAAGGTGGCATTGTTGTAATCCCATACGGGAGCAGCCAGTCACTCACTGACTAACACTGCAAAACAGAATTGTTAAAGTCTTAATTTTAATTTCAATTCAGGTAGATATTTTTTTTTTTGGTGCGCAATGCAGATTTTCTGTGCGCAGAGACCGTGTCAGCAGTGCGCAATTGCGAATGCGCGCAGCTTAGAGGAACATTGGAGAAAAACTACACCGACAGTATATACTGATTATTTGTGGGATTCCACCTGGCTCTCTCCTTGGCCCTTCACATTTGTAGTTTAAGGTGCAATGTTGGTTCTCTGTGCCACTGTGGGCACCAGAACAAATTGAAAAACATGAAATGTTACATACCATCACTCTGTTAAAGCATGCTGCCTCCTTAAAACCAAGCAGAAACGTCTGGGCTGAAAAATGAAGCCAGTGGTGAAGTACCAAAAATTGCAGATCTTCTTTTTGCAGATCTATTCTAGCCTGAACAAATGCCAGGAAACCAACCAAATAATTGCATGCACTGCCATCAAAAATAGAACAGGCAACAGTGTACTACAAAAGTACGCTGCACAAAAGCACCACTAACATAGTATAAAATTATTTATACAAATTTAAATCATCTTAAGATATGAAATAACACAGAATAGAAGCGATACTGCAAATACCGAGTTTGTCATTTTCTATTTTGCTGGATTTACTTATTATGTAAAACTAGACTCTGATTTAAATTTTCCACAACAAGAAATTGCTCATTGCTGATTTGAAGTCTCCCAAGAAACCAAAAAACAATGGATTAGTACATTTCTGGTTATAACAGGTATTTGAGGTTTTCCGTAATACTGTTACCTGTTTTCTTTTCCAGACTTTTTTTCATATCATCAATAGAAAAACAGGAAAGGAAATCTCCACATGTTTTCATGCCGATGCCCTGGTGGTTTTTCACCACATCAACGCCTATGAGGATGACGGCCATGTGGTGTTTGACCTGATCAGCTACAAGGACAGCAACCTGTACAACATGTTCTACCTGGAGAACATCAAAAAAGAGACTAGCGACTTCATCCAGAACCATAAGAGCTTCTCCCCACCATCCTGCCAAAGATTTGTTATTCCGCTCAACATCAACAAGGTATAGTTAGTATTTAGTGAAGATTCACTCACACTTACATTCTATTTCATCAATAAATAACAATGTACCTGTTCTTCAGGAGTCTCCCAGGGGATCTAATCTGGTGACTCTGACTGACACAACGGCTCAGGCAATTTTGCAGGAGGACGGATCAATCTATTGTCAGCCAGACACCCTTTTTATAGGTTAGTCATCCACAAAGTGACTGTCATTAAACGCTGTCTGATCCACCTAACGAGTCTGATTCCTCTTGAAGGTTTGGAGCTGCCTGGGATCAACTACAAATTCAACGCTAAAAAGTACAGATATTTCTATGGGTCCAGGCTAGAGTGGTCTCCTCATCCCAACAAGGTGAAGCAACATTATTGATTATCGATTTATTAAATCAATTACATTGCTTTTGGGGTGAACAATTATACATACATGAACCACATTTCCATGTAGTTAACATTGGACACCAAATGTGATTTTTTTCCTAAACATTTATCCTTCTATCTTCTGCTTCTTATTGGGGCCTGGGTCATAAGGGTAGGAGTCTAAGCAGTTGAGCTCTCGCTCTACTGGCCACTACCTTCATCCTTCCTAGGGGGAATATCAAGCTTTTTCCACACCAGCTGAGAGAAATATTCTCTCCAGCACGACCTGGTTCTGCCTGCTGGTCTATTCCAAGTTGGGCATGCACCTAGAAGCTTTTTTGCCCAGGATGCATGACTAAACCACCTCAATTAGTTCCTTTTAATGTGGGCATCCAAGCTCCCCACTCTTTCTGGAGGTGAGCTCAGTTGTCACTTGGAGGAAGCTCATTTCAAATAATCAAGCTTTTAAATTGTCAAAATGCATCCATAAAGCATCTGAAAATGAAATTTCATGGTAATAATGAAGCAGCTAGTCTAAGACATGAACCCCAAAGTCCTGAGTTTGACCAGTTTTACGCCTGAAAAAATAATGGTCTGGATTTTGTTTTTAAGTAGGATTCCCTTAAGATCAACTTGCGTAAAATGCAAAGCCAGAGACAAAGCATTAACCAGCTCCTTCTTCCAGCCTTAAATGACCTATATGCAAGCAGGACAAGACAAGCAAAACATTTTAATAAGCATTCAAATGAATTAAAGCAAGGTCCCTCCAATTTAAATGTACCCAATTTCATGGATTAATTATGGTCCAGGCCTCCATTTCAACATCGGAAACAGGGGGATGGGGGTGGGGGCAGCTTTGGGTAAAGTTTTGTAAGTTTTGTAGGAAAATTGAATTGAATATCAGTCAGTAACGCAAATTCTGTTTCTTTACATGAAAACGACAATAGGTATCTTCAAGTGCTAGAAACAACTACGACGCTGGCTGTATTTTATGCACTATAACTTCCACAGATGCACATATGAGGATGAACAATCTTAATCTTAATCTTAGACTAATCAAACTAAATCATTCAGTCAGCATTTTCAAACAAATAAAGTGAAAACGTCAGTTACTGTTGGCCTAGTATGGTGCTGAATACTCAAATCTGTGAGGACAGTGAATGCCTGAACCAAAATTAGGATGATCTATTCTAAGGTTGTTGAGGTCTGCTACTTTAACACTATGACCCAACAGATCGCCAAGTTTGACATTGTTGAAAGGAAACACGTTGAATGGGTGCAGAAAGACTGCTATCCTTCAGAGCCAGTGTTCGTCGCATCTCCCGGAGCTGTGGAGGAAGATGATGGTGAGAGCTACGCTGTCAAGCACACAAACTTATATATTTAGAAACCACAATAATGGTTGATGTGCATAGAGCAAAATGTGTATTTCCATTGTATCTTTTCCTTATCCAGGAGTCATCCTGTCATCCATTGTTTCTGCGGATCCCAGCATTTCTCCGTTCATGCTCGTGCTCGATGCCAAAACGTTTAAGGAGATCGCCCGAGCCTCCATCCCCACCACTGTCCACATGGACCTCCACGGACTTTTCATTCCCGCTGCTGATTCATCATAGAATTGAATCTTTTAAGTAAAGTAGACAATGAAGTCAAACTTATTTTTAAAAAACCTTTTAAGCAATGTCCAGTGTTAACAGTGGACACAAAAAATCTACTGTTACTCGCTTTACCTTTGCTAATCTTAAAGCTCTTTAAAAGACAGGTTTAGGGGAATGTATAGCATTAAAAATGCAAATGAAGTGAGATCAGCAATGTTTGAAAATCTCATTATAGCTGCACAAAGTTTCCACCTCAGTCACGTGTAGAAACTTTTATGGTAAGTTAACATTTTTTTTTATTTCCAGAGATTTTATTTTGTAACATAAAAATGTTGAGAAATTAAGCATAAAACACAATTACTTTAATACATAAAAGCTCTAACTACTCAACTTTTAGACTGAGATATGTCTTCTCATGCAAACAACAAACTTACTGTTTGCTGCCCTAATTTAAAACCTAATGACCCGAGGGGTCTCAAGAGAAAATGGCTACTGTGTGTTATGTTGTTATGATGTCCCAAATGAACCAACACGAGATACTCGTCAGACCCCAAATATTGCCCTGTGGTTGGGTGCCCCCACCAATCAGTCAAGTTTTCCTCCATGCTTCCTTTTGAGGTGTTATTTCCTATTCTTTGTCGAAATCAAGAGTCTAAGGATGGAGGCTTTTGTTGGCTGTACAGATTTGTATTTTGTGATACAGAGCTATATAAATAAACTAATCTGACTTAAATGTAAGTTATTTTGTCTTTTTTTCCTTCTGCTGTGTTTCCATATTATTTATGCATGACCATATTTTGATATTTGCCAATACAGTTGATCATGATTGAACAGTAAGTTATAGTCACAACAGCACCTGATGCTTCATTTATTGATAATGTGGTGAACTGTTCATCCATGATGCAAATCTCCCGTTCCAACACATCCCAAAGATGCTCTGATGGTTGTAGAGGCCATTTAAGTAGAATGAAGTCCTTGTCGTGTTCAAGAAACCAGTTTGAGATGATTTGAGCTTTGTGCTATCATGCTGGAAGAAGCCATACAGGGATGGTCAGCAAAAAATATTCACGTAGGCTGTGGTGTTTAGAAAAAGTGCCAAGGAAATAACCCCATGCCATTATACCACCACCAGTCTGAACCTTTGATATAAGGAAGGACGGATCCATGCTTCCATATTGCTCAAATTCTAACCCTGCCATCTGAATCTCACAGCAGCGTGTCTCATCAGAGCAGGCAACAGTTTTTCCAGTTTTCCCGGTCTGGATGGGCCTGGGCCCCCTTTCCCTGGCGGGTCGTGGAGTATGGGGGTGCCTACTGGGGTCAGGGAAGGAAGGGAGGGGAGCTGGCCCCAGGGAGGGGTCACTTGCCCCTCCCTTCCTTCCCTCCCCATCTCCAGCTGCCTCCCTCTTCCCGCTCCACCACAACCACCCACACATGCAGGACCTTGGAGTAGGGGTATGTCACCAGGGTGCAGAGGAGGCTACCCCCCCCTCTGTCCCCTTCTGGCTGCCTCTGCCTCAATTTTATCCCACAACTTAGACATTCACATTACTCACACTCTCATTACACATACATATAGGATCTTGGGGGTGGGCACAATCACGGAGTCCAAATTACCATCAGGGTGTACACCCCACCCCTGGCATCGTTGCCCACCTCTCAGTTTTAAATACATGTAGACATTGAGGGCCAGCAGGAGGGACCATGCGCTTACCTGCTGCTCTCTGGCAGGTAGCTCCATGCCCTCCTGGGTTTTAAATGCACCTTAGAACACACATGCATCAACATTACAATGAGCGGGTGGAGGGAGGTTTGGAGTCTTCTCTCACCCCCATTCTCTGCGACCTGCTGGAGCGGGGGGGCTAGGAGGAGGAGTTGGCCGTCCGACTGCGGTCTGGAGTGTGGGGCCTCCCTGCTGCTGCGGAGCATGAGGGTGGGAATGGATGTTTGTGTCTGTGTGTGCCTATTATAAATAGATTGTAAACATTAATTTTGATTCTTTCATTAGCACACTTACTTGTTTAAGAGTACAACATTAGAAGTGTTTTAATTGAACAGGACGAGCCCTGATTTAGACATGGTGGCCTGCCCTGTTACAAGCATTCATGCTTCCATTGGTTCATTATCTGTTCATTCTTTTGGTCATCTCTGGGTGTTTTATATGCGGTGGCAGCTGAAACAAATAAAATGCAGGGACTTTTTTCCCCTCCTGGGTGCTTTGTCTTTGTTATGGTCAGTTTTTCCTTCAGAGGTAGATATTTTTATTTTCATTCCCTCACCTTCATTTCAAGTTTCAGCAATTGCTCTCCAGGAATTTGACAGTTTTGAATCCTTATTTTGATGCTATAATTGTTACTCTATATGCTGGAGAATGATTGATCCTCTCACTGATCAATTCAAAAACTGCAGTAAAAAAAAAAAAAGGAAATGCAAAGAAGACAGACGGCACTGAACAGGTGTATAGTTACATTTTCAGGAAGGTGCACATCAGGTTATACCATGAGGTTTCAGAGGGGTTCCCAGTTATGACATCGCTACAATGTACATTTCCTGCTGAAGCATAAACCCTCAGTAACTCACTGGAAATGTGACTGCTTGGCTAGCAGCACAAGATTGTAAATGTTTTCAACCATTCAATCCTCTGACCACTTGTGAGGCTAATAAGTCACCATCTACAGTGAAAACAATCACACATAAAACACAAAACAGTGCAACAATAATTTCAATACCTGATAAAGATCAGCTGCTTTTAGTTAGCTAGCACTGAGTTAGTTCCGACACCACTGGTACTAATTAAGCGTCCACTCCAAGATAAAGACCACTGAAGTAGGATGTACACCAGCCTTCATGCAACTTTTTAACCATTAGTTAGAATATACGATCAGAAAAGTCCCACGTATCAAACTTGTACACTTATATTAAGAATGTTCTGCAAACAATACAGCATCATTTTGAAAGGAAAACAACAGTATTTTTAATTCTAATAATTATTTTTAATTACTTTATTTTGGCATCAGCAGACTTCCATATAGACAGATTTGTATCTTTAGTGTTTGTGGCACACATGAACCGAAAACTCTGCATGTTTCGTCAGAATCATGGGAATTTATTACATCAGCAGTTGCAGCAAAAACAGTTTAAAATCTGTCATTCACCCCATCATCCCACGCCACCCTGGCCTCCCAACATGGCCGCCGAGCAGGACAGCAAAGAGAAAGTCAACTCTTCAATGTCTGTAAAGTCGGCGCCGTCCTCACTGATGCTGAAAGAAGAAACAGAAAAACTGTTTCCCTTTTGAGGCCTGGCGCTGCACAGCACAATCCCACAATGCACCTGTTCAGGTGGCACATCAGCCTCATTAAGCTCGTGAGCCTCAGTCTGGGTAAGAAGGGGCGGAGCCTGGGATACGAAGCAGCAGCCACATATCAGAGCAGACAACAAGAAGGAAAAAAAACCAAAAACGTTGATGCTGAAGAACAGGCACGTTGGAATACTGTGTGTGTGTGTGCGTGTGTGTGTGTATTATGTCTAAACTATCACTGTTTACAACAGTGGAAAAAACTGTTCGTTTCTCACAGAAAAACACTGTCACGTCTTTTATCTGCTTTTTTTTCTCTTTTCAATTTTTTCTCTTTGTTCCTCCGTTGGTCGCTGCCGCTGCCTTGTCGTCTAATGGAGGAAGAGCGAGTGTGTGTCTTTGTAGTTCAGGTCCCTCAGATGATCTCAAAGGTCTTCTTCAGCTCCATGATCAACTGCCAATCAGATTTCTGCATCTCGTCTCTGAACCAGTTCTTCAGAGCGTCGATGGACGCCCGTGTGATCTGAAACAAAAACAAAGAGGTTGTTAAAATAACCAGAAACAGCCTTTCATTCTTTGCTCTAAACGCTCTGAGCCCACATTTAAGTTTGCCTGCTGCTACAACCATTTTTTGACAGTAAAACCAAACAGAAATTAAAGTGAACACAACGTAAAACTAGTTTAAACACAGTTGAAAAACAGCACCAGGTTTTATTTCACTGTCTGGACGTCTCTGCTTTTGTTGTACAGAAAACAGAAAGACTACATGAAATTCTTGGCCTGACTAACTCGAAAGACACGAAGATATTCTTACCCTTCCTCTCCTTCTTTCCCCTTATTTAGCCTCTATTTAGGCTCGTTATTTCTTCCTTGCTTTTCTGTCTCCTCTTCCTAACACTGCTACCTGGACACTGACTGAAATCGACCTTTTAGCGGCGGAGTGAACAGCAGTGTTCACGGTAATTGTGATTTTTATGAAGCCTCTCGTCTAACGTTCTTCTGTTCCTCCTTTAAGGGCGTGTCCTCACCTTGCTGACGATGATGTCTGTGGCTTCAAAATGGCGCCCGTACATCTTTGGCGACTCTCCTGGGATTGGCTCAATCTTGATGCAGATCTCCTGGCCCTTCTTGGCACTGTCAACGGGCTTGTGATTTATCTCGATGCTGGTGACCACACCGATGTCCACAAACTGACATGTGAACACAAAGGGTTAGTTTACAGTTCATTTTATAATTCACACAAACATCCACAGAGACTGTAAGCGGGTCTTACCGCTTTGCTGGGGACGCAGAGGGGCGTTCCCTGTTTCAGGACTCCAGCCTCCACTGTGACCCCCATCACGATGGGATCTCGGGAGTTAAAGATGAACTGAGGAAGAACTCGCAGCTTCACTGGGAACACGGCAACATGCCTGATGACACAGATAAAAAACACATTAACCTTCGAACAACCCATAAGTTAAATTAATCGATCACAGTCACATTGTTACTGAAGCCTAATTATCACACTGATCTGCTCCATTTTCAGCGGCACGCTGGAAGAATGTGAAAATAAATCAAGAGCATCATCTGCATATAAACTGACTTTTACAACCAATAATAACAAATAGAATCATCTACAAATGTATTATAGATCATTAAAAAACGCATAACAAAACACAGGGTTAGTTAAACAGAAGTTATTCTGTGAAAGGACACCATCATATATTTGCATATATACAAAAAAGGCTTATTAGCTGCAATGGACAAATAAAAGCCTTTTGGACTCCATCAACTATTTAATTAGAGTTTTTCACTATGTTATAGTATGTTGCTTGTTATTCCAGTCAATAAAAAGTCAAAAACACCCAAAGAAATCTGAACAATTAACACAAACGTGAGCTTTTCTTACCTAAACTCGTCCTGTTTGGCCTTCTTGTAGTCTTCTCTGTACTTGGTGAAAGCATCAAATAGGTGGTAGATGATTTCAGCAGAGAAGATGCGAACTCCCAGACTGTCAGCCATCTCCTGACTCTCCCGCTCCACCTTCACATCGAAGGCCAGGATCACAGCGTACCTGCCAACACCAACCCCCCAAAACTCTGTCACATCTACAGGTTCTACACCAGTGCTCCACCAGTACTAATTTCAACAGAGATACAAGGACGTCTGTGAAATGTATTCAGATTTTTTTTTTTTGGATCATAAAATATTTTAATAGTTGTCCCAAATATTTTTAAATTAAAATTAGCCAGATATTTGTGGGTGCAGATTCTACAGTGTTTCTGCACTAACTAACTTGTGTTCATTTTGGCTGAGTGTGTGTTTATACTGTGACGTACTGCGGGTCGTGCTCCAACATGGTTGACGCCTTCATCACATCCTTCTTATGAACTGGGCCAATGTTAATGCCAGCGTACTGCAGGGACACACACACAGAGTTCAAAGGTCAAGGACTGTTAGTTTCTACTTCCTGTAGATTTTCAAAATAAGAGCTCTCAGCTGTACTGTCAGGTACTTACAGGGACTTTGGATGTCCGCAGGAACTCGAGCAGAGCCTCCAGCGATCCCAGCGTCGATGCCTGGACGTAAACACCTTTCTCCTCCAGTTTGATGGAGCTCAGAGTCTGCTTAAGCTCTCGCACCAGTTCATCCTGAAAACCAGCACGTGTAAGCAAACCGGGAGTCTTACAGGACCAGTTCAGTCCTAGTCTTGGAGTTTAACTTGGACTAAAGGGAAAAGCACTGTTACCCTTAGGACGGGGATCTCGTCATCCTTGTGAGCCACCAGCAGGGGGAGCCCGGCCAACGTCTTCTCCAAGTCTTTCCCCAGAATCTTCACTCCCTGAGCCGTCGACACTTCCTTGTGCTTCTCGTACTGGTTCTGCACACGACAACCAATCAACACGTCAACCACATTTATGAAGTCCAAAAAGCAGAGACTATGGCCATGAAAATGCATCTTTTCTTCTCAGTTTTGTCCTCCCGTCCACACGGCGTTTTCAAATATTTTGAAAATGCTCTCCAAAGCGGAACATTTGAAAACGCCGTTTTGGCGTCGCAGTGTGGACAGCGAACCCGGAGCCTTTTCGAAAATGATGACACATTTTAGTCATGTGACCAATTACGCTAAGATAGCGGAGGGCATTATACAGCAGTTGTTTTGTTTGCTCTGAATCTTGACAGCCCTATTAAAGATTAATATCAGTCTGTACATGCTCCAGATGGCTTTTCTTCAAATTCTTTAACTCTCACTCGCTTTTGCAACTTTGTACTTTTGTGTTACTCGCAGCAACAACTCCACCTCATTGTTAGTCCATTTAAAAAACTCAACATTCTGCTGCAACGTTTCAAAGAACCGGAAAGTAAAGAAACGGCAGACAGAAATGAGGCAGGTCGAATCTTCTTGCGCTTCACGCATGCGCAGTACAGGAACGTAAGCGTGTTCGGGCGTTTCAATGTGGACGCACAACTCTGTGAAAACAACTGAAAACGCTTTTTCAGATAAAAACGCCGTTTTCAAATCTATCCGGGCTGGTGTGGACGTAGCCTATGAGTAGAAGTGAATTCATGTCTAATGATAAAGTGCACTTCTCCATCATTCACCACCACTAAAGCTTGATCTTGTTTCTTCACACATAGTCCCTCATGCTGAGTTTGGTAAACCTGAGTGCTTAAAAACATTAATAAGAACAATGAAGTGTAAAAACAATTAAAACCAGGATGGTTTTTTGGATTGCAGAACATACTTGACTTGTCTTTTTTTTTTTTTTTTAGACAAATGTCAAAAACACATGTTTATGCTGAAAAACAATGCATATGTACAAGAAGTTAGAGCTCCATAATGAAATCCTCGAGCTTCGGCCGCTCTTGTTTTTCTTTCTTCTCTTTCATTTTTTGTTTAAATAAATAATTAAAAGTGATTAAAACTCTCAATGTGAGAGAATAAACAAAGCTCTGCTGGAAATTTACAGCACAGTCTTATTTCTGACAGGAAAAGGCCGCAGGCTGACTTAGATGAACAAGCCTTCAATGAGAGGGATTTGATGCACTTGGAAAAACAACAACAGTGTGTATAGTTGGTCTTCTGCAGTAAAGGCAAAGACTGTGTGACCTAATCTGACATATGACGTGTGTGTATGCAGTCATTAAAAACCATTTCATAACGAAAGTGTGCATTTTGCATGAGTTAATGTGACCCCATTAGTAAAACTCACCATATAACTCACTTTAAAAGCATCATTTTAGAAAATTCAAAGCAAAGTCTTCTCATTCCTCAATCTTTTAGATTTAGAGGAAAATATAACAACTATTATTGTGGGCAATTTTATTTAGGATTAGTCTGTACAGGATAACGTTTTTAAATCAGCGTTAAGTTTTTGTTTTTAGTTTTAAAGAAAAATCTTTTACAAACGCCAAACAATTTTTTGTGCGTTTAGTTTTATATCAAATATGAAAAATAATCACACAAAGACTGAACAAATGCGGAGAAACAAATGTATAATGTGCCAGCAGGGGGAGCCCCATCATCATATATCAAAGGAATCCACATCCTATTCATGGTTTGTACTGGTCAATGAAAACAAAGAAATAAAAATAAAAAGTCCTAAATCTGAGCAATAAATCAAATAAGGACAAAGCAGGCCCTTCATAAACATGACCCAGTCGAACCACACATCTTTTCTAAAGCCGACATTTTTCCCCAGTTTTTATTTATTTATTTATTTTTTAAACGTTGACTGTGTTACTTAAATTCCTTTTTTAATGCTTTTAATATAAAGCGCTTTGTCTGGGAAAGTGTCACACAAATCGTTATCTGCTAAATAATTAACTACAGTCACCTCCCTCATATACACGTGAGGGAAGCTGCATGAAACAGATACAAGCAGCTCTTTTTGTTGAACTGACTGCTTTAAACACCATGAGTAATTTAACTCAAAGCCATTATAGTAAAAAATCTTCCCGCTACATCTGAGCCAGATACATGTTTAAAAGCTGCTCTAACAAAATTTTAGACATGTTTACCTTCACTCGGAGTTCCTTCAGTGGAGGTGGCAGCAACAACCCCCTGATCTGCGTGACGATGGGCCCTTCCACCCCTGGTACGATGATGGTCTCTCCTTCCCGCAGACGACCGTTAATCAGGATGACATCTATCGTTGTTCCCATACCGGGCAGCGCTTTTACCTAAACACACAAAGATCACATGAAGTTAGTGTCTGGACGGTGGAGGAATGGAAAAAGTAGAGACAACAGATAAAATTGAACTCACCTCCATGACCTGAGCTCGCAGCTCGTCACAGTGCGCTAACCGCCGGGCCAACATTGTTTGGGTGAGCTCGACCAATAGGGCGATGAGGTTCCCCATACCATCACCACTGTGGGCTGACGTAGGAACCAACGATACAAATGTACGGGGGTCCTTATTCTCATAAAACAAGGCGGCGTTAAGACCCTGAGGACAAACAGCACACAGAAAACAAAGTTCAGGGAAACTGAGCTTGATGTCGTCTTTGGTGTTCCTCAAGCCTCAATGCTGGATGCTCTAAACTACAAAATGTTATTTCAGACTGTGAAAAAGATTACTATATAATGCAGCTTCTAAACTTTTTAGGGAGACTTTATAATATAATAAAACTTGCTGAGAAGCTTATTTTGTTGAATAAAAACAGTAAAAATCTTTTGTTTTACCCATTTGAATAACATTTTGATTATATTTAATTATAAGTAGGATAATATTCTAAGTAGTGAGTATATATTACATACAGTATATACATAAATACAAAATAGATACTAAGTACATTATGTATTTTCTTGTCTAACTCACGCTCTTTAATGAAACATTAGAAAAACTTGCTATTGGACTGTTATCATCTGAAATTGAATGGAAGTAAATGGCACAATGACCATAATGAATAAGTATTTCTCATTGTTGTGCTGTGATTGGCTGATAAATGATGATGTAATGCTCAACACCTGTTGTGCGAACTCCACAATGATGGCCTTGGCTCTTTCGTCAAACTCGTCTTTTGTGTTCTTCTTCTGCTTCTTTAGTGTAGCCACGACATCGGTTTCTGGACTCTTCTTCCAGTCGTAGAGGCGGTCGATCTGGTAACGGCAATAAAAAAAAAATTTAAAAAATCAATCTCAGAAAATTTGCAAGAGAAGAAGAAAAAGGTGAGGCTGATGTCGAGGAGCTGGCAGACCTTGTTGAGGGCAACGATGAAGGGGCACTTCTTCTCCTTCAGCAGGTTGATGGACTCCAGCGTCTGAGGCTCCAAGCCGTGCATGATGTCCACCACCAGGATGGCGATGTCGCACAGTGAACTGCCTCTGTTCCTCAGGTTACTGCAGAGAGAGAGGTCAGTTAGTGACAGACAGAATCAGGTGAGTGAGACAGGCAAGTCAGGAGAGACGGGCGTTACCTAAAGGACTCGTGTCCAGGTGTGTCGATGATCAGCATGCCAGGGATTTTGATGCTTTCTTTGTTGAACTGCACAAACATCACAGGGGTTAATACACAGTAACCATAAACACAGTTTATTCATCGTTCAGAGTGAGATGGCATACGTTTTTAGCCATCTTTGTCTGCTCCTCGATGGTCTCCTTCGGGACGTTTGTGGCGCCGATCTGCTGAGTGATTCCTCCGGCCTCGCCATCCTGAACGTGGGTGTGTCGGAGCTGCACGCAAACAACAAAACAAACAACAATAAGTAAACGTTGTAACGTCAGTAACAGTTGGTAAAAATTCTGTAAGCAGAGAGTAAACGTCACCTTGTCCAGGATCTTGGTCTTGCCGGTGTCGACGTGTCCGAGCACACACACCACTGGTGCCCTCAGCGTTTCCAAGTCGATGTTCTTCATGTTCTCCGCTCGGCGTTTCTAAGGAGACAAACAGAACCTGTCAGTCAGAGATGGGTATAGAGAGAGATCCTGTCACTCCCCCTGATTTTGCAGTGTCTCTCACCTCTATCCTCCTCTTGGCGCGGTCGTACAGTCGCTCCTCTTTCGTCCTGCCATCATCGTCCTCGCTCTCGCTGCTTTCATCCTCGCTCGGCGCCCTCCTCTTACCCTGGCTTGCGACCGTTGGCTTCTCCACTTCAGCTTCTTCCTCACTGTCCTCATCGTCTTCATCTTCCTCCTCGTCATCATCATCCTCATCCTCTTCTTCCTCCTCCTCTTCATCCTCACTAGCAGCAGGCTGAGGAGCAGCAATGTCCTCCTTCACCTCAATGTGGACTTTTTTCAGCTCTGAAAGGTGACAGATAGAAGTTTTAATTCTACTGCTATAACATTTAATGCTTCAGTTCGGTTTTGTCTTAAATTTAACATGTTTGTCTAAAATGAATGTTGTCATAGTGAAACAGACCGAGCTCTACCATCACGTGACTAGTCAATGCCAGCAAACGCCCCCCCCCCCCAAAAAAAAACAACAACACAGGCCTTGCCCATACAGTGGGGCAAAAAAGTATTTAGTCAGCCACTGATTGTGCAAGTTCCCCCACTTAAAATGATGACAGAGGTCAGTAATTTGCACCAGAGGTACACTTCAACTGTGAGAGACAGAATGTGAAAAAAAAATCCATGAATCCACATGGTAGGATTTGTAAAGAATTTATTCGTAAATCAGGGTGGAAAATAAGTATTTGGTCAATAACAAAAATACAACTCAATACTTTGTAACATAACCTTTGTTGGCAATAACAGAGGTCAAACGTTTACTATAGGTCTTTACCAGGTTTGCACACACAGTAGCTGGTATTTTGGCCCATTCCTCCATGCAGATCTTCTCGAGAGCAGTGATGTTTTGGGGATGTCGCCGAGCAACACGGACTTTCAACTCCCGCCACAGATTTTCTATGGGGTTGAGGTCTGGAGACTGGCTAGGCCACTCCAGGACTTTCAAATGCTTCTTACGGAGCCACTCCTTTGTTGCCCGGGCGGTGTGTTTTGGATCATTGTCATGTTGGAAGACCCAGCCTCGTTTCATCTTCAAAGTTCTCACTGATGGAAGGAGGTTTTGGCTCAAAATCTCACGATACATGGCCCCATTCATTCTGTCCTTAACACAGATCAGTCGTCCTGTCCCCTTGGCAGAAAAACAGCCCCATAGCATGATGTTTCCACCCCCATGCTTCACAGTAGGTATGGTGTTCTTGGGATGCAACTCAGTATTCTTCTTCCTCCAAACACGACGAGTTGAGTTTATACCAAGAAGTTCTACTTTGGTTTCATCTGACCACATGACATTCTCCCAATCCTCTGCTGTATCATCCATGTGCTCTCTGGCAAACTTCAGACGGGCCTGGACATGCACTGGCTTCAGCAGCGGAACACGTCTGGCACTGCGGGATTTGATTCCCTGCCGTTGTAGTGTGTTACTGATGGTGACCTTTGTTACTTTGGTCCCAGCTCTCTGCAGGTCATTCACCAGGTCCCCCCGTGTGGTTCTGGGATCTTTGCTCACCGTTCTCATGATCATTTTGACCCCACGGGATGAGATCTTGCGTGGAGCCCCAGATCGAGGGAGATTATCAGTGGTCTTGTATGTCTTCCATTTTCTGATGATTGCTCCCACAGTTGATTTTTTCACACCAAGCTGCTTGCCTATTGTAGATTCACTCTTCCCAGTCTGGTGCAGGTCTACAATACTTTTCCTGGTGTCCTTCGAAAGCTCTTTGGTCTTGGCCATGGCGGAGTTTGGAGTCTGACTGTTTGAGGCTGTGGACAGGTGTCTTTTATACAGATGATGAGTTCAAACAGGTGCCATTCATACAGGTAACGAGTGGGGGACAGAAAAGCTTCTTACAGAAGACGTTACAGGTCTGTGAGAGCCAGAGATTTTCCTTGTTTGAGGTGACCAAATACTTATTTTCCACCCTAATTTACGAATAAATTCTTTACAAATCCTACCATGTGAATTCATGGATTTTTTTTTCACATTCTGTCTCTCACAGTTGAAGTGTACCTCTGGTGCAAATTACTGACCTCTGTCATCATTTTAAGTGGGGGAACTTGCACAATCGGTGGCTGACTAAATACTTTTTTGCCCCACTGTATGTTTTTAATATTGAAAGTCTTAAGTCCAACAAGCCTAGTGCATAAAAATAAAAGAACTCTCAGTCTAGTCAGTACCTAAAAACAAACAAAAAAATAAAGAAGGCTAGTCTGTGCCAATGAAAGTACATCCTTAGTTTAATCAGTACCAAACAACAGTACTTGCCTCGGTTAGTTGGTAATGAGCAGAAAGAACTTGTCTAAGTCTGGTCAGTACCAAACAGAAACACCTCAATCAGTAAGTGCTGATAAAAGTATACACGATTCTCTCCAAGTCTATTCAATACCAAAACACCTCAGGCTTAGTCTAGCCATAAGTAGGAAAAAACACACAATTAGTCTAGCCTTTCCAAAAAAACAACACACACACACAAAAAGGGGGGATACTAAGTCTCTACCAAAAGAGCCTGTTTTAGTACGACCATTTTTGCTACTGAAAAACATCACACATGCCTAACCCATACTATAAAACAGCTTGCACATGCTTTGTGATACCAAAAGGGCACACCTAACACACACCAAGCTTAGACCTACTTTGATGTTTAAGAAACACATATGTGACATGCCTAGTTGGTACTAAAACAAGCACAAATCTAAGCCATGCCTTTCGGGTACTAAAACAAGCATTTGCCTGCACAGCACAGTTTCAGTACCTGCTTCTCGTCGTGTCCTGCTGAGCCCCATTTTCCTTTCTTTTTATTCATGAAATAAAAGCAACATATAAAGAATTTAGTTCCCTCAAAGCCAACAGTCACACATGCTACAGCTGCTTTTTGGACTTCAGTATATCCTGCCACGGACATTTTAACTCAAAAGGCTGGGAATCGAACCACCGACCCTCTGACTGGAGGTGAAACTGTCTTTTTTTCCCTGCAGTGTTTTTCTCCCCTTCTTTATTAGATGTGAAAACAGAGGAAAGAATCTAATCATTTCAGGTGACCAAGGCTCTCACCTTTCTCCTCGTCACTGGCAATGGCCTCCCAGTTATCCACAGCAGCTTCTGGCTTCACCTCTAAACACAGAGACAGAACAGAAACAAGTTAACTTCTGTTCAGCGCAATAAAACACCACCCTGATACCTCCACTTCACACCTGCAGCTCTTACCTGGTTCTGCAGGCGGTGCCTCAGCCTCTGTTTCCATTGCAACTGGCTCTGGAGTCTCTGAAGTCGGCGAGGTCACTTCTGATGTTTCTGGGAAGGGGAATGACAAAATTATTTTTATTATATGACCAGCAGGAGGACTGTAGCGTCTCTCGGCTGGTGCGAGCAGCAGCGCTGTACCTTCAGGAGTCTGGGTGGCGGGCTTCTTCCTCCTCTTGTCTCCATAAACAGGTTTCTTCTTTTGCACCTCTTTGTCTCTGGATGGCACATCAACACCTGCACACACAGAATCATATTAGCTGTACAGAGCTGACTGTACTGGAATGACTGCATTATACTTCTGCTCATAGCACCCACCCTGAGCCTGCAGCAACATGAGCGTGGCCTCAGCACGAGCTCGAGCTTCCTTCTGGGCCTTCGTCAGCAGCTTCCCCTCCTTCTTCAGGCGCTCCTTCCTCTCCTTCTCCTTCTGCTTCTTCTTCTCCTTGCGCTCCTGCTCCAGGCGCTCCTACAAGGGCAGCAAAACCGATGCCACAGCGATTCGCGATGAGACGACAGGAAAGACAAAAGTGAAGAAGAACAAGAAGGAGGTGGTGGAGCTTTGTGTTTTACCTTTTCCTGCCTCTCCTTCTCCAGCTCCTCCAGCCTCCTCTGCCGCTCCTCCTCCTCTTTCTTGGCTCGCTCCTCCTCCTGCAAAAACAGTTTAATCATTTTCAGATATCAAGCACCCATCCCATCATGATCTCCATGACTACGTCTCCCACAATGCCCCACCTCCTTCATCTTGGCCAGGGCCTCCTGCATGGCCTTCACTGTGGCCTTGCTAGGTCCCTTCTTCTTCTTGTCTTCATCCTTGTCTTTCTCTCCTTTCTTCTTCTTCTTGTCTTTCTTCTTTTTGTCGCCCTCCGGCTCCTCTGCAGAAGGAGAAGAAACCCGTCACACTGAATGGCATCACACGATTTCTTGTTTTTCCTGATAATAACTTACCCTCTGCTGCTGGCTCTGCCCCTTCCTGTTCTTCCAACACTGCTGCAGGAGGCGCATTTTGTGGAGGCACGGACTCAGTCTTCTTCTCTGGCTCTTTCTTTGGCTCCACGCTGCCCTCCTTCTCCTTCTGCTTCTTCTGCTTCATCCTCTCCTCCTCTTTCTTTTTCCTCTCCCTCTCCTTCTTCTCTGCTTTCTTCTGTGCAGCCGTCTTGATTTTGAAGGTGCCATCGTCCTCCTGCTGCTCCTCCTCGTCTTCGCTCTCGGCCTTCAAAGGCTTCCCTTTCTTCTTCTTCTTGTCTCTCCTGGAGGTGAACTCCTCATCGTCTTCGGAGTCATCCTTTCCAACGCTGCCTCCTTCTTCTCCTTTCCTCATATCTTTGTCCTGGTCCTCCTCCTCGTCGGACACTGAAGGTTTTTTGCCTCCTTTCTTTCCTCCTTTGGTCTTCAGGCGAGACTGTGAGCTGCTGTCATCGTCAGATTCTGAAGCAGGAGTAGGAGGTGGGGCCTGGAGGAGCAAAGAATAGAAATTTAGACACTTTCTAAAGAGTCTGTGCTCTTATTTCTATGATATGACGTTTATGTTCATTATTTCACCTTCTTCTTCTCCTTTTGTTCTCCATTCCTTTCTCCATCAACATGACCTTCAGCATCATCACCCTCCTCATCCTCGGGGCTGGCTCCGCCCTTCTTTCCTTTTCTGGTCTTCTTCTTCTCCGGTTTAGGGGGCTCGAAACTCTCTACTTCTTCTGTGATGTCTGTTTTCTGCACAGAGAGAGATTCTTTGTATCAGAACAAATCTTCAATCTCTCTGACTGAAAAAGCATTTTTTAGCTGAAGTGCCCCTCGGATGCGTTTACCTTCCCCTTTCCTCCTGTGCTCTCGAGCGATAACTCCTCGAGCTCCTTCATGATGTCATCCTCACTGGAAGAGGAGGAAAGAACTGTTTTAGGAAATTTCAAAGCAGTAAGCTTGATTAAAATAAAAACGATCAGGAAGAATGTCTCACTCAAAGTCATCTTTCTTCCCTGCTTTCTTCTTCTTCTTTCCCTTTGGCTCTTTGGAAGCTCCGGCTCCTTCGATCTCCGCCGCCAGAGCGTCGATGTCATCTTTGGCACTGAGCACAGATTTGAAAAACGGTCAGAGCACGAGAGTGACACCCGACTAAAACCTGGTCAGACACTGAGAACACGGGCTGCGAGAGGAGACCGAGTTAGACTGTGTTTCTCTTTGTGTCAGAAGAATGTGAATGTGAAGAGCTGCTGACTCCTCATTTCCTTTCATTTCCCATCAGCCCTCTGAGGCACAGCGAGCACAGAGCGACAGCAGTGCTATAACCACGGATTGCGTTCCCTCAAGTCACTGTAGATCAAATATCATCTGGCTTCAGACTCACAAAGGAAGACATCTAATCTGCTCTGTGAAACTGAAGATGAAGTATGGCAACAGCAAACTGCTGATTTATCAATTACATCTGAGATTTTCTGGCATTTTAGATCAAACTTTCAAAGTTTAAATTCATCTACAAAGTGAGCTGGAGGCACATTTGGATTACTGAGTAGGCCTCAAAAAGCTGCACACAGACTGTTAATATGTTGTGAGGGAAAACCTTAGAAGAGAGTTCATAAAGAGACAAAGTGTGCAGAAAAAGATGCACAGATGCACAAAAAGGTAAAACAAAAATTACAAAGGAACCAAACGTTAAATGCAAAGTTTAAAATAAAGAAAAAAAAAACCTCCTCAAGAATGAAGAAAAATGGAAAAAGTTATGACGAGAAACTTTAAGGAAAAACTAGAAAAAATGAAGTATAAAAAAATAATGGTAACGTGCACAAATAGCGAGTAAAGAGTCATAAACAAAGACGAAACACAAACAAATAAAACGAAACAAACAAACATAAGCATCCTACGGGACTGCACACACCCAGGACACCGGGTGTTTAAGCTGCTGCCGTCTGGCAGGAGGTTCAGGCTGCTGAGGTCCCGAACAAATAGACTCAAGGACAGCTTTTACAACAGGGCAATAGCCCTGATCAATGCAAATAGCTGACCTGACTGGATACCTCCCTGGACTTTTTAGGGGGAGGTAACAATGTTTAAAACAATAACAATAATATTTATATTTATAACAAGGTGCAATAATAATTAATGTGCAATAATAACAGTGTGCAATACACATACACTTATTCTTCTTTTTTATACTAAGTTAATATACTGTGTTGTGTTGTTTGTTACGTTGTGATGTGTCATATCGTGTCGTGTTGTGTTATATGTAGTGCCGACGTAGGACAGTTTTTCCAATTTCATTGTACTACTGTACTATGTATGACTGTGCAATGACAATAAAGAGTTATCTTATCTTATCTTATAAAACCTGCAAAGGTGTAAGGAGAAGTTCAAAAACACAGACAGACAGTAAAAATCAGCAGACAAGAAACTACAAATGAATTTAATATAAGTTTTTGCTAGAAGCGGCATTACTACCTCAATACGCTTTAACACAGAAAACAATAATATTAAAACCCAACATCTGGCAGGAGTTTCATGCTCCATCTGTGACGTCAGTGTTTGCATCATCACTCCCGTTATATCTATATTTGAGTTAAATGTTTATTTCAGCTAATTAGTGTGAGTTTCCCTCCCTGAGCCGTTTAATCTGATCAGAGCGTTTCTCGTGCAACGGTGTCCATGGAGGGTTAAAACTAGTTTGAAGCCTCTCGACTATTATTAGTGCATTATTAGTATTGATTATAAATGAAAGATTAGGTGATCGGGTTCATCAGCGTACCAAAACCCGATCAAACTTTCCTTTCACAAGCAGGTGATCGCTCCCAGACTGTGGCGTGTCTGTACCTGCCTGCTCTGTTTATATTTACTATAATCACGTTTTAGAGTTTACTCGTCAATAAAGGAGCAACAGCAGCACATCTGTGCTGTACCTGGGGATAGCCGTGACCGCAGCGGCTCAGGTGATTCAGCCAGGCTTGCGTCATCGAGCAGGTCTTTGCTCACAGGTGATGTGTCTCCGTTACAGCAACTGCAGGCCGCCTCTTAGAGCAGCCGGCTCTGAGGCGGCTAACGCGGACACATGTGGCTCCCGTGAGCCCCGCAGCTGGCGGCGGGAGGCCCACCCAGGCCTAGGGTAACCCGGATTCGCCCGTGTCAGCCCGCCTGCTGTTCTGTAATTCTCCTTAAGCCACATTCAGGCTGTTTAAAGCTTCGCTGCCTCACTCCCTCACAGACTCGTGGTTAGCATCCGCTAGCATGGCTAGCCATTAAGCTAACAGTGTAAGCAGCGGGAAAACGGGCCAGTCTGGGGGTGTTCACGGGCCGGGAGAGCCCCGATGGGGCTCGGTGTCAGTGCGGACCAGTGATGTTTATCGGTAGCCGGTGCGCTCCCTACCTGTCCTCTCCGGATTTCTTCTGTTTCTTCCCCATCTTGAAGCTTCAGGTCTCCGCTTACTTTGCTCTGTGTTGGCCGACGCACACGACGACTCACAGCGGGCAAAGATCTCCTATTGTCCGCGAGGAGGGGCCACTCCGCTCCTCCACCTCTAATGCCATACATCCTAGGGTGACCAACCGTCCTCTTTTTGCACTTGTTGACTTGTAAAAGCTTATATGACATTTTTTATTTCACCTTTTATTAACCGCACAGAGAAGGCATCGTTTAAATATGTTAAAGTTTTCTTTAAGCAAACAGTAAGTTCTCCATGTCTGGGCCAAGTGTCCTCTTTTTTGGAAATCAAAATATGGTCACCCTAGTGACACATTTCCACAAGAGTTTGGGTTTATTTTCCACAGTTGATGATTTAATTAACTTTTACTATCAAAGTTGGAAAATGTCAAAACGTCTAAATACTTAAAGTGGCGAATAAAAGTGATGTATAAATGCCATTCCTCTCCATACAACAAAGATTTAATTACGCTATTATCAGTTTCTATTGCTTATCTTATTATTTTATTTAATACCTGCTTCTCTCCTAAATAATGATATCACGTGACCGTCTGTTCACGGAGAAATTGTCAGAGTGACACCTCCTGTTATATTCCCCTCCAGTGATTGGTCAGCACGCGTGGCTGAATCGGTACTTTTGCGCATGCGTTGTACGCCTTCGGTCTGACGACTTACAATAAAACTGTATTATTGATGATGCATTCGTTTCCTTCAGCCACATGCTTTTCATCATTATTAACTTTGTCCCACAGACATTTATTTTGAAAGTCTGATCATATTTTTGTGCTTGAATTGATATTGGTTCAAATACATGTAATGATATGGTGTTTTAGGCTGATTTTTACCCGACAGTATACACATCAACTTGCATTTAAATATTTATTTAAGAAAATGAATATATACGATAACAGTGCTGGCACATTTATCGGGAGAGTTAGGTGTTATTTTACAGTACATGCTTAATAAAATAATAATAATAAAATAATTAAAGTTAACGGAGAAGGTTACAGTAAATTCATTTTTACCTGTATGTTTTGATTTGTGTGCTTAAAAACTGTTTGATTTATTGTTTTTGTGAATTTCCTAAAACAATTGTGTTTTCGTCTAAATATTTAGATGTTAAATACTAAAGTTATGTTAAAGTTAAATGTTTAGGCCTCTTTTAGATCTTGTTTTGCTGTATGAAAACCTTTTCAAATGTAGTTTTATGCATTTATAAAGAAAAAAGCATTAGCTGATGAGAAAAATGAAGGCGATAATAACATATGAGTTTTTGTATTTTTGTTGTAGTTGTTTTTGTATTTTACCAAATAAAATATAGAAAATAATAACCTGTGTGAATTTTCATGAACAGTTTTCACAGCTGTGACTAAATTACAGCAGCTCCTTTCAAGCATTTCAAATGAAGTGAAAAAGCAGCTCTGTTCACTCAAAATGAAAAGGGTAAAAAATGAAAACTCAGATGTCCGTAAATGTCTGTTCCAGGAAAACCTCTCAGCTGTGACGATCATTTCCTTTATTAATTGATTAGTTTTTTGGCTCAGATGATCTGCCCATCAGACATACAGACATCTCCTCCATTTCTAAGGTTTTAACCGGCTGTAATGTGGCCTGCAGCCTCTCACTTGTGTTTCATATTTGCCTCGTCTCAGCCCATCACAGTGAGCATGGCATCACACAGGCGGTGCAGTCGTGTGTGCGTTGCCCCGCTCTCTGAGCGTAGCAGTGCGCTGAAGGCAGCGGCGGCTCGATGTGGACAGAACCTCTCTCCAATCAGCACACTGCTTAGCTCGCTGCTTAGCCGCACGGGGACCCACTCCACAGGGACGTCCAAGTGGCAGCTCTCGATTTGCCCGTTCTTCACCTCCATTTGCAAGCGAGCAGAGCAGCGAGCGGGCGGCTGCTCATTCGTCAGCTCCAGCTGCGTCTCCATGGTGAACTTAGGCGTCTTCCCAAATGTCCAGTCCCAGCTCCGCAGCTCCATCTCCATCTCACCGACACCAGGAAACATGGACTCGTTAGTTGGGTCTATGACGGTCAACGCAGAGTGCAGGCCAAACTCTGAAACAAGACAAAAATAAATAAAGCAGAAACGTTTGAATACAGACAGAGCATATCCTTTGGGGTGCAGGAAGACCGTACCTGTGTTATACTGCTGCACCAGAGCACCCAGGAGCTCCTCCCATTGCAGGGAGGGGGCATGGTCTAGGAGGTTGGCAACAGGCGAGGGGACGCTGGGAGTGGCATTGCTTTGGATGCCGGGGCAGGAAGGGCGGAGCACAGAGGAGAGGGCGGAGCGATCGGCAGAGTGAAGCAGTGTGCAGTGATGGTACGACGACTTCCTGCTCAGTCTGGATGCGGTGCCTGAAAGTAAACAAAATAACAAATAAAAAAAAAATAAAAATCAGAAACATGAATGTAAACATCAAAGCTACACAAAAATAAACAGAGAATAGGCAACAAACATGAACAGTAACAAACACAGTAACAATTCTGGATTCTGAATTTGCTATGAAAGAGGAAGAGCTAGCAGCATGTGACCAATCAGAAACATGGAAACATCTACTTTTAGTTTTTATTAATCCAGCTGCAGAGTCGGTGTGTTTAATAGTCTGAGAGCAGATAAAGAAAAATATATTAAAACAACATTTAAAAACAGATATAAAAAAATATGAAGGAATACAGTTGCGTCAATAATCTTTATTTATTGCTCATCAGGCAAACATGAAGACTTTAGACCCTCCAGCTCTCTACACTGTAATAACCACCACCATTGGGTGCTGCCAATGAAGTGTTGATTACAGTAGACCAGGGGTTTCAAAATCATTTATCATTAATTAGTCTGTATGTCTTTTATTTCTACTGTAATTAATTAATCTTCTTCCCTTTTTTGCTTTCTTGTGCTTTGATTCACTCCCTCTAGCCTCGTACCTGAGATCTTGTATCGTCCGTTTAGTAAGATGTCAAACCTGTCGGTGGCCTGGACGTCCAGTCCGGGCCGGAGGCGCCTCAGTGTGTCTGTGACCACCTTCAGGTTCCTCTGCCGATCGTACGCCTTCTTGGAAGTGAAAAAGGTCAGGTTGAGGTTGCCCAGGTCATGGAAGACCGTCCCACCGCCGCTCCGCCTGCGAGCCAGAGGGATGCCCGCTCTCCTCATGACCGGCAGGTTGCACTCGGTCCAAGGGTTCTGGTGGCGCCCGATGACAACGGCGGGCCGATTCCTCCATAGCAGCAAGATGCCACGCCCCTGCAGTTCTACGTTGGCGTCAATCCAGTCCTCCAGAGCCAGATTCTGGTACACATCGGTGGAGTGAGACTGGAGGACCAATCCTGCACTGTCAGAGTCTGTGAAGAAGCTGGAGCTGGATCTGGAGCAGGCTCGCTGGTTTAAAAGAGAAAACGTCCTTTTGATCTGTGACATCATTGTGCTTTCTGACATCACTTCATGTCAGGAGGTCAGGAACATCTAAAATGTCAAAATAAAAGCAACAGGAAATGAATTTGTGTCTTTTTGTGTGTGCACTTTTTCCATCATAGATATTATTGTCAACGTTTCAGGTGGAAGGACAAAAAATAAAAAAACTGATGGAAAACTCACTTAGCTTAAAATAGCTATCATCTGTAACATTTCACTAATATCTCAATATTTTTTATATTTTACTCAGAAAAGGAATATGAAATATATTTCTGGTAATTGATTAACTGTTTGAACCTTGTCATTTGGCAGAAATGGAGCTCTTAAACCTTTTTCTTTAATAACTTTGAGACATTTCCTTTTAAATTTGGAAACAAAGTTATTTTAATGACAAAAACCATAAAGGACCAGAAGCAGCAACATAAACAGACACTTTGTATCATTGTTTTTTAAACTGCACCACGTTCACGACGTACAACGTAACGTCTGACGACACAGACCCCTGCTTCTCCGAACGTCCTGTAGCTGTTAGCTTACCACTAACTCCTCGCGCTGTTTTTAAAACGCGAGCTGCAGCTGTAAGTCATTTCACGTGCACAAACAGCCACTCACAGACCGTGCTTACCGGGATTGAAAGCGGATGCTGGTCTCCGCAGACCCGGACCGGAGATGAGCTCCTGGTACGGACACGAACTGCAACCAACTTCCGCTTCGAACTTTCAAAGTAAAACTACGCAAAGCCTTACACAGATTTTTATACACCTTATTTTATTGTCACAGTATATATTTGGTTTTATCCTTAAACAACAAGAACAACGAAATAAACAACAAACAATATGAATAATCATAACAAAAACTAATTAAAAATACATAATTGATATATAATAATAGTAAATAAATAACTGAATAAATAAATATATAACTTAAAACAATAATTACAAATTTAAATATCCGTGACAACAAGGAAAAAAACACAATCACAAAATAATTCATTTAACTGGTTATGAATTTGCATGTCCTCCATAATTTAATATTAGGGAAGTTCCTGGCAACTAATTTCTTAGTCGACTAAATGAGAACAAAACGCAGAGTAAAACTAAGGAACACTCAGATATTAAGCAAAATTAGGTCTAACAGGTTTAGACATGAATTGAACACAAATTCCACTTATGTCTGTTTAACATTTTATTAAGAGAAAATACTAACTTGAATGTAACTAATGCATTTATGAAATGAAAGTTTTGATCTGACTGACTTTTATCACGTAACAAAAAACTAAGACAAAGGACTTCGCATCCTACTGCGAAAAAAAAAAAGCCTTGCCACAAACTGTCAAAAGGGTAGCAAGGAAACTAATATAATTACGAAATCTAAATCTAATTTCTTTAAAAAAAAAAAAACTTTTATAAATGTGTTTATACGTGATGTTCTATCACTTAAAAATTGCTGACAGAAAGAAGCTGAATAACTGCTTTTATTTTGGAAATACAAAGCGTTCAGATTTATGTATTTCCGCCTTTCCTGAGACTTGACTTGAACTCAGTCCTTCACTGAGAAAGCGGCCGTGCTGCACTGCAACATAGCTGACAACAGTTCCACCGAAAGTTTAGTATTCTGTTTATTTATTATCTTCATTTTCCCGAATTAAAATGTACTTTATGTGCTTTAACTCTAATTAACACAGACGTAGATAGTAGAATACAGACAACTGAGGTCTTGTTTTATAACACAGAACTATATATACGTGTATATATATTTTTTTAAATGCCATTATTAACAAAAATTGCATATGCAAAAATATAAATATAAATGTTCTGAGTGCTTGATTATTCTCAAAGTAAACTTCAGATTAGAATAATCTGTGCAGTTTTACTGTCTTTCTTTAATCTGGACTCAGACGTTTCAGGAAGCACCAACATGGTCAACAAAGCCGCCAAAAAACAAAGTGTTTCGAACATCTGCAGCAACATCTGCTGAGATTATAAAATTATTTTACCCACTTTGTTGTAATAGAATAAAGTTGTTAACCACATCGATTCAGTCAGCATTAAGATTGAAAAATCTTCATTTATTCACATATTTTGCGCTCTTTAAGATTCTCATTTGATAGTTTTTGTGTCTTACATTTCCTTCTTTGAACGCGTTGGTCTCCTCGGGCCTCTAAACTCGTAATCATGAGGAAGAAGCGCAGAGTATGAAGAATCGACCAAAGAGAGGAAGAGAGTGTGACCACATCCTGACACACACATACACACACACACGGTCAGAGTCAGTCAGTCTGAGTGGATGATGTTTCAGGTGAGCGCTCATTTTTGCATTTCAAACAAAATGTTTGCTGTCATTCTTCTTGATTTTTACTTTCCGTTTGTTCGTTTGTAATATTTACTGTTGTGCATCTGTCACATTAACCTTTTCAGCATAGACGTTTTCGCTCTAAATGATGCATAGGTTTACAGTTAAGGTGGAAACTCTCTGTCTCTATATAAAAATGTACATGTTTTAAAAGGATTCATTATCTTTTCTGAAAAAAAAAAACATTAAAAAAAAAACTAAAATCCAGATGTGAAAACAGAAGAAAAAGAATGAAATACAATGTTGGTGTTGACCTTCATGTAAAACTTGGAGGTGTCACTTTAAGAAAGGATGAATTTTAATTATCTCTGGGTGTGAATTCTTAGAAGTGTTATCACACATTCACACTTAGTCATATAGGCACCGTGTGGTCTACTTAGTAATGACAGGTCTACTTTGAGTTTAGTTGAATCTTCCATTGCACAGTATAGGTCAGCAGAGCCTTTCTACGCACACTAACAGTGCTTAAACACAGTTATTTCTGACTGCTAACTTTCTTTTCGTACAGGGTTTCAGCCACTGAAGAGGCAGCATTTCTTAACAAGAGCTATATTTGTTAAAATTAGGAAGCTATAGTGTGACCTGATGACGGCAACAGCTAAAATGCTCAACACGTGCCCTATACCATAACAACAAAGAAGTTAGAAATAAGGATTTTCACTTGAAACATGCAATTCTAATTGGACCATAATTTCCAAAGTAAGCTTAAAGTTTGATTATACTGAAAAGAAGACTTGATGGAGTGGACTTGAAAGTAAGACTGACATATAAACTCATTGGAAAAGTGTTCACTAAGCTCAGAGACCAAGTGAGCTGTAGACTAATTTTTCATACACGTCTATAAAATCAGGCTTGTGCTGGAAAACAAAGTTGTCACATTTTTTTCTGAGGTCCTCAGAATATCACCCAGAAAAAATTATTAGATCCAGTCTGGGAGAGATGAATGAGTTCATGGAGTATCTAAATGGGTGTACATACCCACCAAGCACTGGACCTCTACTGATGATGTTTTCAGGGCCAAATTTAGGTAGCATTTGTGCAGCCCAAAAGTAATTGGAAATTGGGCTGTGTTTAGTACATCTGATTTGAACCAAATTTCAATCAAGGTGGTCATATTATGTGGGCATTTTCAGGTTGTTGTAAAGACTCTTAGAAAATGATGTCTTGCAGCTACAAGGGCTTTGAATCTGTTGATGAACTGGGGACTTTCTTGTTGGAATTTGTGGAGGTGTTGCAATGTTAAAAGATTTGTCTGCTTGCGTGGGTTAGTGGTGTAAAGTAACACAAATAAGCCACAGTCTACAAGTTGCAAAGGTGAAGGCACAACAAATCTCAACCCCTACATGGATACTTGTGGTGGGCACTTAGCCAATGATTCAACTAGCCATGTTTTCTGCTCTGCTAAAGTAAAAAACTATCCTGATGGGTCCTATAGAGTTCAACCACTTTAATCTTGCAAGGTCTTAGCATTGCTTATCCAAACTAATAGAGAAACAAACAAACAAACAAATAGAGAACTAATGTTGTGTTCTAACATCAAAGGTACAAAACAAGTTTAAGTCATCATCCAAAGACAACAACGTCTTGTGTGAAACTCCTCACAATCTTGGCGCTCAAGAAAAACAATTAAAATGAGTTTAGGCTTCAGCAAATGCAAGCTAAGTTGACCACTGGCAAGTTCAAAAGCTCTAACCTTACCAACTGGTTTGAATATCCCGGATGAGACCCCATATACCAGAAACTGGCTCTAGGTATATGGCAAAGAGTGCTTTACTTAAAATAGAATTTATCAGAAATAAACTTCCTTCCTTCCATGTCAGCCAGTTATCAGGAACTGTAAGCCAGGACCACCTGCAATACAGTAGGACTGCATTGGACTGTGTGGAAAGGCTTTATTACTAAGAAGAAGATGGATGGAAGGGCAGACCTTTCTCTTTTCTTGATATCTTTTTAGTGTAAAGAGGAAATGCCTTCTCACGTTTAAAAGTTGTTGAGTTGTTGCTCCTGATGTTTTTGCTTTGTGGGATGGAATCATACATTCAAGGCTATATTAGGGCTCCAAAAACACATCAATCTTTGTCTAAATTTGAACTAAACTAAACACTGCCCAGTTTTCAGTGACTGTTTTACAGTTAAATAAAGGCTAACCAGATGTTGCCCCACATCTGGTTTTTAGTATGTCTGTGTGCCTACACAAACTCTCATTAATCATTCATTATCACTTCAACTTAATGTTATTTGACTTCAAAATTTATTTCAATGACAGAAACATTTCATTCTGACCAAAAACTTTTGAACATTAGTATAGCTGCATTTCAAACTCAGCAGACAACCCCTATCAAGACAGATTCAGATCTACTGTAACAGTAAAGGTTTTCAATTGATATTGTGACTAATAAACAACAATCTAGATGTAAAAAAAGCAAAAGAAATGAATTAAATCTTTTTTTTAACCTCTATTATATATTCTCAAAATAAGACCACACACACTCACAGAAAAATAGACATCAAAAGAGTTTGCTAATAGAGTTTTTTGAGATTTTCCACAAAACAGTAAGCAAATTTTCCTCTTCCTTATCTTTTCTAAGAACACATCTGCATTCATTCTCTGCACAGAACCCAGAGTGTCACTAACCAGGCTTCAATTGCATCACTGCAGATTCTCATGAAGATGCCATCCAGATAAAGCACCATCTACTGACCACAATCATGCACAGAAACACACACACATTCAGGTCAAACAAGTGTGCATGCGCATGACATCATGTCTGACTGTTGGACATATTCTTCATCATCTACCCCTCCTATCACCTACCACCCCTCCCAGACCCCACCTTCCCTCTCCTCCCCCCACTCATTCAGGAACCATGGAAATCCTCCACACGCCAAGGTCATCATTTTTATTTTTTCTTTCTTTATTTAGATAATAATTATTACTGTTAAAAAAATCATCTTACTAACTTCTACTCATCAATTTACTCATTTATTGATTTCCTCATCTTCAGGTTACGTCCCCTCACCTCTTCCCCCAGCAGCAGGGATCCTCTTCCCCTTTCTTCCATCAGCCTCAGATAAACTCCCCTCAGACTCCATCCCCTCACCTCCCTCCTCCCCAGCTGACCTGCCCTCAGTTTGCTTATCCTCCTGTCACCTCTCCCCACCTTATACCCCATGCTCAGGTGACATCCCCTCATCCTGAACAACAGCCACTGATAACCTCCCCTCACCTCCTCTCCCCAACTCAGCACGCCCTTTATCCTGAACTGCAGCCACAGATATCCTCCCCTCACCTCTTCTCCTCATCTCAGCACAACTTCTTCTGCCAGAATCCCGATCCAGACTTGGATCATTCAAACTGGGCCAAATGCGAATCCAACTCTGAACTTTCCTGCCTTCTTAATGGCAACAGTTTCTCCTACCAGGTAAGAAAACAAAAACGGAACTATTTTCTCTCATCCTGAACACAGATTGATCAATAACCTCTCTCTATTTCTGATCTAAAACAGAACCAAACCTCAGCTCATCTGGATTTTCAGAACCAGAACCAGTTCAGTTCTGGTTTACCTCAACATGAAGATTCCTTGGAGAACACACATAGATCTTACGATGCTCAAACGCTTCTTTTCAGTGGTGTGTGCACACATAGTGACACGTCTAATCCAGGTGAGGACAGCTGGAGGCACCTGGAGCCAACCGTTTCCCAACTTCAGTGTGCCGCATTGGACTCCATATCTGCAGGAGCCCATCAAGCTGATCCATCTCCCCACAGGCTCTCTGTGGGAGGGTGGAGTGCCACAGAGCTCAACCCGGCTGAAGACTTCTCCAGCACCCAGTTTTTCCAGGATGGCTACCTGAATGCTCCGCAGCCTTTCTGTAGCCCCACAACTCCTGGTCCAAGTCCTCATTACCCCCAAACCCCAGCAGTCTCCAGCCCCAGTCCTCAAATGCACCCCAGGACGGAGAGAACAGGTTTTCACACCCAGATAAACAGTGATCAGACCTCTGATCCAAGTCAGTACCACCAGCGCCTCCTCTCAAGCCAAACAGAGCAGATGCAGAACCTGACAGGCCTACTTCACACTGCTGGCACGTCTGAGACCAGCTTGTCCACACCAAGACGGGGCCAGCATGTCAGGAATGCTGCCCAGTCTATGAGCCTCTCTACTGGGCTGAACTGGACAGAGGAGTGTGGAGGAGGGAAAGGAGGGAAAGGAGGAGATGATAGTCATGCAGACTGGAACTGGGTATGTTGTTATGCTAATTTAATTTATATTAAAGATTATAGTAAATATGGAAGTATGTACAGTAAATATCAATTTGCTGAAGACAGTAGGTAAATAAATCTCTGTAACTAATATGGGTAAAACAGTCAAGTAACAGACACCAACTATATAAAAAAATATAAAGTTAATTTTAAAAAAGTAGGTGTTTAAAAGTAGAAACAATCAAGAAATAAATAATAATGTCACCATACCTTTATTCTGTTGTTTTATTTTTCTTCTGTTAATTTTTAGATGCAAAAAGAGCATACCGCTGAGAGTCTTGACACCAGGTAACCCCAATCCCTATCAATAATAAGCATGTTTATAGTTTTAAATCTTTATTTATACATTTTAATGTCAATGATTCCAATATGTGTGTCACAGGCTGCTGTGTATGGTGTGTAAGCGTGACTTCAGGAGCCTGCCAGCATTAAATGGTCACATGCGTTCACACAGTGGATTCAGATCATCTACATGCTTGAAAAAGGTCCTCAGTAACATCTAAAAAAATAAATGAAACAAATCAAATCTATAAATCATATATAGAAAAGATACCAACAAGTTAACCAAGTCATAATTCTGAAATCTAATTATTTATTTTATCGGGACAAGAGAGTCAGGTCCCCACACTGCCATCTATACATTGTCATCTAGGCTGCCCCTAGTGGGCTCTTCATGCAAAACAATACAAAGTAAGTCTTTAATATTTATGGATGGATGGATTATTTATTAATTTCTTTGTTACATTTGTTTAGGACTCTGCCCCATCGGTTCAGCGCCCATTCACCATGGTGCTGCCTGTATCTGTCCCAGTGAAATCACGAAGTGTGTCAAAGGCAAGTAGGGGTGGTCAGACAAGAAGCAGCCGCCTCCCTCCAGCTACTGGAAGCACTGCACTCTTCCGCAGCCTGATGCGCCCGCAAGATGAGGAAGATGCTGCCAAAGGCATTAAAGATGGTGAAAAAAGAGTTGCTTCTGCACCTAACAAAGGCACCCGTCACTACACCCCTCCACCCATGCTGTGTCCTCAGAGGGCGGGGCCAGGGTTGTACTGCTCCCTTACCACCAGGAGGCAGCAGAGAGTGCAGACTGTTCAGCTCCACAGTAAGTCATAAAATCGCATTGACGAGCACCTGAAATCTATAACCATCTAATTTTAGCCCATTTCAGCCTCCAAACACTCAACAGTTACGATAAAAACAAAAGCATCGCGCTCATCCTGAGTCGATGAAAAAACAAACAATGAGCAGTATGATTGGATGATTGTCATGACACAATGCTAAAGTTAGCATCTGACTGGCAGATGGAGCCAGGGACCTTGGTGCCAAAGAGACTGCCTTTCTTCCTCCTGGAACACTAACATCAGGAATCGTTAAGCCGTACGTAATGTTTGCTTCTTACCAAAAGATCTTTGTTATTGTTCTATCTACTGATCGTCTGGTAACCTGGTACTGTCTATCACAGGCAGATCAATTTAGGGCGGGGCTTCCAAGCTGAGATCCCACCGCTTCAAGACCAAAAATATGCCCACTCTGACTCCCACAATGCACTGCTACAGTGGACTCCATGGGATGATCTAGAGCGTCCCGTCAATCAGCACAGAGGTACACAAACACATAGAATGCACAGAAATCTTGCTGTTGTTTTTAGATGATCTTGGAACTAATCTTAGAAATGGAACCACTTTTCAAACAGTGGAAACTCTGCTTATGATGGCTCGATCCAGCGTGGTCCCAGGGGGTGGAGCCAGCGCAGAGTACACTCTCCAAGTCTTATCAGAGTGCAAAGGAGACTTTCTGGTAAAATCTCTTTGACTATTTGGTTCTTCAGTGTGGGCTACATAAAAATGTGTTATTATTGTTTAGAATATTAACATGAAAAATACAACATTCTGAATAGATTACAGAATGGGCCTTTTTTTCTACAGCACCAGGTGAACCAAAATGCTCAGATACACAACAAAAGCCTAAAAGCTTCAAAAAACATCACAATGAAGGTGAAAATAAAACATGCTCAGGAAGAACAAGAAACAACGTAATTGGAAACCCTGCAAAGAAACAAGAAGACCACAAAGAAACAAAAAATACACAAAAATGTCAGCAAAGTCATAGAAATAATCACAAAATACAACAAGACACCAGAGTCTAGATTCTACCACAAAGACACAAACATGATCGCATATACATAATTAAAACCACACCACGAGACAGAAAACAACCACAAGATACATAAAGCTCCTACAAAATGACAAAAAAAATCCCCACAAAGAGACAAAAACATCAGAGAGCCACAAAAAGCAGTTACTAAGACAAAAAAGTGACAACAAAGACATATAATCCAACTGCAAAGAGGCAAGAAACAAGAGACAAAAAAACAGACAAAATCCACCACAAGGACACCAAAAAGAGGCAAAAACAACCTTAAAGACACAAACAGCTACTGTAAAACAAAACAAAACAAAACAAACACACAAAAAAAGACCCAAATAGACTCAAATAACACCAAAAAGACAAAATCCACAAACCAAAAAACTATTTAAAAAAAGTATATCTGAAAAAGCAAAAATATTAATGGGACTATAAAAATCTACTTAATCTTACCATGTCAGGCATGACTAAAATGACATCACTTTATTATGTCTTTCAGCTGACGGTAGAGAAGCTGCTATTGACTCCTGAACCCAACAACCACCGTCACCACACAGGTCAGCTGTTGTTCCATCTAACCACAGACTCAGAAATTCACAGATATAAAAAACACAGCACATTTTAATTAATATCCCTATTTATACTGTAGGTGTGAGCTGGAGTGCAGCAGAGAAAAGGTCACTGGTGAAATCTCTGCAGCTCCATCAGAAAGACTTCAGTAGCATCCAGAAAACTGTGAGTTCCTGCCAACTAGTGTTAATGTCTTTCTGCAGTGCCACCAGTGGGTGAACCAAAAGTGACAAATTTTGTAAATTACAATTGCTGTTTGTCTGTAACAAGTAATGATGTATCTCCATGATGTTTGTATCCTCAGGTTCAAACAAAGTCCCTCTCTGAGTGTGTTGAGTTTTATTATCTCTGGAAGAAGAAGCTGAGTCTGAGCACCAAGACATCAACTAGCCTGACAGTCTCTTTGCCCAACACAAATGTAAGGAACAAAAAGTCTTTTTTTTTTTTAATGATTTAAATCAGAAGGGTTATCATAGCTGTAGTGGCCCTTTTAGTATATCTGAGTTACTGAAATGGACTGCTGTGACCCAGAAGTCTTTTCATTCCCCTAAACTTTATGGACAAACCAATGACTGTCTGCCACTGGTTTGTAAAGTCCAATTTTTAAATTCCAACTTTAACATATTGTGAACCCTTTGATCCCATTAAGGAAAGTGAAGTCATACGTTATTAGCTTATGCTAGCAAGACACATACGCAGATATCCGCTAAGTGTTAAAATCTATTTGAATGTTACTTTACTCATCACAACTGGGACACTTCTGGATGGTCTCTTAGTAAAATAAACTGCAAAGCAAGACATATTATTGGTTAGATAAGTACATTAACAAGTCTGATCATCTTAAGCTATTGCTATATGCTGATAATGTGATTCTTTATATTCCAGAATTACACAAATCAGTTCAAACAGAAGAACCAGTTCAGTTGTTGGCATAATAAGATATGAGGGTGGATGAATGGGTTGATTAAAACATTGGGCTTTAACATTGATGACTGCAGTTTGTTTGACCCGTTTTTCAGAATTAACAATTCAGCTTTTAAACCTTACTTCTCTAAATCAAACAGTAATGTAGCAGGACGTCTACCCTCATTCAAGTACTTATTTTATACCAATTTATCTTTTGTGTCTTTGGGAATTGACTCAGGACTTACTGGTATTTAGCCTGATTAGGGATTTGTGATGTTTTCATGGGACTAGAATTAGGACTAATTTAGACTTTTAAGCTGGACTTTATTGGAGTTAGCTATGCTGTCTTTTAATTGCTCTAAAGTTCTCTCTGTTTGTGTGTGGGGGTTTTTTATAATCAAGTATGGAAAAGAGTCCTTTTGTAAAGATTTGGGCTTTCAAAGTTTACTTAAATCTTTAACCAGGCCCTTTCTGTAATCTTAGTGATCAGTCAGTAAAATGTCAGGTGCAGTTCCTGTAGAGTCAGTCGCCTCAGAGTTTCAGGTCAGTGAACAGATATGAAACTAAAGGCTGTGCGAATAAAAACCACAGAAACCAAATTCCTGTTATCACTCCACACACACACTGCAGCACAAAACACACACAAAAACACACACCGGACAGCCACTTCCTGTCAAGAGCCGTCACGTTTGTGAACACACTGTGACATGACATTTCAAATAGCCACCGTGTGAGTGTGGTCAGAGCTCAGCAAGTTTCCATTGGTGTCATTTAGAGTTTTATCATCGGCTTCGTGTTTTAGATTTCCATCAGTTTGATTCATTTCAGCTTCCTGTAGGTACACTGTGGTTTTAGTCTGTTTCATGAATCTGTAAATGTGTCTTTACTTTGTTCCATGTTACTCAGGAGGCTGATCTTTTGAACACACACAGTGACATCTTGTTCAGAATCCAAGTCTACAGGCAGCACCTGAGCTGTGTGAAGTTTCTACAGGATGTTTTTGGAGATGAAAGACTGCACACTTTACAGCTACAGATATTTGAAGTTGGCAGGCCACTAGTCAGAGTCATGATAGATAATTAATATGCCCCATACAGCCTTCTACTAGGTCTGCCTCATTGTAGCTTGATTATTTACCATGATGATTTATAAATATCAGCTGGTTATTGAATATAAAAATATATGTTTGTAAAGGGGATTTCCTACAACTACAAATATAATTCTAATTTAAAAAGTGGTGAGACTGGCGTGGGGCAATTGGTCATGTGATATGGAGTTACGATCTGACTGGGGGTCTTTTTCTTATCATAATGCCAATCTAATGAGTGCTCTAGTGGAATCTATGCAGTCCTATGAAAAACTATCTACACCTGAAGATTCAGTACCTCTAAGAGCCATCTTTAGCTGCAGCAATTCGCAGTAATCATTTTCTGTATAACTTTAACAATTTCTTACATCATTATCAAGAAACACAATCATGACTGCAGCTTTTTACAATGGTGCTTCATGCAGTTATCGAAGCTTGTGGGCATTTGTTTACGCACGGCTCTCTTAAGGTCCCACCACAACATTTAAATCAGATTCAGATCTAGACTTCGACTCAGACCATTGCGACATCTTGAATCTTTTCTTTTTCAGCCATTCTGTTGTAGATTTGAAGCTGTGCTTGGGATCACTGCCCTGCTGCATGACCCAATTTCAGCCAAGCATCAGCTGTGAATGACCTGGTTCTGTGGATGCAAAACAAGTCCAGTTCATCATGTCAAATCACTATTGTCAAATGTCTCCACTTTGCTCTTGCATGTCCAAAAGACATTTCTCCAGGAGTCTTGTGGTTTATTTAGTTGCAACTTTGATAACCTAAGCTCTGCTACCATGTTCTTTTTAGAGAAAAGACACCTTCTCCTGGCAACCCTTCCAAACAAGCCAAACTTGTTCAGCCTTTTTCTAATTAAACTATCATGAACTTAAACATTTAACATGCTAACCGAGGCCTGTAGAATCTGAAATGTAGCTCTTGGGTGTTTTGCACTTTGTCTGAGCATTACATGGTCTCACCTTGCAGTGAATTTGCTGGGACATCAACTCCTTGGAAGACTGTTGCATTGTGTTAACACACTCATTTTGGTGATAACAAGTATCACCTTCTTTTCTAACTTCCTCTTTTTATTTATGCAGGGTCAAAGGTCGTCAAGATCTCAGGCTGCTTCATGAACTGTTGGACCATCGCCCTCTGGAGCTACACACTACTTACCAACACAAGGCTTGAACCAAAACAGCTAAACTGTGTCTGGCTTACTTGTTCACAAAACAAGGCATGCTCCTAATTTGATAAAAACCATCTCTAAATCACTAAATGAGCTGAAAAGGAAAACTCCACCAGGACAACCTTTCACCTTGGGTGTTCTGGTGGACACAACAACAGTCGCCTTGAGGTGTATAAATTAAATTGAATTGAATTGAAATCGAATTGAAAGCTTTACAATCCGTTCTGCAAACTGTAGCTTTTCTTTTTTCTGTTATGTCCTTTGACTGTACAATATGGTATTTTAAATGTAAATGTGTTTGTGTGTGTGTTTTAAATTACTGTCAGTTAATAAACCCACAAACTAAGAAAAGCCAAGAGTCTTACTTGAGAGCACCTCCAGACTTAAGCTCAGGCATGTTGGGATATTGTTTTTCTTCCTTAATCCTGTCAGTCTTCTGCCTCTGGGCCTCTGATGCTCAGTAGAGCTCCACTTATTACCACACCAGGGAACAACAAAGAGACAAAGCAGAAAAGTAAACACATGGGGCCGCAGGCTTTCTGTGTGAGTACAGCTCTTCACATCAATGTCCTCTTTTTCAACATCAGAGGAACATGCTAAAAATAAGTGGATGATAATAAGCCTGAGTAACAAGGTGTCAGACACATTGGTGAGGTTTTACCCTCACTATTGTGTCAGAGGTTATCCCAAAAGCTGTTTTCACACATTCACTGCAGACCTGAGATTTTTCTACACAAGACTAGACAAAGGTGCATGTATGAATGCAAACGTAGCATCAAAACCAACAGTTAGGTTAGGTTAGGGTTAGTCAGAGTTATATGCAAGTCAGCCCAAAATCAAATACTGAGTCAAGGCTAAAAAGTTCCTTGTTGAAACCTACAAGTCCCAGGTGAAGATATAAATCAAGACATGTCAAGAGCAACAAGTCAGGTCAAAAGAATAAAACCAAAAAATCGTACTTGACCTGTGACCAGCAATAAATTCCATGTAGACTGGTCTTCCACACCATAGTGGGACAACCCATTCTTTATGTAGCAGGTTTAATATATAATAATATATAAGACCAAAATATTTACAAGCTGTTACCACAAAGTTGTGTGAAATGGCATGTCATGCCAAAGCATTGTGTGACAGGTCACATGACAACAACCAGTGACAGTAATATCCAATCAGAACCATGTCTTACACAGGTCAATAAATCTGAGTAATACACACTGTGTTGTCATAAATGTGAAAATTAGTGCCTAGAAAGACAAAAAGAAAACTTACAAGAACAAGTAAATAAAGGATGATATCTCTACAAACCTGGAAACATATAGAAGGAAAGATATGCATGATGTTTAATCCAAGATGTAACAAACAATAATTATATGCAGTTGATTAGAAAAATATCAAACTTCCATTCATTCATTCTCTTCCGCTTATCCTTATCAGGGTCACTGAGGACCTAAGTCTAGCTACCACAGAGCAAGAGGCCTGGACAGGTCGCTGATGCAGGGCTAACAGAGAGAGAGAGAGAAAGAACCATTCACACTCACGTTCTCACCTTTATCAGACTTACTCACCTAATTAACCACAATATGTCACATTCAGTATACACTATGCAAGAAATAGGTCAGTCATGAAACACAACATACAGTGTAAGCAGACCAAGCAGAAAAGAATATACAGGTGTAATCATAAAAAAAAGGATTTTATTATTTTGCAGAAAGGACAAAATCATTACAAAAATTCAGAATGACAAAAATGAGCTATTTTAGGAACCAAGTGGACCCATAGAAGAGGACAACTTAAGAACTTCTACTTAAAAACCACTTTACAAACCATAACTCTGCAAACTGACCTGCCTAACTGAGAGACAGCTCCAGTTATATAGCAATTGAATGAACTATTGTATACACCAAAGGTGAAAACTACAGAGATAATAGCTAACCATAATACAAGAATGACCCTATTCCCCCCCTGCGTGGTCACAACAGATGGTTAAGTCCATTCAATTGGCCTCTGCATTTAAACTAGCTCCACCCTCAGCCTCCTCTTTTACTCAAAAAAAGGAAGGACTGGAGCGGCAGCCAGGTAACTCAAAAAGAACAGAAAAGAATCCATATAGCGTGTACCAATGGTACCATAACAAACAATACAAAACAAATTCTGTGCCATCATTTGGACTATAGCTTATTGCTGGCATGGATTAGAAACTAACTCAAAATTTTGAATTGGTTAACTTATAATAACTGAAGCTTTACAGCCCGAAGTAAAATTAAGACAGTAAAAGTTAACATGAATATTACCCGAGTATTTCAGTTGTGCAGTTGTGCAGCCATCGCACAATGTTACTGACATTGTGCGATGGCTGCGATATTTGACAATATGCATCATGTTATATGCCATCAGGTCAGTCTATCATCGAGACTAAAGCAGGAAATATCCAAGCTAAAGTTTGTATAGGGACTCAGTCATCGTAGTCTAAGGTGCTTGGAAACAAAAGCGTCTGGACTTCTTTAAGTTTTCTTGAAGATGTTTCACCTCTCATCCGAGAAGCTTCTTCAGTTCTAAGCTCAACCGGTGGAGAGACCCAGATCTCAATACATAAATGATAGTGTTGGACTAGGTTTCACTATGGGTTCACCTGAAACCTTGGCTGATTGTGACCAGAACCTGCTTTCACACCTTGGCTCATGTGTTTAGGTAGAGGATCTATAGGGGGTCCATGACCCTCTTGTGGACACTCCCATAGGGCTTAAAATCTGGGACTCTCCACCAATTGCACTTAGAACTGAAGAAGCTTCTTGGATGAGAGGTGAAACGTCTTCAAGAAACGTAAAGAAGTCCAGACGCTTTCCTTTCCAAGCTCTTTAGATCCAAGCTAAAGGTTTTCAGAGTGCACAGTGATGTCCATGTATCTAGGAGGGCTTGTTCTTCATGAATGTTTGAGTACATCTGCCTTTTTTTCCCTTTAAGACTTCAATTCCATAAAAGTTGTTTTGTCTGAGATTACTATAAAGCACTTTCTTCTACTCAATTTGAGCACTTAGTTTATCTCCTTTTGAGATAAAGTGGAAATGTTTTGTGTTTTTCAAACTAACGACTGAAGTCCACTCAGCTGTTTGAGCTTTCTTCCTTTTCCTTCCTCTTATTTATTTACTTAATTGCTTAAAATAAAACTCACAAAAGTCAGTGTTTCCAGTGTGTCTGTGAAGGTTCTCAGTCATCCAGGTCATCGTAGTCAAAGGAGAGGAGTGTTTCCAGTATTTTCCCATTTAGAAATCTGCCTCTCAGCCATGTTACACTTTCATCTGTTTTTCTTGTTCTGTTTTTTTTTTTTGTTGACCTAAAACAAACAGCAGATAAGCAAACAGGGAGGAACCGCTGCTGTGCACAAAACTTCAGATAACTTCAGCCTCAAAACTGAGGAACCTCCACATTCTTCTTCTAATCCTGATTTTATGTCAAAGCTCAGAGTTTCCTGTCTGCGCTGAGCTTGGGGCCACTAATAAAGTTTGACTCCTCCTTGCTCCAAAGGTCTCCCTGCCCGAAAGCAGGAGAAGAAAGTCAGACGACAGAGAGGAAGGGATGGGAGCACAGGAGAGGGAGGAGGAAGACGCTTCTTCAGTGGGGAGAAAGTTGCAGAAAACCAGCAAGGAGGTTTATTTCAGCGTCCTGCCAGATAAATATGAACCTCTGATTGAGGATGATGAAGAGAGAGAGGAGACTGCAGAGGAGAAGAAGAGGAAGAAAGAGGCGAGGAAAAAGAAAAGGAAAAATACATGCAAGAAGTACAGAAAGGTAAGAAGTCATGACCTTTGACCTGTGTATGAAAGATCCCTCTACACAGCAGTGGCATGTTGATGAAATCATGGCTTAGAACAGACTGTTAAAGACTAATAAGTACAATCAAGTTCAATTACATTCAGAAAATACATATAGTTCATATAGTTTACATAGAAATAAAAACATGATGCATTATGATGTAAATAAACGATCTAACTTAATAAAATACAGAACTAAAAAACAGCTCACCAGATATAGGTAGTTAAATGAGTTATATGAAACCTTTACCAGTTTTGTAACCTATATTTAAAATTAAAAACATGTATTACTGTAATTGAAATTTCATTAAATCACTTCTATCAAACAAAACAAAAAAGAAAAGGAAAAAAAACAAATATGTATCTTTAAATAAATATATAAATAAGGAAATGAACAAAAATATTATTCAATACCAGATTAAAAGAGAATTAAAATTGTATTATATTAAATGCCAAGTTTAAAAATGACTGCTATATTATGCTGTCATGGGAATGAATTTCAGACAGTGGTGGCAGAGTGGTTTTGTCGAAATTGATGGAATTATGAACTCTTGAGCTAGTATTAGTATCAGACTTTGATCCACCATGCAGTACCATCTGGAAAGCATGTGATTGGCAATAGCTTTTGTTTTCAACATGACCATGATCCCAAACACACTGGCAATGCAGTAACACCATACCTGGATAGATAAATGGTAAATGGTAAATGGCCTGTATTTGTATAGCGCTTTTACTAGTCCTGCCTAGGGATCCCAAAGCGCTTTACACACCCAGTCATCCACCCATTCACACACACACATTCACACACTGGTGGAGGCAAGCTACAGTTGTAGCCACAGCTGCCCTGGGGCAGACTGACAGAAGCGAGGCTGCCATATTGCGCCATCGGCCCTTCTGGCCAACACCAGTAGGCGGTGGGTGAAGTGTCTTGCCCAAGGACACAACGACCGAGACCGAGATAAACACACTAACAGTGTTTGGCCTCCCCAGTATTGACTTTGAAGCTCATTAGAATTGTACAAACTCCATTTCTGCTTCTTATACTGTTTCCATGAGCACTTACATGTTTCAATGAATTACTGCACCTATTTTCAATTTTCCTAGTAAAATATAAAAAAAATGAAGGGTGGCTCAAAACATTTACTCACTACTGTGTACAATATAAATAAAGTACATAAGAATACGCAAAATAAATTGAATTTAAAATGAATAAATGAATTAAAGTAAGCCTGGTACAAATAAAAATAAAGAAAATTAAAGATTAACATTTAAGATTTATAAGATATATAAGAGTTTATATAAAACATGACATCATACAAAGTAGCTTAGGCAGTAACCACACATGGAGTTGTTTGTCTGCAGTGCAAAGGTGTTTAGTCTCAGCTCTCTGCAGTTAATTATTGACTTTTCAGCGTCACTACACAGTTCTGGCCTTTGGCCCCCAAAATAATGTGCTGTGATGATTGTATCCCTCTGAGAACAGACAAACATGGAAGTCGTAAAACAGAACTTTTACTATCACAAACACCTTCATTCAGCCTCAGAATGAAGAGTTGAAATGATAAATAACACTATTGAGTCCACACTGAAGCAGAGGACCACAAGCAGTCATTAGATTCATTATTTTCACATCCTCTTTATTTATTTAAAAAGAGTCTAAAACTCTCCAAAATTTACTAAAACCATCTAAAGAAGTTGAAGTTGGGCCAGGCTGTACTTTCATTATTACCACTTTGTACTCATGACATTACAGTCAGTGAGCATATCCTGGTAAATCCTCCTTTCAAATTCTTTGAATGACCAAAATTGACAAAATAGGACCTGAAAGGATTGACCTAGTTCATTATCTCAGCAGGAAAGTGTTTACGATATAGAGGTCAGAGCCGAGGAGCATATGAATTTCTTAAGGACCAAAAGACTCAAAGACAGACTCAAAAATAGTTTCTTCCCAAAAGCCATAATCACCCTGAACTCCCACACGCACTGACAACACAGTACCACCCCCATCCCAAGGACTTCCCTCTATAAACAGACTACACAACTACCATAACCACTGTGCAATACTTAATTTTACACGCAATAACCTACACTGTAAATACACAACACTATTTGTTTACTTATTTATCTTTTTTATTTTGTTTTCCCAGATTTGTATATTTATACATTTTATTTATGTTTTTTCTTTTCTAAATACTGTTCATATGTATATAGAGCTGCAGAAACTGTGCATCTCACCACCTTTATTCTCCCACATGTTTGCACTGTGTAGGAGATGCTCTGTATCTCATTGTACATCTGTAGAGTGACAATAAAGGCATTCTATTCTATATCTTTTTGCAACTACAGTGGTTACCCCCTAGTGGCTACCATGCAGAATGCAGGTTTAGGGCACTTCCGCTTTATTACCAAACTCAGAGGTTATCTGTGTTTTACACTGGCTTTGAGTAAGGCTAAAAAGACATTTTTCACCAATATTAAAGAATGTTACTGTTAATGTCTGGAAACATCTCACAAGTTAAACGTTGCCTCCTGGTGATAAAAGAACTAGTTCAAGCATTTATTACTTCTCGGCTAGACAGCTGTAATTCGTTATTATCAGGATGTCCCAAAACCTCAGAGAAGTTATCAACAGATCCAAAATGCTGCACTGAGACTACTGTTCAAGATCCTGCTCCTCACATACAAGGTCTTCAATAATCACCATCTTCTCTTAATGACCTCATAGCGTGGTATCACCAAAATAGAGCACTTTGCTCTCAGACTGCAGGCTTATTGTTCTTTGTAGAGCATTTAAAAGTAGAGCCTTCAGCTTTCCGGCCCCTCTTCTGTGGAACCATCTTTAAGTTTGGATTTGGGAGACAAACACTATCTCTACTTTTATAATTTAGATTAAAACGTTACTTTTTGCTAAAGCATATAGTTAGGGCTGTGTCAGGTGAGCCCTTAGTTAAGCTGCAATGAGCAGTGTAATTAAAGCTTCTTACTAGAGCTGGGCGATAGAACGATAACGATATGTATCGCGATATAACTTTTACTCGATAGAGAAATTAAGCTATCGCGATAGACCTCGCCGCTCTTGTCCTCTTAAAAAAAAAAAAAAAAAAAAAGGTCAGCCAATCCAAATTAAGTAGCGCAGAGCCGAACCAATCACAGCCGCAGCGTCTAGTCGCGTGACTTGTTACGTACAGCACAAGTGCCAAGCCGCACGTGTGTTTGTTTGGGAAGCAGCCAGCGGGTAATGGAGCCAGCGCGTAATGGAGGAAATGAGTGTGCCGACTAGAAAAATCAACCGAGCATGACCGAAGGTTACAGAAGAGAAAACAGATGATGGTTCCAATGCCGGAGAGATTGTCGAACGGAAGAGCCAAAGAAGTTCCATAGTGTGAAGGTATTTCGGCTATTTCAAGTCTGACAAAAAACAGAGTAGCGTGCACTGTAAATTGTGCCGAAAGCAAGTCTGGAAATACAATAAACTGGTGCATGCGTCACACTGTGCGCCACGTTATTGTTTCGGTGAAATGAATTTCTACAATACTGTTACTGTTAATTCTACTCTCTGCAGTGTTTAAATGCTTACATATACACACAGTTACTGTCCCTCCACACATACGACTCGGTTCTGCTTCTATGCCGCAGCTTTGTTTACTTTTTCCCACCGAGGCTTCTAGACTTCTGATTGGCCAACATTTCTTCACGGTTAGGAATCTAGCGCCACCTGCTGCTTTGGCATGTTCATAGCAGCGTTTTCCTTCATTTCTGCCTTTATGTGTGGACGGGATTATTTTTTAAAACGAAAACGGAAAATCTCCGTTTTCAAAAATACCCGTGTACGTGTGGACGTAGCCTCAGTCTCTGACTGGAAGCGCTAATTTGTCATTCGGCTTTTGTCAGACTAAAGTAACTGTTAAAACTGTTTGAAAAGCTAAGATATACAACAAGGAGAGATTGAGAATTTCCTTTTAGTTCTCAGTTTATTTGATATTGACAAAAGTTAGTCAGTTTTGTCTGTTCTTCTGTAAAACAAACTAAGATTTATTTTTAGAATTAATATTTTGTTTCTAAGTGGAATTGACAATTTAGTAGTTGTTTCGTTTGTTCTATTTTGAAACTTAAACGCTTTAGCGGCTGCCTTTTGTGTAGTTTGCAATATTTGCCTTTATCTATCTGAAAAAGTCTCATGTTCCTTAAGTACATCTACCCTGTTGAACTTATTATGGGAAATAAATATTTAAATAAAAACAAGCTGCTGATTATTTCACATTTTACTTGTGAGCAACGGCACATTTAAATCTTACAAATATAGTTATTTGGCTTATATCGTGATAGATATCGTTATCGCCTGAAATGAAAAAAACATATCGTGATATGAAAAAATCTCATATCGCCCAGCTCTACTTCTTACTATTAAAAAGTTTTTCCTTCCCACTGTTGCCACATGCTTGCTCATAGGGGGTCATCTGATTGTTGGGCTTTTCTCTGTATTATTTTAGGGTTTACCTTACAATATGAAGTGCCTTCAGGCAAGAATGGTTGTGATTTGGCGCTATGTGAATAAAATTGAATTGAACTGAACTGAAAGTTTGTTATATTTTGCAGACAGTAAAGCAGAAAGTTGACGTCCCAGCAAAACCACAAAATTTCAATTTCGATAAATTTATAAATGTATATATCTCAAATATTGTGGAAAATGTTTTACCCTCTGAACCTTAACATTTTCACAAACTAGGGACAAATTTTTCATTGTAATATAAAGTAATGGACATCTATGGGAAGAGAACTACCAGTGTTAAGCAGAGAAATAACTTGAAAATATCTCATCAGCTGAAATGAAGTTCTTCTTTTATAAATCTGTAGGTCTGTGGTTTGTCAGTCAAACAATAATAGACAACAACTCAGTATGATGATGGTTTACGGAGCTGAGGTTGTTTGGTAATAACTGAAGAGTTGATACTAAAACTGGAACAGAGTAGCTTTCTGTTCTTATGCTCCACACCCTTCCCTTTCTTAACCCCATTTGTTCATTGTCCTTTCTCACCAGACGCTAACCTTTTTTGCCTGTTCTGTTCTTCTCTATCAATAGCAGAGATAAAGGGGATTTTTGCCCCTGTCTTAAATCTATAAACCTTGCAACTTAACCTGGTATCCACCTCCTTGAAATGTAACGACATGTTGCATCAAATTGTCTCGCTCAGTATCTTTCTCTCCTTCTAAACATTTCCAGCCACTACTTCTGTTATGTCATCATGTAGCTGGTCAGTCCTGCAGTAAAATCCATATTCCAAATATATAAACTCTATTCTAATCTACAGGTCACAAAGCCACCGCCTTTAGTATTTACCCAACACAACAAATGAGCCTTTGTTGTGCTGGGTAAATATGAAATAAATAGCTGCTTTGTTTACATATTTGGTTCAGCACTACTAATTTTGCTTCAGTAGGCAACACATTTAAAAAAAAAAAAAAGGTGCAACTTTTACCCTCATAGTGGTCTTTGCACATGGTTGCTGATGAACAATATGCATCTGCATTAGCATAACGAGTACAACAAAACAGGAAATGACCATAAACTAGTATTACTCATTATACAACTTCAACAACGGCAAGCTGTGGCTAAAAAAAAAAAAAAAAAACTGCCCAAGCTGACAAAGACCAATGCTAGAGACAGTTCCTGTATATTACAAGATAGTTTTTAATCTAGTTGTAATTGACCTTAATACCCGTGGTGGGTACAGAAAAAACAAAATTAAAGCACTAATGTTCTTCTTCTCTGGTCTGTTGCAGAATGTGGGGAAAGCACTACGCTTCAGCTGGCGCTGCCTGGTAACTGGTCTGCAGAGCATGGCGTCCGTGTACTCCACACCTCTCTCAGCTGTGGCCACCGTGGTAACAAATGTTCACCAAGCCAGTGGCAGCAAGACATGATGGGACTCGGAGGGACCAGGAGTGTAGCCCCTTATTCCTTGTGTTCAAGCTGACTTTGAATTCATCACCTCTGTTGTGCCTGTTTTGTTTTTATTCTATTTCTGAGATATAAACTGTATATTTACTCGATTTATGAAAACCATTGATACCTGTCACATTTATGGCCTTAGTTTTCAAATTTGAATCGAACCCTGCTGTTGTGTTAAATTAAACAATAGTCTTTCATGTTTCAAAATTCACCTCAAGCAGACCCTTCAGAACACTTTGGGTTTATTTACAGTGTTAAGAAGCTTTCTGTTCCGTGTGGGCTTTGGTAACCACTGGCAACCAAACAACTAGCAATGTCTGTGTACAAATCTCAACGATAACAAAGGAAGCTCCACCTTGTGGTGCTTCTCCACAACTGCACTTTAGAAACTCATTGACAGAGATAAATTTTCGAGGTTCTGGAGCACTAAACGGATATATTCTTCCAGTCAACCAACCATATTTGGATGAAGTAAAGATGCTCTAACAGGACGCTGACACACTCCTCTCCTTTCTGCTCTTTTATGTTTTTATCAAGGTTAGGAGAGTTAGTAAATGCTGTTAAAATAATCAGAATGAACAAAAAAAAAAACTAACTAATTTGTCTTTCATGATGTTTGTTTACATAATCAAAGGTCAGGTACTTTTTGTGCATTTCACAAGTGCTTATTGAAAAATAAATGTAAATATGACAAAAGTGTGAGGACATTTGTTTTTAAGTGGGCGTATTTGTTGATAAGTTATCTGTAATACAACGCAGGAGGTGTAGCACACGCTTTTCCATAGCTGTGGACGATGCAGGGAATAAAAAAGCTTCTACAGCAGCTACACAAAAGAGAGTAGAGCTTTCACATCATCATATATGACAGAGTAAAAACGAAAAAATGTATTTTTCCCCCCCACGCATTGCTGCTTGCGTGTTTCTACATGGACACCCCTTAAAGCTTGTATAATTAAACTTTGGTGCTTTTAGGCACTAGAGTTGTAAAAGGCTATTTTAGGTAACTGCATCCCTCTCAAAACATGAGCTGATATCGATTAGATTTTCTCAGCCATGTTTCGGGTGTAGGATGCCACATTAGCTCTTTAAATGGGCCTCTAGATGCTTAAACACCATTGCTGGCAAGCTGCATTTGACCTGTGGTCAGCTAGTCAAATACTGATAATATTAACTATCAGCAGCCTGGTATGACATCTATGATGCCTATCCAACATGCCTCACCCTCTCAGGGTGTCGGACATTAACTGAAGAGTTAATACTAAAACTGGAACGGAGCAGTCTTATGCTCCACAGTAAGTGTTACATCATCTTTCCCTTTTTATTTAAACTCCATCTTTCATCATCCTTTTTTCTATTTAAACATCACCCCTTGTCTTGGTTCTTTTTTTCTCCAGCATCCATATCCTCCTTTACTTTTACAAAACCCCTCATTTCCTTCTTCAGTAATTTTCTCCACTGTCTGCAGAGCTTAATTTATTTTCTTTCATTGCCTCTGGCTGTACCTTCTCTTTTCCAGTACAGGTGGTCCTGGTGCCGGACCGCACATGACCTCCGGGTGTCGCTGTACCGCTGTACTGAAAATAGTCCCCGCTGTCGGGCCTTATGGAGAAAAGAAGGCGTAATAAAGTTGGCCCTGAATATAAGCCGCCTCCTGCTTGACAGGTCAACCACTTTCTTGTGACAGCAGCAGCTGTTCAGACCTGACCGGCACGCGCTGCTCAGAGGTCTGCTGGAACAACATGTGGAGCTCCTGAAGAGTTCAAAGTTGTGAGTTTTGAAGTTTCCAGCATGGTAAAGGTCAGGATGAATCAGCTTGTGGGAGACCAGACAGGCCCGCTCATGTCCCCGCTGCAGCTCTCCGTCTACTGGCGCCTCGCTCTAATCTTCTTCTTCACGGCTTTCCTCTTTTTTCTGGACATTTTCACCACCGCTGTGGTCGCTGAGACATGTCGCCATGGCAATGATACTGGCACGTTTGCTTCGTGGCTTGAAAAGTTGGCACCGAACAAGGAGGAAAACCAATCAGCGCTCAGCAAGGTTTTAAAGGACGACGCCGATTGGAGGACAGAGAGCGGGATCCGAGACGTGAGTGAAGATTATTTTCATTGAGAGGTCTGAAGTTGTAACACAGTCATGAATACTGTGATGGTGCAACACCTGGGGATATTTTTAAGTGCGTGTTTCTTATTCCCTTTACTGTTATAGTTATCTCATGGTTTAAAGTGTAGGCCTAAATATAGTTTCAGACACATTAGAAATGAACTGTAATGAAATGAAAAACGTGCAATTAATAAACTTTAGATTTTCTAGTTATATAACTTTCAGTTTTTGACACCACTGAAAGGCCAGCTTGGGGCCTCTTTCACCAAACATTGTTTCAACATTAAATGATCGGTTTAAAGTCTCAGCCAACATGCTAACTGGACAGTAATCTGCATTACATAACAGCAACTCTAGAGATTAACATGGTCCAGACAACTTGCTGGGCCAGCATCAAACTATGCATCACAATCGAAAAGAAAGGGTGATTTAAGTGAATTTGAATGTGGTTGTTGTGTTGTGCTCTTCTGGGATTTTCCCCCTCAACCATTTCTAGGCTTTACAGAGAATGGTCTGAAAAACACTGCAGTTTTCTAGGTGAAGAGGAAGATCTTGGAATGTACAGCATGTAGGTGCATTCCTGAATATGTTAGAAGTCACAAATTCTGAGTTTGCAATTGGAATTTTTTTTATGAAATGCCCCTTTAACTTGCATTTCCCACTCGGAAATCCAAAGCAGACCAACATACCACGGATTACTAACCCGGCTGAATAGGGCTGTGCGATATGACCAAAATCTCATATCCTGATAAGGCATTTATCGTCCTGATAACGATATAAATCACAAAAATTTAACATTCTCTGTAAATTCTGTGAATCTCGGGCAGCTCGACTTGCGTGAAGTGTTTCCAGCTGGGCGTCGTGTACCTAGAGTCCAGTGTTTTAACCGATGCATGAAACTATACATTTTAGACATAAGTTTTAACGGCTGCCATTTTCTTTGTGAGTATTATTACACAGCGTGCTGCGGGGAAAAGCCTGTTCTAACGTTTGAGTCTAAGGTTTATTTTTTAGCACCTGACGGCTCTTTTTTGCTTTTCATCAGTAAATATTCTGCATCTTCCACGTGATTCAGTTTATTTTGAAAAGTCTCAACAGGATAAAAGGATTTTTGATTCAGTTCTTATTCAACTAGTAAAACACATCCAAACACATCCAAACTGATTATGGCCAAGTTAATAAACCCCCACAGCTACACATACACGTCATGTCTCTCATTGTAAACAGAAAAGTTAATCTTTGTGAAACTTGTTTCATTGCATCTTATATTTTGGTTCTCTGAGTGTATTCTGGACTTGAACATCTATATTTGCCTGTGTGTGTGTGTGTGTGTGTGTGTGTGTGTGTGTGTGTGTGTGTGTGTGTGTGTGTGTGTGTGTCAGTCAGTGTGTGGTTGGACAGACTGGTTGTCTTATGGTCAGATGCTCTTCATGACTGGTCTGCTGCTGGGATCTCTGTTTGGAGGAGCCATATCTGACCGGTACAACACAACACTTGACAGTCTGTAATACACTACTGGTCAAAAGTTTGGACCTTATATTTTAGATTCCTCAAAGTAGCTACCCTTTGCTTTATTGACAGCGCTGCAAACCCTTGGCTTTCTGTCAATAAGCTTCATGATGTAGTCACACTTCACAGGTGTGCCTTGTCAGGGTTCATTTGTGGAATTTATTGCCTTCTTAATGAGGTTGGTACCATCAGTGTTGTGTAGAAGTCAGGTTGGTACACAACTGGCAGCCTAATTTGACAACTGTTAGCATTCATATTATGGTAAGAACCAATCAGCTAAGTAAAGCGAAACAACAGTCTATCATCACTTACTAAAGGTCAGTGGGTCCAAAAATTTGCTAAAACTTTAAATGTGCTTTGCAAAAGCCATCAAGCGCTACAATGAAACTGGCTTACATGAGGACCGCCCCAAGAAAGCTGCTGAGGTTAAATTCATCCAAGTCACCAGCCTCAGAAATCACAAGTTAACAGCACCTGTGTAAGGGCTATTTGACCAAGAAGAGAGTGATGGAGTGCTACACCAGTTGGCATGGCCTCCACAGTCACTTGATCTAAACCCAATAGAGATGGTATGGGATGAGGTGGACCGCAGAATGAAGGCAAAAGGGCCAACAAATGCTCAGCATCTCTGGGAACTCCTTCAAGACTGTTGGAAAACCATTTCAGGTGACTAACTCATGAAGTTCATCAAGAGAATGCCAAGAGTGTGCAAAGCGGTAATCAAAGCAAAGGTTGGCTATTTTGAAGAATCTAAACTATAAAACATGTTTTGAGTTATTTCACACGTCTTTGTTCACTACATAATTCCATACGTGTTTATTCATAGTTTGACGCCTTCAGTGAGAATCTACAATGTAAATAGTCATGAAAATAAAGAAAAAACATAAAAAATTAGAAGGTGTGTCCAAACTTTTGACTTGTAGTGTATATGTCAAGTTTAAGTTAAAACAAACATTAGTCATCACTCATCTTCAAACAAGAAAAATCTCGCTGATGGTTTCTGTGCAGGTACGGAAAGCGTCCAGTACTGCTGATTTCCATGTGCGTGCACGCCGTGTGTGGCCTCGTTCCTGCTGTCTTTCCTCAACCACTCCTCTTCCTTATTCTTCGCTGCCTGACTGGAATCTGCTGCTGCTGCATCAACATCTGCGCCTTCAGTTTAGGTAACACAAGAAACCTAAAAGCATGATTAAAATGTCGTATCACAGATCTACTTTCATCCCGTTATATTGAGCTGTGGTCTTCATTGGACATTTTCTGACCATTAATAAGTTAATTAAAGAAAGTCAGTTAAATGTATGAGTATCCAACTTCAAAATGTTTTTAGAAGTGTCTCACAAAGTATGTTGGGGAGCCTGCAGTGTTTTGTGCGAGCTGGAAGGTGGTTCGTTATCAGACAGCCCTCAGTGGGCTTTGGGTCACTGGCTGGATGGTGACTTTAATTGGACCGTGGTGGGACATACTTACATAAGGCTGATAAAAAGCACGTGTTCCAGATAAAGCCATCTTGACCAGGTTGAGGCCTAATGAAGCAGGATTGCTTCCAGCAGCTTCCTAACCTTTGACCCCTACAGTGTTATGTGCAGAATGGAGGAAGCAGTCTATTCCTTCAGCTTTGATTTAATTTAGCAGCTAGCCTTTACATAGTAAGTCATGGACCCAAAGTGTAGGAAGACTCAGGGTCTTATAATTTAGCTAATTCAATATTTATTGTATTTATTGTATTATATTTCTATCCATTGCTTCAGCATTTATTGTCAGTTCTGACCTCCCAGCCCATTGTTCCTTCAGTGGGCTGGTTTCAGTCATTATGCAAATGTACTGTTTATAAGTTTGGGGAAACCTGCAGTCAGCTGAGACTGAAGAAGTCACTTGGATGAGTGACGAAACGTTTCTCCCACAAAATGCTACGTCCAGATGAACAGAATCAACTTTTGGAGGGGTACCTTTAACACCTTTTCTTTTTGAAATGATCACATTTTGTAAGTGGTGTTGTGGGTCAAAGAAACAAATACACACAGACAGAGATTTGGTTTATTATTCATTGTTTATTATTATTATCAGTTAATTTTATCTAACTCTAATTACCTTAGCTAACTAAGGTAAGTCATTATGTTTAAAGATGACTCTATGGAGACTTTTTATTATAGATTTATTATCTTTTTCCTTATGCATGTTATCTGACAGTGCTGTGTGCTAAAGATGAGTTTTAAATTATGAGATAAATGTATGTATATTTAAGTTGGCCAATCAGAAGGAAGTGGGCATTTAGGGACTGGAGCTAAAACAGTTGGGCTTCAGCAAGGTTCAGTATAACATAAAGAAGGGTAGTTTTTAAATAATAAATCAGGTAAAGCTACTCTAATAAATCTTAGAAGCTTTGGAGAGCAAGTTCACATTGAAGATAGCACTGAAACCTGCAGAATTTAAATTGTAGACTGTTTTAAACTGTTTGCGTTGCAGCAGTGGAGTGGACTCCCCCTGATTCTCGGCTGTGGCCGCCGGCTTTCCTGCCATTCTGCTTCAGCCTGGGGACAATGGGTGGAGCTCCTTTGGCCTGGCTCAACCCTACCTGGACACGTCTGCACCTGTCACTGGCTCTGCCTCAGATCATTTGTCTGCCACTCTACCTGTAGGCCAACACACCTGTTCACCTGTGGTAGCCTCATTTAGACCGTTAATAAAGGAAGCAATAACAGTTTTTCTCCTTCAAGTTCAATCCCAGAGTCTCCCCGATGGCTGTTGTTAAAGAAGAGGACAGATATCCTGGACCGTTACCGGAGCAACAGCTCTGCAGATAACCAGCGCTTGGACCTGGTAAACAAACATTTGCCTCATTTCAAATCATAAATGTCTTGTGTTAACAAGTAGGATTATTCCTTATTATAACCCAGCTCCTCTTTGTGTTAGTTTGATAATGTTTAACTGCAAGATATAAAGAAACAGATGGTCTTCTAAAATAAGTTGGAAAATGGTCAACAATAGATGGAAAGGTTATGTAATGAGAAAGGTGCATTAAAACTTCTGCCGTCACTCTTTACGATGCTCTTAAAAGAACATCTCAAGGAAACTAACTCTATCAGAGGTAAACTGGAGAGGGGTCGACCACTGTTTATGAATTCTGTCATCTGTGGTCTGTAAAAAGGCTGTAGAGCTTTGGTGTCTATGACGTCTTGTAGCACTAATGTGCAGGAACACTGCTTAAAACCATTGTTTGATGGATTGAGGCTGACCTGACAACCACCCTCTGGTCTGACCAGAATCTGAGATTCTCTTTGGAAATTATGGTCTTCTGGGACCATACTGCTTATTATCAGCACACAGTTTAAATCACTGATGATAGGGGAGTGAGTGGGTGGGTGGGGGTGTTAGTATCACATGACAGCTGTCTGAATGACAGCCTGAACATGCTGTCATTCAGACATGCCTATTTGAGCAAAGGCCTTGCTTTCTTCAGGAAGACAAAACCACATCGTACTCGTACTCCAGCAGCGAAGAGTCCAGATGTTAAACTAGCTGAACCCTGAAAACATTTGAAGAATTTTTCTACTGAAAACTACAAAAAACAACAGGCTCCAAACTCATGCAGGGGGGAAAAAATTGCAGCTGCTTTTCGGCACAGCTATTACATAACAGGGGATTCAGTGTGGTGAAAAACATTCCCTGTATCAGCATTTTTGAATGTGTTGGCATCAGAAACACAGACTAACAAATCGATTGTTCTCATGGGAGTTTTTTCTTTCAAACATTAGGTCAAAAAACAAACAAACAGTTTTGAATCAACAGCTGGATCATTTGTAAGTGCTTCCAAGCTGATAGCCACCGAATCAGTGATTTTTGTACAGTAACTTAAAATTCAAAAATTTACAGCTGGTTCAGTCTGGATCAGGTGGGATATATATATATATTAGGGGTGCAACGATACACAAAATTCACGGTTCGGTTCGGTTCGATACTTTGGTGTCACGGTTCGATATTTTTTCGATACAAAAAAATGTTCAAGCATTTTTAATTTGTCATTTATTAAAATTATAAATATATATTTTAACTCAAAAGTACAGTTTTTAAATTTAACCCTAACCCTTGTGCATGTTTTTTATTTTGACAGCGAATGCACACCTGCGGACCACTTATGTGCAGCCCTGGTTATTTAGCTCGTCATATTGCAGCCACAGAAATTCTTTTGTCCATGAAACCATAAAGCTGCACTTTCTTTTTGCCTTATAGTCTGATTTGTCATAACTTCTCCGTTTTGTGGTAAGCTTTTCTTTGGCTGTCACTTCTTCACCCTGACCTGTCTTATTTGGCTCAGCAGAACTGAAATGCTTTTACACACGCACTCACATAAGCTCAGCGATTCTCTGCGCGATCAACCTCTCACATGTTTAAGCTGCGGGAGATTTCACTTGTCATGTTTCCATAGTAAGCTAACGATTAATAAGACGATGTCAGAGGAATTGGTGCACAAATTATCATCACTCACAGATCAGTGCTGTCACTCTCTATACACAGTTCGCACGATTGCAAAGTGAAAGCAAAAAAAACAAGCGCAAATTCAAACGCGACTTCAATATGTCACATATTGACAGTGGCTCACCGATGCCAATGACATAATTACCCAGCTACATTTCTGAAAGAATGCAAAAGCATTGACATATATTTTTCCTACAATAGCCCGACGGGCAGGGAAGAGATAGAATTTTGGTAGCCTGTCTGAAAAAAATCGCTAGCTCCGGGACGTCGGGCTAGCGATATTGCAAGCCCTGTATCTGATTGAGGAATCACTCATCTTTGGAAAAGAGAGTTTATTACAGAGAAATGGCTCTTTCCAAAATAAAAGCTATACTATCCGCTTCTTCTGGGCTATATTCTCAGCAGCATAAGGAGAATCATGTGCTAACAGCTGTCTAAATGACTCGGCTAAAGTTAGTGAAGGAAACTGTTTCCAGGGCCTACTCCGTGGATCGGCTTCCTCCGAGGCGTGGACGTCTATCAGCAGAGAATGTACCTTCACCTATCAGCAGAGAATGTCCCTTAGTCTGTAACACAGTCAAATATATTCTCAAGTAATATTCAAGCATGCCATTCAGCGTGTTAGTACGAGCAGCTCGGGAGCAGCTTGGGAGAACAAGAAAACAGAGACTGCTTTAGATTGTCTTCCCAAAGTGACTCAACTTTATTCACAAGTACAACAGTTTATATAGAGGGTAAAATTCATGAGACAGCAGATTTATCAGTTTAAACCAGTACAGACCAAGATAAGGGAGCGTCTTCCTGCCCTTGGGTGAAGAAGCATCCTTTGTGTAGTTTATTAGTTCAGCTACAATTGTGATTATCTCAGCGACATATTTTCAAGGCACAAAACGAAGAGTTCTTACATTAGTGAAATCTGAAACAAACCATTTGGCCTTCAACAGGCGTCTAAAAGATTAAGAAACTAATGTAGCTGAGGGAGTGATCTCTGTGGTATTTCAGCCTTGTTGAATGACAGAGTTTTCCTGTATAATGTCACTATAAAACAATATCCAGTAAATGCTCCCATGGTACTAAAATACCTAACAGTTAGTAGCATGCTTGTTGTTTTTGTCTTTGCACTAGGATGATGTCGGCGTAAATGTGCAGTCATATTCGTTGTGTTCCCACTAGTGCTTTCAGGTTAATCTCGTTGAAATGACCTTAACGCCACAACACGGCAAATCTCCGTTAACGAGCTACCGCCGATCGCCCCGTGCATGGGGCTAGACGGCCAACACGTTAACGAGCTAACTGCGCTAACACACTAGTTCACACCCATGTAATTGAGCATTGCATGGCACATCCAACATACTGTTTTACTTTAGTCCATGACTCGCTTACCTTCAGGGTCATACGTCACATGAAAACCAAAATAATTCCAAACGCCAGATCTGAATGAGAGTGGGGGAGGTCCATGTTAAAAGGAGAGCTTAACTTCTGTCTCGCTAGCTTGCCCTGCGCTCTTCCTTCTGACTATGCTGTCTGTGTTGAGCGCTCAGTGGATCTGCGCTGGACAGTGCAGCCTAGGCGGAGTAGTTGAACACAGATTCACTGAGCGCTCAACACAGACAGCATCGTCAGAAGGAAAATTGATAAAATAAATTACAAATTTTGTATTGTTCGATACATATGCGTACCGAACCGAAAGCACTGTATCGAACGGTTCAATATCGATACGAATATCGTTGCACCCCTAATATATATGTGTGTATATGAATAAACATATATAAAATAATCCAGCTGTGTTTGTGTGCAGCTGTTGGACTCCGCCTGGTCAGACTTGCAGAAAGCCACCGAAGCTCAGAGAGAAGACCCTGTGACTGGAGATCATGCCTCCAGTGACATAATCCACTTGAAGCACCCAACTGTCCTGATGCGATTGTTTGTCATGAGCTGTGTGAGGTACCTACTGCACACGCTCCATATGGGACACAGCCCTTTATAACAAAGATAAATAAACATATGAATATTTTCACATCAAATTATTCGATTTAAAGTCACAATATTTGGATAATTATATCTCATATTAAATATATGAGATAAAATTATTAACTATTTGTAATATAGTTGTATAATAGAAGGCAATTAACCAATTAACGTGGTACGACAAAATGCCCGTGTAACGAAATCCGTTTGCGAAATGTGTTTCGCTGTTCCACGTGAAAGACGTATTGTTGTTGCAGTGCGCTATTTCGTGTGCTTTTTGTTTGCAATTAGCATTTTGTTCATTCATAATGGGGCCGGCATGAGGCATAAATATGAGTGAGTTTAAAAAAATGTTAAAAAAAATATCATTGTACATACTGTACGTACATTAATTAACGTAAATGTAAGTTTTAGTTTTTAGTGTTTAGAATTAAATTCCACACCGTTATTTACATGTACACGTACGTATGTGTGCATGCAAACGTATGCTTTCTTCAGCCTCCACCAAGAACTTTGTCTTCAGCCAGCATCGCCTCACTCAAAAGGCGAAGGAAAAAGGTGCTTCGACTTACGAAAATTTTGACTTACAAAAGAAACGAATTAATTTCGTAAGTCGGGGTTCCACTGTATATATATGTATGTGTGTGGATGGATGGATGGATGGATGGATGGATGGATGGATGGATGGATGGATGGATAGATAGATAGATAGATAGATAGATAGATAGATGAATCTTTTAGTATTGCATGCAGAATAATTTGTAAAACTGGAATAAGGGAGTTTAAGGAACGAGAATAGACTGTTCTCAATAAGTCTGAGCCTCCTCTTGTTTGTGGCCAAAGGTAACAGGGTTATATAATACATAAACAACCGGTGTGAAGTAACAGCATTTCGTCATCAGGGAGCTTTGGTTTGTGTGAGTTATAACACCAGGCACACAGGAACCTTAAGCTGATATCATTAAAAGTCCTACACTTGAGTGAGTGTTTGATGGATAAAAGGCTGCTGAGGGTAAATTTGTATTTACTAATTTCTATTTATACGGAAAACTGTGAAACAAAATGGAGGAAGTGTAATACTCTGTGTGCAGTACAACCAAACTGTGGTTAAGTTTGAGCAACAAAAAAACCCCTTCAATATGCTGAGTTAAACTTTTACAGGTTTATGTCAAACAAACCTTAATCAGAAACGTTGTCACAGTTTTGTTTTAAAATTCATCATTGTTTAAAGTGTTCACTTACAAGTCCAGAGGAAACCTTGATAGATAAATAAATAAATAAATTAATTAATTAATTAATAAGTTGAAAGTGAAATAAAAAAAGAAGAAAATTCACAAAACAAAATACTGGTAAAATAAATACAATAAAATAAATAAATAAGGTGAAATAAATAAAATAAATGCAAATCCATCAAACAAAATAAAGGAAAATAAAATAAAAGGAAAATAAATAATAATAAAAATGCAAAAATTAAAATTCACAAAACAAAATATTGGTAAATTAAAAACATAATAAAATAAATGAATAAATACATAAATAAATGTCCTGTCATCCTCCAGTGCGGCATCAGCTTTGACATACTATGGAATTTGTTTGAACATTGGCTCATTCGGTGTTGGCGTTTACTCCGCCCAGTTCTTTTCCGGGCTATCAGAAGCTCCCTGCTTGCTTGTCCCATTGGTTCGTCTGGGACGCCGGCCAATGAGCATGCTCGCTCTGTTCCTCAGTGGAGCTGCCTGCTTCGTGTCGTTACTCCTGTCCAGGTACAATGGTGAGTCCTCCGCATTTTCAGTATTTTAGGTTAGTTCATAATCACTTTTAAGAGACATTAAATATTAAATTAAATTAAACTAAAATGAACACAACATTAAATAAAAACATTAGAAAAGCATCTGTTCTTAGGATTCTATTCTTGAACGCCACAATAGGAGACTGTGTTAAAAGCTCTTGATGACAGTTGCTCTTTGTCCCAGGCAGTCGATTTATTTAATCTATTTAATCAATATTTTTAGTGGGAGAAAATACTGGTATTTAATATTGGTAGAAAAAACATAACATTAGTGGGAGTAGGTGGAATCATTCTATATGCAGTTTGCAGCCTCCAATCAAATCTGACCACCATCTCTGAGACTGGTACTCTGATGCAGGTACGCCGATGCTGGTTATGAGTCTGGCTCTGTTGGGGAAACTCTGCGTCCTGGCTGCCATCTTTATCTCCACTCTGTACAGCATTGAACTGTTCCCCACTGTGGTCAGGTAGAAAACAACACAACACTCTTTAATGCAGGTTTTCCACAAGCAGACATTCCTCTAATGTTCACTTGAGCCTGGCTTCAAACTTAAAATGTCCAGATTTACTGCAAAATAAACATGTTTATAACCTGTTTAATTTACCTCTTTCTAACAGCCTTATGGGGGTGGAGGTACATGTCTTATAACGCTTGTATTAAAAATTTGCTGTTTTTTAAAAATAGGGGCGTGGCCTCTTTGACTGACAAGTAGGTAAAGACACAGACAGCTGTAACTGCTAGCTGTCTGCTAAACTTCACTTAAGCTAAGCAGTCTCTGGACTGGACCCCTGGACCAAGGATGGATCAAGGATGGTAACCGGTTCTGCTGTTACAAAGTGTTTGTGTTATGAGCCACGGCAGATGTTGTCCTTACCAAAGCGAAAATATCAGTCAGATTATAGTTTTCTGTTTTTTGGCAATTTGGTTACTAAATAGTTGTGAACTGAAATCTACCCATCATCTTTTTCACGTACACAGACGAGCAGTTTCTGGAAACGAAACATCAGTTTAACAACATGTATCTTCTGTATGAAACTTCTCTTTTGTTGCATGGTGAACCAAGGGCACCATAAACCCCGTCCAGTTGTACACATTAGTTAGCCTATAGAGGTATGATTTAACTTGAAAGCAAAAGTTGTAAGGTTGGTTTACTCTCATTAAGCATATATTTCCACACCATCTGCTTCTTACTTCCAATACTTAGTTGAGCGATTTGTTTATGTATGATCTTCTAGCTGATATTGAAGTCTTGCAAATTTAATTGGTCCTATTGGTTTTTGAGCTACTTTTCATCTGAGATTAGATGTTGAGATGTCGGGGCAATTAAACAGCATAGCAGAAATCTTCTCTAGCCATTGTTCAATAAGAGTATATATTTTTTTGTTTTTAAATCCAGGCAACGCTGTTTATCACTGGTCAACCTGTCTTTCCGGCTCGGTTGCCTGGTCAACACCCTCGTCCCCGCAAACCCTGACGGAGCAATCTCCTTGGCTGCTATGGTTATCTACAGCAGTGGACCAATCATATGCTGTGGACTGTGCCTGCTGCTGCCGGAAACCAGTGGTGTCCCACTTCCTGACTCTGTGGCGGACTGCAACAGGCAGCTACAGCCCCACCAACCTGCCATGGATGCACTCTGGAGGACAGAGTGAGTTTTGGTCGTTTTGGTGGCAATAACTTTCTTTAACGTTCTTATTTTTTTAAGTAGTTTACAAAAACCAGTAATAATGGCTGTAAAACCCAGAGATGTACATTTGTTTTTCAGAAAAACAGCTACATTTGTAAAATACAAAGAAATATAAAGAAATAAAATATATGACATCACATGTGAGTTGCCTGGCTCGTTCACAGCATCTCCTGCTGTGTGATTTTTCAGGACACTGGTGAGCAGCCAAACCAGCAAAGTGGAAACGTTCCCTGTGGAGAAAGACAGCACAATTTCAGCACTGCTGATATGAATGCAGCCGGCAGCTTTCAGTTACTGCTTTGATATTAATTAGACCAAAAACAAACATGAGTTCATGTTAGAGAAACTTCATACCTTGAAAACACCAGCCGGCAGGTTGAAATTATTCCCTCTTAGAGGATGTTGGAGGATTTCCAAGACTTGAAAGGCAGTGTGTTTTATTCTTATGCTGTTTTTTTTTCCTATTTGTTACCACTTTGCGTTTTTATTATTGTGAAAATAAATTGAACCAAATGCTGATTTCCTTTTATGTTTGTTAATCAGCAGTTTTGGGTTCATTCATTGTTTTATGAGTGTAAAAAGACATTTTAAGTTAGAGTTTTGAAATAAGTATGCTTGAGCCAGTGCTGTGCATAATCATAATCTCTATTTAATGAGAATCGTTTAGATTTGGTTTTTACAGGGATTTCTCTGACTCTTTTAACAATGTTACAAACTGTAAATGACAACATCCAGAAAAACTCATCCATCTCTTTATTTCATTCTTATCCTGTTTTTGTACTCAATTAAGGGGAAAAAAGGACATATTTGAAAAATGGTCATATTTAGTGGTTTCCTTGTTCTCTTTTTGTTAGCTTTATGTAGCGTTTCCAGTCTTTTTTTTTTTTGCCACTATCCCAGTTTTACATGTTGTCTGATTTTGAGTTTGATACTTACAATACATTTATGGCCAAAGACCACAAATATATGCTTGTATACACAAAAAGACAATACTTAGTTCCACACTACCAAGTGTACAAATGCAGGTTTGAGCTTCCACTAATGGATTCTGCTGCATCCCATTGGGCCATTGAGTACCATAGATGTGCTGAGTACACAAACTGTAGTAACTAGTTGTTGTTACAAGTATATTCTCTATGTTATCCACTATTCCAGGAGATGCCACTATTTTCCCATGTTTCATTTGTTGGTCCTGTCCCAGACATGTGAATGTCACATGCTTTGTAGGAACACATTTTGGTTTGCTTGGAGTTTTCTCAAAGAAACAAAGAGAGACAGAAGCAGGGTGTTATGAAGTGGAAACAATAAACAGCTGAAATGTGAAGCTGCCAATAAAGTTTAAAATAAAAAATAAAAAAGCTGTTTCATGTTAAAGGAGCCACAAGGGTAACAAGTAGGTTTAGAGTATCTTCATCATCTCTAGTATCAGTTTCTCTTAGATTTAAAACTAAAAACAGACAAAAACGTTGATTTCAGATGTAATTAAATGTTTTTAACAACTGCAGGTATGTTACAGTATTGTGCCTTTGTTGTGGGTGTTAATCTTTAAATGTGTTTTTTTTAAATAAATTTGTGCAAATATAATATAATTGACCATAACAGGAGCAGACACTATGACACTATGTATTATTATACACAGTAACAAAATCATAATAGTAAAAATTATTGTATTACTGTAAACAAGTTTGTGATAAAAAAAATAAATATTGTTTTTACTTTGATGTCATTGACAATGACTTTAAATAAATGTGACTATTTGTGATGATGTGAGGGATTTCAGTAATGTAATGTTTTTCTGTGAGATTAAGCAGGAAATATTCAAATGTCAGCCCAGTTAGCTTTTTAAAAAAAATTTCTGTTGTTCTCTCTGCATAAAAACAAGCGCATATTTTAGAACACATAAGGTTTATTAACATTTGCATAGGATCCAAACAGTACATTGTACTGCAGCTATGAAAAAGCCCCCCCCCAAAAAAGAATACCCACCCACACCACAATTATTAATCTGAAGACATTGTTAAGATTAAAACATTAGCAGATCCCTAAACTCATACTTTAAATGTCATTTTAAAAAAGTGCAAAGTGAAGAAAAACAAAATATTTAAACTGATATGCATATATTAAACTCCTTAAAAATTCCTTCATCCACCTTGTAACCCGCTCCATTTAACATTATTACAACATCATGCATAACCATATTTACATGCAGAAAAAAAAAAGAACAAGGGTGCAGCAAAGTCAGTATAACCATCTCCACGATAATTGTAACACATTGACTTAAAGAGCTAAAGAAAGTGCCTAACAGTTGGTGTTGAAATTTACAGCCCCTTAAAGTTCCCTGATCACAGCAGCTGACAGTTAAATTTCAACTTTTTGTTCAATTTTTAGACTTTACAGCAGTTTTGGTGGTGCCACTGATCTTAAAATATCAAGACTTTAAACTATAAAAGAAACTAAACTAAACTAAACTAAAAGAAAAACAAACAAACAAACAAATGCTTCTGTTGGCAGCCAGCCTTTAGGCAACCAGCCTAAAGTTCCCAATCAATTTCAAACTAAATGTAAATAATAATAATTATGATGATGAAACTAATAATCACAATAATAATGGAATAGTTGATTTCATTTAATCCAAGTGGTTGTCTTTTTGTGATTCAAATTTGTACCAAGAAACAACCAAACAGTGGTACTTCAATATTAAATGTGAAACATTTGAAATGGTTAAAAATGCCAGTTAAAATATTTTTGTGAAATATGTCAAAATGTATTTTGTCTGACAAATGTTTCAAAATTTCCAATATTACATTTACTATGTGAAAAACCGAAGGATTATTAATTCATTTACAAGTATATTCATGCAGTGGAGTGTTTACGCCTAACAGAACAACCACGTTCCAAACTCATTTTACCCAATATTGGTTCTTTCAAATGTTTTTCTGTCAGACACCCAGAGAGTAGTATCAATATGTAACAAAGTTTGCAGGAAAGATCCCAACCCGACCATCTTCCAGTTGCCCCTCCCACCAATCATACTGGGAGTCTGTCTTCGTGATGACAGTGATACGGTCGCCTGGAACAAAGCTGAGGTCACCTGGCTGCTCCCCTGCAAAGGGATGTGTCGCTGTGACAACCATCAGCCCAGTGGCTCCACCCTCTGATGATCCCCAATCTACAATTAACAAAAACAAAGAAAGTAAAACAGAAACAAAACAAACATTTGACAAAAGCAGATTTAATTTACTGCAAATTCACTGTTTAACATAGGTCTGATATATTTATGTTGTACAATTCAGAATATTAATATTTATTTACAATAACACAGAAAACAGATGTTGAAACTGAGACATTTTACTATTTCATGAAAAAAAGCTACTTTTGAATTAGTTACGAAAGAAATAGTAAGGGTTACTAAAAAAAAAAAAACAGCTGGAGGCACATTTTTCATCTAATTAGATCATGAGAAAATCTCATTCTCTAAATTACATAAAAACATCAAAAGCTTAAGAGAATCTGGGAAAAAATTAAGGGACAAGGCTGAAAATCAATATTGGATGCCTATGATCTTCAGGCCCTCAGGTGGCAGTGCTGTCATGGAAATCACTGCAAGGACTAAGGAACACTCACTGTGCCATCCACAAATCTGAACATAATCCATGTCTTGTCTAGACCAAAGTTAAATTAAAGGGGATCGAGGCAGAGTAGAAAACTGTTTTGTGGTCAGACGAATCCAAATTTGAAATTCTTGAAATTCTAGTATATGGGCACTACAACCTGGGAACTTAAGAGAACTTTGATAAACAGGCTCCTTATCACTATTTAGTCCAAGAGGTATGGGGGTACATGAGTGCCTTTGGAACCGGCAACTTGCACATGTGGAAAGGCACCATCAGTGCTGAAGGTATCTAAAAGTTTTAAAGCAACATATATTTTTACACATTTTATCTAGACAATGCTAAACCTTGGGGGAAAAAAAGACTCAGCACTACTGAGCAGCTAGAATCTTCTACCAGGCAATACATTGCCACAATTCCTAGTTTTATGGACTACTGTTAAATGAAGAGGTGCTGCCATCAAATATAAAATGTGCTTATGTTTTTTTTTTTTTCAGTTTAAACATTTGATGCGTTTTTTATGCTTTATTGTGAATAAAATATGGGTTTATGAAATTTGCAGATCATTTCATTTGACTTTTATTTAAATTTTGCACAGCACCTCAACTTTCTTGTTAACTAGACTAATTTTTTGTGTGAGATGTGTCAAATATTCATACCGTTCATCTGAGAGTTTCTGGAGGCAAACTTACCTGAAAGAGAGACAAAACATCAATTTGAGTCACGGCTAATGAATCTGGAGAAAATTAATCTACAGCTGTGAAAACATTAATAAAAATAAGTTCTCAAACAAGAAATATGAAAGACTAATGCTCTTTTTCCATCTTCCTCCATTAAAATTTATTCATTAGTGTTTAAATAAAGAGCTTATTTAAAATAAATAGCGCTGCAGTTTAAGTTGCAGATATGTGCTGTGAACACTAGAGAGAGCTGCAGCCCCAAAGTTGATAACAATATATTAATGTCACTGCACAAGCAATCATACTGACTTACATTAATTTGCTGAAGACTCACTGACCTTAAACCACGTCTTCACCATAAAATTAATCATTTACCTTGGAGGACTCTTTTATCAACACAAAGGGGTCAGGTCCCCGCAACGTACCTGTTTGAACAGGTGTGTGTCGCCGAAGTATGCACACGCACATACGTACATACACAAAACACTAGGATTATTAATGGGTTTTGGTACTGGCTGCATCAAGGTCGTGGGTTAATAACAGACTTGAATACACGGTGTGCCATGTGACCACATGAAGATACAAAACAAGGTAAATACAAATGGGAGACAAAATGACTGAAAACGATGCTAAACAACCACATGGAGAGTTGACAAACTGAAAGAAAAGGGATACAAAATGAGCACGAACAACTTTTGTTCTTTTTGTTTTGCATCAGTTTAACCATTTCTCGAGCAAAAAAACCCCAGGATGTTGTTAAGCCGTCCATTACAACCACAATGCCGTGCTAAACAATTATGAAGGGACACAAACTGACCACAGAAACACAATACGGCCACAAAAGGCATGGAAATCTGCCTGAAATGGGACGCAAAATGGTTTAAAACAAAATGACAACAAAAAGGATAAAAAAAAAGAAAAAGAAAAATGACAAATTCTGACTATAATAAGATGCAAGCAAAAACCCAAAGAAAAGAAAAATATGTTTGTACTAATTGGTTGATTTGAATTCTCCAGACCCAAAACCAGTTACTAACATGGGCAACAAAACCAAGTCAGAGGCCTCTGAGTTTGAAAGTGAGCTCAAGGAGTCACAGCGGTCCTCACAAAATGACAATGAAAGAAAAAAAAAAAAAAAAAAAAAGAATAGCTGGTAAGGAGTAAATAATGAAAGTTAATGTAAAACTCACTTGAGGTTTCAGATTTATAGACAGAGACACTTGGGTAGAGAGTGTTTTTAGTCCTTACTCCAGCTCCTGTACTCAGACACATAGATGCAAAAACACACAGACACACACCCCATTACAGACAATTTCGTCCATAAATTAATAGCACCTGAACAGTTGTATTTCTGAGCTTTACCGGCACTGGCTGCTGACACCTCGGAGTAGCTTGGTGGCTTTGACTGGATCGGAGCTGGTGGTCTGGCTGGGCGAACGGATGACTGGAGACAAACACAAATGTACACTTTATGTACTGCATATTAGATAAAGGCAAAAAATAAATAAATTAAAAAAAAAAAATATCACATGACATTCAGTATAACAGTCACTGAGCTACACTTAATTTGTGTCTCCATTGTTTGTTTGTTAGGCAAATGCATAAACCACTACACTATTGAACCACTATGTAAAAAATAAAGCACAGTAATTGTCAGGGTATTTTAGATGGATGCTAAACTGCATACTGCCTCTATTCCAACAGCATGGCTTTGTATTAGAAAAATCTGTGTGCTGAACTGAGCTGCCTGCACTCACCTACCCTTTAGTGAGCACACTGGAAACTATTTAGGGCATCATTTGAAACCATCCTCACTTCACACATAGCTGCCTTTCCTTTTTGAGTTAAGCTTTTGGTTTGCGTACCCTAGTTTGCAAGTTCTTGCTTGTCCAGTCGGTGGTGTAGGCCTCAGTGTAGACATCTAGGATGTGGTAGAGGTCATAGCACTCTGACGGCGGTTCCACATCACCATTCAAAATGGCAGATGCGCGGATGTCTTGGGAGTAGAATCTGCAACAACACTACTGGATTAAAGACAAGCACTTGTTTGGAAAAGAGAGAACTAGTTAAACTTCTGACATGCAGCAGATTGATTCGTGTTTTTTCCCCCATACTTGCGGTTGGTTTCTTTGCGTTCAATGAGGCAGGATCCCTCCAGAGAAATACCTGCAAACAAACCTCTGGACCTGCAGTAGGTGTACACAGCTGCAGTACTCCGCAGAGCCACATCAGCCTCCACGTTCCTAACAAGCAGAATTTATTCTATTGATCAAACTGGCAAAGGTGAAGTTTAAATGGTCAAGTAAAATTTCAGAATTTGAAAACATTAACACCTAATGACCGGTTAATTAGCACTAGTGATATGTTTCACAGAACATGATCCTGGGTCCTATGCTCTTTTTAATTTTAAAAACATTTTTTCTGCACAAAAATAAATAAATAAATAAATGTTTTTCCAAGCACAGATTTGTTTTACTGGATGAAAAAAAACAAAAACAAACAAGAAATAAATAAAAACAAAAACCAAACAAACCAAGCTGCAAGTTGGTTCATAACTACCCCCCCCCCCCCCCAAAAAAAAAAACAAAAAAACAAAAAACACAATCAAATAGCAAAATTAAAAAAAACTGCAAAACTTGCTTCAATGACCAATAAATCTGTGTTCCAGCTTTTGTGAGTGAAGTTATAGCTTTTTATTGGCTGTTATGACTATTTAGCAGTTTGTACCTCTGTAATGTAGCTTGCTAGTACAGTTAGCTGGCGCTAGTTGATACCTTAGCTTTTCAATCTCTCATCCAAAGATGGCCACTTCTGGCTACAAAACCCCAGCATAGTATAGGGGAATGAATTTTTATATATATATATATATATATATATATATATATATATATATATATATATATATATATAAAAATCACAGTCCTTGGTTTCTCCAAGGACCTGCAGTCTTCTTTAGGTTTATTTCCTGCTGTGTCTGTAAAACTATAGCTGGTTGCGGGTTATTCAATCACTGTGTATGTGACTAATTTCATAGTACCATATACACTCACACATAAACTAACTGTAACAACTGACCATCTTCTTCAAACTAATTCAGCTCTGGCTACCATTTGTTGTCTGTCTGTAACATTTATTGAGAATGAACCGACTGACATGTAACTCGCCACGCCCACAAACACCTGCCAATACATGAGCACCAAAACCGGTTAACCCACCCTGAAACCACCTTATTCTAAAATTAACCTCAACATCTTAATTGGCCTCTCAAGTAAATCACGGGTGATTTTTTTCCCCCACCTCAGACAGTTTGGCTATCTGCTTCAGGCCTCAAAACACAAACTGTCATTAAATGTCTCATAAATCTCTAAGCAGAATAGGACAATCAAACCTAAGCTGTAATTTACATAAACAGAAAGCATTCAAGGCAATTAAAAGACAGACAAACAGATTGTGTTAGGAGAGGTGGGGAGTAGACTCACCTTCCAACAGGTCCCACGGCGACAGTGGCGTTCCCGCCAAGCGTCAAGTTCCCACCCTTTGTGAAGGCTTCGACGGCCCTCCGGTAATTCAGGATGATCACCAAGTCTGACACCTGAGGGGGGACCAGAAAATTAGCTTTTACTTCTGCTTTCCAAAAAGGGATGTGGTGCATTAAAGGACAAATTGACATCTCAGTGATGCAAACCGCTGCATTCACAACCTTTAAAAACACTATTGATACATTTATGGCAATTATTGTGAACCCCTAAATTCAACACAAATACAAATGTTTCGTCTTGGAACGCAAATCAGAAATCAAATAAATAAAATTATAAGATTTGGGATTATACCTCCACCCCGATTTCGAAGCCTCCACCCAGACCAGCGATGCCAATAGCTGAAGGTGCTGACCAGCCTGCAGACACAAAAACACACAGAATAAAGCTCAAGCATGGATAATATTTATGGCTGAAGCCAGGATGGATTATTCACACTGCTGGTGCCAGTGTTTTCAGATGTGGTGAACTGCTCCTTTAATGTGAAAATCCAGAAAACCAACAAAAGAGCCTGAAGAAGAAGAGCAGGGGTGGTGGCACCACTCAGTAAGGCCCGTGTGACCCTCGGTGGGTTCTGGCACCACGGCAAACTCAAACATCCGCCACCGCCGGCCCAGTTCACTGACATCAAACGCTTGATGTGTCAGATGACTACAGCACACTCCCAACACTGCAGGGAGGCCTGGTTTTTAACCGCAGGAGCCCAAAATGTCACAAGACAAAACAAAACAACAAAAGGATTATTGAGAGACTCAGGAAGATCAAAAACAGCAAAAACTGAACCAAATAAGAAGAAAAAACAGGACAACAGGCAAACAGCAGCAAATCACAAGAATTGCTTCGTAGACTGCGGCTAAATCCATGATTAAAAAACAGCTAATTGTCCTCCAACATGACACCTCTGCTGTTGAACTCTCTTTACCTTACTAATAAAGAGTACAGACTTTCTAGAACACATAAAAATAAAATGTGTACTCATCTTATACTTTGTGACAATCAAATAACAGAGGAATAATAATTCAGTCACTCAGATCAATCATGCAGATAAATTCCAGAAGCAACATGTTTCTACAAACATACAAAGACTTTACTTGGAAGGGTAATAAAAGTATACTACTGTCAAAATGCCATCTACAATTGATTACAATCTTTTTTTTTTGAAGTTCAGTTGCTTTGTACAACTGTTACATCACACAGACACATGCTAAGAGATAAGAGCATATAAATTCCAAGAATTCCACTACAGTTTTAGCACAGAGTTCTTGGACTGTCCTCGTAGTACTGCACAGCAAGTAATTTTCCTCAGATATTTGGATTCGAAATGCCCCCAAAAGGTGCCAACAGTACAAACATAGACCAGGGTTTAATTGGACTCCAATTAGCTAACATGAAGCCTAGCAGACAGCTAGTAGCTACAGCCACTGTGCCACTATCAATCTTTCAAAGAACATAATGGCATAAAATGTGAACTTTAAGCCTTTATACAATTTAAACTGGTGATTTTATAATTCACAGCACTAAAATTGTATAAAGGGGGGAATTAGCTATAAAAACCAAATCTACTTTTTGAAGCAAGCTGTAAAAATGTTAAATTCTGTTGTAAAATGTCTTCAATTTCTCCAGACTTTTGGTGCTTATATCCTTCAGACAAATACAAGCTTGCAAAACCATATTTATTTTGTGTAGAAAAACAAACTGTTATATCCACAAGTAAAAACAAACAATAGAGGACTCAGAATCGTGCTTTGCGGAACACCATGCTAGTACTGCTGATGCCTCAATCGCATTTAATTTTTTTTTCTGGAATAGCTTAATTTCTCAGGACTGGAGTTTGATGCTTGTGAGTGAATCATTTTATTTGTCAATGAGGCTGAAGTGCTGGTTGGAAGGAGCAAAACAATTGTGGCTTGATCGAGCACGGCTTTGTTCTATCTGACAGATGAAAAAAAGAAAGACAACATAAGTCTCCACATATTTTGGCATCTGGTGACTTACCTGAGCAGCCTTCTTAATTAAAGTTTATATTTTTTGAAACACACCGACAGTTGCCTGTGCAAAATTCCAAACCTTTACAGAGCATGGAAGGAGTGGTGATCTTACGTTTGTCAGGAAGCCTGGCGATTACTACTCCGCTGCCTCCTCTGGCTGTGATCATGAAGCCTGCCTTGATGACAGAGATGATGGCCAGACCCTCAGCCTTAGCTATTACGTGAGCTACAACAAAAATATGGTAGAGTACACACTTTTAGCTACACTACAGTAAAATACTTCACATTTTAAAATATATTAGAAAACCCAAGTATTTAAAGAGCACTGGACTAGCCCTCAGTATATAAAGCTGACAATATGACAGGTTGTTACCGGGGATGAGTTTGTCTGGCCCATTTCTGCTGGAGATCTCGGTGAAGTCTCTCAGGATCTTGGCAGCTTTCTTGGCCTCAGACTTCAGGTTGGATGGGATTGGGTTACTCACTGCAAACACCCAAATTACATGGCTCATTAAAGGCATCAGCAGCTCATTCAAAGCTGCCCCCTTCCACCCTACCTTCCTCAACAGCTTGAAAAGTTATCATCCTGGCAACAAACCGAAGAGTAACATTCATCAATGAGCTCACTGTTCACTTTAATTGATCGTATCTTATCTCCATCTGCAGCAAACAAACTTCCCATTACGCTTTCACTGTGAGGCTCAAAAGCTCATTTATGCTGATAACTGGCACGTTATTTTAAGGGACATGTTTACTTATTAGAAAAAAAAAAATCATTTTGCTCACGGCTGAAACGAGCTGAAGAGGAACATTCAGTCCAGAACAAGAAGAAATAAGGACAGATATGAGCTTTTCTGTGACATAAAAGGAATTCCCTTTTTACGCAGCTTCCTGGCCAATAACTAATCCATTAGTATAATGTCAGCAACACTTATGTGCATATCCAAATAAATTTCCATTAAGGAGGACTACCCAATTAATGCACTGAATATTTTTTTGCCCCTACTTTCTATATTTGGATTTATTTACCTTAAAATAGAAAACAGACAAAACTTCTGTAACTGCAGTGGTAAAAGCAAATTTTGTTTTTTAGAAACTTTTGCCAATACAAACAAATTTTTTAGAACATAAATATTTGTGTAGTTAAACCCTCTAATTTTTACATTTGTGTGTAACATTTATAAAATGTGATTTTCACAATATCAAAATTAAGTCTATTATTTAAATATATAAATTTTAAACTACTAAATTTGTTCACAGACAAAAAAAAGAGAACATATCTGAAATATAAAGAGATTTAAATAAAAACAATATTAATAATTTTTTCTAGTATTTAAAGAGATTTAAAACAAGTCTTAAAACTTATTACTCTTAAAACATTAAAGTCTAAAATATATTAAGTATGAAATAAAATATAATTAAAATATTAAATACATTAATAAAAAGTCAAAAATGTTTTAATTATCTCAGAGAAAATAAATATAACAAAATATCTGAAAATAGAATCTTTCTCATATATAGTATAACTAACACACACACACACACACACACACACACACACACACCTCTAATGATTTATCATAATATTAATTGATGGATGTCTAAACCTGTAGATGATAACACATATGACACATAAGTCTGCAGGTGCAGGACCTTTTCATTCTTTTCCAGAAAGAATTAAATGAATCATTCACACACATATATCATTATGATCGTGTTTTATTCTCTACCAAGTCATGGGGATTCTTTGAACTCTTATTTGAAAACAGCAGCTCAGTGTTCACATTTAAAAAATATATTTTTAAAAGTTAATACCAGAAAATGAATTTGTATTTCTGCTTTTGAAAACAGTAAGAGATTAATTTTCTTCCCATTTTCTCTGTATTTGATTTTTAAGATTAGATGACTCTTCTTCAGGTCACATGTCATAAGACTTTCCAGGAAATCTCTGCAGTGAGAGTCAGAGAGCTGTGACCAGTCTGCCGACATGCTAAAATGCACTCCTGCTGCAGCAGCAAATTCCTGACACATGACACAGCCTGAACAGCACATCCAAACGTGCCGCTGACCAACAACACGCCAACATGGCCAAGTGCTCCTGCAGCATCGCCTAGACTCCATCACAGCCTGCAGCACTGATGGAGAAAACACTGACTCTGAGAAACCGCCCAATCCTCCATTCTGAACGTGAATCCAGTGGCTTCAGTTAGACTCCACAGGGCTAGCACTGAGGTGGTGTTAGTTATAGCCATCTTTCAGACAGAATCTACCTGTGTATGGAAGTTCTATTGCTCTTTTTAGACAATTCTAGTCAATCATGCAAGTTTAATTAGTGTCTAAGGAGGTTGAAACATTCCTTTATGTTCTAGTTGTTGGTCAGAAGTTCTGGTAATTAGACTGTGATCATCTACATAGAAGTTTGACTCATCTTTGGAGCGGTTATACAGGATTTTAATTGTTTTTTTGGTTGGCTATGGGTGTTCCTTATGCCTGCAACAATGTTCCTTTGGACTTTAAGATGGTACAGTTTGTTAAAGAGATGTCTAAATAGGTCACTAGGGAGGGTTCCAAAGTCACTGCATGTCAACTGATGATCTGTGATTTCCCTGTGATTTGCTCATAAAAACGTTGAAGGGGTAATTTCAAGTCTTTTCAAGCCTTTCAACTGAGCTATTTTTAAATAGCTATATCTAGAGAACTATTTAACCTATGTCATTCAAATTTTTAATCAAAATATTTATTACTATGACCTCAGGAATATGGCATTTTGAAAATGTAGCTGAAGTCCAACATAAAATTCTGAGACCTTGGATTAGTATATGGCTTACAGGAAGCTTAAATTCCACCATGTGTGTCATGAACTAGATCGTGTTATATATAAATTTATCATATTTTAATAGGTTCTGCATTACTTTTGATATACTTGACAAAAAAAATAGCAAAACAACAGCTTTGTAATTAAGTTTAGTTTTGGTGTTATTTATAATGGTCATTGCAACATTTATCCACAAACCTATCTAGTGAGATAGGTATGTGGATTAGCTTGATTAATACAATGAGAGAGGCTACAGTTACCACAAGTGGGCGTAGGTATACAAGGAGCATGACATCACAACTGCTCACAACAACAAGGTAAATAGCTTAATGTGAACACGATGGTTTGATGTAGGATAGTAAAACACAGTTATGATGGTCAAGCTGGGAATGTTTCTTGGTTTGGTCAGTTCTCTGGCTGTTCTTGATGATGGAGTTCCTCTTAGTAGTTTCTAGTGGTTTATGGTTTTGATCCATGCTATAGTCATCAGACAGGATTAACTTGTCTTGGTTAGTTAGTCATTAATAAGAACAGTCAGATTTTTGGCAGAAGTCCTTTAGGTTTTAGTTATTTAGGAGCTGGGTTGTCTTTAAAGAGGTTTTAGATGTAAATGAGGAGCTTTTGCTAGAAATTAGCACAGATTTCTTGCTTCTGTTACCTCCACAACGAAGTGCTGATTATTTTTCATAAGATTCTGGTCACATATGACTAGGTCCAATGGCAATAAACTAGTATAATTAATCTTATTAATTTCAGACGTAACATAAACCCAGCAGCACAGAGAAGCAGTCACTCACAGCTGATTAACAGCTAACGATAGCCCATTAACACTAATTAGATGTCACAGATTCTCCACAACATGAGCAACCCTACCCAACCCAATCTAACCCTATGGCCAAGGCCAAAATAGGCAGCATGTAAGTTTAATTATATATATATATATATATATATATATATATATATATATATATATGGAAAAATATCTTTAAAAAAAAACAAAAACCCGAACAAACTGTCAGATGTCTTGTAAAGTATTTTTTTTTTGTGTACACATATTTTAATAAACAAATATTTATTCCCCTAACCCACATATCCCTCTGCCCGTGACCCTCTGGGGGGTCCTACTCTTCAGTTTGGGAGCCAGAAAAAGTAAAACTGCCGTTTATAAGGGAGTAAACATTAAACTGTAAGAACGTTTCCTGGTAAAACTGGTCTTCTTTTACTAAACCTAACCCTGTAGGTGTCCAGGTAGAGCAGACAGGTAGAACAGACCGGAAACAGCAGGCACACACATAAAACAACTCCTTGTGTACTTAAATTACTTTTTTATCTTTAACTTACTTTTTTTCCCTTGTTTCTTCTCTGTCAGTTTGACTGACGACAGGTAAGCAGTACAAGCCTCTTCACTTCACTTCCGCTTCACCTGACGCTTCTCACAGCCGGAAACTGCGCGCGCAAAAACTACGTAAAGGAGAAGCTCTAAGCGGAGGCACGTGGTTAGGTGAGGGCAGTTGGAACTGTGTCGGTTTGCTGTGTGAAGGCTGGTGCTCTCTATCAACTAGGCGCGCTCTCGCGTGTCTGCAAGGTAGCTCGAGCGGGCGGCTTTTCCCCTGATTTCAGACTCTCAGGTGCGCGGTTAATGTGGAGGCTTTTAATTTGGTACTCAGATGTTTTTTGTTTCTCAGGTATATTGATATCTGACAGTAAAAATACTGCATCCAGATAATGAGTTTTACCTCTGGTAGTTGCACATTGAATTGATTGATTGTATATATTATTACAATATCTAAAAAAAAGTCTATATATATAAATATACTGAAGATATTAAAAAATATGTTATTTTTATCAATAATAAACAATAAAAATGTAATAAAAGTGTCCATTGATATATAAAGCATCCATCCATCCATTCGCTTCCGCTTATCCTCTGGAGCCTATCCCAGCTGTCATAGGGCGAGAGGCAGGGTACGCCCTGGGCAGGTCGCCAGTCTGTCGCAGGGCTAACACACAGGGACAGACAACCATTCACACTCACATTCACTCCCGCATTCACACCTATGGACAATTTAGATTTTAAAACTTTTTTTAAAAGTATTTAAATAAAAAAAAGTATTTACTATTTAGTAAGTAAACTATCTCGACAACAATAACAGAGCTACTATTAGACCAATATAAAACAGAAAAATTATAAATAGAATTATTAAAATATCAGATATTCATATATACTGAATGAAGAATTTTTTGTATTTTGTTAGCAAAATGGAAAATAGGTGCAGGGTTTTATTGAGACATGTGCAGGAAAAAAATAATGCCATTTTTAGCCACTCTATTAATCATATTCACAAGAGCTCACAGCAGATAGCTCCACATGCTTTTTTGTGGAATGTTTACAGGAAATGCTCTACCTCACACAACCCCAAAGGAATTTGTGTATTTTTTTGCTTGTTAGGCAAATGTGTAAACCACTACACTATGGAGCGGCTACTTAAACGTGTTCAAACATACATGGAAGTAGTCATGCATGCCTCTCCTCTTTGCCTTTTCTTTCTGTAGTTTCTCTCTTTCTTTCTCTCTCACTCTCACGTGGAATTGTGGCCGGTGTTTCCTTGCTGATGGGTGGATGATATGGCATGTTTCTGGCTAAGAGTTTTTTGTGGAAAAACACAAAATTATGTCTGTTAAGCTGTGTTATCATTGCTGTTTTTTTTAATTGAAGAAATTATGTGCGTTTGTGGTAATCTGCAGTAACAAAGTGCCTAAAGATATATTTAAAATTGTAGGCGTCTTTAGGCATCTGTAAATCAACACTGGTTGATTCTTTAGTTGTGCCTGTTTTGCCTGAATGTCTTGTTGGTCACTGTTAACTGGTTCAACAAACAAACAAACAAACAAACAAACAAACAAACACACAGAAACAAATATTCCTCTGAAAGTGGTCAGGTACAAGGACTGGACTGAAAACAAGTGGAAAATCTGCCAATGTCCAAAGAAATATTTTAAAAGATCTTCAGAAAGTGTGGAGAACGACTGCTGAAGATCACTTTGAAAAACTATAAGAGTGCCTGGTTCATTGGAAGCAAAAGATAAAGAAAGAAGCAGTGGCTCAAGACTTTTGCCAAGTAGTCGCCTTGAGGTGACTGCTGTTGTGATTTGGCACTATATAAATAAAACTGAATTGAACTGAATTGAATAATATCCACCACTGATACTACTTGTAGTCTCGAACTGATTATAGTGGATGATTTGCTTCTGACTCTTAAGGCATTTTTACACTTAGCTGAATTTTTAAATTATATTATTATGTTTTTTAAATTTTTAAATAATGACATTTGAATGGGAAAAGTTTAAATTCTACAAATGTAGAAAACAAGATAAAGGTTTCCAGAGGCAGTGACTTCCTGACTGGAGATAAATATGCTTTTCTGGCATCTTTAGCTGGACTTAATGTTAGCTGCCAGCATCGCTGTGGCTGATATAACAAATCACACAGTTATATCACTCAGTAGTAGTAATGTTGTGTAACCTGTAAGTTCACGACTCCATCTACTGCTGAGAAAATGCAGCGCGTAAATATTTAGAGAAGGGAGCTTATTGAATTTAGACATAGCTGATCTTGAACCACCCAGTTTACCAAAAACTTGTTTTTGGACAGTTTCATACCTTATTTACCTGTATACCTTACCATACCTGTATTTTCATACATTTTAATGCATATTTTGTAGGAATCATTTAGACTTTTTAAACTATTTTATTGTAATATTTGCATTTTGTTTTTTTAGTATTTCCTAATACTTTATTCTGACATTTGATATGTTGCAATGATTCCATTAATATATTTCTTCTTCTTCTTTTTATTTTTTTATATTTATTTTTATTTTACATTTGCTGATGTTTAATTCTGACATTTTAGTTTAAAAAAATGTAATATCAGTTTTGGACACTAATATTTTGCTAATATTTTCTGGTATTTGTGAACAAACTCAAAACAGGTTTTGATAAAGTATTAATGAGGGTTTTTTTTCATTTGTGCATAATTTTATGATGGTTTAAGATGCTTGATGATTGAAAATGTTACCAATAATTCACTAAATTAAATATTCATTAACTTTTATCAATAATTTCCAATCAGGCTGACCTGTAAAACTGGCATGTTTACATTAATTAATGAACATTGTCCCTTTCAAATAAATGTAAACATGAACAAAATCATATATTCTAAAGTTTGCTTTAATCTAGCATTTTACTTAAAAAAAATGTAAATTAAACATTCATCAATCTTCCTCTCTTTATCCAATTAAGTGTTGCAAAGAGACTGGATCCTATCCCAGCTACCACAGGCAGGAGACAGAGTATACCCTGGACAGGATGCCAGTCTGTGAGTGTGAATGGAAAGACAACCATTCACACCTATGGGCCACGACCAAATTAACCTAACCCACTAACTACACTTGGACTGTGGACAGAAGCCGGAGTACCTGGACATTAGATTTGGATGGAGGACGTTCTTGATGTGAAACAACAGTGACAAGCACTGGGCCACTGTACTGCCCCATAAAATTAAACAGAATGATCAATGAAATGCATAAAAAGATTTAAATAGCGAAACAAATCATTAATGCCCTTCCTTATCCATGTTTTCCTTTTTCTCAGCCTTGATCTCTCATTTCCTCTCATCCCACCATCTTTATCTTTTTCCACAATCGCTTCTCTTTAAATAGCCTGCTGGATAAACATCTGTCTGACTGCAGCCATTTGTCTTCCTAATGTGTTTCCACTCAGTGTGTATGCGTGAGGCCACCCAGTCTCTACAAGACAATTCAGGGCTCCCACTCCTCCAATCCTCTACAGGCCTCCTCAAAATCCTCAAAAATCATTTTTCAAGTCCTGCAGTCATGATCTGTCTTCTTTAAGACTTTCAGTTACTCTTCACGTCCACATAATTCAGTCTTTAAGTTCTCTTAGACATCTGCAGATCACCCTCACCCCCAACCTCCAGGTTCAGATCTCTTTCCAAATCATCCACAAATCATTCTCCCAGGCCTTCAATTCAAGGAATCCAAAATCCTTGTAAGTTCTTGAATCTATCTGATGTTATCCTATGGTAAAATGAGTCTTTAATCCTTAGTGGTCTTAAAAGTCAATAAAGCCTTCTCCAAGTTTCCCAGTTCTCAGTGATTGCTAGTTCTGGACTATTTTCCCACTCTTTCAGTTGTTTGTTCTCTATTCAGCCTCTTTTCTATTAGTCCCCCCAAAAGTCTCTTTCAAAGTTGTCTTTTACCCTTTGTGTCATTTCCAGTTTCCAAGCACTCCAATACCCAAGTAACGTAATGCCTTTTTTATATCTCCATTCCAGTCATCTTAATCTTGTTAATTTACTATGAGTACACCTCTAAAGTCACAGATGAATTTTTGAGTTCTTCCCTGGGTCTTTTAGCCTTTTCAAGTCATCTTCTAGTCTTTGAGTTCTTCAGATGTTCCTTTCAGGCCTCTTCTCCCCATAAAAGGTTGAATTTACTTTAAAGTTGTTTTTCTCTAGTCCAACGTAATGCATAAACTTCAGAGTCCTCAGTTTCCACAGATATCCTCTAAGTTGCCAAATCCTCTAGTCTTCTAGTCCCTTCTAAGTCCTATTGTCCATTAATGGTCATCCTCCCAGTTCTGCACTCCCCTAATAGGAATCTTGTATTAAGCCTTGACATTTGTCTTGTCCTTACCAAGTCCTCTCACAAGTACTACAGTTTCATACCATCTCTTCTAGATTTAACATAGTCTATGCGGAAGTCGATTCAATTTTCTAAGCTTCTAAAATCCATCTTAAGTTCTAGAAATAGACAGAAATGTGTTGAACATTTCACCCAAAAACACCCTCAGTGGGCAAATCAGGACACAACTGCTTTTACATCTGTGACAATTAGTGACAGACTGTTAACGAACCTTCCTCACACGCACAGAAACCACAATGTTACCTAGTCATGCTGACCACGCCCCCGGGCTGTCAGTCAAACATCCCCTCCCAGGAATGTAAGATGCACAGTGTGTGTGTGTGTGCGCACACTCAAGTCTACAAACGCAACAACTACAAGAATGTGTTTATTTAAAGTATGTGAGTGTGTGTGTGCGTGTTTGTGTGTTGGGATGCAGACAGTAGCAGTGCAGTTCTGGCAGACGTTAAGGAGTAATCCATCACAGATTAGTCATTACCTGCTTCAGTTGTTAGTCACCTCATTTCACCGTTCCTGCTGTATAGCCTCTGTTGTTTTTACAACTATTTCAAATAACTACCCCAAAACAGCAACCATTTTATGTTTAACTGTTTATTCTAATACGTTTTTAAAGTGCTGTTTAGATTTTCACCACATACAATGGAGTTTTTTCAGTTTTTTACAGGTTAGATTAATCTTTAAAAGTTAAATTATACAATTTCTTCACTGATCCACACACATTGTAAAAATAGAAACAGGCTTTGGTACGTTCTGTGCATGTAATAACAGTAAAATACTGAAATTTAAATGAAACATAAACTTCTCAATTAAAACTTTAGAAATCTTTTTTTTTTGACAGGAACTGCCTCAGGTATTCTTGAGACTGATCCTTCAAGATTCCCCATCTTCTCGGAACTTGATTGTTGTTTAAATCTCACCAGTGTTGCTGTGTTCAGTTCAGGCCTGGGCTTTACGAGTTTTCTATTAGAGAGTTAAATTTCTTTGCTGCATGGATGATTTGGATCATTGTGTTGGTTAAATATAAACAAAGCATGACAAAGCGTGTAATAAACACACTGGTCCACTGTGTCCATTCCATGCTTTGCCTCTTCAAAATGTGAAATGTACACACATGCAGAAGTTGCAGTAACAGCAGAGATATTTTATTTTAAGCAAATATTAACAGATTTACATGTAAATACACATTAGCCGCCTAGCCTAATAATTTCTGACGATTAAGGACCCTGGAATATTTTTGCTCACTGCTTTAAATATATTATCTCCTCCTGCTGGTAAGACAATTTCTCCATGCAGTAAAGCAATTTCTGCATGCATGTCCATTTCGCTTTTTGGAGAGGCAAAACACAAAGTGGACACGGTGGACCAACATGTCTATTACACTTTTTACTGTGATACTGGGTTGGAGCATCCAACCCGGCCGATTTATTTTAAAACTCATATTTCATATTTTGTCTGGATATTTCAGTCTTTAACTCATGATGAAGTTTTCTATTGCTGGTTTAGAAGATTGTTAACTAACTTTCCAACTCTTCCAGCAACAAATCTAATAAAATCCTTTTACATTATTTGTTCTTTCAAATTTCATCTACAGTCAACCTTCAGTCAAAAATAGACAACTGGGACAAGTGTAAGATCGATGACATAATATAAATAGGAAATCCACTGGATGGCAATTTGGTGCAAGGAGAGGCCTGTGTGCAATCATGTGGACTGTGGCAAGTCAGAATTTATTATGCTGATATCATGTGAAAGCAAACCAGTTTTCTTCCCAAACCTCTTGTGAACTCTGCAACACAGAGACACAGTCATCCGCAGATCAGCTGCCTCCATCTGAACAGATGGGAGCTGGTAAAAAGTATCAAAGAGAGAAATGAAGAGAGTTTACTCAAACTCAGAGCAACAAAGCAGCCCTCTCCAAGTCCACAAAAGCCATGGTTGGACAAACTCAAATATCCTCAAGAGGATAAAGAGTTGGTCCAAAGATCTGTGAAAGGACAAAAAAAAAAAAAAAAAAAAAAAAAAAAAAATCAGATTGTTCTTCCTGAATCCAAGGTTTGACTAATGGACAGATTCTCCACTCTCAAACCTTGGAATAGACCTTCCTAGGGAGGCTGAGGAGTGATTCCTAGGAAGGAGTAATCCCTCTGTAACTACAGCTCACCATCCAGCTCTCCTTCTTCAAAACAGGAATCACCATTCAAATCTGCCAAGACTAATCTTTGTGTTGGTGCTGCCTTAAACTTCCTCACGATGTTGCAAAGGAATATTAATCAAAACAGAGCTGCAACATCTGACTAACCGGAACTGTGGGTGACTATCTGCCTTAATGATGTCACTCCTAGTGATAGGCAAGTCATCTTCCTCATCCCCAGACTCTGCTTCATTTATGGAAGCCATGTCATTGAGGAGGTCCCCAAAGAATTCCTTCCACAGCCCAAATATATCCTCAGTTGAAGTGAGTAGCACCCCTGGCCCAGGCACTTATCCTTGGGCTTATCTTCATTGCTGTTTGTCTGGCCCCTCACCCAAGACCAATTTGCCTTGCGACACCCTACAAGAGGAAAAAGCCCACGACAACACAGTTCCTGGGATTTTTGGGAAACATAAACCTTGCCAATGCAAAAACGCAGCATTTCAGAGAGGGATCCTTTAAACTTTGATGTTAATGTTTTTCGCCTTGTGAGACTCTACCAGAGGAAAGAGCCCATGACAACATAGCTCCTGGGGTATAAACAAAAAACCTGTAAACAAAAAATGTTCACATCAAATATTAATGAATAATAATGACCACGCGCTTTAATGTCTTTTTAATTTCATATTCTCTCTCCAAAATTTCACAAGTACCTTGGAGCTAAACCAAACAGTTAATCAACTTTTTACGCTTTTCTGTTTCATCATTTAAGTTTTTTTTTTTTTTTTAGAAGAACAAGCTTCTAAACAGTTAATATCACCCTGTTTTCTTTGACGCTAAATAGGGGATTTACGGGGATTTTTTTGACTCGTTGGTCTGGCAAAACAAGATAATTAAATATGTTGATTTGGGTTTCACTGAATAATGGTGGCTATTTTCAACATGAGAAGAAATTCATTACACATTGGAAAAGTTTGGCTTTAAGGCATTGTGCCAGACAGGTTTTATAAAAGAGGCTAAACATTGTAAAAAGGTTTAAAATTTAAACCCAAAGTAGTTTCTTGTTTATTAAAAAGTAAAAACTGAAACAAAATACCTATTTTGGTAGATAACCTTCACATTCCATGTCTTGATAGGATGTTTCTAATTTTTCAGATATTGTGCTAATGCAAGAAAGCAGTCCCACATAGTTTTTTAATATCCACATTGAAAGACATATCCTGGTCAAAATTGACTTGAAGATTCCTCACAGCGTTGCTGGAGTCAAAGGTAATGCTATCTAGAAGAAGTATCTGGTTTGAAGCCATGTTTCTAAGATTTTTAGGGCTGAATAAAATAACTTCAGTTTTATTTGAATTTAGAAGAAGGAAATTAGAGGTCATCCAGGTCTTTATGTCTTTAGGACAGTCCTCAAGTAATTGATGTGTCTAGTAAGGCTTCATTGACTGATAAATTGAGGTATCATCTGCATGCCTTTGCTTGACACTGCCTAAGGGAACCATGTATAATAAGCCTATTCAAATGGCGGCCCGCGGGCCACATGCAGCCCAGAAGCAACTGCGAGTGGCCCTGCCTGTGGTCCTGGCAGAAACACAGAGAAAACGCAAAAAAGTAATTGATTAATTTTTTTTTTAATTCAAAATTCCTACAGCGTAGTGTAGACTGTGAATGCAACACTCCTAGTAGCCTAGCAATATTTAACCCACAATGCACCGTGATGTAAACATATTAAACTATTGTAAAGTGTAGAAGTAAATTTAAATCTAATTTGATATACAAAGAGGTGTTTACAAGGGTTATAGATCTAGTTATGTAGCTATTTGGTGGTTACGTGTTTTGATATTTACATGTTTACACATTTGAATGTTTACACATGCATGTTCAAAGCAGTAATATGTATGTGTTATATCTACCTAGTTGTTTTCCCTGCACTGAGCTGAGTATAAGAGTAAGGAGGCTGCTAAAAAACGTTATCCATCTCCATCTTGCTGTTCCTAACCATTCAGAAAGATTCCAAACCATCTAGTGAACCCTCACGTTACACCAGACCTTCCCAAAGTTTGGGGCCCGCCGAGCCATTGCAGGGGGGGCACGGTATGAAAAGGGGGAAAAAAAACCAAAACGCTTGGACACTGCTAGCACAGGGCGCCCACACAAACGCAAAGCAGGAGATGAAGCATCGCTGAATATGTTTCCAAACCAACTTCATTCCAAGCCAAAGACTAGAAAATATGGTGAAACATATCTTCTATTTGGTTTCACCTGCACAAGTGCCAGGTAGGTCTTCCCTGCAGAATTTGTTTTTCCTTCGTGGGGAGCACGCGTTGAGCTCTCCAAATCACGGACAAACAGTATCCCACATTCTTGATTTTTAGTTCACAAACACTTCTTGTATTGACTAACTCCTCCTGACATTTTGGAGATGTTAGCTCTTTATACAGTAAAGTTACAGTGGGATACAAATAACATCAGGCTGATCCTGCCACAATTTGTTCCCTGGGTTCAAATCCCGGACAAACAGTATCCCACAGTTGTTTATGTTCTTGAACCCATTTTGCACAGAGAGGCATTTTTTGAAAAATGTATTGATAGCAATGTTGAATATTATTACACAGGAAAAAAACAACTACACACCGTGACGCCTCTGCCGTTCTAAATGGAGGGACAGTAACTGCGTGTCTGTATGTAAGCGTGTAAAACCTGCAGATGGTAAGATTAACAGTAAACAATAACGTGGCGCACAGCGTGACGTCAAAAAAGGCACATACCTTTGACGTTGCGTGACAAACTCTGTATTCCTCGTCCACACGTAAACGCAAAAAATGGGTTTTAAAAAAAATCTCTGTTTTCGGTGATTTGAAATGCCGTTTACGTGAAAGGCCCAAATGCATAGAAACAGCTGCGTTTTCAAAAACCCGTGTAGGTGTGGACGTAGCGTAAAAGAGTTAGTAGTGTATTTTATTACTACCTGTAATTTATTGCAGTTTACTTGTATTTGCTTAATTGTTTACTAAATGTTTGAGATGTGAAATAAACCGCAATGGAGCAAAATATGGGTGTGTGTGGTTGGAGGATGTGTGCACAAACACATTTTTCTTGTAAAACAAAGGGGAGCCTAGCAAAAAAAGTTGGGGAACCACTGCGTTACACTATCTTCGTAATGTATGATGCGACAACAGCATGTCTTTCTCAGTCCAAAAGCGTAAAATTGATAATAAAAACCGTCGGTTTAACCCTGCCTGTACTGACAAATACTTTTTTCCGCCAAATCCAAATGCCAAACCTATGTGTTTAATTTGCAGTGAGTGTGTTGCGGTACTTATGAAGGCACCACAATGACAAACACCAGACTTCCTGCTCAAACTTTCCAGAGAAATCTCAGGAGAGGGCTGCAAAAGTACAGTTTAATTGCGAGTTTAGTAATCTCACAACCGGAGTTGTACTACCATGATGAGGGTCCTGAACAGCCCAAGAGAGAGCTGCAGCTTCCTTTCTTGTTTGCTGGATCTTGGCGAAGAAGAAAAGGCCTTTCACAGTGTGGCGGAGGTGTGGTCCCGGGCGCGGCTGCAGGGGAGGAGTGGTGCGGTGAGCTCAACGGGGCGGTGCTGGAGACGCAGGTGAGAACAGCTGATGGCGTTTTGGACTGATGATGGTTTCCTTCCCTTTTATAGTGAGACGTATAGTGAGACGGGAGAGGAGCGGGAGATCAGCTGAGACCGACAGCTGTTAGACTGTGGCCGGTCATAACACAGGACACTATAAATAAATGTGGCATCTGGAGACAAAGACCTGTGCGTGTGTGTCCCTGTGTGTAGTGCATTTCACACCAGTGATGCCCAAACCCAGCCGGCGTGGGGATGTCTGACCCACAGGCTGCGCCGCCCGCCCAGCCTTTGCAGTTCCTGACGCAGATGCTGGCGGAGGTGGCGAAGATGAGCCAAGACCAGGCAGCGGCCCAGCGAGCTCACCTGGCTAAGCTGCAGGAGCAGGCGGACCGGCAGACCCAGGTTCTGTAGCGGCTGGTTGGGGCCGCTGCTCTGCCGAAGCCCCCCCCCGCTGTCGGTGGCGATGCCCCGGATGGGTGACGGGGACGACCCCCAGGTTTTCATGGAGACTTTTCGTGCCACGGCGGAGGCCTGCCAGTGGCCGCAGGTGGAGTGGACTCCGCGTTTGCTTCCTCTGCTGTCGGGGGAGGCTCAGACGGCGGCCCTGAGTCTGCCGCCGACCTCGAGGGGCAGCTTCCAGGACGTGAGCCGGGCGGTGGTGGACAGGATGGGACTCACCCCTGAGGCTGGCCACGGAGGATCAGCCGTTTGCTTGGGCCTGGAAGCTGCACGACGCAGCGGTGCGGTGGCTGCAGCCGGGATCATCAGAGGGAGAGAAGCTGCTGGTGGACAAGGTGGTGCTGGAGCAGTTCGTGGAAGGGTTGCCTGCGGAGACGGCGAGATGAGTCCGGTGCCACCTTCCCGCGAGTCTGGAGGTCGCGGTAACGTTGGTGGAGGACCACCTTGCCGCTAGAGCGGGGAGCCCGGGGACGGCGGCCAGAGACCGAGCAAACAAGCCCCAGTGCCGGCACCGAGGCGCCGGGTACCTGCGCCAGGGCAGGCAGAGCGGGCGCCGGCGCTGAGCCCCACTAATCCGTTTGCTTCGTTTGTGCCTTCCCAGGGATCAGAAATGAGTGGTGCCGCCCCTGAGCCACGGAGAGCAGCACAGACGCCGGGGCAGGAGTGCTGGAAGTGCAGGCAACCGGGACACCTGAGGAGAGACTGTCCTCTGATGGAAGTGGGGCAGGTGTTCTGCGTCGCCGGTGCCCCAGCACCCTCTCCCGGTCCAGGAGGGACGTACAGCATTCCGGTAAGGACTCGAGGGGGTATACGCCATGCTTTGGTGGACACGGGCTGTACGCAGACCCTCGTGCACCAAAGCTTGGTTCGCCCCGGGGCATTGCTGGAGGCAGAATGGGTGGAGGTGAAGTGTGTTCATGGTGATGTTCACAGGTATCCCATAGTGCCGCTGTTATTAAAGTATAAGGGCAAAACGCATAGAGTAACGGCTGCGGTTAGCCCGCGCCTGTCGCATCCCCTAATTCTGGGCACGAATTGGCAGGGGTTTCATCACCTGTTAGGGCAGTATGCGGGGATGCAATCACGACCGTTAGTAGCGTGTAGTGTCTGGGATACGAAAAAACTCTGGATATCAAAAGCGCCTTTGCGCCCGCTCCCACTCAGAGAGGTCCCGTTTGAGCGCATTGGTATGGACCTCATCGGGCCGTTTCATCGGAGTGCACGCGGCTACCGCTTTGTATTAGTCCTGGTGGATTATGCAACGCGGGACCCAGAAGCAGTCCCGCTGCGCAACATCTCTGCAAAGAGTGTGGCGCAGGCACTGTTTCAGGTCATCTCCTGAGTCGGAATCCCGAAAGAGATACTGACTGACCAGGGCACGTCGTTCATGTGTCGCACACTGCGGGAACTGTACGAATTACTGGGCATTAAATCTATTCGGACCAGCGTCTACCACCCTCAGACGGATGGGCTGGTGGAGCGGCTGAATAAGACTTTAAAGTCCATGATTCGTAAGTTCATTACAGAAGATGAACGCAATTGGGATCGCTAGCTAGACCCTCTGTTATTTGCAGTGTGGGAGGTGCCCCAGGCCTCCACGGGATTTTCTCCCTTTGAACTGCTGTTCGGCAGGAAGCCGCGTGGGGTGCTCAACCTGATTAAAGAAAGCTGGGAGGAAGGTCTGAGCCCCGCCAAGAATGAGATTCAGTACGTGTTGGACCTGAGAGCAAAACTCCACACTTTGGGGAGGTTGTCACGGGAGAATTTGCTCCAGGCTCAGCAGCGTCAGCAACGCCTGTATGACAGAGGGGCTAGACTGAGGCAATTTTCACCGGGAGAAAAAGTGCTTGTATTACTCCCTTCTTCTAGCTCAAAGTTGCTCGCCAAGTGGCAAGGACCCTTTGTGGTCACACGGCGAGTTGGGGGCATTGACTATGAGGTCGCTCGGTCGGACAGGGGAGGGGCCACGCAGATTTATCACCTCAATCTCCTTAAAGGGTAGAGCGAGGCTGAAACCGCTTCTCTGGTGAGCCTGGTTAAGGAGAGAGATGAGTTGGGGCCGGAGGTACCAAATTCCATCATCCCCGCCTCCCTCCCTTGTGATGACCATCTCACACAGGCCCAGAGAGCGGACGTTGTCGCGTTACAACAGTGTTTTGCTGATGTGTTCTCCCCCCTGCCCGGCCGAACGTCTCTCATTGAGCATCATTTTGAAACGCAGCCTGGCGTGACGGTGCGTTCACGGCCCTACAGGCTTCCTGAGCATAAACGGCAAACCGTACAGAGGGAATTGGCTGAAATGCTGAAAATGGGAGTGATAGAAGAGTTGCACAGTGCCTGGTGTAGCCCCATCGTTCTTGTGGTGAAGAAGGATGGGTATATACGGTTCTGTGTCAACTATCACAAGGTGAATGAAGTGTCACGCTTTGATGCTTATCCCATGCCCCGGGTTGACGAGCTCCTGGATCGGTTGGGCACGGCCCATTTTATCACGACACTGGATTTAACCAAGGGCTACTGGCAGATTCCCTTGTCTGCCGAGTCCAAGGAGAAAACGGCCTTCTCCACTCCGTACGGTTTGTACCAATTCGTTACGCTTCCGTTCGGCTTGTTCGGAGCCCCTGCCACCTTTCAGCGCCTCATGGACCGGGTGCTGCATCCGCACGCTGCGTATGCTGCTGCCTATCTGGATGACGTGATCATCCACAGCGACACCTGGGCGGAGCATGTGCAGCGGGTGGCCGTGGTTCTGGAGTCCCTGAGGAGGGCGTGGCTCACGGCCAACCCGAAGAAGTGTGCGGTTGGACGGAGGGAGGTGCAGTATCTGGGGTACCACTTGGGGGGCGGGCAGGTGCGTCCACAGGTGGAGAAGACGGCAGCTATCGCATCTTGCTCGCGCCCCAAGACTAAAAAGGAGGTGAGACGGTTTCTGGGGCTGGCAGGTTACTACTGCCGTTTCGTGCCGGGGTTTGCGCAGCTGACCAGCCCCTTGACCGATCTCACCCGAAAGGGTGCTCCAGATCTGGTTCAGTGGACGGGGCCGTGCCAGGCGGCGTTTGTGCAGGTGAAAAAGTCTCTCTGTGGGAAGCCGCTGCTTCACACTCCTAACTTTTCCCTCCCTTTTGTTCTGCAGACTGACGCCTCGAACAGAGGGCTGGGGGCCGTTTTGTCCCGTTCTTTACATCAGCCGGAAGCTGGCAGAGCGTGAAAGACGATACAGCATTGTGGAGAAGGAGTGCTTGGCTATCTGGTGGGCGGTCGACTCCCTCTGCTATTACCTCCCGGGGCGCTCATTCACCCTCTGCTCGGACCACGCCCCGCTGCAGTGGCTCCACCGCATGAAGGATGCCAACGCCCGGTTCGGCCGGACGGCTTCCCGGCCTCAGTCGGGTGGTGGGGGTGTGTGGCGGAGGTGTGGTCCCGGGCGCGGCTGCAGGGGAGGAGTGGTGCGGTGCTGGAGACGCAGGTGAGAACAGCTGATGGCGTTTTGGACTGATGATGGTTTCCTTCCCTTTTATAGTGAGACGGGAGAGGAGCGGGAGATCAGCTGAGACCGACAGCTGTCAGACTGTGGCCGGTCATAACAAAGGACGCTATGAATAAATGTGGCATCTGGAGACAAAGACCTGTGCGTGTGTGTCCCTGTGTGTAGTGCATTTCACACACAGATTGTGAAACAGTGAAATACTGCATGCTGGTCATGGTGGATGCAGTGATAAGTGACGAAAAAATTTAAGTAAGAGTGACATCTCCTATTAATAACGTACCCCTGTCAGACAGTTTCAAATATTCGTAGAGTTGAAGTTCTGGCTTTAGACGAGTTTGAAATGCTGTTAGATGATCTGAAGAAAACTGATGTAATGTCTATAGCAGAAGATGGGTTCACAGACAGAACTGATAATGCACATTTGTGCATATATGTCCGTTTTTTGGATGGCAAATTGCTCGGCTTATTACCGTTAGGGGGACACACAGCTGGCGAAATAATGTTTTAGAAGATTTCAGCTTTTTTGAGGAAATGGTCTGGAAATGAAGTGTGTCTGTATACTTGTATACTCCATCAATGGCAGAAAAAGTGAGTGGCCAGCAAAATATTTATTTTAATTTGAAAGGGAATTATCAAAATGTTTTTTGTTATTATTTGAAATGTGCAAAAACAAAAAAAAGGTTTGGTTATAGCTCCCTTTTTTTAAATGGACCTTTTGATGTGCATTTGTGAGAGGTCACCAGATTTACAGGGGGGAAAAGAATAAAAAAAATACTTGTTTTTCAATACAGTTGTGTGAGTTTGAAATTGATCATGATCTGGCCCAGATAAATTCCTCGGTTTGAAAATCTGGCCCAACTAAATTTTTAGTTGAGTAGCCATGATGTATAATATAATGCAAAATTGGTCCTAGGACAGAACCCTGTAGAACTCCATAAATAAACGTTGTATGTGAAGAGGAATCTCCATTTACATGAAGAAACTGGAGTTTCTTAGGTATACAGTGGGGCAAAAAAGTATTTAGTCAGCCACCGATTGTGCAAGTTCCCCCACTTAAAATGATGACAGAGGTCAGTAATTTGCACCAGAGGTACACTTCAACTGTGAGAGACAGAATGTGAAAAAAAAATCCATGAATTCACATGGTAGGATTTGTAAAGAATTTATTCGTAAATCAGGGTGGAAAATAAGTATTTGGTCACCTCAAACAAGGAAAATCTCTAGCTCTCACAGACCTGTAACGTCTTCTGTAAGAAGCTTTTCTGTCCCCCACTCGTTACCTGTATGAATGGCACCTGTTTGAACTCATCATCTGTATAAAAGACACCTGTCCACAGCCTCAAACAGTCAGACTCCAAACTCCGCCATGGCCAAGACCAAAGAGCTTTCGAAGGACACCAGGAAAAGTATTGTAGACCTGCACCAGACTGGGAAGAGTGAATCTACAATAGGCAAGCAGCTTGGTGTGAAAAAATCAACTGTGGGAGCAATCATCAGAAAATGGAAGACATACAAGACCACTGATAATCTCCCTCGATCTGGGGCTCCACGCAAGATCTCATCCCGTGGGGTCAAAATGATCATGAGAACGGTGAGCAAAGATCCCAGAACCACACGGGGGGACCTGGTGAATGACCTGCAGAGAGCTGGGACCAAAGTAACAAAGGTCACCATCAGTAACACACTACAACGGCAGGGAATCAAATCCCGCAGTGCCAGACGTGTTCCGCTGCTGAAGCCAGTGCATGTCCAGGCCCGTCTGAAGTTTGCCAGAGAGCACATGGATGATACAGCAGAGGATTGGGAGAATGTCATGTGGTCAGATGAAACCAAAGTAGAACTTTTTGGTATAAACTCAACTCGTCATGTTTGGAGGAAGAAGAATACTGAGTTGCATCCCAAGAACACCATACCTACTGTGAAGCATGGGGGTGGAAACATCATGCTATGGGGCTGTTTTTCTGCCAAGGGGACAGGACGACTGATCCGTGTTAAGGACAGAATGAATGGGGCCATGTATCGTGAGATTTTGAGCCAAAACCTCCTTCCATCAGTGAGAACTTTGAAGATGAAACGAGGCTGGGTCTTCCAACATGACAATGATCCAAAACACACCGCCCGGGCAACAAAGGAGTGGCTCCGTAAGAAGCATTTGAAAGTCCTGGAGTGGCCTAGCCAGTCTCCAGACCTCAACCCCATAGAAAATCTGTGGCGGGAGTTGAAAGTCCGTGTTGCTCGGCGACAGCCCCAAAACATCACTGCTCTCGAGAAGATCTGCATGGAGGAATGGGCCAAAATACCAGCTACTGTGTGTGCAAATCTGGTAAAGACCTATAGTAAACGTTTGACCTCTGTTATTGCCAACAAAGGTTATGTTACAAAGTATTGAGTTGTATTTTTGTTATTGACCAAATACTTATTTTCCACCCTGATTTACGAATAAATTCTTTACAAATCCTACCATGTGGATTCATGGATTTTTTTTTCACATTCTGTCTCTCACATCCTGAAGTGTACCTCTGGTGCAAATTACTGACCTCTGACATCATTTTAGGTGGGGGAACTTGCACAATCGGTGGCTGACTAAATACTTTTTTGCCCCACTGTATATGAATCAAACCATTACAGGGCAAAGCTTTTAATTTCTATGGCATACTCTAATCATTTTTAACTTTCACTAATGCTCTGTTCTATGATGAGTTCTGAAACCTGACTGAAATTCTGCAAATGAAATACTTCTCTGCAGACGGTCAGTTAGCTATTTTACAACTACTCTTTAACCCTTTAAGACCTACCATAGAACCAAGGCCGCCAGAGCTTTATATTTTTACATGCTCTAGAGCCATTTTTGGGAGCATTTCAAGTTGCTATACATCAATACAACTGTTATAGCCCATATTTTATGTATACATTAAGTCCATAGTAACTACATAAATTGCAAAAAAGTGCAATAAACTACAAAAAATCTTTTTTTTTTGTTTGTTTGTTTTTTTTTTTACATATATTTCTACTTGGACAAATTTAAGAGGTTTATCCCTCAAAACTTTAAATACAAAAAAGTTGCAAAAAATAGTTTACAACAGGAAATTTATTTTGAGTGTCTTTATAGTTTTATTTTTGAGATACATCAATTTTTATATACTGCAGGAAAAACGAAAAACAACCCTATGATGCAAATTTGCAAAGAAAACAGCATGTGCATCAAAATAAACTATTTCCAGCAGTGCAATTCGAGTTCTAAGCATCCCAGAAACTATTCAGGAAAGCATAAAGTCAAACATGACTTATAAAAACACCAGTATACACTTTTAAGGCCTACAAGTAAAAAACTACATTTTCCGCGAAAATGACGTCACTTCCGGTTTCGGGCAGGTAATGGCGGACATGCGATCGTGCTGATGTCTGTTTCAATGTAGGAAGTGTTATGAACAGCTGATCGGATCGGCAAAGCGTGTTTCTGGAATATTATGTTTTTGTTCCTGCAAGCACTTTTTATACAGTTTTTGCAAAATTATATGTGGAAGGAAACCGTGACCTAGGACAAGCTGATGGCATAAAATGTAAGTACAACTCCTCCGGTTTCATATGCAAAAAAAATTATTGCGCTAGCTTACGCGGTTCCGGTTCTACAGGGATTTAAAAATATTTACGCAAAACGGAGCGTGCTGCTCTGACCGGCTTTAAAGGGTTAAATAATTCTTGAGGTTTTGCTTCCAACGACTCCTGGGTTTCACTAGATGACTTGGGTTTTGAAATACAACCATGCTTCTGTGACCCATAAAGCTAACCTAGTTAGCAAGTAGTTTCTACCCATTTGGGAGCCTCAACTTCCAATTTGTCTAACCCCTGCAAAATCTCTTATTTACAGATGCTTGACTTTAAACGCACGTGTTCACTGAAAGAATTTGGAGAGGTTTTTTTCTTAGTATTATCTTAGTGCTTTTTTGGTTTTAGGAAATAAAGTTGAATTTGGGCCCAGAAATGGTTAATAATATCAGATTTAATAAGCAGACATATCAGTGAAGTATTTCTCACTAAATAACATTTGCATTGTATTTACAGTCATTAAAAACATAACTGTCACAAGCTTAGTAACTGTTTATTTGATCAAAACTCACATGCAAACAAATTGAAACAGAGTCCATATGGTCTCTGAAGTCTTGGTATGTAACAGATTTGATTGTTGACCTTCGTACAAGCCTCAGTTAAGCAAAGCAAATGGAAAAACAGCTCAGTTCAAGCTCAGAACAAGATAATGGAAATGGTTGCCAAAACTGCAGTAGAGCTGGTCGAACTACAACCACACACACACACATTTGACAGTTTGCCTAATTATTATAAAATTTCTTGAAGTAATATTTTGGGAACATCAAGCTAAAAGCAAACAGGCAGACAGACAGATCATTACCTTGTTAAAGGACTTGCGCCATTTCTATTATTACTCCAGCTGTGCGTTATTGAACAGTCAGGAGAAATTCCTGCAGCTGCAGACAGGTTTGTGTGAGTTTTTTTCTTTTTTGAACAGGATAAACAAAAGATTCAAATACCTGAAGTTTTAACAGTTTTTAAATATTCTATGGTTATTCAAAAGTTCAGTCACGCACGTGTTTATGAGTGGTTTGTTGGCACTAAAGTTGAAAATAAAGACGTGTGCGTGTTGTGTGAAAAGGTCAGAGACATTAGTCAGATTGGCTCAGAGACAAGAGAGGAAATATTCCCTTCAAACATGAAACCGTGCAGCAGCCAAAGTCAACAGTTCTGCTATGTTGTTCACCCTGTCAGAGACAAACGACTCCTCCAATGGCAAGTCACACATTCACATCCAAGCTCACCAAGAGCATGATTTACTTCTGATCTACTGAACAAGACGACAGGACAAAGGATCCTTAAAGCCACTGGCTATAAAACACCCTCAAAGAGATTAAAAAATGATAACGAATGATAAAAATTACTTTCAAATTTAAATAGAGTTGCAGTAAGTAACCACAAACTGATATATAATGAACAAATAATGATAAAACTTATTGTACCTTCATAGGTACAATGGCTTTGTGACTGGGACGGTAACTTCTAAAGAACTGCTGTTATACACTTGACTCGGTACTTACTATATGTTGTTTACATTTGTTGTTTGTACCTTCTAGAGACCAATCTTGAAAAAGGATAGAAAGAAATACACTTAGTTGAGTCTTGGCTAACAAAATACTAAACTCAGCTTGCCCTAAGGCTTTACAGGGTTGATTAACAAAAACCAATGAACCACTTGCAATTTCCACACAAGCACCCACAAAACAACAACAAAACTAAAAGGAGTACTGTTGTCTACAATCATAGGAAGAGTAAGATGACAAAAATATCCTCAGCTCCAAATATAATTACATATTAATATAATGTGTCACTCAACATGCCTCTCCCATCAGAGCACTCATTAATTTCAGAGCACTACCAAAAGGAATTCCTTTGATGTCATTTTGATGAAACCCTGCAAAGAAATGACGCTTCTTCAGTGCGCAGTCCAGCACAAGCACGTCAGAATACTGTGCAAATCATTAAAAGCCCATTTTAATTGAAAATAATACAAAAGCAATATGTTGAATGTTTGGTTTTTGGAAAAAAAAAAAAAAAGGTTATTTTGAGTTTGATGCCAACAACACATTCCCAAAAAGACAAGAGTAGCTAAAAAACTGTATTATGGTATTATGGTTTGACCAATCAGAATCTGAGATTCTGTTTGGAAATGATGGTCACTGTATCTTCTGGGCTAAAGAATCTAGTTATCTAGTTTCTGGTTAACACACTGTTTAAACCCAGCATTGGTGGTGGTATAGGGTATTAGTATACATAGCACTGGTAACTTGAATATTGTAAAAGTACTACAGGGAGTGCAGAATTATTAGGCAAATGAGTATTTTGTCCACATCATCCTCTTCATGCATGTTGTCTTACTCCAAGCTGTATAGGCTCGAAAGCCTACTACCAATTAAGCATATTAGGTGATGTGCATCTCTGTAATGAGAAGGGGTGTGGTCTAATGACATCAACACCCTATATCAGGTGTGCATAATTATTAGGCAACGTCCTTTCCTTTGGCAAAATGGGTCAAAAGAAGGACTTGACAGGCTCAGAAAAGTCAAAAATAGTGAGATATCTTGCAGAGGGATGCAGCAGTCTCAAAATTGCAAAGCTTCTGAAGCGTGATCATCGAACAATCAAGCGTTTCATTCAAAATAGTCAACAGGGTCACAAGAAGCGTGTGCCCAAAAGCACAAGGTGTGCAATACTCAGAGACATGGCCAACATAAGAAAGGCTGAAAGACGACCACCACTGAACAAGACACACAAGCTGAAACGTCAAGACTGGGCCAAGAAATATCTCAAGACTGGTTTTTCTAAGGTTTTATGGACTGATGAAATGAGAGTGAGTCTTGATGGGCCAGATGGATGGGCCCGTGGCTGGATTGGTAAAGGGCAGAGAGCTCCAGTCCGACTCAGACGCCAGCAAGGTGGAGGTGGAGTACTGGTTTGGGCTGGTATCATCAAAGATGAGCTTGTGGGGCCTTTTCGGGTTGCGGATGGAGTCAAGCTCAACTCCCAGTCCTACTGCCAGTTTCTGGAAGACACCTTCAAGCAGTGGTACAGGAAAAAGTCTGCATCCTTCAAGAAAAACATGATTTTCATGCAGGACAATGCTCCATCACACGCGTCCAAGTATTCCACAGCGTGGCTGGCAAGAAAGGGTATAAAAGAAGAAAAACTAATGACATGGCCTCCTTGTTCACCTGATCTGAACCCCATTGAGAACCTGTGGTCCATCATCAAATGTGAGATTTACAAGGAGGGAAAACAGTACACCTCTCTGAACAGTGTCTGGGAGGCTGTGGTTGCTGCTGCACGCAATCTTGATGGTGAACAGATCAAAACACTGACAGAATCCATGGATGGCAGGCTTTTGAGTGTCCTTGCAAAGAAAGGTGGCTATATTGGTCGCTGATTTGTTTTTGTTTTGTTTTTGAATGTCAGAAATGTATATTTGTGAATGTGGAGATGTTATATTGGTTTCACTGGTAAAAATAAATAATTGAAATGGGAATATATTGGTTTTTTGTTAAGTTGCCTAATAATTATGCACAGTAATAGTCACCTGCACACACAGATATCCCCCTAAAATAGCTAAAACTAAAAACAAACTAAAAACTACTTCCAAAAACATTCAGCTTTGATATTAATGAGTTTTTTGGGTTCATTGAGAACATGGTTGTTGTTCAATAATAAAATTATTCCTCAAAAATACAACTTGCCTAATAATTCTGCACCCCCTGTATTAATGGTGAACCACAGTTATGGGTTTAGGGGCAAAACATGCTGCCAACCAAGTAGGGATTGGAACCAGTTCTCTACAAGAAACAAGTTCCCAGTAGTTCAGTTCCTTAGAATTGTTAGCCTGCTTGCCTATCATTCCCACTTATCAGTTCTATTTGCAGTTGCTCTACAATCAGCTGATTTTAGTCTGTGCGCTGGAGGAGGAAAATATTTGCACAGTCTGCAGGGTGGATATGGACAATACCTTTATTTTTATTCTATAAAAGGATAAAAGTGTGATAGTAAAGTGTATACTGCATCCAAGACAGAAACATCTGCATTGTGATGCTACAACTTTGTATCAAGCATCTGCACAGACAGCATGCTAACACTAAGGCTACGTTCACACTGCAGGTCTTAATGCTCAATTCCGATTTTTTGATCAAATACGATTTTTTTGTCTGCTTGTTCACGCTACAAATAAAATGCGACAGCAAACGCGCTCTAGTGTGAACCCTCAAAGCGGCCCACATACGCAAAAGAAGACGTCACACACAACGCACTCTGTTTAGACCCAGAGCAAACAATATTGTTTGACTGATGGCCCTTAATATAAAGACTTCGGACTTTACGTTTCCCAATTTTTTGCTTTAAGTTATTTTGTTATTTACATAATAATGTATATAACCTAATAATTATCCTTATTGCTGTTTTAGAGAGGAGCGGTGCTTCAAAGGATAGTTGCAGATTTCTGTCAGAATCTGCAGATTATACAGTATAAAATCTCCAACGTTGTCTTCCCAACAGTTTCACTGACATCTACGCTGGATGGCCAGGAAGCGTTCACTATGTCTTCTCGGGCGCGTCTCTGGCACTGATAATTGGCGTCTGTCTTGTGTTAGTGATGTAAAAGACGGATTTAATGCGACATGACCGTTCAAACAGCAGTCGCTTTGTGTTGGTGTATAAGAAAATAGTCTGCAGATTTATATGGTTTATTGGCAATTATGAGACAAAGACATTTCAGGTAATTTTAAGGAGAAACACTGAAGTAATGTTACGAGTAGTGCAAAGAATTACTTTCTCTTTGGGAATAATTAAGTAACATACTGCTTTACTTTTAAGAAAAGTCTAATTTTGTAATACATTATAAACAGTTGACCACACAGCATTGAATTAATTTGTATGAATGTGATTTCTTTTATGTGCTGGTTAGCGATGGTGGTGACTCTTAAAGACACTGCAATAGAACCCCTAATAAGAGAATCGAGATGAACTGATAAGTGGTATCAATAATGGAATCCCAATTGCTAAATTCTTGTCCAGTCCCATCCTTAAATCCAAGCTATGTGTTTTTTTAGGGAAGGTCTTGCTTATTCAGTGAGACTACACCAAACACCATTCTGCAATGATCTAAACACTCATGATCTTGATTGCTTGCATTTTGGACATATCCAGATCTCACAACCATAAGTTCAGGCTGGAATAAAGGTGAACTGGTAAATTGAAGAATCTCTCTTCACCACTGTATTGCTGCTGAAGCCACACCAATACTCCAATCCATCACATACTCAATCTTTCTACCATATGTGAATAAGAACCAAACATACTCGAACTCCCTTGTGAGGAACTCCCTCGCTTGGGGGAGCCCTCTCCTCCAACCCGAGGAAGCATTCCACCATTTTCCAGAACTCCCATAGTCTCAGACTTGGAGATGCTGACTCTGATCAGAGCTGGTACTAGGCAAAGGGCTCCAGTGCATGCTGGAGGTCTTGCTCTGATTAAAAACCAATAGAATCACATGATCTGTAAGAAGCAGGGATGCTATCCTGAGGTTTCCAAAATGGATTCTCTCCATATGTCAGCTATGCTATCAAATCCTGTCCATGAATATGAAGCTTATGCATAATTTCAATAAAGATCTGTAATCACTCATCTGCCTGCTTTTCTTGGATGTTAGGCTGCTTTTCTGTTCTAACACTGACCTCTCCTTATTTAAATCACAAACAGGAGATGAGCGACAAGCATGGAGGAGTCCAGCATCCACTGAAAACATGCTTGACTTTGTGTGAAGGATGTGGAAACAGCTCTCTCTTTGGTTATACAGGGTGGTCCATTTATATGGATACACCGTAATAACATGGGAATGGTTGGTGATATTAAAGTCCTGTTTGTGGCACATTAGTATATGTGGGGGGCAAACTCCTCAAGATGGGTGGTGACCATGGTGGCCATTTAGAAGTCGGCCATCTTGGATACAACTTTTGTTTTTTCAATAGGAAGAGGGCCATGTGACACATCAAATTTATTGGGAATGTCACAAAAAGAACAATGGTGTGCTTGGTTTCAATGTAACTTTATTCTTTCATAAGTTATTTACAAGTTTCTGACCACTTATAAATTGGGTTCAATGTGCTGCCCATTGTGTTGGATTGTCAATGCAACCCTCTTCTCTCACTCTTCACACACTGATAGCAACACCGCAGGAGAAATGCCAGCACAGGCATCCAGTATCCGTAGTTTCAGGTGCTGCACATCTCGTATCTTCACACCATAGACAATTGCCTTCAGATGACCCCAAAGATAAAAGTCTAAGGGGGTGAGATCGGGAGACCTTGGGGGCCATTCAACTGGCCCACGATGACCAATCCACTTTCCAGGAAACTGTTCATCTAGGAATGCTCGGACCTGGCACCCATAATGTGGTGGTGCACCAGCTTGCTGGAAAAACTCAGGGAACTTGCCAGCTTCAGTGCATAAAGAGGGAAAAACATCATTATGTAGCAATTTCAAATATCCAGTGGCCTTGAGGTTACCACTGATGAAGAATGGACCCACTATCGTTGTACCCATATACCACACCAAACCATCACTTTTGTTGTTCCAACAGTCTTGGAGGGATCCATCCAAGGTGGGTTAGTGTCAGACCAATTGTTAGATTTGTATTGTTGATTGTCATTTATGCTTAGAAATATCTACTCATATACGCTTAGAGTTTTATAATCAATGTCATGTTGGTAGAGGTTTGATCCTTAGTAGTCTGTGGAGACTCTGTGTGCCTCCCAGAGCACTTTGGCATGCACACGCAACTTAAGGTCATGAGAGAGGTTATATCTGCTCTTTCTGATTTATGGTATAGAAGGACACCTACTCTGTATCTGGTTAAGTACAAGAGCCTTTTGTTTAGATGGACCGCTAGACTCCTGGCACCAGCTTTGGGGAGTCTTCACGGGGTCACATCTTGACACCCCCCCCCCCCCCCCCCCCCCACACACACACACACACAAACACACACATACTTACACGACACACACAGACAAGGTATTCTTTGTCCACATGTATACCTATATGAAACGTCATATGTTAATGAACCTATACACATTCATGTAACCACAATAAAAGGAGTGCTATGGGGAACCTGGCTGAGAGTCAAGTGGGTGGAACGACACTTGGCTCCAGGCAGGCCTCCCTCATGCATGAGTAACACAAAGAACTTTGCCTACTTGTGTCTTGCTTTTGCTGTGTAGTAAATTGTCTTGAACGTTCCAGCGAATAGGTTTATGCTACAAACCTATCACCAATAGCAGTGGTTTTGTTTGTTTGTTAAACATAAAAGTTTGCCTCATCGCTGAACAAAATCTTCTGCGTGAACTGAGGGTCCTGTTCCAATTTTTGTTTTGCCCATTCTGCAAATTCTGTGTGCCGGCCTGGGTTATCCTCGTTGAGATGCTGGAGTTTGTAAGGGTGCCATTTGTGAGTAGCAAATATCAGCCGAAGGGATGTTCGACTAATGCCACTCTCCAGTGACATGCGCCAAGTGCTACGCTGTGGGCTCTTGCTGAATGAAGCTAGGACAGCCACTGATGTTTCTTCATTAGTGACAGTTTTCTTGCGTCCACATTTTGGCAAATTGAAGGCTTCAGAGGGGCTTTTAATAAATTTAAGGGTCCTAGAGGAACCCTTTGAGGGAGGAGGTGTTACGTCCCTCTGCAGCCCCTAATCATCTCAATGTCTTCAGTTGGTGCTAATTGGCCACACCTAGTCAGGTGTGGATAAAAGCATACCTGAGGCAAGCTTCCCAGGGAGCTCACTAGTCTTTGCCTTGGTGGCACTAGCCATTTTAGCCAACCTGATAGTCCATTTTAAGGTAAAACCTCGTTTCACCTACACTCTGGTATTCGTCTCCTTTTTTTATGTTGCGGCTTTTGAGCCGGGTCGTAACACAAATCCAACACTGAACCAGTTTCACGAAACTTAGCAAGCAGTTTGCTAACTGTAGCATGGGAGATGGGTGGTCTCGTAGGGTGTCTTGCATTGAAATCTGCTGCAATGACTCAGTTACTGCGTTCACTAGATATAAACACAATTTCGATCTGCTCCTCATGTGTTAACCTCTTCGACATGTCAATGGCTGTGAACAAAGAGAAACTTGTAAATAACTCATGAAAGAATAAAGTTACGTTGAAACCAAACACACCATTGTTTTTCTTGTGACATTACCAATAAGTTTGATGTGTCACATGGCCCTCTTCCTATTGAAAAAACAAAAGTTGTATCCAAGATGGCCGACTTCTAAATGGCCACCATGGTCACCCCCCATCTTGAGGAGTTTGCCCCCTCACATATACAAATGTGCCACAAACAGGACTTTAATATCACCAACCAGTCCCATTTTATTACGGTGTATCCATATAAATGGACCACCCTGTATATTGACAATGGACGCAAGACCCACACTCCTGCAGTACACCCTATAGGTGTCCCCTTGCAAACCAATTGTAAGCCTTCTCCAATGCCATAAGTTCATGCAGATTGTATGGTCAAATTCCCATGATCCCTCCAGATGTTGTGCATGGCTGAACACATCCTCAGCCCTGAGTCTCAGCACTGGCTCACCCCAGGGCTGTGTGCTCAGTCCACTGCTCTACTCTCTCTACACACACGACTGCACTCCTCGCCACCACAGCAACATCTTTGTGAAATTTGCAGATGACACCACAGTGGTGGGGCTCATTTCCAAGGGAGACGAATCTACGTACAGAGACGAGGTGGAGCAGCTGACGTCATGGTGTAAGGCCAATAACCTCCTCCTCAACACTTCAAAAACCAAAGAACTCATAATAGACTTCAGAAGGAAAAAGGCAGAGATCCAACCACTATTCATAAATGGGGACTGTGTAGAAAGGGTGGCAAGCTTCCGCTTCCTGGGAGTCAATATAGAGGAGAACCTTTCCTGGAGTGTGAACACCTCCGAGCTGCTGAAAAAGGCCCAACAGAGACTGTACTTCCTGAGAATTCTCAGGAGGAATAACATCACACAGAGACTGCTGGTGTCCTTCTACAGAGCCACCATTGAGAGTGTTCTAACTTACTGCATATGCATCTGGTACACTAGCTGCACAGGGGCTCAGAGGAAAGCACTCCAAGGGATCATTAACACCGCCCAAAAGATCACTGGCTGCCCTCTCCCCACACTGGAAGTTCTACACAACGCCCACTGTTTTAAAAAGGCCCAAAACATCATAAAAGACACCTCACATCCTGGCCACTCCCTGTTCGAACTGTTGCCCTCAGGCAGACGGTACAGGGCAATCAGAGCAAGGACTAATAGACTCAAACACAGCTGTTATCCAACTGCAATAACACATCTGAATACTACAAAAAAATGTCCATCACGCCACTCTTGTGTTAATCTATGCACGGTCTGAAGCATGTGTGTGGGAATGTATGTGAATGTTTTACTGTTATATCTTATTAGTATTTTAAGTATTCTATCTATTTTATTTATTGAATTTTATTGTTTTATTTATATTTTGATATTGCTAGGGATGATGCAATGATCGGGGACCATTCTTAATTTCGTTGTTCTCATGACAATGACAATAAAGTTTCTAAAAAAAAAAAAACAAAACATCTGGTCCACTGTCCCATGGCCAGGATGGATTCCACATTGTACCGCCTGAACACAAAGTTCAAGAATTCATCTTTCCCCAACAACATGAAATAAACTTTCCTGGGGAAGCTGAGCAGGGTGATACTCCAATAATTGACACACATGCTCCAACTCTCTAGTTCCCCTTTTTTTAAAATGAGAACTAATTTCATGACCTACCACTCCATTGCTGCTGTCCAGGATCGAGGGGGTTTAAGGGGTGTGTCAACTAAGTCACCCTCACAAAATACTGGACACTAACCAAACTTAATTTAATGGTAGTGTAATAGTATTCATGGCCGTCGGGTCTATAGGTGAATTTTTTTTTTTTTAAATTGCATTATTTTTATTTTATATTTAATATAGGCTACCAGCATTTTATGAAACTCTTCATTCAGCTTTCCCCCCCCTAAGAATAAAAAGATGGACTTTACAGATTCAAAAACAAAAAATGAAGCAAAAATGAAATCTCACACGAGCATGGATATATATCAAATGATTATCTTTAATCCTTTTTCTGTATTTACATATTGCACACTGGGCTGCAGCTTTAACAATATAAATATATGGAATATTATTACTTTAATTATAAGTAATTATTATGTATGATGTCACATAAAACACATTCAGCATCCACTCAGAGGTTTAGTCCATTTTGTTTTCCCCTGCGTCTTCAAATAGAAGGTCAAACCTTGGCCCTTTGTCCAAAAAAAGTCCCCAAACACTGAAGAAGACATTTTGTCCCAGGTAAGTTTTGTCTCTCAGTTCCATGTCCAAATAGCTCTGTTATAAACCAGTAGAGTGTCTGAGGTTGTCCAGTACAGCAGGAATCGACCAAAGAACAGAGTAGAGGTAAAAAAGGCAAAAATGATTCGACGAATGCCGAGATGAGTCTACACAAAGTTGAACAAAACTCAAGTTTTTGCTCGAAAAAGTCCAAAAATCCTGTCATAGAAAATTTACACCTGTCTGTAGTGTGTATACAAGGTGAATGGTTGTTGGAGATAAACAGCTGAATCGAATAAAATAGAAAACAATCATTTTGATTTCCAATTGTGGATCAAGTCGGCTGAGCTCACTGGCTCCAGCAGATTTTCAGAGGTTTGTTTATAACTTTTCCTGCTGCTGGTCAACAGAGAGGATGAATCTTCTTGCTGCACCCTGTTATGCCAAAACTTCATGTCCAGAGCCTGTGGAAGAAAGACACGAAAAAACTTTTGCTAAGATGAAGACTGAAGAAGAGGATTCAGAATAAGCACAGATAAAAGGTACTTGTGATGGCTGCATGTACAGCCACACAGTGGTAATATCCACCATGTTAGTGTAGAGGCTTATATATTGCATTCACATTTGTCTTTAAATAGGACTTAATTTACAGGACAACAAATAACTGGTTTTGGTTTAGAATTAATTCACATGTCCACATAACAGTGCATTCTATAAGAAGTGCGCACATTTTAGTTTACACTGTTATGTATGATTTAATCTTTGTTTTCTGAGTTACCGTAGTTGCAGCTGCTCCAGTCCCTTGATTGAGGACCCAAGAGGTGGAAAAGGGGTGGAGCGGGCTTTGATGGAAGACTGCAAATTAGCTCATTCCATAACTCGGGGCCATGGGGGGGAATTGGAGTTCATTATGTTAGTTCCAGTTAGGTTTTGTGTGTTTTACCCCTCTGTGTTTTTGTGGGCTGATCAGCCACTATTTAAGTTTCCCCTTTGTCTCGTTAAGTGAGGTCAGTTTGTTTGAGTTATCAGTATGGTTTGTTAACTTTGAGTTCTGTTATTTTAACCTCTTTTATGGACCCAAGATTTTGATTCTTTTTGCATGATTTAACCAATTATGTTTTTGGATTAAATAAAAATCATTTTTTTGGCCTTTAACCTGTGCCTAAGTTTCCTTCGCTGCTCAGTCCATCACAGTACTGCAAATTGTTTTTCAGGGGCTCACGGTTGTTACATGTTCAAGTAACTGTACTATATTGACTTTATAAATTAAACAAAGGGGGAAAAAATATCCAGGCTTTTAGTTTTTAGTATGAGTCAGTTAGACAGGCTCAGTAGAACTTGTGGTTCTGTGTGGTCTATAGTACAAGTACAGGTCGTACAGGCTCCAAATAATATCTTGCTGGTTATACAGGTTCCACACGTTACAAAAGATTTTTTAATTCAAGTTTTACAGGTTCTGCTTGATTTTATTAGATGTAGATATTAAACTTAGCAGATTCTACTTACTCAAAACTATAACAATTTTATGAGAAAAGTCTGAAAACGTCACATTTAACAGGTTCTACAGGCCCTTTCTGACACTGGGCTTTACAGGTATTATTGTAGGGTGCACCTATAGGCTTTACAGACTGGTTCTACCATAAAGGAGATCAATAAGCCAAGGGAGTCATTGGCTTATTTTCTCATAGACTTCTAAACAATAATAGTACTTTTGCAACCAGAGTTGCATTTTTCACTAATTATCCATTAGTGAAAAATATGCCTGTCAATGAATATTTTAATTTTGTTAAGACAAATTAATATTTTATTCAAAAGGAACATTTGATTCTGAAAATTAATCAACACTACCAGTAGCTCACTTTTTCCTGAGTGGTACAAATTGTTAAGCTTTTCCATTTGTTAGAACCAACACTGTTGGTGTGTTAACAAATCACCATGAGCTATTTGGCATCAGCTGATATAAAAGTCTCACTGCCTAAGGCACTGCTGCCATTGAAAGGAGAGAGCCATAAAGATTGGGCCTAATGAAATATTTGAATAGTGTGATATTAAGTATGATTTTTTGAATGAATAACTTAATAAATTTGATTGCTCAGGTAGAGTAGAAAAGTGCTAAATGAGTACCTGTTCATTTACCTTAAGTATCAGCATTGGAGATAAATGGTTTCCGTCTGGTCCCGTCACCATAAAGCCTTGCAATGATATCTGTCTTACTTTAATGTTCTACAATCAATACAAAGATACACTGGATCTCAATACTGGTCACTAAATTCTTGTTTAGATGATTCCCTAAGGTCTTATGCCTGACTACTTACATGGTTACCATAGATGATGGTTTCAAAGGACTGCTTTAAAACGTATTATCCTTTTTGATTCTAATTGGCCTCCGTCAGTTCTAACGTTTTACATAAAAGGACATAATTAAAACATCTAGCCCTTGCTAAGTCATCAAATTAGCTACAGTGGGGCAAAAGAGTATTTAGTCAGCCACCGATTGTGCAAGTTCCCCCACTTAAAATGATGACAGAGGTCAGTAATTTGCACCAGAGGTACACTTCAACTGTGAGAGACAGAATGTGAAAAAAAAATCCATGAATTCACATGGTAGGATTTGTAAAGAATTTATTCGTAAATCAGGGTGGAAAATAAGTATTTGGTCACCTCAAACAAGGAAAATCTCTGGCTCTCACAGACCTGTAACGTCTTCTGTAAGAAGCTTTTCTGTCCCCCACTCGTTACCTGTATGAATGGCACCTGTTTGAACTCATCATCTGTATAAAAGACACCTGTCCACAGCCTCAAACAGTCAGACTCCAAACTCCGCCATGGCCAAGACCAAAGAGCTTTCGAAGGACACCAGGAAAAGTATTGTAGACCTGCACCAGACTGGGAAGAGTGAATCTACAATAGGCAAGCAGCTTGGTGTGAAAAAATCAACTGTGGGAGCAATCATCAGAAAATGGAAGACATACAAGACCACTGATAATCTCCCTCGATCTGGGGCTCCACGCAAGATCTCATCCCGTGGGGTCAAAATGATCATGAGAACGGTGAGCAAAGATCCCAGAACCACACGGGGGGACCTGGTGAATGACCTGCAGAGAGCTGGGACCACAGTAACAAAGGTCACCATCAGTAACACACTACAACGGCAGGGAATCAAATCCCGCAGTGCCAGACGTGTTCCGCTGCTGAAGCCAGTGCATGTCCAGGCCCGTCTGAAGTTTGCCAGAGAGCACATGGATGATACAGCAGAGGATTGGGAGAATGTCATATGGTCAGATGAAACCAAAGTAGAACTTTTTGGTATAAACTCAACTCGTCATGTTTGGAGGAAGAAGAATACTGAGTTGCATCCCAAGAACACCATACCTACTGTGAAGCATGGGGGTGGAAACATCATGCTATGGGGCTGTTTTTCTGCCAAGGGGACAGGACGACTGATCCGTGTTAAGGACAGAATGAATGGGGCCGTGTATCGTGAGATTTTGAGCCAAAACCTCCTTCCATCAGTGAGAACTTTGAAGATGAAACGAGGCTGGGTCTTCCAACATGACAATGATCCAAAACACACCGCCCGGGCAACAAAGGAGTGGCTCCGTAAGAAGCATTTGAAAGTCCTGGAGTGGCCTAGCCAGTCTCCAGACCTCAACCCCATAGAAAATCTGTGGCGGGAGTTGAAAGTCCGTGTTGCTCGGCGACAGCCCCAAAACATCACTGCTCTCGAGAAGATCTGCATGGAGGAATGGGCCAAAATACCAGCTACTGTGTGTGCAAACCTGGTAAAGACCTATAGTAAACGTTTGACCTCTGTTATTGCCAACAAAGGTTATGTTACAAAGTATTGAGTTGTATTTTTGTTATTGACCAAATACTTATTTTCCACCCTGATTTACGAATAAATTCTTTACAAATCCTACCATGTGGATTCATGGATTTTTTTTTCACATTCTGTCTCTCACAGTTGAAGTGTACCTCTGGTGCAAATTACTGACCTCTGTCATCATTTTAAGTGGGGGAACTTGCACAATCGGTGGCTGACTAAATACTTTTTTGCCCCACTGTAAATAGAACCTCACTAACTGATCGTCAGCAAGTGTAACCAGTATGCAGGTCTGTGCTATAAGTTCTACTGTCTATACAGTAATGATTTCCAACTTGTAGTCACAACGCCATTAACATGTGGTTGTTTAATTGAAATCTATTTTTAAACAACTTCTTGTTTTCCTTGATTGTCTCTGTTTTTAATACTTTACATTTTGTCTTATCCATATTTACCAGTTCTATAGCTCTCAGGGCTCTGAAATATTACCATCTGATCAAAGTTCTCTTATTTTAAGGCTTCTTAACGATTTTTTAGGTTCTCTTGATTCCTCATATTCTACAGACTTCTGCTAGTCTCAGGGTCATTTTGTGTTAAACTCTGTCTGAACTTATCTCTGTAGTTATTTGGGTGCTAGATATAAGCCTAACAATGGTCACATTGTGTTGGGGCTGTTTATGTTCTTCTTCTGTGGTCTTGTGGTCTGCACTGAAATGGATGCTCACTGGAAGCTTGCCCGGTGCTTTGCACCCTTAGTGATTTCACATAATGCTGTTAATACTGCGTTTTAGTCTGTCTTCTTGAGTGCATCAACAAACAACAAACATTTTCTCTTTCTTTAGCCTTGGGAACGATCAGCTTCCCTGGTAGGTTTCTGTCATCAGACTTTAACCTCACGGTTCATCAATAACATCTATTCATTACTGCTTCTACCAGCTTTAAACTTTGACCTGTATATATTTCCTCTAACTGCTATTCCCTGCCTTTGGGGTTCAGATTGAAATGTAAGAAAAGGAGTATTGACAATTTAAACATTTATCATGAGGCATAGCGGCAAGAAAAAAAAGTTTATGAACGCTTTATTTCCTGATCAAATGAGATCTGACCTTCATCTAAGTCAACTATAGATCAAAATGTCATTAATGACAATAGTCCAGTATGCAAAAAGAAAGTGAAGCCCTTTTTAATTAGAAAGTTACTTCAAGGCAGGTGTTCAAGCAAAGGAAAATAAGATTAGAAGTGGAAGGCTGATGCTTTGCCATAGCTAAAGTTATACTTTGATCATAAAAACTTAATCCTACAGAAATCACATCATGAGCACAATCGTGACAGAGGTAAAGAAAAAACCCAGAAGTAACACATTTTCCTGTTATTTAATTGCTTTTCTGTTAGTTGATTACTGTGGTGTAGTATGAATAGCCATAAAAGTTAAAAAATCTATGCAGTTGTCGGTCTTACCATTTGTCTGTTTATCTCTCTGAACAGCGAGGGCTCTTGGCCAGTTGAATCAGGAGACGAGCACATCTTTTATAGTCTGCAGAGAAGCAAAACAACACACTGTGTTTAACTGCTGCTTGAAAAAATCAATTTACTAAATTTCCAAAACCAAACACGACCTGCAGCTGCAGTGTCACGAGATGTTTAGCCTAGATGAGTGAGAAGACTGGTAACAAGAGGAACTGTTAGCTAGAAGCCATCTGATCTGACTAATCCTGGGGATAGCAGTAATTGATCATACATCACCAAAATGTAACTATTAATAAAGTGAAAAACTTGTTCTACTTGGACTTGTCATGAACAAAAGTGTTTAAATACTCTGTGAGAAAACTGCCCTTTTAAAAATGAATGGTTTTCCACACATGACTAATTTCCTAATTGATTTAACTTAAATGTGAGTTTGTATGTGCTTGCTCAAACATTTTATTTATAGACATAATTACAAAGCAGTGACATCAAAAGTTTGGGTAGTAAATAAACTACTGTCTTGAAAGCAATCTACTATATTATATATTATTATACATAGGTGTAACCTCTGATGTATTTAGTTGTATTTATTGTGTTTAGTTCAGTACAAAACTCTCCCCATACATCCTTTGATTGCCCTAGTAATGTATCTGCTTGTTAACCTTGAAAGTCTGCAACGAGAAGACATAAACCTTCCCTCTTGAACAAACCAGGTCAAAAACTCAATATTTTAGGCAACACAAAAAATTCTTCTATAACCTCTGTAACCAAGACGGTGCCCATAACTAAAGTATGGGCGCCTTCTTGGTTGCACTGTTTGTATATTTCTAATTTCCAAAGTCACCACCATGAATTCACAATGACATCAACTTCAGATGTGAATGAGATAAGAAACTTGAACTTAGATAAACATTTTTTCTTCTCTGTCGTCTGACAAACATCCAGCCGATAAACCGACGGATTTACTGTGTAAACAGCCTCTGAACAAGTTTGAACCTCCACAGCTCCTGTAGTGCTCACCTTTAACATGCCTGACACTGCCGCCACACAAATGCATACACACACAAACACATTCACATTTTTAGCTGTGTCTCTGTGAAAACCTTTGTTCAGATACTTTAATCCAAGGAGATTTCAGCTACTACAGCTCACTGGTTTAAACTTTATTGTAAAACAACAAAAAGTTCCAGGTAGGCATCAAATGAAAGTGGGAAAAGTGCACCTGTACAAATAAAGTATATGACTAATGATTCATCTAATGGTTCAGGGCAATAAGAAAAAGAGAATATTCTAATCAATGTGGGTATTAAATAAGAATTATTATGGATGTATGCTACATGTCTGAGTGTCCTCACAATTAATAAATCAGGCTCAATCACGAGCCTTAAATTTCACAGCGGTCCTCACAAACTTGCTTGGGCACACATATTTCTATCCACACATACACTCACTCTCTCCAAGAAAAACAAAAAGCTACATGCATGATTTAATATCATAAGAGCTGATGCTGTTCTGACATGATTACACTGATAACAGTGTAACACAGTGTGGTTGTGTGTTAAAACACGTCTTATCCTGTTTTTTCAATCTCAACAAACTCCTGCAGCAACACATCACTGTGACACACACACACTAACAAGAAGGAATCTAACCAGCAATCATTGGTATGACTCTCAAATCATTCGGTGCCTTTGTGTGGATGAATTCCTGTTTAAAGATGAGACGTTGTTTTTGCCTACATCACTACTCTACAGATCTTTTCTAGCGTTCAGACTATTTTAGACTTCATGTTTAAAGTTCTGTGGGCTGAGAATGCCTCATAAAAGCACGAGTCTTCATAAGAAGGAAAAACCAACATTTTTTGTGTGTGTGTGTGTGTGTGTGTGTATGTGTGTGTGTGTGTTAAAAACAGGCGCTAAATTTCAAGAAACTTGGCAGAGAAGCAAAGCATGACCAAAGGAAGAATCTATTTTATTTTGCTACTGAATCATTTTTCTTTAACGTGGGGAAAAAGGACGTTGACCTTGGTGGAGGATTTGCTCTTTCAATCCAATCCTACTTTTCTGCAACAGGAAATATGCTTTGAAGCAAAATATGACAGGATCCAGACATAACTTCTAAGATATTTCTTGAATTTATTTACATATTTGACATATTTTCCTTTTCCCCAAGTATTCAGTCCTGGACACTTGTACATTCCTCAGTCTACTTCGGAAACCTGTTTGCTTTTTCTTTCTGTAAAATTTTGCCAGAGAAATGAGAGGGTGAAATGAACAAATAGCTAGTGCAAGTAATTCCACTACTTCAGCTTTCATGTTTTTCAGGATAAGATAATTAAAAGACTCACAGGCTGGCTCTGTGCAGTCCCTGGTTTTGTGGTACAGTCGGTGGAACTGTTTTCGGCACTTTGGGCTGAAGTATAGAGGACCTGAGGAGAGAAAGAAAAGTGGTAAGTCAGGCATAAAAAGTCAACACAATGATGAGCTTTGTTTGTAGAAAGAGCTATGAGTCCTTTAAGAAAGGCAGTGTTGGTGGTCTTGCAACCAGAACTAGTTCTGGCTGCAAATGAAAAATTTAGCAGCCAAGCATCCAATAAACTTTGAGCTACTAAAATTTGGACTTTATTTGATAAAGTACTGTAGCCCACAAACACTTTTCTGTTCAATGCTGTTTCAAAAACAAAAAAAGTTGGGAATCAGAATGCAATATTTTGTAAATAAAGAGAATACAGCGATCTGCAAATCAGAGAAAGCCTATATTTAAATGAGAAATCTTTTAAATCTCTCATTTAAATAAACACACAAATATATATATATATATATATTAGGGGTGCAACGATACACAAAATTCACGGTTCGGTTCGATACTTTGGTGTCACGGTTCGATATTTTTTCGATACAAAAAAAATGTTCATGCCTTTTTAATTTGTCATTTATTAAAATTATAAATATATATTTTAACTCAAAAGTACAGTTTTTAAATTTAACCCTAACCCTTGTGCATGTTTTTTATTTTGACAGCGAATACGCACCTGCGGACCACTTATGTGCAGCCCTGGTTATTTAGCTCGTCATATTGCAGCCACAGAAATTATTTTGTCCATGAAACCATAAAGCTGCACTTTCTTTTTGCCTTATAGTCTGATTTGTCATAACTTCTCCGTTTTGTGGTAAGCTTTTCTTTGGCTGTCACTTCTTCACCCTGACCTGTCTTATTTGGCTCAGCAGAACTGAAATGCTTTTACACGCACTCACATAAGCTCAGCGATTCTCTGCGCGATCAACCTCTCACATGTTTAAGCTGCGGGAGATTTCACTTGTCATGTTTGCATAGTAAGCTAACGATTAATAAGACGATGTCAGAGGAATTGGTGCACAAATTATCATCACTCACAGATCAGTGCTGTCGCTCTCTATACACAGTTCGCACGATTGCAAAGTGAAAGCAAAAAAACAAGCGCAAATTCAAACGCGACTTCAATATGTCACATATTGACAGTGGCTCACCGATGCCAATGACATAATTACCCAGCTACATTTCTGAAAGAATGCAAAAGCATTGACATATATTTTTCCTACAATAGCCCGACGGGCAGGGAAGAGATAGATTTTGGTAGCTCCACTGAAAAAATCGCTAGCTCCGGGACGTCGGGCTAGCGATATTGCAAGCTAACAGCTGTCTAAATGACTCGGCTAAAGTTAGTAGCATGCTTGCTTTTTTTTGTCTGCTTCCACTTGTCTTTGCACTAGGATGATGTCGGCGTAAATGTGCAGTCATATTCGTTGTGTTCCCACTAGTGCTTTCAGGTTAATCTCATTGAAATGACCTTAACGCCACAACACGGCAAATCTCCGTTAACGAGCTACCGCCGATCGCTCCGTGCATGGGGCTAGACGGCCAACACCTTAACGAGCTAACTGCGCTAACACACTAGTTCACACCAATGTAATTGAGTATTGCATGGCACATTCAACATACTGTTTTACTTTAGTCCATGACTCGCTTACCTTCAGGGTCATACGTCACATGAAAACCAAAATAATTCCAAACGCCAGATCTGAATGAGAGTGGGGGAGGTCCATGTTAAAAGGAGAGCTTAACTTCTGTCTCGCTAGCTTGCCCTGTGCTCTTCCTTCTGACTATGCTGTCTGTGTTGAGCGCTCAGTGGATCTGCGCTCGACAGTGCAGCCTAGGCGGAGTAGTCGAACGCAGATTCACTGAGCGCTCAACACAGACAGCATCGTCAGAAGGAAAATTGATAAAATAAATTACAAATGTTGTATTGTTCGATACATATGCGTACCGAACCGAAAGCACTGTATCGAACGGTTCAATATCGATACGAATATCGTTGCACCCCTAATATATATATATATATATATATATATATATAGATGAATCATTAGTCATATACTTTATTTGTACAGGTGCACTTTTCCCACTTTCATTTGATGCCTACCTGGAACTTTTTGTTGTTTTACAATAAAGTTTAAACCAGTGAGCTGTAGTAGCTGAAATCTCCTTGGATTAAAGTATCTGAACAAAGGTTTTCACAGAGACACAGCTAAAAATGTGAATGTGTTTGTGTGTGTATGCATTTGTGTGGCAGCAGTGTCAGGCATGTTAAAGGTGAGCACTACAGGAGCTGTGGAGGTTCAAACTTGTTCAGAGGCTGTTTACACAGTAAATCCGTCGGTTTATCGGCTGGATGTTTGTCAGACGACAGAGAAGAAAAAATGTTTATCTAAGTTCAAGTTTCTTATCTCATTCACATCTGAAGTTGATGTCATTGTGAATTCATGGTGGTGACTTTGGAAATTAGAAATATACAAACAGTGCAACCAAGAAGGTGCCCATACTTTAGTTATGGGCACCGTCTTGGTTACAGAGGTTATAGAAGAATTTTTTGTGTTGCCTAAAATATTGAGTTTTTGACCTGGTTTGTTCAAGAGGGAAGGTTTATGTCTTCTCGTTGCAGACTTTCAAGGTTAACAAGCAGATACATTACTGTGCACCAATTCCTCTGACATCGTCTTATTAATCGTTAGCTTACTATGCAAACATGACAAGTGAAATCTCCCGCAGCTTAAACATGTGAGAGGTTGATCGCGCAGAGAATCGCTGAGCTTATGTGAGTGCGTGTAAAAGCATTTCAGTTCTGCTGAGCCAAATAAGACAGGTCAGGGTGAAGAAGTGACAGCCAAAGAAAAGCTTACCACAAAACGGAGAAGTTATGACAAATCAGACTATAAGGCAAAAAGAAAGTGCAGCTTTATGGTTTCATGGACAAAAGAATTTCTGTGGCTGCAATATGACGAGCTAAATAACCAGGGCTGCACATAAGTGGTCCGCAGGTGCGTATTCGCTGTCAAAATAAAAAACGCGCACAAGGGTTAGGGTTAAATTTAAAAACTGTACTTTTGAGTTAAAATATATATTTATAATTTTAATAAATGACAAATTAAAAAGGCATGAACATTTTTTTTGTATCGAAAAAATATCGAACCGTGACACCAAAGTATCGAACCGAACCGAACCGTGAATTTTGTGTATCGTTGCACCCCTAATATATATATATATATATATATATATATATATATATATATATATATATATATATATATATATATATATGTGTGTCATTTAAATTTAAAATTTGATGCAGCATCATTTTTAAAAGAGTTAGAATATGAGTAAAAAGTGTTTTAATACTAAACTAAAAAGGTTATTCGTAGCATTACTGGATATAAAAAGTGAATCCTACAGAGGCTGAGTGAGAGGCTGAATGTCAGCACTGAATTAAAAACAAATATTAGTGCACATGTCAGGAGTCACTGTGAAGGCATCATTAATGCTAAGTGATATAAGCAGGTTTAGGAGCAATGACGATGCGTCTAAACCTCCACATTGTGTCTTTTCCAGCGGAGGCCTCACCTCATTCATCAAGAGGATGCCAAATGACATTGTATAACTCTCCAAACACCTGTGGTCTTATGGTTTTCATACCTGTCAGGTGTATGATGAAATTTTGCTTGCTGTGTGGGTCTTTGGGATGAGCCTCTGAAAAACAAATAAAAATCTATGATAACAAAACAACACTGCAGTCACTATAATAGCAGCAGTATATAATGGTATAGACAAATACTGGAGTCTGTTTATGCCACAATTTGATTTAATATGTTTTTTCCAGACACATAACATATTTAGACCAAGTGGGAATGGGCCTAAATGTTCACAGTGCTGTACTTACTACAAGGGTGTAAAATGGTCAAGGAGGCCTTTTTTTTTTTATCCTCTAAGCGCATTTGGTTGTACAGAAATCAGACAACTATGAAGGAAATGGTTATGAATAACCAATAAATATACCATACCCACAGGCCCGGAGATCAGTCAGCGATCCCCTAGGAACCATCACTTTTGGGGAAAAAAAAATATTTTCTCTAACCGGCTGTTGAGTGGTTGCCGGGCAGTCACTTGGTGAAATTGGTTACAAAGACGTATAATGTATCACACAGTAAATGTCTTGCAATTGCTTTGATCACTGGCAGGTTACCGGTGTTGCTTGCAGTTTGCATGGAAGATTGTCTGCACACACTTGCCAACTACTTATACTGAAGAGGTCCTGAAGCTGTGAAAATGACAAAAGACAAAAACTGAACCTGCACGCCTTCAAAGTACTCTTCAGTTTCACTTGTGGACAGCCAACAATTTTCAGCAACCATTCTCCAACCAACAGGGGAATAGACAGACCTGTGGTTTCAAGGAGGTTGTATGACTGAGCCTTAGATAAGGTGTGAGTGGGCCTTCTTCAAAGTCCTCATCTCATATAAGGAAGTTCAAGGTAATACCTGAAATTTAGGGAGGTTGAACGTCTGGTGTCCTGGTGCAGCCACAACAACCTGGTGCTAAATGCCCAGAAGACAGTGGAGATTATTGTGGACTTCAGGAAGCACACAGCCCCACTCCCCCCATCATCCTGACTGACACCCCCATCACCTCTGTGGACCCATTCCGCTTCCTGGGTACCACTATCACCCAGGACCTGAAGTGGGAGCCCACCATCACCTCCGTCATTAAGAAAGCCCAGCAGAGGATGTACTTCCTGAGGCAGCTGAAGAAATTCAACCTGCCAACGATGATGCAATTCTACACTGCAATCATCAAGTCCATCCTCACCTCCTCCATCACCGTGTGGTACGCTGGAGCCACTATCAGGGACAAACAGAGACTGCAGCGTGTTGTGCGCTCTGCTGAGAAGGTGATTGGCTGCAGACTCCCATCTCTGCAGGACCTGTACACCTCCAGGACACTGGGGCGTGCAGCTCGGATCTCAGCTGACCCTTCTCACCCTGGACACAGTCTGTTTGACCTGCTCCCCTCAGGCAGGAGGCTCCGGTCCATTCACACCAGAACCTCTCGCCATAAGAACAGTTTCTTCCCCTCTGCTGTTGGACACATGAACAATAACCATATGACTGTTCCCACCCCTAACACATGACCCTACGCTGTGTTCACGGCATCATTCCATGTTTGGCACTGATCACCACCTGCACTCATGTATATATCTATCTACTTAGCACTTTTAATTTTTATTCTTATTTTTATTTTAATGTCTATTTTAGCGTAATTTATGACAGTATGTTTGCACTGAAGCACCGCAGCAATTTCCTAATGTTGTAAACCTGCTCAACATTTGGCAATAAAACCCTTTCTGATTCTGATTCTGAAATGTTGCTGCACACTTTGACTATACTTTTCTGTCTATTTTTGTTTTTTATGTTCAGTAACTTGTATCATCAGAAAAAATGAGAATGTAAGAACAATTGTTCTCATAAAAGCCATCAACACAAAAATCCCCCATAAAGATTTTGATAAACGTGTATGCACTGGTGAGCTTTTCTATAGACAGTATTCACATGACACTCAAAGTTCATTATGTTCATTATCTTTAAGTCGTGTTGTATCAGAGATTAACTTTAGAGGAATTCCAGTTGACCATAGTGTATACATCTACTAAAATCCAATTTTAAAATGCAATACATGGATATAGATTAAATACCTAAACAATATGACACGGCTACTGTTTCCTTCCCCTTTACCCACAGTAGCAATACTAGTTGAATCTTACCTGTACTACTTTCATTCAAAAATGGCATCTTCAACAAATAGTTGTGTCATTTTCATTATGCAGAATTTGAGCGTATATTTGAGAGTAAATGTCAAACCAAGCAAAATTATATATGAGTAGCTCTTTGCAGTGGATGCACAGGACGTTATCGCTGGATCCTGAGAGAAACTAAAAAATAAAACTATTCTCAGGCAATTTTTGCACTAATAGGGATCATCTTTCCTCTTTGACTTCAAAGCAGATTTATGAAGGATTATGAAAGTAACAATAATACTGATATTACTGATAAATAATACAGTTTATTGCCCATAGTTCTGTTAACATGAAAGTTTGGAGATGTGAGATTGTAAGTGAAATCACATCAATTAAAAGAAGGACTGAGGCATAGAGGACAATTTAGGTTAGACAGGTTTAAGGTCAGTTTTATATGTCAGCTGGTTTGTGTTTGATATACATTCAAATTTCAAATCCAGTCATCTATTGCTATTGAAGTAGTATTGAGGTTTAGGTGAAAGAAAGAGTTTGTAAATCTGTTTATCTTTCTTATTCCAATTATACAGTGGTTGTGGCAGAGGTGGGGTTCTATCTTGGGTTTTTGTTGAGAAAGCTGCCACTGAAAAAGAAGGTGCCTTAGGCTGCTTACTCCTCTGTGTCCATGCAGAAAGGTTGATGTATTACTAATGTCAGAGAGGAGTGGAAGTAGAAGGAGATAGAGTCCACCAGGCAGTGACAGTGGTATTCATGATGTTAAATCTGAAGCAGTTGTGGGTGTGAACAGAGTTATCATGACACCTTTACAGATGATCTGTTGAATATACCGAGCCTCCCAGGCACCAAAGTAGTAGGAACATTTTTAGATATTCTTTGTTTGGGGTTTTGGACCATAGTTATTTTAACTGAGGGCCTTTTGACTTTGTATTGTAAAATATATAGAGAGTGTTAAACTAAGGGAGAAGAAGGAACCTAATGATGGATTAACAAGAGTCATGCAAACAGAGTTTAAATATACAGTTTCATTGGACTTTGTTTAAGCCTGGATTCCGATGTATTAATGGGTTGAGTATCCCAATCCAAAGAGTTTATAGAAAGAGTTTGGTAATGGAATATCCGGAAGCATTGCCAGAGTTGCAAATCAGACTGTGACCTGACTGGATGGAGATGGAAGGACGGTTGGTTTCATATACCAAAATGTCATCGGCATATACAGTAGACTCAATTTTATGATAGTGTGAAATGGCAAATAATTATATGAAATGTGTAAATAATACTGGTAAGATACCACAATGTGGAGTCAAACTCAGGAACTTCTTGCTGTGAGACAACAGAGTTTAAAGAAATATAGATCAGCAACTAGCCACAGGGGGCCACAAGACGGTTCCTACCAAAGCCTCGATAAATGGGGAGAGATGCAGGAAAGGTCTTTGCCAGCTTAAACATATGGATCATCACGAATAAGATTTCCACCTTTTGAGTGAGTTAGAAGGAGAGAATCTCTTTGCTTCCATCACAAGATCAGACTGGATAACAGTGTAATAACAATAAATCAGTGACACTGAGCCTTTATTATTTTTGTTCAAAACACAGTGGAAGAAACTGGGAGGCTTCACATTCTCATCTGACTCAACCATAAAAAAATCACAGAAATATGAAACAGATGTAAAAACTCCTGAAGGCCAAACTTGTGACATGACCTTGCTGATACATCAGCAAGACTGTTGTTTTAAACACAAGGAACTTACAAGTTCAGCTGCAGAGTTACCCTCTTTTCTCAAAAGACACTGAAAAGGTCAAACGTGTCTCACTAGTTTTCTTTGCTGAATAAATGGAGGTCACACTGATGTGGAAACCCCACGGACAGGCCTGAAGTCATTTATTCTGTCATATTTCTGTTCTTTGGCAATTTATGAAGTTAAACGCTCTGGGATTTAAATGAAATAAAAATAGGAGCAAATATATTTATCGTTATTAGGAATTTAGATGAACATAACCCCCCATAAATTTGGTCTCCTACAACAGTTGGAGGTCCAGGATCTCTATGATAGATAGAAGGACTCAATCTTTGACATTAAAGGAATTATTTCTAACACTTTTATCCAAAACATTGTACAGAAAGCCATAAGATAGCATAGAGTCCTGAAATCATTTGCAGCAGCACCTGTTTCACTGTTATACAGATGGCTATTAAAATCTCATGGGTCTGCTAAAAACACCTTTAAAGCCTTAAGTGAGCTTGAGGAATTTCTGTTAGCAAAAAAATCCCAAATTCACAAGCTGGAACTAGAAGTTGAACAATCTTGTTCAACATTCATGAGATTTATTAGTACAAGCAAATCTCTTTGCTTCCATCACAAGATCAGACTGGATAACAGTGTAATAACAATAAATCAGTGACACTGAGCCTTTATTAAAAGAACTCAACTCACTGCAACTCAAGCGGTGCATACATCTAATCCAGCTTGTTCACAGTCTCACAGGGTGGAAAGGATTAAGAGTTTAAGCAAAAGTAACAACATAATGGCTAAAAAAGTAAAAGTCCTGTGTTGTCACGCTTGACAAATTTCAAGATAAATGGCAGCGGGTCACATTCTAATAAAACACAAGGCCCATTCCAGTACCTGGACGACATGGGGAGAAAAAGGATTAAATAGAGTAAACAATAGTTCAAATGTCTGTTGGAGAATAAAATCCCAGAGGCTAAAAGTTAAATGTGAACACAGCTCTGAGGCTGATTCAAACAAGAAGTTCTTTTTATTAATCTGCACTGTTTTACTGCTGGACCCCTTTGCCTGCTTTTTAGAGAGTATAACATTTTATGTTGTTTTCCAGCTGTGAATTATGAATCATTTTCAAATTAAACTCTCAAAAGCTGAATGGAACTGTGGAAAAGGATCAGTCATTGGATGGATCAGCTACAACATGGTCACCCCCCTCCTAAGCTGCCAGTCTGGCATGGGGGCGCTGGTAGTGTTGGGTCAGGCTTGTTTTAGTGCAACCCGCAGGTGATTGAATGAATCTGGGAAGTTTTTTATGCTTGTTGACATGTTTCTTGAGTTGCTTCCAGGCAGTTTTTGTGGTGTTTGATCTATGCATGCAATGTTGTTTCACCATGTTGATTTTCTAACGTTTTTTTTAACACTAACAAAGCATATTGGGAAGTCTGCTGACAGGGTAAGGTAGATACTTTAAGCCAAAATAATTTACATTTATGACTCTGACATCATCTGAAAGTAAAAAGTGGACACTGTTTGTAACCATCATTAAAGCCTTAAACTGTTCCTGTTGTGAGGTTAAAGTACTTTCTGCTGTTTTAAATCCCAATGTATTGTTCACACAATGCAGTCCTTTCTAAAATTGGACACATTTGCTCTGCTGAACTTTTTTCACACATAAGATGAGAGTGGACCCTCAGTAACAGTTATTCTACAAAATTTTTGTAGGGCTGGTTTGAGTCTACTAAATACAAGGCTTTGCAGTGAAGAAATATTGGCTTAAAATGATGGTAAAAGATAAAATGATCCTTTAAGAGGTGCCCTGGCTGACAGTTCCTCAGATGTGCAGAGGACCAAACAATGACAGCAGTCCGCTCTGTTAAAATTATCCTCACAAAAGTTCCTTTAAGGGTCTGGCCTCAGCTCGCAGCTCTAATGGAGCCAGCTGTAAATGCTCTGATGATTTAAGAGGGATTTGTCTTGCTGATCCAAACAACAAAAAGATCTCAAACGGCTGCAAGTCTGACTGATTGCGCCGTCACTCTTGAGGCATTTCTGCCTTTTCGGCACCAGCTGGAGACGAATGGACCTCACTCAGATTTCTCTGTGACATTGCTTTTGGTTTGTTCACACAAACAGAAATATTTGGATTTTCTGTCGTTCATCACACAAGACAATGCTTCGGTCTAGTTTTACTTTTTCTTTCATTTGTTTCACATAAACTGAATCTGTTTAGCTTGAGAACTCTTACAAAACAGACTAGTCTCAAAGTGTTCCATTAAAAATAAAAGAAGTCCTGCATGCAAAGACATTGTTAACATGACAAATGTACAATTTTGTTTCTCAGTCCCTTGTTGCTATTTATCCATCAGGATTGTTTTAGTGTCAGTTGCTTAGTTTTGGTGATATCCACTGTTGAGATGTTTGTCTTTTCCTGAAAATAATGTTATTAAATGGCATTCACTGGTGGTACTCAAAGCCCCAACTAAATAAATAATTAATAAATAATAGATCGAAATTAAATCAAATAACAAACTCAACATTTCTTTCTCAAATAATGACTAGACTACTTAAAAGAACCCCCCAAAAATCCAATTCTTGTTTAACAAAAGGTTCCCTGCTTTACTTCATATACAAATTGTATCCAGAAAAACAATAATGCTCCTCACGTTTGGCTTTTGACTGGCTCTAACCCAGCAATCAAACCTGTAGAAGAAATTTATAATCTGAAAAGATAATATACATTATATTTGGGTATGTTCCTTGTAGCTATTTTAAGAGTTGAGTAAATGGGAGGAAAAAACAAACTAATTGACCGGTTGTAAAGTCACAAAATTCCAGGAAAGTCAAATTGAAGCCCTAATAAACTATGTCTGTACAAATATTTAGACTGTATTTGAAATCCATTTTAAACTACCGATCATATTTTTCAGTGTTCTTTAATTAGTATTTTAAACTTTGCTCTGACACAGTTTACATACAACCATTTGTCATCTGGACCAAAGCGGTACAGAAGCACATTAGTCTCTGGAACTATCATCTTTCTATGTTGGATTTATAGTCCAGCGTTGGGGTCCAATATTCTAAGCTTCCACTATGCAGAGCCGAGGATTATCAGCATACAAATATCACAGATATATTTACGTGCAGTCCTCCAAAAAGCCAGCAGTGTGCAGCCAGACTGCAGTGATGACAGATCAATAAAGCTGCCTGAAGCTGCATATGCACTGGAAGAAATTCAGGGCAATGTGATCACCAGATAAGTGAATGACACGCCACGACTTCAAGCAATCATGGGTGAAATAACTGCTGGCGATGGGAAGTAGGTGGGATGAGATAAACTTTTCTCAACTTCCAGGGGAACGACTGTAGCGACCACCAATCAGAGTGAAGAACACTGTTGATTGACATATTCCGGGGCAGCAAATACATTAGAGGATCACCTTGGCAACAGAAACCTGGAACTTCTACAAGCGACTGTTTGTTAGCTTCAAAGCAATGTGTGACAAGTAAATTGCTTCAGTTATTGATGCAGCTGGAGAAGCCTCAAGACGGTGGTTGTCATAGACTATTTTATTATTTTTAGGCTCTTTCCTGTTTAATCTTGTCGACAAACAAATGCAGACCCATTATTGGTACTGTTGACTCCGCCCACTGGTGACACTACGCAGCTGCACCATGATGGTCTGTAGAGTTCTGAGTAGCTCTTAGCTTGTTTGCACCTTCATTTCAGAGAAGAGGGTGCTGCCTTTTTGTAATGAGGAACTCGTTAACACTCAAGAATCAACAATTATCTGTAACTACTGGGGTTGGGTTAGTTAGGTAATTCTAAAATTGCCCTTAGGTGTGAATGTGAGTGTGAATGGTTGTCAGTCTCTATGTCCTAGCCCCTCATCAGATTGGCAATCTGTCCAGCGTGCACCCCGCCTCTCGCCTGTCATGGTCCTGGGTGTCTGACCCAGCGTTTTGAATTGGTTGTGGCCTCACGATTCTTTCTGTTCATTTAAGAAATGACTTAAGTGTCACTGCTTTAGTGACCTCTAGTGCATCTGAGTTTATTTCTACTTTCTGGCTTTGGTTATTTGTTCTGTTTATCCCACGTCTCAGAGTCACTGTGTGTGTTAGTTCCTGTTTTATTTTGATAGTCTCCTGTTTCACGTGTATTATGTTCAGTTTCGCTTCTCCTGTCTTATCAGTCAGATTAGTGTCAGCTATGTTCCCACCTGTGGCCTGTTTCCCTCGTTATCCTCTTTGTGTACGTATTGTCTGCATTGCCCTCTGTTCTCTGACGTGTTCTTCCTCATGGTTGTGAGGAAGGAGCAGGTAGTATGAACACATTTTCTGTGGAGCTCGACTGGCTGTAGGGGGTCCCCGTAGGCACCATGTTTTTCCATCTGCTGCCTTGCCTTTACTTGGTCCTCCAGCAATTAGAGTGCATGGATTCAACCTGTCACCTCAAGCCAACTTTTTCACCTCAACGACGCTCAGAATTCCCTGCCTCTCTCCCAGGGTAGAGAGTGGCCAAGCCTGAACACTAGCAGCAGTTGTCAAAGAAACAGGCTGTGTGTCCTGTGCAGCCCCAGCCTGGACCTGGGGGCAGCAGTCTGAGCCAGAGGTCTCCGTGTCGTCTGATCATGTGCCACCCAAATCAGAGGTCTGCACTATGCCATCTGATCCTGCTCTGTCCGAGCTGGAGTCAGCACTGCCCACACCACCAGTGCCCGAAACTCCGGAGCCAGAGCCGCCAGGACTAACAATTCTCCACTTTGACTCCTGGCCTCCGTTCCCATTGTCTGTGGGTATCTGCTGCCCGAGCCAGATGCTCAGGCACACACATACACATGCCTTTTGGGGGGCGTTGTTCTGTTTCTCATGTGCCCTCAGGTTTTTTGGTTCGGACTCGGTCTCAGTCTCCACGCAACCCTCATGAGGACAGGTCAAAGAGAATGGATGAATGGCAGGTTGGAGATTCATAATTATTTTATTCCTTGCATTTCTGGTACTCACTAGCAGGGACAGCACCATTTAAATATTTAGTCATACTAAATACTACATACTACTTTAGTCAAACTGCTACCCCCGTGACCCGAACCCCGATCACTGGCAGAAAATTGATGGATGGATCTTAGTGATATATCTGTACTAGCAGATTATCGTAGGCTAAACTTGAAAGCTTTGAGTTCAGTTATTAACTTTGAAGTTACACTTTGCTACATTTGGACTGGCGTCAGGGTGCGGTTTCCTACAAATGTTGAGTCTCAGGATGTGCAGAAGAGCAATTTTGACAGTTATGAGTACTTATAGAGCACTTCACATAGAGGTGAGTGTAACTCTGAAACTAAGTGTCAAGTATAGGGGGTAGCTCCTTAAAAAGGGTCATGGGATAAATGTGAGTGCCCGATAAGCATTGTGGTTTACAAATGGATAAAGAACAGTCCTTTGACATACATTTTAATTCACTGGAGTATGAATGAAACCACCTCAGGAGTTTAATTTTGCAGTTTGGAATCAGCTTTTTTGTGCTTAAAAACAGCCCCATCTAGATCGTGAGAGTGTATCTTGGGCGACACAACAGGTTCACGCTCCTCCTAAATCAAAAAGGATTTAATGAAATTACAGCAGGAGGGGCCCAACAGGACGTGACGCCCTGCAGCCTTTTGCTTCTGCACTCATTCATATTTTTTGACTCTCTGAATGGATGAATAACGTTCAAAGAGAAACCGCACACCGCGGCGTGATTACGATGTTATCTCACTGTTTCCGCCATCAGTACTGACCCAGTCCGTGCTGCGACCCATGCTGTACTCCCCCGGGCGTCTCCGTCCTCGTCCTCGGGTACCGGCCGATCAGCTCCACCATGCTGCGGCTGTCCGTCTGCGTGCCGGAACCTCGGCGAAGGGCCGCCTCGGTGAGCAGCAGGAGGAGGAGGAGGGCGGACAGGAGCGTGAGCCGCGCGAGCAGCATCACCACGGACCTGAAGGTGCAGATGAGCAAAGTTCAGATTGTTTTGTAATAATGTTCCTCCAAGGAGCCAAAGCCGTTTCCTCCCACGTGCTGGATCTTCTGACAGAATCACATGATCTTCATCAGGACTCATGTGGACCCAACTGTGAATTTGACAGTTTTTAGGTCATAAGAGAGACTTTGAGTCAAACTTTTTTGTAATGAAAAATAAAGATCATGTGATATGATCAAAAATGAACTTCTAATGAAACAAAACCTATTTTAATAAAACCAAACTTACCTGAAATAAAACAAATTTATCTAAAAATAATAATAATACTGCTGTCTATTTAAAGATACGGCGTGATTGAGTTTACTGCTTTTAAAAAATCCATGTAATAACGTTTTTCCAGGGTTTAGTTAAAGATTCAAGTTTTAAAAGAGGCGCGTTTTACGTTTGCTTTTGATTCATTCAATGCGGTAAACTCTTTGAATGATTCTGAAGTAAAAATGAGTTTCCAGCAGTAGTTTCGCTCCTAAACGCGCAAACAAAATATGTCCCAGTAAAAACACATGCTCTCGCTGCACTTTAAAAGGAAGCATCACCCTCACACATCCTGCAGTTATTACAGAAAACTGTTCAACATGTCACATTTTACGCCTAGGAGAGGTTTTCTGTCTGCGAACAAATTTCTTCACCGTTCGGCTGCTCCCTCAGCTCACACACTTAAACTCACCTGTCTTCCCTGCGCAGCTCTCGGAGCGCTCTCTGATCCCGGGCTCTCCCTCCCGGGCTCCTCCCGCCGGATAATTACTAAACTTCTGCTTTCTGGTGTGTTTTCTTGTCTCTTTGTGCGTGTTTTATTATCCCGGGTTAGTTTCGAGCCGAACCGCGTGCCGAGCTCCAGAGGCCGGTGGCATCTTAGAAAAGCGCTGAACTTTGACTGAGCGCGTGGAGCTGAGGGAGCCCCTTCCTCCTCATCCTCATCTGGTCCTGTTCGCAGCAGCAGCAGCTGGCAGACAGCTGGACGGGGTCATTCCTCTGCTTTGCGGACCGAAGAGAAGAATTCTTGAGACTCGGACAGACTCTGGAAGCGTTTGGCACGAAGCACCTGCAGCCCGGGACACTTGCTGACCTCCGCTCCTCTGTCGACCAGTGGGATCGGCTCTGTGCCACGCGCTCTTTTCTCTGTGGAAATAATCCACCGTGTCTTCTACTCTCCACACGCGCAACTCCGACAGATTACGGAAATACGGCAGGAGGAGGGAGGTGCGTGCGTTTGGCAGCTAGCATGCGCACACACATACACCCGCGCACAGTCAGAAGATGACAGATGAGTTTCTGCCTGCAGACATCAGCGGTGCACCACTCCCTCTCAGTGGATGGAAAGAAAAATGCTTTGTGCGTCTCCTCCTCACCTCCTCTCCTGAGTTGATCAGTTTCTAGGCTTCCACGTTTGCTGTTTTGACGAACTGTTACAGTGGTACTGTGTGTTCATTTGTGTTACACAAATGGTTTTTAATGAGAAAAATATAAGCGATCCTGGTTTCAAGTGACCGAGTGAACCAGAACTACAGCTAACTACAGCTATTTAACCACCAGAGCAGACCCACCTTCAAAATAAGCAGAAGAGAAAATATCCCAGGGTTAGGGTTTAAGTCACTTTAAAATCTTGACCTGCAGCAAGTTTTTTTTTTTTTTTTTTTTTTTTTTTTAGAAAAACAAACATATATTTTTATATTCCACAGTCAGCATTTTGCTAGTTTAAATTTTAATTCAAAGTACATTTCATTCAGTCTTTTGCTATTTTTGACATTCATAAGTTAAAGTATCTCAAATTTTAAACTTAATAATTCAACATTTTGAACAACTGTTATTTTAACAGCTGTGGATCTGAATCGGAGGGTGAGATCATTTATCAGACTGTGTGAAAGTCTCCAATAAAGCAAAGGTCACAGGATACATGCTAATGGATTGGTGACATCACCCAAATTGCCAGTATCATTCATGCTAAGCCCACAAAAACAGACAATATTTCAAATGTTTCAAATGTTACTGAGGCTTTTTTTTAATTCTGTAAAACAAACAGAAATTGTGACTAGACATTGTGGCTTACCCTTTGTTTGAAGTACTCTTTTGTATGATACCATAGGTCTGATATCTGGAAGATTGTTCTTGAAATATTTTTATAGCTTGTGTTTTCACACTGTGTGTGAATCGGTCTGTCATCATGGCAAAATGTGGTCCGGCGGAGCCCTGAGGCAGTTGTGAGTACTGTGGCAGGTGTTTATATGTCTGTCTGTCAGTTGGTTTTCAGCATTATAGAATTACGTCTGTGCAAGATACAGTCACAGAATTTTAAAGGTGTGTATTTGAGATCAAAATGAAGGCCGGGTTTGATGTGAGGTGGAACTGATGGGTTGAAATATCAGCATGTTGATAGGGGGAAAAAAAGTATAGAGGACATATGAGGTTCAAAACAGATTGAAACCAGAGACCATCTTGTCAGGGGATCACACCAGCCGCTATACCAGCAAGTTTTCTGACCACACGCGTCTTTGAGCTTTACCTTCATTTTGATCTTGGCTGCATACCGTTAATATATTGCGTAACTGTGTCTTGCACTGTTGCAATGCCAATGTGTTGAAGAAATCTGCCTGCAGATATCCAGATAGACATCACATCAAGTACTCAAAACTGCTGACAAACATGTTCACATGGTAAAAACTGTGTTTTTATGGCTTCTACTTCCACTTCTGAATTATGACTTGACAATGCTTGGGTAAAACATTTGTTAGAGTTAGGCATAAAAAGCAGTTTCCCATGTTAAAGTCATGTGTTGTCTTGACCCATCCATTCACCCTGGCCTCCTCTCTGTGATGAGTTTAAAGCTGTAAAGCAACATCACCAGAACCCCCTTTTGCACCACTCATAAGTTCTTTGATTGCTAGTGGGCACTTGACATTTTATCTAACAAGGGGCTGTAAGAAGCAAATAAAGAGCACTGTTTGCATCACAGAGTACCGTGACTGGGTCCTCCTTTCCCCACATCCCCACGGTCTGCCAACACAGACTGTGACACTGTCCGTTTTTCACCTCAGACTATGCCAGCACCAATGCAAAAAAACATTTGTAAGGAGGTGTTGTTGGAATATCAAACCTTTTAAATATCAAACCGCACATAAATAGGCCAACAACATATCGTCTGTGGAGACTGGGCACACTAACAGAGGTCTTGAAGCATTTGCAAGTATTTTCTTTTTCTTTTTTTTAACACAAGAAAACTCACATGACATAAAAGTTCAAAATTGATTTGGATGTTATTGAGTGCAGTCAGTCACTGATTAGTTGTGTGCACGCATGGAACACAGATTACAATCAATCAACCAATCACTTACAGATACTCTTAATCTTAACATGTTGTGTGTATGAAGACCACCTGTCCACATATTCAGTTTCTTCTATTCCAACCTCTCCACTAACATTGGCAAGACCAAAGAGCAATCAAATGACATCAGGAACAAGACTGTAGACCTGCACAAAGCTGGAATGGTCTACAAAACCATCAACAAGATGTTTGGTGAAAAGTCAACAACTGTTGGTGCAATTAGTCTCAAATAGAAGTCACCATCAATCTGGTCTGGAGCTTCATGAAAGATCTTGCCTTACAGGGGTTAATCATGGTGGATCAGCCCAAGACTATATGAGAGGATCTAGTCAATGATGTAAAGCAGGTGGGACTACAGTCACAAGAAAAACGTTGGTAAAACTTGTCGAGTGTAAAGCGCATATATCACTTTACATTTTCCCCTGGTCAAAAGGCACATGTACCGGCCCATCTTAAGTTTGACACTGAACATCTGAATTAGTCATTGATGGTTTGGGAGAAAGTTCTGTGGTTTAGTTAAACTAAAATCAAGCTCTCTGGCACCCACAGTTTTCAGTATGACCCAAAGAACACCATCCTCACAGGGTGGTGCATTGTGCTTTAGGACAGCGGTCCCCAACCCCCCGGCCATGGACCGGTACTGGTCCATGAGTCTTTGGTACCGGGCCACAAGAGTTGAGGCTCGGGTGTGAAATTTATGGTTTTCAGGGTTTTTATTGTTTTTTATCGTTATTTTTTATCTTTTCTATTGTTAACTCAGTTTCCCTGGGTCTTTTCCCATGTGTTATGAATAAATCTTCTTTTTTTTGGGTACCCGTACGGGTTTTATTTTGTTGTATTTATCCGCGACACCTTAAAGGGTGGTCCGTGAAAATATTGTCAGACATAAACCGGTCCGTGGCGCAAAAAAGGTTGGGGACCGCTGCTTCAGGGTACAGAACAACTTCATCACATTGAGAGGCCAATGGGTCGGAACATGTACCATAAAAATTTGGACAGGGACCTCCTCCTTTCCTTCCCAGAACAGTGAAGATTTGTGGATGGGTCTGCTAGCATGACAATGACCCAAAACATACCACCATGAGAACAGAGGAGTGGCTAAAGAAAAAAGTACATTAAGGTCATTGAGTGGTCTAGCTAGTCTCCTGATCTCAGTCCTGTAAAAAGTTTGTGGAGGAAGCTGACGCTTTAAACTATCAAGCAGCAGCTGATGAACTTAAAGGATTTATCAAGTTTCTGTAAAGTGGAGTGGGCCAAATTCCTTCCTGAGCTGTGACAAAACCGGCTGACCAACTATGAGAAATGACTTCCCACTGTTCTTGCCAACAAGGTTTTCCGCACCAAGTACTAAGTCATGTTTTGCTTGGGGATACATATTTTACTCAATGACATGCAAATCAAGCCATAATTTAATGAAATGCATTTTGTCTGATTGAGTTTTGGTTGATATTTGTGTCTCTCTATTAAAATGAAACTATCATAAAAATGAGAAAAAGTTAATATCTTTATAAGTGAGCAAATGTACAAATTCAGCTGGGGAAATAATTATATCTTCACTGTATAAAGATTTTCATGAAATCACTGAGGAATTTTAGAGAACTTGAATTTGGTTTCAAGGGCTTATTTTTTATTTATTATTTTAGAGATATTTAGGATATTTAAAATATGGCACATCTTGAAAGATGTGATTTTGAAACTTTCTGGGACTTCTCAGGATGTTTTGTTGGTCTGTAAAGTCCCAAGTATGAGACCGAAAGAGTTTTTAGGCAGGAGGTTATCATGACCTGTTTTATTATTTAGTCTCCTCTAGCAGTTGTGATTAATCCATGTTCAAAACAATTTTATTTTAAAATATGTCTTTAAAACTAAAAAACTCTGAACTTTTTTCAAGTTGTTTTTATTACAAACTAACACATTAAAATGCAAGTAGTACTGTATTAGCAAATTTTTCAGAAGAAGAAGAAAACCCTGTTCACAGTCGTACAATTATATGAGGCATCACGGGTCTAAAATGTTCAGGTGAAGATGTCCAGGCTTCTGTCTTTGCCTGGCGTTCTGTCTTCATAGTATTGAGTGTCTTTCCCTTGTAGGTGATGGTCATTTTTTGACCTCTGTCCTGCTGAGCCAGATTCAGGCCCACCCAACAAACACTCCCCAGTAAGCTTCCATCCTAGGTCTGGCTACAGGATAAAGCCCTGGTTTCCCACCTCAGAAGTGATGAAGCTCCCCTGTTCTGAGTTGACTTCTATCCGTAAGTCTGGCTTTTCTCCTGAATACAGGTTATCTTGGGACCAATTTATCTTTCCTATAAACAACAAATTTCTCCCTCTAATGGCATCTAGTTCCAACAAGAAGTCTTATTGACATCCAGTTATCCTGCACATCTAAAAAGGATCCTAAGGGGTACCCAGTGCTTTGGTATCTAGATAGCATTTTCACAGCATGAAAACCAGGATGCATGGATGCATTAAATTTTACCTCAACTAGATAAGGCTGTACAGAAATAATAACTGAAATCTAATAACAATGGTTCAAATTTAAAAACACACATCTACTGGCAGCCTGTACTCAAAGTTCCACCCTTATTTGTTCATCTGCTCTATCAGATATCAAATCACTCAGCTGCTCTAAATGTGTGTGTTGGACTGTATATGTAAACATATTTCCACATTAGCTCATGCACTCTTGTTTAGGAATGGGGATTTACTAGGAATCAGGATTTATCAGGAATGTATGTGGGGGACATTGCAAGGTCATATGTATGTGTAAATGTGGCATGTGTGTGTTTGTGTATATATGAATGAGCGAGAGTAGTAATGTTTTTTTAAACCTGTATTTATACAGGGTTTAGTGGGAGGGCTGCAAAGGAATAATGTCCTGTATCTCCAAGTGAAAGCTGTTTATTCATGCAGGTCATTGCAGTACAGACAAAGTTTTCTCACGGTCATTAATTCTGCTTAGTACATATCCAGACCTGTACCACAGTACTGCAGCTTTTACTACATTCCCTGCTTTGGAACATTACCAAGAACCTCTGGAACCTCCCCAAGGAGCCCATTACATGTCTTTAAAAACACTTCAAACCTTTTAACCTCAACTGGCCCTGATATCGGAGGGACCTCTGGACTCCTGTAAGAACTTTGTTTTCAGTAAGCATGCCTCCAGAACCTCCTCAAGATACCCTCCATAATACCTTTTTAAGCTACAGAGAAACTTGAACAGACATCATAATGTCTGTTCAAGTTCGAGAGTCTGGGCGTATACTCAAAATTCATTGCATTGGGATGTTCTTTAAGAAATTTTTAGATCAAAGACGTACTTGATTTTGATACTGTCACGATTAGTGGAGCGGACTCAGGCGCAGACCACAAGTTTCTTCAAATAGAAAGTGAATTTATTTACAGTGTTCTCCACGGTGAAATATATATACACACACACACACACACACACAGACACACACACACACACACACACACACACAACGGTGTCTGGGAAAAAGGGGCCGGGGTTCCAGGGTCCGGGAGTGAAAGGGGCAGGAGTCCAGGGAGAGGAGATTTCCATACAGCCCTCGCAGCCACACACAGCTCCTCTTCTTTCCTCTATCACTCTTGCTCACGCTCAGTCACCGTGCACAGGGAAAACAGGTTCAGGGGAGAGGAGAATAAACAAAACAAAGCGCCTGACTGCTGTTAGGTGGCGAGGTGTGGGGACCATGACAGTACCCCCCCCTCAACGGGAGCCTCCTGGCGACCCACCAGGCTTGTCCGGATGCAGGCGGTGAAACTCCCGGAGCATGGGCACGTCCAGAACGGCCGCTCGCGGGACCCAGGAGCGTTCCTCCACGCCATAGCCCTCCCAGTCAACCAGGTACTGACAGCCACGCCCCTGGTGCCGTGAGTCCATTATGCGAGTGATGGAGTAAGCCGGCAACCAATCCACAAGCCGGGCGGGAGGAGGGGGCCTGGAAGGAGGGCACAGAGGACTGGACCGGACAGGTTTGATTTGTGAAACATGGAAAACATCATGGATTTTCATATTGCGAGGAAGTTTTAACTTCACAGAGACGGGATTGACCAAGGCGGAGATTTCAAAAGGGCCGATGAAGGTGGGTGTAAGTTTCTTGGATTCAGTCCTGACCGGAACAAAGTGGGTAGAGAGCCATACCTTCTGGCCGACAGAGTATTCGGGTGCTGGAGTCCGGTGCCAGTCTACAATGCGTTTGTTGTTCTCCGTCGTGCGTAGTAGGGCCACTTGAGTTGCCCGCCAAACTCTGCGGCACCTGCGCAGATGAGCCTGGACGGAGGGTACAGAGTGCTCACCTTCCACAGCAGGAAAAAGAGGAGGCTGATATCCCAAGGAAACTTCAAATGGAGACCGGCCGGTGGCAGAGGCAGTCAAGCTGTTATGGGCGTACTCGATCCACGGCAACTCCTCACTCCAGATGGTTTGATTGGTGGAGGCGACGCAGCGCAGGGCGGTCTCCAGTTCTTGGTTGGCCCGCTCGGACTGTCCATTGCTCTGAGGATGATAGCCCGAGGATAGACTGACCTTTGCGCCCAGGGATTTGCAGAACTCTTTCCAGACCCGAGAAGTGAATTGAGGCCCTCTGTCGGACACTATGTCTTCCGGGATCCCATGCAGGCGGAAGACGTGAGTGGCGAGTAGGCGTGCGGTCTCTAGAGCTGTGGGAAGCTTAGGCAGAGCAATGAAATGAGCCGCTTTAGAGAAACGATCGATTATGGTGAGAATGACAGTGTTACCTGCTGATGGAGGTAGCCCGGTGATGAAGTCCAGTGCTATGCGAGACCATGGCCTGGAAGGAGTGGATAACGGATGGAGCTGACCCGCCGGGGGTTGGTTCGATGGTTTGTTTCGGGCACAGACCGTACAAGCAGTGATGTATTCCTGAGTATCTTGGGTGAGTGAGGGCCACCAGAAATACTGCTGGAGAAACTTGACGGTGCGATGTATCCCTGGGTGGCATGAGAACCGGGCTGTGTGAGCCCATTGCAGAACCTGGGATCTGACAGAGCGCGGAACATAGAGTCAGTGGGCGGGCCCCCCTCCCGGATCCGGTTCGGCTACCTGAGCCGCCCGGATGGCCGCCTCGATCTCCCAGGTGATGGCCCCGATAGTACAGGTTGCCGGCAGGATGGAATCCGGATCCGCCTTTTCGTCAGCAGTGGAGAACTGACGGGAGAGAGTGTCCAGCTTGACGTTTCGGGAACCAGGTCTGTAGGTGATTGAGAAGTGGAAACGGGTGAAAAACAGGGCCCATCTGGCCTGTCGAGCGTTGAGACGTTTCGCCATTTGAAGGTAGGCCAGGTTTTTGTGATCGGTCCAGACCACGAAGGGTTGAGTGGTGCCCTCCAGCCAATGCCGCCATTCTTCCAGGGCGAGCTTAATCGCCAACAGCTCCCGATCGCCCACATCGTAGTTACGTTCTGCAGGGGTGAGACGACGGGAAAAATAGGCACAAGGGTGCATATTACCCTCCCTCTGTTGGGAAAGGACGGCCCCCACCCCTGAGTTGGATGCGTCGACCTCTACCACGAACTGAAGAGTGGTGTCAGGTTAGACCAGGATGGGTGCTGAGGCAAACCGTTTCTTGAGCTCCGGAAAGGCTGATTGGGCAGCGTCACTCCACTGAAAAGCAAGCTTGGGAGAGGTTAACTGGGTTAATGGTAAGGCAATCCTGCTGAAGTCCCGTATGAATCTCCTGTAGAAGTTAGCGAAGCCAAGAAAGCGTTGCAACTGGCGACGGTTATTTGGTTCGGGCCAGTTCACAACAGCCTTGACTTTCATAGGATCTCCACGCTCGATTATGTACCCTAGGAAGGCAACTGTGGGCACATGAAACTCACATTTCTCGCTTTTGACGAACAGCCTGTTCTCCAGAAGGCGTTGCAGTACCAGCCAGACCTGGGTCTCGTGTTCAGCCTGGGAAGAAGAGAAGATCAGAATGTCGTCTAGATAGACAAACACAAATCAGTTAATAAAGTCCCTTAGAACATCGTTGACCAGAGCCTGGAATACTGCAGGTCCGTTAGTGAGGCCGAACGGCATGACCAGATACTCGAAATGTCCAAGGTGGGTATTGAACACTGTCTTCCATTCATCGCCATCCCGAATCCGAACCAGGTGGTAAGCGTTTCTCAAGTCCAGCTTGCTGAATATGACGGCGCCCTGGAGAAGTTTGAAAGCGGAGGTGAGCAGAGGCAGTGGATATTTATTCTTGACCGTAATGTTATTGAGTCCCCGAAAGTCAATACAGGGTCGGAGGGTCTTATCCTTCTTTTCCACAAAGAAGAAACCCGCTGCGACGGGTGAGGAAGAGGCACGGATGATGCCGGCAGCGAGGGATTCAGTTATATATTTCTCCATAGCCTCCCGTTCCGGCAGCGAGAGGCTATAGAGGCGGCTGGTCGGCAAGGGAGCTCCCGGCAGCAGGTCTATGGCGCAGTCATAGGGCCGATGGGGTGGCAGCGACTGGGCTCGGTCCTTCCGAAACACCTCAGCAAGATCGTGGTAAACAGACGGCACATCTGCTAAGTCGGAAGACCGCGGTGGCTCTGGGCCGATGACCGATTTGTTAGGAGGTACGGCAGCCTTAAGGCAGGTCATATGACACTCCTCTCCCCAGCCCGTGATGCCTCCTTTCTGCCAATTAATCGTGGGGTTGTGTTACTGGAGCCAGGGATGACCGAGAACTTACGGCGTTTGAGTGGAGTGAAAAACAAAAAAGCTAATCTCCTCCGAATGATTGCCAGACAGTGTGAGAGTGAGCGGCTCAGTGATGTGTGTGATGTCGGGGAGGCGCTGCCCTGATAAAGCCGTGACGCGTAAGGCGTGGGGCAGTGACTCCACAGTCACACAGAGTTGTTTTGCTAGTTCAGAGTCAATGAAATTTTGTTCTGCTCCAGAATCAATAAGCACAGAAAGTGAATGACACTCGGACTGGACCAGAAGCTTAGCCGGCAGGGCTAAACGTGGAGGAGATTTATCCTGATTCAAACCGCCCACCAGTACTCCTACCATCACTGGCGGGCGCGGCCTTTTGCTCGCGATGGACAGGAGGCGATCATGTGTCCCTTGTTACCACAATACAGGCACGCACCGGCCGTGATGAGTCGCTGGCGTTCCGCAGCAGTTAGGTGGGAGCTGCCAATTTGCATGGGTTGTACCTTTCCGTCGGCACCCTCTGGTGTCCGGGAGGACCGCTAATCGGCCGAGGCCTCCGCCCCCCATGGCCCCGCGGCCTCCTGGGAACTGGAGTTCCGTGCTTGTCGACGAGCCCGTAGCCGCTCATCCACCTTAATGCATAAAGACATCAGTTCATCAAAAGCAGTGGGAAGGTCCCGCATAATCAATTCATCTTTCAGATCCTCACGGATGTTTTTTAACAGTGTGCTCCTGAGCGCATCCGGTCCCCAGCCGGTTTCTTCTGCCAAAATCCAAAAGTCGATTGAATAGTCTGCCATACTCCACTTACCTTGCTTGAAGTTAAGGAGGCGGAGCGCCGCATCCTCGGCTCCAGAGCCTCGGTTAAACACAGTCTTAAAGTTAGCCACAAACCTCTCAAAAGAAATCTCCGGGTCGGAGTTTAATACCACCTGGGCCCATTTCAAAGCACGATCTCGTAGCATCTGTACAAAGAAAGCAATCTTCACCCCGTCATTGTTATGGAAGCGCCGCTGTTCGCGGAAAATCAATGAGCACTGGGCCAGAAAACCAGAGCACTTTCCTGTCTCACCCTGTCACGGCTGTGCAGCAGTCGTGTGGTGAATTGAGAAAAGGATCCAAAATGCAGGCACAGGCTGGGGTGTGAGTGAATGCAGACTCATGAGCAGACACAATAACACCATGGACAGACAGAGGGAACACAGAGAAGTGGGAGCAGGCAGGCAAAGAACAGAAACCTAACAAATGGCAAAATCAGAACAGAATACACACTCGGAATGAACAAAAGCATAAGGAAACACAAAACACTGAGTCCTCAGACTCAGGACCATGACACACCCGTAAAAGGTTCAGGTGAAGGCAGAGGACTGTCAGAGGATGGAGTGGCTGCCGATGAGGGACCTGCCGTGGCCGCCGTGAGTGTTTCCTGCGGGGCAGGGTGAGCTGGCTGGGGATTCCCCGGCTGTACGCCCCCTGGTGTAGTCAAACGGGAAACAGCTTGGGTTAGTGTGGCAATCTCACCTCGCAGCTGGTGTAACATTTGTTCGTGGCGGGTCAGCGCCGCTTCTTGGGCAGCCAGTGCCTGTCCGACGGTATTCTGGTCTGCTGAGTCCATGTTGTGGCTGGATTGTTCTGTCACGATTAGTGGAGTGGACTCAGGCGCAGACCACAAGTTTCTTCAAATCAAAAGTTAATTTATTTACAGTGTTCTCCATAGCTGGACTGGCCATCGGGCATACCGGGCATTTGCCCGGTGGGCCGCTGGCGATTTTTTGTTTTTATGGGCCGATGGATTTTTTTTTTTTTTAGGAAGGGTATATATAATGAAAGGTGTTGGATTGGCCAATTGGTCATGATCGACTCTGGGCTGGACCAATTACAGCCGAGGAGGCCAAATGCACCCGCCCCCTTGTTTAGCAATCACGTGATTTTCGCGCATTGCATGCCGGGAACTCGTGGCAAAACAATCCAAGTACCGCATCAAATGCAAGCATTTGCAGCAACGCAAAACGTTCATTCTCCGGTTCCAACACCTTCTTGTTTTTTTCTTTGCCGCACAAAAAAGGAATGTACAAAACAAAAGGAGAACAATGCCGGTCCGTACAAAGACAGACTCGACGAAAAGACAAAGAAAAGATACGAGGAAAAATCAAAGGAGTGAAAGGGTCAGACCCTTACGAGCACACAGAGTGGACAAAAGACGTTAGCGTGCTGCCCAACTTTCACCACGCTCATATTTATAATTATACGGTTCTTGGAGTGAGTGCATACACTCATGAAGTTTAGTAACTTCAGGTCACTGCAACAAGCCCAGGTACAGTTTACCGACGGATGGGTACAGGACCTTGAAATGCACCGTGTACAAAGTAAAGACCATCGTACGAACAAAGGTAAGTTTACCAGTCTCACAAATCGTCGTCATAAATACACATTCGTTAACCGTTTATTAATAGGAACTTTAAGCTCAACGGTAATTAATTAGTAGTGGAAATAATTTCTGGTAGCATTACAGAAATGTAGCAGTGACAATAATATTGTATGTTGTAATCGCACTGGACAATTAGTGATACAAAACAACTGTTTTATCCTGTGAATAAAAGTATATGTTTTTGTCAATGTACCATAATAACAGAAGCGAAACGCAATATTGTGTCAGGAAAATTCACTATTTATGCACAATAAATAAAGGAGCATAGCGCCACAATTTCTGTTCAGCGCCAGACTTGCTTGTAACCTATATCACCAATTATGTTAAGAAAAATGACGCATTAACTACTACAAAACTCTGACCTTTGTGGGAATGCTTGGAGCAGACTAACATGTGAGCTGGAGTGTTCTGGGACGTTATATTTGGTATATTCAGACCATCCGTCGGCTCTTACTTCGGAAACATGGCTTAAAACATTTCTCTTCAACGACGTAATCCAATAAAAAAAAACAACGATCTCTTTACCCTTCGGCTTCCCGTGGCTGTCATACGACCGGCTATTGCAGTTAATAATACAACAGCTTCTTGCCATTTTCTGTGTATCTTTTTATCGCTGTGTAACCGAGTTCAATTGAAAGCCTGCGTGCGCTAGTACCTCTTGCCACAAGTTCCCAGAATCCTTTGCGGTTTTACCCCTGAATGACGTCACATTTTCAGTCTTTATCCTGGTGGGCCGGTCTCTAGTCAAAATGCCCGGGCCGATTTTTTGTCCCAGTCCAGCCTTGGTGTTCTCCACGGTGAAATATATATATGTACACACACACAGCGGTGTCTGGGGAAAAGGGGCTGGGGTTCCAGGGTCCGGGAGTGAAAGGGGCAGGAGTCCAGGGAGGGGAGATTTCCATACAGCCCTCGCAACCACACACAGCTCCTCTTCTTTCCTCTATCACTCTTGCTCACGCTCAGTCACCGTGCACAGGGAAAACAGGTCCAGGGGAAATCTATACACAGACAGAGAAACAGTTAGTCTCCTGGTTCAGACGTACTCACGAACAAACTTTGCAGAGTGCAGGACGACTGATGCTGATGGCTTAACAATCCAGCGACGAGTAGAGCAGACTTGCCATCTTAAGTAGGACTCCAATTCTCATAATCGGCGGCAGGTGTGCTGATCATCTCCAGGTGCGTGGGCCAGGAGCAGGAGCCCATACTGAGCTCTGCCCCGGCAGAAGAAAGAGAGAGTGGGAAAGGACGAGAGAGAAAGGGAGAGCAGAGGCGAGAGAGGAGAATAAACAAAACAAAGCGCCTGACTGCTGTCAGCTGGCGAGGTGCGGGGACCATGACAGATACACAAGGTTGCCTTGAGACTTCCTGAACCCCAATAAAAGACTGGATGAACATAAAACTTGAATAACACTTCAAATGTCTTAAATACCATGTTAGCCTCATAATTCAGAGATAAATTAGAACATTTAAACCTTGAATAACCACTGGGCCTGGAGCTCTAAAATGTATCGTGTATTTATCAAGGCATGAAAGTAAAAAATAAAATTTGCTCTTTGATGTAACAAAGACGATTTTATGTGTTACTGAAGTATGTTTATTTAGAAATATTTTACTTTGGTACACTTTAATTTTCATTGTCAAAAAAAGTCTAATTCTAAATCTAAATACTGGAAGGTAGACTTAAACGAATATATCCAGTCAAGTTCATCAAAGGTTAATAAGAATGAAGAATATCATTTCCCAGGTTTATTGGACCAGTTCAGCTTTAAGTAGAGAGATGTGATGGCTTCATCGTGCAGTTTCAGGCTTGTTTGAAAGACTAGAAAACTAACATTTTAAAAAATGTCTAAAAGTTTTGCAGCCAACTTCCACAAAATTATTTTTAGTGACATAAAAACTCAAACACAAATTCCTCTGCTTGCTCTTGATGAGCCATGAAGATGGTACACCCAGTGGCCACAAAGGAACATGTGATGAAACCTCTTTGCTCTTCAAAAATGATTGACATACTCATCTTAATGGGACTTCAAAATGCCACAGTCTATTGTAGTCTGGAAAGTGTTTGAAACCAAAGCCACCAACATTGATCATTATCCAAAAGATTTTTCTCTGGGCCAACTTCTTTAAAAAGTCCTCTCCCCTAGAGAGTCGCACGAGGCACATAAATCACATAAATCAAATAATACTTTTTTTTTTTTTTTAAATCACCAGAACTTCAGGAGCCTTCAAAGGAACACTGAGGATTTTATTTGTAGGACTCTTTCAGGAAAATTCAGAGCAGGTGATTTTAAAGTTTAAGGCACACTGTGACCAATACTAGTGAACTCTGGAGTTATACCACACAATGCAATACAGGCTCCATCGCAAACTCAGCATAAAGAAAGAAACAATAAAAACTGATGCGGCTTTAGATAAAATTTTGCAAATAAGAACATCAGTAACACACAGACTAATCGCCCTGGTAGCTGTTACACTTGGTATGATTTAGTCTAATCATCTAATGAAGCCAATCAGCCAAATAAGAAGGTAACCATCAAAGAAACATTATCTTCAACATAAGCACAATATTCAGGATATGATGCTGTTGATATGCACTATTTTCGACATGTTGCAGATTTAAACACATGAAAGTCCTAAAGATTACGAAAGATAGGCAGCTTCTTTGTCAAAGCTTGTCAGTTGTTGCCTCTTCGATGTGACTTTTTTTTTCAAAAATACTAAGAAGAAAGAAAGAATTTAGAAAGGCCCCAGAAAGAGAAAATCAAAGCCAACTTGTTAAGAGAATAAACAGATGAAAACATCTGTCATGTTCACAGTGCTGCAGTTTCTTTGTGATGAGTGAGATGACTGAAAGCGTTCCGTTACGCCAGATTCATTCTGTGTTATCATTACACACACACACACACACACACACACACACACACACACACACACACACACACACACACACACACACACACATATTTGCTGCCAGAAGAGCTCAGGCACACATACACAGGACATGTATCCAAATTCTTAACCACATGGGATTGAGCTGAAATCAAAGTATAACAAGTGTATAAAATGTGGTAATATTCTTCACTCTCATTCATTGTGTGGGATTAAACATTCATGATTCGCGGATACAAGCGGCAGAAATGAGCTTCCTCCAAAGGGTGGCTGGCCTCTCCCTTAGAGATAGGGTGAGAAGTTCGGCCACATCGAAAGGAGCCAGCTGAGGTGGTTCAGGCATCTGACAAGGATGCCCCCTGGGCGCCTCCTGGGTGAGGTGTTCCAGGCATGTCCCACCGGGAGGAGGCCCCAGGGCAGACCCAGGACACGCTGGAGAGATTATATCTCTCGGCTGGCCTGGGAACGCCTTGGTATTCCCCCGGATAAGCTGGAGGAGGTGGCTGGGAAAAGGGAGGTCTGGGCCTCTTTGCTTAGGCTGCTGCCCCCGCGACCCGGCCTCGGATAAAGCGGATGAAGATGGATGGATGGATGGATGGATTTGCATTTATTTGGTGCCCTTTCATCCTAGTGGTTTAAAAAGCACTTCATAAATTTTGAAACTTATTCAGTTATTCCACTAACATAAAAATGATGGCAGAGCCAACAAGTAAGGAGAACCTTTGGCCTCATTGTTTTACCTAAACACAGTTGAGCATGTGGACAGCAACTAGAAAACAAACTCCTTCCTAAACCAAACATCACATGGCCTTTGGAACTTGGTTTTTATGCTTCTGACCATTCAAAGCAAGATAATTTTGCCTTTTGGTTCTTAAAAGACATTAAAGCACAACTGGCACTGCACCAGCATCATGATGGTGGAAGAATGGGCAAAAAATAGTTAAAATTACCAGAAAGAGAAATAATGCCTGCTTAGACACAAGATTACTAGAAAGGAAATGCTCAAAGCAACAAGACGGAGGATGACTTCAAAGAAGTACCTACAAAAAGAGATGAAAGAAAATGTAAAATAAGCACAGAAACAAAAGTCATCAATTGTTTCTTTCTTTTCTTTTTTTTTATATTTTTTCTTTTACCACCAATGTGTTTCTTAATCTATAACATATGCCATGCATTTCCATCAAAAAAAGGCTAGTGCTAGCACTAGAATGGTATTGAAAAACTGTTGGGCCCAAACCAGAAACCTAGAACCATAAAATCTCTGACTATTGGAAAGGCAATCATAAAAATTAAAACATTTGGCACATGCAGCCCACAAAATCTGTCTGTATGATTTTCATTACAGATTGGCCAATGGATCCAGTACTACAACCTGTTTACAAGTGAGCTGGTTTTCAAAAGGAACCAAGGTTGAAATGATGCTGCACCAGCATTGAGTTGAGGGGAGGGAAGGGGAGCAAAAGAGAATCGAAATGACCAGAAAGAGAAAGAATTCTGCTTAGAGACAGAAATCAGCCACAATGAGACAAAAAATTACTAGAAAGGCAAGAAATGTTTGAAGCGACTCGAAAAAGACAAAATGTCTCAGAAGAGACTGAAGATGATTTCAGCAAAACAGACAGAAAAGAAAAATCCATAACCAGTGTGGTTCTGTTGCCCAATCTATTCCTGGTTCCATGCATTTCCTTTTTCTTTTCTTTTTTTGCCTGTCCCATTTGGCACCGTAGCAATCAGAATTATTATCTGAAGGCCAAGAAAAATCCCCAACGGATGCTCAATCATCCAGGTAAGTAAATTACTTTTTTTTTTCTTTTTTTTTTTTTTTTTTTGTGTCCCGTTTGGATCTTTAGCCATCAGAATTGTTGTCTTAAGGCCAAGAAAGATGCCAAGCGGATTTATTTTACCAAGTGGATCATCATGGCCTTGCCATATTGGTCCATTTGATTGACCTTTATTATAATTATGAATTTATTTTATTTTCAGTTGCTACAAACGGGACAGACATGACTGGGGGATAGGACAGGGAGAAAGAATGAAAGAAAGAGAGGGAGAGAAAGAAAACCAAAGTGGAGAAGAGACGGTGAGAAGGGGGGGAAGAAAGAAAAAAAAACAAAAAAACAAAAAAACAAAACACCTGGATCACCTGTATGGAGAAAAAAAACAGAAGAGAAAGCAAACAACAAAGAGCAACATAATAAAAAAAACCAGCACCATCACAATAAACTAGCTAGCAGTAGATATCAGTAGATACTAAATAATAAACGATATTGTGCAGCACGCAAGATAGACAGCGCACAATGTGCTTTGAGGCAGCAGCCAAGAAAGCTGTAGTCCGCATCTGTGAATACCCGTGTGAATACCCGTGTGTATACCTGTGTGGATCAGCATGCTTGCATTCCAAAGGTTTCTTCATGTAACGATCTGCTAGGGAGTGTGGGGAGCCACAGCCCAGGGTATGAAGCAGGTATGGAGGAGATCAAAACTCCAGACATCCAGAGGCCCCCAGAACACAAGAGACCAAGGAAGACCAACAGAGGGGCAGCCGCGCCACTGTCCCAGTAAGAGCTGAGGAGAGTCCCAGATGAGGGCTCACTCAGCAGCCGCGGAGCAGAAGCCAGGGGGAGTTGCGGTGATGCGCCCATGAGCTCCGCCGGCAGCCAGCTGTGCCTGAGTGACCAAGCCCCAGGCCGAGAGGCCGGGGGCACCCCACCTCCGAAGTGGCCCGAGCGAGCCCCAGGCTCCAGGCCCCGATAAGCGGCCGCCAAGGAGTGAGCCGGTGTGTACCTGGACGCCCACCCCCAGACACAAAGAACCACCAACGCACCGACACCTGAGGGAGTCCGCCACTGGCAGGGGAAGTGGTGGTAGGGGGAGATAGGCCTCCAAACCTTGGAGGGCCTGAGATGTCCCTAGAGAGGTGGCGTCTGATACCCAACCTGACATATAGACACAGACATACAGGCACACACAGACACAAACATCCATTCCCCCCCTCATGCTCTCATATGCACTTACTCCACACTCAACCAACGTGGAGACAGACATAAAGAGACGCTGTACACACGATCACACTCCCCAAGCGTACTCTACGAACCGGGTCTAGGTACCCTTGCCCCTGGAGGGGGGAACTGCAGCCAGACCCAGGTGGTGTTACCCTTTTCCCTGCGGTGGGGGGAGGCAGACCGCCCCGACTCCGCAGCAGCAGGGAGGCCCCACACTCCAGACTGCAGTCGGACGGCCAACTCCTCCTAGCCCCCCCGCTCCAGCAGGCCGTAGAGAATGGGAGTGAGAGAAGACTCCAAACCTCCCTCCACCCGCTCATTGTAATGTTGATGCATGTGTGTTCTAAGGTGCAATTAAAACCCAGGAGGGCATGGAGCTACCTGCCAGAGAGCAGCAGGTAAGCGCATAGTCCCTCCTGCTAGCCCTCAATGTCTACGTGTATTTAAAATTGAGAGGTGGGCAACGACGCCAGGGGTGAGGTGTACACCCTGATGGTACTTTGGACTCCGTGTATCGTGCCCACCCCCAAGATCCTATATGTATGTGTAATGAGAGTGTGAGTAATGTGAATGTCTACGTTGTGGGATAAAATTGAGGCAGAGGCAGCCAGAAGGGGACAGAGGGGGGGTAGCCTCCTCTGCACCCTGGTGACATACCCCTACTCCAAGGCCCTGCATGTGTGGGTGGTTGTGGTGGAGCGGGAAGAGGGAGGCAGCTGGAGATGGGGAGAGAAGGAAGGGAGGGGCAGGTGACCCCTCCCTGGGGCCAGCTCCCCCGCTGACCCCAGTAGGCACCCCCATACTCCGCGACCCGCCAGGGAAAGGGGGCCCAGGCCCATCCAGACCGGGGCCCAGCGCAGCAGCGCCCCCCAGCCCCACAGAGCCCGGGACAGTCCACCCAACCCCACCACAGAGAAAACTGCACCCACCCCACCATCCACTCATCTTCCAGACTACATGAGACAATAGACGCCCAGGCTGAGATCTTCCTCCACCTCTCCTGTATCTCCCCCTCCTGCAGAGAGTTCCTGAGGAGAGGAAAGCTCCTGCAAGGTGTGACAATCTCCCCCACCAGTTGAAGAGCCCCCCAGGTGGCTCGACGCACCGGCGGCACCCTGCGCCAGGGATGGGCCCCCATGCACCCACCCGCCCACAACCCCGGCAACACACAAACCAGGACCCAAGGCCCCGAGGCCCGGCCAGGGCCCCAGCCCAGAGACGGAGCGCCCCCAGAACCTCACGCACATCCCGGACCCACCCAGGGGCAGCCAGGCTACCAGGTCAGTAACCCACGTCCGTCAGCACAGACCCTCCCCTAGCCCCACTGCACGCAGCCGCGAGGAAACAGTCACCTGAGAGCCAAAAGAGCCCCCAACCGGACATGACCGCTACCCCGGGTTGAGCCCCCCAAGGAAGATGCCTCCGGGGAACCCCCCGACGCCCTAAGCCTGTCCCTACCCCCACACCAATCACAACAGTGAAGGCGGGACCAAACTATGACCCCCCACCCCCTCTAGGTGATGGAGCTGATCAAAGGAGCCCAGAGCAATTGATCTGATGTGGTGGCAGAGGCTGTATCAAGACTAATGTAATCTAATAGATAATTTCTATATTGGTTAGAATTAAGATTGTTTTTATTTTTCCAGTTCATGAGGACTGTTTTCTTGGCTATGCATAGGGGATTTAAGAGTAAGGAAATGTGCCGCACTTGGTGGTGTTTGTAGTTCAACTTGACTGAGGTTAAATTTCTTTTTTACTATGGATTTAATTTGTTGATATTCTAAAAATCTTTTCTTGTTGATCCCATATTGTGTAACTAGTCTGTCAAATGGAATAAATTCTGTTCCCTCTAATATATGTTCTAAGTATTTAATTCCTTTACAACTCCATTCTGGGAAATTAATCATATTATTGTTTTGTAATATGTCAGGGTTATTCCAGATAGGTGTACGTTTGCATGGGATTAATGAAGACTCCGTTATTTTTAGAAACTCCCACCACGCTGTCAGAGAGAAGCTGATGTTGATACTTTTAAAGCATTCATGTCTTTTGATGTTTGCGCTAATAAATGGTAGGTCTGAAATCTCTAGATCCTTGCATAGTGCCTGTTCAACATCTAGCCAGGGCTCAACTAAGAAGGTATGTTTTGACCATTCTGAGATGAACTGAAGCCTGTTGGCTAAGAAGTATTGGTGAAAATTAGGCAGATCTAATCCTCCTCCATCCTTGATTCTTTGTAGCGTTTTTAAGCTGATATGCGGGGATTTATCTTTCCAAAGGAATTTGGAAATATATGAATCCAGAGATCTGAACCAATCTTGTGATGGTTTGTTAGGGATCATCAAAAATAAGTAATTTATTTTTGGCAAGATCATCATTTTTATAGTGGAGACCCTTCCCATGAGTGATGTGGGTAAAGATTTCCATCTAGTCAGATCGCCTTCTACTTTCTTTAGAAGTGGGATGTGGTTTAATTTAGTTAAGTCTGAAAGCTTAGGAGAAACATTAATACCTAAATATTTAATATTTCCGAATTGCAGTGGGGCAGAGGAAGAATTATGGAAGGAACAGCTGTGTGAAGGACCAAAAAGCTCTCCAGAGAGTGATCCGTACAGCAGAACGCTGCTGCAGGATTGCTCTCCCCCCGCTTCAGGACACCTACACCAGGAGATGCCGGACTAGAGCAGCGCAGATACTGAAGGACCCGTCCCATCCTGGTAACAAACTGTTCCAACTTCTGCAATCTGGTAGAAGGTTCCGCATCTTCCGGGCAAGGACAGAGAGACTCAAGAGGAGCTTCTATCCCCAAGCCATCCGTGCTCTAAACACACACACCCGCCCTCTCACAGTCCTTAAGAGCGAGGAGGCTCTTAAGGACTGTTTTGAGTCGACTGTGTGGGAGGTGATCTGTGACGACCATGGAGAGGACATCGACAGCCTTACTACAGGCATTACTGACTATATTAATTTCTGTGTGGATAACACCGTACCTACCAGGACTGTACGGTGTTTCTCCAACAACAAACCTTGGATTACCCCAGAAATTAAAGCTGTCCTCAAGCAGAAGAGGAGGGCCTTCAAATCCAAAGACAAAGAGGAGTTGAAAAGGGTGCAGAGAGAGTTGAGGGGACTGATAAGGAATGGGAAGGACAGCTACAGGCAGAAGATGGAGAACCAGCTTCAGCAAAACAACGTTGGTGAAGTCTGGAGAGGCCTCAGAACCATCTCAGGCCACAAACAGCAGAACTCTCTGCCTGGGAGGGATGTGAGATGGGCAAATGAACTGAATCATTTCTTCAACAGATTTGATTCAACCATGAGACAGTCTGCAACATCGGCTGCAGACTCACCCACCCCCACTGCTGCTGTTCCACCTCTGACACCTCAGACACTTCACACCTCCTCTATTCACCCTGTTCACTCCTCCCCACCCCCAACAACAGCATCCAATACACACTCAACACAAGGCTCCAGCCTGTCTCTCTCAACCACCCAGGTTAGGAGGGAACTGAGGAGGATTAATGGCAAGAAGGCAGCGGGCCCAGATGGCATCAGCTCGAGGGTCGTCAGGTCCTGCGCGGACCAACTGTGTGGGGTGATGGAGCACCTCTTCAACCTGAGCCTGAGGTTGGGAAGAGTCCCACAGCTCTGGAAAACCTCCTGTGTTGTACCAGTGCCAAAGACTTCACGCCCCAAGGACCTCAACAGCTACAGGCCGGTGGCTCTGACATCCCACCTGATGAAGACCCTGGAGCGGTTGGTCCTGGCTCAGCTTCGGCGCCTAACAAGCTCATCACTGGACCCACTTCAGTTTGCCTACCAGCCTGGCATTGGAGCGGATGATGCCGTCATTCACCTCCTACATCGTTCCCTCGCTCACCTGGAGACCGCTGGAAGCACTGTGAGAATCATGTTCTTTGATTTCTCCAGTGCCTTCAACACTATTCTTCCCTCGGTTCTGAAGGACAAGCTGGAGAACTCTGGAGTGGACCATCACCTCACTCAGACGCCCTCTACAGGAAAGGGCAGAGCAGGCTGTACCTGCTGCGGAGACTCAGGTCGTTTGGGGTGGAGGGCCCACTCCTGAAGACCTTCTATGACTCTGTGGTGGCTTCTGCTATCTTTTATGGTGTGGTCTGCTGGGGCGGCAGCATCTCTGCTGGGGACAGGAAGAGACTGAACAGGGTGATCCGAAGGGCCAGCTCTGTTCTAGGATGCCCTCTGGACCCAGTGGAGGTGGTGAGTGACAGGAGAATGGCGGCTAAGCTGTCATCCCTGTTGGACAACATCTCCCACCCCATGCAGCAGACTGTGACAGCACTGAGCAGCTCCTTCAGTGGGAGACTGCGGCACCCACGGTGTGGGACGGAGAGATTTCGCAGGTCTTTCCTCCCCACTGCTGTCAGACTCCACAACAAAGACTTTAACTGAACAAACACACACATCCACACATGTGCAATAACACTAAGTGCAATAATCTTTTCTGGCATCGTTGTATTTTTACTCAGTTGTATATAGCATTCGTATTCTATTTTTATCTTATTGTATATTTTTATTCTATTTTATTCTACTGTATATAGTATATTATTTTATTCTATTCTGTACAGCTGTGTACTGTATTTATTCTTATTGTATTCTAATTTTTGCGTCATAACTTTTGCACTGTCCACTTCCTGCTGTGACAAAACAAATTTCCCACGTGTGGGACTAATAAAGGTTATCTTATCTTATCTTATCTTACATCATCTATAATTGACTGAGTCAGGACTCTTCCAGACACTCTAAACCAAGGCACAATGTACATTTCAATTCCTTTAATTTTAAATAAGTTTATATTGTCTATCCTGTAAAATAGTCAGATGTCTATTCATATTAATGTACAGAATTCACCTGCTTGCTGCTACTACTGCACGTTCACCCAATGTATATACTACATATATATATATATATATATGTATATATATATATATATGTATATATATATATATATATGTAAGCAGCTGGATAGCGTAGTGGTTAAACTACACGCCTTTGGAACAGAGGATCGCAAGTTCGATTCCTGCCTGGGGCGTCTGTATCCAGTAAGGGTCCTAAGGCTAGACCCCCTATGCTAAGCAAGCCTACCGCAGACATGAGCGAGACAGATAAATATGAAGGCATGCCGGCTCGGACGTCGCCCGGATCAACAAGGTCCGCGTCAGGTGTTGAGGAACCAGGGCACCCTGACGAAAAGTGGGCTACTGGAACAAGAAGGCATCGGTGGGCAAGGGACGAAAACAGGGCGTTGTTGGAATGCTACTACGCAAGTAACCCCGGCGGAAGGGGCTACATGAATAGGATGAGGGACCTATGGATTCTTCGATACCCAACATCCACAATGACGGCGAAACAACTAGTAGCTCAGTGTTCCAACATTCGAAAGAAGGGACTGCTCTCACAGCTAGAGATTGACGAGGTACAACACAAATGCTACGGCAAGGAGGAGTCAGGACGCCAGGTCAGGGGGGAGATATCATCACCCCCACCCGAGATTGGGTACATAGCCCCAAGTGCGATAGGAGAAGGATCGTTGAGTGCGAGAGGAACTGACCTGAAAAATAGGATCATGGCCAAGCTTGAAACCTGGATCCCCCGTAGCCGGTTACCAAGATTACGTGAAGTACCCTCAGAAGGTCTGCTAGATGATGTTAATGCAGCACTACGGGCAATACCTACAACCACGATTACCGACACTAACAAGCTGATCTACAATACGGCAGCAGTGATCAGTGAGATGCTTGGCTACAAGTTGAACAGCCACAAGGGGCAGTACCCTCCATGGAGAAGGAGGCTAGAGGGCAAGATCAAAGTAGCACGGAGGGAGGTTAGCCAACTAACGGAGTTGCAGAAAGGTAAGACAAATAAGGTGCCTAAGAAATACAGCAAGCTGTCCATACCTGAGGCCTTGGAAACTGCCAAGCAAAGACTCACAGCCTTGGCCAGCCGCTTGAGGAGGTACACCAGAGAGATAGAAGGCAGGAGAATAAACCAGCTGTTCTCCACAGAACCAGCAAAGGTGTACTCTCAGTGGCAAGGGAACAATAAGAGAACAGCACCACCAAGGCTGGAGACGGAGCAATACTGGAAGAGCATATGGGAGAAGGATGCAACCCATAACGGCAATGCTCAGTGGCTAGTGGATCTGAGGGCAGACCACAGCGACCTCCCTGAACAGGGTCCAGTAACCATCACAGTGGCAGATATCCAAGAAAGGGTCTCCAGTATGAAGAGTTGGACAGCACCAGGGCCCGACATGGTTCACGCCTACTGGCTGAAGAAGCTGACTGCACTCCACGAGCGTCTGGCAGCACAAATGAACCAGCTGCTAGTTAACGAGAGACACCCGGAATGGCTAACTGAAGGCCGGACGGTCCTGATCCCCAAGGACCCCAAGAAGGGACCGGTCCCCTCCAACTACCGACCAATAACCTGCCTCAGTACTACATGGAAGCTCCTGTCAGGCATCATATCGGCTAAGATGAACAGGCACATGGGTCAATACATGAGCGGGACACAGAAAGGAATTGGCAAGAATACCAGAGGTGCAAAACACCAGCTACTGGTAGACAGAACAATCAGCCGAGACTGCAAGACCAGACTGACCAACCTGTGCACTGCCTGGATTGATTACAAGAAGGCCTATGACTCAATGCCCCACAGCTGGATACTGGAATGCCTAGAATTGTACAAGATCAATGGGACCCTAAGAGCCTTCATCAGGAACTCAATGGGGATGTGGCGTACAACACTAGAGGCCAACTCCAAGCCCATAGCACAAGTTACATCAAGTGCGGGATCTACCAAGGAGATGCTCTGTCCCCACTGCTGTTCTGCATAGGCCTGAACCCCCTCAGTGAGATCATTAACAAGACTGGCTACGGATACCGACTACGGAACGGAGCAGTTGTCAGCCACCTCCTGTACATGGATGACATCAAGCTGTATGCCAAGAGTGAACGAGACATCGATTCACTGATCCACACTACCAGGCTATACAGCAATGACATTGGAATGTCGTTCGGACTGGAGAAGTGTAGTCGGATGGTAACAAAGAGAGGGAAGGTAGTCAGAACTGAGGGGATTGAACTACCAGAAGGCAACATTGCAGACATAGAGGACAGTTACAAGTACCTGGGGATCCCGCAGGCAAATGGGAACCATGAAGAGGCCGCTAGAAAGGCTGCAACCACCAAGTACCTGCAGAGGGTCAGGCAAGTCCTGAGGAGTCAGCTGAATGGTAAGAACAAGATCCGGGCCATCAACACATACGCCCTGCCCGTGATCAGGTACCCTGCTGGGGTAATAGGCTGGCCAAAGGAGGAGATAGAAGCCACTGACATAAAGACAAGAAAGCTCCTGACCATGCATGGAGGGTTTCACCCCAAGTCCAGCACCCTGAGGCTGTACGCTAAGCGGAAGGAAGGGGGCCGGGGACTGGTGAGTGTCAGCACCACAGTCCAGGATGAGACAAGGAACATCCAAGAATACATTGGGAAGATGGCCCCAACTGACCGAGTGCTCAGTGAATACCTCAGGCAGCAGAAACCCAAGAAAGAGGAGGGAGACGAGGAACCATCATGGAAGGACAGGCCCCTGCACGGTATGTACCACCGGCAGATAGAGGAGGTGGCTGATATCCAGAAATCCTACCAGTGGCTGGACAAAGCTGGACTGAAAGACAGCACAGAGGCACTAATCATGGCAGCACAAGAACAAGCTCTGAGTACAAGATCCATAGAGGCTGGGGTCTATCACACCAGGCAAGACCCCAGGTGCAGGCTGTGTAAAGATGCCCCAGAGACAATCCGGCACATAACAGCAGGGTGCAAGATGCTAGCAGGCAAGGCATACATGGAACGCCATAACCAAGTGGCCGGCATAGTGTACAGGAACATCTGTGCCGAGTATAACCTAGAAGTCCCGAGGTCAAAATGGGAGATGCCCCCAAGGGTGGTGGAGAATGACCGAGCTAAGATCCTGTGGGACTTCCAGATACAGACGGACAAAATGGTGGTGGCTAACCAACCGGACATAGTGGTGGTAGACAAACAGAAGAAGACGGCCGTAGTGATCGATGTAGCGGTTCCGAATGACAGCAATATCAGGAAGAAGGAACACGAGAAGCTGGAAAAATACCAAGGGCTCAGAGAAGAGCTCGAGAGGATGTGGAGGGTGAAGGTAACGGTGGTCCCCGTGGTAATCGGAGCACTAGGTGCGGTGACTCCCAAGCTAGGCGAGTGGCTCCAGCAGATCCCGGGAACAACATCGGAGATCTCTGTCCAGAAGAGCGCAGTCCTGGGAACAGCTAAGATACTGCGCAGGACCCTCAAGCTCCCAGGCCTCTGGTAGAGGACCCGAGCTTGAAGGATAAACCGCCCGCAGGGGCGTGCTGGGTGTTTTTTTTTTTTTTTATATATATATATATATATATATATATAATGTTTTTCCTCTACACCCCCCCCCCCCCCCCCCAATTTTTTTGCACATGTCGAGGAGCGTGTCAGGCTACATTTCACTGTGTGTTATACTTGTATAACTATGCATGTGACAAATAAAGAACCTTGAACCTTGAACCTTGAACCTTGAGCAGTTAATGGGGAGAACTGTAGAGAAGTCATGAAACGTTTCTCCAATAGAAAACGCTACGTCCAAATGAATAGAATCGACCTTTTGGGGCCAACAGATTTATTTTTCCAAGTGGATTAATATAACTTTGCCAAACTGGTCCACTTGAATGATATTTTATTTTATTTTATTTTAAGTTTTTATAAACGGAACAGGCATGACTGGTGGATTGGAAAGGGAAAGGGAAAGACGTAGACAAGAAAAGGCGAGGGAAAGAAAAAAAGAGAGGAAAAGCACAAGACTGACAACGCACAGTATGCTTTGAGGCAGCAGCCAAGGAAGATATAGTGTGTGTCTGTGAGCACCCATGTTCACACCTGTGTGAGCGAGCGCACTTGTATTCAAAAAGTTTCTCCATGTAACTAACCCCCTAGGACATGAAGCAGGCATGGAGGAGATCCAGGCCCCAGACATCTAGAGGCCCCCCAGAGCGTAAGACCACTGGAGGGTCAGCTGTACCACCATCCTGAAATGAGCTGAGGAGAGCCCTAGGCCAGTCTACTCGGCCAGAGTGGACCAAGCCACGGGCGCCAGGCCCCGCCAAGCAGCCCCGGATGCTGAGAACCACCAGTGCACCTACAGTTGAGGGCATTAGCCAGCAGCAGGGAGCATGGTGGGGGGAGATAGGCCCATGCTTGTCCAACATGGAACCAGGAACATTTTTGTGGCTAACAATAAAAAAGACTAATGTTAGTAATTCACATTCAGATTCACCAACAGATAAGACATGTTGATTGGACATAATAGACCAGCAATATATGACCAGAAAAACAAACAAACAAAAAATGACAGGTGTAGTCATTCCATAATTTAAACATTGAGCAACTTTTCCTGAAACAAAAAAGATCCATAGCTAAACAAATTAGTAGAGAGAGATAAAATGAGAAAGAAGGAAAAGAATAACAAAACCTTGAATATTTTTGGCCCAGCAATCAGACAATCAAAACATCATGGACTTCATAATGACACAGATTAAACAGAGTCAGGGGTCATGGTAAATTATTTGTTCACACAGTTTTAGAGACTGGAGACATCTGAACAAACCAATGTGAAACCATTACAGCTCTGTAAATCTGTCTGGAGTGTCTTAATGATTAACTCCATATCATTTCCTTCTGCTGTGTTCTCCCCCATATCTGAGGCCGCGGCACCAAACTAACCACCATGCAGCTGCTGAGTTTCTTTGCCCAACAGCCACACGTGTCCAGGTTTCAAGCCTCAACCAGCTTAACATTAATAAAAAGTCTCATAAATAAAATGCCTCCTGCTTTCCTGCAGAATTCTACAAAGAATTCTGGTCGATTCTAGCATCAGTTTTCCACAGAACGTTGTTGGAAATTAAAGAAAAGGGCAGACTTCCATCAAATATGAATTTTGCAAACATTAATCTCCTGCTAAAACCAGGCAAAGACCCTGTATATCCCTCAAGCTATCGTCCAATATCCCTTATAAATGTAGACCTTAAAATAATCTGCAAAGCTCTCTCAAAGAGACTGGAGAAAATAACCCCCCTCTTAATTCATCCTGACCAAACTGGTTTCATAAAAGGTAGGCACTCATCAACAAATACACGTAGATTACTTAATTTGATAGACTACTCATACAGTAAAAACCTAGAAACTACAATATTCTCTTTAGACGCAGAAAAAGCATTCGACAGAGTTAACTGGAAATTTCTATTTGCAACTTTACACAAATTTGGTTTTGGATCCTCTTTCATAAACTGGTTAAAAAATATTATATAATTCCCCAACAGCTTGTGTTAGAACAAATGACCAGACATCCTCCAGCTTCTGTCTCTTGAGGGGCACCAGGCAGGGATGCCCACTCTCCCCTTCACTGTTTGCAATTTTTATTGAACCACTAGCAGCAGCAATTAGACAGAATTCAGTAATTAAGGGCATAAAATGCAAGAACGTGGAACATAAAATCAGCCTTTATGCGGATGATGTGTTACTCTTTCTCCAAAATTCACAAACCAATATCTCTGGGGTGATTGAATTGATAAACTCTTTTGCAAGAATATCAGATTACTCAATTAACTGGTCAAAATCCACAGTCCTACCAATTAATTGCTCCCAGAGGTGGGACCAAGTCATTGTTTTGCAAGTCTCAAGTAAGTCTCAAGTCTTTATCCTCAAGTCTCAAGTCAAGTCTCAAGTAATGTCAGGCAAGTCAGAGTCGAGTCTCAAGTCACTGGTGTAAAAGTCCGAGTCAAGTCACAAGTCTGAAACTTTGAATTTCAAGTCCTTTCGAGTCTTTAAAAAAAAACAAACGAAAAAATAATGTTGCAGTTATATGCTAAATGTAAATATTAGACCATGTAATTTTAAAATCTGTGTTTTTCTCAACACATGACAAAATAGTGAACTTAGAAAATATACACAAATTGTGAAATTGCACCTCTTTAAAATGCAGCTCAATTAAACCTAGCTCCAAGAATAATTTTCACCGACAGTTCTGAGATAAGCTGCATGTTATTCTTGGATGCGGTTGTAGGACCGACTTTAAAATCGCATGACAAAAATATCATACACATTAAAAAAAACTGTATCACCAACGTAGCCTGGACAACATTTGCTAGTTAGATGAAGTCAGCTATCTCATCGTAGCATATTTATATGCATATTTATAATCATACGGTTCTTGGAGTGAGTGCATACACTCATGAAGTTTAGTAACTTCAGGTCACTGCAACAAGCCCAGGTACAGTTTACCGATGGATGGGTACAGGACCTTGAAATGCACCGTGTAGAACGAAAGACCATCGTACGTATCATAAGTTTACCAGTCTCACAAATCGTCGTCATAAATACACATTCGTTAACCGTTTATTAATAGGACCTTTGAGCTCAACGGTAATTAATTAGTAGTGGAAATAATTTCTGGTACCCATCACAGAAATGTAGCAGTGACAATAACACTGTATGCTGTAATCATACTGGGCAATTAGTGATACAAAAAACCTGTTTTATCCTGTGAATAAAAGTATATGTTTTTGTCAATGTACCATAATAACAGAAGCGAAACGCAATATTGTGTCAGGACAATTCACTATTTATGCACAATAAATAAAGGAGCATAGCGCGACAATTTTTGTTCAGCGCCAGACTTGCTTGTAACCTATATCACTAATTATGTTGTGAAAATGACGTATTAACTACTAAAAAACACTGACCTTCGTGTAAATGCTTGGAGCAGACTAACCTGTGAGCTGGAGTGTTCTGGGACGTTATATTTGATCTTTGAATGGCTGCAATCCAGGCCATCCGTCGCGTCTTTGTTACTTCGGAAACATGGCTTGAACAATTTCTCTTCAACGACGTAATCCGATAACAACCGATCTCTTTACCCGTCGGCTTCCCGTGGCTGTCATGTGACCGGCTATTGCAGTTAATAATACAACGGCTTCTTGACATTTTTGTGTTTCTTTTTATCGCTGTATAACTGATTTTAATTGAAAGCCTGCGTGCGCTAGTACCGCTTGCCACGAGTTCCCAGAATCCTTTGCGGTTCTACCCGTGAATGACGTCACATTTTCAATCTCTATATAATATGCATGTTAAATTTTATATTTGGGGTAAAATATCAAGTCTTTTCAAGTAAACCGGTTCAAGTCCAATTCAAGTGCCAAGTCATTGGTGTAAAAGTCCAAGTCAAGTCACAAGTCTTAGAACATTTTTTCAAGTCAAGTCTAAAGTCATAAAATTAATGACTCGAGTCTGACTCGAGTCCAATTCATGTGACTCAAGTCCACACCTCTGATTGCTCCCTCCATAATTCCTCTTCTACACCACTGAAATCGGGAAATATAAAATATTTAGGTATTAATGTTTCTCCCAAGCTTGCAGATCTAACTAAATTAAACCATATCCCATTTTTAAAGAAGGTAGAAGATGATCTGGCTAGATGGAAATGTCTACCCATATCACTCATGGGAAGGGTTGCCGCTATAAAAATGATGGTCTTACCAAAAATAAATTATTTATTCTCAATGATCCCAACTAAACCGCCACAAGATTGGTTCAGATCTCTAGATTCATGCATGTCCAAATTCGGAAAAATAAACCCCCACGCATAAGCTTAAAAACACTACAAAAGACCAAGGATAAAGGAGGACTAGAACTGCCTAACTTTCAGCACTACTTCTTAGCCAACAGGCTTCAGTTTATCTCAGGATGGCTAAAACATACCCTCTTAGATGAACCTTGGCTAGATGTAGAACAAGCACTTTGCAATAATCTAGAGATCTCAGACCTACCATTTATCAGCTCAAACATCCAACGACATGAATGCTGTAAAAGCATCAACATCAGCTCTTCTCTGACAGCATGGTGGGAGTTTCTAAAATTGACGGCGTCTTCATTAATCCCATGCAAACGTACACCTATCTGGAACAACCCTGACATATTACAAAACAATAATATGATAAACTTTTCAGATTGGAGTGGTAAAGGAATCAAATATTTAGAACATATATTAGAAGGAACAGAATTTATCTCATTTGACGGACTAGTTACACAATATGGGATCAACAAGAAAAGTGTCATGCGGCGGCTGTGTGAAGGCAAGAGAGGACCCAAATGCACGGCTCTAGACACACGGGGATGAACTCAAAGGCAGGTCTTTATTAACAGGAACATAAGAAGTCATACAAAAACTATACTGGGAGCAACTAAAACTGAGGCGCTGGGAAGACACGGTGAATGCACACAACCTAGAGGGACGACGCAACAATACGAAACAAATGAAACACAACGAGCCAGAAACCAAAACACAGGGAACAAAGTCCAAAACAACAGCACTGAGGCCCAGGAACAGTCCAAAAGCAAACAAACAAAAGAGCCCATGAAAGGCGCAGGGGTCCAAGCAACAGTCACGAAAAAGTTCTCTACGTCTACCAACAACTGCTCACACTGCCAAACCAATTCACTGGACAATTATATCCACGCTCTTTGGTTCTGTCCACCAGTTCAGAAGTTTTGGCGCGAGATATGTGAAGACTTATCAAAGTGTCTGAAATGTAACATTCCAACTTCCCCCTTAGTGTGTTTGTTGGGCAGCTTAGATAATGTCACTTCAGAAAAGAATATCGCCCATATGGTTTTCACTGCCCTATGCATAGCCAAGAAAACTGTCCTCATGAACTGGAAAAATAAAAATAATCTTAATTCTAACCAATATAGAAATTATCTATTAGATTACATTAGTCTTGATACAGCCTCTGCCACCACATCAGATCAATTGCTCTGGGCTCCTTTGATCAGCTCCATCACCTAGAGGGGGTGGGGGGTCATAGTTTGGTCCCGCATTCACTGTTGTGATTGGTGTGGGGGTAGTGACAGGCTTAGGGCGTCGGGGGGTTCCCCGGAGGCATCTTCCTTGGGGGGCTCAACCCGGGGTAGCGGTCATGTCCGGTTGGGGGCTCTTTTGGCTCTCAGGTGACTGTTTCCTCGCGGCTGCGTGCAGTGGGGCTAGGGGAGGGTCTGTGCTGACGGACGTGGGTTACTGACCTGATAGCCTGGCTGCCCCTGGGTGGGTCCGGGATGTGCGTGAGGTTCTGGGGGCGCTCCGTCTCTGGGCTGGGGCCCTGGCCGGGCCTCGGGGGCTTGGGTCCTGGTTGGTGTGTTGCCGGGGTTGTGGGCGGGTGGGTGCATGGGGGCCCAGCCCTGGAGCAGGGTGCCGCCAGTGCATCGAGCCACCTGGTGGGGGAGATTGTCACATCTTGCAGGAACTTTCCTCTCTTCAGGAACTCTCTGCAGGAGGGGGAGATACAGGAGAGGTGGAGGAAGATCTCAGCCTGGGTGTTTATTGTCTTATGTAGTCTGGAAGATGAGTGGATGGTGGGGTGGGTGCAGTTTTCTCTGTGGTGGGGTTGGGTGGACTGTCCCGGGCTCTGTGGGGCCGGCCGGGAGGTGCTGCTGCACTGGGCCCCGGTCTGGATGGGCCTGGGCCCCCTTTCCCTGGCGGGTTGCGGAGTATGGGGGTGCCTACTGGGGTCAGCGGGGGAGCTGGCCCCAGGGAGGGGTCACTTGCCCCTCCCTTCCTTCCCTCCCCATCTCCAGCTGCCTCCCCCTTCCCGCTCCACCACAATCACCCACACATGCAGGACCTTGGAGTAGGGGTATGTCACCAGGGTGCAGAGGAGGCTACCCCCCCCCCCCCCCCCCCCCCCTGTCTCTCATAGTGCTTTTTTCCAATTAGTTTTTAAAAGTCAGGTCAAGGCTCCAAAAGCCCAAAGGCGATATAAGGGTGGCGGCTCACAACAGTTTTTCTTTGCTACATGGATCATTTTACTTCAGCTTGGTGTCTTTCCCTTTGTTATATTTTTTTAAGAGTTCAAAATGTGTTAATTACATAAATAAAATGTGATTTTCTCTGTAGCACTTCATGGATTTCATAAGCAACACACCTTAGTTGTTTATACAAAGTATAAAGGTAAAAAAAACAATATATACAGTGTTATCTTAATTTTAGATGTCAAAAAGTATTTGCGGCTCCCAGTGTTTTCTTTTGCGTGGAAACCGAGTCCAAATGGCTCTTTGGGTCATAAAGGTTGCAGACCCCTGTTCTAGGGTAACAGTGCAAATTGATTACATTTCCCACATTTGTCTATTTCATCTTATCGTTGTTAATTTCATTGCTGTTGTTTAGCCCTGAGACAGACTGGCGACCTGTCAAGGGTGTACCCTGCCTCTCCTCCTATGACAGCTGGGATAGGCTCCAGCACCCCCCGCAACCCTGAAAAGGATTAGTGGAAGAGAATGGATGGATGGATGCTGTTGAGAATTATGCCTGTGAACTATTACTATTAAAAAAGTAAATAAAATATCTAACTTCCTTTTGTGGTGCACCAGCACACTGTTATATTTTGCACTCTGGTCCAGCCTTTGGCCAATTTCAAATTTTCGTCTATTTAATTTTTTGTCTGTACTGTAAGCCCACTCTTTGTATGGTATGTGTTTTATTTTACATGTCTTTCTGTCTTTCAGTTATGCCCACATATATCTGTTTGGTTTTGTTGATTCATTTGATATGCCACCTACCTGCTATGGACTGCAGCTGAAAATTAGCTCTGCTGAATCTGTTGTTTGCCAAAAGGGGAAGAATGGCATTGATGCAGTCTTATTATTTGAAAAAAATGTTGACAGGAACCAAAGGTGTACATGTCTGTTTTAGTTGATCAAATGCTTGCAGCTGCATAGGATACACAGGTGCACATCCAAGTGAGAGTAGTATTGTGCTATTGATGGCACAGTGTCAGCCGGCTGTGATCAGCTGATCACGGGGCCGGGGTTAAAAGAGAGACGCCACCCACCTGTTCGCCGCTCAGACATCAGTCTCTTCGTGTCAGGAGCTCCGAAACTCTGCCGACGTCAGTCTCCGCCTGATTCAGCAACCGTGAGTGACAATCCCTTTCAATCCTTTTTCTCTTCCCGGCTCCGCTCGCTCTCTGTCTGTAACGACAGTTCCGAAGCCACGCTTCGTGCACTGATCATTACTAGAATAACTGCATGTCTGCTCCAAACCCACCGCTAGCCTTCGCCGCGCTTGGGTCTAGCCAGCACGCCACACGGGCACGCCGAATTACTGTGTGTGATCCGCCCGACCGTGACAGGATGTCTGAGCCGCATATAGACCCAGCGGAATTCGAACGGCTGAAAGCCGAAGTATTATATCTTCGCGGTGTGGTGGATCGGATGAGCACAAAGATGGAGTCTCTCACCGAAACTGTCCTCCAGCTTTCCTCTTCCGTCACCTCGCTGCAACGTCAGCCAGCGCCGGTGAGCGCTGAGCCCCGGATCGGACTACCAGATAAGTGGAACGGAGTAGACGGCCGGCCTGATGGGTTGTTCGCCACCTTAGACATGATGTTTGAATGTCAACCCACTAAATACGCCACTGCCCGTGCAAAAGTGGCGATGCTAACCTCTCTCTTGTCTGGCCAGGCTCAGGAATGGGCCGCGGCTCTCTACAACAATAAATCTGCAGCGTGTAATGACTATGCTCTGTTTGTGGAGGAGTTAAAAAAGACTTTCGTTCCCCCCAGCAGTGAAGTGGAAGTGGAGTCACAGCTGCTTCATTTACGCCAGGGCAGCCGACCAGTCTGTTACTTCGCCTCCCAATTCCGCACCCTGGCTGCTAAGCTTCAATGGGGAGATGCTTCTCTGCGCTCCATCTTTCTAGAGGGACTGGCTGATTACATCAGAGACGAGATGGCCGGCCGTGAGGCCCCAAAGACCTTGGATGAGGCCGTGGACCTTGCCCTGAAGATCGACCAACGTGTGATGTCGCGGCCTCACCATGCCCCTCGGGCCTTAAAACCCTTCCAGCCTCAGCGGACCACGTCGTCGCGACCTCCTCCCCCCTCTGATGGAGCCACGGCTAGCCCAAGCAGCACATCCAGCGAGGAGCCCATGCAGCTGGGTGGACTCCCCAAAGAGGAGAAAGAGAGACGCTGGCGTGAGGGCCTCTGCGCCTACTGTGGATCAGCTCGACACCGTCGTCCCCAGTGCCCGCTACGGCCGGGAAACGACGACGCCAGGTAGACTGCGGGGGTGTCCCACCTGGCCCTTCCCACTCCTCCGATCCCTCTCGTTTTCTGTTACCGGTCACATTTCACCTGAAACACCAACAGCTCTCATCCGAAGCCCTCCTGGACACCGGAGCTGCCGAGAACTTCATCGACCAAAAACTAGCCTCTCGGCTTCGCATCCCATTGACTTCCGTCGACCGATTTCTCCCGGTGACCTCAGTAGACGGGCGACCACTCCAACCCTACCCGGTCCAGTTCCAGACCCAGCCAGTCCGCATGTCTGTCGGGGATCATCAGGAGGAGATCCGGTTTCTAGTAGTCTCGGCCTCTTCCTCTCCTCTCATCCTCGGATACCCCTGGTTCCGTCGACATGACCCCCACGTCTCCTGGTCTTCCTGCCAGATCCTGGACTGGGGTCCCCGGTGTTCACGCCGCTGCCTTCTCTTCCGGACTGGACAGGACTCAAAGTCAGAAGAGGCGTCACCCCCGGAGCCCATCGATCTGGATAGGATCCCTCCGGCTTACCATGACCTGTCCGAGGTCTTCAGTAAGAGGCGAGCCTCTGCTCTCCCTCCTCATCGCTCCTACGACATGGCCATCGAGCTCCTCCCGGGAGCAGTCCCTCCTCGTGGTCGCCTGTTCTCGCTGTCAACCGCAGAGAACAAAGCCATGGAGGAGTACGTCGCTGAGGCTCTCCAACAGGGCTTCATTCGCCCTTCTACCTCCCCTGCAGCTGCGGGGTTCTTCTTTGTAAAGAAGAAAGACGGCGGGCTTCGCCCCTGTATAGACTACCGAGGCTTGAATAAAATCACTGTTAAGAACCGCCATCCTCTTCCTCTGCTATCCACCGCGCTCGATTCCCTCTCCCAGGCCTGCATCTTCACCAAACTAGACCTACGCAGCGCTTACAATTTGGTGCGGATTAGAGAAGGGGACGAATGGAAGACGGCCTTCATCACCCCTAACGGGCACTGGGAGTATCTGGTGATGCCCTTCGGCCTCTGCAACAGCCCTGCTGTCTTCCAACACCTGATCAACGATGTCTTGCGGGACATGCTGGGCCGGTGGGTGTTTGCCTATCTGGATGACATCCTGATCTACTCCCGCACCGAAGTGGACCATATTCGCCATGTGCGGGCCGTGCTAAGCAGGCTGCTCGAGTACCAGCTGTTCTGCAAACTGGAAAAGTGTGCCTTCCATCAACGGTCCACTACCTTCCTGGGCTTCACCATCTCCTCCAATGGCCTGACCATGGACCCGCAAAAGCTCCAAGCCGTGACCCAGTGGCCTCAGCCCTCCAGCCTTAAGCAGCTACAGAGCTTCCTGGGCTTTGCCAATTTTTATCGGCGCTTTATCCGCAATTTCAGCACCATTGTCGTGCCACTGACATCCCTCACTAAACCAGCTAACCTGCCCAGGCCCTTCTGCCTCCCCCCTGGTGCGAAACAGGCATTCCGAGACCTTATCCGTCGGTTTGCTACAGCTCCCGTCCTGCTCCACCCTGATCCTGCCGGAGATTTTGTGGTGGAGGTGGATGCCTCCGATGTTGGCGCTGGCGCCGTCCTCTCTCAACATGGCCCAGATGGAAAACTTCACCCGTGCTGCTATTTTTCAAGGAAATTCTCTGACACGCAGCGACGGTATGGTGTCGGCGACCGGGAACTCCTGGCCATCAAGTGGGCCTTGGAAGAATGGCGGCATTGGCTCCTGGGAGCGAAAGAACCATTTCTGATCTGGACTGATCACCAGAACCTGATCCATATTCGTTCTGCCAAGCAGCTCAACCCAAGGCAGGCCCGTTGGGCCTTATTCTTCGAACCGTACAACTTCCACCTCGCCTACCGCCCTGGCTCCAAGAACACCAAGGCAGACGCCCTCTCCAGGCAGTTCGCCCAGGACGACTTCACGTCAGACCCTGGACCTATCCTACCGTCTCATTGTTTCGCTGCCCCCCTTCGGTGGCCCTTGGAGGACTCTATCCGGGATGCCCTGACCGCCGAACCGCCTCCGCCGGAGACCCCAGCTGGGAGGCTCTATGTGCCATCCCGGTGCCGTCAGGAGGCCTTGCTCTGGGCTCACTCCTCCCCGCTCTCTGGTCACCCAGGGCCCGACAGAACCCTCCAGCTCCTCCGTCGTGCCTTCTGGTGGCCCTCCATGACTCGGGACGTCCGTGACTTCGTTTCCGCCTGTGACACCTGTGCTCGGGCCAAGTCCTCCACCCAGCCGCCCGCTGGCGACCTTCACCCTCTCCCGGTGCCGAGACGTCCCTGGTCCCATGTCGGCCTTGACTTTGTTACCCATCTGTGGACGGTCTTGACACCATCCTCACCTTTGTGGACCGGTTTTCTAAGGCGGTGCACCTGGTCGCCCTGGCCGGCCTCCCCTCCGCCAAACGGACGGCCGAGCTCCTCCTGGACCATGTCGTCCGGCTTCACGGATTCCCCAAGGACATAGTCTCCGATCGGGGGCCACAGTTCACCGCCAGGTTCTGGAAGGCCTTCTGCCGCCTGATTGGAGCGTCTCCCAGCCTCTCGTCCGGCTATCACCCTCAGACCAATGGGCAGGTTGAACGGACCAATCAACAGTTGGGGCGCTTCTTACGGTGCTTCGTCTCCGCCCAACCGTCGCTATGGCCTCGTTACCTGGTGTGGGCTGAGTTGTCTCATAACCTTCACATCTCTTCCGCCACCGGTCTCTCGCCCTTTGAGGTCTGTCATGGATTTCAACCTCCTATCTTCAGCCATCAGGAAGCGGAGGTCGACATGCCGGCTGCTGAACGGATGGTCCGCCGCTGTCGCCAGGCCTGGATCAAGGCGTGGGCTGCCATTTCCCGGGCCAACGCTCTGTACACCCGGCAGCATCACCGCCGCCACCGCCCGGGTCACCCCTTCCGGCCGGGGGACCGCGTCTGGCTCTCCACAAAGCACCTACGGCTGCGCAGTGAGTCCAAGAAGCTCGCTCCCCGGTTCGTCGGCCCGTACGAAGTCACTGCCCGGCTCAACCCCATGGCTTACCATCTCCGGCTTCTGCCCGCCATGAAGGTCCATCCGGTTTTCCACGTCTCGCAGCTTAAGCGGCACGTCGCTTCCCCACTGGCGCCCCCCTCCCGGGCCCCGCCCCCGCCCAGGATCGTCGATGGGGGTCCTGTCTACACTGTCCGTCGGATCTTGGACTCCCGTCCCCGGGGCCGGGGGGTCCAGTATTTGGTGGACTGGGCTGGCTACGGCCCTGATGAGCGCTCCTGGGTGCCGTCCCGCTTCATCTTGGATCCTTCCCTCATCTTGGATTTCCGTCGCCGCCGTCCTGGCCCGTCGGGTGCCGGTCCTCGGGGGGGGGGTCCTGTCAGCCGGTGATCGGCTGTGATCAGCTGATCACGGGGCCGGGGTTAAAAGAGAGACGCCACCCACCTGTTCGCCGCTCAGACATCAGTCTCTTCGTGTCAGGAGCTCCGAAACTCTGCCGACGTCAGTCTCCGCCTGATTCAGCAACCGTGAGTGACAATCCCTTTCAATCCTTTTTCTCTTCCCGGCTCCGCTCGCTCTCTGTCTGTAACGACAGTTCCGAAGCCACGCTTCGTGCACTGATCATTACTAGAATAACTGCGTGTCTGCTCCAAACCCACCGCTAGCCTTCGCCGCGCTTGGGTCTAGCCAGCACGCCACACGGGCACGCCGAATTACTGTGTGTGATCCGCCCGACCGTGACACACAGAGAGTGAACCACTCAAGACCTAAAGTAAATAACGGTTTACTTTTTTATTAATTTTGTTACACAGTAGCTGTCAACAGGTTCTGGAGTACCACAGTGTGTCAAACCTGCCATACTTTGATTTTACTGTTAGTAAAAGATAGATTTGCCATTTAAAATGACCAAAGCTAAAAAAGGCATACCATTTTAGTTTCCCACAACAAAATCCCAGATTCAGACGCCAAATTAAAAAACCTATTACCTCCAGCCAGGTGACCCCTCTATGACCCTCCATCAAACCTACCCAAGTTGGATGAGGCTCTGCCCTGTGCTGCTCTGTCTTGCAGTTCTTGAGCAATTTCTAGCTGGTTTTGGTGGTGCTGACGAGCCCTCTCCAAGTCCTGAACCGAACAAAAATAATGCATTTTTATCAGACTGTGATTCATTATTTCGTAGTTATTTGTTTTTCAGTTAACTACACCTTTATAGTTATATACCAACCTGCATGCATCGGGCAGCGTGCCCCAGACCAGCATATGCCCTCATCTCAATTGCTCTGTCGACCAGCTCTTGGGCCAGGAGATGAAAAATAAATAAATAAATAAATAAATAAATAAATAAATAAATAAATAAATAAATAAATAAATAAAATGCCTCGTGTCTTTCTTCTTCAAGTAGGGAGGCAAGAAACGTAATAATAGTAATAACCGTTTCATTTTCTGTTTTTGTCTTTCCTCAAGGAAAGACAAAAAAAGCTGCAGCATCATTCTGATAATACAGATATTTATTTGTCTAGCTGCTGCATCTGACCTTGTCCATGCAAAAACACACAGCTTCTAGCACTGTGACGAACAAATTATCTGTTCTTTCTCATATCTGATTTACAACAATCTGACAGGGTGGGTGATCTATTGGTAACAGCTCAGATTCATAAGAAAAGCATAGGGCAGCCTGTCCTCACCATCTGGGGCATCAAATTTTGCCCTTTTGTCAAAGCCTCCATTATCTCAAATTTAAGTGCAGGGAACCCAAGTGACGCACTGGGTTGTAGTAATAATGAGACGGGTCTGTAACTCATAGGTCATAAAAAAACTAAGATTGTGAATGACTCCACACTGTCAATTTAAAAAACAGCAAATAAGGGTCGTATTTCATATGTTAAGTAATGCCCTACCCCAAGTCACCATCTTTTCCTTCCTTTCACCATCTGGTAAGGTTTAGGCTTAAGCCCCAAACTTTACCAGCAAGTGAAAGTAAAAAAGAAAGTGGGAACAAAAAAAGCAAAGCAAGCATAAAGGTCCTATAAGGACGGGAACTATGCTCTACTGACAAACCACACCTCCAACCCTCCAATCTTCATGTGACTTGTCATTTTTTAAAGGTGTGCCATTATCTCTCAGAAACCAATATTCCCACAGCCCACAGCCAGCGGCAATGATGGCAAGAATCAAACATCATCTGACAGAACTGGAGCATTCGATGCCCTAGGATGAAAATGTTTTGGTTTAAGCAGAGACCTAAAACTTCTTTCATAACTCCTTAAAACCACTCCTTGGCTCTTGAAACCTTATTTAAAACCTGAGATGTGTCCTACATCTTGGAACCTGTTGACACTTTTCCTTAAATAACCTCCCAAACTCCTTTAAGTAACTTTCAAACAAGGATCACAGATCCAAAAACATCGGGAACACCTCAAGAATCCCTCAGAAATCTTCAACTGACTTCGTTAATAAATCCTGAGACTTCTTCAAGAAATTTTAAAACATTCTAACAAACTCCATTACAGGCATCTGGAGCAAGACCACTAACAAATCACTTATAACACAAAAAAGCTACATTTGATACCACTTTGAGAGATATTTGGACATGTTCACCAAGCTCTAAACACACCTGAGAAGTATTTAAACTTCTTCAGGACTCTTAATCATCTTTTAATCCCCTTTAGATGTGATAAAAAAAAAATCACCTTAAACCAGGGGTGTCAAACTTATCTTACAATGCATCCCACTTTGATCTTAAGCGGGCGAGACCAGTGAAACCTCCTTTCTGTCAGTGTCTGTTTTTCTTCATGGTGAAAAAAAAGCTGCTGTGACAAAAATAGGAATCTGTCCACACAGCTCTCTGGATTTAATATGAAATACATGTGTAAAATTACGGAAAAAGCTATCATGGCCCAGACTGTCCAGTTTTTTTTATTTGTTTTTAGGTTTAGTCATAAAAAAACAGAAATGTCTATCATAGAAAGGGAAAAACAGACACTTTTCCTATACTCACAAAGTTACAGAGGTTTTATTAGAGACACAATTAAGTGTTTTGCTATTTGGCATAATGTGTGAAATTTCTTTGGTAACCCCCCCCCCCCAAAAAAACAAAAAAACAAAAAAAACAAAACAGGGCTGACAACACTTTACACAATGGTAGAACAAGTCACAGATTCAGAAATCAATTTGTCCTTTATTGCTTCCATTTCTACATTCACCTTTTTACATACATTTCCATTTCTTTCAGTTCTACCTTTTTGCTGCTTTTCTACACATTCAGTTCTCCATTTCATCCCGATCATCACTTTAACCTAAGACTTCTTTTCTCACAGTGCTTTCCTCATTTATTTCAGTTTCCCAAGTAAATTCATTCATTTTATGGTTAATATAGTAAATCTCAACCTCTTATGTCCACACAGAGAGAAGATAAGATTATGTTTCTAAATACAAAGTCTCCACCCTAAAAAGTTACTTCTGATAGTTTGCAGTCGTATTAGCTGCTACCCATGGAAGTTTGCATCCATTGCTGAAAAAAACAAGGATTTTTTCAATCCATAAGTCGAAATTTAAGGTCATCATCTCAAGATTGAAAGTTTCACTGACTAACTCAAACTTCTGAGAAAATGAACTTGGAATTAAGCCAAAATTTTGAGATTTTGTTTGTATTTTGTTTTTGTCAGTCATGGAAACAAGCTTCCATAGATGCCTACCATGAGATAAACAAATCTGATTTGAGGGTGAAAACTGAATGTGAGTGTTGTATGACTCATTAAGCTGGAGGCTGAAAATGCTAACAAAATAGAAACAAAGATTCAGCTGCAAAAGTCACACAAACAAGAAAACATGATAAGAGAGAAAAATGAATTTAGGGATATTTACAGAAAAGGACCATCTCTATTCCTTATTAGTTACAGTCTCAGTGAATGCAGCTGGTCATAATGTAGAAAACCAGACTTTTAAACGATTATACTGAAACAAACATCAAAACACAAGCCATTACAACATTTACACTAATGCTTAAATTTGGAGACGCATTAGCCCAGCCCAGTTACTTAGGTGATAATAATAAACCCCAGTAAATAGTTTGAATCGGCTGATTTAAGCGTCAGTATCGAACATTTATTTTGCTGAAAGCATTGTGATATTACTTTTCTATTGAAGAAAAAAAACAATGCTTAATTGATTTTGTTTTCCCCAATATTTTGACCTAATTGATTTACATGATTTTTAACTTCATGATTAACTGCAACCACAAAAACATTTCTTGAGTACAAAATACAAAATTCAGGAACATTTTCTTAATGTGATAAATTAATTTGTTTTTGGATCACTTTTTTTGTGTAAACTAATTTTTAATATTATACTGGCTCCCCTCCACAACGTCCATGATGTGGGTCTAGATGGATCTTCATCTAGTTGTTGATATTTTCTTAACAACATCAAGATTGTAGCTCCCATGTATTTCAGTTTGATTTGTGTGTGATATGAATATGATGTGAAAAGTCAGTCCTTTACACAATTCCTGGATCCACATGAGGAATCACCTCCGGCAGAGCATATCCAATTCAACACAGATGTGTATATTCTAGAAGTTGCTGAAATTGACTGTTTCAGAATATTTAAAGTGTGATCTCAAGAAAACAAAATTCTCATGTGTAGAACAAACACGGGTTACTTGGCGAATATAAAGTGCAGAAGACAGAAGAACGTGAATTTATCAATGTCAAAGAAACTTAGTGTCACTGACGTTGGAAAACATATAACTAGTGTGGTTTAAAAGGAAATAAAAAGCGAAGAAACTGTTGGAGTGAAACTCTTATGTCATCGCAACAAGCTTCTTTTCTTGAAACCATTAATATTGTACACATCCTTTTAAGGTGACTGATGTAGTTAATTAGGAAGTGTGCTTTAGTGCATTCAATTAAATGCTTCAGGTGAGTTTCAGCTGAGTCAGCTGAGACTTTGCCACACATTCATGACCACATCCAATTTTTCTGTGGTGTCTAACATCCATCTGCTCCCAGCTACATCAGCAAGCTTTCTTGTCCATCAAGCAGTCTCAACCAGTGTCAGACTGGATTCTCCATCAGCTCCCGATGACTCGTTGAAATCCTCTTCATCTTCCTCCTCATCTTCCCCTTCAAAGATTGCAGTCATGGGGGCTGCAACAAGGCGGCAGCGGGCGGCAAAGCGGCGGCTAGCCGAGCAGGGAGGAGTGAGGGAGCGAGGGCGCGTGGAGGAGGATGACAGGAAGAAGAAGGGAGAGGAGGAAGAAGATGAGAAGAAGAGGTTATTATGTGGCAGATCCTGTTGCCTCCATTCCAACATCATGGAGAAGCTCTGAGCACATGGAGATCTGGGAGGTTGCTGAACATTAAGAGTCAGGTGGGCAGTGATGTCATGTGTTTCTCCAGTTTGGAGGGAGCTTGTGGAGTTTACTTGGTCTGAGGATATGTGAGGTGGTGGTGCACCATGAAGGTCAGCTGCTGCAGTGGGAGAAACAACTTTCCGAAGTCGCTCAACTGCTGAGATTCGAGATGAAGAATCAGGTCGACTGCCCTTCCTCAGCAGGAGAGCCTTAAAGCTCTCACTTCTTGCTGACCTTTGACTCTTGAGTGCTGCAGGTCGCATTAGCTGGTCAGTGGGAGTCACCGGAGGGGAGGGGGAGGAGGAGGAGCTCGAGACACGATGTTTGTCTTCTTCTAGATCCCTTCTTCCAAGCATCTTCCTCTTGGACCTGACAGAAATGTGACAGAAAACAGTGAACAATAGTAACTGTATATTTAGAAGCTACATGCACTGAATTACATGGCCACAAGAGAGTTGCTCTATTTTAAAAGTTTCTAGTTAACATCAAGAGGCAACTTCTAGAAATCTGAAAAAATCTAATAGACAACAAAGACATAGGTTCCTAAGAATATGTTTAATATATACATAAACAATGACATGACAGGAATGGAAGGGAACTTGGATTGAAGCACTTTTGTTTCTCAAGTATAGGAGAAGCTAATTAGCTGGGGGATCAAAGAACAAGTAGACGAAGTAGATATCTTACATTTAGTGTCTGAGGAAGAACAGGTTGCGAGTTTACCAGTGATTATGTTTTTGACTACATTATCTTGGTATCTGTCGGGAGGTTTGAACCTACTTGTGGCTTTGAGAACCAGACAATGTCTGGAGATAGTTTTGTACCCTCTACTGTGTGTCGTACTGCTTGATGTTATCATACCTTTGTTTCCTTACCTCCCCAGCAGGAAAGATGTATTTTCCTGTCAGTGGCTTACATTCCCAAACTGACTTTCTCGGTCTGTAATTATTGTGTATACATGAATACCAATGATCCCTGACTCCTCCAGTCTACATGCCAAAGTATCCTTGGGCAAGATACTGAATGCCAAATAACTTTTGATGCATCCATCTGAGTGTGAATGGGTGTGCTTGAAGGCATAGAACAAAGTACTGAATGAATGTGTTTGTGAATGGGTCACTGAGGCTTGTGGATAAAAGTGATTTGAGTGCTCAGTTAGAATAGAGAAACACTATATACGTACTACTACTAAATCTCTGGATTCTTTGACAGCTACAACTTATTCCTATTTGGGGCAACAGGGAATAAGGAAGAACTAGTTTCTATGTATAATAGGAGAATAATAATGACACTACACACTTAGTGACTAATTAAAGGCTTTACCTGTAGACAAACCCCAACTACCAGGGCATTCATGCTGTCCCTTCCCATACAGCACTGCTCCATAGAGTAAGAGGTAGAATTCAAACCAACAAGTGAGGATGTGGTTTAAAGGATTTTACAGAACAAGTGCATAGTATACATTTTGTGTTCCCACCTGTGAATGATGGTGAATAGATCCTCTGTGGTTCGCGGACAACCAGAGATGAACATCTGATCTGCTGAAATGCTGCCAAACACATCAGCTGGGAAGGAAAGGACAGTGAAAAAAAACTGAACTTCAATTGTTCATTTAACAGTTCAGTTGAACTGAAATTGAAATGATGAAGAATACAATAATAATAATGGATTGCATTTATATAGCGCTTTTCGAGAACCTCAAAGCACTGTACAATTCCATTATCCATTCACTCTCACATTCACACACTGGTGGAGGCAAGCTACAGTTGTAGCCACAGCTGCCCTGGGGCAGACTGAATACAAGAGCAAGAATAATTATTTATTTATTATTTATTTTCCAATAATAATTATTAAAGATACCTGTATGCTCCGAAGATGACATTCACAGACATGATACTGCGGTATATAAGTTCCTATGTATGTAAGTTCCTATTGAGCTGTAGTCTGACTGAACCACATGCTGTACCTTATCTGCATATTTTTGTCTACTCTCACAGCTTGTTTGGGCAGGAAACTTGGCCCACTTTGCTTCACACCTGCACAAACAAAAGCTCTGCCTACATTTACTGAATGACTACTAAGGCAGATACTGGGGACAGCTAATACAGAAAATGCTTACTTAGTTTCACCAAGGACTCCATAAATTATATATTTGAGCATTTGGTGAACAATAAACAGGGATCTATAAATATTAGCTGCTATAATGCATAATAGGCTCACCACAATCTGAATTGGATAGGTTAAGAAGCAGGATCTGTGGTCTTGATAGAACTTACCATCCTGGGGACTGCTAGCCTCCTTTGATTTTTCTCCTCCTCTCAGAGCTCCGGGCTCGTCTTGTTTTTCACCTGGCTCTTGTATGAGAAGATCTGGTAGTGACAGTTCACCCCGCAGGCTGTCAGTGGACAGTACGCTGCTGAGAGAGTACCTGCTCTGACCAATCAAACTGAAGGAGCTTTCAGAGTCACTTGTGTCTTGGTCCCAAACTTTAGTAACTTTCATCTTCTGGCTTATTTGGATTGTCCTGTCTTTTCTTACATCTCTCTCATCTCCAGATGAGGATGAAGAGGATGATGAGGATGATGAGGATGATGAAGATGATGGGGAGGGTTCCATTTTTGCTGAGATCATTAGCAGCTGCCTGCCTGGCCTTTTCTTCTTCTTTTTCCTTCCTTTGTCTTTTTTCTTTGTGGTGGATGACATCATCATCATCCTTGCCATGTTAATCCTTCTCTCTTCCAAACTTTCCTTAATATCTTCCTCTTCATCTTCAGCTAGTGATGACCTCATCATTCTCCTCTGAAATGATGTATCATCTTGATAAAGTTTTGTTTTGATAGCACCACAACTGGGGTGTGTTACTTCAGTTTGGGTGCCCTCAGTCCATGTGGAAGTAGTTCCTTGGCCCTTTGAGTTCCCTAATGTGCTACGGGTAGCCATTCCCATGATCCTTGAGGAGGCGCAGGTTCTATACATTTCCATGGCTCCTAGGGAGTAGTTGGTCTTTAAGGTATCCAAGGTTTCATTCAAAGTGTTTCGAGCCATTGTGGTCCCGGTGCCTATGGTTTTCAAGGTGCTACTGCTAGCTGTGATGCACAGACTCTGTGAAGCACCTCCAGTCCCAGAGGTCCCCATGGAAGCCCCTCCTGTAATTTTAGATGGAAAGAGTGGTTTGGTTGTTTTGGGTGAGGTCAGTGAGAGATCTGGTCTCTTGTGCAAAATTGGTGTTTTTGTCCGTTGAGGGGAGCTGGCAGGTGAGTGCATGGTGATATTGGCAGATGTTGTGTTAATTGGGTATACAGGTGTCACTGAGTTATCACTGGTGGACACCAAGTGCTTTGGTGAAGGGGGACTATGGATCACATGTTTGTGTAAAGGTGTGCAGAAAGAATCATCAGGAAACTGTGACTGGCTGTTGAACCCTGGAGAAAATGCTGTACTTTGTCCATTGCTCCTCACCACATTGAGTTCTCGTGTGGCGTTGGGGGATGTTGTGAGACCCAGAATGCAAAGATCAGGCTTCTTTGGTGGAACTGGCTTCTCTGGAGAGCAGATCTTTCTTGGGCTACTTGGCTTCAAGTCCCTGTTACAGTGTTTAATATCAACATTCTTCAAATCTCCATCAGCAGCACAGAGTGACTGCATTTGTGATTTTTTCTTGTCATTTTGCTCGACTTCCTCTTTGCTCTCTAACAGCATTTTTCTGCATTCTCTTTGAATCTCTGCAAGTTCTTTGAGCTTAGCATCTGTTAGCACTGTTCCTATAATGTTTCGTTGGAAAGACGTAGGTTGACTTATTGTGCTGACATGGTTATTGTCAGTTTCATAAGACATTTTCACCCATGGACTCTCAGAACTGGAGATTTCATTGTTAGCTAGTGTAGCATACATGTCTGAATCTTTCTTTTTCTGTTCACTGGACTGTCTGCATTGAGGAGTGCCACCATTCCTCAGCTGAAGCCCAAGACTTCTCTTGCTAGCAGTGTTATGAATAATGCTTTGTGAGCTTTGAAGATTGTTGAAATCTGATTCATCTGCCAAAAGCTCTGTTTTTGTTTGTTTGAAGAAATCATCATCTGATTCATGTTTAGGTTGTTTCATTTCAGCATTGTCTGGGCTGTGAAGGCTAGCATTATCCAAGGATGCACTAGCTGTATTATTGTCATTGTTTGCAACATAACAGATATCGTTTTCTGATCCTTGTTCCGCTAGGTTAACACTGGTGTTGGAAACAAGGTTTCCTTTAGTCAAGTCAGCCAAGTAGTGTTGAGCTTCTTTGATTGGTAGATCCTGGTTACCATGGTTACCAACAGACAACAAAGCGCCATCATCAGTAGATGTACCATTGGCTGGCAGGACTTCCTGGTTCTTAATAGAGCGGAGTTTGACGTCCTGCAGAGCTTGAGCAGTTACCAGAGGGCAGGGGTGTGCTTTGCCATATTTGTGTGGAAACGCGTCTGGGCTTGGTCGGGAGAAGACAGAGGCAAAAGGTGTGGGGACAGTAGACAAAGGAGGGAGAGGGGGAGGTGGTGGTGGTGGAGGGAGGTCAGCAATTGGCATGTCTGGGAGTTCTGAACATGGGGGAGGAGGGGGAGAAGTTGGGGGAGGAGGGAAGTTGGTGGAAGATGACACTGTAAATACCAGATCATGATGGGAAGTCTGCCTGACAGCGTAGGCGTAGGGGGGAGGAGGAGGCCGGGAGAAGGGAGGTAGAGGAGAAGGCCTGGCAAGGGATAATGGTGGGAGAGGAGGCGGTGGAGGGGGCAGAGGAAGGGATGATGGTGAAGGAAGAGGAACAAGAGAAAGTTTAGTGAAAGAACAAGGAGCAGGTGAGCAGGACTGCAGTGGAGGAGGAGGGGGAGGAGGAAGAGTTTCATGAATGGGAGAGCAGGAAAGTGAAAGCAAAGAAGACTCGAGAAGAGGAGGCCGAGGTGGTGGGGCAGGAAGATTAATATGTTTGGCAGAGGAGTCTGAGGAGGTGCAGGAGGAGAGGGAAGAGGTTGAAGAAAATGAGGATGAAAGGGATGAGAAAAGTGAAGACTTCCTCTCTGGCACTGGTGGCTTTGGTCTGCCTTCACCTCGAGACCTTGTCCTAGGCAGGGAGGATGCGACAGGGGAGAGGGGGAAGGAGGTAAAGCAGGAAGAGGAGAAAGGTGAGGTTGGGGGGAGGGAGAAAGCTCCAGGACTTGTTGTGAGAGGGGAGGATGGGATGAGGGGTGAAGACACTGGCGTGCCAGGAGTTGGAGTGTTAGACTGACTAGAGTACCCACTGGAGGGCGAAGCAAGTCGCTGAAGCCCAGGCACAGAAGAGGAAGCTGGAGGTTGGTGATTGAGAGTAAAAGTCAGACCTTCCTCCTCTGAACCTGGAGACCCAGGGCTGAGGTGAGTTGGTTCGAGGTTGGAAGGAGGAGAGTCAGAAGAGGTTGATGCCTGGCAGTCTGGGTTTAGAGGCTCAAAGGTTGAAACTGTACCACAGTTAAGCCCACTTTGGCGTCTTTTGGTGCTACTTCGGGGCACCCAGGGATCCTGAAAGTTCTGGGGAGATGACGCAGGTGTGTGCTGCATGGTGCGTTCCAGGCGGGGACCGCGCTCCACCTTGGGACTAGAAGAAGAACGCGAAGATTTGCTACGACCTGGCCGTCGCCTCAATGAATCAGAACGCAATGGTGGAGGAGGTGGACGCTTGGACTTGCGAAGGGAGATGCTGCGGGTGACAGAACGAGAGTAGCAGGAGGATGTGCTTGACTTCCTTTTCTCACGGTTTAGCGAGGGAGAGGACATCTTCACTGAACGCAAGGAGCTGCTATCAGTGCAAGAAGGGGAGGACCGACCAGAAGAGAGAAGTGGATCGAAGTTCCAACCTTCATCAGAAACACATCTCATTTCCTGGGAAATTCCACTGTGGACACTGGAGGTTGGAGAGAGGGTTTTGTAGCTCCATCTCTCTCCAGTCAAGGAACAACCATCTGAGAAACACTGGGTGTCCTGCTTTGTGGTTGTCAGGTCATCCTCTGCTGGGTAATGAAACTGAGTCTCTGAATCAGTGATAGGGGAAGAAGGAAGAGAGCCGGGGGAAGAAAGGGCCTCATTATTGGGCTTATCACTGGGGGAAGCCCACTCTGATTGTAGGGCACAACTAGAGGTTGCAGGGACAGATGATATAATAGGTGAGGAGGGAACGGAATTAAAGGAGGAGGAAGGAGACTGTGGCATTACTCTGGCAGTGGGGTCAAAGGGCAGCAGAGGGTGAAGATCACTGGGGAATCCCTGTAGATCCTGTGACTGGAAAAGAAAACAGGAATAAAAAAGAGAAAAATTATTTAAAATGTGCTCCAGGCATTTCTAATTTAGCATAACTTGGTTTCCTCAAAAAGCCAGTATAGTAAATTTAGTGTGAAAATCCAAAGTATCTGATGCTCTTCTATTGCTTTGATATTTCTCTTCTACCCAGCCGACAGTGAGCAACAGTAACTTAAAAATTTAGAAAGGTCAACAAATGAAAGGCTCTGAGCCCATGACATACTCTCAGCATCTGTAGGACATTCTGTTCATTGGGGACATGTTTGAAGTCTAATAATAATGGATTGGATTTATATAGCGCTTTTCAAGGCACCCAAAGCGCTTTTCAATGCCACTATTCATTCACTCTCACACACTGGTGGAAGCAGCTACAGTTGTAGCCACAGCTGCCCTGGGGCAGACTGACAGAAGCAAGGCTGCCATATCGTGCCATCGGCCCCTCTGGCCAACAACAGTAGGCGGTAGGGTAAAGTGTCTTGCCCAAGGACACAACGACCAGGACAGAGAGCCCGGGGATCGAACCGGCGACCTTCCGGTTACAGATACGCTTCCCAACCCCCTGAGCCACGGTCGCCCCACAAGTTCTGAACTGTCTTCCCTCTGGCCTATGTTGGCTGACATTAGCATGCCAGTCATCTGGAAACTCCTTCAATTTATGCTTTGACTTTATTAGTGTAATAATAACTTCTGATTAATTTACCTGGTAGCAAGATGAGGAGGTGCTGAGAGTCCTGCAGGATACACTGTTACAGCTGGCCTCGGAGTTCAGGGAGGAGTTGGTTGCTGGACGGGGGAGGGTGTGGCTCTCCAAGGATGGTGAGCAGCAGGAGCCGGAATGGCAACCAATATGTGGGGAAGAGGTAAGGGAGGCCATGAGGCTGGACATTCCCTCTCCTTTAGGGGCTCGGATTCTCCTTGTTGACAGCTGCTCCTCTTTTCTTAGATCTCCCTTTTCCTCCACCTCCATGTTCCTCTGCTGATGAGGAGAGGTACATTCAGATGCAGGTCGACCCACAGTGGAGAACTGACCAGGAAGAACGTCAGAGATAGATGGTGACTTCGGGAGGGCATTATCTGGTATCCCAGTAACTGTCTTGCGTCGGCTCAATTTCCGGGGTCGTCGGTTTAGTGAGTCAGCATTGGAAAGTGTTCTTCGAAAACTGGCTTGGCGATCAAAACTCTCACCTTAAGTGTGAACACATACAAAAAGGTAACAGTCAAGACATGAGAAACCAAGTCGCTACTCCGAATCCAAGTTTAGCCTATGAGTCCTGCTGTAGTTTACTTAAACCTCACATCATATCCTAACTCTGATGTTTCCCGTTAGTTACTTAGAGTCCTGATAAAATCATATGTCCCTTTAAGGTCTTCAAGATAAGCTTCTGTTGAAAGAAAAAATCTCAGTTCCAAGTAAGATCTAAAGCTATAGTGGATAGTTATACAGTTATTTAACAAAAGTTAATCAAGTTTCTGTGAGAGCAGAATCCAGATGAAAATGGAGGCAATGTACCTCCGATTTCAACTCCTGGTCCAGAGTTAATTCTGAAAAGGCTAAAGGTAATTTACCAAGTCCCAAGATTTGGGTGAGTTAAATTGAAGTAAAGCCTCAAGCCTAAGAAGAACTTCAAGTTGGATTTGGGTCTCATTAGATTACTCTAACTTATATTTCAAATCTGAGTCCTATCCAGACTCCAGATTTTAAGATTTAAGGCATGAATCAAGATGACAAAAGCTTTCTGGTCTGCTCTAAATTAGAAGAACTCCCTATGAAGACCAAACTGATTTGAGCCTGAGAAAAATTTAAAGGTAAATCTCGAGTTTATGTCTCAGTCTATTTTTGAAACCAGATGCAAGTAGAAATTCAGTGTAGACAATATGGCAGAAATAAATTTAAAGTTTTAGATGAGTTTCAATAGTAAGTTCAGAGTCCTTACAAACAGAATCTGGATCTGAGTCCAGCTGTACCTGTTACATTAATAGGAACAATATCTGCTGCGACTGCTTCGGCCTGCTGCCTCATCCTCTCCTCCGGCGTTGGAAGTCGAGGGTGCGGTTCCACATCCATTTCGACTTTTGGCTCATATGTTTGCTCATCATCATCCCAACAGGAGGTGAGATGGACGGGATTCAGGACCAGTGGTGTCAGGGGTCGCCTGTTGTTCAAGATGAACATCTCATCTTCCTCTGAGGATGTTGTGGACTGACAAAGAAAAGAGGCAGAAATTAACAGTTTGGTCTACAAATTGAGTTTTGATACAGTTAAATCTAGTCCAGCAGCGTTGGGGTCTAATCTAGCCTGGAAGGGTCAAATTAAGACTTTGTCGACTGTTAGGGTAAAAAGCCTGTTTGGGTGTAACTGAGATGCTGCCCTACTTTAATTTTATCTAATCTAATGTACTACAGACATGTTTATTCCATGTTTACCTTTCTTCTCCAAACTGAAAACTTGAAACAAACTGAAAAGCAAGACTTAGAGAAAAAGTCCAAGACTCTGGACCTCTGAGGAGGGTTGAGAACATGAGGGAAGGATCAAGGGATGAGAAAAACAATTAAAGGAAAGGTTAATCATTGAGTATAACAAATAGATGGCAGAAGATGTGTCAGTGCTTCAGTTTGACCAGCAGATGGAAATAAAACACAAAGATTCTGCACTGATTGCACAAACAGAAAAAGATCCAGAACACACCAAACCAAATGTCTGTAGTTTTAAATCAGGAAACTGGATTGAAAAATAAACAATGAACATATATAAAACTCCAGGCTCCTTTAAATATATGGGGAAACAAAGGGATTCTTGTCCTTTAAGAAGCCGTTGTCTTGTATTTTACAGTGTGGCAATAAAAATAGCTTGAAAAATTACCAATAACAATTATTCTTTTATTCTTTCAGATGTAATGGTGAGCATGCTGGGCTGATATAATTGAGTTCCCGGGCCATGAGTAAGAGACACCGAACTGGTAGCGCTGGTGTCATTGTCTTCAGCTCCATTAATATATATCACTACATCTGTATAAACATCTTCACATGTTTCTCACCATCTTCCTGCTTTTGTCCCTCCACCCTCGTCGTGCGGTTCCGTCTGATTGGTTGATGCTGGAGAAGGGAGGAAGGGTGGGGCTGGGGGGGTGGGGCTGAGAACCACTTGGGATGCTGCAGCCATGCTGAGTCAGCCCATTACATGCTACAAACACACCATGATGATAGAAAATAGTGAGTTGAGTACATGAGAATGATTGTGGACTGTGTGAGCTTTGCTGCAGTGATCAGCTGAGATCAGCAGGAGAGCTCAGCCTTCGTCATTTATGCTTTCTCACAGTGACATGTGGCACTGCAGCTGCTGCGAAGCTGCAGAGCGTGCTGCATGCAGACCCCTGCAGCACTCTGCAGTCTGCTCACAGGCTGCTGTCACCTCTAAGCTTAATTACTTCTCTGATAAGCATCAAAGAACCAGGATTTATGGCCTCAAGCGAAGGAAACTGATCATTTATAAAGCTTAAGTACTTCATTGAAAATTTATGGAATCAAACACAGTGTAAAAGGCCTTTATTGCTCAGCAGCTATAAAAACAGACAGGAGGCTGTTTATCAGGACTGATGGCTGATTGAGAATATACTGCAGATTTCAGAGACATAAACATTTAAAGAGCAAATGATGAGGATCTCTTTGAACAGGCAGCTGCTTTTGCAGTCTTTCCTGGCAGACTTGTTGGTGTAAACACCCAAACAATGTTAGCCTTAGCGACATGACAGTGTTATAAACAGTTAGTGATCTGCCACTGCAGTGAGGAAGACTGTGAGTTTTCCACCTTCAGCCCATAAAGAACAATATCAAGAGTGGAGAAGAGTACGTATTCTTTCAGCAGCAATTCTGTGAGTGTGTCAGGTCATAAGGTCACTGTCTGCTGGCATCTGTCAGCCAATGCTAATCCTACAGGACACACACACACTTAGGACTCGAGGTTTGTGTGTAACAGACTTCTGAGGCTCTGGGGGTTCACACACTTCTTGAACTTGACCCAAAATAATTTTCAATTTTCTTTTTTAATTATTTTACACAATATATAATATGACATAAGGAAGACAACAAATAGGGAAAAACACATTTATTATTTATTCATTAATTTACTGTAAAAATTTAACTTAAATATTTTCAATTTGTTTAAATACTTATAATCTACTTATTGATCAAAAATCTTTTCCACCTGGGTCTACATCCAAGAATGGATACAGATACAATCCATTAACTCACGCTGTGAATGTTTTCTGAAGCAGACGTCATTTAGCCTGACCAGATGCTCCATGTCATTCATATGTCCGACTTCCTGCCCTCCTCATCTGCTCTGTGCGGCTTGAAAGGACTTATAATTAACTTGGATTGCAGAGCCACTTCAGAGATGCTTCTACAATGTGGAGCAGTGGTTTTAGTGTTTTCAGTCATTTCTACCGCAGCCGCATTGCAGTTTCTCCTCATGGGACTCAGGTATTATTGATCGAGTTTATACACAGACTTCTTTAAGTGAACTTCTCAGTTCACAAAACAGTCTGATTGCTGTTCTGGACTCAGGTTCAAAGCTGCACCCTGTCTGTTCACTTCTTCTTCCTAATTTAATCCAGGCTCTCTAAATATTTGAGTTAATGAAGGTTCTCTCCCCCTCTCTGTAACCAGAGCTGGTAATTCTTGATGTCAGTAAACATTTTTTTTCATTGGTTTATGGTCTCAATAGCTACTTTTAAGTCTTATTGAAGATAACATGGCGTTCCTTTTGGAAAGTATGGTTCCATTAGAGTGAGACAGGACCAGAAATCAGGGAAGGATTTAAAGTGTGGCTACTTATTTTCATCTAGAGACTTTCTCAAGTCTCTTAGCATTACTCTAAATGTGTTTCCCCACAGATCCAGTTAATCTCACATTTTTGTAAGGTTAACTGATGAAACACTAAAGTACCACTCTCACCTCGCAGGTCATCAGCACTGCCTGATCGCCTTTTGCCAGGGATGAAGCGCAGACCCTGCTGAGGCTTCTGGGTAGTGTAGTGAACAGACCACTTACTGTCCCCGTCCCCTGCAGCACAAACAAAGACAGAGAGAGAGAGAGGGAGAATGAGTCAACTTTCTGGATTTTAATCTTGTTTCAGCAAATCTTTTCACACTCAGAGGAGCAGTGATGATGAGAGCTGCTGCACTCAGCACTATTCAAGGTGACCTCCACATCACAGGGCTTTTATTGTGAAAGAGCTGCAGATTGACTGTCTGTGGTATTCAGTGGACAGATGTATGGACAGATGTGGAGCTTGAGTCTCAGCCTTCTGCATTCTGCAATGTATGTCAGGACCAAAAACACCTCTTATAATACAAAGTAGGAATTTCTTACAATAACTTATGAATGATTTTGTTTTTCTGCACTGACAGCGTTTTTTGTTTTGTTTTAGTCATTCATCTCATCCTAATAATATTCAAAAAACAAGAGAGAAAAGATAATTTGTTCCCATTAATCAATCACATCTCTCTTTAACCGCATGATCCAAGTCATCACTGATGAGTGATGGCCGATTGTTTATGTTCTGTTGTCATATTTTTTGTTGTCATTCAAAAGACAAGTAAATAAACACCATTACATTTTAATCAAGAAAAGGTTATTTTATTTTTTCTTCTGAACACAGCTTTAGAGGTTTAAACCAAACAATGGAAACAAACATTACGGGGACTGAAATGGCGATGCAGGAAGCTCCTGAGATCCTTGAAGGAATGCCAAAGTCCTTGAGAAATATGAAAGATTATTTAAGATGTAAATATGGTCCTTGAGATTTTGTGTGTTTTGGTGGGTTCTTTAGAACAAGCATGCAGAGGCTGAAATATGAAAATACACGCAGTGGTCCGATAAATACTTTAGACAGTTCCAGAAGTGTCAGAAGGTATTTTGGGTTTTCCAGAAGCATCAGTGGTGCTTGAAGTTCTAAAACATTAGAGATTCGATATAAGGCTTGCGGGGTTTTCACTGGCTCTGAAAAAGAAGATGCAATTCTTCTAGGAAGGCTTAAACAGTCTTTACGGGGTCCAAGTAATCCTCAAGGAGGTCTGACAAGTTGTGACAGTTTTTAAGAAGGGACCACAGGTGTTTGAGAAGATTTAGGGAGTCCTGTGGCAGGTTCTTGAGGAGGTTTTTTATGTTAGAAGGAGGCCCTTGATGAAGCCATAAGAGAATTACAGGAACCACCAAGGAGAATGATAAAGAGACCATCCTGATTCTTGAGGTGCTTCTGCTGGTCCTTGATATGAACCTGAAGAAGCTTGGTAGTTCTTAATTGGGTCCCAGAAGTTCTTGGTAGGTAGTGGTCCTTGACCAGGCAGTAGACGTCTGTGGCAGATTCAGTGGGTCATTGCAAATGTTCCAGTGATTCAAGCAGCTCTTGTATGTTGAGGACATAATAAATGTCCACACTGATCATCAAAAAGATACTATGGTTGCTTAATTATTTTTTCCAATTGTCGTTGAGAAATAACACAGGTCTGTAAAGAGATTTAAATTGTTCTTGAGGGCATTCTAGAGGTCACTACGAGGTTATAAAGCTCTGAATAACTTTTCCGAGAGTCCATGTGGAGATTCCAGGGGTCCACAAGTCCTGACAAAAGCCTTTAAATAAGCTTATATTGTTCTTGAAGAGTTTCTGGGGGTTACTGGTTAAAGGGTTAAAACCTTGAGAAGACATCCTAAGGGTCCTTGTGGGGATTCCAGGACCCCTTGAGAACACAAATGCCAAAAAAGTCTTTAAATGATCCCTAAATTGGGTTCTTGAAGTCAGTAAGATTATTACAAGGCATTTAAAGACAGTCCTGGAGACCTTGAATAGGGTCTCTAATGTTTTAGACTATAGTTACAGGTAATATAAACTCACATTTCAAATGCTCATTAAACTGCTGATCTAAACTACGTTTGACATGATTTTTACATGCACCTGAGAGCCAATCAGGGGGTGGTATCTATGAGGTCATCTTTAGAGAGCTATAACTCACTCTACCTGTACAGCTCAAAGGTAAATCAATCCCTCGCCAATACAGCGGCACTCACCTCTGGTCTTACTGAGATATCTGAGGACAGATTTGATTGCCGTTCCGATCAGAACCATAACGACGCCACACACTCGTTTAGACACACACACCGACACACACACTCCTGAGGCTGCAGCAAACAGAAAGAGAGCGGGCGAGCAGCAGCAGTAATGCAGCTCGACTCGCTGCAATGCTACTCTCCTCCCACTCCTCTCTCTCTTATTCTCTTTTTATGTCACTCGCTCCCCCCTCTTTCTTCTTTTCTTTTCTCCACACACACACACACCGTTGGCAGGAAGCCAGTACACGTGTGTGTCCTTCATGTGTGTCGCCAGGTGATGAAGGTTACCCGCAAATACCGCATTATCACAACGACACATGAAACATGATGCTTTGTAGATGAAGAGAGATGAAGAAACAGAATTCAAAGTGTGTCCGCGCCTCTGATGTATCCCTGTTCATCTTTTATTCTCTGTGTTCTCATGTTTCTATCTTTGTGAGGTCCAAAGAGAGTGAGGACATGCTGTCAAAGTGTGGACATCAGCCTTGACATCAGCATCTGAGGGATAAAATGAGGAAAAATGCCAAAAAAAAAAACAAAAAACAAAAACACCAAAAAACCTTCAGGGTATAACAGGTGCTAATGCACAAAGAGATAACCGCATCCAGTATTTGAATAGATGCAGGTGGTGCATATTTCATGTTTTTACAGTCAGATCTGTATATATTTTTAACAATAACCTTTCAAAAGAATGATATAAATACAGCAGAATACAATTTTCTTATTCATCCATCCATCCATCCATCAATCCATCCATCCATCCATCCATCAATCCATCCATCCGTCTTGTGGTGCTTTTCTGAATGTGGGGCAACAGTCTATGTAGAAAAGCCCAGATCTCCTTCTAACCAGCCTGCCATCCAGGTCTTCTGGAGTGACGGCACGGTATTCTGAGCTAGCTTTACAAGAGACACTAAATCTCTCTGGGATGACCAAGCTCCTCATCCTATTTCTAGCAGAAAGCCCAGACAGCCTGAGAAGGAAATAATTTCCTTGCTTATATCTGTGATCCCATTCCTTTGGTCACTGACCACAGTTCATAGCCATAGGTGGGGATGGGAAGGTAGATGTAGTAACTCTAGAGCTTCGCTTTCATACTCAGCTCTCTCGTCACCGCAATAGACTGTAAAAACATCTGCATCACTGCTGCATCAATCCATCTGTAGTCTATTACTCCTTCCTGGCCTCGATTATGAACCAGACCCCAAAATAACTCCACCATTTAGTGCAGAAGCCATTCCCAGCCTTGAATCGCCCCACCACACTTTTCTGACTGAGAACCATGACATCATGGAGACTTGTTTTTTAAAATTTGTAACATATTGTTAAAAATGCCTACTTGTCTTAGTAGATGTGTTTAGTGGACATAGCAGGGGTAACTTGTACACTCCTGAAGGTTTTATTAATCCTTAATAAATATCCACAGGTTTTGGGCTACATACCATATATTGCCATGAAGATGGTGTCTTTTTCAGGTAAAGCATTGCTTATTTCAACAAGAACATCATTCTTTAACTGTCATTCCTTATGGCCTAGACACTGGCTAATGTCAGTTTCATAGTTTTCGTGACAAAATGTTGGCATTTTGTCAAATTTTGTGGAATTGTTTTTTTCTTTTTTCTTTTTTTTTAGGGAAAATCTTGCTTTTCAGCAAGACTATATTCTGCACATATTCCAACAGCAGAACTCCACAGTAAAAACGTGTGCAACCCTAAGTATTTGTGGTAACACTGGCCATGGCTGATAGAGTTGACAGTCACCTTCATCATCACCAACTGGGACAGTTCCAGTCTGTAACTGTGCCGACTATGTGGGCCAGTGGAGCAGCTAATTACCGTCTTCATGGCTGACAGCCTGTCTGTCTGTCTTCACCTTCTCACTGTTTTAATTAGTTTCATTAATTAGACAGTAAGTAGGACACACTATCATTATGTCATAGTCTTATATATAGTCGGAATCTGTTAAACTCTGAACTCTGTCAGCTGTCCAGTCAGGAAAGAGGAAGGATGAGGAAGGAGTCACGTACCACTGACTGATTGATGCTCAGTTTTCTTTGTTTTAACATTATAAACGCTGAGACGTCACCACAAAGGCAACATGAGGGCGGGATACTGAAGGTAGATGTTAGGAAGCTAACAGGTAGCAGCTGTTGCAGCTAAAAAGCCTGTTCATTATCTGTTATTCGTGGAATTAGCTTTTAGGCCAATGCGTGGAGCGGCAGCTAATCCTTGCACACACACACACACACACGTACACATGAAGAAGATTATGCACACAGGGGAGATAATTAACCAAGAATATGGAGAGCTGGTGTGATTTTCTTCTGCATATTATCAGAGAATAATAGCTGACTGGTGCTGTGATGCATTATTGATCAGACAGTCACACAGTGTGTGTGAAAGTGTGTTTACTCTGCCACAGGAGACGTGCAGGCACTGAGTTGCTGCTCTAATGTTCTCATTTAAAAATGGAGAAACTGTGAGGCAAAGACTGAACCAAACTGGGACGAGCTAATCTGGAAGATTTTATTGTATCACACTTTAATTTTACTGATACCACTAATTATGAATATCTGCCGTGAGAAATCTCTTCCCAAGTCATCCAGGAGCAAACTGAATTTAGTTTAAGTGGATCCTAGTCTGCCCTGATGAGAAGAAACACATTAAAATTTGTGCGAGATTTAGAACCAAAGAGAGCCAGATAAAGCCATCTTTCTATATTGAAATGGATAAACAAGAATAGCTGAAGACATTCAGGACCTCAAAGAGTTATGTCAGACAAACTTAGATAATTTGGGACCAGACTAGTGGCTAAAAAACATTCATAATATCAAAGAACCAAATAAACCAAAACAAAGTAACTACTCCAATTTCACGTCTTGACGCATGCTCAATCATCCAGGAAAGTAAATCTCCAAAAAGTTGATTCTGTTCATCTGGACGTAGCGTTTTGTGGGAGAAACGTTTCGTCCCTCATCCAAGTGACTTCTTCAGTCTCAGCTGACTGCAGGTTTCCCCAAACTTATAAACAGAACATTTGCATAATGACTGAAACCAGCCCACTAAAAGAACAATGGGCTGGGAGGTCAATTCCTTAATCATAATTATGCAAATTCTCATGACCATTGATCAACAACCACTGACCAAAACCCACTGATCAAAGACCACTGAATGGTCCAGAGATGATCAAAGACCATCTCTGAATTGAGGAGGGGGCCTAAGTGTCCATCTTTCACCATCTTACAATGCTGTGATTGCAGCCATTCCCCAATTCTCTGTGAATGGTACTCATGGCCATTGATCAGTGGTTGTTGATCAATGGTCATGAGAATTTGCATAATTATGATTAAGGAATTGACCTCCCAGCCCATTGTTCCTTCAGTGGGCTGGTTTCAGTCATTATGCAAATGTACTGTTTATAAGATTGGGGAAACCTGCAGTCAGCTGAGACTGAAGAAGTCACTTGTATGAGTGACGAAACATTTCTCCCACAAAACGCTACGTCCAGATGACCAGAATCAACTTTTTGGATACTCCAATTTAAGACTATATCAAACCAAAACACGACAGGTGAGAACATCCAGGGCTTTATAACGCCAAACTAGGTGAGTTACTATTATTTGTTACAAAACTTAGCTAGGACCATTTAGAATATCAAACCGAGCTTTTCAGGGCCAAATAAAGCCAGACCATAATAAATGGGATAATTCAGGACCTCAAGCTGGAATCTTGGAGACCGAAGTGAGCTAAGCAAGGCTAGCTAGCAGCATTCAGGGCTTAACACAATTTATAGGACATTTTACATGCATAGAAATGCAGTCCTTCCAGGTGAGATCAAACAAAAGTACATTTCAACTAGATTTAGGCTCAAATAAAATTTGAATTTTGTGCCAGATTGAAGATCATAGAGAGCCAGACAAGCATAACTCACAGAACGGAAATGGTCAAATAAGAGTAGTTGAGAATATTCAGGAGGTCAAACATCAGGAACATCACGAAAACTGAGATTATTTGGGACCAAACTAGAAAGAGCTAGAGTGGTAGTAACCATTCAAGTCCCACGATTTAGCACTATTCTGGGCTGAATAAAAGCAAAACCTTTGATTATGCAACCTCGAATAGATCATCCAGGATAACAAATGGTACCATTTATAATATCAAAAAAGTAAGTGTTCCAATTTGCCACAGTGTCACAGTGTATTTGGGACTTTTAAAAGTCAATTCAGGCTGACTGGGATCTGTGGGAACAAAACTGAACTAAGCTATAGGATACCCTGGACCAAACTGGGATAACCCAGACCTGGTTGGTTAATTAACGGTCTCAAAGAAGGAGGTAATTCGGAGTGTGTTATGCTGCCTGATATGATTGAGTACCACATAAACCCTAATACATGTGTCTATTTGACTATCATCTGAAATCTTTGAGGACCAAAATGGTCCAGTTGCACAACTCAAAACCAAAAGCACCATTTCAGGATTCCCAGCTTGGATAGTATCTTTCTAGCAGTGTAATACCAAGTACTAGTAGCAGTATTCTGATTACCCAAATTTCTTGGTAGTACCTTTGTGTAGAAGGGGTGTAGTTTGGGTTGCTTCCTTCCCAGACATTCTCCCTTTGCGACGTCTAAAGCACAAGAAGCTTGTCTTGCACTTCCTGCTGGGCCTGTAGCGATATTGTGGTGGCGGCTCTGGCTCCTTGAATGGGGGTGTAGTTCTAAGATGAAAGGGGACAGGCATGGTGTAACCGGGACGGGGCTCTGGGGTTGGGGGGCAGGAACTAGTTCTGCGTCGCTGGGTGAGAACTGGGCAGTTAGGGCGCTGCAGCTGAAGCGGCAGAGACTGTGGATGGGGTTTACCGCAGGCCTCTGGAGTAAGGAACAGTTTCCCACGAACCTCTGGGGTGAAAGAAGGGTTGATATGGGAGCGTGGTGGGAGTTGCTGCGGGCGGAACCAGGGACTGTTTCCTTGATACTGCAGGTGAGCTGGGAGGGGCTTTTTTTCACTTGAGGCTGATGCAAGCTGTCCCACGCCACCTGCATTTAACCCATAGATGGCATCATGGTGCTGGTAGATTTTAGCTCTGAGCAGGCGCCGGCGCAGGCTGCCCTCTGTTTTTGGTTGCAAGGAAATCATCTTGCGTGGAAGAAGCTCATCTCGCTCTTCATCAGGACCAGAATTCCAACAATGCGACGTCACACCAGGCCCCGCCCCCTCCCCACCCAGGCATTCCACATATGAAATCATTGTTTCTCGAGCTGTGATTAGGAGTTTGATGGGCTGACAGATTACAGGTGACTCACCACGACTAAACTACAATAGTATTATCATCTTTTCGCAGTAAGTCTTCTCTTGGAGTCAGTTTTCAACCCCTTGTTATTCAAACTCATAAAGAGATTTGTATCATCCAGGTCCTTCACAATAAATGTCCAAAGAGGATCAATAATTCCAGAAAAGGTCCTAATTCCTCCAAATTTAGTTAGCCCTGCCTTATAAAAGAGTTTGATTCTGCAAAATAAGCATTAAAAATAATTTTTGCCTTTTTTAGTTGAAGAGAAAAATGAATGTCATTGGACGCACATATTTTCCAGTTATTCACAAAACGAGCCTTGAGCATTTCACAATAAAAGTCTTAAAATGCTATATCTTCACAAATAGCACATTTGGGTTCAGAACAACTATGCAAATTTGTATTATTACAAAAGGTTGATAAAAAATAATAATTAAAAAAAAATGCCCTAAAACAAAGTCCAAAATGTGCTCAGTCGTTTATAAGTTACAAGTTTATAAGTAAGATCTCCGGATCCTCATGTCCACATGTGCAAATGTCCATTTCTTACAACAAACAATCCCAACATTTCACAGTAAAAAAAAAAAAGAAAACCTTCGTGTGACCCTGGAATGAACGCAGTTAAAACCTTTAGGAGCTCTGTCCAACTTCTTCTTATTCCTTCACAATAAAAACCTCAGACCTCCAAACCACAAACCAAAAAGTCTCCCACGGCCGATGTGAATCCAGAAATGATTACAGTCCAACAGTAAATGTGATTTTTCTTCAGAGGTGTTGACATAGTGCTGCTTTCTTTCCTCTCCTCTCTCTAACTCTAATCTACTAACAGGGATTATCCAGGTCTGCAGATGGCCGGTGTGGGACAGGTATTTATCACCACACTCACAACACATGTTGCTCAGTAATGCGTTACTGTGTTAAACTGGGTATCTCTAAATTTAGATCTTAAACAGAAGGTTAACATCCTTCACAGCTTAGTTAAACTTCACCTGCACACCACACGATGTGGGTTAATACACACCTGTCAACTGCAACAAATGCACCAAATCCTACTTCTATAGCTACAGTTAGCAGTTATAGAAACTCGCTGAGCCAGATAACGTTTATTACAGCCACAAAATGACGGCATTGACAGCAGCAAATCCTCTTTGGATTCATTGACCAATTAATGTACTTCAGAACCAACACTCGTTATCTTGATTCAGCATGCAAATACGCAGAATGGACATAATGATGTGGAGCTTGAACTATAGAGACTGCCATTAGTGTCATGTGCACCAAATCTCTACTAGATTTTATTTTGTCATCTTGCTTTTTCATTGTGTGTTATTGCACCTCGGCTTGGTTTTGCTGTTGCATGTAGCTGACCCTCCAACACGACCCTCAGCTACATGCAACATGATCTGTATTCCATTACCTCCATACTGAAAGTAAATAAATGCCTCAGTCAGGTATCCACTACCAGAACTGGATCCTGCTAAATAAAATGTTAAGAAGAAAGGGGACAGTCAGCAGTTGCAGCACATTAAGGGGAACCACAAACCAGTGTGGTTTATAGTGTTCTCATAAACCACACTGCCTCATTTGTGCACACAAACCTTCAACCAGGAAGTCCTGAAGAAGGACCTGTGTTAAAACCACTTGAACAATATCTTAGATTACCCAAGAAAAGAAACAAACCAAACTTTATATTACCATAAAGGGAAAATTCAAACGCTGATAGTCAGTGCTTGACTGGAATTTTAGATTCACACATAGCATAAATGCACTACTGGCTGCTGTTCATCTGTTTATTAACACAAAAATCTATTCAGCAAGTCACATGGCAGCAATTCATTGTCTTTAGGCATGTTTAAGACGACCTGCTGAATTTTAAGCCGAGCACCACATTGGTGATGAAAGGTGATCTAAGCGCCTTTGAACATGCCATGGTTTTTAGAATTTACAGAGAATGGTCTGAAAAGTTGAAAATATCCTGTGAGCAGCGGTTCACAGAAGATTGGAGAGACAGCTTTGAGCTGATAGGAAGGCAACAGCAACTCAAAACCACTTATCACAACTACATATGCAGAAGAGCATCGCTGAATGCAAAGCGCATCAAACATTTAAGCAGATTGGTTACAGCAGCAGAAGACCACACCGAGTGCCACTGATGTCAGCTAAGAATAGAAAACTGAGGCTATGGTTCATGTGGATTCACCGAACTTGAACAAGAGAAGACTGGAAGATGTCCCCTGGTCTGAAAGGCCTTGATTTGTGCTGGTACATTCAGAGGTTGGATCCATCCCAGGTTCCAGCTGGTGGAGGTGGAGAAGTGTCCAAAGTGACAAAACAAAACATAAACATAATGAAGAAATATTCACAAAGAAAAGCAGAATAATGAATGTCTCTGTTTTCAGTCAGTTTGGGAGGCTGATGGTATTTTGTTGGTAAAACTGTGAGGTGTTCCTTTGAGGTGTATGAGTCACAGGGAGGTGAGGACCACAGACAGAAAGAAAGTTAAAAATGTTTATTGTTTAATTATGAAATCAGTTCTAAAACAAAAACAAGAGTTTTTAACCAATTTTTAAAGGTATCCGTGCTTCATATAAAAGCAATGATAATATTCATTCGTTTTCTGCCTGGAGGTCTCCCTGATCAAACGCTTGATTGACTCAGGGATTCACCTGGCCAACAAAAAAAAGAGAAGAAGAGAAAGTGAGAAGGGTCCCATCAATCTTCAGTTCCTCTCCCCTAGCTTTTTTCCTACGTCATCCATCGTCTGTGTCCTGGCAGCTCAGTTGTGTTTTTGAAGTGAATGTCAGGTACTTGACAGGGGAATTTCTCCCGAGGGTGAAAGTGTTTACTCTGACGGATGATGGGACAAAAATAACTGATGCGATCTTGTCCTGGCGCATTCAGTTGTTATATTTTGTGCTTCTAACTCTTACTATTTTTTAACCACTTCACACAGGTATGATTAATATATTGAGCTTGCAAAACATGAAAATACGATCTAATACGAATACTAAATACTGCAAGACTTGCTTCAAGATGCATCATGAGTACAAATACAAACGAAATTGAGCTCTAATATGCAAATGTAGCTTATAATGATACAGAATGAGGCCACAGATGAAAGCAAACAATCTTAAAAAGAGGGACAATAAGATCATGGGTGAAACATTTAAACATTAACTGCTAATTTGTTTTGTAGCTAAAACTGAAACATCATGAGTCGATAAACATTCTAGCAAATTTTATGTGTGCTCTTTTTGTTTTTGTTTGCTTGAGGAAGTGCAGCTTGCAGGATTTCATTAAGGAAAGCTCCACAGCCACGTCTGAAGCTGCAGGAGAAGGACAGCTGTGTTATGGAGGCTCAATGCGATGCTTCAGCCTGCCCCGACAGGCCGACAGTCATTAAAGACTTACACACACACACACGTGCCAGACTCAAGACTGCACACGTCTCTGACCCAAAACTTGGATGAACCAGCATCATCAGTACTTGCAGTATCAGAAGTACTTGTAGTAGTTGAAATACTAGCGGTGCTATTAGGAGCAGTAACCATAGTAACAGTTGCACAAAGGACTCCTGCAGCTGTAATCATGAAAACAGTGCATCTAGTCAACTCTTCACTCCCTCCATTAATCTCTCTCTCTCTCTCTCTCTCTCTCTCTCTCTCTGTGCTCAAAATAAAGCATGCTCAACCTTCTTCAGTGCTCCAACACACACACACACACACACACACACACACACACACACACACACACACACACACACACACAAACACACACATTCTCTCTTTCTCACTCACACTGCAAAAAGGTTATGAAGATAACGGTGTGTGTGTGTGTTAATGTTGACAGATACAGAAAAAAATGACCCACATTTCATAACTTCATGCCCTCTCTCTCTCTCTCTCTCTCTCTCTCTTTCTCTCTCTCTCTTACCTTTTAAGCAGAGCATGTTGTCCTCACTCGCCCAGCGTCCCTCAATATGACACCCAGTATATTTGTGTGTATGTGTGTGTCTGCGTTTGTGAATCTGAGATGACAAAGACTAAAGGAAAACACAAGTTCAAACTCAGATACCTTCCTCTCTCCCTCTGTCTACCCTCCCTCGTTCTACCACAATAAAAGCCTTCTCTCCTCCTCTCTCCCTCCTCTCAAACCAATCCTCACTCAACCTGAAATTACTCTCCCATTACTCCTCCCTCTCACTCACTCAACAGGTGACCTTCAACCTCCCCATTAAGATGAGTATTTCTGCTTTGATAAAGCTTTGATCCACTCACTTCAAAATAAAAGCCCGGTCTGGCGTCATCTGCCTTGTTTTAATTTATTGTTTAACGTGTTATATATATATATATATTTGCAATGTATTGCTGCTTATATTTTAAAACAGATAATTATTCTTTCAACCCCACCTCTCAATTTTAAATCTCTCCCGTGTTTTAAATGCATTGTAGAACAACATGCAGCAACACTACACATGAGTGAGGTTTGGGGTCTTCACACACCCCCGTTCTCTGCTGGCCATCGGGGCGGGGGGGCTGGGAGAAGGTGTTGGCCATCCGATTGGGACCTGGGATGCGGGGCCTCCCTGCTGCTGCGGAGCCTGGGGCGGTCTGCTTGCCTCCACCCCGGGGGAAAGGGTAACATCTCCTGGGTCTAGATGCCGTTTCCCCCTCTGGGGGCGTGGATACCTGGACCCGGGGTATAGAGTATGTTTGGGGAGTGTGATTGTGTGTATGTCCATTTATGTCTATCCTTACGTTGGGTGCGTGCTGAGTATTTGTATATGTGTGCATGAGGGTGGGAATGTATGATTGTGTCAATGTGTGCCTGTTTGTCTGTGTCTATATGTCAGGTCGGGTCTTAGACTCCACCTCTCTGGGAACTCCAAGGCCCTCCAAAGTGTGGAGGCCTATCTCCCCTCACCACACTCCCTGCCGGTGACTGATGACCTCAAGGGTCGGTGCGTTGGTGGTTCTTGGTGTCCGGAGCTGGGCGCTCAGGTATGTACCAGCTCACTCCTGGTGGCTACTTAGCGGGGCCTGGCACCTGTTGCTCGGTCAGGCCTCTTCCGGGGCAAAGGGGTCCCTCGGGCCTCTGGGCCTGCGGCTCGGTTCACTCTGGCACAGCTGGCTGCCAGCAGAGCCGGCAGGCACGCCACTGCAGCCCCCTCTGGCTTCTGCTCCGTGGCTACTGGGTGACCCCTCGTCTGGGGCTCTACTCAGCTCTTCCCAGGAGGGTGGCACGGATGCCCCTCCGGTGGTCCACCTTGGGCTCTTGCACTCTGGGGCCTCTGGATGTCTGGAGCCTGGATCTCCTCCATGCCTGCTTCATGTCCTTGGAGACGGGGCTATGGCTCTCTACACCCTCTAGCAGACCGTTACACGGAGAAACCTTTTGAATACAAGTGCGCTGATGCACACAGGTGTTCACTGTTCATAGACATAAACTACACCTTTCTTAGCTGCTACTTTCAAGCACATTGTGCGCTGTCGGTCCTGCGTGCTGCACAACAACATTCAATAATTAGTATTTACTGCTGTTTACACTTAGCTAGATTGATGCTCATCTAGGACAAACATCTTGAGAAAGTTGAGGGTAAACAGTAACGTTTCCCCACCCCCACCCCTAAAAAAAGAGAAGAGAAAAAACAAGCAAAACAAAACAAGCAAAGAAAAATAAAATACAACTGAAAGGGAGTAAAGAAGAATAAAGAATAAGAATACCTTTATGAGCGATGACGAAGCAGTGGATGACAGAGATGTAGTGCTCTGCTTCCTCAGCAGGTGGTGGGTTTCTGGAGACAGGATCAGCCTTATTAATCACAGACTAAGGAGCACACGCTTCAGCCTGATTATAAATAATATTCAATAAACTTTATGTATCAGTTTCTTCTATTATCTTTATTCATTTATATCTAGTTCACTTGAAAGTGTAGGCTAGTTTGTCTCACCAGAGCCGGAAGATTTTATGTTTTTTTCCTCTATAAACGAAGGAATGTCCGACAATTATAAAACACCCCAGAGATCTCGCGACAATTGAATGCTAGACGAGAGCCTGGTTAAGGGAATTTTGTGATTGGTCAGTGGCGGACGGCTGAAGTGAGTTGATTGGCTGTGCTGGAGGTAAACACGGAAAAGGGCGGTAGCAGAGAATCTGCTGAGCAGGCCGGCGGTTAGCCTAAAAGATGGAGATTTAATCCGGTTCAAATGTTTCTCCTGAGTGGTTTTATTGTTATTTCAGGTTCAGGAACTTTGTTACAAACTAACACAGCCGGCGGTGGAGTCAGGTGGGTGGAAAAACTGGTTAAAATATGTAGTTTTTAGTGCAGGCAAGCCTGTTAGCTGCGCTCTTCTATCCCATTGATGTGAACAGCGTGCAGGAGCAGGGTTACCGTTATCCCAGTCCCAGGATAAACCGGGATGAACCAGGATAAGGTGACTTACTCTGGAGACAAATCTCACTCCTAAATGTGCTTAAGTGTTGAAATTGTATCACTGTTAATGGGGAAAAAGATTAAATATTAAAAGAATCCGTTTAAAGGTTGAATGTATTTGATGAAGATAAGTTTACAGGCTGTGGAGGGATGGAAGTAAAGAGACGTCCAAAGTACCTGGTTGTGATTTCCTGAAGTGTTAGATTATTTTAATGGAATCTGTTTATTAATTTTTTTATATATATTTAGAGCTGCTATTTTTAAACCGGACTATAGTAAAAAACCCACACATTTCTGCTGCTTGTGTGACAGCAGAGCACACAGCATATATTTTTACATGTAACGTGCACAATTTGGTTTCGGTAAAGGTCTAACATTGGCTGTTTTTGAAGTTTTGTATTCCTGGTTGAAGCAGACATAAAATATACTTTTTGAGCAAATATTTCGAAATTGGATAAATCGAGCCCGACAGATATTTTGCTATTTCCCAATCTATTTATAACAAGCAATAAAGAAATGAAAACAAAAATATAGAAGAGACAAGAGAAACACCGTTCAACCATGTTATGACTGTTGGTGTTGCATAGTTTGTCCACCAGAACGCACTCTACATTTAGCTTTAAGAATTTTTTATCTTGATCTTAGTGGCAGTTTTCTGAGCCCACCTGGTCCTGACCTGCTCTGTACTATCTTTGCAGGGATGTCGGTTATCATACAGACTCGTGGTGAAGTAGGCGGGGGTGTCGCGGCTCACCTCCAGTGCCCCCACTGTGGCCATTTCTCCAAGAGCCACGCCCATCAGCTCTCCCACATTGCGGCATCCCACCCCTCCTGCCTTGACGGTGTGGTGATGGGACGCCTCGGGAACATCCTGATGTACCAGAGCGGCGCCCGGCTCTTCCACTGCTCCTACTGCTTCTACACCAGCAGAGACTTCACCAAGCTCTACAAGCACATCATCACCAAACACTGCATGGATGAAAGGGACAAGGGAGGCGACAACGGGAGCGAGAAGGGTGACGAGGAGGACGAAGAAATGAAAGATGCCACCAAAAGAAAGCAAACTATTAAGACTGAGGAAGAGGAAGAAGAAGAAGAAGGGAAAGGTGACGCCAAAAGAAAGAAGAGCAATGAGGAGGAAGGAGAAGGAGGGAAAGATGAATCTAAAATAAAGAGCATCAAGACTGAGGAAGAGGAGGAAGGATGCAGGGACGTCCTGAAAAGAAAGAGGAGCAGTGAGGGTGAAGAAGAGGAGGAAGGAGAGGGGGTGGAGTCGGTTAAATGCGAGTATGATGACAAAAGCGTGCTACTGTTTGATGGCGCCAGGTACCGCTGCCTAATCTGTGGTTGGAAGAACAAGCTGAAAGCTGTGGGTGTCAGCCACGTGGTGCGCAAGCACAACATTCCCAAAGCGTACGCCAACCAGGCCATCAGACGTGACCTTGCCACAGCCAACCAGATGCAGAGTGGCGGGGGGGTGGAAGAGGAGGAGGCAGCGGTGGCCGGGCTGAGCGGTGAGCTGCTGAAGGAGGAGATGGAGGCCACGGCCAAAGTGGTGCGCTTCATCTCCAACCGCTTTGTGTGCCTGATGTGCGGCTGGAAGACCAAACTCAAAGGTACCCGCCCACGCACGCAGCTCAAATCAAACTGATGCAGATAAAAGATAATGAACTCGAGGTCCCAGGTACGAATCCCTGCACCTGCTATTCTTTGTAATGACCAGCAGGGGGCAGAAAGCAGTTATTACATGTATGTGTAATGTAACACTTCTGTACTACTTAGCGTTCTGTGTTTTGTAGCCGTTTAACAGACTGTTACCTGGAGGACTGCACCAAACTGGGACAATAAAACTTTGTGGTGATACACTGCCCCCTGGTGGTAACATTTTAAAATAGATTTAGAAGAGACTACCGTAACTACAAAAATGACCTTTTAATGTGACATTTATGTCTTAAAGCTTGTATGCATGGCACAGATACCACATCGGGCTGTTGCTTTAAATTTGTAAATGTGAGTTAAAATCCCAGAAATGAAGGAAAGCAGACATAAAACGCCAGAAAATGTAAACACAGTCTTTACATTTTAATTACTCTTTAAGCTGACTTCTGTAGTATTCTTTTGGACTTTAAAAAAGATTAGATATGACTTTTTTGACTTATTTTATGCGAATTATTATATTTTATAACAACAGCAACAACAAAAGAATTTTAATCAGCTTATACTTGGTAATTGTATCTTTTTGGTTGTTTTTTTTGGGGGGGGTTTTTTTAAGCAAGCAAAACTAAAAAAATAAAAAATCTTTATCTAATTGTTTTTCAAACCAAACAAGCAAACAGATAACTAAAAATAATCCAACATCAAAAACTATAGATTTGTTTTTATTGTCATCTGTGTCGCCGCAGGTTTCGCCATCAGTCACGTGGTGCGTTGCCACGACGTCAAGCGGCCGTACAGCTGCAAGGACTGCAAGCGCAGCTTCTTCTTGCCGAGCCGGCTGCAGCGGCACATCAGCTCCGCCCACCGGCCCGGCCGCTACGCCTGCCCCTTCTGCTGCTTCAGGTCGCACTTCCTGGGAGGCTTCGGGAGACACTGCAGCCGCTGCAACGCCCGCGAGGAGGAGGGGGATGGCGGTGATGGAGGGGCAGTGGAGGAGGAGGACAACGAGGAGGAGGAGGAGGGAGAGGACAGGAAGGAGACAAGAGGGGAAAAGAAACGCAGAAGTCTGGGGATGGTGGCGGCGGCGGAGGAAGACGACGATCAGGACGAAGATGACGAAGACTAAAAAGGAGGAGGAGCTACAGAAGCACGCGATACTCCGCTGAACATTTTTAACCTGCAGAGAACAAATATCTGTTTCACCGAGTCCGAATAAGCTTCTTTTTTTTTTTACGATTCGTCTGCTTTAATGAAGCTTCGTGTCTTAAATTTGGAGATTCGGGTGTTTGAAGCTCGACTGTAAAAAGAGCTTCAAATCACAGCTTGAAAATGAATTTGATGGCGTTTGTGGAGACTGCTCACATCATCAGCATCTGGATCCAACTCTTTAACAGACTGAGTTTGTTTAATTACGCTCAGCTGAATGTAACCGCTGGTTTAAACTTTATTATTCACGGTTTCATTCACAGTTTAATGCAGCGGTCTTAAAGATTTTAATTTAAATGCATGTTTGAGGTCACTGTGATCTCACAGCAGTTTGTGTCTCTGAACTAGAGATGGACCGATCCGATATTACGTATCGGTATCGGTCCGATACTGACCTAAATTACTGGATCGGATATCGGAGAAAAATAAAAAATGTAATCCGATCCATTAAATATCACGAAAGCACCTCACAAAACTTGCAACACGCCGTAACTCACCTCAGAACGTATGCATCACGTGATAGAGCGGCTGTGGCATGCAGGACCTGTCGGTGGTCTGGATAGCATGTGGAGCTTCGCTAGCAACCCGGCATTTCATCTCCGACAAAGTTATCCCCGAGAGAAGTAAAGCAAGTGTGTAAGTCCATCTCTGAATGTTTGTAAAGCATTCCCACGTTAAGCTTAACGAGCGACTGCCTCTCGCTCTCTGGCTGGTACTTCAATCGTGAAACTGCTTAATTTTGTTGTTGCTGGGAGTTGGAACCCTATTAGTTAGGTTGCTTAATATTTACGCTAAGTACTCTTTAAAATACCAGAATAGGGAGGATGGTGTAGGTCTAAGTTTATTAGATTGATCAGTATTGCTGAACTATGAATTATTTTTTTTGTATACAGGTATAACAGAATAGCTTTAGTATAGTTGTTGTTTTAAACTTGAGTATGAACTTGCAGACTTGCAAAATGCAGCAAGATATTTTAAAAAACAGTTTTGTTGATTAAAAAACACTATATCGGATTCATATCGGTATCGGCAGATATCCAAATTTATGATATCGGTATCGGACATAAAAAAGTGGTATCGTGCCATCTCTACTCTGAACACGATTTCTCATCTGACTTGTGTCCATTTAGCTGCCAAACTACACTGGGAAGACGGCAAACGTGTTTAAACTCATCACTGCCAAAACTTTTGGACACAACTGAACTCAAAACTAATATTTTCAGCTTTTAAAAGGTCAGAATTGAAAGGTTTAGTAATGATGTGACACATTCACATCGGAAACCCAAATTAGAGTCTTACGCGTCACTGGTCTTGACACTGCAATTGATTTTTTTTAATACTCATGTATGGATCACCATTAAAAACTATTTGTTTAGGTCTAGGAACCGCTCGTGGCCTGCTGCTTTGTGTTTTCTTGGTTTCCATGGGGATGTGTAAACGGGAAATAAGCTTACCGTTAACATAGACAAGGTTCAAAGTCATGCTGTTGTCTGTAGTGACTGCATTAACTTACTGAGCACTTAGTGCTGCTTCAGTTTTACATTAATAGTATTAAGCTGACAAACGAAGTGGACGGTTATTGTGAAGTAGCCAAAGGAAATGCAACATTAGTCAGCAGCATTTACCACTATAGTACAAGAATGATTTTATCATCCATCCTAAAATGTCTAGAGAAGAGAGGAGCTACCTGACAGACGTCAGTGTATGTGCAAAAACACTTTTTTTTTTCTACTTTTGGATCTGGATGGCATCACAGAGAGCAAATCACGTGAGGCACACAGAAACCCCGCCTACCTGCTGATCAAACCTGTTTGTAAGGTGCAGCCAATTGGAAAAACTGGCGGCTAAGACAGCCTGTGGTACATGTGAAGCTCCTCTGGAAAAGTGTAAGAGCTTCCAGGAACTGGCCAATCAGAATAAAATCAACTTTAAGGGAGCAGAAACAATTTGTTTTATAAAAGCTGTGAAAAGGGCAGGTATCTGAAATAAACTCAATCTTTAAAAGGCTGGTGAAGTCTCACTAAAGCTCTGGAGTTAATCTTTTTACAGTGTGTGAGAAAATCACCTTCAAGCGAGCGTGTAAAAGTAAAGCGACTCAGTATAAGAGATTTATTTAATCCAAACATACAAAAACAAACCCGCTGACTGTCCCGCCTCCACCGGACAGAAAGGAAGGAGACCTGCTTTAAGATACCAACTCAAGTCTAAGAAAGCAGCGTGAAGCATACAACACTTTAACCCCCAGATAAAAGAAACCCAAGTCCTCTTCTCTTATCACACTCTGCCTGCCCTTGCGTGTACACATTATTTTGAAATAATTTTTTTTTTTTGGGGGAAAAAGCACAATAAACCCAGATTTTCTTTTTCACTGCACCAACTTAAAGCCGTATGACTACAACTCATCTTAAAGGTAACATATCAATCTATAGCTGCAAGTATTTATTATTGTATTAATTTACTTTCTTTATTGTGTCTCTCTCGGGTTTTAATACTGGCTGAAGGTGTGATTTGCTGGCACATGACAAAGGATAAGCACCAGATTTAAGGAGCAGAAACCATAAAAATATGCAATAAAACCTTTGGCTGTGGAGATCTTTCCTTTTTAATAACACACATAACAGCTGCACTGCTCAGTTTATCCACTAGGGGGAGGGCTAATGTTGAATCGCCTCTCTCAAATTAAAAAAATGTCTCATATGAAAGCCTTAAATAATTCCTAAAAGTTTAGGCTTCAGACATGTGAGACATTTGAGTGGTTGCTCATCGCTAATCCAACGATATACCTGCTGTTTACTAACACAGGAAAAATTCAGAATATTTGATTTCAGGTTTTCAGATTTTCCTTGTCTACCTTTGTAGGTGTTGAATGGATTTGTTGGATGAAAAAAATCCTTTCGATGAGGCCACATTGGGCTGGTTGGTGTTTTCTACACCAAATGACTGCATGCTAGGATTAAATGACCACACACATACTGAAATTTGCTTGCAGCGTCTCTCAGATTACACTTTAAGACGGCAGCATAACATCTTTTCACCTGCAGATACTGTGAAGTCTCCATATTTTTTGGAAAAGAATCTCTTTCATTAAATTTTGGCTAGGAAGCCATAAAAAAACAAAATCTATCAGTAGTTAGGCTTAAGTTCCTGCCGTGGAAACCCCCCCAAAAAAAAAAAAACCACGGCTTTTCTCATTTAAAGAAGGAGAAGCATTATCCCTCTGAGAACTAAAATCTTATGGACAAAAGTAACAGACCCACATTTTTTCCATTTCACAAAAAACCTCCAGATTTAAGTCTTGTAGTCGACACAAATCGGCATTTTCCTCATTCTAAACTGGAACCTGAAGCCACTGGCGTCAGTTTGTTCCCTGCTGTGTTTGTTTGGGAGCCACAGATCACCACGGTGCTCCTTTAAAAGGCCAACGCCAGTGGCGTCCAGCCCGTCTCATCCTCACTTATCAAACAGTGTCCTGACAAAAGCTTAAACACCCAACAGAAAAAGACCATTTCTATAAAACTGCACTTTCACATTTTGATTTTGTTTCACTGGCAGCTGGAAGTTGGTGCGACTCGGTCCCTGTATGGCTCTGCTTGGTGGGTTCACTGGTACAACCAGTCCCATAATCCCCTGCTGCGAGTCAAAGGCCATACGGAAGCTTTTAATGTTCATCGACCCAATTAACTGACATCAGCATGTTATGATGTTGGGAGGTCAGAGGTCAGATGTGTCGAGGACACCATGCTCCCTCCAAGGCAGCCATGTTGATTCCCCTAAGGTCGTCGAAGTCGTCGCCGTCTCCGTCGCAGTACTCGCCGTCGTCGTCGTGGTCGTCGAAGCGAGGCGTGTAGCTAGCCAACGCCTTCTGCTGCTTGGATCAGATGTCGTCCGGAACAAAACAGAAGAGACAACAGAGAGCGTGAGCAGCAAGTGCTGAAGGTTGGACAGTCTGAAGCTGATCAATGAGATCATTAAAGGAGGCGACGCCTACTTTAACCCTCCAATACAGAAGCAAGACACGGTGTTGGTGGCTGATCTGCACGTCTGTACCAGTTTTTTACCTGTTTGCAGAGAATTTTTGGGTCATTTTTCAGCCATTATGCGTTTAATTTTGGTGGTCTCTGCAGGTACTTTATGGTGCGCTTGGACACCATACTGGTATCACACCATACCAAGATATTTAGAAAGCCTAACAGTGTCACTTACACTGACACAGATGTTACGCTGAAGTCATGTTTCACTAAAAAGCCGCTAGAGGGCATCCCCTCAGCAGTGAACAGTATGCTGAGCTCAGTGAGTTGTGCAAGATAGCGACTGTAAGTAGTAAACAGTGTAATTAGTAAACTCTTTAAATTAATTTTAGGCTTGAGTTCTTTGAAAAAAGGCGAGCCAGCCAACCCCGGTGAAGCTGTGTGACGGAAACACTTCAAACTGGCCCTGAAGTCAGCTCCTGATGTCCGCTGTCTGCAGCAGGGCTGCTCTCAGCAGCTAAAATCAAACAAACTAAAATCTGGACAGTCAGACTCTCTCAGTGTAGCTAATGATTTTCCATCACCAGCAGCTCAGCCTGCAGCTTTTACATTTTTAAACTCAGACTGCAGAGAGTGAGAGATGCAAGATGCAACAAACCTCCAGAGTACAGGGGACTTTATCAGATCTCCGAAGATCAAAATTGTTCTGGGACCTGAAACTGAAGCGATCACAACAGCCAAGTATTGAGGCTTCATTAATGTTTCCAAGATTCAAAGTTATTTAGGAATCTTGTTTCCCCCTCCAGGTAAGGAAACTAGTAATTCTGGTAACTTGATTTATTTATTTGTTCATTTTATTGGATTATCGGTTCTTTATGAATACACCTGACCCACACCTGAAGCCAGCACTGTGGAAATCATGTACATCACTGTATACGTACAGAGCTTCCTACTGATTCTTTTAATATACACAGCTCTGCTCAGGTACGTTACTTCTTATCTCTGTACATGCATGTGTAGAAACCATAATCAAGTCATCCTTCTCCTTGTGTTTGATTCCTGACAGTTTACATTTGCTGCACCTTTTACCTGAAATAATCTCCAATTAAGCACAAACAAATTGTCACAGTGGAAGATTTAAGAATATCTTAAAGCATTAAACAAACAATTTCTTGACCTTAAAGTTGCTCTTGTCCTTGATATCATCTTGGTGTTCTCCTCATCCTCTTATATTTATGTTTACTGCCCTCAGCTCATTAGAGTAAAGCTGTGCTGCATAAACCTGGAAGTTTGACTTTTCATTTTGTCTTCCTGCAGTACCTTCTCAGCCACTTCCCTTTGCAGTAATCCTGTCTTTGTAGTTCATTTGTCTCCAGTTAACCAGCCATGTGCATCAATGCCAGATGTTGAAAACCAACAAATAATTACGTTTCAGTTTTGACTTCAGTCTAAAATCCCCTGAAAGTGTCTTTTGATTTTCAGAGCGTTGCAGAACCTCTTACCGTTCGGACCACAGGCTCTCTGAAGGGGGGGCAGACCATGTGAAAACGAGGTATGGCCACGTGGAAAACTTCCTCTTTACTGGCTATGAAAGAAACAAATATGAGAACAGCATCAAAACATCTGGGAGGCGTTTCTGTTACAGGTGGAGGTAGTTACCAAGTCTGTGGAAGGTGTAGTGACCCTCCATGTACTCTGACGAGGTGGAGAAGGTCGTGCAGCTGGCGTACTCGTGTACTTTTCCAGGCGTCATGACCGGGAACTCCCCTGCACAGATACACACACAAACACACACATTCAGCAGCTGGTCTCAGCCAATCACAGTGGAGCAGCCCAGGTGTGATGCGGGCAGCGTACCGACCACGCCGGGACCCTGGACTTCCTCCACGTTGCCATCAGAGGTGGTGATTTTCCAGTAGCGGCTGTCGAGCTGACAGGCAGCTTCAGGCGAGGCGCTGCTGGACATTTCTATTCTGAAAACACATGCCAGGTCATTAAAACGCTGAAAAGAGGCGGTGAGAGACATGGCGAGCAGAGAGGAAGTTACCTGATGCGGTAGGTGAAGAAGAAGTGTGGAGGATGGACGGACGAAAGCTCTGGCAGGAAGGAGGTAGAAACGGAGACGGTGATGTCGCCGGTGGTTGCCACGCAGCTTTTGTCGTGCACATACCTGCAGAGCAAAATCAGCTTTGAGCTTCACAGAGGCTCAAACACACAAAACACTCATTAACGTGTGCGCGACTCGTTGTTACCTGAAGATCTGGTCTCTGATGATTGGATACTCTCCCGTGACGACGTTGTGCACGTAGGTCGTGAACCACTCCAAGAAACATGAGCCTGAACACACAAACACGCACAGTTTCCCACGTTTTCATGCTCAGGGTTTCTGCAGCTTTCACACAAAGTTAAAGAATCACAGAGAACAAACTGACACAAACTTATAATCTGTCTGGGTGATTTATCCAACTGGAGGAGAGAAATAAATCAAGCAGCTGCTGAAACGGTCTCGTGTTTAGGACTTTCGGTTCGGTCTAAAGTAGCTTATACCTCAACTTTATACAAATGAATGAAGAGTGGACGACTTGAGTCAAATGTTCCTGCAAACCTGAATCTATCAAATCACATTTCACAGCTGGATACGTGGACAGTACCTGGGTTTAGCTAAACCACGGCAAAGACGAGTAAGCCCAGTGATAGACCCGCCTCTCACATGATGACAGCTGTGATGTGTTCCAGCACACTGGATGCTGAACTGAATGTAGGGAATTCAAATGTTGTCTTAACTCTGTGAGATTACTCAGATTCACTGCTAGACCTGTTGTTTCTTTCTTTATGGGCTCCACCCTGAGCGTAGGTGACATCACCAAGAAAGCAGTGAGAAACACTCAAATTCACCTGCATCTTTATCTGCTCTTTTTTCCACCTTGAAACTTTCAATGTCTATAATTGCCGTCTGACAGTTTGTTCAGCTCATAGATCTCTTGAACTATCAGCCCGAGAACCTTAAACCACCAAGAAACCTGCAGTGAGTCTGTCAAGTTGGTCGACCTTTTGCCTTCATTTCCTTCTCATTGCATCCATCTTCAGACAGTGAGTGAGGGAGGAGGTCCGTCTGCCTGACTTTTGCGACCGCACAGTATCATCTGTGGAGAATTTACATTACAACTATGCCACGCCCCAGGCAGCGGACTTCAAAGAAGCATAACAGGAATGACTTCTTGGCCGCCGGATCTCCAGCTGTCCGTGTCCGCAACGGAGTATAATTAAGACCTCAGGCATAGTGTTTCCTTTAATGATGTGAATTTCAGGGCAATTTTGGTTTTCCGTTTGCTGTGTGGCTCCAAGACCCGAAGCAGAGTTTTTGTTAACGAATTTAACTAAAGAAAAATGGGTTATTTAAAAAAACAAAACTGCATCGAACAAACGTCCGCCTACTTTAAGAAGTTTGGACTGCAGTAAAAACAAGAGCAGGGTTAGGGTTCAGGGTTTGTTATTTGCTCTGTTTAAATCCGTTTTAACCCACCTGACATATTGATTGATTATTTTTTATTTATGTGGATATAGAAGATGTATTAATTTGTTAAAAAAAAATACTGAGTCAGAGGTCAAACATGACATTTTAAATCTTTACACGACCTTCTATATATTAACATTACACGCTGAGTTGACCATGAAGACTGGATGTAAGAAATATTTGAACATGGCCTTTCTCTGCACTTCTACAAAGCAGAATTCAAAATTTTTCACGTAATTGTGATTACAGGTAGAAAGTTTATTTTAACACCTGAGAGAATTGGACCTTTTTGTTTGACGGACTTTTGGACCTGGAAATGTTTAATGACATCAGACTGAACGAGAAGACAAGTTGCAGAAAATCTTGTGACATCCAGCTTTAGAGTTCGACAGCAGGGCAGCAAAAACAAACAGATCAAACAGAGAGACGAGCTGTCGCTGTTAAAACTGAGAGGAGAGTGCACGGTGAGACACTTAACAATGTTCATCTGAACTCCTGTGAAGAACTATGTGATAATACAATTGCACTCAAATACATTACACCCCAGTCAAATACAGTTAACTGACTGAACGTACAGAAATGTTCTACTGGAAAGCTTACAGGATACTTCAACATAGAGGTTTAAAAAGACAAAAAGTAAATGAAATGATTTTTTCTTCCTAAAACCGATTCAGCATTAATCCTAAAAGCCTTTTAACAGTTCCTCTTCAAACTTAAATATCACTTAAATACTCATTGCACAGGTTTTTCACAAACTGTAAATAACAACTTGTCTTAAATTCTCTAAATATTTAGTATTTGTTTTCTCTTTATCGTTATTATTACTGCTATTTTCTGTTATTTTCTTCTTAATTTAACTGCATACTTCTATATGCTCATGTAAAGCTGACGAACACGAGCCAAAGTATTTCGTTATGGGTAAATGTGGCTACACTGTTTATCTGTACATGACAATAAAACTTGAAACAGCAGTGCTCAGAATGATCATAAAGGCTTCCTGTTTCTGTTCTGTTTGTGGTTTAAAATAATATGAGATTAAACTGGAGGCTGTTTTACGGGTTTATACCTAAATTATGTTTCAGTTTGGTCTCGTGCGGCTTAATTGAAAACCCCTCTTAACCCAACGTCATAAACTTCCACATAACCTGACGTGCACCAAGAAATGGGACAACACGTTGCGTTGACGCAGCCCACAATGACTAAAGGTGTAGAAGGTTACAGCGTAGGGTTAAAAAGAGCATTTGTGTACATCATAATTTGATGTACACAAATGTAGATTTCCTGCTGAAGCAAAATTAAGGCATCAGTCTGAATTTTGATTTGAAGACACAGTTGGTTCTAAGGCTACGTTCACACTGCAGGCGAAAGCGCATCAAATCCGATTTTTTTGACCCTATGCGACCCATATCCGATCATGCTATGAAAGTGTGAACGGCGCAAATCCGATATTTTCAAATCCGATCTGGGTCACTTTCGTATGTGGTACTGAATCCGATACATATCCGATGTTTTAGAAAGCGATTGCTGTTTGAACGGTCAAGTCGCATTAAATCCGCCTTTTACGTCACCGACACAAGACTGAAGCCAATTATCAGCGCCCGAGAAGACATCGCGAACGCTTCCTAGCCATCCAGTGTAGATGTCAGTGAAACTGTTGGGAAGACAACGTAAACATTTTATTTGTACTGTATAATCTGCAGATTCTGACAGAAATCTGCAGCTATCCTTTGAAGCACCGCTCCTCTAAAACAGCAATAAGGATCATTATTAGGTTATTTACATTATTATGTAAATAACAAAATAACTTAAAGCAAAAATTGGGAAACGTAAAGTCCGAAGTCTTTATATTAACGGCCATCTGTCAAACAATACTGTTTGTTCTTGGTCTAAACAGAGTGCGTTGTGTGTGACATCTTCTTTTGCGCATGCGGGCCGCTTTGAGCGTTCACACTAGAGCGCGTTTGCTGTCGCATTTTATTTGTAGTGTGAACGAGGAGACAAAAAAATCGGATTTGATCAAAAAATCGGAATTGAGCATTAAGACCTGCAGTGTGAACGTAGCCTAAGCGATGTTTAATTAAGATTTTAATAATTTAAGTATGTGGTGTAGTTTTAATATTGAGCCACTAGATGGCATTGATGTCAGCTTTGATTACCATGTCAAACTTGCAATTCACTAATTCTTGTAAATCTTCCGTTTCACGAACTTTGGAGAACGACACCCTGATCACAGCAATTCTACTGAAGCTGAAAGAATCTGGACTCTTACCTCTAAGTGTTTTTTGATTTTAGGAAAAGTAAGAGCGCTTAGACCAGAAATTATACACATGGTCTGCCTAAAAAGTCACCAGTGACAGGAAAATGAAAACAGGAGTCATCTGCAAGTCGAAGAACTTCCTGACCTAAAACCACAATTCATACTTTAAAATGTTAAATAACATTTTCTGAATATAACATTTCTAACACAGTTGCAGATAAAGACTGGCACTGACCTGTGATGAACATGTCGATGGCTGAAGGATCCTGAGCCGTCTGATCCTGAAACACAGAAAGAAGAAACAGTTCCAAATATGTCCACTGAATGCTACAGAGCATTTACTTTGAAAGAATAAGCAGACAGTAAATGTGCTGACCGGGCAGGGGTAGAAGCTCTCAAACATCTGGCGCCCCTCAGCAGGCTCCAGCGCCATATACTGACTGAGGCCTGTGTGGAAGCAGAAGGTGAGCGGCAGGCAGCGCCTCATCCCCTTCCTCTGCTGGAAGCCGCCGGCCGCCGTCTCCACATCCAGCAGCACCTCCGAGCGGTAGTGGTTGGACAGAGACATGCTGCCCATCAGCCTGAGGACAGAGAGACAGGTGGAGAGGAAGGTGAGACAGGAAGAAGGGGGCGTGGCTACAGTCTGTGTTCTCAGGCTGACACTGACCCTGGGATGACCAGCTTCTGACCATTGTGGATGCGGTAGGAACAGCGGTAGTCGTCTGGGAGCTTGCAGCCGATCTGTGCCTCGATGTCATTCAGCTCCACCTCGGTGGTGCCCTCTGAAGACAGAAACAGGAAACATCACCTTTAAAGGCGATGCTAATGGGGCTGACAGATATAAACAAAAAAGGTTTTCTTGTAGTTTATCTTCAGGAGAGCTCAGACTTTACATGCAATTACTGATTATCAAGTTTTATAGAAAGAAGGTGACGAGATGTGTGAATGACTGAGAAACATGAGCAGAGAGCAACCCAACAACTTTCAAACATCAAGAAACACTTTACAGCAGAACTTTGTTTTACTGAAGCAGAAACAAAAGAACTTGATTCTTTTAGCTCAAGAACAAAGAAAATTTGGCAGAAACATGCAGATTTCTCCTCGTTACACTAAAAATGGCGGAGCAGTGAAGGCAAGCCTGAAGCCATCTGCTTCATCTGTCATAAAATAACGAGTAGGGCTGCCACGATTAGTCGACTAATCACGATTACGTCGACTATTAAAATCGTCGACAACTAATTTAATAGTCGACGTGTTGTTTGAGGCTTTGTAAGATCCCAAAAGACGCAGGAATAAGTAGCAGGATTTAAGAGTGTAATAACGGACTGAAACAGAAGATGGCAGCACTGCATGTACAAGGATGCCAGCTGCCGTTAAAAAAAGAAGAAGCTGTGTCCCAGAATCCATAGCGCCCTGCTCCGTTTCCAACAATAGCGGCAGCTAGTTAGTTTTAATATTACTCTTATTATTCTTTCTGGGTCACAAAATAAACGTTTAACATATTTTCAGGCGAGACTGTAGCTGTGTAAACCTCAAATATCTGCTCAGTTTATCAAGACACCACATATTTTGAAAAGCGCTCCGACGTTTTCAGAGACGTCTGTTACCCACCAGCTCGATAGCTAGCCGGGGGCAAGGCTCACTAGAGCCCGTGAGAACACCGGACTCCCGGCAAATCGTTTTCAAACCCACCGCCGTCTTTCGCTACTCAGGTTAAACATATATAAGTCACTTAGATAACTTAAAAATAATATTGTTTGGCTTTTTTTTAGTGTTTTATTTGTTCCTGAGTAAATCGTTTGGCTGAGATTAAAGTTATAGTTTTTACACAGCTGAATAAACGTCAAGCAGACAGCTAATTATCAGAAGTGTGAGATGCTCGAGAATTTACTCTGGTGTCCTGTTATATTTTAGATAGCAAGGAGTTTATTAAACTTCACCGAAACAATCTGCAAATTTCATTAAAATTTAATAAACTATCATCTTGTCTTTATTTTTAGTTAGCACATACCTTAAACACTTAAAGCTGTAAGCTAATGATAGTTATATAAGAGCAGATGCATGCTGGTGCAATAAGCTGTAAGTTGTACGTCCAATGGATGTATGATCTGATTAGTCGACTAATCGCAAAAATAATCGGTGACTAGTCGACTATCAAAATAATCGTTTGTGGCAGCCCTAATAACAAGTGAAGCGAGCCATGAAATTGTTTATTACTCAACTGTCTGTTGACTTTACTTAAGCCTCTGAAAACAGGGGGGCGTGTTTAAAATAGCTGTAATTCATAAACAGCTAATTCTGTACTTTAGTTAAACCCTTTGAAACAAACCTGAAAGTCTGGATTTTAATCACATATTGATTGTTTCGTGTAAAATCCACTGTGGTGACGTGCAGTGAACTTCAGGCTTTGTTGATGCAGTGAGCACAAAGAAAGCCAAACTCGGAAAGAATCTTTTTGTTAATGAAGAACGACATTTTTATTTAATTTTCAAACCTCTGTTTTTAAAAGTCTAGAATTCTGGTGTTGCCTTTCAAACAAAAAGCCTGGCTATTTCCAGTTTGAACCATGTGATATCTGTGCGAACTGTGGTGCATCCAGCTGTTGAACTGTTGTGTGACACCTTTGAGTGATGCGATCATTCGTGGACACCTCTGCTGCAGGAAGCTCTTGAGCTGCTCCCACGCCCTCTTCAGCACTGCGTAATACTGGATGTACCGGCCCAGATCAGTGTAGTACTGCTTGAAGAGGCAGAACCAGGACACACCGCTCTGCAGTCGGTCGTCACTAAGTGAGCATACATACAGAGAGAGAGAGAAACAGAGAGAGGTGAAAAGTCAGAGTGCGGCGAGGCTGCGGCGAGGTGTAAAACGTGTCGGGGTGAACTCACTCTGTCAGCAGCCAGTGTTTGCAGCACTGAGACTTCCAAAGAGGATTGTGCTTAGAGAGCTCGTTCAGGCGCCTGCTGACAAAGCTGCAGCTGAGGAGGAGGGAGAGGGGGAGGAGTCAAACACAGAGAGAGGAGTTTTATCTCAAACACATCTCGTGGTTTACACGAGAGCAAACAGATATAATGACACATCCTGAAAACTACTCAACTTTATTTAAAATTTATGTTTATTTAAAACAATAATTTTATTTAAACCTGAACAACATATTTAACTTTTTTATCAACTAGAAAAGTTTTACGACATATTTATGTACCTTTGCTGCAGGAAACCAGTGTACCTTAACTGTAATAACCCTTCTGCTATAATAATCAGAACATATTTGTGTGATTTCACTGAAAGAATCGGATGCCTGTGTACTTTTATTACATGGATTTAATGCGCTTTTTAGTACTTTGATAATAAGTTTCAGTAGATTAACATGAAAAGGGTTGAAGCTAACAGACATGCGCAGTAGGGGACGTAAACAAATAGTTAGCAGCAGTTAGCATGCGGCTAACTGTAAACGCGATCATATCTCGTATATGGGGCGTTTTAAAGTCTCTGTGTTGGCTCTGCGCTACGTGACAGCTGCCATTAAAGTTACATTTTCATGAATACTTGCAGTAAAACACTGACAGCACCTTTTGTCACAACTCTTTACTCAGAATTACAAGAACAAAAATTAAAATAAAGGGGCTCGCCTAACGAGCTGCTGTCGTTGTTATTAGCGGTTAGCCTCTAGCCTGCGTTTCCTCCTGCAGCTTGTGTAAGAAATCAATGGCGTGTTTTCTTCTTCCTCTCCTGGCTACACCGTGGAGGTGTGGGATACGTACTGCATCAAGTCCCTGAAGTCCAAGTAGGATAAAATGTGCAGCAGCGGGTCTGTGGGCAGTTGATCCATCCGTAACTCCATGAAAGCGGCTGCCATTGTTAGCAGTAGTGACGCTGTTTCTTCTTCTACAGCGTTTAACGGCTGTTGGTGAACTTTACCTGGTGAACTTCTGTACTTTACCGCCACCAGCTGGTAGTCACTGTGTTTAACGATGTTTAATATTTATATATTTTTTGACTTCTTTGGTGTAAAATTTTGTGGCTTCTCTGTGCACTCTTACCTGTAACCTAAATGTCCGTAACAAGACACGGTCTTGTCTGGTCTTACTGTGGAAATGTTCCACCCAGTGTTGCCAACTCGTCAGTAAGGAAAATCACTATTGGCTGTCCGAAAAATCGCTAGAAGTCGCCAAATGACGTCATCGCCTAATTTGCATAATTGGTCATGCTACTGTAAGTTGTTGGAGAGAGAAATAACATCGTGGAAGAGACATAAAGTGAGTAAAAAACGTCCTAAATGCAGTTAGAATTTATTTAGAACTACAAATTAAATTTATTTTAGCAATTATTGTTTTTTAATGTCACAATTCCAACCCTGCTCCTTTATCCGGGCCTGGACCGGCAAAAGTGACCCGAAACTGGCACTCTGGTGGAGTTACTTTCTGTGTGAGAGTGTGTGTTTATAAGTAGTTTTAAACCTTGTGATCCACAAAACAGCATAACAGTAAAAGAACTGACTGCGTTACAGTCAGTGCGGGAGCAGCGGCTTCGCCCATGCGCGATTCATTTGCCGTTTGGACGCATAGGTGTGAACGTCTTCTGCCCTGATAGCAGCTGGGGGAGGACTATCCTCCACCTGTGAGCGCTTTGGCACGGGCGGTGCCCAAGGCAGCACCGCTGCTTGTTGAGCGTAAGAGCGATACGCGTTTTCACGTCAAAAAGTCGTCATAAATAAGTCTCCAATAATACTGGAAAAAGTCGCCAGATTTGTTGCTAGTCGCTTTTTAGAAAAAAAAAAGTCGCTAAGGGGGTCTGAAGTCGCTAAGCTGGCAACACTGGTTCCACCCTCTTACCCGTCCTTCCTTCAGAGGAGGAGTCTCTCATTCAAGGGAAGAGCTCACATGTTCCAGTCTTTACCAGTGAGGAGTGCAGAGTCATCGTCTTCTCCTGTGTTTAAATAAACTGTAAGCTTTTATTTTATTTTTTATTTCACACTTTAATTATTTAATGCATGTAGCAATAAGACATAGGCACAATGGTACTTTAACAATGCTAAAGTCTGTAATGTTTGTAAGTTGTTCGACTGGAACTTTTGTCTGTGAAGGTTCTCAGTCATCCAGGTCATCGTAGTCAAAGGAGCTTGCAAAGAAAAGCGTCTGGACTTCTTTAAGTTGCTTGAAGACGTTTCACCTCTCATCTGAGAAGCTTCTTCAGTTCTAAGGTCAAATGGTGGAGAGTCCCAGATATAAACCTAGTGGGAGTATCCCCCCACAGAGAGACAAAAGGACCCCCTGATGATGCTCTAATTGCCTGAGCCAAGGTGTGAAACTGGGTGTGGGTCCCAATCAGCCAGAGTTTCGGGTGAGTTCATTGTGAAACCTGGCCCCACCTTATCGTGCAAATTCCTGAGGTCAGATGGCCCAGGATGTGGGTGGGCGTTAAGGCGTCTGGGGAGGGAACTCAAAACTGGATTATAGATGGCAGAGAGTTGGTGGCATAAACCTCCGCCTCTGTTCAAAGATGGTTGCTCACAGTGGACATAGATGGCTTCTTTCACTCCTCTTTCAAACCATCTGTCCTCTCTGTCCAAAATGTGAACATTGGCATCCTCGAAAGAGTGTCCTTTATCCTTAAGATGCAGATGGACAGCTGAGTCTTGTCCTGTGGAGGTGGCTCTTCTGTGTTGTGCCATGCGCTTGTGAAGTGGCTGTTTGGTCTCTCCAATGTAGAGGTCTGGGCATTCCTCGCTGCACTCGGGTTTGAAAGAGGAGTGAAAGAAGCCATCTATGTCCACTGTGAGCGACCATCTTTGAACAGAGGCGGTGGTTTACAACACCAACTCTCTGCCATCTATAATCCAGTTTTGAGTTCCCTCCCCAGACGCCTTAACGCCCACCCACATCCTGGGCCATCTGACCTCAGGAATTTGCACGATAAGGTGGGGCCAGGTTTCACAATGAACTCACCCGAAACTTTGGCTGATTGGGACCCACACCCAGTTTCACACCTTGGCTCAGGCGATTAGAGGATCATCAGGGGGTCTTTTTGTCTCTCTGTGGGGGGAAACTCCCACTAGGTTTATATCTGGGACTCTCCACCATTTGACCTTAGAACTGAAGAAGCTTCTCGGATGAGAGGTGAAACGTCTTCAAGCAACTTAAAGAAGTCCAGACGCTTTTCTTTGCAAGCTCCTTTGACTGGAACTTTTGGATCACTTCTCTTACTGAGACAAGTTTAAAATCAATGTGAGTACATTAAGTTTAAATCTAGGTTATTTCATATTACACTATGCTGATTGTTTACGTGTCAGCGGCTGAGAAAAATAGTTATAAATACTACATATAACAAAGTATTTTCACACTGTGATGCTTTGTGGAAGTTAAACACACCTGGCAAAGGGCCATTTTGGCTTTAGGGCTCTTCAGCACACAGCCTCTCTGTGCTGGTGTCATTAGTTTCGTTTCCTCTATAAGGCTGGAATCAAATGGAAACTAAAAACTTAATTCAGCTTAATGAAATGAAAACAAGATGCATGATGAAAGGTGTGATACAGAGAGGATCCGACCTGACACCACACGCATCAGGAAGGATGAAGTCTGCAAATAAAACATGGTCTTTATTTACCTAGTACACATTAGTAACTGCAGCCAACTGCTGGCTGTGCCTGGCTTTAACGATCAGTCTCTCTCACGGCAGCAACTCTGGTATCCTGATATATCCTTTCACATCTTGTTAATGTATTTTTTTCCTTTTAAATGTATTTAAAACATTGTGTTCTACTGACTAAATTGAATTAAATTGTCATGATGTATGTAGATTTGGTTGAACCAAAATAAACGTATTACGTGGAAAACCTGCCATCAATCAAATTGAGTTCATCCAATGACTAATTTTTATGAGTGTAGGAGGCAAAAAGCTGACAGCATGGCTCATACGGGTGAGTGAGGGTTCCTGCAACATGATTTGGTTTGATTTGCATGTCACTGAGTGAATGAAGCACAGCAGTAGGATTGTGACACACGACCCACAGATGGACACTTCTGCGTGTGTCAGTTCAACAGTGTTTTATTTACAATCAGGACTGTCCCTGCAGTTTCTGGCTCCTGCCCCTCCGTCACTCCTGTTGTCACTCTGCCGCTTCTTCTCACTGCAAGACATAAGAAAAGTCTCTCCTCATCAAGTCATTTCCACACACCTGTTCCTTCCCACCTCTGCGCCGCCCTGTGAGCTCGCTGCATCACCCCTCCTCTGCAGCAGGCCAAAGACCAAGCCCCCGCCACAGCGATGTTTCATATATTTGGTCACCAGGTTTCACACATCTCAGGAAGGATTTAGTCCCACTCCTTTTTACAGAAACTCTCCAAATCCTTCAGGTTTCTTCCCTGCTGACTGGCATCTTGAAGCTTCAGCTCTTCACAGATTTTCTATTCTGAGGTCCTGGACCTTAATTTACTTCTTCTTTAGCCACATCTGTGTTTCTTTGGGGTTATCCCCTGGGTCATTGTCATGTTGGAAGGCTTTATGGTGCACGGTCTTAATTGGCTCCTTGGTGCAAGGAAGTTGTCCTGTGCTCTAGAAAGAAAAAGACTCAAAAATAAGACTGTGCTTGCAATAAATTTAATAATACAATTGAAGATGTGACAGAAGAGTGCTAAGGTCTGCAGCTCTACAAACATGCTGTGCTACAACATGTTTGAAGGCAACTGGGACAGGGCCAGACATCAGAAAGGCATTAATTAGCCCAGTGATACATGGCTCAAGAGTAGACCTATTAAAAACATCCTTGAGGAGACAGGGTAGGAAGCTGTCACCTTAACAGATCAGCACACATGCTGAACTATTTCAATTAAAAAGGAGAGAGACACCTGCTCAAAGTTCACAAAGAAAACTGGGCAAACAGGATGAACAATGTGATCTAAGACAGGATCTGAGGGGAAAGACCTGATAGGACAATTCGTTTTTTTGATTTTTTTTAAATGTGGAAAACTTTTTCATATGTTTGCTGGGTTTTTCTCTGTATGTATTATTGTAGGGTCTACCTTACAATATAAAGAACCTTGAGGCATCTGTTGTTGGGATTTGTGTGATATAAATAAAACTGAATGAATAAGAATACAGTGCGATAGAAGTAGAATCCCAAAGCAGCTTAAATAGCTCTACAATCTGAAAATCTCCTGTGGTGTTCTGTTCTAGAGCAAAGCTGTAGCAGACCGTAGAGGAGTGTGCTGATGGATTCGCCAAACCAAGCAGCTTGCTCAGCAGGTAGGAGCCAGTAGGCTATTTGACAAGATGTAAGTAAGACAAATAAACATGAAACAAAAAAGTCTTCTTAGAATAATAGAGCACTCTGTACTTCGTGTACAGACATTGTTTATGGTTTATTCACCAAAATACATAAACATACATACATGAGAGTTAAAGTTGGCACAGTTAAATAAGGCAACTTTTTTAAAAATAACTACATATTAGTTGAAGCAGCCATAGGGCGCCGAGAAGCACTGTGTAGGGACCGTACCTTGCTCAGGGGTACCTAGGGTACTTATTGAGTGGATTCAAACACCCAACCTTCCGATCATGGGGCCGCCACTCTACCTACTGAGCTATCCCTGCCCGTGTTTGTTAGCAGTTAAATTCTTTTTCTATAAAACGAGTAACTGTGTATTAAATTTCAGTGAAATCAAATTTATGTTTATTTACCTTTTATTTAATAGGGACAGTTCACTTTAACATAAGTACTTAGGTGCATCATGAATAAATACCCCGTTTTCTGCTGTGCAGGCTGATTTTTTTTATCTGCAGTTACTGGCAAGTTGACTGGAATTTATTGACAGTAATAATTCATAGATAAGAGCCAGAAGTACATGAACAGCAAAAGAAAGACCTACCTGTGTAACACATTAAATATTACATTAAATATATTTTAAATGTAAAATAATGTGAAGTTTTTGGGTCTCATCCATATGAAAATTAAATGCAAGGACTCCAGCACAAATCATTATGTGCGTGTGGTGTCATATCATTATTTTCATGCCTTTTTCTAAAGTTACTTGTTAATTTTCTGCTTTCTATAGTTGTGTAAAGCACTTTGAGTGCTTGGGTAAAGTAGAAAAACACTGTATAAGAAGTGTCTATTTACCATTTGCCAAAAAGAAGTGGGATACACTTATAATATAAATCCTTTATTTAGCTATGGACTGTGTGACAAAGTGGGTGAGAAGACCATTTGTCTATATTCTTAGTTAACATTCTTGTTTTGATTTAACCATATTTCACATGTAATCTGCAATAGGCAAACATCTACTATCCCGGGTTTGTTTATGTTTTGCACTTTTACAGATTATATAATATAACATCTTGGTTTAAATCAATTCCTACAAGTTTGTTAAGTTAACATGTTATTTATTTCAACTGTTAATTTGTATTGTTTCGAACTTACCTTACCTACCTGTCTTGCAGAAGCAAAAGGAGGAAATGTAGTTTTACTTCCTGCTTTATACCTTCTGGGTTCATCTGAGGTCACAGGAAGAGACAAAGTGCAGAAGGGGAAGAATTCTTATAATTTAATAAAGTTGATTTTAGAGGGTTTATAAAGAAATAGATTTATTGTTGTGATATGTATTGATTACACCACAGAGTTTGTTGCCAGTAAAGAGGAGTAGTAGAGGTTTGACTATAATCATGTTCATCTTACCTACCTACTGAATGGAATAGTCCAGAGGAGAAATTGTTTGGTTAAGTGGACTATTTAAGCAGACGAACTCAGGTGTTTCGGGGGGAAAAAGGTTCAGGTCAGTATAGCTGTGTGCAGTTTGACCTTAATTTCTGTTGATTTAAGTTCAGTTATGTTTATTTGAACTGAGTTAATGATAGAGTTGAGTTTCTTATTTGTTTCTTTGTAAATATTGTTGGGCCACAAAATGGTGAATAAATCACTTGCTACACTGGACAGCATCAGTCTCCTGCAATTCTTTGACCGCTTAAGTCGAGTCCTACCACAGACTGACTATATTACTTAAAAACTGGTACTATCAAGGTTAGACTGGCCTGCTGCAAGGTTCACTTTGATAAACTCCTGTAACACTGAACAAGTTTATCTGTTAAAATAATGATACATATAAGCAGACTTCACTACACTGGAGGTTTGCAGAGGCTACTCATAGAGAGTTATGCTGGGCTCACACTGTGCGATTTTTGGCCCATTTTGAGCCGATTTTTGAGTCGTGCGACCGTTTTGGCGATCGGCCGGATTTTGGCCTTCATCGTGCGTCGTGCATCGTGTAGTATACGTGGGGTAACGAGAAGCGATTAACACCTCACGACCAGCTCCCGATCATCAATCGCTTGGTCTTGAGGTCACCGCAGTTTCTCACACTGCGCACGCGCAAACACAAATGTCAGCGAAAAAGACGGCGCAGCACGGCAGTGCAGCGTGTGATCTGGACACAAGCGATGGAGGCACAACTTGTAGAACTATGGCAACCTCATCCGAGCCTTTTAGATGTGGCCTCACAAAATTATCACAACCACAACAACCGTGAAAATAGTTGGATCTACACTGCTGCTCAATCACAGCTGCCTGATCAATGTTTTTCATTAGCAATTTAGCAAAGTTGATGGTGGTGGTGTGCGTGTCTATGTGAGTGAAAGACAGAGAGGGAGAGCGAGCGACAGAATTTCTGTTATAACCTTAATTTTATGGACGCACAGTGTGAGCACTCAGGTCGCATCAGAGCATCGGGTTGTATAGTGTGAGACCTGCATCGTGACCTATGAACTTCTAACCCCTGCGAGTCAACCGTGCAGTTTGAGCAGGAGCTGAATCGCGCGACTGAAAAAATCGCACAGTGTCTGCCCAGCATTAACTGTTAAATCTATGTTGGCTGAGCTGACTGACTGAGTTACTAAACTTGTTATTTCAAAAACAAATCAACTATTTAAACAAACAAAACAAAAACAAATTCTTCATTTCAGTTTATTATATTTCTTTCCACAGAGGAGGAGCTTGCCAGAATGCGAACACAGTTTGTGGAGAGGGTGACAGCAGAAAATCTCACACAGCTACTTGAAGCCCTTGTAATAGACAATGTCTTGAATGAGTTGGAGAAAGAAAGGATACAGGAAATAAACCAAAGTAGAGCAGACAAGGCACGCGACTTCATTGACATCGTGAAGAAAAAGGGAGAAAAAGCCTGCAGGATAATGATCAGTCACCTTCGAACCATTGATCCTACAGTTTCCCGACAGCTAGGTTTGTCCTCTGGGCCATCTGCTCATTTAGGTGAGATCAAATATTTTGTTATTAATATATTATTGCGTTATTTGTTAGAGCACTAACCTTTGTCTGTTGTGTGTGTGTGTGTGTCCATCCATTTATGTTTAACCATTTCCAGTTTAGAAATTTCCCCTGGAGAAGTGATCTGACTCTAATCCATTCTTGAGTTGCCCTCTTTGGCTTTTAGGTCCCGGTTCACTGATAATTTCCCGATGAATGAAAATGATGTTTCCTTATGAGGGATTGTCCTGAAATGCCTTTTATGGTGCTAAAACCTACTCCAGCTGGGGACTTCATTGTAATTCCCTTGGATTTTACTGTTCATATACTATTTTTATATTTCACTGGGAGGAATGGCCTGTCCAATCTGAACTTGAATTGTGTTCTCTTATTGGACTGTTGTGGTTATCAGACTTTATCTATGAGGAACAGAACAGTGTTCACCATCTGGAAGACACCCAGGTCCAGGACAGTTGTAGGCAAGCCCAGAGGCTAAAAGAATAAAACTGTGGATACAAGTAATGGAAACTGGCATCCTCCCTCATGGGCTTTGCTTTAAAAAAGCCCTTTTTGCTTTTAAATAGCATAGCATAGCATCTTTATTTATAACGCACTTTACATCCAACTATGTTGACCAAAGTGCTACAAATATAAAACAGAGAGGAAACAGTTTAAATTACATATAAAATATCTTAAAATTAAAAATAATATAATTAATAAGAAACGTATTAAGAGACATCAACAAGTCCTGCTGTGCTAAAAGCCAAGGTAAATAAATATGTTTTAAGACGTGATTTAAAAACAGATAAGGAAGGTGCCTGTCTAACATGTAAAGGCAACTCATTCCACAATTTTGGTGCTGCCACAGCAAACGCCCGATCCCCTCTGAGCTTACGATTAGTCCTGGGCACGCTCAGGAGGAGCTGGTCTGCCGACCTGAGGGACCGGGAAGGTATGTATGGATGAAGAAGCTCAGAGAGGTATACAGGGGCAGCATTGGACAAACATTTAAAAACAAATAAAAGCAGCTTAAAATGGATCCTAAAATGCACGGGCAGCCAATGAAGTGAATGTGCTATAGAATTAAAATTTATATTGACATTAAGTGGAAATCATGTCTCTATCTTAAATTTATGTTGTAGGTACATTACAACTGCAAACCTTTCCGAAACCCCACACTATAACTTAAGCCATAACTTCATATGCATCTCCCTAAAAATGTACCTACAACTTGTGCTGATGCAGCCTGCAACTACTGTGATTGGTCCATTTATTACTGTTGTTAACCTCTATGTATTTTTGGAGAAGTGGAAACTTTTGCATTTGCACAGTCTATATACACGCTGGAAATAGTACTGGCCACTTGCAAAGTTTACATTGTAGAATCTACAGACGTGTAGATCATGTATATGCATGCACCATCATCAGGGTTCGGCTGGGAAAGCCTTGATGTCTCCACAAAAGAGCTTAAGGTGATGGTGGGATGAGCATTTCCACTTAGACTGCCCCCATGGTTTGGACCTAGATAGGTGGCACAAAATAGATGGATGGACAACAAAAAAAGCTCATCCGAAATTGAATAAAACAACCACAACAATCCAAAAATCATTCATATTTGTGTGTTTCTATTAGCAGCACTTGACAAGTGTCATCTTAAATTTAAATCTACTCTGAAGAACAAGTTCCAGCGTGTGTTTGAATACACAAAATGTTGTTTCTCTATTCTTTTAGGATTCTCCAGCATGTGTCAGAATAAAATTAAATCTAACCTGAAGAAGAAGTTCCAGTGTGTGTTTGAGGGAATTGCTAAAACCGGAAATCCAACCCTTCTGAATCAGATCTACACAGAGCTCTTCATCACAAAAGGAGGGACTGCAGAGGTCAATCAAGAACATGAGGTCAGACAAATTGAAACAGCATCAAGAAAACCATACAGACCAGAAACAATAAGATTAGAAGACATCTTTAAAGTCCCACCTGGAAAAGAACAACCAGTCAGAAAAGTACTAACTATGGGAGGGGCTGGCTTTGGGAAAACTTTGTTGACACAGAAGTTCACTCTGGATTGGGCTGAAGACAAAACCAACCAGGACATCCAGTTCATATTTCCATTCCCTTTCAGAGAGCTGAATGTGCTGAAGGAGAAAAAGTTCAGCTTGGTGGAACTTATTCATCGCTTCTTTATTGAAACCAAAGAAGCAGGAATCTGCAGCTTTGAAGACTTCCAGGTTGTGTTCATCTTTGATGGTCTGGATGAGTGTCGACTTCCTCTAGACTTCCACAATACAGAAATCCTCACTGACCCCAGGGAGTCCACTTCTGTGGTTCTGCTACTAACAAACCTCATCAAGGGCAACCTGCTTCCCTCTGCTCACCTCTGGATAACCACACGACCTGCAGCAGCCAATCAGATCCCTTCGGACTGTGTTGACATGGTGACCGAAATCAGAGGGTTCACTGACCCACAGAAGGAGGAATACTTCAAGAAGAGATTCGCTAATGAGAAGCGGTCCAGGAGCATCATCTCTCACATTAAGACATCACAAAGCCTCCACATTATGTGCCACATCCCAGTCTTCTGCTGGATCACTGCTACAGTTCTGGAGAATATGTTGAGAACCACAGAGGTGAGAAAGCTACCCAAGACCCTGACTGAGATGTACATCCACTTCTTGGTGGTTCAGGTCAAAGTGAAAAAGGTCAAGTATGATGGAGGAGCTGAGACAGATCCACACTGGAGTCCAGAGAGCAGGGAGATGATTGAGTCTCTGGGAAAACTGGCTTTTGACCAGCTGCAGAAAGGAAACCTGATCTTCTATGAATCAGACCTGACAGAGTGTGGCATCGATATCAGAGCAGCCTCAGTGTACTCAGGAGTGTTCACACAGATCTTTAGAGAGGAGAGAGGACTGTACCAGGACAAGGTGTTCTGCTTTGTTCATCTCAGTGTTCAGGAGTTTTTGGCTGCTCTTCATGTCCATCTGACCTTCATCAACTCTGGAGTCAATCTGCTGGAAGAACAACAACCTGGGGCAGACTTCTACAATACTGCTGTGAACAAGGCCTTACAGAGTCCAAATGGACACCTGGACTTGTTTCTTCGCTTCCTCCTGGGTCTATCACTGCAGACCAATCAGAGTCGCCTGAAAGGCCTGCTGACACAGACAAGAAGTCCACAGACCAATGAGGAAAGAGTTCAGTACATCAAGAAGAAGCTCAATGAGAATCTGTCTGTAGAGAAAAGCATAAACCTGTTCCACTGTCTGAATGAACTGAATGATCGTTCTCTAGTGAAGGAGATCCAACAGGCCCTGAGTCCAGGAAGTCTCTCTACAGATAAACTGTCTCCTGCTCACTGGTCAGCTCTGGTCTTCATCTTACTTTCATCAGAAGAAGATCTGGATGAGTTTGACCTGAAGAAATACGCTGCTTCAGAGGAGGCTCTTCTGAGACTGATGCCAGTGGTCAAAGCTTCCAATAAAGCTCTGTAAGTTATATATATTTTTAAATGCATTGCCATCTTTATACAGTAAATGAATAAAAATGTACAAAATTTACATTACTATCTTTTCAGACTGAGTGGCTGTAACCTCTCAGAGAGAAGCTGTGGCGCTCTATCCTCAGTTAGCCTGGAGTCCTCTAATTTAATTGAGCTGGACCTGAATAACAACGATCTGAAGGATTCAGGAGTGATGCTAATATCTTCTGGATTGAAGAGTCTGCAGTGTAATCTCCACATTCTCAGGTAAGAATTCAGCAGATTGTTTCAAACAAGAGCTATTTTCTGAAATTATCTGTCTATAAATATTTCTGCTTATCTAAACCTTCTGTCATTCTTAAACAGCAAGACAGGGAAGCTTTACCACCAAGAATTTCTAGTTATCCCGTTCTGGCAGTTTAAAAATTCTGTGAGACGTTGTTACATAAAACTGCATAGTGAAAACAAGGGTTAGGGGTAACTGATATACATTGAGGGGAATTAATTATGTGTTGAATTTGTACATTTGTTCACTTACAAAAAAACTAATAGTTTTTAATTTTATTGTCATTTGATTAAATGAATGCCTACAGAATATCAACCAAAAATCCAGAAAAAAAACAAAACACATTACATAAGAGTTATAAATTGCATGAGATAAGTATTCAATCCAAAAGCAAAACATGACTTAGTATTTGGAGAAACCCTTGTTGGCAAAGCAGTGGAAAGATGTTTCTTGTAGTTTAGTCACTCGGTTTGCACACATCTCAGGAGGGGTTTTGTTCCAGTCCTCTTTAGAAAAACTCTCTAAATCTTAGAAGTTTCTTGGCTGCTACTTGGCAACTCAAAGTTTCAGTTCCCTCCACAGACACCAGACATTACCACAATCAATTTTAAATGAAACAATCATATGCAGTTTAAGAGGAGACTTTCAGCTTTAATTCAGTGGGTTGAACAAAAAGATTGCATAAAAAAGGTGAGGGACTAAATGATTTTTTAACACAATCTTCTCATTTCAGGGGCTCAAAAGTAATTGGACAAATGAAATAATTGAAAATAAAATGTTCATTTCTAATGCTTGGTTGAAACCCATTTGCTGGCAGGAAAATGCCAAAGTCTTGAACTCATGGTGCCCTACTTGGCCATTCAAGAATATTACATTTCTTTGCTTTAATAAACTCCTGGTTTGCTTTGGCTGTATGTTTTGGGTAATTGTCCATCTGTATTATGAAACACCACCCTATCGACTGCATTTTTGACTGCATTTAGCAGGATGTGAGCAGGCAAGTACGACTCTGAACACCTCAGAATTCATTCTACTGCTTCTGTCCTGTGTCACATCATCAATAAACACTAGTGTCCCAGTTCCACCGGCAGCCATGCGCACCCAAGCCATCACACTGCCTCTGCCATGTTTTATGATGTTGTATGATTGGATCATGAGGTGTTCCACACCTCCTCTATACTTTCTTCGTGCCATCATTCTGGTAGAGGTTTATCTTAGTTTCCTCTGTCCAAAGAATGATTTTACAGCACCGTACTGGATTTCTTTTGTGTTTTTTAGCAAAGTCCAATCTAGCCTTTCTATTTTTAAGGGTTATGAGTGGCTTCCACCCTACAGTGAACCCTCTGTATTTACTCTCATGCAGTCTTCTCTTTATGGTAGATATTGATACGCCGACTTCCTGGAGAGTCTTATTCACTTGATTGGCTGTTGTGAAAGGGGTTTCTATTCACCATGGAAATGATCATGCGATCATCCACCACTGCTGTTTTCTGTGCATGTCCAGGTCTTTTTGCAATACTGAGTTCACCAGTGCTTGCTTTCTTTCTTTCTTTCTTTCCTTCGTTCGTTCGTTCGTTCGTTCGTTCGTTCGTTCGTTGAACCAAACTGTAGATTTCACTAGTCCTGGTATTGTAGCAAAATCTTGGATATGTTTTTTCTGTTTTCACTGTTTAAAGGTGGCTTGTTTCACCTTCATGGAGAGCTCCTTTGGCTGCGTGTTGTCTGTTTACATTAAAATATTCCAGATGAAAGTACCACACCTCAAAACAACTCCAGGCCTTTTATCTCCTTAACTGATAATGACATATTGAAGAAATTGCCCACATCTGCCCATGATATAGCTTTTGAGTCAATTCTCCAATTACTTTTGCTCCATTTAAAAACATGTTGGGACATGTTAAGGATGCTGAAACTCATAAACCCTTCATCCAGTTTGAATGAGGATACCCTGAAATGAAAGCTGAGAGTCTACACATTATGTCCATGTCCATTATATATCTGTAATAGTTTACTTGTGTCATTGTCCAAATATGTATATATGTATATATATATATATGTATATATGTGTATGTATATATATATATATGTACACACACCATAGTCTGGACCTACTTCCTGGGGGTATGACAACAGCATGCAATATAAGATTATTTTTGCCACAATATTGTGAGATTGTGGAGAACTTTTAACAGGAAGGTGCTGCATCTTGGGTAAAGATGATATATCTATATCTGTACATTATTAAATGTGTACACAACACACAACAATGTGAACCACAGTGAAGACTTGGACAATAACATGAGGCAATCACTGTCATGTTGTTTTGTGTGTCTGTAGGCTGTCAGGCTGTCTAATCACAGAGCATGGTTGCACTTCTCTGGCCTCAGCTTTGCGCTCCAACTCCCAACTGAGAGAGCTGGACTTGAGCTATAACCATCCAGGAGAGGCAGGAGAGAAGCAGCTGAAGCAGCTGAGAATGGATATCAGGTATGGAGATGCCTGTTGAAATCACATACAGTGTCTAAAGGAGGAAGAAATACTGTCATGTTGTCAGGCTTTCTAAATCTGCTGTAGGTGTGGATGCGATTGCCTGTGTGAATCCCCGATTGACAAAAGTTTAACTCTACACTGTGTGTTTACCGTACCACCATTTTTCCATGCTGGATCTTTAAAAAAAAGATGAAATATGAAAAAAAAAAGATTTACAGATTGCAGACCTCTTTGTAAGTTTGTGTGTGTGATTAATATCTCACATGTTGACAAAGTGCTAGCAGCTGAATTTGCATGATGACTAATAAGGGCCTTATTATTTTTAGAACAGGGTCCAAAGTCGTTACTGTTATCATCCTCTCTTTTCTTCAGCCGTTTCACTTTGAACCTCACTGTTCATGCTATGAAATTTCTCCCACAGAAAACCTGATACCAAGAATGAAAGAGTTGAAAGTTTTTAATCAGAGGTCCCAAGTCATCTCTGAGTTCAGTGAGCGAGTTTAGAATTAGGTCGCCGTGTAATATGTATGTTTTAAAAGAGCTTTTTCTGGTATTTCAAATAAACTGACACAAGTGGACAAACATCTCTCTTTTCTAGAACACACTTTTACGTGTGCAAGCAATAATTGCTGCCATGTCAAATAAATATTGGTGCAAACAGCATGACGCAAACATTAGTACACCTGTTTGCACAGTTGATCTAAGTAGTTTTTTCACCCATATTTTGCAGCTTTAGAAAGGAACTTCCAGAAGTTTATATGCAAGGCGGTTAGTGCAAAAATATCACTTCCCACATGTTACATGCAATCTTGCAAATCCTGACAGTACTTTGCTGAGTTTGGACTGAAGCAACACATTAGTTAATCTGGCCCTTAGGTGGTTATTTTTTTATGCACTCTGGCCATGATGAAAGCATTTATTTCTATTCCTCATTTACTATTACTATTAGAGAATAATAAACTATGTGTATGAGCCTTGTGTGCATGCTGAAAGAGACTGTGCTGGTCTGACCCTCTCCTCCTTTCAGGGTGGAGCCTGCTGGAGAACAATGGTTGACACCAGGGCTGAGGAAGTGTAAGTGTGTTTTTAATGTGATTCATGAAAACAAAGCAGCACACATTCAACCATCTTCAAACTGTCACATCACTCATTCACACCTCTGATGTCAGGAGTCGTCATCAAAGTGTCAATCAATGAACAGATGATGGATCAATAACTGCAGCTGGATTGTGTTTGTTCTCTCCATCAGATTCCTGTCCACTCACAATCGACAAAAACACAGTAAATAAAAACCTCAAACTGACTGACAACAACAGGAAGGTGACACATGTGAAGAAGATTCAGTCATATCCTGATCATCCAGACAGATTTGATGACTGTCCTCAGCTGCTCTGCACAAATCCTCTGACTGGTCGCTGTTACTGGGAGGTCGAGTGGAGAGGAGACATTGAAATATCAGTGAGTTACAGAGGAATCAGAAGGAAAGGACACATAACAGACTGTGGGTTTGGATCAAATGATCAATCTTGGAGTCTGAGGTGCTCTGACAATGGTTACTCTGTGTGGCACAGTAAGCAAAAAACATGCAGCATCTCCTCCTCCTCTGTTTCTAACAGAGTAGCAGTGTATGTGGACTGTCTTGCTGGCACTGTGTCCTTCTACAGAATCTCAGACAATCTTATCCATCTCCACACCCTCAAAATTACAATTACTGAACCTCTTTATCCTGGATTTAGGCTACGGTCCAATACTGTATCCTCTGTTTCTCCCCCTGTTAGGCAAACTTTTGTTAGACTGTTAAAGATATAAGAATGCTTCTTCCAGTTATTTTTCTCCCTGCAACAGCATTGCTATGTAAAGCAGTGGTGCAGCACCAAATTCAAGAAAATAGATGAATTAAAGTGTTAAAAGCTTAAAACTTGTCCTGATGTTTGTAAGAAATTAGTTATTTAGGAAATTGCCATTAATCGATTACAATACCAAATGGAGTAAAATAAATACTTTTTTTCTGTAAATAAAGCCAAACACAATATTGGTTAGTTAATAGTGTAAAAACCATATCTATAATTGTGTTTATTTATTTGAAGAAAAACACTGCATTTAAGACAAAAACACTGCATTTAAGACAAAGCTTGGGCTTGTGGTGGGTCCATTCAAAATAAAGGCCTGGCTGATTTGAATCATGTGACATCTCAAGTTGTGCTACTTTCAGGTCATTAACTCTTTGATTAGTCAATAATTATCTCACTAACTCTCATCTGCCACTTCCTGTAGACAAACTTCCTGTTCTAGGCTCCACCTCACCTGCTCAAGTGTGCCCAATCGTGATGCTACCTTATTGTCTCATCCCACAGCAAATTAAATGAATGATAAAACATAAGAATTTAATGATAGACAAATATATTTTAAACATTAATCAATAGAACTGAAAGAATAAAAAATTAAAAGAATACAAATGTTAGGTAAAACAAATTAAAGTGCTACTAGTATTTAAACAAAAAACGATGTGCAAATAGGAAATTAAAAATGGCTTCTGTCCTTAAGTTCAAATAAATCTTTAGATTAAATCCAAAACATTTTATTTTTCAGTTCAAAATAACACATTTCCAAAGTTTACAGATGATTTAGTTCATGAATTCAGGTTTACAGTGGACATGCTCTGGAGTGAGGCTTGCTGTTATCTTTGACATAATGTTATGTAAATATTGTATACAATACCGGCCATTAGAGCCATTTGAGAGGTGCATAAGCCTCTTTTCAGGACAAAGTCATCTATATGCCTTTGCTTACTAGTAAAATTCTAGTAAAACAGAATGTGACTGCCCACCCTATATGCTCACTGCTCCTCCTCGCTTGTTTTCATCAGCAGCTTTTGTAGGTCATCAGGGAAGTGGCTGCTCAGTGGCACCCAGTCTTGTTTGCTCCTGGAGTTGTTCCTCCATATTAGCAGGGCTGTCTGGATTGCATCTAAATTTGCTTGCTTCAGTGTCATAAAGCTGTTGGATTTTGTTTGAAATAGTCTTTCAGCACGGCAATTGGAAAGTTGGATCACCTAACGCTCACTGGCACATTTTCTATCCCCCTATCTTCTACCAATGATAGTGCAGTCCAAAGCAATTCATTTTGTCAGAATTTATGACGTTTGTCCGATCGGTGATCGGTGCCTATGCAATCCCCAAAATGCGCTGGCATGATGTCAGGGCAGCATGGGTGCAAGAAACTTCTTTTGCTGATGCCCATGATGCCGCTGTTCTGAGAAACCGACCTACTTTGGCACATCGTTTCTACCCCTATTATAATTTGACGCGACTTCTGACTAATCAACCCCTAACCCCCTGTAAATTAGGGGTTTGTGTTACGCACAGCATATGCACAGAAACAACGGGTAGGATGGTTTGTGAGGTAGGATATATTCCCAGAACACCACCCTTGGTAACAGCCCATGTCACCCATATCAAAAACCACCACTTCGTGTCCCACAGGCTGTCTTGCAGGATGATTGGGAAAAACGGTGACCGACTATGGATTTTAAAGGTTGTATAAAGCACACTGTATATGCAATACAGTGTGCTTTATACAATACAATACATTTAATTTAACTGGACAATGGAATTAAGCTGTGTGTGAACTCTCATTTGTTTGTTGCCAGCTTGAGCCAAACTGGGACCAAGACAGAATTAGAAAAGAGTGTTATTAATCAGAAATGTATTACATATTTATGTAGCTGATAATATATATATATAGTTTTTAGTACTTGGATAAGTTTTAGTGGATTCATTTGAAAAGTTGAGATTAAATGGCATGCCACCAGAATCCAAACAACCAGTTGGCGGCTGTTAGCATGCGGCTAACTGTAAACGCGATCCTTATCTTGTTTATGCAGCGTTTTAAAATCACAATGTTGGCTCTCCACTACATGACAGCTGCCAATGAAGTTACATTTTGGTGAATACTTGCAGTACAACACTGATAGCACCTTTGCTACATCTCTTTAGTAAGAATAAAAAACAACAACAACAACAAAAAAAAACCATGAGATGATGTGTCGTCCTATGTTTAAGGAGAGATCAATCACGTGTTTGCCCTCTTTCTTTCTTTCTTTGGTGCACTGGGGAGGTGTGGGATACGTACTGCATAAAGTTCCTGAAGTCAAAGTAGGATGAAACGTGGAGCAGTTGGGGAGCTGATCCATCCTTAACGCTCTGGAAGCGACTGCCATCGTTAGTAGTAATGATGTTTATCTACGGCTGGTGAACAGTACATTTGTACTTTACTGTTACCAGCTGGTATTCACTGTCTCACAAAGTTTAATATTTACAGCCTTCAAAAATAAGAATCTTCCGTTGATAAAATTAGTTTCAAGCAGGGGCGATTCTAGGATCAGAGCTTTGGGGGTGCTGAGCACCCAGAGAGCTGCCCAGCCAAGCAAGATAAACTTTACATGTCACGATGAGACTTCTTCCCTGTCTCTTTCAGTCCCTGCATCCTTAAATGTCTCCAGTTGTCCCGAGTTCACTATGACTGTCTCCTTGGTGCATTTAAACACCTGTTCCTCCCTGTCCTTGTCATCTGTTGTCTTCCTCTCTGTTATCAGTCATCAAAATTTTACCATCTCTGTGCAAGTCTGCAAATTTCTTTATTAAATCATAGGATTCTTAAATTCATCAAGTCTCTCTGCCTGGATCCTCGTCACAAAACATGACATCACTGTTTTGTACATTTTAACACAATTGAATCCCCACATTCATGAAAGAAAACCAGAACACTTTTTTGAAAAGTCTGGAACAAAACCATCAAATCTGATAAAGGTTATTTAAATTCTGCAAAAGAAGAATGTATTGGAATAAAAAAAAAAAAATATATATATATATATATCCTAACCGTAATTACTGGGGGTGGGGGGGACAATGAATGACACCAATAGTGAGTAAAAATTCAAATTCAAATTTTATTTGTCACACACACACAACCATACACAGTATGACATGGGGGTGAAATGCAAAAAGTAAACAGTATAATACAGATACATAAAAAACACTCCCAAAACAGAATAAATTATTACAAAATATTAATAAAAAGCTATTAAGATGGAGGCAAGTTTGCCTGTGGTACAATGTATACAGTGTATGAAAAAATCTTTACTGCAGATACTAATTTTACTAATTTAATAATAATTTTGTGTTTAAAGGTTTATGACTTTCATGCTTTCATAATGGTACTTAGTATTTATTTATTTATTGTCATTGTCAAGAACAATGAAATTGCGTTTGGGGCTTCCATACAACCAAAAAAAAGAAGAAAATAATAAATACCCCTTAAAACCCAAGTGTACATATTTAACCCAGTGTGACTCCAATGCAATAAGACAATCCTTAGCAATAATGTTCGTAGAAATTCAGACAAAGACCTGAGAACATGACAAAATACAACAATGCAACCCATTCAATATTATTGTACTGTGAGATATGATATCAGATATGATAGTTATCTATTTAAGAAAGAGGGGGGGAAGAGAATAAAGATATGATGCACCAATGCAGACCAGTTCATTGCTATTAAGAAGTTGGATATGGTTATTGTCCGTGAGAGGGGGGCAGAGAGTTCAGGAGCCTCACAGCCTGTGGATACAGGCTGTTGGCCAGTCTGGATGTTCTGGCCTGTATAGACCTGTACCTTCTCCCTGAGGGCAGCAGATGGAAAAGGTGGCGCGCAGGGTGATGTTGGTCCCGCAGGATACTGTGCACCCTCCTCAGACAGCGAGTGGGGAAGATATTACTGATCTCTGGCAGACTTGTTCCAATAATTCTGCCAGCTTCTTTCACCACCCGCTGGAGTGCTTGCTGATCGGCCTTGGTGCAGCTGGGGAACCACACTAGAAATCCATACGTCAGAACGCTGCTGATGGCACAGTTGTAGAAGTTCAACATCAGAGATCTGGGAATGTGTGCGCTCCGCAGTCTCCTCAGGTAGTAGAGGCGCTGTTGGGCCTTCCGTACAACTGAGGTGATATGGTTGCCCCAGGACAGGTCCTCGGTCACAGTTACCCCCAAGAATTTAAAACTGCTCACCCTCTCCACCACCTCACTGCCAATGAAGAGAGGCAGATGGTTGTTATGACCCCTCTTCCGGAAATCTACAATGATCTCCTTGGTCTTTTTGGTGTTTAAGACCAAGTTATTGTCGTGGCACCATGACTCTAGTTGTTGCACCTCTGTCCTATAGTTTGTCTCATCATTGTTGGATATAAGTCCGAGCACTGTAGTGTCATCTGCAAACTTAACAATGAGATTGGACGCGCAGGAGGAAATACAGTCATGGGTGAAGAGAGTGTATAGCAGAGGGCTCAGAACACACCCGGCTACTTAGGAGAGCTTGACATTTTTATCAGGTGGTACACACTGTAAAAAGTTTGAGAAACACTGATAAGTGTCTGTGTGCTTTTGAAAAACATTTAAAGCTGCAGTACAGAATCTTTGAAACAAGCTTAAAACATTTTTAGAATATAAACAGAGCATCTGCTTCTCTTTACAGCTCCTCACTCCACCAGGGCTGTTTGGCTCTTTCTGATAGTGTGCAAATGTGATGTACGTACAGCGGCAGTCATACAGACAACTGGACGGTCCAAAAGTTGGCCGACCTATTACTGGCTGAGGTTTCAGTAGAGTTGTGGCTGAACCACATAAAAATATATCATTAATTTTAATCTCCGCAATCAATGATAATGTTTTGTTGGAATGTTGTTAAAGAGGGTCAAAAATGTTTCAACCCAGTTTGTTTTGCAGATTCTGTGTAGCAGCTTTAATATAGGGAGAACACAACTTCCAGATTGTGTGAAATCAGTTTTTTCTCTTTGTCAGTTTAACAGTTTCTGTTTTGCCTGTCACTGTTCCCTGTCTGTTTTCTTACCTGGATCTTCCTGACATTGTACTTTCTCCTCCTGTAGCAGTCCCTCGGACCAAGGAAGAAATAGAGAGAGCCTCGACGGGTGCAGTAATTTTTACTTTGAGATTCATTCAGAATCTAACAGTGCTGAGGTGCGCCAATGCACCGTGAAAACTAAACAGAAACACAAAATACATTTTCTTAGACGCTTATTACAAATATGAACTCAAATAAAGCAGAAAATACAACAAAATATCAATTAAGCAAACAAATACAACTTAAAACATGTACCTCGCTCCGCATTCCAAGGGCTGCAAATTGTTAATTTCGCTAGAGTCCGGTATCACGCTGCTTTGCGCTTCATTGAGAGCTGCCTACTGGGACATGTGCGTCACAAAACCGGTCTGAGCTGGAAGTGCAGCTTGCCGCTAACTAAGCAACAGAGCCCTCTACTGCAGTGGTCCCCAACCTTTATTGCGCCACGGACCGGTTTATGCCCGACAATATTTTCACGGACCGGCCTTTAAGGTGTCGCGGATAAATACAACAAAATAAAACGAGTACCGGTACCGAAAAAAAGAAGATTTATTCATAACACACATGAAAAGACCAAGGAAAACCGAGTTAACGATAAAAACGATAACAAAATAACGCTGAAAACCGATAAAAACCTTGAAAACCATACATTTCACACCTGAGCCTCAACTCTCGCGGCCCGGTACCAAACGACTCACGGACCAGTACCGGTCCGAGGCCCGGGGGTTGGGGACCGCTGCTCTACTGGACACTACGCGTAGCTGTTCAGGCTTAGATCAATAAACAAAACGGGACCTTTACACCTCCCCTCTTTGGACTGACAATCATACACAAGTAGATTCAATTAGATGAAAAATTACATTAATATGAAAAAAATTCTATTAAGATCACTAACAAAAAGTCCTCTCTCAGTGTACTTTAAACCAAAAGGCAAATAACCAAACCACATGAACATCTAATAAAAGATATAAACATTGAAACACTGATCCAACATTATTCTTGATTGATGGATCATTTGATTTTACACTTTTACCTGAATGTGGCTCCTTTTCTTAAAAAAAACCCAAAAACTTCCTTATATCCATTATGAACCTGGCTGTCTCTGTGTACACACACACACACACACACACACACACACACACACACACACACACACACACACACAACAGGAGTTATAAGGTTAATGGGCATTCAGTCAGTCAGCTAGTTAGTATCCATTTCCAACAGGACAGTGGTAACAACAGTAGGCTACGGACAATTTAAAGTTTTAGATTTTAAATAGGCTGTATATATTTCAATGGGAGCAATAGGACGGTCAAATGTCGCTGATTTTACTACAGAGTAGGACGGATTGTTATGGAACGCCAGGACTGCCATAATGAATTAATTAAATACACCATTAAATAATTAATTAAATGTGTCAATAATTAATTAAAATTGGAATTAATTAATTAAATAAATAGTTATGACACATGTAATTAATTAATTATTGACACATTTAATTAATTTTTTATGTATTTTTAAAATACCCCGTTTTTCTGTCACCAGCTACACTTTTAACAGTGTTTTAGCCGCGAATGTCGCGCCGTATGTCTGGTCAGGTTGTCAACATAGAACATGCTTGCAAAAGTGCTCAGATGTTTTCAGAGATTTCACTAGCTCTGCTAACAGTTAGCATGAAGAGCGCACCGAGGGGGTACGTTAACCGGTTTGTTTACATATTCCACTCTCCGTGTTCCACATGTTGCATTCGCAGATTCTCATTTTCACCGAACGATCGTCTCTTTCCGCCTGGTCTTGTGTCTCTGTGCTTCTGTAACATAAAGAACGAGCTGACATTTTTCTCACGAAACCAGCGATCAGCTCAGCAGACCCTCAGTTTACCTGCATGCATCCTCCTCCTCATCTGTCAGCTGTTTAACACCTGCTGCTAATTCAAGAAACACGCCTACGTTACCTGGTGATAGTCACAGTTTAACCGGGCAGCCGGTGCTCAATATAACGCAATGTCAGCGCATTTTTCTGCACAAGATAAGTAAATATAGTGTTTTCCCCGAGCGCAGAGCTGCTGGAGCTTGTTTCCTTACAGAGCACTTTATAGGCGAGCCAGCTTTATCAGCGGCTGATGTCCAATCACCAGCACACAGCTTTCAAACTTCAGCTGAGTTTTAGCTCTCAGTGGTTAAACGCTGGACTTCATTCACTCAGGTTCTGTCTGTCGGGTCACGTTTACTTCGCTGTTTTATTTACAACTGAGCAAATCGGTTTGGCTGAGGTTAAAGTTACGTTTCATAACTGCATAGTTTCACAGACGTTTAATGGTTCACTGGCACATGTGTTAGACTGAACTATCATCTAAATATCATCTGTTTTTTAATAGTTATTCAACTGTATTCTAAGCACCAGCTGTCTGTTAGAATGTGATTTTTTTTCTCTCTCTGTTGGCAGAGGTATAAAAATGCGCAGGAAAATCTGACGTGCATGGCAAACTTCACCGACGATATTTAGGGAGGAATAAACACACATCAAACATAAATGAACCATTTGTCTGTCTCCATAATTGAGAGCATTTTCTCTTCTTATGTCAACACTCTCTCTCTCTCTCTCTCTCTCTTTTTTTTTTTTTTTTGCTTTTTCGGTCATGTTATGTTTACCTGTCAAAGGCTTGTTACAAACTATGAAACACATTGTGCAGACTTCTGGATGTTAGAAGAAAACGAATACTGCTCATGAATGAGACTAAAGGCAGGAAGGTGTCCTTTAAAACTAAACATGTTAATAGGACCTCCCTGTTTATATCATAGTTTATGATATAGCATGTGTATTTCAGTAATAGCCTGCTGAGGCCACTATACGTGCTGGCCTCATATCAAATGTGAAGGCAGACTGAGTCTATGTTTGACGTTTTTTATATCTAATCTTCCTTTTCAAACATTTAAACAGCAGCGAGTCTGCAGCTGAGGGAATACAAATTCAAATTGTCGGAACAGGTTTGCTGGTTTCTTGGATTCATTTGGTGATTTATTAAATGTATAACTGTTATTCTAATCTGCTGCTGAGTCTCTTACACTTTTCTTTATGCTGTATATTTTCACGTCTCTGGAATAGTTGGCAGTTAGATAGTCAGCTGGGAAACTTTGTGTTAACTCATGGAGCTGAGGATATCGTGGATATGCTGACCTCGCTGCGTGGTGTACAGAGCGAGGTCAGCATGATTAATATTCACAATAAAAATATTAGCCGAACATCATGAAGTCTGTATGTGTTTCATAGTGTCGAACAACCTTTGTACAGTTAAAGCCAGCAGTTACTACATGACGGAAACACCAACGTTATCTCTTTTATGCGTTTATACACAGGTCACGCTGATTACTGAACAAAAACCCAAAGATCAGATGTTAAACAGATTTATTTGCTCTCTCTCCTCCTTAAACATGTTTTTAATGTTAGTTATAATTCAGAATTGGCGACTGAAACACGTAGGACACATAAGAACATCAGGAAATAAAACACCGATAAATATAACCTCAGTAAAAGAAGTCAGCGGGGGTTACTACAGCTGTGTACCGGGGCCTGCGCTTTGTCGGTGGGATTGCTTGCGAGGCGAGCGGGTCTATCCCACGCTTTGCCGTGAGACTGGGCAGACATCTCCGAAATCATCGAAACACTTTTGCAAAGAGGCTGTATCTTGACAAACCGACCAGACACATGAAGATTAAACCACTACATTCTCGGCTAAAAAAATATTAAAACGGTATTTGGTAACACACAAACAGGGTTTTTCAAAGCTCAGTTCTGTTAGCTTCCACATGCCGGTTGTTGTGTGCTAGAAACAATGGCCACCAGGCCAAAGCAATGGTTTTGACTCGATCAGTGTTAACCCCGCCCCCTGAGTTTGATGGGTGAGGCTGACAGATAAAATAATTTCATGATGAGAGCCAGGCGCCAAGACTGCCAAAATGAAATAAATAAATATATCATTAAATAATTAATTAAATGTGTCAATAATTAATTAAATGTGTCAATAATTAATTAAAATGTGAAATACATAAATAATTAATTAAATATGTCAATAATTAATTAATTAAATGTGTCAATAATTAATTAAAACGTGAAATACATAAATAATTAATTAAATGTGTCAATAATTAATTAATTACATATATCATAACTATTTATTTAATTAATTAATTCCAATTTTAATTAATTATTGACACATTTAATTAATTATTTAATGGTGTATTTAATTAATTCATTATGGCAGTCCTGGCGTTCCATAGATTGTAGGGTAGCAAATATTGTCGGAAAAGTTTTCAACACTGCAGGTTACCTGGTGTAATGTTTTTCAGTTAAAAAGAAACATGGCCTGACGCCTACCTAACTATATAAAAAGTAACTGAAGGTTAAATGCAGTTAATATGTCTTGTTTTAAGCCAGGCACTTACACCTCCGCTCCGCTGCGTCTCAGCCACCATCGCTCTGGCAGCAAGGGTGCTGGAGAGCTGGAACAAACCATTCTTCTTTTTTTTTTTGGGGGGGGGTAAATATAAGTAAATATACTTTTGTTGTTAAAATGTTACGTCTCAACCAAGTGCTTCAGCACCCCCAAAAATGGGCTAAAATCGCCCCTGGTTTCAAGTGCTAACAAAGGGTTGACGTATGTTATATGTATTTTTTCACCTTTCTGAAATTTTGAGTGGCTTCTTTCTGCCTCATATCTCGAAATGATGCATTATGTTCACCTGTTGGATAGACTGTAACATCCTTCATATAGTAATTCATCTCTTTCTGTCTGTAATTTAAATTTTGTGAGGCTTTCATGTTGTCCTCTTGTGATTTTTGGACTAATTTGAGGTTCATTATGTTTATGAATTTTGTAATGCAAACCTTTGTGGCTCCTCAGTGCAGTTGTACCTGCCATTTTAATGTCCTTATGTATCAAAAAGCCAGTACAAAATACGATCCTATCTCTGTGATCCACTGCATAAAATCGCTGTCCCCTTCCTGATTTGCTCTTTTCTTTTCTTTGCATGTTCTTCACATCATCTCATCAAGCAAATTTAAATATCAGACAAAGATAGCGCAAACACAGCATGGAGTTTCTAACTGAAGGTGTTTGTTATCAAGTGGCCTAGTCAATCAAGCTCTGACTGGAATCTTGAAAACCCTCCAATGTGACTGAATCTGATCTGCAAAGATGAGTGGTCCAAAATTCCTACACAGCGCTGTAAAAGACTCTTTGCCAGTTATCACAAGTGCTTGAATGCAGTTGTTGCTGTTAAGGGTGGCCCAATCAGTTATTAGATTAAAACAAACAATGTTTTTCACACAGTGCCGTGTAGGCTTGGATTTTTCCGCCTCCCGTTAATATTAAGCGCCTTCATGTATAACCTGTATTTTGTGTTTAGTTGTGTTATCACTGTCTGATTTTTCTCTCCCCCTGTTAGGCAAACTTTAATTGGATTAGAAAAAAAAAATCTAAGAATGCTTCTTATTTCCATAAAAATGGCATGTAAAAGCCTTTGCTTCTGGTTCTGGCCCTTCATAATAAAAGCCTACTGGCTGCTTTGACGGTTTTATTTTATCCAAATCTAGAGTCAACTGTGGTATCTATCAGCATCTATGCGCTGTGCTCCACTCCAACGTGTTTGCTTATATTAAAGTGAGGGACGTGAGAGGGCAGAATATCGTTGGTGAACCGGGGTGGTTTCCTCCCCCCTCCCGCCTGTTCAGCCTCCTGAGCAGCTCACGCGCCTTTTCAGTCTTTCAGATGTGGAGCGCAGAGTCTTCTTTCTCTTCTTCAATGTATGAATCAACAGTAAGCTTAATTTTTCTCTTTCGTTAATTACGTCTTGATCTAATTAATGTTTGGAGTTGTTCAGCTTGTGTTTCATTGGAAAGTTTCTGTGACTTTTATTCTAAAGGGCCATGTGGTCAGAAAGAGTATAAGAAAAATACGTCATACTTAAAGTTAGTTTTATATTATTATATGTTTAATATATTATGTTGTTTGAGTGCAGTGCTTTGAGATCCTGCTTTATTACTTGGAGTTAAGTTGCCTTTAACCGTCTTATAAAGTCAAACACACCTGGCTTTGGCAACAGTTTGCCTCCAGGGGTTTTGGCACAATCACGATTTTATCAGAGATACAATTAAAAAAAAAAAAAAAGCAACAATTTAAAAGAGGTGAGCTTTTCGATGAGGTTACCGCTTAACATTTGCTGGTAAAAGTAAAAAAAAAAAAAAAAAAAAAAGACACACAAGAAATGATGAACGATGATGATGAAAGAGACGGTGCGCCCTGAAGTGGGGCACATTAGAGTGGGCCGTGACCGTTGCCGGTTACTGAGGTGGTTTCTGTTTGCGGGTGAGTGTGGGTTTCACTCCATTAAAGCAAACAAACGAACAGAGATCAGGCAAAGACAGAACACACAAACTTGTGGAGATGCGCACTCTTTGGATGATACTAAAAACCGTTCATTTTCATACAAATCCTTCCTACAAAATAGTTCAACTTTAGACAGCAACAGCCCAGCAAAATGTGATTGAAACCCTGACCACCTGTAGTATTTGCCAAAAAAACGAGCCAGAAGAATATTCCTGTTGCAAAAGCTGCAGTTAGTTTATGGTAAAGTGGCTTTTTCTTTTTATCAAAGGGTAAAAATTATTTTTGATATTAAAAATGTTAAATAAAGCACATTTTTTAGATATTAACAAATGTGCTTTTAAGAGCGATCTGTCCGGGAGGGACTTTAAGTGGTATGGTACAATAACGCATAGCCACAAATATACTTGTAAAACAGGTAGTTTCTTAATTTTATATAAAACCCTTTCGTTAATCATGTTCAGTCTATTTAGTAACAGAAGTAAAGACAGACATAAAAACACTTCGGAAGTGACTTTTTGGCACAAGCTGAACTGTAGACGGACAGACGGCTGCCCGTGGGAGTTATTTGTTAAAGAAAGCATTTTTAAAATTAAAAAAAAAAATCACAGACACATTCTGACGAATCGCAACAGCCCACTTCACTTTTACAGATTCTTGTTTGAACCTAAACAAACGTGTCACAGATCAGAGGCAAAGCTTTTGTGAAATTGAATTCCTCGCCCAAATCCGGAACTGCGAGTGGTTTCCGCGTAAGACAGAGGACGCCTCATGACATCTCTTGCAAAAATAAAAATTAAAAAAGATAAAAAAAAGAAGGAATTGAATGTTTGTTTGTTTTTTATTTTATTTATTTCTTTTTGTGAGAAGCCTTAAACCAATAGGGTTAGTTCTTGAACAAAATCGCACTGCAGAGGGGCTAGAGGGGCTTGAGCACCCGCCCCTTTCCTGATGGGTGCCCAAAGTGCCCTTTTATTGAGGCAACTTTAAAAAAAAATATTATTATTATTATTTTTATGTGTGTGGGCGTGCGGAGTCCTGTCTGTTCGCCCTTGACGGCAGAACGCGCTGGTTACGAGCCGGGAACGAGCTCACAAAGAGCACGCGCATTTTTAGCGGTCCGGTGTTCCAGATCTACTGGCGTTTAGATCAACTGGCGTTGGTCGAACAGATGTGTGGCAGTCTTGCGTTTCAGTAGCTCCTACCGACAAACCAGCAAAAAAACGCCAAATGTGTCATCTGTGACACTTGTGAGGTTGTCTCAAACACACTCCGTCAGTCTTGATGCTGTTGAACAACAAAATGTTTAAAAATGTGGCGAGTTTACCTGGTGATATCCTCATGCGCGACGCGATCGCGAAAACAGCAAACAAGTAACACCACGCCGATGTTGTTCACAGGACAGCAAGAGTAAACGATCGGGAGACTCTTGTCGTCGTTATCGTTCCCCTCGCACGGTTTATTTCTTCGAATTCAGCGTTTTTGCTTCACAACTACAACGTGTTGTTTACTTTGTGCACTAACATGGAGTCGAGTCAACCAGCGCCACCTCTGGCCAAGTGCCACAGCCTACAGCCAGATCAACCTGTGACACATCTGCACCACGTTTGAATTCGTGTCATGCACATTTGTACCTTTCAATTGTGTCTGTTTGTGCGTCATGCAAATAAACCTTTGAAATGAATGAAATGATATCATGTATTTATTATCAGCCTACATTTGTACAAAATGCCAAATGACATACACATAAGAATCACCATCCTGATATCAATACTTTTGCCCATACGAAAAATGTCGTGAACACACTAATATTTCACCAGTGTTGTAACATCACATGTCGTTAGCATAGTCTGCCTGTGTCTGCCCTCTGCAAACAAACATGTTAGAGTTGGTTGTGATATACAGTCTGTATAAGTGTGGTCAATCTAATAAACATTTATAAGGAGATGGCAGTTACTGTGAATGTACAGCAGTTACACAGTGATTAGTAATAAACAGTCAGACAATGACCCTGACAATCTCATTCAATCTTGCAGATTGCACCTTCTGTGGAAAGTGGTACCACACGGTGTGTGTGGACTTCCCCTGTGCAGAAGGCGACTACAAATGTTGTGGGTGCTAAATAAACAGAAAAAATTGATCCCTGTTGTCTTTGCTTACCGATCGTTTTTAGTGTTGACAATCCACATTGCTGGCATTGCATCTTTCAACATGTTTGTGGGTAGATTTGGATGTACCAGGGGTAAGTGCAGCCACTCAGCCTCTACTCAATGTGATCATAGCAGCAGGTGCAGATGTGTCACAAGTTAATCTAGTAGTAGGCTATGGTCATGTGTTAGTGGTGGGAACAGTCATATCCACTCACTCTCACTGGCTGTTTATTACTAATCACTGTGTAACTGCTGTGAATTCAAAGTAACTGCCGTCTCCTTACAAATCTTCATTAGATTAACCACACTTATACAGACTGTATATAACTCCAGCCATGTTGATGAATTGCCTATATTGGCTGGAAATATTCATTTTCAGGGAAAAGACACAGACAGACGATGCTTACAGGATGTGATGTGACAACACTAATGAAATATTGATGTGTCATATTTGTCCAAGGCGTATTTCATTGTTATGGAAAAAGAGAATATCAAAATCATGATGACCAATTGGAGTGGTGATTTCTATGACTTTGTACAAATGTAGGCTGATAATAAATACATGATATCATTTCATTCATTTCAAAGGTTTATTTGCATGACGCACAAACAGACACAATTGAAAGGTACAAATGTGCATGACACGAATTCAAACGTGGTGCAGATGTGTGTCACCAGTTGATCTGGAACACCGGTCACAGCTGCTGGCTACCTGTGTAAGGCTGTCATGGGTCTGTAGCTCTGTCACCGTTTTAGGGAACAAATTTAGTTTTAAAGTAAGTTTCCGGCTTTTCCTGCCTTTCTGGAGGGATTATATTTCACTAAAAAACGGTCTAATGTGCATGTCCACATAATTATGCATTATTATAATTATAATATATTTTTAAAAAAGCAGATTAGATTAGATTTCTATTTTAAATAAGACAAAATTTGGATTTTACAGCAGTAAAATGATTGTATCTCTACAGTTTAAAAATGTAATAAGCTTTGCCCCTGCACAGAGTGGATAGTGAAACAAATGGAATCATCATAATGACATTATTTCATATTTATTACTTCCCCCTCCTCATTGCTTTATTATTGTAGCTCTAGTAATAAATAATAATGTAAGGATTCTGGATCAGCACCGAGATGCCCATAGTATATACAGTATTCTGAAGAAGGTCTAAAATGTCACTGTGTGTGCGTGCGTGTGTGTGTTTTATTTAGCTGGATTTAAAAAAATATTACTCATGACATAACATTGTCCAGACATGGCTGGTAAGGACATGAGGAGGAAACAGTAGGAGCTGTATGAGGCTACTAAAGGCAGTTCTATAACATTTTTCTGTCATCATTTTATTATAGATTAAGTGCAAGAGTTGTTAGGTGTGGATAATTAGATTATAGTTTATTGCAATAGCAAGTTGTGCCTTGTTCTCACATAGACAGCAAGTGGAGAGTGATATATGAAATGATGGGATGGAAGGAAGAAGAGAAGCAAAGAGTGATTCACAGGCAGAGCCTAAATTATTTCTCACAGTTTTTCGTTGCCTTATGGTTCCAAGCGCTGTCACCAATCTTTGCATTTTGTTATTATCTCATGACACTTGTTTAATCAGCTACCATCTCTCCTGTGGACTTTTTAATGTCTACAGTCTCAGATCAACACAGCCCTGCCCTTCCCATATTAGATTCTTGATGAATGTGTGTTGTTGTTATTCAGCCTGGTTCAATGTGCCCCTTTTTAACTTTGAGCACCCGCCCCTTTAAACCTCTCTGCACGGCCCTGGTCAGGTGTGAAAAGGCCTGCAGAGAAATCGTTTCAGAGAGCCAAATGGGCCGGAGTGGTGTTCAGCTGTGTGTTTGAGGTAAAATGGGATTTTAAAAATGTATTATCATTTCCATGTGACTCAGCACAGGTGCACGATTTCAACTATGAGCGCACTTGTTGCCAAATGCAGTGATCCGATCGGTCAGATCTGTTTATGCGGATCCGACAAACCGTGAAAATGGAGTTTGTTTCGAAAAATAAAGGTAAAAAGAAATCGTCCAGTGAAATTACGCGGTCGGTGTGAAGGTCTGCAATAAGAATGGTCAGAAAAAATATTTTTAACGCGGGAAATATTCGGAATGATTTACGCGTCCTCGTTTTATTTCTTTTCTACCACTTCAACTAGATCAGAAGAATAAGCTGCAGACCCACATGTGTGAGGCTGTGAGCTCTAATTTGAAACAAACTGCGCCCTTTGTTCTTTTGTTGAAAATTCTATTTTCACATTGTATACAGTATATCTTTTTCTTCTAATCGATAAAGAGCAACTGAATATCTCGGCAAAGGCATGAGAGCAGAAAACAAATATTAAACACAAACCTCCTTTTGCCACAAAGTCTTGTCGACCCTGGAGCTGGTTGCTGTCACTTTGGGACTATTTTTCATCCATGCAAACGCCAGGATTTCTATTTTGGATGAACCAGTGTAATTTGGGTTTGGAACTGAATGTTTTTTGTTTTAAAAATATATATTTATATTTGCAATACTTGATTTAATTTAGTTGTGAAGAAGAGAGCACAAACAGGGTGGAGACGAATGTCTCTGGGGGATTTGTGAAAGAAGAATCAGAGAAAGAATGAAATGGAAAGGTTTGCAGAAGTGAGACCTGCTGTGATGTGGAGACAGATTGGACACAGTGCTCAGATTCTTTTCATTGTCCTCCTGTCGTTTTGTTGGTATCACTGTTTCCAACTCAGGTTGAGTGAATTGGAGACAAAGTCAGAGAGACAAGGCTGAGATGGTTTGGACATGTGCAAAGGAGGGATAGTTGATGTACTGTACAAACGATGTTGAAGAGTAGGAGGTCAGAGGAGGTTCATAGATGTAGTGAAAGAGGACACTGACAGGACCGGTGACCGAGCTAGGAATAGAGTGAGATGGAGGCTGATGATCCAATGTCAAGACCCCTAAAGAGAGCAGCCAAAAGATGATGAAGAAGACATTTTTGTTGCTTTTGCTGTGACTCGTGAAGACTAACGTGGCCTCTGCAACTATTTTAAGATGGAGATGCAAAGTGTATTAAATAAAGACTTTGTTGCTAAAACGATTTCGGTTATAAAGGTGAGCAAGAAAGACAGAAACAGACAACTGGTTGAACATGATGATTCATATCAGCACAGGAAGAATGCTGCACTGCGCTTGACATTTATTAACTTGTTTGAACAGAAACCACTTGCTGAGTCACACATGAGCAGATGCCACAGAGGCACACAGCTTAAAAGGAAAACACAAGACTTTTCTTCATGCCTCTGCTGATCAACCTCTGAACCATGATGTGCTCAAAAATAAATTGAACAATTAAAAAAGGGGAGTCCCAATGGAAACGTTCAGTAACAATTTGGACAACCTTTGTTTTTCTTTTACTCATTAAAAGAATGCCGACTAGTTGGCACAGCATGTTCACAGTGATTGGTCTGTTTCAGTGATGGTCCTAGAACCTTTATTACAAATAATTATCATGTTGAAGCAACAACTACACGGCTTTGTGCCTTAAGGCTGCATGTAAGTGTCCTGGACATGTCAGCAGTCCATCACAGGGTAACTAGAACTCTGTAATTTTACTGCTTTCATCTCAACACAAAGCGTCTGTTACTGTACGAGTTTCGTTATTAGGACCTACAGCAGATGACTTCCCCTCCCTGAGTCTGACTGTTACTTTGTGTTAAAACGTGCCTTTTCCTTCCCACTGTCACCAAGTCCTTGCTCGTAACAGTTCTCAAAGATGTTCTGTTGGGTTGAGGTCAGGACTCTATACAGGTCAAGGTCTTCCACAAACTTGCTCATCCATGGCTTTGTGGACCTTGCTTTGTGCACTGGTGTGAAGACATGCTGGAACAGGAATGGGCCATCCCCAAACTGCTACCACAAGGTTGTGAGGATGAAATTGTCCTAAATGTCTTGGTATGCTGAAACATACCTGCTCTGTGAATTCGCATGGTCTACCAGTTCATGGCTGAGTTAGTGTCACGTTCACTATGCTATAATCCCACTATGAGCTGACTGTGGAAAATACTGAGTGTGCTTGTTATGCAGTGCACAATCCAGTCACTCTATGAAGACACTTTTCCCATGCTTATAGACATCACAGCTGTCTTTATTTTAGCAAAGCTGAATCCGTGTCAGGTTAGCAGTAGTCTAGTTAAAGAAGATGATGTGAGTTTATGGCAAAAGCATAAATAAATGTGTCCAGCAGGGATGCTGAATGTGAGGTGCTGTGTTTGCTTCAGAGTTGTTACACCTGTGAGTAGGGATGGGTACCGGTATCGGTTCTGACATAAACGGTATAACCAGACCGAAAAGCAGCGCACATTTCGGTGCTTTCTTTCGGTGCTTTTTTTCCCCCTGAGATGTCATACACTTTGAATACTAGCCAATCATTTTAACTACACCTGGCGACGTATAGCATTTTGTTAAAAGTCGAGAAATGCACCGTATTTGATAGCTTGCTGTGAGACCTCACACCGTGCACATCTACTGCGGGTGTGATGCCTGTAATCGGACGCGGAGTTAGCAACATCCCCCAAGAACCGAAGGAGTAGAGTCCTGGCCCCTAGCCCTGCCAGTGTAGCAGAAATGATGACGGATGATGATGCAGCAGCAGCCGTTCTTCTCTGAGTGAGTGGCTTAATGTTGTTCGTGTGTAATTTACATTGAGTAGGCCAACCACGTTATTAAATTAATGGATGCAAGGTGAACTAGCAAACACCGTAGTAGTTAAGCGGCTGACTTCTTGTTTGATGGCAGATACTCCCTTCACCCTGGCCAAAAAGGCTAAAATGACCAAAGAAAAAGTAGAAAACAGCTAAACATGAGAGTTTTTTTGGACCAATATTGTGTTCTCCATTCTTTAAGCACCGGTTCGAGCACCGTTTAAGCACCGGCACCGTTTCAAAAGTACCGGTTTGGTACTGGTATCGGATAAAACCTAAACGATACCCATTCCTACCTGTGAGTATGAGCAACATAAAGTGGTTAAAACGGACAATAAATTCAAATTTCTTCTCCTGCCTGATTTTTTTGCAGAAAAACATGACATGCTACTTGTATTAGTTCAGATTTATTAGCAAAATACCAAGAAAAATGTACTTAAATCTAATATATATATTTTTTGGTTTGGTAAGTTTAGATCTAATCATTTAATAAGTGGCAATTCAGTACAAGCAATATATATTGTTTATATTATGAATAAATGGATAAATAAAATGCATAGATGTAACAAAATGTTGAAAATCTCTGGTGTTTTCTCTCTTTGTGTTGTCGTTGTTGTTGTTTCCCAAGGGCAAAGCTGGAGAAGGCTTTAAAGCAGCAGCTCATGGATTCACCAAACCAAGCGTCTCGCTCTGCAGGTACGAATTCAGCAGCATGTTTGGAGAGACGTCATTAAGGCAAACAAACATGAATCACAAAGAGGATTTTTCCAGCGAACACAACAGAGCTCTCTGCTTAACTCCATATAGAGGAATGACATTAAAGCATTGGCAGAAACGCTCAGACAGTAAAACAAAGGCTAATCCATAAAACATATTAAACATTAAACCAAACATATTTCATGATTAAAAAAATAATGTGAAATTTATGTCTCAGCCAAATAAAACAAACAAACAGAAGAACAAAAACGGGCAGCTTCTTATATAATATGCTTATGGTTTTCATATCAATCTTTACATGCTTACTTTTCAAAAATTCTAAAACTTGCTCATTTTCAGTACTCAGAGAGAAGTAGCATACACATAGAATATTTTTATCTGTGGGAGCTGGTGGACAACCTTTGGTTGGAATTTTGCAGAGTCTACTCATATTGAGTTAACTAGGAAGTCTATGCTATCTGAACTACACTAATTAGATGTATTTGTTATTAAATTTCAAGGTCAATCAACTTTCATCTTTCTTTTTTAAGAAAAAATGAAAAAGAAAAGAAATTTGAAATCCTCACATCAATTTCTTTCTTTCCACAGAGAAGGAGCTTGCCAGAATGCGAACACAGTTTGTGCAGAGGGTGACAGCAGAAAATTTCACACAGCTACTTGAAGCCCTTGTAACAGACAATGTCTTGAATGAGTTGGAGAAAGAAAGGATACAGGAAACTAACCAAACTAGAGCAGACAAGGCACGTGACTTCATTGACACCGTGAAGAAAAAGGGAGAAAAAGCCTGCAGGATAATGATCAGTCACCTTCGAACCATTGATCCTACAGTTTCCTGTCAGCTAGGTTTGTCCTCTGGGCCATCTGTTCGGTTAGGTGAGAAAAAAAATATTTCTGTTATGATTTTTATCATTGCACAGTTTGCTTGAACGGTGAGAGTATGATGCATTTCTTTTTCTATTGTAAATCGTTTGTCGTTTGTCTTCGGTCAGTTTTCATTTAAATATTTATGGAGTGCCTTACTTGGTTTTTAAATTACTATAAATTTATCTGGAGAAGTGGAGTCCAGTCCATTCTTGAATTACCTTCTGTGAAAAGAAACGAGCAGTTGGGATATTTATATCATCCCAATTGGTTCCTGCATATTGTTGTTTTCCCTGATGGATGAAAAGGTTGTTTCCCTGAACCACTGGGTTGAAGAATTGATATTGACTATTATCCTAACTTACACAGTAACAGCTCAGAGTTCTGGCAGAACTTTGGGCTATCAGAAACTGAATTTGAATAACTTTTATTTGAATTTGCATTGCTCAGATTGAATCTGAATTTCTCAACTTGATTAAAAGCTTCCAAAACTGAATTTGAAAATTCTTCACCTGTTCAAAGACAAAGCAGCCATTTAAATAAAATATAAGATATTGTTCATCTGTAACTGCAAAAAGAGAATTTAGAAATGTAATTATTAACAATTAGCTGTAGATTACTGATTGTGTAATCTACAGCTGTGGCCAAATGTTTGGAGAATGAGAAGTGTTTTGTTTTGTTTTTTTCCACACAATTTGCCGTTTCAGTGATAGTCATATCAGGTGATCCAGATGAGTTAGTAGCTTCTCTACTGTCAGGGTCTCTGCAAGCATATGGGGCTCTGAGAGGGTACAAGTTGACAACTTTGGAATTCTATTGGAAACAAACTATCATATTTGTTTGTCAAATCTGAACCCAGGGCAAACTAACCTAAATTGGCGTTTTTAGCTAACAGTCACAAAAGCACAACAGTAACTGTTTTGGTTATAATTTGTTTATATTAAGCTTTTTCTTATAGAGGTAATATATTTATTACCAACCTGAGAGTTTATCTGCTGGTCATTGAGCATGACGAATGGGAGGGACTGAGGACACAACCCTGTGGAATGCCAGTGTTAGTAATAATGCTGGCTTAAGTCCTATTGCCGATCCTGACGGACTGCGGCCTGCCAGTCAAAAAGTCCTGTAGCCAGTCACATAGGGTGGGGTGTAGGCCGAGTGTTGCCAACTTTTGAGTGAGTTTGTGTGGGATGACAGTATTGAAGGCAGAGCTGTAATAAACAAAAACTACCCTGATGTATGAGTCTTTGTTTTCTAGATCTGGAGGGTCTCGAAGCAGGTGTAGAATTGAGGTCATCCAGCAGACTGCCTGCAGAGCTGGCAGAACTGCAACTGAGAAGTGAGAGGGGAAACTGAACATATTTGTTACGTCCCCTCTTAAATGCTAGGCGATGAGGGTGGGGGACAGTAACAGTTAGATCCAGGTGGAATGAAAAGAACGCCAGGCAGAGGTATTTAATATAAAAGAGATCTTTATTGTAGGCAAACACCTCAATAATTACAAATGGCAACAACAAAAGGAGACAGCACCGCTGCTTTTTAATAAGAAATCAGGGAGGTCAACCCAAAGTGGTAATGACCACTCAACAAAGAAAGCAACAATAAGGCTTCAACAGAAAGAGACAGCAACGCTGCTAACAAACAATATCCAGGCAGGCCACACAAACTAATGAAGGCCGCCATCACTCATGGGCAATCACTGCTCAGTTAAGCACTACTCACACACCAGAGTCACACACCAGAAGGCTGGTCACACGCAGCAGGCTGTTCCACACCTAAGTCAGTAGCCCACTCTGACCAGCACAGAGGGAAAACCACCAGAAACCTCTCCTTCCTCCTCCACACTGCTCTTCTCCAGCTTATATCACCCCTGAGGGTAATTGGTTGTAACGAGAGCAGATGAGCAGCAGGTGTGACCTAAAGGAGAGGGCAGAGGCAGAGAGAGACAAGGGGAGGGGCCAGAACGAAGGAGGAGGAGAGAGAGAAGACAACACCACGCCCACACACTCCCACAGCCTCCCAGGATGTAACAATATTCAAGAGCTAAATTTAAAAAAAGGATAAAATACAATTTCTTTGGTTCAATAAAAGGATCAGGGATTGCAACATCTAATCCTTTTACTGAATCAAAGAAAATTAATTCATTCTGTTTCAATTTAGTGACAATCATCTCCAAACCAACACACTGGATTTCAAATTTAGGTTAATTCAGTTTTAGAAGCCTTTTTTTTTATCTATTGTTGAGCAAATCAGACTCAATCTTAGCAATGCAAATTCAAATATAAATTATTCAAATTCAGTTTCTGATGGCAAAAAGTTCTGCCCATATCAGAGCACCTGGCCTTCTTGGAATGCTCTATTGGCGTGCTGGAACATGCCTCAGGTGGAATCTACAATGTCCTACTAGGAGACTTCAATGATCATGTAGGCAATAACAGTGAGACCTGGGGTGTGACTGTACTAAACAGAGTTTATCTATAATGAACCCGTTGTTCAAGCATTAGGATATTGAAAAGTGCACTCGGCACTGGGAAACACTATGTGGCAAGACAATTAACAATTTTTTATGAATTTATATTAAATAAACCAACCATATTAGTCAGAAAATTTTATGTGTTGTTTTTTTCTGTTAGCAGCACTTGAGAAGTGTCAGCTCAAATTCAAATCTACTCTGAAGAAGAAATTCCAGTGTGTGTTTGAGGGAATTCCTAAAGCAGGGAACCCAACCCTGCTGAATCAGATCTACACAGAGCTCTACATCACAGAGGGAGAGACTACAGAGGTCAATCGTGAACATGAGGTCAGACAGATTGAAACAGCATCCAGGAAATGGCACAGTACAAAAATAACAATCAGACAAGAAGACATCTTTAAAGGCCCACCTGGAAGAGATGAACCGATCAGGACAGTGTTGACAATGGGAGTGGCTGGAATTGGGAAAACAGTGTTAACACAGAAGTTCACTCTGGATTGGGCTGAATGCAAAACCAATCAGGACATCCAGTTCATATTTCCATTCACTTTCAGAGAGCTGAATGTGCTACAAGAGAAAAAGTTCAGCTTGGTGGAACTTATTCATCTCTTCTTTACTGAAACCAAAGAAGCAGGAATCTGCAGCTTTGAAGACTTCCAGGTTGTGTTCATCTTTGATGGTCTGGATGAGTGTCGACCTCCTCTGGATTTCCACAAAACTAAAATCCTAACTGACCTTCGAAAGTCCACCTCCGTGGATGCGATACTGATAAACCTCATCAGAGGGCATCTGCTTCCCACTTCTCGCCTCTGGATAACCACACGACCTGCAGCAGCCAATCAGGTGCCTGCTGAGTGTGTTGACATGGTGACAGAGGTCAGAGGATTTACTGACCCACATAAGAATGAGTACTTCAGAAAGCGATACAAAGATAAGAAAAAAGCCAATAGGGTAATCTCCCACATCAAGACATCACGAAGCCTCCACATCATGTGCCACATCCCAGTCTTCTGCTGGATCACTGCTACAGTTCTGGAGAATATGCTAGAAACCAGAAAGAGGCGAGAGTTGCCTAAGACTCTGACTGAAATGTACATCCACTTCTTGGTGATTCAGGTCAAAGTGAAGAAGGTCAAGTATGATGGAGGAGCTGAGACAGATCAACACTGGAGTCCAGAGAGCAGGAAGATGATTGAGTCTCTGGGAAAACTGGCTTTTGAGCAGCTGCAAAAAGGAAATCTGATCTTCTATGAATCAGACCTGACAGAGTGTGGCATCGATATCAGAGCAGCCTCAGTGTACTCAGGAGTGTTCACACAGATCTTTAAAGAGGAGAGAGGACTGTACCAGAATAGGGTGTTCTGCTTTGTCCATCTGAGTGTTCAGGAGTTTCTGGCTGCTCTTCATGTCCATCTGACTTTCATCAACTCTGGAGTCAATCTGCTGGAAGAACAACAAACTGGGGCACATTTCTACAAGAGTGCTGTGGACAAGTCCTTACAGAGTCCAAATGGACACCTGGACTTGTTCCTTCGCTTCCTCCTGGGTATTTCACTACATTCCAATCAGACTCTCCTACAAGGCCCGCTGACACAAAGAAAACGTAGCTCACGAATCAATCAGGAAGTAGTGCAGTACATCAAGCAGAAGATTGGGGAGAATCCTGATCAGGAGAGAATCTTTAATCTCTTTCACTGTTTGAATGAACTGAATGATCGTTCTCTTATGAAGGAAATTCAACAGTCCCTGAGTTCAGGAAGTCTCTCCACAGATAAATTTTCCTCTGCCCAGTGGTCAGCTTTGGTCTTCATTTTATTGTCATCAGAAAAACACCTGGATAAGTTTGACTTAAAGAAATACTCTGCTTCAGGAGAAGGCCTTTTAAGTCTGTTGCCTGTGGTCAAAGCCTCCAACTACGCTCTGTAAGTTACCATTAAATACACTATCATCTTTAGAAACTGACGGAAATGAAAATGATCACACTTATTAGTAATAATTTCATTTGTGTGGCACTTTCAAAATACACACATATAAAGGTTCTTCACAGTTTGGATAAAACCACACAGGTATACATGGTCGATTACACAGTGAGACACTAATTGGACGATCTGAGAAGGTGACTGCTGGAATACGGTCCCAGCAGCTCTGCTATATAAGCAGGAACCTGGCTCTGTATGTGATTAATACAATTTTAAAACACATTCTGAATTTCACTGAAAGCCAGTGTTTTAAGCATTATACGTGCTGTTTTAAGCATTATACGTGCTGTGTTCTTGACCAACTGAAGCCAGGCAAAGGAGGACTGAGAGAGCCAAAATTGAGACAGGAGAAAATTATAGTAGTAACTACTAAAAGTTCCATATCATCAGTAAAGGTTTGATTTTTGCAATGTTTCTTAAATGAAAGAAATGAGACTAGATGGTCTTAGAGACATGATATTCAAAATTCAGATTTTAGTCAAAAATAATAAAACTTTCAGATGATTTGATATTACCTGCATATGGACTGACCCAAACACACAAAGAACAGAAAACCAAGTTGGTGGAGAGCCTGCATGACCGCGGGGCAGACGGTCAGCAGAGTCTCTCTGAGCCTAACATGGCTCTCAGTTAAATACCTTCTTCAGGAACAAAAGGCAGTACACAGCTGTTTCACACCTTATGGTTCACACCCCCTTGCTAACTCCCAGAGTCCTCAAAGAGACAAAAGATTCTTCCTGTGGAGTTGTCTGCTTCCCCCAACTTCCTTACTAGACCCCCACCATTTGTCTTACTGTATGAGTGTGAGACATGTTAAAATCCAGTGGCACCAAGGCATTATACAATAAAATAATGTGATTAATACATAAGTAGAATATATTCCTATACAGGTCATAGGTCAAATGTGATATGATATTTGAAAATTTATATGGAAATTTCTATATGTTCGCCTCTGTCAGTGCGCCCCAGGGTGGCTGTGGCTACAATGTAGCTTACCATCACCAGTGTGTGAATGGGTGGATGACAGGTTGTGTAAAGCGCTTTGGGGTCCTTAGGGACTAGAAAAGCGCTATACAAATACAGGCCATTTACCATATGTTGATAATACCTACTAGACCTATAAGAATCATAGTTTCTGAGTTATATTACTTTTTGTCAATTTTCAACCAATAAATCATTAAGTTGATCTTGAAAACCTTGGGGGCTGTTAATATGGCCACACATTATACCCCTGCAAAGTTTTATCGGTATTGATTCAAACGTTTTCAACCCATCATGTTTACAGACAAAATGACATGAATGCATGCACACAAACACTACCAAAACCATAACCTCCCTGGCAGATCTAATTATTACATAACTGGTTCAAGAAGTCCTCAAGAAGTGCTGACGAGGACATGCAGTTGTTAATATGAATTCCGAAGTGTCTATTAGATAAGGATGATGCAAACCATTTCAGAGCTTGTCATTACTGTCTCTTCAGACTATGTGCCTGTAATGTCTCAGAGAGAAGCTGTAGAGTTCTGTCTTCAGTTCTCAGCTCCCAATCCTCTAGATTGAGAGAACTGGACCTGAGTAACAACAACCTGAAGGATTCAGGTGTGAAGATCCTGTCTTCTGGATTAAAGAGTCTGCACTGCAAACTCAACACTCTTCGGTAAAAATTATTTAGCTTCTTTAAATAAAAGCCATTTATTTTAAAATATCTTATCTGGTCTTACTCATATTAACTTTTTTTTCCATCCTTGAACAATAAGAAATGAGGAGAGGTTCCGTTTTTGTTTTTTTGTTGTTGTTTTGTTTTTCCCAGATATTGCACAGTCCTTGATGTAATCTAACTGGGTTAAATTAATAGTAACATTTGGGGAATTCAATACTGATATGTACTTCAATTTTAGCTGAAGATTCAAGGGACCCAGTAGCTAGTGGCAGACAAAACTGCATAACAAAAGCAGCTGATCTAAGATTAATGATACTATTTTTTTAAATACTTGAAACTTGAATATCGTCCATTTTAAGTGAACGTGTTATTCTCCTTAGCACAAGGAAATGTGGCAAAAAGAAACTGTGTGAATCTATTAACGTATGTCCTTTTAAAAACAAAAAATTAAACCTTGTTTCTCTTTGCGACCTTTGTGGTTGCATTTATGTAGTTACTTATGCTACAAGCCACACTACAAAACCAAATCAAAGAACAGGACTTACTGTAATTTAGCTACATACATTACCTCCTGTGTTTTGTTTGGTTTTCCTTTTTTTGCATTATTGTAAACTAATCTTAAATTTTCACAGGAATATTTATTGCTCATTCAGCATGAATATGTTGCATGTATAGAAAATGCAAATCAAAGACAAAAATGTGAACCACAGTGAATTTTGAGTGACAAAAGCCTGATATGGATAGTTTACAATTAGACAGTTGAAACACCCTAGTGTTAGATTAGTGCCCTAAAAGTGTCTGTCTTCTGATGTTCTGTGCAGACTGTCAGGCTGTCTGATCAGAGAGGAAGGCTGCATTTCTCTAGCCTTAGCTATTAGCGCCAACCCTTCTCATCTGAGAGAGCTGGACCTGAGGTACAACCATCCAGGAGAGGGAGGAGTGAAGCAGCTGAAGCAGCGGAGATGGGAAACTCTCAGGTATGGAGAGGCCTGGTGCAGCCACAGGCAGGACAGTGGAATAGTCTTGACTGTAGATGTGGATATGATAGTGTAACTCTGTGTTAGTTCTGTGCATGTGTGGTAATCTGTCCAGGGTGTTTTACACCATGTCCCTCTTTGATAGCCCCAAATTCAATAAGCTGTTAAGAAACTAAAAATGATGGGTATACAGTAGGGGTGGAGCCGAACCCGAATACAGTATTCAGAAAGGCACAAATAACGTGTTTTTTACAAATATTTATTTCGAACAAATACTTTAAAATATATATTTGTATTCAGGAACAAGGGAAAACTTTAAATCAAAAATCTGAGTTTCCTTATAAGACCGCAGTGCATGTGGGTGACGTGTGAAAGAGGTGACTGACACTGGCTGCTCCACACAGCAACAGAGAAGGCTCGGCTGAGCAAAAAAAGACTGAACTGCATCACTATTTTTGTTGAATAGATTTTTTTGTACCTCACCTGGGTTCTGGAGGCAGTTTATAACTTTTGCGAAGATCAGTAGATTATTCCATTACACTGCATTATTGACGTCTGCAGTCGGGTCGGGTGGTCTCATGTTTGCTCTGTTTACGTAGCTCTGTTAGTTCGGTAATTTAGACAAAAGGCCGTTGACAGAGTAACGTTAACGTTTGGTTAAAAAGGTTAAAACAATGCTTGTGTAGTTGTGTCAAATTGTATGCACTTACGCGAGTTGCATGGTACGTTTAAGTTACTTTGTCTTTTGCAGACAGCAAGATATAGGCTATAGGCCAGTTAACCTTAGCATAGCTTCGCGTCACTCGTTAACTTAGCTGAAACTCCCCACATGGATTTGGGCAACCAAATAGAAAAGAGTGTGGCTGCTGCTGAGCCATCTCTTGGTCCTCCACCAGGCAAAAAAAACTCAAGTTCTGTGTGGAAGCATATTACAGTCAGTGCTGCAGAAGAAACCAAAGTGATATGTGTGCAAAAGTCAAATCAGCAGACGCAGAAATATCAAACATCTGTCAACCTCTGCCATGGATAATCACATGCTCTTAAAGCATCCACTCTTGATACGGTCTGCCAACCCCCCCACAAGCACCAATTCATCATCATAACCATGTTCTGCCCCTGCGAGTCAGTTTCGCTGTCTGTTCAGCATCCTCCAACAAGGACAGGTGGTGGTGGTGGTGGTGGGGGGCTTCATAATGTTTGCAATGGTATTTTATTAGTTGTTGGTTTAACCCTGGATGAGGCCATGGCTGTTATGTTATTTTCACTTCAATTATGTTACATGTTCATTGCTGGATTTATGGAAAAACATCAACTAATACTGCATATCCATAATTATTATAATGGATGTAATTAAAGAATACTTACACTATAATGTTTATTTGAAGTGTAACACAAAAAAATGGATTTTTACACCTATTTTGAACTTTACTCGGATACAAATACAAATACTTTCCCCCCCTCAACAAATATAAATACCGGCTGCTTTGCACATCTCTCGTATACAATAAAGCTGGCTCATTATGTCTAGTCTATATATTCAGATTACACTTAATTGGTTCATTTGTTATGCACTCTGAACACGACAAGAAAAACTGTTGTTGCTATGCTTAACTCAAAAATAGAGAAAGTGATTTGAAGCCCTTCTTCTACATCTGAATTTTGTTGTTGGATAGTAGGGGACAAACTTGGAAAAAACTGGTTATTAATATAAAAAAATCAACAGAGTTATGGCCATTTGTACATAATAAAACAGACTGAACTGGTATGAATTTTTCTATTTTGTAACAGTTCAGAAGTTTTTTTATTTTCTAAATTATTTATTTTTAACATTTTAAATGTAAGTTTATATTAAAGAACAACTTACATTCCTTAAAAATGTGTGTAATGTCCATGTGTGCATGCTGAAAGAGACTGTGCTGGTCTGACCCCCCTCCTCCTTTCAGGGTCATTCTGGAGCCTGCTGGAGGCCGATGGTTGAGACCAGGTCTGAGGAAGTGTAAGTGTGTTTTTAATGTGATTCATGAAAACATTCAACCATCTTCAAACTGTCACATGACTCATTCACATCTCTGATGTCAGGAGTCATTATCAAAGTGTCAATCAATGAACAGATGATGGATCAATAACTGGAACTGGATTGTGTTTGTTCTCTCCATCAGATTCCTGTCAACTCACAATCGACACAAACACAGTAAACAGAGAACTTAAACTCTCTGAAAACAACAGGAAGGTGAAACGTGTGGTGGAGAATCAGTCATATCCTGATCATCCAGACAGATTTAATGACTGTCCTCAGCTGCTCTGCACAGATCCTCTGACTGGTCGCTGTTACTGGGAGGTCGAGTGGAGAGGAGACATTGAAATATCAGTGAGTTACAGAGGAATCAGAAGGAAAGGACACATAACAGACTGTGGGTTTGGATTAAATGATCAATCTTGGAGTCTGAGGTGCTCTGACAGTGGTTACTCTGTGTGGCACAGTAAGCGGCACATGCGCATCTCTTCTTCTTCATGCTTCTCGTCTGTTACTAACAGAGTAGCAGTGTATGTGGACTGTCCTGCTGGCACTCTGTCCTTCTACAGAGTCTCTGACATTTTGATCCACCTCCACACCTTCAACACCACATTTACTGAACCGCTTTATCCTGGATTTAGGTTAAGGTCCAACCCTGATTCCTCTGTTTCTCTCCCCCTGTTAGGCAAAATTTAGACTGTTACAAAAAAACAAAGATGCTCCAGTTATTCCAAGATCAACATATTGCTTCTCTGTCTTTTTCCACTTAAAGCTTTACAGTCAACATCAGTATGTTGTGTTTCTCTGAGTTAAGCTGATATGATTCAGTTTTTGTGAACAGACACAAAAATTGCTTAACTTTGTATCAACTGCAGCCCTGCACCAGTAATAATAATAGATTGGATTTATATAGCGCTTTTCAAGGCACCCAAAGCGCTTTACAATGCCACTATTCATTCACTCTCACATTCATACACTGGTGGAGGCAAGCTACAGTTGTAGCCACAGCTGCCCTGGGGCAGACTGACAGAAGCGAGGCTGCCATATCGCGCCATCGGCCCCTCTGGCCAACACCAGTAGGCAAGTAGGGTAAAGTGTCTTGCCCAAGGACACAACGACCAGGACAGAGAGGCCAGGGATCGAACCGGCGACCTTCCGGTTACAGATGCGATTCCCAACCCCCTGAGCCACGATCGCCTCAGTAGTGAATTGAAAGCATGGAAGCATGGATGCAGCAGCCCCTATTGAAAAAGTCAGACATTGCACCAACTCCTGCCAAAGTTCCATAAAAGTTTCCTGCTGTTTGTCTTAGTTAGAGTAGTTATTTTGTAATTCGTGATTGATCAGTAATATACTAAATAATAATGGTTTTTTTGTCTTTAAATAATACCAAAGATCGTGTTCAAATGATATTACTTGCTAATAAAGAGGGGTTTCCAAATATCATTAAGCTGTAATTTCATACAAACACCTTTTGCTGCCAAATCAGAATGTGTTTTGGAAATTGGGATCCTGAGCCTGGTGAAATACTCCATTTATTTTAATATTTTTCAATAAAATACATCAGCCTGTATGTCTTAACTCCTGTCTCAAAGGGGACCACCGGTGTTCTGAGACTGCCATGCCTTTTTTCTGTTTTCATAATGAATTTGCTTGCTTATTTGTGTCCCTCACTGGATGTATTATAATGTGACAATACTGTAGGAGTGATTTTTTTGGGGTTGTTATCTTATGCATGCTGCTAGTGGTCACGTTTGTGTTTTTTGTTTGTATGGTGATTGTATTAAAGGTAGACGCACATAATTAACGCCAGGTGTGTTGTTGATTGCGAGGAAGCAAACAGTTTGTGACCGCTGCACTGTTATGTTAAATCATGTTGGAATAAAGAATCTAAAGGACAAGATAAGTATGGCTGGAGTTATTGGACTGTATCAAGTTTAATAAGTTAATGCACACCAGTGACATCGCGTCACCCCTGCCAAGAAACACCTCAGTGGCTTCAAGCGTAAGCTTAGCCTTTACAAATACAAATGGGTTATTAGCTAAAGGACTTTAGTTCAAATTGTTAAATAAAACTGTAAAATAGATGTTACAGTCTCTTATTAACCCTCTGTGACGACACTATCAAAGGGACTTTTTCTGATGCTTTATTTGACATGTAACTTCTAACACTTGAAAGCTGTAAGTGTAGCAGTAGTAGTTTCTTCACACTGCTTTCCATAAAGATTTAATAAAGAATTAAAGAAAGAAGAAGAAAATTTGATTATAATTTGTGCTGTCTTGCCTGTAACTTCTCCACAGTATGCCTTTTGTCCTGTCCTCCTCACATCCTTCCCAAACCAGCCATGGCAGCTTGGCCTGATTCTGCTGGAGAGTTCTTCCTGGTGTTGCCAAGCACTTGTTCATAGTGAGCTGCCTGATCATTGGTGTTTTCTCTGTATTATTGTACATATAAATATAAAGCACCTCAAAGTGAAGAATAAAATAAAGTGAATAAATAAAATTCTATTGAATTGATCTGATTATGGGAAGAAGTGACGGCAGGTAGTGAATTAATAATGAACATTAATTATTAATAGGAATATTTCAAGGTTCCCTTACAGATATTATTTCATTATAAAATGCGTTTGTGGTCATAGCTGATTTGTCCTCATCAGAATAAAGTTTATTTTATTTGGCAGCAGTTGGCGCTAATGCGCCGGTTTCTAATAGCCAAAGAAGAAGACCACTGGTAGAGCAGCTGGATTTCTTCACCGTGTGCTCGGGACTGTAAGTTTTCCCTTATTTTAAACTGTATGCTCGCTGTCAGAGAAGTGTCTGCTTTCACTCTGCTACATATAGAATCAGCAGAAAGCCGCCGCTCGGCTCTTCCGGTGCCTTTGGTAACTTTAGTCGGGGCGGAGCATTTCCAGCTGGTTTCCGTTATATGAGGCAACACAGCCATTTTCCCCAAATAACTCTAACGACCGCTGTTTTTAAATACCACAACCTCAGTCACCCCAACCACTCACAACTTTAAAAGACAGCTTACTGTCGGTAAATAATAAAATCTATTTCTGTTTACTTTCTGTTTCCCGTCGGGATGTTAATCCTTACATGCTTTTCAGGTCAAGTTTGAGAGCAGGTTCATTGTGTGTCAAATTCCTGCGTGTCTTATGTTGGCCGTGTGAGAAGTTATGTTTACAACACTTTCACTTTAAGGAGGATGTTGTTAATGTTAATGTTAATTACAGAATTACAAAATCATGCGTGTTGTTATGATACTTGTAGTGATGGAGTGTTGCCAGCTGTGGGCGCAGCGGCATCCACGCTGGCCTTTGAGACGCTGCTCTCGACTGAATGCTGGTTATTACTTAGGTGGACCTCAGAAGCGCTCTATACAGGAGGGCAAAAGTAAAAGTTTGAGGTTTAATGATGTTTTTAATTACAGTAGGATGGCGTCAGCAGGTCATGACGTCATTGTGATGTGGTAGGGCGTCATATTGAAAAAAATTAGTGTTTTACAGCCCTTTCAATGGCCTTTCATATGCTATATTACTCAATATGGTTCAAAAAATCAAGGTAACCTTTGACCTCGAACTTTGACAAAGTGAACTTTGACCTAACAGTGAAGGTAAAGGTCAAATGGTCATTCCTTATTTTCACATACATTTTTCATTTAAATTATTATGCCTGTCATGATTTCATGTCTTAGGTGAAACAGGGCATGATATTATGGGATAGTAGATGTTTTTTCCTTCTAAACAAAGTGTTGTACAGTCTCCCTTCTTTCTTCTTGTAATAATGTCAGACATGCTATTTATACATTCAAATCTATAAATAGATTTGTTGCAGACATGATGTGGGAAACCTGTAGGGTATCTGTTTTTGAAGTTTCCTCCTTATCAGTCAAAAACAGGTAATGCATGTTCACAGATTTTAGTTACTCACTGTTGGAGGGATTTATAACCCACTGACCCTAAAGGCTGGTCAGTTTAGAACAGCAGACCCTTCATTCAAACACAGAGGGTGTGTGAGAGATTAGATTAGAACTAGATACTCGTGTCATTAAATGCATCCTGTATGTTCTGGGATGATTTGTGTTTCCTCTCCAGGTGAAGGTAGAAAGTGTGTTTTAGCTGATGTGGATGTGAATTCAGCAGCATGGATCAGTGTGAGGACAGAGAGGAGGGAGTCCCTCCATCTAAAACCACTCTGTGTGGGGAACATGAGAGCCAGACCACAGCTCAGAGGTGAGATGACCATCTCTAACTGTCCATGACTCTTCTCCATGTCACAGCTCAGCACTCACATCACTGCTCCATCATTATTCACAGGAACCAACCTGGAACTGAACCCAGCTGTGTGTCCTTAAAGAGTGATGCCTCAGTTGAACGCCACATTGAATTTAAACAACAACCCTCTGCTGCAGGGAGGTAAACATGAACATGGGCTTTTTTGGGTCTTATTTACATGACAGAGTTTAATAGTTTACCACAAGTTTAAAATGACAAATACAATTTAAAATATTTAAGAAAATTTTTTAAAACGATACAAACACAGTTATTGAAGAATTAAAGAGGTAAATCATCTAAAACAGCTACCCACAGAATCTGAATGGTTCCTGTTCCTGTTAAATTAACCAAGTGTTAACAAAGAATACAGTTTAGGAACTAAAACAGATCTTCTGAGCTGAGGACAGACTTCAGAGACCTGCAGTATGATTCTGTCACTGAAATGAGTTTGAGGTGGTCTATAGGACCAGGTAGCATAGAACTGATATACAGTGGCAGCTTCCTGATACAGAGATTGAACAAAGACAAGTAAAATGTGTCTATCATGTCTTTTAGATGTAAAGAAAGGCTTTTTTAAATCCAAAGTAGAGATGAGTACTGCTACCATCAGCGGTGCTAGCAGCAGCAGGTCATCGGCCTCACGTCTGTGTTTTTATCATTCTGCTCAGGTGGTTACAGTCGACATACAAACCTTCATTTTCTTTATATGCTTGTTAGCACAGACGGCCTCTACCTTATATTCCACCTGCTGAGTAGCTGATCGATATCTTAGGACGACACTTATTTGGCTTTGTTCATTACTGAAGTATGATGAATTAGTTTAAGTGACTTGAATTTCTTTTTCCACTCAGCGAGGTCAGCAGCTTTTATTCTTCCACTAAAACAAATGTGATGCCTTTCTAATTTGTTTCCAACCATTTCATTATACAGTAATTGTTAACTTACCCATATTACACAAACACTGTGAACTAGGGCTGCCACGATTCCTCGAGTAGTCACGATTACGTTGACGACTAATTTAATAGTCGACGCGTCTTTTGAAGCTTTGTAAGATGCTGAAAGACGCCGGAATAAGTAGGATTTAAGAGTGTAGTAACGGACTGAAACAAAAGATGGCAGCAATGCATTTATAAGGATGCCAGCTCCTGTTAAACGCCAAAGAAGAAGCAGTCTGTGTCCAAATTCAGAGGCCGCATTTGTAGGCCGATTATGTTACAGCGACGCGACAAAGGCTGTCCAAACTTGAAGACTTCTCCATATGCGGCAGGCAAATGCGTCCTTAATTTCCCCCAGATCTGAAGGATTGGTCGGGTGTATCATTCGTGACACAACCTATCCCAGAATTCATAGCGCGGCTCAGTCAATTCCAGTTTCCAACAATGGCGGCAGCTACTTAGGTTTAATGTTACTGTTATTACTCTTTCTGGGTTGCAAAATAAAGTTTTCAGATATTTTCAGGCGAGAATGTAGCTGTGTAAACTTCAAATATTTGCTCAATTTATCAAGACATCACACATTTGCAAAAGTGATCCAACGTTTTCATAGACGAGCTGGCCGGGGGGTCAAGGTTCAACTCCCGGCACATCGTTTTCAAACCGTCCGCGGTATTTTGCTACTCAGGTTTAACGTGATACAGTATAAGTCACTTAGATAACTTAAAAATGCTATTGCTTGGCTTTTTTCAGTGTTTTGTTTGTTCCTGAATAAACCGGTTTAGCTGAGATTAAAGTTTTAGTTTTCACACAGTTGAATAAACGTCAAACAGAAAACCAATTAAACAGAAGTGTGAGATGGTAGAGAATTTACTCCAGTGTCCTGTAATATTTTAGATAGCAAGGAGCAGACGGCTGAGTTTATTAAACTCCACCAAGACAATCTGCAAATTTCATTAAAAGTTTAATAAACCATCATCTTATCTTTAGTTTTGGTTAGCACATACCTTAAACACTTTAAACACTAAGCTAATGATAGTTATATAAGAGCAGATGCATGCTGGTGCAATATCCTGTACATTTTATGTCCAATGGATCTAATTAGTCGACTAATCGCAAAAATAATCAGTGACTAGTCGACTATCAAAATAATCGTTTGTGGCAGCCCTTTTGTGAACCATGTAAACCAGCACAACATGATCTCAGATTCAAAGGTAACCATCAGAGGAGGAGCAAAGCCAGCAGGAATCATCAGCTGAGCGTTTTTTTGTCGTCATCAAACGAGTACAAACTACTGCAAACAAAGAAAGTTGTTAGTGTAGGAAGAATGCCTTTCTTGTTAGCTTCCTCCATACTATGTAAACTGTTAAAAACTCTGTATTTTGAACATGAACCTGAGCACAGCTACATCTCCTTGAAGACTGCTGCCTCAGTTGAACATCATATTGATGTTATTAGAAAGCAGGATGAGAGTGAGACTAGAGCTCAGATGTGAGTTGACCATGTCTAACTGTCACAAACTCTCTGACCTCCATGGCACTGCTGAGCCCTCAAATCAATGCACCGTCTTTATTTACAGAAATACAGTTAGGACTACAGCTGGATCTGACCCCAGTCCTGAACCTAGCAATGTGTCCTTGAAGAGCACTGCCTCGGCTGAACGGGTCATTGAATTTAAAGGACAGCCCTGTACTGCGGAGAGGTAAACATGAGCTTTGCTCCACATACAGTGCTCCGAAATGTCTTAACAAAGGAATACCGTAATTGTCGGGCTATAAGCCGCTACTTTTTGCACAAGCTTTGAACCCTGCGGCTTTTAGTCAGGTGCGGCTTTTCTATGGATTGTCCATGATTTTTGTCATATCGTAAGACGATTTGTTTTGTTTGTTCCGCTGTTGTACGGCACTACGTTGCCTGGCGGAAGGATCGGGGTTCAAGAGTGGTATGTTAGTCACATGTCCGTCCGCCAGGCAACGTAGTGCCGTACGAAGTAGCTCGAAAAACAAACTTCAAAGTAGCGCTACGCGTTCAGCGGGAGGCGTGGATGATGAGCGGCGATAAACTTGCGAAAAGCAAGTTATGCCCAACTCCACCGGTGGATTCTGACAGCGTGGAAAAGTGTGAAAACATCCACGATCACCAACGGATTTTGAAGGGCTGGACTGCTGCATGATGGAGAGGAGGACACCGCCACGGCCCTTCTGAGGGTGTTCGACTCTGACACTGACAACGAGGATTTCTTTGGTTTTGAAAGTGACAACGAAGGAGAGAAGCGGAGAGTGGATGACGAAGCCATCCTGAGCCTGTTTGTATCCGACACTGGAGGAGAGGACTTTGGTGGTTTTAGTGCGCAGGAAGAAGAGAAAGATGATGGTGAATGACTGACTTTTCTTCTTGTTAAAGCTGTGTCACTGCACCTGAGCCTAAAAGGTAGTCCGAATCTATTTTTCTGGTGTGCTATAGGTTACTGTTATGTACTACATGTGCAAATATGTACCTATAACTTGTTTTTCAAAATATTAATAAAAGGGATGTGTCTCCAAACAGCCATCTCTTTCCTGACAATTCCCTTTGTGCATATTCTCTTACATATGATAAGTCAACATTGAAACACCTGCGGCTTTTAGTCAGGTGCGGCTATTGTATGTACAAAACAGGATTTTCCCCTGATTTTAGCTTGTGCGGCTAATATTCAGGTGCGCTTTGTAGTCCGGGAAATACGGTATGTCAATTTTTCAACATGAGCTCAGCTTGATGTGTTTTTGTTTTTAGTGAAAGTCAAAGAAGAAAAAACTAAAACACGGCTGATGACGGAGTTTATGAGTCTAGTGTGTGTTTGAAATGAAAAACAGATTTACGAACATGTTGAAAAAAAGAAAAGCTCAGAAAAACCAAGTTAATAAAGAGTTAACTGCATTAAGGACGCTGTGTAAATGTACATAAAATTTGTATTTGATCATTTTTAAATCTCATAAATCCACATCTTATTTACAATTGAATACAGACAACATATAAAATCTTTAAATAAGCCAATGTACCATTTTAAGAAGAGCAGTAGCTCATTTTGAATTTGATGGCAGCAGCACAGCCCAGTGGAACAAGGTTGCCACTGTGTAGAACTCTCTCTTCTTTACACAACAGTCCATAAACATCTGGGACCAGTTGCTGGACCTTTGGGAGAGCAATGGTGTCTCATTCTTGTTTGATATAGTATTTTCGCTGCTCAACAGCTCCAGGTCTTCTTTGTCATATTTTTCATTTTATGATGCACCAAAGGTTTTAGTTGTTTGAAGATCTGGACTGCAGGTAGGCCAGCTCTACATTCAGGCTCCTCTAAAACCGTTTAGCACTGATGGTGCCTTTAAGATTTGCAAGCTGCGAGTTCCATAGGCACCAGTGCACGCCCACACATCAGAGGCTCCGGCTGTCAAACTGAACACTGATACCAAGCTGCATGTTTTTTCCCCCTCTTTAGTCTGGGGGATGAAAGATCCATGTCTTCCAAAAAGAATTTCAAATTTTCTTTTGTCTGATGACAGAACAGTTTTCCACTTTTCCTCAGTCCATTTTAAATAAGCTTTGGCCCGGAGAAAGCAGTGCTATTTCTGGATTATTTTCACTTCTTACTTATTTTTTTGCATGAAAAAGCTTTAACCTGCATTTGCGTATGCCATGGGGAAGTGTTCCTTAGCTCATCCAGTGATTTTCATGACAGAGTCATGCCTACACTGCAAAAACTCAAAATCTTACCAAGTATATTTGTCTAATTTCTAGTCAAAATAATCTCATTACACTTAAAATAAGAAAGTCAGCTAGAGAGTAACATTTAAGTTAGATATAGAAACTTGTTTTTAGACAGTGCATCTTGGACCTGGAGAATTTTCACTTGTTCCATTGGCAGTTTTTTCACTTAATACAAGATATTCTTGCTTGAAATAAGTGAAATAAATCTGCCAATGAAACAAGTGATGATCTTCCATTGGCACCCTACGATGATGCAGTAGATGATGAGATAGTCACAGACTTCACAAATTTACATTGAGGAACATTATTCTGAAATTGTTCAGTAATTTGTAGATGCATTTTGTTGCAGACCAGTAAACTCTGCCCATCTTTATTTCAGAGAAACTCTGCCTCCCCAAGATGATATTTATTTCATTAATTAACTAATTATTGTACAATGGTTCTGTTTTTTTTTTTTTTTTAGCACCACTTACTTTTTGTCACAATCATAACTTAAAAAAAACATTTTTCCTAATCCTGGGTCTTTGATCCAGAGTTGTGAGGTTTTGTAATGAATTCTTGCTTATTATTTAAAGTTCTGTTTGTTATCTAGTTTTTTTAATTGTTACATTCAATTGTTATGTTTCTCCTTTATATCTTGAGGTTTCTGGCTGTTTATTTCCAGTAGTTGTTTTGGCAGGATACATAGATTCTTGTGCTATTTTTTAGCCTTGTGTTCGTCTGCGTTAAGTTTGAATGTTTTCTCAGGTAATTCCTGCATATTTATTTGTATTATTAGCCTTCTCTGTCTTGTTTGTAGTTCAACATCTTTAGTGCTGCAGAAATGTGCTGGTTAGCAAAGCTGCCTTATATTCCACCTGTTGAGTAGCTGATTGACATCTTAGGATCAATACTTAGTTGGCTTTGTTTATTACTGAAGAATGATGGTTTAGTTTAAGTGATTCGAATGTATAACAAGTGTGATGCCACTTTTATGGATTTTTAACCATTTTATTATACAGTAGTTGTTAATTTACACATTTACACAGAAAATAGAAAATATATCAAATGTTTAAATGACAAAAATGTGTCATTTGAACAAGAACAGTTGCTCATTTTGAATTTGATAGCAGCAACACAATATATATATATATATATATATATATATATATATATATATATATATATATATATATATATATATATAACTTGTATACTTGTATGGGCAAAGTGTATAAAAATCACTTGCCAAGCATAAAACTGAATGAAGCCAATTCTTGAAATTTTCTTTACAGTGTCACCAGGTCAGATGTTCCCACTGGTCCGACTGTCCCGCAGGATAAAAAACACCTGGACTCCATATTTAAGGTCTGTACGTTTACAATTACTTGTTTTTTTCTGTTCATTTCATTGTAAGTTTTTCAATTTTTCACAAAGAATAAAATTCAAAAGAAAAGCTTAATAATTTGATTTAGCTCCTGATGGAACTTTATTCAGCCAGAAACTCCACATAAGGACTACAAACAGATTGAATTAGATTAAAACTAGGAGAAAGTTTATTTGCACTTTCAGTTAAGCTAATGTTAACTAACTTTAGCAGGGAGAAAGCAAGTTTTATCGATTGAAGACTGGGTGTGGGCTACCAGGAATTTGACTGACGTGGCTTTCTTCTGGCTGACGTTAGCTAATGCTCTTTTTGCTAGTATGGACACATTTCAAGGTGTCTAATGTAACAAAATGAGGTGGATAAAGTCAGCTGATCATTCCAATCCTATGTTGCTCATCTGGATGATAAAATATCTTGCCAATATTTTGTAAGTTAATAATAATAAGTAACCGTTGACTGATTTATGTAATGTTGTTAAATTATAAGTGGTTGTAAATGTTATTATATGCAAAACAATTAATGAATCGAAATCCTAGTTGTCTTATCTTCTAAATACTTTACCAGGTAATATTATCCATGATAACCACACATCGATTATGTGGTTATTGTTCGTATAGTCTATTTACAACTTACTTAAATATTTAGTTATCCTTTTTTAGAGCTTTGGATTGTGAATATAACCAGAACTTCAGAGAATATCAAGGTTCTGTTCTTTTTCCAGCACACCAGTGCTGATTCGCCATGTCCCTTTTCACTGTAGGAGAAAAACAAGGTAGCCGGTAAGTCCGGTCAGGAGAATCACTTCACCGGAGAGGCATAAAACATATATTGTATCAGTAGATACTGTTATAATTGTGTAAAAAGCAATCATGGCTAATGCTTGCTTGCTTCAATATAAAGGGCAATAAAGAAAGAACTAGACCATTACATTAAAAGTATGTCCAACATATAGCTGATGCATGGCTGATGTTTCTCAATGATTTCAGTCTGAATGTGAATGTAGCATTCAAATAATGTTTTCCAGCTGTTGGAGGAGAACCTCAATGCTTTTGTGAAGAATGAACTGAAAAAGATCCAGAAGGTTCTGAGTCCAGATTACATAAAGAGTCAGGCAGAGGAGTTGTTGCAGGGTGACCATGAGATGGAGAGGAAGAGCAGCAGCGAGGCATTTCTTCGGATCACAGCGAACTTCCTGAGAATAATGAAGCAGGAGGTGCTGGCTCAACGTCTGGAGAATAGTAAGAGGATTTCTCTAAAGATATAATAAGTGGTAGACCATTTTATTATTATTACTATTATTATTTATATTACATAAATGTTGTTTGTGTATTCTTTTAGGATTCCCCATCATGTGTCAGAATAAACTTAAATCTAACCTGAAAAAGAAGTTCCAGTGTGTGTTTGAGGGAATTGCTAAAGCCGGAAACCCAACCCTTCTGAATCAGATCTACACAGAGCTCTACATCACAGAGGGAGGGACTGCAGAGGTCAACCAAGAACATGAGATTAGACAGATTGAAACAACATCCAGGAAATCAGACAGACCAGAAACAACAATTAGACAAAAAGACCTCTTCCAGACATCTGGAAGAGATAAGCCAATCAGAACAGTCCTGACAAAGGGAGTGGCTGGCATTGGAAAAACATTCTTAACGCAGAAGTACATACTAGATTGGGCTGCTGAAAAAGCCAACCAGGACATCCAATTCATGTTTCCATTCACTTTCAGAGAGCTGAATTTGTTGAAAGAGAAAAAGTTCAGCCTGGTGGAACTTGTTCATCACTTCTTTACTGAAACCAAAGAAGCAGGAATCTGCAGCTTTGAAGACTTCCAGGTTGTGTTTATCTTTGATGGTCTGGATGAGTGTCGACTTCCTCTAGACTTCCACTACACAGAGACCCTGACTGATGTTACAGAGCCCACTGCAGTGGGTTTGCTGCTCACAAACCTCATCAGAGGTAAGCTGGTTCCATCTGCTCGAATCTGGATAACCACACGACCTGCAGCAGCCAATCAGATCTATCCTGAGTGTATTGACATGGTGACAGAGGTTAGAGGGTTCACTGAACAACAGAAGGAGGAGTACTTCAAGAAGAGATTCAGAGAAGAACAGGCCAGCAGGATCATCTCCCATATCAAGACATCACGAAGCCTCCACATCATGTGCCACATCCCAGTCTTCTGCTGGATCACTGCTACAGTTGTGGAGGATGTGCTGAAAACCAAAAAGAGGAGAGAGTTGCCTAAGAACTTGACTGAGATGTACATCCACTTCCTGGTGGTTCAGGCCAAAGTGAAGAAGGTCAAGTATGATGGAGGATTTGAGACAGATCCACACTGGAGTCCAGAGAGCAGGAAGATGATTGAGTCTTTAGGAAAACTGGCTTTTGATCAGCTGCAGAGAGGAAACCTGATCTTCTATGAATCAGACCTGACAGAGTGTGGCATCGATATCAGAGCAGCCTCAGTGTACTCAGGAGTGTTCACACAGATCTTTAAAGAGGAGAGAGGACTGTACCAGGACAAGGTGTTCTGCTTTGTTCATCTGAGTGTTCAGGAGTTTCTGGCTGCTCTTCATGTCCATCTGACCTTTATTAAGTCTGCTATCAATCTGCTGGAAGATCAAATCTCCCAGAAGTGTGAAACAAGAGAATTTGCAGAGACACAATTCTATGTGAGTGCTGTGGACAAGACTTTAAAGAGTCCAAATGGACACCTGGACTTGTTACTCCGCTTCCTTCTTGGTCTCTCACTGAAGGAAAATCAGACTCTCCTACGAGGTCTTTTGACACAGATAGGATGTGGCTCACAGACCAAGCAGGAAAATATCCTGTACATCAAAGAGAAGATCAATCAGAATCTGTCTGCAGAGAAAAGCATCAACCTGTTCCACTGTCTGAATGAACTGAATGATCATTCTCTAGTGGAGAAGATCCAACAGGCCCTGAGTTCAGGAAGTCTCTCTACAGATAAACTGTCTCCTGCTCAGTGGTCAGCTCTGGCCTTCATCTTACTGTCATCAGAAGAAGATCTGAATGTGTTTGACCTGAAGAAATACTCTGCTTCAGAGGAGGCTCTTTTGAGGCTGCTGCCTGTGACCAAAGCCTCCTGCAAAGCTCTGTAAGTAAACAGTGGTGTTTCTTTACAATCCATTACTTAGTGGACAGTGGAGAGTATTTAATAACTTACTACACATTTTCTTATTTCCATTTTCTCTTATTTTATTTTATTTTTTTACATTTTGCAGACTGAATATCTGTAACCTGTCAGTGAGAAGCTGTGAAGATCTGTCCTCAGTTCTCAGCTCCCCGTCCTCTAATCTCAAAGAACTTGACCTGAGTAACAACAACCTGCAGGATTCAGGAGTGAAGCTGCTGGCTTCTGGACTGAAGAGTTCACATTGTATACTGGAAAGTCTCAGGTCAGTATTCACATATCTGTTACAACTCATAACATGTAGATGAATTTGTAAGACTGTATGATTTGCAAATTAATTGTTGCATATCCTTCTTTATTTTGGATATTTTATTAAGATTTTATATTATTTTCCTCTGCTTTTGCTTCTTGCTTGTGACTGTGAATTCACATTTAACCCTTTAAAGCCGGTTTTGCGTAACTATTTTTAAATACCTGTAGAACCGGAACCACGTAAGCTAGCGCAATAATATTTTTTTGCACATGAAACCAGAGGAGTTGTACTTACATCTTATGCCATCAGCTTGTCCTAGGTCACGGTTTCCTTCCACATATAGCTTTGCAAAAATTGCATAAAAAGCGCTTGCAGGAAGAAAAACATAATATTCCAGAAACACACTTTGCCAATGCGATCAGCTGTTCGTAACACTTCCTACATTGAAATAGACATCAGCGTGACCGATCGCATGTCCCCCATTACCTGCCCAAAACCGGAAGTGACGTCATTTTCGCGGAAAATGTAGTTTTTTACTTGTAGGCCTTAAAAGCCTATACTGTTTTTTTTTTTTAAGTCATGTTTGACATGCTTAGAACTCAAATTGCACTGCTTTAAATAGTTTATTTTGATGCACATGCTGTTTTCTTTGCAAATTTGCATCATAGGATTGTTTTTAGTTTTTTCTGCAGTATATAAAAATTGTTGTATCTCAAAAATAAAACTATGAAGACACTCAAAATAAATTTCCTGTTGTTGTAAACTATTTTTTGCAACTTCTTTGTATATAAAGTTTTGAGGGATGAACCTCTTAAATTTCTCCAAGTAGAAATATATGTAAAAAAGACAAAAACGAATTTGAAATTATTTGTAGTTTATTGCACTTTTTTGCAATTTATGCAGTTACTATGGACTTAATGCAAACATATTATTAAAATTTGGGCTATAACAGTTGTATTGATGTATAGCAACAAAAATGGCACTACAGCATGTAAAAATATAAAGTAAGCTCTGGTGGACTTGGTTCTATGGTAGGTCTTAAGGGGTTAAAAAACCTTTTAGTAATACTCTTGTCAAACACTTCACCCTTCAATACATTTAAATGTTTGAACTGTGATGATCAAATATTTTTAGACTTTTCCTTCTGAATGACACTTCGGTGACGTTCTTTTAGATATTCACTTTGTTCTCATAAAAATATAATAAGTTTGATGATTTTACTTTTCATCATCGGGTCAATATTTTGGCTTAATGAACCACAGCTCTAAGAAAACCTTTGTCTGGTGTTACTAAAGCCAACTGTGATTTGATAGCAGCCTTGAGCTAGTCTGTATTTTTATACTTTTTGTGGAAGGTGTTAATCATCATAGTCTGCACAACTGTCAACTATCAACACTGTTCTCCATGACTGTGGTTGGGTGTTACTGACCTAGACTGCTTATACAATGTTTGAATACTTTTTTACTGTAATATGACCATAGTTGAGATTTCTGATTATCATGTGCTATAAGCTACAATTATCAATGTTAAAACACAGGCTTGAAATATTTCACTTTCACTATAGAATACATACAAGTTTACCATACCACATTAAATTACAAAAAAGTATTTTCACAATATTCCAGTGTTCACATGCTGGATGGACTAGGGAACGATATCAAGTGAACTATGTTGATCTGTGAAATCAGAACCCCAGTACACGAAATCTGCCTCGGCTCTCTGTTTATAAAGTCTAGTCTCTGATCCTATGAGCATTATCCAGTTGAGAGTGCAGAGCTTAGATGGAGCCAACAGATGAGGGGATTTGCTCAGTTCTAACTGCATCTATTCTGGATGTCTATCCTTCTTATCTCTGAGGAACCCTTGTAGCTCAAGGAAGATTCCCCAGCAACACATATTAATGACAGCTCCCATCTAGATCAGTGCTCTAGGAATATGACTGGTTTTATTTTAGTGACTCGGTAAACTAAGCCACAGGGGTCTGTAACTTTTAAAAGCCTGGACTAACCTGTAAGAGCTACTAACTAATTTGGGATTAATACTCAGATTTTTAAACAATAATTAAATCACCTGAGTTATACTAAGTTAATTAACCTACTCTGAACGAATGCTGATTTCTTCTGATACTTGAGTTAAATTTATCATCAACTCATCCTCATATGAAAATCAGTTTTAACATAATTCTTTTTTAAATTCAAATACATAGGAATCATTTTTTCTTACTATTTCTCTTCAAAACTCTGTGCTTGTCAATTATACTATATAGATAACTATAGTAATAGTAAATATACTTACTAGAGTTTATTTTATTAGCTCATACATATGTTATAGTCAGAGATTTTTTTATATTCCCAGCTTCTCAATGTCACACACACACACACACACACACACACACACACACACACACACACACACACACACACACACACACACACACACACACACACACAGCCTCCAAGTCCAACTCACACACACTCTCAGTGAGAAGCAATTAAGCAGTTAAGTATGATCAACTGTCAGCAAACTCACATATGAATTATGGTTCTGTGTTTAACAATCACAACATACTTAATACCTTTTTTTTCATTCAGAATCATATATAAAGATGAGCTGGAGACACATTTTTTCTTTTCACAAGGCAGAAGCTGGATCATGTCTACACACAAAATCCAGACATTGGAGCAGACATTATAAACTGTATTGCTCATTAATCATATTATTAGACTTCGGTTATATTTTTGATTAAGATGAAGACATAGTGTTTTCAGTGGGAGAAACATTTCATCACTCACCCAAGTGACTTCTTTAGTCTCAGCTGATTGAAGGTTTCCCCAACCTTATGAACAGTACATTTGCATAACGACTGAAACTAGCACCACGGATTAAGATAATTTATTCATAGCATTCTGTATCATTTTAAATATACAAGGCTGGATGTTGAGTCCTTTTATTTTATTTTATTTTTAAAAAATCACTTTATTTAAATATCAAAATTCACAATTACAAATACACATAATACAAGCACCATGCACAAATTATTCACATCTTATTTTACATATTACAATAATAAAAGCTCCCACGGCAGGTCTTTTCCTAACCACCCTTGCTATCTCTTAATAATTTACAATAGATACATTAATACAAAAGTTAAATAATACAAAAGTTAAATTAATCAAACATATTAACATTAATTATATCTTCAAAAGGTCCCAAGGTAAAGGGCTATTCTTTTTTTGTTCTAAAGTCTTCCTCCTTCTCAGGTCTGTAAGGATATTTTTGCACACAGCAACGCTATCTATCATTTTTTGCTCAATGACCACCTTGGCTCTGGTTTTCCAAATGTGGGTGTTAATGACACACATAATAAGCCAAAAGAGGCGTCTTTTACTGTCATACATTTTTTCTTTAAACAGACCATATTTTATAGCTTGTATATTGTTGTCAATTTCAATACCCATTTTAGTCATCTGTTGTCTGATTTCTACTGTTCTATAACAGGATAACAGTAAATGTTCAAGGGTTTCATCCTCGACACACCGTGGCATTGGACATTCTTTGGTGGTAACATAACAGTTCCACTGCACCACCGCTCTAACAGGGAGGCGTCCAACAGATATCAACCACACAGTGTCTCTCATATTTTCAGAGATTAATTTGTCGTAGATATTTTTAACTACTAGCGGGCATTCTTCTACGCCCACGCCCTTATATTTTATCTGTCCTTCATTATTTTTACTGTTAATTATATTGTATACTTGTTTAGTGGATACTTGTGTCCAGTTAATATTAAGGTCTTTCCACTGTTCCGTAGTGTCGCCAAAGAGGAGTTTATAATACGGCATATTGGATCTAGCCCTACCTTTTAGTTTTCCCCATTGTACTTCGTTACCTCTAATCCATGGGGTTCTCCTATTAAGAGCGCTAAACACATTTTTAATAAAAGGAATCCTCAAAGTGATACGGAGATCTGGCGCACCCAATCCACCACACTCTTTGCCTTTATACATTAAAGTTCGTGAGTCCTTTTACCCTCTCTCACATGTAATTGGTGTAAGCGGGGGGACCTCGTCTCTTCAAATGCTTAATAAGAACCAACTCAATGACAGATTTGAATAGGTGGAATCAAATCTGAAAACACAGCACAAGAAATGGCTTTAAAGATGAACACACAAATGACAGATATAGACTGATATATATACTGATATTTAGAATACTATGACATGATAGCTGCTAGCTCCCTGTTTCAGTTATTGCTCTTCTTATTTTAATATGTCATATTATTTCACAGCACACAGCAATTCCCTGGGAGTTTCCTTCATATATGTTGTGTGTGTATGTAGTCTATCAGGCTGTCTGATCGCAAAAGAAGGCTCTGATTCTCTGGCCTCAGCTCTAACGTCCAACCCCTCCCATCTGAGAGAACTCGACCTGAGCTACAATCATCTGGGAGAGTCAGCAGTGAAGCTCTTGTCTTCTGGACTGGAGAATCCAGACTGGAGTCTGGACACTCTCAGGTATGGAGAGGACTGCTACACCCACAGACAATTTCTAATAGAGGGAGGAGTGATTGAAAATATTTCTCACTGTTGATCTGTTTATTGGACTATTGCGAAATTTTGACTGATCTGTTAATCACTGATGTTAGGAGCATTTTTCCTCTTACAAGAGGCAGTGAACATAAATTGGATATATTTGTGTGTAGCAGCTGCAGGAACATCTTTGTCATTGTTTAGTTTAGACAGATGTGTGTGTCTGTCCTTGTGTGTAAAAGAGCGATGTAATGTGCAGGATGTAACCCCCTCCTTCTCTCAGGGTGGAGCCTTCAGGAGACCAATGGTTGACACCAGGTCTGAGGAAGTGTAAGTGTGTTTTTAATGTGATTCATGAACACAAAGCAGCACACATTCAACCATATTCAAACTGTCACATCACTCAGTCACATCTCTGATGTCAGGAGTCATCATCAAAGTGTCAATCAATGAACAGATGATGGATCAATAACTGCAACTGGATTGTGTTTGTTCTCTCCATCAGATTCCTGTCAACTCACAATCAACACAAACACAGTACACAAGAATCTTAAGCTGTCTGACAACAACAGGAAGGTGACATATGTTAAGGAGGAGCAGCCATATCCTGATCATCCAGACAGATTTGATGACTGGTGCCCCCAGGTGCTGTGTAGAGAAGGTCTGACTGGTCGCTGTTACTGGGAGGTCGAGAAAAATGGACAGGTTCACATATCAGTGAGTTATGAAAGAATCCCAAGAAAAGGGCACAGAGATGAAAGAAATGACATTGAATTTGGATTTAACGATCAGTCCTGGTGTCTCAGCTTCTCTAAACGAGGTTGCTTTGCTTGGCACAACAATAGAGAAATGTTCATCTGCTCTTCCTATTGTTGGTCTGGCAGAGTAGCAGTGTATCTGGACTGTCCTGCTGGCACTCTGTCCTTCTACAGAGTCTCCTCTGACACTCTGATCCACCTCCACACCTTCAACACCACATTCACTGAACCTCTTTATCCTGGGTTTGGGTTTGTGTTCAGAACAACATCAGGGTTTTCGATCTCTCTTGATTCTTCAGCTTCTCTGTGTTCAGTTTAGTGTAAATAGCGTCTTGTCTCATTATTTCTCTCTGTACCGTCCAAACTTTAATGTCACCATGTCTTTTGATGAATGAATAAGTTATAAGTGTAATCAAATAGCAAACATCATTTTATGGTCTTCAACTTGAACCCTCTCAGGCTCAAATTAAGTTTTTGTTGCTAATGCACAAAAGAATACCTGCAGTGGTACTTCTGAGTAAAAAAACCTCATAAAATATGTATGTGGGGTAATCAGGTTGTTAGCTTTTAACTGTTGCAAATCTGCAACGCCTGCCTTGAGAGGGTTAAAGAAACCTTTCTATACTGTCCCATACTGTCTGGGTAAAATTTGACCCTTTTTTTTTTTTTTTTACAATAGAGTTCATTACCCTCAGTACCATTCGTTTTAGCCTTTGAATTTTTTAATTTGCTTTTTGCTAAAGTAGTACCACAATTACAATATTTCAGAACTTAGTGTATGTTGCTACAGATGTTTGTACCCTGAGCATGTTCCAGGTCAGATTTGATTATGCATTGAATGAGCAGCAAATGTTAGCACTTCCAGACAAGCTGTTGAACAGAGATGAACTATTCCGAGAAATATTCATATATGAATATATGTATATTTTCAATATTTTTCAATATATGAATATTGAAATATTCAGAAAATGGTAAATGGCCTGCATTTGTATAGCGCTTTTCTAGTCCATAGGACCCCAAAGCGCTTTACACTACATTCAGTCATTCACCCATTGGCGATGGCAAGCTACATTGTAGCCACAGCTGCCCTGGGGCGCACTGACAGAGGCGAGGCTGCCGGACACAGGCGCCACCGGGCCCTCTGACCACCACCACCAGTAGGCAAACACGGGGTTAGTATCTTGCCCAAGGACATTTGGCATGCAGCCAGGATGCAGCCTGGGATCGAACCACCGACCTTCTGATTAGTGGCTGACCTGCTCTGCCACCTGAGCTACAGCCACCCCAGAAGAGGAGCATAGCTAAATAAATATAAAAGGGTATATAAAAGGGTGGTTCTCTGGCCTCAGATAAATAAATATAAAGGGTATACAGGAGGCAGCACGGTGGCACGGTGGTTAGCACTGTTGCCGCACAGCAAGAAGGTCCTGAGTTCAATTCCACCATCAGGCCGGGATCTTTCTGTGTGGAGTTTGCGTGGGTTCCCTCCGGGTACTCCAGCTTCCTCCCACCGTCCAAAGACATGCAACTTATGGGGATAGGTTAATTGGATAATCCAAATTACCACTAGGTGTGAATGTGCGAGTGAATGTGAGAGCGAATGGTTGTCTGTCCCTGTGTGTTGGCCCTGCGACAGACTGGCGACCTGTCCAGGGTGTACCCCGCCTCTCGCCCTATGACAGCTGGGATAGGCTCCAGCGCCCCCCGCGACCCTGAAAAGGATAAGCAGAAGCGAATGGATGGATGGATGGGTATACAGGAGCTCCATTTGTAGCAGTATATCTGGACTGGCCCGCTGGCACTCTGTCCTTCTACAGAGTCTCCTCTGACACTCTGATCCACCTTCAACACCCCATTCACTGAACCTCTTTATCCTGGGTTTGGGTTTTTATTCAGGACTCCAACAAACTTCATTTGTCCTTTTGGTTCTTCAGCATCTCTGTGTTCAGTTTAGTATAATTAGTCCCTGAAGCTCAGTTCATCTCAGGTGATTCAGTTCATGTTGGTGGCAGGTAAGTTTGCAGCAGATGAGATAAACTGTGATATCAGAGAGCAGCCACTGTCAAGTACTCACTACCTTAAACTTCTACAAGTGGAAGTATTTAGTTTTCAGTTCTTCCATTTATTTAGGTGGCTGTGGATATGGAGGTACAGGGCCTCATGGTTGCTCAGGTGTCATAGATAAAGTACTGTATGAATGTGTGTCAGTTAATGAATTATAATCTAATAACTGAGAGGTTATCAAAGCAGGATACACCCTGGAAAACTTGCTAATCTATCACGACATCTGTTCAACTGTCAATCACCATACCAGCTGAATGGACTTTAGGTTAGTCTTACTGTCACATTTTTACCTAAATCCAGCCCACTGCAGACCAGATAGTTATTTTAGTTATAAAACACCTCAACATTTTTGTGTCTTATTCCTTCAGTTTTGTCTTGTAGTCTCTGGGATCTCATTAGAATAAGACATTCATTTGTTAGATCAGAACTGGGAGTCTCTGCAAAGTTTCCCTAGTTGATAAAATTACTCACCCACAGTCTTTAAACCCAGAAGATTTAACACTTTGATCTGAGCATGAACACCATGAGGTAGTCTGTTTTCTGCTGGCTGTGATTGTTGTAACTGTCCACAAGCTGTTTTTGTACAGTATTGGCGACTTGATGGACTAAACTTAAAACAATGCCACTTTCTTGTAGATACACTGAATCTATTTTAAGATAATTTCATTCAGAAAAAGTGTGTTTTTGAGTGTTTACAAAAGCACTGAAAACATGCCAGAAATAAACTCCATGCAATTATGAACATTGCAACTCAAGTAACTACCCTATATCTCAAAACCAATGTAATGCTGCTGAAGTTGCGTGGCTACATAGGCAATGACTATGAAGCGCAAAAAGAAAAGCTTCTGTGGACACATACCATGAGTCACACTGATGATTGTTGTGATTTTTCCAGTAACTGAATCATGGAATGATGTTCTTTTACTGTATTTTGCAATACCTCTAGACCCATGACGTCTCAACACAGTACACAGTGTTTTTAAATATGATGTGATTCATGCATGGTTACAGTTACTGAGGTATATCTAAAAATTAAATAGAGCACTGGTTTTGTAAGGAAGTAAAATAGTAGATATCTGCTGGTGGTTTTGAATGTGTTGAATAAAATGTATCGAAGAACTTGCTTGGCTAAATCTGCCTATTAAGTTTCAGGATGCGAATCAAGACTGGACCAAGACTCCTGTTGGTCACTGCTCATATTAGTCATTTGCATGACATTTAATACTAAATACTTTCTTATTATCAGTGATGAACGTTAGCACTGAATGCCAATGTGAATATCGTCCTTGTCAGTGCTGTATGCATGGAGTTGTAGTTCCTGAGAGTGACCACTGGATGGCAATAAAATAATAAAAATAAAATAAAGCGTTTCTGTAATGCGTAAATTTGAATAAAGATCCAGTAAAAACAAAATTTTGCATATAATCAGTGGACTCCGCACTTGTACCGGGTGTTTCTTAGTTCTCCCAGTCACCCGAGCTTCTCATCCAACATAAACAGAAATTAAATGATAAAAAAAACGTTCTGTTTATCCGATAGATATTTTACTAAATACAGCTGATGTCTCACATTAGACATTTTTTTCTAAATGAGTGTTGGTGTATTATTATTAAATGAGGGTTACTGCTGACAACAGTGTTTAACAGCTTATTATTATCATTGTTCTCATGATCAGACTGATAAAAATTAAACCTCAGGATCGGTGTGAAAATGATTCTTGTCGGTATATGAAAAATTGTACTTATTGACAGCGACCATCAGGAGGCAGTAATAGATACACTTTCTTAATGAGTCGCTGCCACTAGAACAGCCAGGTCACGGGCTTTTTATGCTCGCTGTTCTCTCCCTCATGAACAATGTATGCAGTGTTGTGTACTGTCAGAGTGGTTTTACCCAACGTGGCCAGGTTATTTAACATGGTGCACTTCATGACTGCAATAGTATTTATGAATGACACAATAACTTTAACATCACTTTCATTTTATAGATACATACATACATTTATAAAAATAAAATAAAAAAGCCCTCTCATCCCTGCGGGCGAGCTCGGGTCCTCTACCTCTGCTAGTACTAGGCAACTGCTAGTACAGTTGCCTAGTACTAGCAGGCAACTGTAGTACTATATTTATACCCCATATTTCTCCTGTTTTGGCTTCCCTTCATTGGCTTCATGTTAAATCCAGAATTGAATTCAAAATCCTGCTCCTCACATACAAGGTCTTAAATAATCAGGCCCCATCTTATCTTAATGATCTTGTAGTACCATATCACCCTATTAGAGCACTTCACTCTCGCTCTGCAGGCCTACTTGTTGTTCCTAGAGTATTTAAAAGTATCTCCATTGTAAAAGGAAAACTGACAGCCGAGCAATTTTATATCAGTGGAGAACCAATTCCAACAGTATTACAGAAGCCCATAAAGAGCCTGTGATGGTGGTATAATGCAGAACAAGTAGAACAACTAAGGCAGAACTTGGCTAATGACCTCAAGCGGATTAACAACACTGCACTCCCAGGGAAACTGAAGCTCTGGTACTTCCAGTTCGGGTTATTACCCAGACTACTGTGGCCGTTGACAATGTACAAGGTCTTGCTCAATCATTCCAATCGACTAGAGAGGCTAGTGAGCTCCTACATTAAGAAGTGGCTCGGACTTCCCAAATGCCTCAGCAGCGTTGCACTCTATAGCGACGGGATACTGGCATTGCCTATCCCTAGCCTATCTGGGGCATGGAGTCTAACAGACTAAGTTTAATCATCCGAGCGACATGCGATGTGCTGCTTTCCCCAATAAATCTGCAGCTGTGGTTTAGAAAGGACCCATCCTGCCCCTTGTGTACAGTCCCAGCCACACTCAAGCACATCTTGGTTGGTTGTAGGACGAGCCTTACTCAGGGCAGATACACATGGAGACACAACCAGGTTTCAGGTGTCTAGCTGAGAAAGTTGAGCGCAAATGAAAATCCATCAACGCTCAACCTTCCACGAACCAAGAGGAGTGTCCGTTTTTATCAGCATTTGTCCAGGAAGGAGACAAGCTGAGGACGAGCCCGTCAAACCCAGACCTGGGCCCGCTGAAGGTTGCCAGGGATTGGCAGATGCAAGTGGACTTGGATCAGAGGCTAATTTTTCCCACAGAGATCGTAACAACTACTCTGCGACCAGACCTTGTCCTTTGGTCTAACTCCCAAGAACTTGTGTACTTTATTGAGCTGACTGTACCATGGGAGGAAGTAATTGAGGAAGTATTTGAGCGTAAAAAGCTGCAGTATGCCAACTTGGCAGCTGAGGCAGAGGATAGAGGCTGGAAGATCAAGGTGCGCCTGGTGGAAGTGCGGCGGATTTGTTGCCAGTACAACAACAAAACTGCTCAGAAAGATTGGGATCAGAGGACAGGCACAATGGCAGGCTATAAGAGAATTGGCTAACACTGCTGAGAAGACCAATTACTGGCTATGGCTAAAAAGGGCTGACATCACTTGGGCAGCTAAGGCAGTCAACTAACTGCGATACACATGCCCAGGATTGATCAACCTGTGGTGGGCCTCCCTCAACAGAGTAAAACCCTGGAGAAACGAAGAAGTCAAAAAACTCAAAAGAAATTGCAGGGCAGCAGAAAGGAGATGGAGGAAAAATAAAAATACTATCAACCATCAAATATTTTGCGAGCAACTCAAAATGTACAATAATACATTAAGGAATTCAAGAAATTCATACTTCGCCAAAATAATCAATAATAACAAAAATAATCCCAAGGTCCTCTTTTCCACCATAGATCATTTATTTAACCCTGATTTTAACAGCTCCCAAAGAACCCCCACAGACTCGCTCTGTGAGCAGTTTGCAGACCACTTCAGGGGAAAAGTCAGCGCCATCAGATCTGATATTTTATCTAATCGCGATATGATTTTAACCCTTGTGTGGTGTTCATATTTTTGTTACTCAGCTAGTGTTCATGGGTCTGGTGGACCCGCTAGAGTTTTGGCTTTCCAAATTAACACTATCAAACAATTTTATGTTAAATTACTCAACAGATGTTTACTTCATCCCAATTACAAACCATATGAACAGTAAACATGGTTATTTTTTTCCCTTTACCTTTGTTAGATCACATTTATGAATTAATGTGCTTCTCGTTTTTTTTTTTTGTTTTTTTTTTTATAAAATGTTTTTAAAAAATAAATCAGTTATAATCAAGTGGAGTGAGTGGAAAGACAACACATTTACACGTGAAGCAATATGTTTCACAACTAAATGGGATCAGCTGCTCATCAATGGTGATATTAGGCCCAGAGTTGTAAAACAGGGGGAGGTGGTGCACACACTTATCCCACACTGTCCTGATGGCAGCTAGCTTGTCTCTCTGCCGTCGAGCTGGTCTGTCGTCTCGGTTATCAAAACGGATAATCCTGCAAATTTTGTGGAAGTTTTCCAGAGACATTGATGCACGGAAAAGTTCTTGCCGGTTTCTGCATCCCACAGGGATTCTGTGGATTCCCCTTTGGACCTCAAAACTCCTGCAAGGATAAGAACCCCAAAGTAGGCCTGCAGATCAATTTGGTCCATCTCCTTCCACCTCTCTCCAAAAACACACCATCCTTCTAGATTACTGCAATCCAGAATAATTTTCTGGATGGAATCTGGGATGAAAAGCTCAAATGAAGACTTGATGTCCTGCACATGAGTAACTGCCAGCCGTGTTGGCCCTGGCTCATCACAGTAACAGCTCTGCAGGGTGGCTCATTTCTTGGGCAAGAAGACCATTCAATTTCACCAGTTATTGGCATCCATATTTCTTCACTTGCTGTCTGGTGGGCTTGTTCTGGTCCTGGAGCTGGCTGCAAATCAGGTACTCGTCTTTGTTTTGTTACTAAATGGTGCTCAACCTCATCCTCTTCTTCAAAGTCACTGTCAGACTCTGAATTTTCAGCAATGTGAAATATTCTGAACCCTCTTTGTCAACATCATCATCCGAAGCCCCTCTCTCTTCCAAAATCAATTGGATGGCCCTCGCAGCAGATAATCTTTTGCCATCTTGATCAGTTGTGATAAAGAACCACACTGGCAAAGTCTTATTTATAGTATTATGCCCCTAATTTGCAGGTGGGACAGGGTATGAGAAAATAAAATTTGGATCCCTCAAGAGAGAGGGTAAAATGTGCGGGAATGTAAGAGCAGACGGTGTTGGTAGTTGAATTTTCAACAATGTTGCAACTTTGTGGGGGAGCAGGAGGGGAAGAAAACACTATCAGCAGCACCAGAAAGGAGGAAGACAGAGTATGGGAACACAGGACCTACACTTTCAACACTTTTATTAGACCTGGGTCCAGTGGACCCGAACACCTTGTATGTAATGTAAATGCGTGGGGGGGAGGTACAGTATGAGGTCATTGAAAATTAGTTCGGATTTATGTTCTTCACAGAAAATAAGCCAAAGCCAATGAATTTCAGGTTGAAAAAATAATTAATTGTTTAATTTTTCTTTTGAGAAAAACTGAAAACGGGTCTCACAGACCCGAACACCATACAAGGGTTAAACACATCTGAGGGCTCGATTGTACCTGAGGAGACACTGGACAGCTTTGTCCTGGTTAATGCTAAGAACCTTAAGAAAGTTTTCTCCACAGTGAGACCCACCACATGTCTTTTAGATCCAATCCCCTCTTCACTCTTTAAAACACTTTATGGATTTTTTGAAGCTGAGCTTTTATACATGATGAATTGCTCTCTTCAGTTGGGTGTCTTCCCTGTTGCCTTTAAAACGGCAGTGGTGAGGCCCCTTCTGAAGAAGAGCAATTTGGATTGTAATGATTTTAATAACTACAGACCTGTATCCAACTTACCATTTTTAAGTAAAATCTTAGAAAAACTTGTTTTTACTCAGATTACTGATTTTTTTGAATGATAGACAGATCCTGGAGATATTCCAGTCTGGATTTAGGGGGAAACCACAGCACAGAGACGGCTCTCCTAAAGGTTTTAAATGATCTTAGATGTAACTGGGACTCCCAAAAGCTCTCAGTCCTGGTGCTACTGGATCTAAGCGCAGCCTTTGATACAGTAGACCACGCTATTCTTTTAAACAGACTGAAACACATGGTGGGCCTCTCTGGTGCTGTACACAACTGGTTCACTTCCTATCTCTCAGACAGAACTTTTATGGTGAGTATGGATACACAGTGTTGGGGAGTAACGGAATACATGTACCGCCGTTACGTATTTAAAATACAAAATATGAGTAACTGTATTCCGTTACAGTTACCGTTTAAAAAGGTGGTATTCAGAATACAGTTGCTTTGTTGAAATAAATGGATTACACTGCGGTACTTTCCTGTTTCATTTTGTCGCGGGTCAGGACTGTTTGGGTTTTGTTTGACAGCTACGTTCTGTTGTTCCAGGCGGCAGCGTTACGGTTGCCATGGTTACAGGGCGACGCTCTCTCTCTCTCTCTCTGCGACTGTGTGTTTCCTGGGTGAGAGAGCGCCTTTTCGTTGTTGTTGTTGTTGTTGTTGTGCTAAGCTAACAGGCAGAATGCTACAAGCATAGCTCTAAAGAATGTAGCATCATGGGCAGTGTAGTCCGTGTTGCAGGGAGAATGGACTGCCATACACGTTATGAGTCTGTGAGCGCGAGGAGGGAGAAAAAGGGGAGTGGAAAGGTACGACTTGTCATCGAGGAAAAACGGGAGCTGGAAGCATGTAAATATAATAATAACCACTGCAGCCAAGAAGAGTGCCCGACGAGCCCAGTTGTAAGTAAGCTATTAAGACTCGACTGTACGCCGTGTTCGTGTTTTCCTCCGAAAACAATAAGTTCCGTTGGAGCAGCCTTTCAACGCCTCTCTCTGTCTCTCGCAAGAAAAGTTGACCCACACAACAAAGTAAAGCTATTTTTCGGCTACGAGCCGACAGGGACCCCGCTGTATTAGTCAGAGGTCCCTTTACTACAGTTCGGAGTCGCGGACCTTCAGTAATAGTAATAAATCACACAGCAATAGTACATTCACGTTATTGTAAAAAGCATGATAATATATTAAGTAATCCAAAGTATTCAGAATACGTTACTGTCATCGAGTAACGTAACGGAATACGTTACAGAATACATTTTGGGGCATGTATTCTGTATTCTGTAATGGAATACATTTTAAAAGTAACCTTCCCAACACTGTGGATACATGCTCCTCTAAGATCCATAAAATGACATGTGGTGTGCCCCAAGGGTCGGTTTTAGGCCCTGTACTTTTTAATTTGTATATGCTCCCTCTCGGCGGTGTCATCAGGAGGCATGGAGTGAACTTTCACAGTTACGCTGATGACACTCAGCTGTACATCTCCGTGTCTCCTGATGACACCAGACCAATGGATGCCCTTTTAAACTGTATTCTAGATATAAGATCTTGGATGTCAGAAAACTTTTTACAGCTTAACCAGGACAAAACTGAAGTTTTAATCCTCGGTCCTGAGACTCAGAGAGAAAAACTCTTGTCTAAATTAGAGGCATTTTCACTATGTCCTTCGCTACAAGTGAAAAACCTGGGTGTTATTTTTGACTCTGAGCTTGGTTTTATCCCACATATTAAACATGTAACCAAAATTGGATTTTATCATCTAAAAAATATAGCCAGAGTCCGCCCTATTCTCTCTCGGGCCAACACGGAGATGCTGATGCATGCTTTTATTACCAGTCGCATTGATTACTGTAATGCCCTGCTCTCTGGTCTTCCTAAAAAGAATATTTCAACTTTACAACTTTTACAAAACTCGGCAGCTCGTGTGCTGACGAAGACCTTACTCTATTTATATTTATATTTATATTGTATCCCGTTCTTATTTATTTTATCGTTTTACCCTGTATATATCCTATTGTGTCATATCTCCAGTGTTTCCTCAGAGGGCGCTCTCTGCACCGGGGCTTTGATCGACCGTGGCTGCTGGGGCTCTGGGGGTCCTCTCAGCCTGGCTGGGGGGCTTCTTTGCCTCCCTCCTGCTGTGTGCCCAGCCTGGAGGCTGCGGTCTGTGACCGGCTCCCCGTGCAGACGGCTCCCTGTTATAGTGTTTCCTCACTTGGCTCATGCGAGCCCAGCCCAATTTTACTCTTTAAGTGTGTGTGTGTGTGGGGGGGATATGCGTGTATTCACATCGTTTATGTTAATGAGAGTGTGGGGAGTGAGTTGGAGGGTGGGGTGGGGTGGGCTGCTTTTAACCATGTAAAGCACTTTGTGCTACATTTTTTTTTTTGTATGAAAAGTGCTTTATAAATAAAGATTGATTGATTGATTGATTGATTGATTAAAACATAACCTTAGAAGTTTTGCTGGTTGACTGATACAGCTGTCTCAGGGCCTCCTGGAGACTGCAGTTAATCTCTTGGTAGTCAAACTAAAAGGAAGAATGAAAGAATAGGAAAGAAAAATGTTCTGTTCTTCTCCCCTCTGCTCTTCTTCCCTTTTCTGGGAGGCAGTGGGGAGGTAGAGCGTACAGCATGATCCGGCAGGGAGGTGTGGGAAGCCAGATCGGGCGCCCCCCTTCTGGCTCTCCTCTCTGCTCTCTCCTATCTTTTCTTACTTACTTGTCTTACTTCTCTCTGTCACCTTTTCTGTCCCTTTGGAAAAATGAGGCTCCATAAATCTAAATCCTACCTTAGCCTCTGAGCACCTGACCTGAGCACCAGTCAGAGGACACAAATCAGATCATGTCAAGTCTCATTTATCCGTTTGCTCAGATTATCACAAAGTTGCTTCTTGCTAACTTCATGCAGTTCTGTCTTGATTTACTTGTGATGACACTCATATAGTATTTTTTGTTATTTCTTAATTTTTTATGTTACAAATTTTTTATGAGCGTGTTACAAATACAACGAAGGCTTCTACAGACAAAAACATGGCTGCGCCATGGGCTCCCCTGTGTCACCTATTGTAGCCAACCTTTACATGGAGGAAGTGGAAAGGAAGGCTCTTGGCTCTTTCAAAGGAAGAGTACCCAGCCACTGGTACAGATATGTAGACGACACCTGGGTCAAAATCAAGACACAAGAAGTGGAATCCCTCACTGCATACATTAACGCTGTGGATAAAAACATCAAGTTCACCAGGGAAGACACAAAGGATAACTGTTTGCCTTTCCTGGACTGCGCTGTGCACATCGAAGAGAACGGCAACCTCAACATCGAAGTTTACCGGAAGCCCACACACACGGACCAGTACCTCCTCTTTAACTCCCATCGCCCTCTGGAACACAAACTTGGAGTAATTAGGACCCTACACCACCGGGCAGAACATGTTCCCTCTAAGCCTGAAGGGGAAAAGAAGGAACACACACATGTAAAGGAAGCACTCAAAACGTGCGGCTATCCTAATTGGACGTTCTTAAAGTCAGCAAAGAGGCACAGAAAAGAAGATCAGATACCAGCGAGGGAGGATAAGAAGGATAGACGTAACAACATTGTCATCCCCTATGTAACCGGTGTATCAGAAAAACTCAGGAGAATTTTCTCCAAGCACGACATCCCGCTGCATTTCAGACCCAGCAACACGCTCAGACAAAAACTGGTTCACCCAAAAGACAAAACTCCAAAACACAGACTTAACAATGTGGTGTATGCTGTACAGTGCAGCGAGGAATGCCCAGACCTCTACATTGGAGAGACCAAACAGCCACTTCACAAGCGTATGGCACAACACAGAAGAGCCACCTCCACAGAACAAGACTCAGCAGTCCATCTGCATCTAAAGGACAAAGGTCACTCTTTCAAGGATGCCAATGTTCACATTTTGGACAGAGAGGACAGATGGTTTGAAAGAGGAGTGAAAGAAGCCATCTATGTCCACTTTGAGCGACCATCTTTGAACAGAGGCGGTGGTTTACGACATCAACTGTCTGCCATCTATAATCCAGTTTTGAGTTCCCTCCCAAGACTTCTTAATGCCCACTCACATCCTGGGCTATCTGACCTCAGGAAATCACATGATAGGGTGGGGCGAGGTTTCAAAATGAGCTCACCCAAAACCCTGGCTGATTGGGACCCACACCCATTTTCACACCTTGGCTCAAGCGATTAGAGGATCATCAGGGGGTCCTTTTGTCCCTCTGTGGGGGGTTACTCCCACTGGGTTTAAATCTGGGACTCTCCACCATTTGACCTTAGAACTGAAGAAGCTTCTCGGATGAGAGGTTAAACGTCTTCAAGCAACTTAAAGAAGTCCAGACGCTTTTCTTTGCAAGCTCCTTTGACTACGATGACCTGGATGATTGAGAACCTTCACAGACATATGTTACATTTTATATTGATTTCATGTTTATCCTTGTTTTGAGCAGTGTGTGGAGCAACTTTTGTGCATTGTCTTCTGCTTATAATTTATTGTTTATATGGTCATTTTATTGCTGATAATTTATTCAGTGTCTTGTTTGTGAACTGTGTTTTCATTATTTGTAATGTTTCGGTTGCATCTTAAATTTCCTCTGAATTGTCTAAACTGGTGACCTTAAAGGTTTCTGCACAAAATAAAAACAAAACAAAAAATTATTTAAATTACATTTTTCAAATAAGACATTTCATTCAGTGTCAGTTTTAATTAATTCTAGTTTTTGCATTTGAACTTTTCCAATCCTGAATTTCATGCCAGAAAAATGTTTAAATTATTTTGGGGCAGGGAAAACAAATAAGTACTAAATTTAATGCAATAGAGGACAAAAACGTAGCTCTATGTCACAGGATGGGCAGCCTTGATATTCCAAATAGAGCACAGAGTGTGGGTGCTGGCACTGTTAAATATTGTATCTCTAACATATAGCAGCTGCAGGTTAATTATTGATGGCATTAAAGTCATTTCAGTGTGAAGCTAATCTTTGACATGTGAGCTGCAGAGTAGGATTCTTTAGTGGTTTGAAGTGTTTTATTTGGCAGAAGTCTCCTGACGCAGAGGAGCGATCACAGAAAAGAAGCAGAGCATTTTCTGTTTTTCAATAGAAAGCTGGTCCAGGCAGCAGAGAGCTGCAGAGTGAAGTTCATAGGAACAAGCTGAGTAAGTGCAACTTTGATTCATTTGTCTCTGAGATTTCTTCTTCATCACAGAGCTGCTGCTCTTTGTTAATGTGTGTTTGTTTGGGGAACAGATTGAGACTCATTACATATCTGATACATCTGTGAATACATCTGTGAATACATCTGGTATTGGATGAAATCAATAAAAACAATACACAAAATTCCTTTAACAAAAAAGTCTTTGATATCCAATTTAGAGCTTTTCAAACCAATCCATGTAAGAAGATCTTTTCCCCCTCACATCACATCACATCAGACAGACAGCTTGTGCTTTTCTTTATCAGGCAACAACAGGTTGTTAACAGTATCATGAAATGTGTCTCAGTGTGCACGTCACATCAGATCCGATCAGAAAAAGTCTGACTGTAATGTGATGTTTAGTAAGATGGACTCTGAACAAGCTCACCATCAAACTGTAAAACTATAAAAATCCTGTATTTCATGTTGATGATGAGATTGTTTTATGAAGGATCATAGTTCATTCCTTTTAAATATTCTCCATAATTCATGGAGAATATTTAACAGGAATTGCTAAGAGCCCCCTGCTGGTTCCCTCTAAGTCAGGGGTGTCAAGCATTAGGCTCAGTGTACTGAATCAGCCCAGCAAAGACTAATCCTACCTGCTGGACGACTTCGGAATTTTTTGGATTTCTAACTGTATTTTTATGTATTTTTATGTGTGAAACTGGGCGTGGGTCCAAATCAGCCTGAGCCACACCTTGGCTCAGGCGATTAGAGGATCATCAGGGGGTCCTTTTGTCCCTCTGTGGGGGGTTACTCCCACTAGGTTTATATCTGGGACTCTCCACCATTTGACCTTAGAACTGAAGAAGCTTCTCGGATGAGAGGTGAAACGTCTTCAAGCAACTTAAAGAAGTCCAGACGCTTTTCTTTGCAGGCTCCTTTGACTACGATGACCTGGATGACTGAGAACCTTCACAGACAACTATTTCAATGATTGTGCTTGCCAACTCATTGGATATTGAACAACCAAGTGAGCAGGAGGGCTATAGTTATAACTGAGAATTTGAGTTTTAGACATATTAATTTTATAGCCAGAGAGTTTCCCAAATTTTTGGCATAAATTCATCAACGAAGGCAGGGAGTTAGTGGGCTGATCTAGGTATATCAATATGTCATCCGCATAGCAAGCAAGCTTGTGTTCCTGTCCTGCAATGGTAATCCCCTTAATATCTTTATTTTGTCTAATTGATTGTGCCAAAGGTTCTAAATACAAAGCAAACAGAAGCGGGGACCAAGCACAGCCTTGTTTATTTCCTCTCTGCAGAACAAAGCTATTTGAGAGAGAACCATTAACTTTAATTCTTGCGGTGGGATTAGTATATAATGCCCTCACCGTATCAACAATTCCCTTATGTAAGCCGAATTTATCCAAGACTTTGTATAGAAAGTCCCAATTTACGGAGTCGAAGGCCTTTTCTGCATCAATACTCATAAGCATGGCTGTACTCTTAGATGTCTGTATCTGATGTATTATGTGAAGAGTTCTACGTATATTATCCTGGGTCTGTCGTCGTCTTATGAACTCTGTTTGGTCATTACTAATCAGGTCAGGTAAAATTTCTTCCATTCTCCTGGCCATTATCGAAATAAACAGTCTATAATCTATGTTAAGGACAGAAATGGGTCTATATGAGCCACACTCCATTTTGTCTTTCCCTTCTTTCGGGATAGCCGAGATGATAGCCTCCTTCCAACTCGGCGGCATTTGCGCTGTTTTTAACACACAGTTAAAAGTAGTGAGTAATGTAGGGATCAAGTCCTGTTTAAATTCCCAATACCACTCCGCGGTGTAACCATCGGAGCCTGGTGACTTATTGTATTTCAACCTATTGATGGCATTCATAAGTTCAGCTTCCGTCACCTCCGCTATCATCATTTTATTTTGTTCCTCATTAAGGCTTGGTAGGCATAAAGAATTCAGGAAATCGTCCATTTCATACTCAGCCCCCCGTGGGACTCCCGCATATAATGTTTTATAAAATAATTCAAAGGCATCCTGTATCTTACTAGGATGAGTCATTATATTTCCTGTCTCTGGGTGTTTAATTTTAGTTACAGTATTCTCCGCTATCTTCTTCTTAAGTTTCCACGCTAAAATTTTCATTGATTGCGATCCCCCTTGATAATACTTCTGTTTCAAATATAAAAATTTTCTCTTTATCGTTTGTGTACTCAACGTATTTATTTCAGTTCTGATCGTTGTTAATTTCTGCAGAGTACCCGCTGAAGGCGTATGTTTGTGCTCCCTTTCTAATTGTTTTTGAATCTCTTGTAATTCTTCCATTTTTTTCTCTCTTACTTTTTTTTGGAAGGAGGCAAACGCTATAATCTTCCCCCTCATGACAGCTTTTAATGCATCCCATAGTATCGGAGGTGACACCTCCCCATTATCATTAATTTCGAGATAGACTTTGAGCTCTTTCCTTGTTACTTTCCTAAATTCCACATCTTTAAGCAGAGATGAATTCAATCTCCAAATTGAAATTTTGGGGTATACGTTCATATCAATCGTCAGATACAGCGGTGCGTGGTCACTTATATCTATCGAGCCCATCTCGCATGTTAAGATTTTATCCCTATCTCTTCCAAACGTCAAAAAATAATCTATCCTCGTGTAAAGGGAGTGTGGGGCTGAGAAATGAGAGTAATCCCTCCTTGTAGGAAAGCGATTTCTCCATACATCAATTAAACCCACCTCATCAAACAATGCTGAAATTTTTTTATATAAGGTACTCAAGGTACTCCCGGCTTCTTTCTATTAGAGCTATCTAGATCCGGCTGCAGGCGTACATTCAGATCGCCGCCGCAAATTAAAGGGCCTTGAGTTTCTGTCACCATTATATTAACAATGTTCTTAAAAAAAACTTAAGTCACTTCCTGGTGGGGCGTACACATTCATTAAAGTAACCTGATTACCATCAACTGTTCCCCGGACCAGTATAAACCTCCCATCCTTATCTTTAAGTTCGAATGACTTTTCAAAGTTCAATGCCCTGGAAATCAAAATCACCACACCCCGTCTGCGGCCGGATTCATACGCTGAGGAGAACATGTTTGTAAAGCCCATCCTCTTAAGTTTTTCATGTTCATTATTATTTAAGTGTGTTTCTTGTAAGTATACTATCTGTGCTCGATCTTTCTTCATTTTAGTCAAAATTCTACTTCGCTTAATAGGATTCGTGAGCCCGTTCACATTAAAGGATATAACCTTAATTCCCTTAGCACTTAGCATTTTCCGAAATAAAGTATCCAAACTTAAGTAACTTATCGACTGGTAAACTCCCTTTAAAAACCCGAGCAATGAACAACAACAACCGTCCAAAACCGGACAAACCCCCCCAAAAAAACAAAAAAAAAAACCACAAAATTTTTTTTAATCATTTAGTAAGGGGAAAGTATTTGTTATCTCACCCACTTCGACAGAACAGTATATCTCCATTAATCTCCTGTCGTAGAGGGGGAGCACCTTCTAGAAAGCTGAAGCTGCTCACGAATGGGTCTTTCTCTGTGTCCCTCCGAGTCACACCGCTGCGACATTCCCGTCTTCTCCCACGTCAAATTTGACAGCTGCTCCGTTAGGGTCTGCTTCGGGACGACTTTAGCGATCTGGAATCCCCTTGTCCACATATCCGCCGTCGCTTCCTCCGCAGTCGAGTAGAGCCCAGTTCCCTCTTGATAGAAGACCCTCAATTTGGCAGGATAGGGCGTCTGGAATCTTATGTTCTGTTGTTTCAGATCTCTTTTAGCTTCAGCGTAGTCCTTACGTTTTCGCAGGATAGCTGGCGCGTAGTCTTGATCGAAATATATTCTCTGACCGTTCAGCAGAACAGTCCTCTTGGCCCACGCTTTGCGCAGAACTTCTTCCTTTGTGTCAAAGCGGGCAAAACAGATCAATATCGAACGTGGGGTTCCCTCTCGGTTCCTCACTGCTCCCAGAGCCCGGTGTGATCTCTCGATACTCGGGAGGTCGAGGCATTCCGTCAATACTTTTTCCACAAAAACTGGCATTGAAGACCCTTCTGCTCCTTCGGGGACATTATACAGCCTCAGATTCTTTCGCCAGGCCCGGCTATCCTGATCCGCGATTTTATTTTCTTGCTCGCCGATAATTTTTAGCATCTTTAGCATCACCTGTTCCACGTTTTGGACCCGGTCTTCCATCTTCGTGATACGGGTTTCTGCTTCGGTTATCCTATTATTGGCTCTGACCAAGTCTGATTTAAATTCTTGGAACTCTCTCCGAAAGTCCCGTAGTTCTTCCAGTATCGTGATCAAAGCCGAGCCTTCGTCCGTGTTAGCCCTAGCATTGGCTTCATGTCGAGGTGGCGATGCCGCTGCCGAAAACCCTTCGTTTACACGTTCTTCTGCCGAGCCTTTCTGTTTATCTCTTTTCCCCATGTTCACCCCGCTTATACCTCTACTATCTATCAAAAATTGGTAATAATTATGACACTTCACGGGGTGAACGACTTAATTATGAGAGAGAGCTACTCGTTAGACTGCCATATGTTGGGATGACGTCACCGGAACCGGCCAAATTATCTATCCTAAGTAAGCATAACTTCGTTTTTTCGAGGCAATGAGTTTGCATACTTTTCCTGCTAACTCATTACTGTACAGCTTTTCATTTTTTTCCTTCTGATTATCGAATTAGGGGTTCAGGTGATGAGGAAGAAATTAAAATATTCAGTCAAAGTAGCTTCATGGCTCCATCTAGTGGACTGATAGTAGAAGTAGAGCAGCTGATGGCAGCTTCCTCTGCCTCACACTGCTGTCTGACTGCATTCAGCTGACACTGAGATGAAGCAGAAAAGAAGCAGCTGATATTTGGACAGCACACATGATGGAAAGGAGGATTTCAGTTGATGTGCACATGAATGATTTGTGTTTCCTCGGAAGGTGAAGGTAGAAAGTGTGTGTGAGCTGACGTCAATTCAGCAGCATGGATCAGTGTGACGACAGAGAGGAGGGGGTCCCTCCCTCTAAAACCACTCTGTGTGGGGAACATGAGAGCCAGACCAAAGCTCAGAGGTGAGATGACCATCTCTAACTGTCCATGACTTTTTCCATGTCACAGCTCAGCACTCACATCACTGCTCCATCATTATTCACAGGAACCAACCTGGACCTGAACCCAGCTGTGTGTCCTTAAAGAGCAACTTCTCAAAAGGTATCGGTGAAGATTTTATGGGACAACATTCTCCACCAGAAAGGTAACCTGTAAATGTCTTTACTCTTTTTTACGCATACATTTTTGTGTTCATGTGCTACACGGTCTGTGTTAAAGTTTGTTTTTGTTTTAATAAGAATACCTTTGCCTTTCTTAACAAACATAAGTTGTGTTGTTTGTCCTTTCAACAGTGGCAGGACACACTTCACTCCCAGAAGCTGTAAACAACGAAACAATCAACATATTTTGACACAAAACACTCAGTTTTTTAAAAAGAAAAAAAAAATCTTCCAGTTATAATGATAGTGAATAATAAATATTATAATGTTATTGAACCTTGTATATTGGAAAAAAAAAATTCAAGGACAGAGTCTTGGAGTGCAGGAGTGCCTCTCACATTGATGAATCACAGTGTAACTGCAGTAGCATTTGTAGTTCTGATGTGTGAGATGACCATCTCTGACTGTCCATGACTCTTCTCCATGTCATAGCTCAGCACTCACATCACTGCTCCATCATTATTCACAGGAACCAACTTAGACTTGAGCCTTGGCCTATACCTGAACCCAGCTGTGTGTCTTTAAAAAGCAACTTCTCAAAAGGTATTGGTGAAGATTTTAGACAACAGCATTCTCCAGCAGAGAGGTAATTTGCTTTTTTAATAAATGTTCAACTCTTTTTACACACATTTGAGTGAATAATAATAATAATAATAATAATAATAATAATAATACCTTAGTCTTTCTGATCAAACATAAGTAGTAATGCCTGTCCTTTCAGCTGCAGCTAGGTTTGTTTTTAAATAATCAATCAAAAATTATGTTAAATAATGAATTATCAGTAATAAATATTAATAATAATGTTATTGACCATTAAATATATTTACAAGTACAGAACCTCAGAGTGCAGGAATGCATCTCTGGTTTTCTGGGTGATGTGCTGTTCTAGCGGCACACAGTAAATGAACTGGAGTGTATGCAAGTCTGATGTGTCAAAGAGGTTGAGTCCCCTCATTAAACTTGAAATCTCTAAATAATGGCTTTAATATTTAGTCCTATTATAGCTGATAAAGTACAGAGTTTAGAAATATACACACATGTGATTTTTTAAATTGTAATTTTCTTTTTAAATTCTGTATTATCATTAACTGATCTAACACAGTAACTGTTAAAACCAGGAAATCAATGTGGAGCAACAAGAGTCAAAAAAAGTGATCTCAGCGGGAGTGGAAACTATTTCTGTGGGGTTATTACAACCACAGGGAGTCACTTGCTTCAATGTTTTGTCAAAATATCAGTTACTACATACACTTTGAACTAATCATGATTTCTCCACAGAGTGGACACGAAGACCTCGGTGGTTCCCAGTGGTCATTCTGCACAGCATCAGAATCCAAAACACCTGGACTCCATATTTATGGTCTGTACATGTACAACAACTACTGTATTTTTACATCTATTCTGTTCACAGTCATCTACATGATGCTGTTTATAGACCAGTGCAATGTCAGTGTTTCATGGATCTTATATTGTGGTCCACAATTTCAGTCTAACTGGTTTATTAATGCAGTGTTGTGTTCCAGCTGCTGGAGGAAAACATTATCACTTTTGTGAAGAATGAGTTGAAGAAGATCCAGGAGGTTCTGAATCCCGGTTACGGGCAAAACCCAGAGCGTCAGAAGGAGGATGAGGAGGTGTTAGACACTGAGAATCAAGAGCAGGGGAACAGCAGCAGAGAGGCATTTGTGAAAATCACACTGCACTTCCTGAGGAGAATGAAGCAGGAGGATCTGGCTGACTGTTTGCAGAGCAGTAAGAAGATTTCTCTCAATATTTAAACTGCTCCATAAATGTGATGAAGAAAGTTTGCAAAAGAATCTATGCAGTCCTGTGAAAAATGATCATACTTATTGCTGGAGCATTCAGGTGTGTTTTAAGACGTTGCCAGAGTCTTAACAAGAGTGGATGTCCTATAAAATTTATACAATCATGTTACGTAAGGCCCCAAATGGGCGCCGTGCAAGAAAGTAGTAGCTCTAATATTGACCAGTAAGGATACACGCACACTGCAATGGGGTACACAAGAGTTTTTTCCTCAGAGTCAAACTACTGGCTGAGACAACTCTGGCCAGGAATCCAAGGCCCAAAGCCGCCACGGTCAGGGTTGTAAGCCTGGTTACAAACAGGGGAAAGGTGGTCACTTGGAAGAACAAGCAGCCAAAAACATATCAATCCTGCATCTTCCTCAGAAAGGTGTCATTTGAGGTTGGGCCTCCACATTAAAATCCTGGGGCTTCCACTCTCGAGCTGAAATTTCCCTAAAACTTGTCCAGTTTCCTTTTCATGGGCACAGAGAGTCTCCAATCCAGTGTTCTTTCTCCCAGCAGATCCACACAAATCCCATTTAAAATGAGTCCTCCCTCCAACATCCTCAGATTATTTTAAAAGCAAAACCAGGCCAGGTTAAAAATATTTTCTTTAAAATGTGCACACTTATTTTTGGAGTCTCCGAGGCTTCCCTGCTGCACCAGTGTCCTACAACCCCCCCTTACTGTTTCCTTCCTGAGAAGGGCTCCAGTCCTGAAATACACTGGCTAATGATGATGATTGGGGACCAGTGAAAACACAGCTGAACATAATGAAACAGAAAGTAGAACTAATGACACTTAGACAGAGGGCTGGCATGGTGAAGTACCCCCTCTTTCAAAGGCCAGTACCCGGCGGCCCAAAGAAAATACACCAGAGGGGGCAGAGGGGGTTCAAGACGAAGGGACAGAGTCCAAACATGAACAGTTCAGGGGGGCGGCCACAGGGAAGGCAGCAGCGGCAACTTAGCAGATCCAGAGGCCGACCACGCCGGTGACAAGGTCCAGTCAGCGGCCTGCAAGGTGGCCGCCAATGTCAAATCGGATGTGGGCGAGGAGGTAGCATGGGAATCGCTGGACTAGAAGAACCATGACCAGATAGCAACAGGGCAGCTGCAGGCGACGGCATGGGAGCCGGCGGTGGCGGGGCAGCTGCAGGCGACGGCGTGGGAGCCGGTGGTGGCGGAGCAGCTGCAGGCGACGGTGTGGGAGCTGGCGGTGCAGGGCCAGCAGGGACGGAAACCTTTGCCTGAAGAACTGAACAAGAGGATGAATGAGTGACAAGGCCAGAGACTGGATAGGAGATTGGGCAACGGGCGACTGAGCTACGGGAGAGTGGACTACAGACCTGACTGACTGGAATACAGGGGACTGGGCGACAGACTGAGCCACAGGTGACTGGAGGACAGGAAGAGACTGGACTACAGGTGACGGGAGGACAGTCTCCTCCCGTCACCTGTAGTCCAGTGACTGGGCTACAGGTGACGGAACAGAAGGAGACTGGACTGTCTGGCTGGAGACTGAGCTACAGGCAACTGGAGGACGGGAGACTGAGCTACAGGTGACTGGAGGACGGGAGACTGAGCTACAGGTGACTGTGTTACTGTTGGTGAGGTTAATGGCTGAGCTGATGGTTGGGTTAGAGATGGTGACAGTGCTGCAGCCTGAGATAATAAACCGGGTGCTTGAGCTGGGAATAGGTCTGTCAACTTAACCAGGGATTGAGCTACGGTGTGAAAAGATGGATGAGGAGGTGGATGAAGTGGTAGACTGGCACGTGGAGAGGCTAGCTCTTCCGAGCCTCTAGGGAGGTCAGCCTGGATTCTGGCTGCGCTGGGACAGGCACAGAAGGTGGCTGGACACCAGTCATCCCCACCTGAGAAACAGGAATGGTTGTGGAGGTAGACTGGGTCACAGCTGCCCTCGTCCTGGGAGCTGGCACAGGAACAGGCAATAGCTGAACATTAACTGCCCTCACCTGAGCAGGATGAAGGGAATGGCGGACTTTGAGGTACCTTGCTAACAGGAAAAGGCTGAACTATTGATGAGGAGATTTTGATTGAGTGGGAGAAATTATCTGATCTAGTGGTGTGAATGTCATTAGTAACGTCCTGGGATAATGAAACAGTTTCTTTGGAAGAGGGGATCAGACTTCTCAGCATCGCTGTGAATGTCTATGCCAGGGTGCTGAAGAGGTTAGTTGAGTCTCAAATAAAGGAAGAACAATGTTGTTTTCAACCTGGTCAAAGAACACTAGACCAGCTCTTTATCCTCCTGTGGATATTTGATGGTACGTAGGAGTTTGCCATTCATGTTTTGTGGAATTAAAGAAGGCATTTGACTGCATCCCTTGGAGTATCCTGTGGGGAGTAGCTCAGGTGTATTGAGTGTCTGGCTTGTTGCTACAAGCCATTCATTCCCCATATAACAGTTACATGAACTTGTTCTGCATTGCCAGCAATAAGCTGAACTTGTTCCCAGAGTGTGTCGGACTCCAGCGGCCGTCCTTTTGTCACTTGAATCCTGTTCAGAATTCTTATGCACAGAATTTCTAGACATAGCCAGATGGCAGAAGGATTCCACTTTGATAGCCTCAGAATTTCATCTCCTCTTTTTGCAGATGATGTTGTTCTGTTGGGTACATTAGGCGGTGGCATCCAGCTCAACCTGGAGGGTTTAGTGTTGAGTTTGAAGAACACTGTGGATGTTGTCACTTACAGAATAATTTCTTGGCACTGATCCCATGAATACCAGTGAATCTGGATTTTTTTTCATTGCTTTAAGTTTCTCATCTGAAGCTGACAGATCAGACCTCCACATGTTTTATTGTTTTTCTTGTAATCTGTTAGTCTTTTTCATATGAACATTGATTCCAGTTTGTTTGTTTTTTTACTCGAGTCAGAGTGAGTGTCTTGGGGAAAATTATATTCAGCACACGTGTTATTTGAGCCCAAGTATCTTTAAAAAAAATTTCCACTTATATTTATATATTTGTTCACTCCTCCACTGCAGCTGAGCCAGGGACCACACCTCCGCCACAATATTCTACTAATTATAATTTTTTTGTAGAATTTTTTTAAACAGTCATCACTTCCATGGAAACACTTTGGAAAACAGCATCTCTTCTGGCTTCCTCATTGGAGCCCGGACAGTACTATTCATTTCTCCATAGTGAGACTTTCTCTTTAGTGACCTCCTAACCCAGTATGAACCTTCCAGATCCCTCAGGTCATCTGGATCCGGTCTTTTATCAGTTCCCAGAGTCAGAACCAGACACGGAGAAGCTGCATTCAGCTTTTATGCTCCTTATATCTGGAACAAACTCCCAGAAAGCCTCAGATCAGCTGAAACACTCAGTTTATTTAAATCCAGGTTGAAGACTCACCTATTCTCAGCTGCATTTGAATAAAGCACCAAATCCACACTTTTAAGCTTAAATTTCAAAACTTACATTTAACTACTGATTTTATCTGTTTTGATGTTATATACTGTTTTGTTTGTTTGTTTGGTAATTAGTTAGTTAGTTAGTTTGCTTGTTTTAATCAATTTTAAATCATGCTTTTTATTTGTTTTTGTTTCTAATGTCTCTGTATAGCACTTTGAATCACCTTGTTGTTGAATTGTGCTATACAAATAAACTTGCCTTGCCTTGCCTTATTTTTTGCCTTAGAAGTGCAGGCTTTTCTCTTAGAAAAATCATCATCAGTTTCTCTGCTTCACCGTAATGTGTTTTGTTATATAAGAAATGTGAGTCGGTCAGTATGCAGACACTGTTTAAATTCTCTACAGATTGCACAGTTGCACAAACATACACATGGCAATGAGAACAAAATATACCAAAAAAATAGACTAGTATGCACATTAGAGATTATTAGGCAGAGTCTCTGAAACAATAGAGTACAACAGTAGATCGTATTATTGTATGATCTACTGTACAATATAAAGCGCCTTGAGGCGACTGCTGTTGTGATTTGGTGCTATATAATTAAAATTGAATAAAATTGAATTGAATTGAATAGATCCCATGGTAATTTTGTGTGAGAACTCATTGTTTGCATAGGATAGGAATATTTGCATGCAAATATTAGTAAATTAAGCCTGATGTCCTTTGGACAGACAATAATAATAAAGTTTGGTCATAAGGCACAGTTTGTGTTTAGAGAAAACTAAACACAGTACAGGAGCACAAATGCCTCATACCAACTGTGAAGCACAGACCTGGGCACCTTGCAGTCATTAAATTAGCCATGAACTCCTCTTTATAAAAAGTTATTCTAGAGACAAATTCTCAAAATGATGATAACTGTCCAGAAGCTAAAACTTGGCCACAATTTGGCCATAGACAAGGGCAGCAGCAAATCAAATATGGCTCAGTAAAATTCAACTCACGAGTGGACTGAAGCATTGAAGCACTTTACACAGTTTTTCACAGGACTGTATATTTATGATAATAATTATCTTGAGGAATGGGATGTTGGGATTATTTAAGTACTATAATTCATTTATTTGACTTATTTGTTGTGTATTTTTCAGAAATGTTTGCTCCACTTTATCAGCATAACCTAAAATCTAAGCTGAAGAGGAAGTTCCAGTGTGTCTTTGAGGGGATCGCTAAAGCAGGAAACCCAACCCTTCTCAATCAGATCTACACAGAGCTCTACATCACAAAGGGAGGGACTACAGAGGTCAATCAAGAACATGAAGTTAGACAGATTGAAACAAGAGCCAGGAAACCAGACAGAGAAGAAACAACAATCAGACAAGAAGACATCTTTCAAACCTCACCTGGAAGAGAGAAACCAATCAGAGCAATGCTGACAACAGGGGTGGCTGGTATTGGGAAAACAATCTTAACTCAGAAGGTAACTGTGGATTGGGCTGAAGAAAAAGCCAACCAGGACATCCAGTTCATGTTTCCATTCACTTTCAGAGAGCTGAATGTGCTAAAAGAGGGAAACTTCAGTTTGATGGAACTTGTTCATTATTTCTTTACTGAAACCAAAGAAGCAAGAATCTGTAGCTTTGAAGATTTCAAGGTTGTCTTTATTTTTGATGGTCTGGATGAGTGTCGACTTCCTCTGGACTTTTGCAATACAGAAATCCTAACTGACCCAAGAAAGTCCACCTCAGTAGATGTGCTGCTGACAAATCTCATCAGAGGTGATCTGCTTCCTACTGCTCGCCTCTGGATAACCACACGACCTGCAGCAGCCAATCAGATCCCTGCTGAGTGTGTGGACATGGTGACAGAGGTCAGGGGGTTCACTGACCCACAGAAGGAGGAGTACTTCAGAAAAAGATCCACAGACGAGCGACTGGCCAGCAGGATCATCTCCCACATCAAGACATCACGAAGCCTCCACATCATGTGTCACATCCCAGTCTTCTGCTGGATCACTGCTACAGTTCTGGAGGATGTGCTGAAAACCAGAGAGGGAGGAGAGCTGCCCAAGACCCTAACTCAGATGTACATCCACTTCCTGGTAGTTCAGGCCAAAGTGAAGAAGGTCAAGTACGATGGAGGAGTTGAGACAGATCCACACTGGAGTCCAGAGAGCAGGAAGATGATTGAATCTCTGGGAAAACTGGCTTTTGATCAGCTGCAGAAAGGAAACCTGATCTTCTATGAATCAGACCTGACAGAGTGTGGCATCGATATCAGAGCAGCCTCAGTGTACTCAGGAGTGTTCACACAGATCTTTAGAGAGGAGAGAGGACTGTACCAGAATAAGGTGTTCTGCTTTGTCCATCTGAGTGTTCAGGAGTTTCTGGCTGCTCTTCATGTTCACCTGACATTTGTGAAGTCTGGAGTCAATCTGATGGAAGAAAATCAAAAAGCCTCCCAGAAATTTAAAACAAGAAAACCTGGAAAGAAACATTTCTACCAGAGTGCCGTGAACAAGGCCTTGCAGAGCCAAAATGGACATCTGGACTTGTTCCTCCGCTTTCTTCTGGGTCTTTCGCTTCATAATAATCAAAGTCTTCTGCAAGGACTGTTGGCACAGACATCAAATAGCTCACGGACAAATCAAATTCTGTCACAATGTTTGTTGACACTGACTGGAAGTAGCTCACAGACCAATAGAAAAGCAGCTCAGTATATAAAAATGAGGCTCAGTAGGAATCTGTCTACAGAGCAAAGCATCAATTTGTTCCATTGTCTCAATGAACTGAATGATCGTTCTCTGGTGAAGAAGATCCAACAATCGTTGAGTTCACAACGTTTTTCCACAGATAAACTGTCTCCTGCTCAGTGGTCAGCTCTGGTCTTCATGTTACTGTCATCAGAAGAAGCTCTTGAAGTGTTTGATCTGAAGAGTTACTCTGCTTCAGAGGAGGTTCTTCTGAGATTGTTGCCAGTGATCAAAGCCTCCAACAAAGCTCTGTATGTACACATATACTACAATATATTCATTAATGAATATACTAGTTCTTTTATGAAAATTAAGGCACTGGACATCATTATCATCAAGGTTTGAGTTAAATCATGTTAAGCCCTGGCCTAGGGGAAACCCAAAGCGCAACATGCAGATGGCTCCCCTGCTCCCCGAGGAAAGGTACAGCAGGACTTGTAATTTCAAACACAGGACATTTTATTTCCCTTTAGCCATAGAAATCAGGGTGGGCATTGCAAAAACAATAAACAAAACATTCTAGAAAGGAAACTCAGCAAACTTATGTACCTATCACAAGAAGCAAAAAGAAAATACAGGCCTCTGACCTGTCTTCCTAACCTAAACCTAAGGGAGAAAAAGGCTTTAAAAGAAAAAGGCTTTCCACCCCTACAGCTACCAGATCAATCTCTACAAAACCAAAACATTATTTACAATATATATAAAAAATAACGAATCTAGCTCTTCGAGATAAAGAAAAACTTCATTACACAATACACTCACAATACACAACTAAATACACAGCACGGCCTGCTACACTGATGGGTTCCAATTTATAGTCTTATTCAGTCTAAAGTCTTTTATATAAATTAATAAGTTTATATCACTCGATTTTTTTTTTAGAAATATTCTACCACATTTTCAACCAGATATACATGTTTCTTTATATTTCTCTCCATATTTATGTTTCTTCAGACTGAGCAACTGTAACCTTTCAGAGAGAAGCTGTGAAGCTCTGTCCTCAGTCCTTAGATCCCAGTCCTCCAGTCTGAGAGAGCTGGACCTAAGTAACAACAACCTAATGGATTCAGGAGCGAAGATGCTGTTTGCTGAACTGAAGAGTCAGCACTGTACACTGGAAACATTAAGGTCGGATGTGTATGTTTGTATGTGGATATTAGAGAGAGTGAGAGAGACATTATTTTTACTATTAAATTCATTAGTTTCTAAGACGTAGCTAAAACAAGTGTCTACATCTTCTACATATTTATATTATTGTATTTTTTTCAGATTAAGTATGTGCAACCTCTCAGAGAGAAGCTGTGAGGCACTTTCCTCAATTCTTGGACTATATCCCACATCTTTAAAAGAGCTGGACCTGAGCAACAATGACCTGAAGGACTCAGGAGTAAAGATGCTTTCTGCTGGACTGAAGAGTCCACAATGTACATTGGAAACTCTAAGGTAATGTTGAGCTCTATTTTTATTGTTTGAGAAAATTAACCACTAAGAATTGTTACCAATACAATTCAAAGGCTCAAACGCGTCCACAAAACCAAGTTAGCAGGCAATTAAACTTTATATATGTTAGATGTCAGTATAACTAAATTTTGAAGCAGCATATAAGTATTGTTTAGTGGCTGTAGAATTTTGCTCAAAGCATCAATGTGTCTTAACTGTAACACAGATGAACATCTACAAAACATATATTCACAGTCATTTCTAACTCACCAACTCCCTTACTCAGTGACTGTTTAATTATATGTTGGAAACAGTTTTCTCTTATATTATTCACAGCAGAAAACAATTCTTTCAGAGAACCTGTGATATGAATTGGTTTATGTGTCTGCAGGCTTTCAGGTTGTTTGATCACAGAAGAAGGAAGTAATGATTTGGCTTTAGCTCTGAGCTCCAACCCCTTCCATCTGAGAGAACTGGATCTGAGCTACAATCATCCAGGATACTCAGCAGTAAAGCTTCTGTCTTCTGGAGTGAAGGATCCACATTGGAATCTTGACACTTTGAGGTATAGAGAGAGCTGCCGCAACAAATTCATGCTGCAAAACTTGCCAAATCCTCAAAGAAGATTTGGCAAGTTTTTATGGGTGCAACCTCAATTCTCCTCCTTAACCCACAGATACCTTTTTCTTATGGTACAAATATGGTACCATTTAAGGGGAAATCAAATGGTTTTCCATACAAGATTTACTGCCAAGAAGCATTGTACAACAAGGAAATAATCGTTTAAATACAAATTTCCTCACTTTTTGTGCTACGTTTAAATTTTCTGTCACCAAAGTGACAAAGAATATATTTGCCATGGGTCAGTACAACAAATAAAAAAAGATGTATGTGAAAACATTTGGTTAACTAGTCTGGATTAGTTCAAATGTTGTGCTCTTCTGTCATCACTGTCTAACAGTATGTGTATGACAGTGATGTAGTGTTCATGTGTGCATGCTGAAAGAGACTGTGCTGGTCTGACCCTCCTCCTCCTTTCAGGGTGGAGCCTGCTGGAGTCCGATGGTTGAGACCAGGTCTGAGGAAGTGTAAGTGTGTTTTTAATGTGATTCATGAAAACAAAGCAGCACACATTCAACCATCTTCAACAGATGTTTATTATGTTTGTTCCCTCCATCAGATGCCTGTGAACTTACAATTGACATGAACACAATTAGCAGAGAACTTCATCTGTCTGACAACAACAGGAAGGTGACACGTGGACGACCATTTCAGTCATATCCTGATCATCCAGAAAGATTTGAACGGCCTCAGTTTCTGTGTCGTGATCCCCTGAGGGGTCGCTGCTACTGGGAGGTTGAGTGGAGAGGATATTCTGATCTATCTGTAAGTTACAGCAAAATCAAAAGGAAAGGAAGAAATAATACTGGTGCATTTGGATGGAATGATCATTCCTGGAGTTTGTGGTTCTCTGAAAGTAATCCTTACTGTGTCTCTTACAATAACAAAAAAACACATATCTCCTCCTCCTCCTCCTCTGTCTCTAACAGAGTAGCAGTGTATGTGGACTGTCCTGCTGGCACTCTGTCCTTCTACAGAGTCTCCTCTGACACTCTGATCCACCTCCACTCCTTCAACACCACATTCACTGAACCTCTTTATCCTGGATTTACACTCTGGGATAGAGCATCAGTGAGTCTGTGTGTAGTTTAGTATAAAGAGTGTCTTCTTGTTATAAATATACTCAGCTGAATCAGAGTACAGTTAAGTCTGTAAATATCTGTCTATTTCACTTAGACACACATTTTCAGATTCCTGGATTAAGACAAATTTAAAAACTGCTCAGAGACATTCACACATTATTACCTAAAGAAGTTTTCGTTCACCCTATTTTTATTCATACTCACTCTTACAATACTGAAATGATAACTATGCTGTAACCTGTTTGTGATGTATAAATAACCAGGAAATTATTGTTATGTTACAAATGATGTTTACATTTTTGCAGTTGTAGACAATGTTCCTTGTTTTTTACACTGCACCTGTTTATATAATATGTATTTGGTGTTTAAAACAAAATGCTGTGTTGTGTTTTTTTAGCCAAAATCTGAACAAATTAGAAAACATCTTAAAACTGAGACCTTCAGTTGCCTTTAACAGCCTGTTGACTCGGTTGTTTATAAAGAACCAGGGATCAATTTCATATGAACAAAAACAAAAAGAAAAGAAATGACAGCTAAGGTTACTCACAGTTGCCTTGCCCCAATGTTTAACTTCTAGTCTCTTAATCTAATGTTATCTTTTAAATAAAGTGCACAAATGACTAATATCACCAAATATGTAACTCCACCCTGGGTAACTAGGAACAGACCCATACAAGTTCAACCCAAACTTGCCTGAACCTAAGTGGAGGGCTTTTTTCTTTCTTTAAAAATCTGTGAATATTTTACACATTTGCATTAGAATGGCCGATATTTATTTTCCTCCAATTAAATAAATTGTTTCTACTCATTCTTTCTGAGGTTTAAGTAATTAATCCAACACTTCTCCACTTCTTATTCTGGCTGGTTTCTGTGATTGAAAGAGTAACAGTGAAAATAATATCTTAAGATTTTTAATTAATTGATGTTGTAATTGTAATTCCAGATCATTTTTCTCACTCACTTATTATTGCATTACTTTATATACTGAAGGTGAATTTATATCAGCTTATTACTTGTTTAATTTTTCAATAAAATGGTGTCATATGACAAAGATCAGCTGTTTGGATGTCTCTGTTTTTCTATTTATCTGTGGCTGCAGCTGCAGACTCTTGCTCACTGATCAGTTTGCAGACTGTTTACTCAAAACATTGATTTGTCTGGTAAATACCAGCAATCGCTGAAAGGTTCCCACTGTTTGTTTTAGCGGGACAACAATACGAAAGCTTCAAATAATCCGATTACAGCCAGGGATGATAAAATAAAAACTTCAAAACAGTTAAGAGCTTCAACATGCAGATGATTGGAAGATGATTCAACAATTATCAGAACAGATCCAGATTAATTTTCTGGTATAAATGAGAAAACATCACTTCACTGGTTGCTTTAATTCTGTCACAATATAAACATTGAGACCGAAATCACAGAAGAACCCAAGATCGAGTAACATGCGGTGACCATCAGATTGATCTCTATTCTCTGTCCCAAGTAGAAAAAAATATACTGCATTGCTTTTCACAAAATAAAGGCACCAAACATCAAAGGAACATCAGAGGCACTAGCGTTACTATTTCTTAGCGTGCCCCACTCCACTTCAGTTTCAGCTTCAGCCTGAACAACAGTCAGTCAGCTTCATTCAATCCAGAGCCAGCAGCATAGTTTAGATTGGAGAAATCCTCATTCACACAGGTTCACTTCAAGAATTATTTTCACGTTGTTCTTTTTAACCTGGTGAACATGGCGCAAAGGGCTAATTCTACATCAGAAAATCAAAAGGATTGACATCATCTGGTCAAATACACACATAACTAATGCATAACTCAATACTCAACAAACCACACACAAGCAAAACATCACAACAGCTTTGTCTCTCTAACCAGATTCTGATCAGGCTGCCCCTCATCTTTAAGTCCTCCTAATAGTGGTACTTATGTACGACACAATCCTGGTAACAGTGACGGAAATCCTGTGACCCCACCTGCAGTATCAGATATGCCCAGACAGTAACTCTGGCGATTTTCATCCATTTTTATGGAAACAACCTGCCAAACAAATTCCAAAGGGCAGCGGCAGTTTTATCACAAATCACGGTTATAGTGTTATGATTGACTTTTGAGGTGTCAGAGGTCACAGCCTGGCCCAAACACTGAACAAGACACTGTAAGCAACATGGGGTGGTAACTGAGAAGATAAGCAACTCAAAAAGATGTTTACTTATCAGGAAATATCTGATGTGTGAAAACTATATGGCTGCGTGGCAGTGTGCACAAAGAACAAAAGGATGAGCATGCTGTTGCAGAAGTCAGTCTCAGCACAGCATGATGAAGGATGTCTCGGGTCCTAAAATGTGTCACAGTGGGAGATGAAGCCATTATGAAGGATGCACAGTTGTACCCTTTAGAAGTATTTTTACCTTCTCAATGTGGAAGAACAGAGGAATGAAAAGTCTTTAAACAGCTACTGCATAAACAGATCACCTGATGTCACAATGCTTCATGTTATGAATTCTGTTTAAAGCGGCTGTAAATATGAAACACGTCCTGTCACACCTGAGCTCGTAAAATACAGCAAACAAAACTGTCAATGCTGTAGTTAACAATCCTCCCTCTTTATTTCGCTTCCTCCGCCTCCTCCACTCAGAGCTCTGGTGGGAGGGACTAAGAGGATTCGCGATCTTTGCTGAGTTTTGTGAGTAGGCTTCCGGGACGAGGCTCGTTGTAATGACTGTCAGCACTTTGGTCTGCCTGGTGTGTTCTTAAAGTGCTATACAAATAAACGATGATGATGATGATGATGATGACTGAATCCTCGCAGCTGGAAGCTTTTTAAAGACAGGTGAGTGGCTGAGATCAGAGGTGTGATTATAGTGTTAAGTGGCCGTTTTTGTGCGTCCACAATATGATATATTATTACTGTTACTCATTGCGTCATGTTCCGAAGGAGGATAAACATCTTTGTAATGTTTTCTAGTGTCTCAGTCTGCAGTTTTAGCAGTCTCAATGACATTTTCTGGGTGTCACGTGTTTTTCTGTGACCTGTCCCGCGGTGCGTGGGCTCCGTTTGGCTTGTTTCGTGTTTTCAGTGTCTACAGACGTCTCTCTCTCTGCTTGTTTCTGGGCAGCTGTTCAGTTTCGGTTGCTCACCGGAAATGTTTGTGAACGGACTGGACAGGTGAGTCTGCGCAGCCGCAGTTGAAGGTGTCCGAGTTCTCTGAAACAAAACACACCTGTTAAATGCACCGAGTGTCTCACGCCCACATCCGCTGATCTGTTTTCACTGAGGTGGGCGGGGAAGCCCCGTGACGGCCCGCGGGGAAAACACACCGGGTTTATCCAGGATGATGAAATTCTGAACGTTTGCCTCCTGCTTCCTATAAATACAAGAGAAGAGCCCTTTGTTGTCATTTTACATGTAGAACGAAAGTGTAGATGCGCCACACCAACTGTGCAAGATTATAAAACTACTAGTAGACAGTGGGAATAAATGGAAATCAGGAGAGAAATATAGTTATTAAATTAAGAGAAATGTATCGAAAAAATAAGAAAGGCGAACTTTGGAAAACAAAATAGTTGCAAAGTGCCTTGAGAAAGTGCAAAGAAAAGACACGAAAAGTCCGTGTGTGAGTGGCCTGAGTGATGAAGGTTATAACTCAGTTACATTTACCGACACTAATTCCATTAAAAACATGATTAAAAATATTAAACTGCACACAGAGCAACAAGATAAGCTGAGCAAAGTTAACACACTGATGCTCAGCTGCATCAAATTTTATGGAAACTTTTATAGATGTAAGGATTTAAAATGTATCCAGAAAGTCTCTCATTAGATGTTTTTGGTTGATTTAAAGTCTGTGATGTTGCTGTAGTGGCCGCTTTTCAAAAATCCAAGTACTGATCAAAAGTCTGTATACACAAACGTCCTACTGATTTTAAAGCTGAGGTGGCCACAGCACAGCTGGATTCTGTCAAACCAGCAACAAAACCTAACATAAAGTCAGTCAGCTTGAAACCAGATTCATTTTGTGTTAAAACAATAATTTTACTATAAAATCAGCTTCATGCTTCCTTTTAATATTTCGTGATTCATGACTGAACCTGAGGGTTCTTTTTAGGAAATTATGAGGAGAGCTTGGGTGAAATAACGTGGAGAACACATGAGCTCTCATGCAACATGTGTGTAATAGATATATAACAGCTGGTTATCTGGTTCAGACTAACATCCTGCAGTTTCCTGTTACCATCACCATCAGTGACATCTATGGCAGTAATGAGCTGAATATTTCTGAATGAAAAGCATTATGAACGCTGCAGCTTATATACGTCTGTGACATGGAGACAGTCGTATTAGTGCGTTCATGACATTTTGTTTTTTGTCACCATCATTTCTCAGAATGATGACCTGCAGGTCCACGAGGAGCCACCATGAGTCCGCCCATTGTGTTTGACAGACAACCTTCTGAAAACATGATGTAAGTCAGCATTATGCATTTCTGTATAATGAACGGTAACTTGTTTTTAACTCCACACAGAATCATTTACAGAAGACTTCACTGATGTGTATGTGGTCCTACAGTAGAAACATTGCTTTATTTTGTATGTTTCAGTGTTCATAAAGCATTTTCCTTTCAGAGCTGTTTTTCCTTGTTTCACTCCAGACTGTAACTGATGATTATTTCATCGTGGATTTATAATTGATCTGTTGATTCCTTGTTTGCTTGAATAAAAACTATCACAAAGTGCTGTCTTCAGATGATAATTAAGATCAAGATCAAATCCAGTGCAGTAGAAGTAACTCAGAGCTGCAATGAAGCACTACTCGCTGAACTAGTTACTTAGTTACTTCTATCTTTTATGTATTTTCTTGTCAACTACTTGACAGACAATCAGACAATGATGGTTGCCGTCTTTCCAGTTATCTTCTGGTCTCTTCCAGGGTTTACCAGAGGTCAGTTTCTCTTGAAGCAGATTCTGGAGTCAGCTGTTTGTCTTTGAAGAGTAATGAGTCAAAGGCCGAACCTCTCCCTTTTAAAGAAGGCCTTTGCTGTGCTGAGCACAGGCAAGCTATTTCTAACATTCACGTTTTAGCTCAAGACATCCTGATCAGCTTTACTGTTTCTTAAGTGTTGATTTCTTGACTAATGATAGTTAATACGATACAGGAAGCTCAGTAAAGCATCACGGGTAATGCTCCATGGTTGTCTTCTAACAGGATCCATCACAGATCATCAGAGGCTGAGTCTAAACTCAGCTGTTTGTCCTTGAAGAGCAACAAGTCAAAGTCTGACCCTCTGCTGTTTAAACCAGGAGTCTGCTGTCCTGATCCCAGTCTGAGGTGAGGTCTTCAAACTGCTTCAGTTCTGACCTGCAGACACAGTAAAATACATTTAACCTCCTAAGACCCGAACTCTTCCACGGCATGCATTTTTAATTTCTCTTTGATAGTTGGGCATATTGGAGCCCGATGAACGTAAATACAAAGAATTATCAGATCTTTTTTTTTTTTTACCTTATTTTTGTTTTTAAGAAAAATAAGAGCTACATATGAGGATATTCGTTTAAAATTTTGATAGAACAGTAGAAGTATAATGTCCTCGTAAATGGATATCAGGCCCTTGTAGAGCAAAATTGAGTATTTTGGTCTAAATAACCCAAAATATGATGTCCACATATGTGGACACCAGGTAACAGTGTAGTTATAAAGTGTATGTTTATCAAATTAAGAAACAATACCTTACTTTTTATATAATGTGTAACAGTTTATAGTAGCCTATGAATAATTCTAAATGTATAGTTATTTAGAATGAAGTCAAAAGCTGTTTTACCGTTTACAATAAAAACATGAATGTTATACACAAGTTTATTATATTTTACTAAAATAAAATAAAAATAAATAAAACTAGGCATGAAAAAATATTTTATTTAACTAAGACAACAATAAAAACTAGACTTTTGAAAAATTGTTTAAAACTAAAATAAAATTAAATATATATAAAGAAATATCCTTAGTTTTAGTGTCTATTAGTGTGGTTGAAAAAAACATTACTAAAACTTGCCTGATGGCATGGATGGATATGTTTATCGAGACTCTAGATGTCTGAGTAAACTGCTTTTAAAACGTTTTTATTTTTTTAACACCTGTACTGATTTTTGGTCATTTTCCCTCTGATGTGTGTCCTCCTTACAAGACTGATTAAAAAGACTGAAACACTGAAATCAATAAGACCTCAAATACAACTAAACTTTTACAAGAATAAAAACTTAACTTAAACAAAAACTAGTCTGGAAAACTAACTGAAACTGTACTTAATTATAAACAAAAAATTAAATAAAAAAACTATAATAAATATATTAACTACAAGCGTTAAATTTAATCATTTACATTTCCAACAGGAAAATAAATTATGATGTAATTTTTTCTGTCTTATTTGACTCTTAACTCTAAACATAATGACTATGGTGGGGAAACACGGAAAACACTAACACTTAGTTGAGACAAAGATCGGGAAGCAGTGTTTCAGCTAGAATAATAGTTAAAAACAAGAAAAACAGGAACCAAAAGCCTCGGCCCATGGTGTAATGTTAATTTTTATTTGTCATTAGTTGGTATAATAAAGAAATAATAATTTTGTTATCAAATTTTCTGGCAGCTCAGAGACTTAGTGTTCTTTACCTTTAGACCCATGATGCATACAATACCAATAAATAGAGAGTAAATTGTTGTATTTTACCCAAGTTGTTGTAAGTTGCGGTATTTTTTTCTAAATCCAGTCACACTAGTAAGTAAAAGTGAAAGTAGCCAGATTAAAAACTATATTAACCAGTGAGAGAGCTGGGACACAAAGGTTAACAGTGTATTACATCGGGGTCACTCCATCTTCTCTCTTATACATGCTTTAAAACACTAAACGTCACAGATGGACACTATGCAAGATAAGATAAGTCTTTATTGTCGTTGCACAGTCATACTTAGTACAATAGTACAACGAAATGCAGAACCCAGGCTGTGGAACTCTCTACCCCCGGATTTAAGAAACACTGGTTCTCTCCCTCAGTTTGAATCTCAACTCAAAATCTATCTGTTCAAGTCTGCATATTCACTGTAAACATATTGTTTATTTTATCTTTTTTTATTGTTCTTCATTTTGTTCTACTATGTGTTTTAGTCTATTGTTAAGTGTCCTTGTGTGTCTTGAGAGGAGCTTTTAAATTAAATTTTTTATTATTATTATTTTTATGCATTATAGTGAACTGTTAACAGTTACTAAACAATATTATTAATCCACTCTCTCTTAGCAGTCTACATTCATTCAAATGTATGAATTCAGTGTATAAATATTGTAAATAAGTGCTTACATATTCAAGGTTTTTTAATAAGATAATGTAAGTTTGTAACTGAGAATTGATAAAAACATATTTAAGTGTGAGAAAGTAAAAGGCGTTTTAAGGACTAGCTGAAATGACTGAACTCCCATAAGGTTGATTCTCTTCATCTGGACGTAGCGTTTTCAGTGGCAGAAAAGTTTCATTACTCAGCCGAGTGACTTCTTCAGTCGTTGGATGAGTGATGAAACGTCTCTCTCACTGAAAATGCTACGTCCAGATGAACAGACTCAACTTTTTGGGATTTACTTACCAGGAGTGACTGTACATGCATCAAGATTCTTCCTAAACTACTAAAAATTAAATAAGTTTTTATCACCATTCATTTTTTCATGTATTTTTCTTTTTTAACAATGCAATTTTAATAAACTTTTTTTATGAAAGTAACAAGGGATTATACTTTCACATTAAATGTAGTAAGGTCTTTAGTTATTTCACATAAGTTTAAATTAAACGTGAAATTGTACATTTCATTTTTGGAACATTCTGGTCTGCATAAATGTAACAATTGTAAGTTGTTTGGGTGCAAACACTTGTAAAAACCCAACTAGTAATTGTTCCTTTTAAACATGGACTTTAGAGTCTAAATTTATAAAGCCCCACTGCACATTTGCTTAAGTGAAGTCAAAGTTTGCTACATGTTTATTTCATGTTCAGTTCATAATTATGACTTCAGGGATCCTTACATTGTGTCTGTCTCTAATTCTTCTTCTTTTTTTTTTTTTAATTTATATTTTTTTTTAATTAAGGTTCAAAAGCAGGCATTCACAGTATGTACATCATGTAAGCATACTTCTTGCTTAGGTTATCTGCCTTAGATACCGAAATAGTATTTTAATTTACATCCGAGTCATAAAGAGAAAATATTTACAACTATAGAAGCAATTGAAACAATCACATAATCCGAAATAAGAAAACAAACAAAACCAACAAACCTACAAACAAAACAAAAAAACAACAACAAAAAAAAAACCAAAAAAACAAACAAAACGGATGTGTTGGTAGGGGCTGATCCTATAAATATATACTCTCATACATCACAGTTATTGGTTTGTAAAAATAAAATCTGGCCTATGAGGCGTGATATATTTGACCCAGTTTTCCCAGTATGATGTAAATTTCTCCAGCTTGTGGTTAACAGAAGCTGTTATCTTTTCCATGTTATAGATTTCCATTGTGATTTCCATCCATGTACTTATGTTTGGGCTCTCCGGGGATAAACATTTTCTGGTGATACTCTTTTTACAGGCCACCAGTAGAACATTTACTGAATGTTTATCATATTTAGGCCATTCCTGAGGTATATATCCAAAGAACATAGTCTTACTCTCGAGGGGTATTTCGCATTTAAAGATATCCTGTAAGGCATTATGTATTTCTCTCCAATAATCCCTCAAGATAGAGCAGTCCCAAAAAATGTGGTAGTGATTTGCACTTTGATTTCCACAGTTCCTCCAACAAGCAGGGGGGTTATCATCATAATGAGACTTCTGAGAAGGTGTTATAAAATATCTAATTATGCACTTCCAACCGAATTCCCTCCACTTTTGTGAGCTGGTACACATCCACTGATACCTCCATATTGCCGTCCATTCTTCCTCTAATATTTTTATCCCTCCTTCCTTCTCCCATTTTGTTCTAATATATGAAGTCGAATGTGGTTTCAAATCCATTAGACCCTTATACAGACATACAATTCTATCAATAGTTTCTGAGTTATAGCTTTTTATAAACAATTCCATCGAGCGTGTGTTTATCATTGTTACATTTCTCATCTTCGTGTCAGCATAGTGCCTTAACTGCAAATATCGATAGAAGTCTTGTTTTTCTAATGAAAATGTCTTTCTAAGCGTGTCAAAGCTGAACAATTTTCCATCTTTCATTATACTACGCAGGGCTGTTATGCCCTTACCTGTCCAGTCCTTGAATCTAGAATCCAATTCATTAGGCTTGAACTCTGAGTCGTAAGCACACCATTTAAGAACTGTAATATTGGTCTCGAGTTTATATTCCTTTATAATAGTTTTCCATGTTTTAAGGGTCCTTTTCACCCACAGGTTATCAATGTTTTTTATATAGGTTTGTAGATTATTGTCAGCTAGAATTGCCTGAATAGGAATAGACAGCATTTGTTCCTCAATGGTTTTCCATTGGGCAGTGTATGATGGGTTACACCAGCATATTATTGCTCTCATCTGCGCTGCAAAGTAGTAGTATCTGAGGTCAGGGAGGCCCCATCCTCCCTTTTGCTTAGCCAGCTGTAGAGTTTTGAGGCGAAGCCTTGGTCTTTTACGTTGCCATATATATCTAGATAACATTTTGTCCCACTCATTAAATTGACTTTGGTTAATCTCTATTGGTAGGGTTTGAAATAGATACAAAAATCTTGGCAATACATTCATTTTAATAGAATCAGTTCTTGAATTAAAGCTAAAGAAAGGAATTAAGTTCCATCTTACTATATCTTCCTTTATTTTTTTGTATAAGGGTAGGTAATTCTGTTCAAATAATTTTGTAAGATCTTTCGGTAAATTTATGCCTAAATATTTAAAAGACTCCGTTTGCCATACCAGGGGATAACTACATTTTATTTCTTCTGGTGGGCTATAATTATATAAGAGTAGCTGGGTTTTACCTATATTAATTTTGTAGCCTGATAATTGGCCGTATTGTTCAAATGATTGCATCAGTTTGGGTAAAGAATATGTTGGGTGTCCAAGGTAGACCAAAATGTCATCCGCATAGCAAGCCAGTTTATATTGCGTCCCTTTAATAAAAATTCCCTTAATGTCTTCGTTTTGCCTAATGAATTGAGCTAGTGGTTCCAAGTATAATGCGAAAAGTAACGGTGACCATGCACAGCCCTGTCTAGTGCCCCTTTTTAGGGTAAAACTGTTAGATAGGCATCCATTAATTTTAATCCTGGCTGTAGGATTGTCATATAGTGCTTGTATAGTTTTAATAATCGTATCATGAAAGCCAAATTTATATAATACCCTGTAAAGGAACTTCCAGTTGACGGAATCAAAGGCTTTTTCAGCGTCTACACTCATCACAATTGCTTTGATTTTATGTTTTTGTATATGGTCCATAATATGTAATGTCTTTCGTATATTGTCCTGTGTTTGGCGTTGATGTATGAAACCCGTTTGGTCGTTACATATCAATGTTGGTAGGAACTCTTCTAGCCGTTTGGCCATGATAGATGTGAAAAGTTTATAGTCTAAGAACGGAGATTGGCCTGAAAGATCCACATTCCATTTTTATCTTTGCCTTCTTTTGGTATAACTGAGATAATTGCCTCCTTCCAGCTGGGGGGCATTTGTGCCTTTTTCAAAACCCAATTCAATGTAGGCAGTAAAACAGGTATCAATTCCTTTTTAAATTCTTTATACCACTCTGCCGTGTAACCATCTGGTCCTGGTGATTTACTTAATTTAAGCCTATTAATTGCAGCTTTTAATTCTTCTTCAGTTATGTTCATTATCATTGCTTGATTTTGTTCTTCATCTAAAGTGGGTAAGTCTAGAGGGTTCAGGAAGCTATCAATCTGAGCTTCAGTCCCGCCAGGGGCTTCCGAGTATAGGGTTTTATAGAATCTTTCAAAGGCTTCCTGTATTTCATTTAATTTATTTTTTATCACTTTTGTACTTGGGTCCTTAATTTTATAAATCGTATTTTCCGCTGTCTTTTTTTTCAATTTCCACACCAATATTTTGGTAGATTTAATGCCACTTTCATAGTGTCTCTGTTTCAAAAACATTAAATCTTTCTTGATTTCTTGTGTGGCTAGATTGTTAATTTCGTTCCTAATGTTTTTGATTTCCCTTAATATATCCTGTGCTAAGTCCCTTTTATGTCTTCTTTCTAGTTCCTTTAGTCTCTTATTCAACTCCTCTAGTTTTCTATTCTTATCTTTTTTCCTAAATGAAGTTATTGCTATAATTTTCCCTCTTAGTACCGCCTTCAAAGTATCCCATAGTATGGGAGGTGGTACTTCTCCAGTATCATTGAACTCTAAGAAGAGACTAATTTCTGATTTAATTTGTGCCTTAAAAGGCGAATCATTCAATAGACTTGAGTTCAATTTCCATGTATTATTTTTTAACCGTAGGTTAAAATCAATGGATAAGTATATTGGTGCATGGTCACTTATATCTATCGTCCCAATTCCACAAGTATGTATTTTATCCTTATCTTTACCAAATGTTATAAAATAATCTATCCTTGTATAAAGAGAGTGTGGAGCAGAGTAGTAAGTATAGTCCCTTCTATTAGGAAAAAGGTCTCGCCATATGTCAATTAATCCTACCTCCTCAAAAAGTGCATTCACTTTGATATATGGTGATTTCCTATCATACGTTTTCCTGCTAGACGAGTCTAATTTTGGCTGTAGGTGTATATTTAAATCCCCTCCACAAATTAAAAGGCCTTCTGTTTCTGTTACCATAATATTAATGATCCTTTGGAAGAAACTAATATCACTCTCTGGCGGAGCATAAACATTTAAAAGGGTGATCAAATTCCCATCTATTTTTCCTTTTACTAGAATAAATCTACCCTCTTTATCACCCATTTCAGATACTTTTTCAAAGTTTAATTTACTTGAAATAAGGATTGCAACTCCTCCTATGTCCTGATTTGTATGAAGAAAAAAACAAATTAGTAAAACCCATTCTCTTTAATTTTACGTGCTCTTTATCTGTCAAGTGGGTATCCTGTAAGTAGACTATATGGGCTTGTTCTGCTTTCACTTTAGTTAAGATTTTAGTACGTTTAATTGGATTTAACAGCCCATTAACATTGAAAGATAGAAATTTTACTTTATCACTAGCCATATGTAATCAACGTATGTCCATGGAACAAATAAAATGAAACTTATCAGATCTACTCCCTAAACAAACAAAGATATCAAACATAGGTAACAAGTAGAAAAAAAAACTGTGGTTCCAAGGCTGGGGTCTCTAATAAGTGACCCTGGGTAGAGCTAGAAAAAGCGTCTAGCTGTGAGGGAAAGCCTCTCCCATATATGGGCTGAGGGCCCCCGCCATGGCACTTGAGGCGAAAGAAAACAAAGTCGTTGTTCATTACACAGAAAGTGTGTCTTTATGCATCCCTCGCTTATATCTATATAATCTCATCCAATTGGGGTAGAGATATACACACAAACATCTTGAAATATATATAACACCGGGTATTTTTACCTCCTTTTAAAGCCCGACAGTACTTATAACTCCTCTGACGAGGGTATGATCTGTCTTCTGAAGGTTCGCAGTCTCGCCCTGATATCTTTCTCTCGCTCGTCGTCTGTCCCTCGCTGAGTTGATCCTCTCGTTGTTTCCCAGGCGGTACAGGACAGCTGCTCGACCAGACTCTCCTTCGATGTAGTCACATTAACTGGAAGCCCTCTGTCCTTCATGTCTGTGGTCGCCTCCTCCGCCGTCTGATACAGACATGTTCCATCCTCATAAAACACTCGTAGTTTTGCCAGGAACGGAGTATGGAAGCGGATATTTTTCTGCTTTAACACCCGCTTCACCTCTACATACTCCTTTCTCTTCTGCAGTACTACTGGAGGGTAATCATGGTCAAAGAATATTAATTTCCCATTCAGAAAAACTTTCTTCTTTTCCCAAGCTCTACGTAGGATCTCTTCTTTAACCCTATAGCGGAGAAATTTGACTATTATTGATCGCGTTTTATCTTGCCTGTCTCCGGCGGGTCTTGATGCCAGCGCCCGGTGTGCTCTCTCGATGCCAAACTCCACGGTAGGGTTTATCTCCAGAGTGTCCCGCAGTAGTTTTTCCACATGTCCATCATAGACGAGCCCTCGGCTCCTCCCGGAACATTATATACAGTGGGGCAAAAAAGTATTTAGTCAGCCACCGATTGTGCAAGTTCCCCCACCTAAAATGATGACAGAGGTCAGTAATTTGCACCAGAGGTACACTTCAACTGTGAGAGACAGAATGTGAAAAAAAAAATCCATGAATCCACGTGGTAGGATTTGTAAGGAATTTATTCGTAAATTAGGGTGGAAAATAAGTATTTGGTCAATAACAAAAATACAACTCAATACTTTGTAACATAACCTTTGTTGGCAATAACAGAGGTCAAACGTTTACTATAGGTCTTTACCAGGTTTGCACACACAGTAGCTGGTATTTTGGCCCATTCCTCCATGCAGATCTTCTCGAGAGCAGTGATGTTTTGGGGCTGTCGCCGAGCAACACAGACTTTCAACTCCCGCCACAGATTTTCTATGGGGTTGAGGTCTGGAGACTGGCTAGGCCACTCCAGGACTTTCAAATGCTTCTTACGGAGCCACTCCTTTGTTGCCCGGGCGGTGTGTTTTGGATCATTGTCATGTTGGAAGACCCAGCCTCGTTTCATCTTCAAAGTTCTCACTGATGGAAGGAGGTTTTGGCTCAAAATCTCACGATACATGGCCCCATTCATTCTGTCCTTAACACGGATCAGTCGTCCTGTCCCCTTGGCAGAAAAACAGCCCCATAGCATGATGTTTCCACCCCCATGCTTCACAGTAGGTATGGTGTTCTTTGGATGCAACTCAGTATTCTTCTTCCTCCAAACACGACGAGTTGAGTTTATACCAAAAAGTTCTACTTTGGTTTCATCTGACCACATGACATTCTCCCAATCCTCTGCTGTATCATCCATGTGCTCTCTGGCAAACTTCAGACGGGCCTGGACATGCACTGGCTTCAGCAACGGAACACGTCTGGCACTGCGGGATTTGATTCCCTGCCGTTGAAGTGTGTTACTGATGGTGACCTTTGTTACTTTGGTCCCAGCTCTCTGCAGGTCATTCACCAGGTCCCGTGTGGTTCTGGGATCTTTGCTCACCGTTCTCATGATCATTTTGACCCCACGGGATGAGATCTTGCGTGGAGCCCCAGATCGAGGGAGATTATCAGTGGTCTTGTATGTCTTCCATTTTCTGATGATTGCTCCCACAGTTGATTTTTTCACACCAAGCTGCTTGCCTATTGTAGATTCACTCTTCCCAGTCTGGTGCAGGTCTACAATACTTTTCCTGGTGTCCTTCGAAAGCTCTTTGGTCTTGGCCATGGCGGAGTTTGGAGTCTGACTGTTTGAGGCTGTGGACAGGTGTCTTTTATACAGATGATGAGTTCAAACAGGTGCCATTCATACAGGTAACGAGTGGGGGACAGAAAAGCTTCTTACAGAAGACGTTACAGGTCTGTGAGAGCCAGAGATTTTCCTTGTTTGAGGTGACCAAATACTTATTTTCCACCCTAATTTACGAATAAATTCTTTACAAATCCTACCATGTGAATTCATGGATTTTTTTTTCACATTCTGTCTCTCACAGTTGAAGTGTACCTCTGGTGCAAATTACTGACCTCTGTCATCATTTTAAGTGGGGGAACTTGCACAATCGGTGGCTGACTAAATACTTTTTTGCCCCACTGTATCCTTAAATTTTCTCGTCGGGATCTTCCTTCATAGTTGTTAAGGTTCAAAATATTGGGGATGGACACCAGAGGAAAAACCCACAATAACAACACTGGTCCGGTCGGGTTGAGTCAAACGATGATTTAATGATCACACACGTGGGAGATGGACACTGTATGCAGACAGTCTCAGATCTCGTCTCAAAAAACACATCACCATAGTTTTATGAAATCAGGGTATTAGAACGCCCCTTCATGCGTAGTGACAGGTGTAATACAATCAATGTTGACAATTTTATTTAACACAAAGAATAACATTGTCTCCTTCCCGAGGGCAGACGCTGACTGCCCCCGTCTCCTGGAACCGTCTGTACCCTGCTAAGACACAACATGGCAGCTACAAGGACTCTTTCATTTGTTAAGGCCATCAGTGTGTATTGCTCTAAATCAAGTATATAATATTAAATGAATATTGCTGGATCAGCTACTTCTACTTAAAACATTAAAACATGACTAAGCACAAAATCACCAAGAATAACATCTTATAAGTGCTGTGTAAGCGCGTGCGGCCTTCCAAGCTCAAAGCCTTTGCCCTCCATAGATCAGCCAGACTCGCGCTGGCTGTAGCTTTAACCTTTAATTAACTTGAGCACAACTCTAAAATAAGCAACAAACTGCAATGTGTATGGAATGATCAGGGTTACATCTGCAATGGAAAATCATGTTATTATTCTGGTACCTGCAAGGAAAAAGATCAAACTGAAATTATAGCCATCACTGTAAATGCAAAAGATAATGTAAGGTCAAAAACTTCAATTTATGCTTAATGCAAAGCTGGTTATATACTTCTAATGAACTAATAATGCCATATTAAAATATTAAATGATAATGAGAAAAACATCCCCTCCTTATTTTACAATTCCCTCTGTTGACCTCTGGAGAATCCAGAGGTCACAAACAGTTGTGTCCCTCCTTGGCCTACACATTCAGTTCTACATGCATCATTGGCATCATGGACATTGGAGTAATGACTCCAGGGTCCACTGCCCTCACAGACATACTTTTGAACATTCTTCTGGCACAAGGGATGAGACAACAACAAATAACCATAATACCCACCACAACAGACAAAGAAAACATGACCGAAGCGATAACCCCCTTCCACCGTCCGAACACTGAGGTCAGCCAGCCTTCTAACGGATTACCAACACCTGAGTGATCATGCATAGTTTCAGAAAGGCTCTTTAGGCCCTCCAGAGCCTTGGTTACCGACCCATCTGGAGCAGTATTGTTTGGAATAAAGGTGCAACACTGATCGGCAAACATAGAACACACGCCCCCTTTTTCCGCTAACAACATGTCAAGGGCCATTCTATTCTGCACTCCCATTAACGAGGTCGGACCCACCTGCTCCGCCAACCCCTCCATGCCGTCTCTGGTCAGGTTAGAGAGCCTCAGCACATTGTAATGAACATAATTAATCCTATCTACATTCTTGTTTGGGGTCACTGGAAAGAAAGCAGAAATTATTGGAATATTTTCAAACCCGGCTGCTATTTGGTCAACAAGTTTAAATTCATTTGGAACCCCCCTGGGCACTCCAATGGAGTCGATCCAGGTGGGGGAATTCATTCTAGGGTCATAAACATTTATGTCATGTATTCCTCTCTTCCTCAAAATGTGTCTTTTGCACCTGGCTGCCAAAGTGCGCGTATTGTGTGAGGGAATTGATTTTACCTTATTTCCGATTAGCACAAGTGGCGCTCCTAGTCTCACCATCGCGCACGTCCCCACGCTCCCAAGAGGAACACGAACCAGTAGAGTCCTGTGCCCGCAATAGTAATACAGCCCGCTCCTAGCCCAAGTCCCAATTAGGGTGGCTGCATCACTCACATTGTTGGTGGTCCTCCCAATCTGGGTGACCGAACACCAACTGGGGTCAATTTCCCCCAACCGATATTTAACTTTATCTGTGGAAAACTTAAAGCACGTATAATTATCTTTCCGGGGCATAAACGGCCCTACTTGCGTGAGCTTGCCAATAGGGGGAAATAGACTGGACAACACAGTGCAGTTCCCCGTATTCACAGCTCCTCCTCTGATTTTTTCACACCAAGCTGCTTGCCTATTGTAGATTCACTCTTCCCAGTCTGGTGCAGGTCTACAATACTTTTCCTGGTGTCCTTCGAAAGCTCTTTGGTCTTGGCCATGGCGGAGTTTGGAGTCTGACTGTTTGAGGCTGTGGACAGGTGTCTTTTATACAGATGATGAGTTCAAACAGGTGCCATTCATACAGGTAACGAGTGGGGGACAGAAAAGCTTCTTACAGAAGACGTTACAGGTCTGTGAGAGCCAGAGATTTTCCTTGTCTGAGGTGACCAAATACTTATTTTCCACCCTAATTTACGAATAAATTCTTTACAAATCCTACCATGTGAATTCATGGATTTTTTTTTCACATTCTGTCTCTCACAGTTGAAGTGTACCTCTGGTGCAAATTACTGACCTCTGTCATCATTTTAAGTGGGGGAACTTGCACAATCGGTGGCTGACTAAATACTTTTTTGCCCCACTGTATCCTTAAATTTTCTCGTCGGGATCTTCCTTCATAGTCAAGTAACTTATTTTCTTGTTGATCCATGACTTTTATCATCTTATTCAGCGTCTGTTCCAAATTTTGAACACGGTCTTCCACTTTTTCAATTCGTACCTCTGCCTCCGTTATTTTTTGATTAACGCTGATAATCTCTGATTTAATACCAGTTAATTGTTCTTTTATGTCTTTTCGGAAGTCCCGAATCTCCTCCAAGATTTTTGTCAAACTTACGTCGGCACTTGAGGGAGCTGGGTTAGCAATAGGTAAGGTAAGGTAACTTTATTTATACCTAAAGGCAAGGTATAAATAAAGGGAGCTGGGTTAGCATTAGCTTCGCCTTCTTGTCCCTTCGTAAGAGAGCTGCTCCTCGAATTTTCTGCATCTGCAGTTTCTGCGGCGGTGGTTTCTTTGTTTGCACGCGTCTTCCCCATTCTTGCCCCTCTCATCTGTTCGAGTATTATTTGTAGGTCTAGTATTTGATGGTCTGAAGGGACGAAATAACTATTTTCACGAGGGAGCTATTACTTTAGGCCGCCATTCAGGATGGTGACGTCACCGGAACTCAAGCCAACTTCGAGAAATAAAATCCCTGTCTCTAATTCTTGATGATTTCTTCACAGCGTGGACCAGGAGACCTCAGGAGCTCCTAAAGGCCGGTCTGCCCACGATCATCAAACACACCTGGACTCCATATTTATGGTCTGTACATGCACAACAGTTATTCTGGCATCTATACGGTTCAGTCATTTCTATGCTGCACTTGTAGTCCAGCACATTGTTAGTGTTTACAACATGAATCTGATTGGCTTGATGATTTCAGTTTGATTGGATATTCACAGAGTATTGTGTTCTAGCTGCTGGAGGACAACATCATCGCTTTTGTGAAGAGTGAGCTGAAAAAGATACAGAAGGTTCTGAGTCCAGATTACCCACAATGCTTAGAGAATCAAAGAGAGGTTGATGAGTTGTTGGAGGGTGAGGATGAAGAGGAGAGGAAGAGAAGTAGAGAAGCATTTCTGAAGATCACACTGCACTTCCTGAGGAGAATGAAGAAGGAGAGGCTCGCTGACTGTTTGCAGTGCAGTAAGAATATTTCTCTAAAGGCTTAAACAGAGACTTGCTCAGCATAAATAATTTATAACTAGTTTATGCTACCTTTGCTAGATTTCCACCAAATGCTGTACATATTTGATCAGTTACTATGGACCTGTGCTTTGTCTGCTTTCTGTTTCTGACCGTCTCTGGCTTTGGGCTCCCTCCTCCCAGCATCAAGCTTCGCTTTTGGCTGGTTTTAGCCTAAGTAGATTCGATTTTCAAATGTACCTCACCATCCAAGCAAGCTAATAACACCAACAGACTTCTTTAAAGTAGAATTACGTTTTTTTTTGTTTTTGTTTTTTTTTTTTACAAATGGTACATTGGCACCATTTGTAAAAAATAAAATGGTGCCAATGTACTTAAATGAAGTCACATGCTTCATTTATGCCAAGCTTTTGGTTTTTTTGTAATGAAAGGCTGATTTTATTTGCACTTCAACAAGAATCAAAATGACAATTATTCTGCGTCAGCCAAGAGTAAAAAACTTTTGTGTGTCAGTATTATGATGTAAATTCTCTTTAAGTACAGGGTGTTCTTTGTTCTTTCAGAATCTCCTTCCATGTGCCAACAGAATCTCAAATCTACTCTGAAAAAGAAGTTCCAGTGTGTGTTTGAGGGGATCGCTAAAGCAGGAAATCCAACCCTTTTGAATCAGATCTACACAGAGCTCTACATCACAGAGGGGGGGACTGCAGAGGTCAATGAAGAACATGAGGTCAGACAGATTGAAAAAAATTCCAGAAATCCAGACAGACCAGAAGCAACAATTAGACAAGAAGATATTTTTAAAGGCTTGCCTGGAAAAGAGGAACCAAAAATAGTGCTGACAAAAGGAGTGGCTGGCATTGGGAAAACAGTGTTAACACAGAAGTTCATTCTGGACTGGGCTGAAGGCAAAGCCAACCAGGACATCCAGTTCATATTTCCATTCACTTTTAGAGAGCTGAATGTGCTGAAAGAGGAAAAGTTCAGCTTGGTGGAACTTGTTCATCACTTCTTTACTGAAACCAAAGAAGCAGGAATCTGCAGGTTTGAAGACTTCCAGGTTGTGTTCATCTTTGATGGTCTGGATGAGTGTCGACTTCCTCTGGACTTCCACAACACTGAGCTCATAACTGACCCTAGAAAGTCCACCTCAGTGGAAGTGCTGCTGACAAACCTTATAAGAGGGAAACTGCTTCCTTCTGTTCACCTCTGGATAACCACACGACCTGCAGCAGCCAATCAGATTCCTTCTGACTGTGTTAACATTCTGACAGAGGTCAGAGGGTTCACTGACCCTCAGAAGGAACAGTACTTCAAGAAGAGGTTCTCAGATGACAAGCTATCTGATAAAGTTCTCGCACATATGAAGACATCACGAAGTATTCACATCATGTGCCACATCCCAGTCTTCTGCTGGATCACTGCTACAGTTCTGGAGGATGTGCTAAAAACCAGAGAGGGAGGAGAGCTTCCCAAGAACTTGACTGAGATGTACATTCACTTCCTGGTGGTTCAGACAAAACTGAGCAACATTAAGTATAATCAATATAGTAAATTTGAACCAGATAAACACTGGAGTCCAGAGAGCAGGAAGATGATTGAGTCTCTGGGAAAACTGGCTTTTGATCAGCTGCAGAAAGACAACCTGATCTTCTATGAATCAGACCTGACAGAGTGTGGCATTGATATTAAAGAAGCCTCAGTGTACTCAGGAGTGTTCACACAGCTCTTTAGAGAGGAGAGAGGACTGTACCAAGACAAGGTGTTCTGCTTCATCCATCTGAGTGTTCAGGAGTTTCTGGCTGCTCTTCATGTCCATCTGACCTTTATTAAGTCTGGTATCAATCTGATGGAAGAACAACAATCAACTTTCCAAAGAGAAAACCTTTTTTACCAGTGTAGTGTGGATAAGGCTTTAGAGAGTCCAAATGGGCACCTGGACTTGTTTCTTCGATTCCTTTTCGGTCTGTCACTGCAGAGCAATCAGATTCTCCTTCGAGGTCTGCTGACACAACCAGGAAGTGGCTCACCGACCAAAGAGGAAACTGTCCAGTACATCAAGATAAAGATCGAGGAAATCCCTTGTCCAGAGAAAAGCATCAACCTGTTCCACTGTCTGAATGAACTGAATGATCGTTCTCTAGTGGAAGAGATCCAAAAGTCCCTGAGATCAGGAAGTCTCTCCACAGATAAACTATCTTCTGCTCAGTGGTCAGCTCTGGTCTTCATCTTACTGTCATCAGAAGAAGATCTAGATGTGTTTGACCTGAAGAAATACTCTGCTTCTGAGGTTGCACTTCTGAGGCTGCTACCAGTGGTCACGGCCTCTAAGAAAGCTCTGTAAGTGGGTACAGATATTGGTTTGGGTATTTTGGTTCATGTGATAGTTGTTAAAACCAGATTTTTTTTTCTCCTTTTCTTTTAAATATGTGTTTATTTATTCTCCTATGTTTTTCCAGACTGAGTGGCTGTAACCTTACAGAACGAAGTTGTGACGCTCTGTCCACAATTCTCAGCTCTCCATCCTGTAGACTCAGAGAGCTGGACTTGAGTAACAATGACCTGCAGGACAAAGGAGCCAAGGCACTATCCAGAGGTCTGGAAAGTCCACATTGCGCCCTGGAAACTCTTAGGTCAGTTCAATATCTTCTGTTTTACTGAGTTGCTTTAAAAATGAACATTTATGTATTTACTTTTTTTCATTGTCATTGCACCTCATATTTGTTTTCCAAAATCTCAATTTAAGAAAATGTACTTGGTTTAGTCATATGCATTATGACATTTAAAAAAAAAACAAGAAAAAGAAAAAGAAACAAAAAAGTGTGTGTGTATTTCTCTTTATTGTACAGCTGGGTGACGATTGTTTGATCAGAGAAGGTAATTTGGGGTTTAGTGTCAAAGGTGACTAGGTCACCCAGTATTTGTCCACAGTGATTCTGGAGCATCTGAAAGTCTGCTAGTGATGGGAAATGCTCTTTTCAGTTTGAATACACTGTTTGGGTTTGTCCATCAGCAGATTCAGAGGTAAGCCAAATGGGTGTGGATAATATGTAATATAATATAGAATAACCTCAATCTGCAACAGTTGCTGCACAGACAATGGAGCTCTTTCTCTAAGATTCACAGATTGCAGTATTGTTTCATTTTTGTATTATTTAAATTTTATTTTATTTCACTTTGCAGCTTGTTCTTTTCACTCTATAAGTTTTTCCCTTACTGGGCTATTTTAAATCGCTTTTATTTAATTGTGTTATTCTACTTCATTTATGGCCTTTTTAAATAGATTTTGTTTAATGCATTGGCTCCTGTGACACCCTTTTCCAACTCCCTGGATAAAAGAAGTATAATATATCTTATCTCATAAAATTTAATATATCCTAGTTAATGGTAGTTTTGCGTTTGCAGGTTGACAGGCTGCATGATCACGCATGAAGGGTGTATTGCTCTGGCCTCAGCTCTGAACTCCAACCCCTCCTCCCATCTGAGAGAGGTCGACCTGTCCTACAATCACCCTGGAGACACAGGAGTGAAACTTTTGGCTGCTGAGTTGAATGATCCACACTGGAGAATAGAAAATCTCAGGTCAGCAATCACCCTGATTAAAAACATGAAAAAGTCCTCCTCCGCATCTACATGCAAACTTAACTAGGATTAGGATTTTCAGTAGTTCTGTGATATGCAAAGATTTCTTTTGCAGACTATTTGCTCTTAGTTGTGTTTACCAAAGGGATACTTCACAAATATTACAACAATCTTTCTATATTTGGTGTTTTGCTTTATTTAACTTTATCTGCATCTTAGTGTTTAGAAGTATTTGCGACGTAACAAAGGAAGATAATAATTTCTCCTCCCATATCTTGCAGAGCTGACCCAGTTGGAATCGAGTGGTTAAAATCAAGTCTGAGGAAGTGTAAGTGCTTTTTTTGTTTTTTCTAATGTACTATGTTTATACTTCCCCTGTTGAGCTCTCTCCCCCACTTTCAATGAGTCATAGTTTTTCTTTTGAATTACTTTCTCTTATTCATCATGATATAGCATTTTGTGCATTCTTGCATAGTAAATGTTACTGTATAATGATAAATGGCCTGTATTTGTATAGCGCTTTACTAGTCCCAATCAGACGAGGCTGCTGGACACTGGCGCCAGGGGGCCCTCTGACCACCACCAGTAGGCAATGGGTGAAGTGTTTTGCCCAAGGACACAACGACCGAGACTGTCTGACCCAGGGCTCAAACCGGCAACCTTCCGATCACAAGGCGAACTCCCAGCTCTTGAGCCACGATCGCCCCTCTGCTTTAATGCAACATTAAAACAAACATTTTATATATTGTATTATTTGTGCTTCATCAACCACATCAGGGCTGAATGTTAAGTCCCGTTCTTTTAATTCATACATGGAGGGGATGGATCGCAAACCTTTTTAATTTAGAGTTTTGATCTTGAACGTCTTGATTCTTTTCAAACCATTTGCAGTTTTCGGTACTGCATATGTTGAGCTTGTTTCCCTTAAGTATTTTCTCATGTCATATCAAATATGAGTCCACCGACATGTCCTCAAACGTCCCCAGTGGCAGGCTACAACACACTGGAGGAGGTAGTTTTACCCCAGATGGAAACATCACTTACTAAAAAAATAGACTTAGCCAAAAATCAACTTAATGCAGTTTAAATATAGATATACATGAAAAACAGGAAACTTTAGACAATATTAACCAAAGATTTTTATGCTCTTTTTGGTAGATTTCTGTGAATTCACGCTGGACCCAAACACAGCTCACAAATTCCTCAAATTATCCGAAAGCAACAAAAAAGTGACAGACCTGAGAAAGGAGCACCCGTATCCTGACCACCCAGAGAGATTTGATTACTGGCCTCAGGTGCTGTGTGAAAATGGTGTGACTGGTCGCTGTTACTGGGAGGTCGAGTGGGTTGGAAAGGTTTATATTGCAGTAAGCTACAGAGGGATCGGAAGGAACGGAGACATTGATGCCTCAAAATTTGGAGGCAATGAGCAGTCCTGGTGTCTGACCTGCACTGATGGAGGGTATAGCGCCTGGCACAACAACAGCGGGACTCCCATTACAGTAACGTCATTATCTAATGTTTCTCACAGAGTAGCAGTGTATGTGGACTGTCCTGCTGGCACTCTGTCCTTCTACAGAGTCTCCTCTGACACTCTGATCCACCTCCACACCTTCAACACCACTTTCACTGAAACTCTTTATCCTGGGTTTGGTTATGGGGTGAAGTTGAACTCATCAGCCTTTCTGTGCACACTGTAGACCAGAAGCATGGACAGAAAACTCACTGGTTCCATTAATACTGTTTAACCTTAAAACTGATGAAGATTGTGAAATATGATTTTGGAATGAAAACTGACAGAACCAAGTTTGAACAAAAACCCAGAGTGAGATGAGTGTCACTGAACTTTTCATTTCACTTTTATTTATATAGTGCCAAATCACAACAACAGCTGCCTATATTATATATTTATATTGTAATGTAAAGACATTATAATAATAAGGGTCTTTTAGACTTTAAAATCTTGGAAAAGGTCAACTTTCAAACCAGGTACTGTACACTGCTCTGTTTATGTTTGTTGTGTTTACCTTCATTTTGTATTTATTTTAATTTAATTAGTTTTAATGCTGTAAGAAAATAATTTCACAATTCTGGGCTAAAGACTATTTTGTCTTTATGAAATTTGTTTATACACTGTTAATACATATAGTTTTATTTGTCTCTCATCTTGTTTGTTTGTTTATTATACTGCCTTTTTTTATTTTGCAGTAGTAATAGTAACAGTAGTAGATGATAGTAGTAGCATAACAGTGCCTAATGTTTGGGGTAAGTAACAGTAGCATCTGTAATGGAATATAAAGAGATTTAAATCTATAGGCTACAGCAAAAGTGTTTTTGTTGATGTTTTTAAACAGTTCACCAGAACATGTGGTCTTCATGTTTGAAACTCTGTATGTTAATGAACATACTGATGCTGTGTAATGTAGGTAAACAAGGGTTTTGCTCTTTTTTTTCTGTGTGAGGCTACAGGTTCTTCTTAAAATCTGCCACAGTCGTATTAACAGTTGCATTTCAATATGGTCTGCATAGCTCTGATGGGGGGGGGTGAACTATATGAAAATCACTCTGTGTGCACTGCTGAGAAAAGAATCCCTTTTGTGAAGAGTTGCAGGACAGAGACAAAGTTTTAGCACTACACTCACATCTTTGAGTCGTACACCCATCCCATTTATATTTTTCTGACCTTTCCCCCTGAATCCAGGTAAACACTCAAACCATCACAAATCCCAGTGTTAAATTTACTGCATGCCACAAATATTATTATTAATGTAAAATGTGAAATACATTATAGGTCTGCCATAAAAAGACTTGCTGTGACCATGCCTCTCAGTCACAAAAATGACACTACACCACTTGAAAATTCCTGCCTGAACATGTTTGTTTCTCTGGTGCGGACTGTTAGTAAATCGAGCCGCTGTCTGTTAAAGTGAGCTGATGGATTTCCAGCGTTAAAATCTTTTTGCTCAAACCAGAGGAATCGTCCCATAATGACCACAAGTACAGTCCCACAGCTCTGCAACACCACAAATGGCGCATTACTGTTTCATCATCAGAGGAACTCTCTCTCAGTTATCTGTTTAAAATACGATGAACGTTCACTGAAGCTCTAGTAAAACTAATATCAACTGTGAACGAGTTTGACATAAATTGGGGAGTTGTCGCTCTCTGCTGGTAAAACTTTGAACTACATTCTGATATAAATGACTGGCTTTCATTAAATATGTAGGACGTTCTGCATTTATTTTGCTCCCTGTGAAGCTTTGCTGCTCCCCAAAAACCCAACTTCAGTTCAGAACTTAATCAAGGATGCAGCTCACACAAAACAACAGTAAACTGTCAGACTTCAAAAAATAAATGTTTTAAGCATTGAAGAAACTAAGAGCTTAATCCTTCAAGTTAAAAAAAAATAGGCCTGTGTGTTTGACGTTTAAGTGACAAAAAAATTACACCGTAAGACAAACATTGATATATGCGTCAATTTCTCTCCCCAAAAAGATTAAAACTATAAAGTGATCAGATGTTGATTTTGTCGATTCTGATTGGCCTTAAACGCATCTCTGAGTGTTTCCTTCCTCATTGAAGTTTCATTTCACTTTCCTGTATTTCGTATCAGATGATCGTTTCCATATGAAGCTCCGTGTGAAGGTGAGTGAGGCGGTCTGTAATGTTTTCCTGGATCACATCAGCTGTGCGCTGTTTAGTTCCAGCACAACTCTGCCGCTCATAGCTCACAGTGACAGACTCAGAGTGAATGAAGGAGGCCAGCAGGTAAATGTGTCAGCCACAATTTTATCTGTGTGCGCTTCTTTGTATGTGAGCCAAGGAACTTACCTACTTATTAACTATATTTGAATTCCTATTTAAATATTTTCACCGTGAGGATTTGTCTTTTATTTTGAAACTGGCTTTACAAATTTGATCTTCTCCTGGACCTGAAAGTTAACTCAATATTTTTTCTTCACTGCTCTCTTCGAGTAACTTTGAATACTTCTTTTTTTCTGCTTGAGATATTCCCACTGCTACAGTTACTTCAACTCAAAGTACACCTTCCATAATTCAATGATTAAACTATAGACAGGAGCTGCTCCAAATGAACAGTATTTTTACTTTTACTACATTTGTCTGAGAACACTTGTTAAGATGAGAGCAATGCTTTCATTTTGGTGTCTTCCACCACACCTACCTTTAAGGGTTTTTTTTCCTAATTATTAAGAGCTCAACATTTCTGTTTATTGGAGAAATGATATAATCATGTATAGTTGACATTTCATTTGTGTATTTCTACTGATTTCTTCCTAGAACAGAGTGAACATGTAACTGCTCAAAAAATGAACACTTTGAAAACACATCAGATGTCAGTGGGGAAAAAGGACACAGTGGATATTTGTACTGATATTGAATGGGTAATGTGGTCGGAATGAAAAGAGGCCATGTCGTTTGATGGGAATGAAAATAATAAACATAATGAATTCAAAGATGCTCAGAAAACCAAAGTGAAAAATTTTCTGAGTCCATTTTGATGAAATTTAATGGCACCAACCCAAAATGGTATTCAGTCGTCTGTATGGACGTCATGTGCTTGTATGCAAGCCTGACAATGTCTGGGTGTGTTCCTGACAAGAGGGTGGAGGGTGTACAGAGGGATCTTATCACAGATCTGGAGAAGGGCATCACTGACTTTCTCAGCAGTCTGAGGGAAAAACGTGGTGGCATCAGATGGACTCAAACATAATGTCCCAGAGTTGTTCTGTTGGATTTAGGTTAGGCAAGCTTGGGGGCCAGTCAGTGCTGTCAGTTCCTTCATCCTGCAGGAACTGCCTGCATACTCTTGCCACATTTTTCATCAGGAGGTACCCAGGACCCTCTCCACCACTGTCAGGTAGGACATGGGTCTGGGGATTTCATCCTGATACCTAATGGCAGTCAGGGTGTAGTTGCCCAGCCTGTAGAAGTCTGTGTATCCCTCCATCAATTTGTGTCCTCAGACCATCACTGACCCAACACTAAACCGGACATGCTGACATGTTACAGGCAGCATGACGTTCTCCACTGCTTTTTTAGAGCCTTTCACAGCTGTCACACATGCTCAGGGTAACCCTGCTCTCATCTGTAAAAAACACAGGGTGCCAGTGGTGGACCTGCTAATTCTAGTACTCCACAGCAAATGACAATCAGGCTGGTGCTGTGGTGCTGGGGAGTGAGTACGGGGCCCAGTAGAGGATCTTGACCTTCACCACAGGATCTTCGCCTTTGTGAAGTCTGTTTCTAATTGTTCGGTCATTTACACCAGTGGACTCTTGGAGGTTGTTTTGTAAGGCTCTGACAGTGCTCATCCTGTTCCTCCTTGCACAAAAGAACAGATACTGCTGATGGCTCAGGACATTTTATGACCCCGTCCAGCTCTACCAGAGTGACTGTCTCCTGGAATCTCCTTGATGCTCTCGAGACTTTACAGCAAACGTTCTGGTATCACCTCTTGGTGCCAGTAGGGACAATGACCTTAGCCAAAGCAAAACTAATGACAAGACAGACAGAAAAGATGAAGAGGGAAAAATGTTAGTGCCCTCCACCTGTAAAACCATTCCCGCTCCTGCTCTATTAACAGAACGCTTTAATTATTTCTTTGAGTAGTACACATTTATAATGGACTTTATTTGATCCTGCTCCAACATTTTAAAGCTTAATAATAATAATTTGATAATAATGATAATAACTAATAATAATTTGTATGTATTACCATTAAAGGGTCTAGTTTTCTGACTGTCACTGTGTACTCATTGCCCAGCCTGGTGGGTTGTTACTGAGGATTTACACCTGCTACATCTGGCAGTAAAGACTTTTGTTCCATAGGTCAAAAAGAAGTTATTTAATTTTTTATTACATTGAAGCAAAAATATTAAACATATTTAATCTTAATAATATAATGTATATATGTATGTATGTAAGCTTGCATATATCACAGAAGAAACAGCAAAGACTGGGATGAATGCACAAAGCTGACACTGATTTCTCCCGTGTCAGCCTGTTATACTAAAACTCATCCTAGACATGTGACGTCACATGGTAAAAATGCAAACCACATTGCAAAGATGCTGCTGGCAGCAGTTTCCTGTCTTCTCTCTTCTCTTTTTTTCTGACAGATACAAATGCAACCAAAGGAAGTGAAACACGTTGCCATGGTAACATGGAAACTTGTCAGTCACCTCCATATATTTCTGCAAATACTGATGTCATTGGTCTAATGTGTAACAACAAAATGTGTGACTTCCTATCCATATGTTCAGGCAAAAGATAAAAGAATTGTTACTTAATATAAAAACACAATTTAGAGAAACACTTGTGAACCTTAGTTTACCATGATTTATACAATTTTAAACTAAAACTCATACATTGGGTAGATAATGTTGTAATCTTCACTCTATACTGCTGGTCCTTTTATCACCCAGCTAAAAAAACCACTCTGAAGTTACAAACACCCTGATGCTCTGCGCGGAGGGAGATCTTTCAACCTAGAAGCAGATCTGAGGGACAGTCCAGCAGGTCCTTACATTTAGACTTGGTGTTTATTTCTAATGGTCATCTACAATATTCAAAACAACTTTCCTAAATGATGATATATGAATATACATAGCACTATATGTGTGTGAGTGTGCGTGTCTGTGTGTAACACCAATGCTCAGGCACCCTATAAACAGGATGTGTGGGGGTATGATGTACTCTCTGCACCTCAGGCTGAAGGGCAACGAACTACTTCTCTCTTTTCTAGCTGTTCCACACATTTCTAGCACCCTCCAACTGTGGCTTCCTATTTCGTTTTATGTCAGGCAGACCCCCACTGTCAATAAATTCTTCTCTCTCTACAGTTACACACACCCAGGCTTATAGCTAAACCAACCTAAAACACACACATTCACAAATCCTGTCCTATTCGTGTGATCTACAGCTGCACCCTGTCATCTAAACAAACTTGAGCCCATTTTATTCTAATCATTGTTTTCTTGTACTCACAATAATTATAATCATCACATATTCAAACAGTAATATCCACTTCTTCACTTTACCTTAAATACTACTGATCCTCTCTGAATTATGGATCATCCAAATTGTTTTAAAATCCTGTTTAGATGTGTTAAACTGAGTGATTATTAATGAACTGAAGCTTCCAGTTACAGTGACTCAGTGTATTTCAGTGTGTGATTCATGGCGTCATCTAGTGGACTGATAGTAGAAGTAGAGCAGCTGATGGCAGCTTCCTCTGCCTCACACTGCTGTCTGACTGCATTCAGCTGACACTGAGATGAAGCAGAAAAGAAGCAGCTGGTATTTGGACAGCACACATGATGGAAAGGAGGATTTCAGTTGATGTGCACATGAATGATTTGTGTTTCCTCGGAAGGTGAAGGTAGAAAGTGTGTGTGAGCTGACGTCAATTCAGCAGCATGTATCAGTGTGAGGACAGAGAGGAGGGAGCCCCTCCATCTAAAACCACTCTGTGTGGGGAACATGAGAGCCAGACCAAAGCTCAGAGGTGAGATGACCATCTCTAACTGTCCATGACTCTTCTCCATGTCACAGCTCAGCACTCACATCACTGCTCCATCATTATTCACAGGAACCAACCTGGAGCTGAACCCAGCTGTTTATCCTTAAAAAGCAGTGATTCAAAGGAAGTTGTGATTAATTTCAGACAAAAAAGTTCCTTTGGTAAAATGTAAGTTGTTATTGGTATTAACTGATTTGAACTTCAAATACACATTTTAAGGTTTTATGTGCAAGGAAACATTTGCGGAATTTAATAACTTTTCTTCTGTCAGGATTCATCAAAGACCAGACGCACGTGGACATGAATATAAAGATGAATCCAGCAATGTCTCCTTTAAGAGCAATAATTCAAGGAAACAGCCTACTGATTTTAAAGATGAACAGGCTAATTCTGTAAAGTAAGCAGAAGCATGTTGACTTTGTTAAGATATAGAAAACAAATAAATTTTGTTAATTTTTGTTTTGCTGCATTTCACCTAGCTTACTTCATAATTTGTGTTTCTCTTCCGAATGACATTTCGGAAGAACCTGTTGGGCATGCCCACTAAAAACACTCAACATCACCCGTTGATTATTGGTGTTAAACTCATGACCTTTTTCTTTCCAAGCTCCTTAGATCCTGTCTGACATTCTTTTGACCTACACAGCACTATTCACATACTTTTCCTTCCTCCTACTTCATTATGTTTCATATCTACACCTTTGAACAACAGTTTGAATCCACCTCCAACGCCCCTGGCCTTGCTGTCCTTCCACAAACAACAACATTTCTATGTCCCTTCTTTCGCTCAACCAATTTGCTTTGTTTACCAATTGTGGCCCACCATTTAAAGCCCATATTGTTACTTTCCTTCTCTCTCACTGGATTTGAATATGCCTTTCCCTTCTCCTCCTTTTTTGCCTTTAGCCAATACTGGCAGTTTCTACTGTCACCCTGTTAATACGCAGAGTTGTTTGTTAACCCAGGTCCTGACCAGTCCGGTATAGAAATCACATTCTTGATGACCACATGTTTGATTTGGCCTAGATTGGGCTTGGGAGTGCCAATTATACTCCTACCTCTTTAAGAGTGTTCTTGACTTTGTTAAGATTCAGTGTTGTTTTCTTTTGATAATGCTTAAGTGGTGATTGAATTCTTTCTCTTTAAAAATATATATCAGATTATTGATTTGGCCACTCGTAGAATTTTTGTTACCTATATGATAGGTTTATTTTGATTCCTCCATAGCTTGGACCAGGAGAGCTCAGAGGTACCCAGTGGGCAATCTGCACATCTGTGTCAAACACACTTGGAGTCAATATTTATGGTCTGTACATGTATAACCAGTTTTACATATATTTTGTTCACAGTCATCTCCATGCTGCATTTTGCAGACCAGTGGATTGTTAGTGTGTACAACATGGATCTAATGTTTGGCTCAATTATTTCAATTTATTGTATCATTCGTGTGGTATTTTGTTCCAGCTCGTGGAGGACAACATCATCTCTTTTGTGAAGAAACAACTGAAGGAGCTACAGAAGGTTTTACATGCAGATTTTCCAGAATACTTAGAAAGTCAGAGCAAGGATGAAGAGATGCTGGAGGCTGAGGTTAAAGAGCAGAGGGAAAACAGCAGAGAGGCTTTTGTGAAGATTACACTGCACTTCCTGAGGAAAATTAAGCAAGAGGAACTTGCTGATAGTCTGCAAAACAGTAAGAGGATTTTTCTCAAGACTGCAGCTGCTGGATAAATGCAACAAATATCTCAAGAGCTAGACAAACATATGTTCACTCTTTAGAGGAATGAGATGTTGACTATATAATAATTCATGTATTTGGGTTATTTATTTTATGTTTTCAGAAATCTTTGCTCGACGTTATCAATATGAACTTAAATCTCACCTAAAAAAGAAATTTGGGTGTGTGTTTGAGGGGATCGCTAAAACAGGAAATCCAACCCTTCTGAATCAGATCTACACAGAGCTCTACATCACAGAGGGAGGGACTGGAAATGTGAATGCCAAACATGAGATCAGACAGATTGAAACAGCATCCAGGAGACTACACAAAAAAGAAACAACAATTAGACAAGAAGACATCTTTAAAGCCCCACCTGGAAGAGATAAACCAATCAGAACAGTCCTGACAAAGGGAGTGGCTGGGATTGGGAAAACAGTCTTAACACAGAAGTTCACGCTAGACTGGGCTGAAAAAAAAGCTAACCAGAACTTTCAGTTCATATTTCCATTTGCATTCAGAGAACTGAATGTCCTTAAAGAGAACAAGTTTAGTTTGGTGGAACTTGTTAATCTCTTCTTTAGTGAAATCAGAGAAGTAAGAATCTGCAGCTTTGAGGACTTCCAGGTTTTGTTTATCTTTGATGGTCTGGATGAGTGCCGACTTCCTCTGGATTTCCACAACACTGAGCTCATAACTGACCCTAGAAAGTTCACCTCAGTGGATGAGCTGCTGATAAACCTCATCAAGGGGAACCTGCTTCCCTCTGCTCAGCTCTGGATAACCACACGACCTGCAGCAGCCAATCAGATCCAACCAGAAGCCTTGGATGAACCGGGATGTTCGTCTCCTCCTGAAGGCCCGCAACACCGCCTTTAGGTCAGGAGATGCACACGCCTACAGTACAGCCAGGGCTAATCTAAAGAAGGGCATCAAAAAAGCCAAACACCATTACAAAAAGAAGGTAGAAGAACACTTCTCCAACTCCAACCCCCGACGCATGTGGCAAGGACTCCAGACCATTACAGACTACAGGACCACCAAACCCTCCCCCGCATCCTCTGATGTCTCCTTCCTCAACGAGCTCAACAACTTTTATGCTCGTTTTGAGCGAGGGAACCCCACAACCACAACCAAAGCAGACGTGACGCCAGACCACCAACCTCTGACTCTCTCCCCCACCGATGTAGGAGCGGTGCTGAGCAGGATCAATGTCCACAAGGCTGCAGGTCCCGATGGCATCCCCGGGCGTGTTCTCAGAGCGTGTTCTGAGGAGCTTGCAGGAGTGCTGACAGACATATTCAACCTCTCCTTGGCCCACGCTGTGGTACCGGCCTGCTTCAAATCCACCTCCATCGTCCCGATACCCAAAAACTCCAACCCATCTTGCCTCAATGACTACCGCCCAGTAGCACTCACCCCCATCATCACTAAGTGCTTAGAGCAGCTGGTCCTAGCACACTTCAAATCCTGTCTCCCCCCCACCCTGGACCCCCACCAATTCGCATACCGCCAGAACAGGAGCACAGAGGATGCAGTCTCCATCGCACTGCACTCTGTCCTCTCACACCTGGACAACAACAACACCTACGCCAGAATGCTGTTTATAGACTTCAGTTCAGCATTCAATACAATCCACCCCTCACAACTCATCAGGAAACTGACAGACCTGGGCATCAGTTCCCTCATCTGCAAATGGTTACTGGACTTCCTGACCAACCGCCCCCAACATGTCCGGCTGGATAACCGCTGCTCATCTACCATCACAATGAACACCGGTGTACCACAAGGCTGTGTGATGAGCCCTTTCCTCTACTCCCTCTTCACCCACGACTGCAGACCTGCTGATGGTTCCAACACCATCATTAAGTTTGCAGATGACACCACGGTGATTGGCCTCATCAGTGACAACGATGAGGCCGCCTACAGGGAGGAGGTGGATCGTCTGGCTGAGTGGTGAGACACAAACAACCTGCTGCTTAACACCGAGAAGACCAAGGAGCTCATCGTGGACTACAGGAGGAATGCTGACCCACATCCACCCATCCACATTAAGGGGACGGCTGTGGAGCGTGTGAGCAGCTTCAAGTTCCTGGGAGTCCACATCTCCGAGGATCTCACCTGGACGACCAACTGCTCCAAGCTGGTCAAGAAGGCTCACCAGCGCCTCTTCTTCTTGAGGACTCTGAGGAAGAACCACCTGTCCTCAGACATCCTGGTGAACTTCTATCGTTGCACCATCGAGAGCATCCTGACCAACTGTATAACAGTCTGGTACGGGAACTGCTCTGCCTCGGACCGGAAGGCGTTGCAGAGGGTCGTGAAAACTGCCCAGCGCATCGCCGGAGCACCACTTCCTGCCATAAAAGACATCTACAGGAAGCGGTGTCTGAAAAGGGCTGGGAAAATCATCAGAGACCCCAGTCACCCATTACATGGACTCTTCACCCTCCTGCCCTCTGGGAGGCGCTACAGGAGCCTCCGGACTAAGACCACCAGGTACCGGAACAGCTTCTTCCCCACAGCTGTCAGACTCCTGAACTCTGCCTCCTGACATCTGACCCACGTTAACTCATGGACTGAACATACACACACACACACACAATGGACAACTGTACCCTCAAACACACAATAATAACATGGAGTGAACCACCACTCACAACCACTAGCACTTTATATAGGGTGTAGAAATTATCCACACCCTCACTTACCTTAACTGCACTACTGTATAGCCCTGTGTAAACAATCATTCTGTACATACGATAATTTTTAACCCTACAACTGTTTACAACTTGCATAGTTCCCATTTCTGTATAGCTGTATATCTCAGATTCCTGTAAAGTTATTTATTTCATATTCTGTATAGTTTTTCATATTTATATCCTGTCCATATCCTGTCCATAGCTTGTACTCACTACAGCCTGTACATACTTATAGTTATAGAATATTCACAACATACTTCATACCGTGTACATTATAACATAATAGACCCATTTCTGTAATATACTTACATATCTATATTATTGCTAATATATATTGTAATATATCTATATCACTAAGCACTTCTGGATGGATGCAAACTGCATTTCGTTGCCCTGTACCTGTGCATGTGCAATGACAATAAAGTTGAATTCTATTCTATTCTATTCTATGTATTTAGCTTAATTGGCTGACATTTTTGTATTATTCTTGTGATTTCTTATTGGCCTTGTTTATTTAATGCAGGCCAGGTGAACCTTTTTTGGGGTATGAAAAAGGATGGCGAGCCAATGAACGGCTAGGAGCAGGACTCATTCTGCAATTGAAGCTTCCACTGGTTGGGTAGGAAGCTATCAAAGACGACGCTCTGTCCCCATTTTCCAAATACACTGATTTCCGCAATCATACACACCATTCCCCTCATTTATGGACAATGGCGCTTGGACATCTCTCATGGACAGTGCATCAGTGAAGCATGGTGGTAGCACCATGATGATTGCTACGAGTGAGAAAGCTGTAGTTACAAAAAATCTTGAATGTGTGAATTTATCAAGACAAAAGGGAAAGGCTCAGACATGTATCTTTTAAATGGAGAGTAAGTGTAGTTTGCAAGATGTGAGCAAACATGTAAATTACATGCTCTCACTTACCTTTGGAGTTTGCTCAGACATCCTAGTAATGGTCTCACTCCTTGTTTTGATACTTTTGTGTTTTGCAGCTTCAGCTGTATTTTCCTCTCCTTACTCTGGGTGATTATATAGGACACAGCATGGCATTGCTGAGGATCGAGAGTCTCCCCACTCAGATCAAGACAGTAGTCCAGTTTATCCAGAAGATAAACACAGGCTTCAGCAGACTGAGACTCATAGAGACACTGACATAAGAACAGCAAGTCTATTTCACAGTCCTCAGTGTCACTACAATCTACAAAGGTGGTCACCAAGTGTTTGAAGAACCAGCCAGATGTTTCTCTGAGCTGCTGAGAAGGAATCAGACTTTCTAGCAAATCAGTGTTTTTATCATTTAACAGTCCACACAAAAAGGGGACTAAGTGTTTCATGTGTTTGATGTTGTCAGTCAGACACTGTTGGACAACACTTCTGGTCCGTTCTGGATCCTTCAAGACCCACAGTGCTGCAAAAAACTCTTGAACAGTGTAGTGGAGAAAGGCACACAAGGGTTTCTTTGCAGTTGAGCTGACTTGAGATACACTCCTGCTCAAAAAAGCTAAATAAGCACAGCTTTCTAATTTGGGCAGTGATTTCAGGTTCACATTTTTTCCTTCTGTTGCACAAAAAGCAGCCTCAGATAAAGACAGTACTGCATCCCATTTAGTGCTTTCATTTTCAGATGTCTTGCCAACATTTCTCTGAATGCAGAAATGGAGGATATTGAGGTATATTTCTGTAACTGTGCAGGGATGTGGAGAGAACTCTGAGCCCTCAAAACTAAAGCAGGCAACCACCATCAGAGCGTACATGGGGACGTGGCACAGAGAGAATAATTCCAAGTTACACAAAACTTTGTTGAAGTGTTCCTCACTCAGATACTTGGATAAGTATTCTCTGATGCCCTGCTCACTGAAGCCTTTCACTTCCACTCTGAGACAGTCCCAACCTAACAGGAAGTCTGCTGACTCCACCTCTGGTCTGCAGGTGATGATGATTCAGGTAGAAGAGTCTTCTGTATGAGCTTAAACACCACAGAAGTAGAGGGGATATCTGTAACGCCATCAAAAATGATAGTAACATTGTCAGCATTATTCTTTATGTCCTCTAAGACTTTGTCTTTGCCTTCATCTGGTTCATTGAACACACTGAAGAGAAGATCCTCCAGTTTATGGACCTCTGTGATGTTGGGTGTTTCTCTCATATCAAAGTAGAACATGTAATCTAGATCCTTGTTGTCTTTCTCTGACCATAGTTTCAACATCTGATGGACCACAGCCGTTTTCCCAGTTCCAGGTTTTCCTACCAAAAGGATTTTTCTTTCATACGTTTTCAGCAGTTCACTGGGGGAAGTTTCCTGTTTGTCCTCAGGTATGTAGGCCTTTAGTTTTTTAGTGCGAACCTTCCTGCTTTTTTTGATCTTTGACTTTTTTATTTTGGATGGTGAAGCCTGTCCTTGTGTGTCTAACACAAGTGAACTGTACGACAAAGATGTCTCCTTGTTGAACAGGACTGCTTTACTTTGGATCCATGATCTTTCTGAAATCTTTTGAGTTTCTGATTTCAGCTTTTGCTGGTATCTGTGGCACGGGCTGGGCCCTGAAAGAAAGGAGAAATTAATTAAAAAGTAATTTAGTGATTTAACTCATGTGTCACTGAACAACACTGCATTTTAAATGAGTGTGATCACATTAAAACATGCCACGGACTTCAGTTTGTTTAAAAATACCTTGTAAATACGTTACATCCATGTTGGTGTCCTCCTTGAAGGAAAAGCAGCTGATCCAGTAGTTCAGGTCAAATTCGTCTTTCAAAGAAGAGTCTGTCTCTGTATTTTCCAGAACAGACTGAGCTTTCTGTGGATCTCTTTATTATGTCAATAATCCTGAGAAACTCATAGCAAGCTGCTTCCCCCTTTTTGATGACAGAGTCCACAGTTCTTCTCCTTTTGTCAAAGTCGCCACCATCTGTCCTTATTTTACTGACTTCTTCCTCTGAGAAAACTCCTCTCTGGTACAGATTCTCCACAATCACAGCAGTGAGCCTCTTTAATGTTCTCACCAGGGCCCTATTTCAGAAAGCCGGTTTAGTGCAAACTCTGAGTAAGTATACGCTGAGTTAACGAAAACTCTGGGTTTTCGGTTTCACAAAGCGAGTTTAGATTAATTCTGAGTGAGTTACTATGACGACACACTCCGTCAAGCTAACCTGCCCCCTAGCAGGTTTACTTCAACTAACCCTGACGTTCTCCGCCTCTTTGTCAGAAACCTGACTGTAGGAAGTGTCAGACATGGCGTGCTCCTTCCTTGAAGAGCCAGTAGATGTTGAAGCCCAAATTCTCCGCAGAGCTCTCCGCCGGGAGAGAGTGATTAGAGCGCGTTTGGACATTTTATCATTTCCTGATGATTTTCTGTGTGAACGTTACCGTTTTTCAGCACAATCTATAATTTATTTGAATAACATCCTCAGGCCTAATATTACGCATGTGACACATCGCGGACATGCTCTCAGTTCTGTACATATTATTTGTATTGCACTTCGGTTTTTTGCAAACGGGAGCTTTCTGTATAATATTGGTGACGCTGAGCACGTTTCCAAGGCTACCGTCTGTTGGGCAGTCAGGAATGTTACAGTTGCACTGAAACGTCTCGTGTACTCGTCTGTGGTGTTCCCCGGTCATAGACCCACAAGATTTATCAAAGAGGGATTCCACAAAATTGCAGGTAGCAGGATGAACAAAACTTAATTCATGATGTGGTGATACTTGAACTACTACTTAAATTTTACATTTATTCTCACGGTTCCCAGGCGTGATTGGCTGTATAGATGGCACTCACATTCCAATCATTGCTCCTTCAGTAAATGAAGGAGACTATGTGAACAGGAAGTCTTTCCACAGCATTAATGTGCAGGTACATAGTTCCCTGTAGCATTTCAAACTAACAAATTATTCCATTATAGTAATGGATGCTAATTTGTGTTCTCTGCACTGTGAAGATCATATGTGATGCTGCCAACATTATCACAAATGTGGAAGCCAAGTGGCCAGGCTCTGTGAGTGGTGGTGGTGGAGGACCCCCACCTGTTTTTCGGGCCTCCGCTTTTTTTCTGTTGGCTATAACGGGTCACATTTGAGCATACAGAGTAAGCAAATATGTACTTGTAATGTGCTCAGATAATTTCAATAAGTGCTTACAGAGGGGAAATTAATGTAGCCTCTAACTGCAATTGATTTACATCGGACAAACAGACCAAGCACTATGGCTCATAATACAATTACACCTTACCTGTTTGGACTATATTTTTATATTTCATTTTTACTTGCTGCCAGGAACGTTTGGGGCCTGTTGGGTTGCACCTGCGCTCACATCACATCACGAAATAAATTGTATGAAATAAAAAATTAAATAAAATATAATAAAATAACGTGTTAAATGGGTGGAAATCCCTAGATCAATGTTTAAATTAACACTCACGCATTGACTCTGTCGGCTATGTTTTGCCATGCATGCTCCCTTTCTTTTGCAGCTGTGGCTGTGTTACTTTTTTCCGCAAAATTTGCATGTTATCGGCATATGCTGCCATCAGAATTTCGGCCTCAAGCGCTGTAAAATATATTGACCGCGCCTTCTTTCCCTCCGTCTCCATGGTGACTCGCTTAATCTGTGCTCCACTAATCAGGGCTTTATGTATCCTCGTGCGCGCGTTTAACTTGGGGTTAAAGCAACTGAACTAATTGTTATCAGCCTTTCTGAAACCGAATATTCCGAGTTGGACAGTTCGGGGTTACTCAACCCTGAGTATCATTTTTCACTCTGAGTTTTCTAAACCGGCTTCCTGAAATAGGGCCCAGGTTGGTTCTGGCCCTCCTGACGTACTCCACTGCCAGAGCGTTCTCACTCCCGAGGCGTAACATGTCGACGTTTTGTCACGTCCCGCGGCGTTCCTGAGGAACGCGAAAGGAGACCTTCGGCGTTCTTATGGTACGCGGTGGGTTATGGCTGGAATCCAGTGCAATGACGCTCCCGCGGTAATAGACGTTCCAGCCCTGTATTCCAGCCCTAAACCTAACCTTATCCCTAGCCCTAACCATAACCTTATTCCAGACCGTAACCAGGACTTTAATGATGTTAAATAGCGTGTTTCTAAGCGATTTGAAGAATAAGAGCGAACATGTGTAGGTTCAGTCCAGACGGTTCTCATATTTCCTCTTTTTCCGAGGTCGTCATTTAGGAACGTGGTGGGTAGCCGAAAACGTAATATGGTGACGATTTGTCACCTAGCGTAAAATGTTACGCTTTGGGAGTGAGAACGGGTTGCCACTGCTAACTGAGAAGAACAAGCCATGTTTCCTTTATTTCCTGGATTTCAGTAGTTTCTGTTCAAACAATATGAATTTAAACAAATGTATTTTATTTCAAAGATTCAGACTATTAAATATAAAGCATGCTAAAAGAAATGGTGTTAGGTGGAGATAAAGTCTAATTTATCTTAGATTGACGTCCCACTGATCACATCCTGTGTCAAACAAGCTGGTTTAAAGGGGGGAGGGACTAAAACTGCATTTAAAACAAACACACACAACTGCTTAATTTTAAAAACAAATTTAATACGGACAAAAGTAGAATTTTCTTTTCCACACTTTAATTTCATTCTTAATTATTGAGCCACTGTATTTTATTTTTGATGTTGCTCTTGATCCTATCACTGCTAGGCTTTGTTTTAAATTGATGTGTCAAGTGTATTTATAATTTATTCTCAGTCTTTGACTTTTTCAACAGTCTTCTATTGTTTTTCCTGTCTATTGATTTTATTTTCTTATCATCTTTAAATGAGTTTCTCTTCTTTTTGCAAAGAAACTTGTAACTCTGGTTTTTATAAGTGCTAAGCATTTTCTCATTTTACATCCTCAAAACTTTCTTAATGCACAGCGAGTCTTGGTGACTTGCATAGTAATCTCTTTAAATATGCATGTGTCACATGCTCATGTCAATGATTATTTATTTATTTATTCATTCATTCATTCATTTATTTGTTATATAATAACTCAGACATTCTCTAGCAATATCTCCACACATGTCTGAAACTTACTCCAAATTCATGTTATACATTTTATATATTTTTTAAGAACCATATTCGTCTCAGCTCTGTTTTTGTTTTTTTTAAAACTTTTTATGCTTTAAGCTGAGTTTATTTAAACTCCAAACCTTGTACCTCACAACTGGGAGATTTTAACATAAAATAGTGGAGCTGCTCTTCCTTCTTGTTTTGCTTCTTTATGGTTATTAACCTGCCAGCATGCGCATGTTTCCAGAGGAGAGGGGATGCATGTTCTCTAACTACAGACTACTGATCCAAAAACAGGCTTTACTGAATTGTATATATTTTTTAAGTAGTGTTGTTTTGTTGAGTCACCATTTCAGAGTTGCATTAAATACAATAATATAGATGTATTCTTTTTCATTTAGGTCTACTCCAGTCATAAAAAAAATAAAATTCTTGTCTGTATATGTGATATATACAACCATATTCTTGTGCTGGACATTTTAGGCTGGAATTTCTAATCCTTATATTTTGATCTAAAAACTATAAAATGGTATACAATGCATTTTTGTTTAAAAAAAAAAAAAAAAATCTAAAAACCCCTTTGAAACCCCGTACTCAAAGCTTCTTCAGTTTACCATGGACCAAGTAAAAGTGAAGATGGTTGTGTCCAATCTGAAGGCTCCCAGGTCCTCATGTTTGCAGATCACAAATTGAACAAACGTTAAAGACAAAAATCATAATGCATAGCTTCCACTGTGTGACTCATTGATACTTGTTCAACCTATACATGAGCCAAAAGTGACCAAAAACCAAACAGCAGATAAGCTTTAGTACAAAGGGACAGTTATAAACGACTGATTTTGTTGTGTCACTGGCAAAATTATTAAATTAAGCATTTACAGAAATGGTTACGATGTAGCACCATCACACCCTTTAATGTCATATACCACACACTTAAAGACAGAAGTAGTTCAGATTTATTGATATGTGGAAACAATGCTGTTTATCCCCCTCTAAGCATTTTTACTTACAGCTCTTTAATGGTTTTGTAACACATACAAATACTGTATCTACGTTTCTTTCTTCACCCAGGTTTGAATTATTTTACATTTAACATCCGCCAATTTAAGCAATAGCCATCATTTTATCAGCTAGTTAAGAATATCTGGTTTCTTCAAAGCAGTCACTTTATTGTGGATCTCAATAAGACGTTTCCCAATACAGATGCATCAGAAATTAAAAGTGTAACAATTTTTTTTTTTTTTTTTTTTCAGGTTTGCAGTATTACACAACCACAGTTTGCAAAACATAAACAAATGGACTACTTTCATAACCTTATTCTGGCTTCTGCTCTGCAAGACTTTGAAACACACTTCAACCATAAACTCTCCGTTTTTAATTACACCTCAAAACACATTTGTTCACACTTGTATACACTTTATCATTACCATGGTCATGCATTTGTTCCCTTGATAAGACTTTTATAGTTTTGTTTTGTGGTTTTATTCAGTTATTTTATTCCTTTGTAACTTTGTGTTTTTAAGTTGTTGTAGTAACGTAATATCACTTATGGAGTCTAAATTGACGTGTTTAAATGTGTCCTTGATTTAACCCACAAATAATTAAGTCATACGGTGATTATTCACTTTTCGTGAAGCTCGGCACACGCAGAGAAATCATTCAGGGGTCATGACTGTGAAACAGGCTCCTTTTCAAAGATATACACATCACAAATGTCTCTGGATACAAAAACATCGACAATACAAAGAAATATCTGGAAAAACACAAGAAGACTGTCGCTCACTCGTCTTTAACTTTCATAGCTGAAAAGACTCTCAGCTGAGCTCCAGGTTTCATCATTTCCTCTTTTCTTAGTGGATCCTGTTGTTTTTTTTACTAAATCTTTATTGCTTCGTGGTTTTCAGTCCATTGTATAATTGAGGGACACAGACCAGAAACAGAGGAGAGCAGGTAATCATTATATCTGTGAGCTGAAACATGACTAGTTTAAATATTGATAAGATACTTTGAATAGGAAGAAGAAATCATCTGTGGTTCTCATGTCATAACATAATTTAATATTTAAAGAGAAACCTAACATTAAATTTGTTTATCAAACAGGTATTGTGATTTTTTTTTTAAAAAAGTATTTTACAGTCACTAACTCATCCTGTAAAATAAGACAGAGAAAAAAGCGTTGGTTATGCAGCACAGTGCAAAAGTCTTGAACCACCCATCACATCTTTATATTTCGCTTCTAAGGATTCAGATGTTTCTTTAATTTTTAATGCAACAATTCTCCAGGTTTCTTTGACTGGTGACCTAAATATTAGTATTAAAAATGAATTTGAATTTTAAAAGCTCCTTCGCTGTTCACTTTAAAGTAGCTTCTATGAAATTATCCTTCCCTGTCATTTATAAAACAGTGATGTGGACTCTGGCTGCTATACTGTTAGTGATGAAGACTATTAGGCTACGTTCACACTGCAGGTCTTAATGCTCAATTACGATTTTTTGATCAAATCCGATTTTTTTGTCTGCTCGTTCACACTACAAATAAAATGCGACAGCAAACGCGCTCTAGTGTGAACGCTCAAAGCGGCCCGCATGCGCAAAAGAAGATGTCACACACAACGCGCTCTGTTTAGACCCAGGGCAAACAGTATTGTTTGACAGATGGCCGTTAATATAAAGACTTCGGACTTTACGTTTCCCAATTTTTGCTTTAAGTTATTTTGTTATTTACATAAATAACCTAATAATTATCCTTATTGCTGTTTTAGAGAGGAGCGGTGCTTCAAAGGATAGTTGCAGATTTCTGTCAGAATCTGCAGATTATACAGTACAAATAAAATGTTCACGTTTCTCCAACGTTGTCTCCCAACAGTTTCACTGACATCTACACGGGATGGCCAGGAAGCGTTCGCGATGTCTTCTCGGGCGCTTCTCCGGAGCTGATAATTGGCGTCTGTCTTGTGTCAATGACGTAAAAGACGGATTTAATGCGACATGACCGTTCAAACTGCAGTCGCTTTCTAAAACATTGGATATGTATCGGATTCAGTACCACATACGAAAGTGACCCAGATCGGATTTGAAAATATCGGATTTGTGCTGTTCACACTGTCATACCATGATCGGATATGGGTCGCATAGGGTCAAAAAAGTCGGATTTGATGCGCTTTCGCCTGCAGTGTGAACGTAGCCTTAGTGAACACATCTGTTTTATTTCTGTGTTTATTAAAAAACATTCTGGGACGACAGTTGAATAATTACTGGTTGATCTCCAGGACTTCACATGAACTGTTTCTTTATTGTTGACATTTTGTTTTCATATCTTATTCTGTAGTTTTTATTTATTGATCTTAAATCACATTACTCCACTATTTAAACTCTTTCTCCACAAAGTTTGAACTAGGAAGTCAAAACCATCCGTGTTTGGCCTTCATAAAGGATTCCTGCTTATAATCATGACGGAAAAAATACAACAAACTCGAACAGCTGTGTCTGTTAGAGACCCTGCGCTACTTTAATAATGGTTTTATAAATGTATTAACTGATTATTATTCTTATAAACTGTTATACTGTCTGCTGTAATTTTACAATAATCCTTCCACTGAGTAAATTGGGTGACACATCGTGGGATAAAGAGCGGCAGCCATGACCTTATAATGACCTATAAAAAAAAAAAAAAAAAAAAAAAATCATGTATATCACATAAGTTACAGTCGGAACATTTGTGTCTCTCTTTAAACGTTTACAGATCAGGTCATGGTTTCCATGTCGGCACAAACAAGTGTATTTAGGCAGGGCTGGACTGGGACAAAAAAAATCGGCCCGGGCATTTTGACTAGAGACCGGCCCACCAGGCATTATAGGAAAAACCATAAAGCCTTTGAATGAAAACAAACGCTGTTGTGACAGTGATGTACACTGTCTTGTTGGTATATATGTATCAATCTAATAAACTTAAATCTACACCATCCTCCCTATTCTGGTATTCTAACCCGAAAGTAGACTGCTTGGTCGAGTTAACCACCTGAACTATCTACACATGGTGAAAACCTGAAATTAAAACAGAGAAGACTAGAGGTGAGACATGATCATTACTGATTACTGATGACAGATTTAGATATATTTTCATAAACTATTCATTTACCACATCAATAAACAGCATGGCAGGGCAAAATATTTTTTCTAACATGGCAACCTTTAAAAAGTGAAAGGAGATAGAAAGACAGGTGAGAAAGAATAAAACTTAATTGACTTTTTGATGGCATTTTACTTACAGTACTGGTACAGTATCTAGAAAATGTGGGAAAATACTGGCATCATATACAGTACTTAGCTACTTCTGAAGAAATGATGGGACCCTAAAAAAATTACTATGTACAAAAATGGATTTCTATACATTTTACATCAGATGAAAACGTTTGTTGTAAGATTCAGATAATTATTTATTCAAAGTTTTTAAATGAGAATAACAAAGAAAAGAATTTCTTTGTGCCCCCCTTTATCTGTTAATGCCCTACTTGGGCCCCTGGCAAAACTTTGCTAGATCCGCCCCTGCACAGTTACCAGCTGTCAGCTGCATAGAAAAGGATCCTGGTGTTATTTGTCTCTCAGAAACAGTTCATAACTTCCCTTCAACTCATTCATGTCACCTAAAAGGTAAACCTGTTTCTCCATCACCTGTTCAGCTCTGATGATTCAGTAAGGACATCTCCTGGTTTCATCTTCATGTTTCCCTCTCACCACATATCCAAACCGACCTCATGACCAGCAGCTTTACAGCTGTGGCTCCAGCAAACATCAGCTGATACTAGAAATTAACCCTTTAAGACCTACCATTGAACCAAGTCCGCCAGAGCTTATATTATATTTTTACATGTTGTAGAGCCATTTTTGGGAGCATTTCAAGTTGCTATACATCAATACAACCACTAGAGCCTAAATTTTAATAATATGCATGCATTAAGTGCATCATAATTACATAAATTGCAAAAAAGTGCAATAAACTACAAAAAAATTGAAAATCGTTTTTGTTTTTTAACATATATTTCTAGTTAGAGAAATTTAAGAGGCTTATCCCTCAAAACTGTAAATACAAAAAAGTTGCACAAAATAGTTTCCCACCACGGGAAATTTATTTTGAGTGTCTTCATAGTTTTATTTTTGAAATACACCAATTTTTATACACTGCAGGAAAAACGAAAATAAATATTATACTGCAAATTTGCAAAAAAGCAGCATATGCATCAAAATAAACTATTTCCAGCAGTGCAATATGAGTCCTCAGCATCCCAGAAACGACACAGAAAGTCATAAAGTCAAACATAACTTTTAAAAACACCAGCATAAGCTCATGAGGCCTTGATGGTAAAAAACTACATTTCCGCGAAAATGACGTCACTTCCGGTTTCGGGCAGGTCATGGCGGACATGCGATAGTTCGTGCTGATGGACATAGGAAGTGTTATGAACAGCTGATGGATCGGCAAAGCGTGTTTCTGGAATATTATGTTTTTGTTGCTGCAAGTGCTTTTTATGCAGTTTTTGCAAAGCTATATGTGGAAGGAAACCGTGACCTAGGACAAGCTGATGGCATAAGATGTAAGTACAACTCCTCTGGTTTCATATGCAAAAAAAATTATTGCGCTAGCTCACGTGGTTGCAGTGCTACCGGGATTTAAAAATAGTTACGCAAAATGGAGCGTGCTCTGACCGGTTTTAAAGGGTTAATATTAAATAAATTCTAACAACAGTTGATCAAGCTTGAACATGCTGCTGTTGTTTAACGCAACATCCGCTGGTTTCCTCTTTCTGGCGCAAAACAAACAAGAGAGATGATCAGCTGATCATTGATCAGTTTCATGATTGAAGTAGAAACAGGAGATGGAGGGGAGAGAATGACAGAAGAAGAGGCAGCTGTGCAGCAAAGACACAGAATAACTCCAGCTTTGTGTCTTTTTTCATTCTACCTGAAGTACGGGACAAATCACGTTCCTTTTCCCCTCAATACAAAACGTGCAATATTTTCTCTGAATACCAGACGATTACGTTTTTTATGGGACGGTTGGAAACTCTAATAACTAACCTTATAAATAAAATAAGATAAAACAAGTTCAACGTCAATAATATCATAGCACCCACCCAGCAGTATATAAACTCCCATGCTAGCTAGTACGCAGTACGAGTTATTGTAACTGACTGTAAAAAGTCAGCATAACGAAAATAAACTCCACCTAAACTTGGTTTATATCTGACCCAGATAGACTGCAGGTCATAACTTCTTACCTGAAGTTCAGTTCACTGCCTCGGGTCTCTGCTCCTCCTGCCTTTCCGTCATCCACCTGCCAGCGTGTTGCATCTGCTGGCCTCCACCACTTGCTAATGTTACTAAATCGGTGGAAGCTCCGCAATAGCCACCACCAAACAACTGAGTTATTTTTACACATCTCCCAGCATCTGGCCAATCCACCACCTTTCAGTGTTTATACTGTTACGAAAAAAAAGAACCCATCGGCCCATAAAAACGAAAAATCACCATGGCCCACCGGGCAAATGCCCGATGGCCAGTCCAGCTATGTATTTAGGTGATTACCGTGTAACGTTAGGGTCACATATCCTGAACATATACAGAGAGTTTACTGTGTGGATCCGTTTTAAAGAGGAAATAACTAGTATCACCTTCTAACGCAGCGATGTTCCGTTATGAAACAGACTCGAAGTAACGGAGGAAGTCTGACTTCAAACCATCTTTTAAAAAAAAAAGTCGTAACATACCTGATCAGCAAAGCAGAGCCTCCCAGCTGAAATAGCTTTAAGCAGACCATTCCTCTCTGAACCTGTGGAGCTTTCACAACAAATAACCTGAATTCAGCTTGATGAACAGTCTCTCAGGTCGCTCGATCTGCTGTTTATAAAAGAAACGCTTCCTGTGGCTCTGTTTGTAGGTTCTGCTGGTGTCCACAAGATGTCGAGCTCGGAGCAGCAGAAAGATGACACGAAACACTTCTGTGGATTTTTTTACAATATTTTTACTGAGAAAGAGAAATTATTAAAAACAAACAAACATGCAAATCACATGTAAATGGTTTGGATACAAATAGATAATCTATAACAAGCTGGCAGCAGAGATTGTAAAGAAATATAGCAAAATATTTATATAAAATATTTTAAGTGGTTAAAAAGGACTGGATTGGTTTTACTGTAGAACACAGAGTATGTACAGCAACGCAGTCATAAAGATCCTAACATAATAGGTCATTTCTTTATTTGATATATAAATACATTTTAAAGCTTGTTGACTGCAGACTATTTATCAATATAAGCAAAGAGATAAGATATCAAGATGTAGAGAAACCATCACACTAGCCGGTGTTGTGCCAAAAAGTGATTTCCAATGTTTTTTGATTATTTTTTTAATTTATTTTGTCATGAATTTGCTTATATTGTTAAACAGACAGCAGCCAACAGGATTTAAGAAAAGGTTATATATATAAATGAGCTGTTTTAGAAACATCGTTATGATGTTTTATTTGTCACAATATTGTGACTCTTGTGCACATCAGTCTTTAAAACAAAGATTTTCAGCTGGATAAATAAAGGATATAAAAAAGTCACTTTCACAGATTATAGAGCAACACGTCATTTACAGAAGTTTAAATATGGAAATCGCTTTTTTGCACACACACACACACACACACTCTGCACAGACAGAAACTGAAGGAGATTTGTGATGAAATAGTTAAACGAATAAAGACTCAAACACTTTGCGGAAGCATAAACACTAATGCAAGAAAAACAACATCCATTATTTACAGGTGACCTACTCATGCCCAATTCTCATAAAGAATTAGATTTTCCAACTGCTTTTTTATGCTTCCTGTGTAATTATCTCATAGACAGCAGGACAAAAACATGCAGGTTCACTATAGTCAGACCATCATGGCAGCTTCTAGCTTTTTCTGACAGTGTGACAAGAATCTCCAGAAACCTTTGCTGTTATCACAAACACAGCCGTCTTCTCTGTGTGTGTTTTATTCTGTAAGTAAGTCTGTTGTGCATTGCATTGAATTACCAGTAAATGAAACAGCCTCATGTTTCCTAACAGAACAGGGAGAAATCAGTATTATTAGGTCTGGAGTCATTACAGTTAACAGCCTGCTGGTTGCAATCATCTCAGTGCTTTTCTGTCCCTGTTTCTATGGAGATGTGTTAATCAGTGATAGTCTGGCACAACAAGTAACCTTGTGCCCAATTATGCAACTCTTTTCTTGTTTCACAGAGGATCATTATCAAGATATGACGACAGCAAAAGTTTTGATAAGGTGTCACTGTGGAGGTGGGTGTCCATACAGCTGTGTCAGGGTTGGGTTAGCTGAGCTGTGATGTCACACGTGACTGTTTTTAGTGGTGGAGGTACGTTGCACATAAGGTATAGATCACAAAGAGAATGTAGGATGTCTGAATACATATACTGTATCGCACTCAGTATTTCCTGCATGGCACAATCATTGAAACACAATCACATCAATTACAGACATCTGGCCTCTTATTTATTCCCTGAGTCCACATGCAGCTGTACATTGATGTGAAAGAAAAAATATTTATTTTAAGCAGACAAAACTTGAATTGAATTATAAACGAGGTCCATTATGTTTATGATATTTTCTTCCAGTTATCTCAACGTACCAAACATGGTTTTATCCTGACTGTTTACTCATTACATCTTTACTCTCATTGGTGATTACAGAGTCTCTCTGCTCTGTCCTGACTGAAACATGCAGACCAGAATAAATACAGTTATCACAAAAGTACAAAAAATAAATATGGCCAACTTCCTGCATTGATAAAACAGTTGTAGTCTTTGTTTTGTCTTAATAAGAAAATAACTGAATAATCATCATTACACAAGCATCAGATGTAAAACTGGAAAAATTAAAGGAGTGAGACACAGCTGGGAAACAAACAAGACAACGAGGCACGGAAACAAATGTAAATACAAGGCAAAGAGACTATCAAAATAAAACAGGAAGTAACTACACAGAGGATCACGTACCCAAGATGAAAACACGACGAAATGATACAAAAGGACACATGTGAGGCTGTACTGAACCGAACCACAAATCAGTAAAAATAAAGATATACTCAAAATGTAAACAGAACACGCTGGCTGCTCTTTGTCTCCATATAAACTGTCCTCTTAATCATCAAAGATAAAAAGAAAAAATCTGACCTAACATCAAAGCTCATTTGATCTAATGTTGGTGTGTCCTTCACTGCTGACTCCATGAACAGTATCACACTCCACCCAATATTTTCACAAGCAGAGTAAAAACTACGATTCTCTGACGATGACAACTGCTTCAGATCTGCTCTGTACACAATGTTGTTGGACTTCCTCAGTCCAATACTCCAAACCAGTAAAGTCAAAAAAGTCTTAATATTCACAAGACTGTGGTCACCTCACTTCATGTGGAACATACACAGTTCAGTTTATTCTGGGAGCTGTAGCAGAAAGAAAGCAGCATGAAGCTTCTTAGCTGCTCTTTACTCATGTTGGATTTCAGGGAGCTCCTCAGTCTTTTACACACATTGGTACTTATTTTTACCTCCAATACACTCAGCCCAGGAGTATGCATGAAATAGAGTGACCACACACCATCTACGTATTCACTGGAAAACTAGCTTCTCTGTTCTCACATAGAGAGCTGTGTACAGTCTGTGTGAAAGCAGATATTTAATGTCTGAGGGTTGATAATTTCTTCACCAGGTCGTTCCTACATATCATCTTTAAGATGTTCTCCATCACCTGCACAGCTCCAGTGATCTCATATGTCTGCACCATCAGATCTACTGTGTCATTTCTGTCTGCTTTGGACAAATAGTTTTCTTTGATGGGTGATATGTTGTTCCACACTTCAGTCTTCAGGTGCCACTTAAACTTCTTGAATTCTTCATCGTTTAAATCTTCGAGGATATCGGGAAGCATCACCATGATTTTCTGTTAAAATCAGAGCATACTGTCAGTCTGTAGATGAGGCTTTGCAGGTCATAATGAAAGGAAGTTGAAACCATAATGGTGTACACAGTGAATAGAAGATAGCCTTACAGAGAGCAGAGATAAGAAGTATAGTTCTTTAGTTCCTCACTTGATCCATATCCTTATTGATAACAGCACACTCAATGAGTCTATACAGAAGTTAGCTAGAACAGATTCAGACACTGACAATAAACTTTGTCCAAACTGAGATCAGCCTCACCTCTGCTGGGATTCTCCCATCTGCAGAGAAAGGTAGATGATCTGCAAGGAGCCAGGGATAAGAATTATAACACGCAAGCATTTAAAAGAATTGACGAATCTTGAAATTAAACGCAATGTTTTTGTATTGCAAGTCCAAAATATTTACTGTAAATCACATGTCCTGTGTTTTTTTTTTGAAAAAGGGTAAGTGACACATTTGGGAAAAATAAAATAAAAATCTCCTACAAACAGCTTGTATTAAAAACCTCTATGGACATGAATGTGGCCAGAGGCAGCAGGTGAATGGCCTCCTGAAAATGTCTGACAGCCCTTGAGTCAAACAAAAAAAAGTTTCTATTAAAGGCATTTTAATGTTCCATGTTAACCCACTCAGATGTTTGGACAAGGTGCTGCCAGTCCTGCCATAGAACTGCTAAGTCTTGCTTTCCAATCTGAGGAACACTTAACTTCATGGCTTGTCTCTATTTTTTCTAATTTGTGCCTCCTTGTCTCCTCCTGCCTGTGAATCTCAGTTCATCATGCTCAAGGATGTCTAACTTCCTAAACTGCACCTGGACAAGAGAAGAGACTTGAAGGATGAACACATCTAATTGATCCTTTTACCTGTGGATATAGCCTAAAACTACAGCATAACTTTTGCCTTGTGTGTTGAGATTCGTGATCAGCAAAAGTGTGTTTAAACATTACTTGCAGACTTCCACATCTCTGGAATCAGCTTGTCAGGAAAACTCAGATTCGGCTCAGTGCTTCAATATGTTCACCACCTTCTCACTAACTGCTCTGCAGTTTTAATCATACATTTTTTTATGTGTTTGACCAAAAATGGTTTAATAGATAGTCACCCTGTTAAATTACAGCTGGCAGTTTTTCTTCTTCTTCTACATTGTATTGTTCTTTTTTTCCCCCAGTGTTGATATTTTATATTGTTTTGTTTGTAGGTTAATTGCAGGAATTTCTTAAAGATAGAAATACCTGTAGAGAGTGGTCTCCTCTCTACAGGAACTCACTCTGCAGGTGGGGGAGAGATATAGGAGAGGTAGAGAATGAACTCAACCTGGGTGTCTATTGTCTTGTGTAGATTGGGAGATGATTGGATGATGGGGTGGGTGCAGTTTTCTCTGGGGTGGAGTCGGGTGGGCTGCCCTGGACTGTGTGGGGCTGGGCGGTGCTGCTGCTGCGGGCCCCGGTCCGGATGGGCCTTCCCTTTCTTCCCTCCCCATCCTCAGCTGCCTTCCTATTCCCGCTCTACCACACACGCAGGACTTGGGGTGCAGGTATCTCACCAGGGTGCAGGGGAGGCACTCCCCCTCTGTCCCCTTCTGGCCGCCTGTGCCTCAATTTTATTCTGCAACCTAGACATCCACATTACTCACTCTATCACATAACACATACATATAGGGCCTTGGGGGTGGGCACGTTTTACAGCATCCAGAGGATGGTCGGTGTACTCCAACCCACCTCTGGCGCTGGTGCCCTACCCTCAATTTTAAATGCATTTAGACACTAAGGGTTTTCGGGAGGAGCCGTGCTGCTCTATGAAAGGAAGCAGGAACCATGTTCTCCTGTGTTTTAAATGCACTTTAGAACAGCACACAGCAACACTACATATGAGCGGGCGTAGGGAGGTTTGGGGTCTTCACTCACCCCGGTTCTGTTAGCCGTCAGGGCCGAGGGGCTGGGAGGAGGTGCTGGCCGTCAGATTGGGGTCTGGGATGCGGGGCCTCCCTGCTGCAGATAAGGAGGTGGTCCGCTTGCCTCCACCCCAGAGAGAAGGGTTACATCGCCTGGGTTTAGGTGTGGCTTGCCCCTCTGGGGCGGGGGTACCTGGACCTGGGATGTAGAGTACGTTTGGGGAGTGCGACTGTCTGTGCAGTGTCTATTTGTGTCTGTCTACACGTTGGGTGAATGACGAGTATTTGGTTGTGTATATGGGGTGGGAATGCACGTTTGTGTCCGCGTGTGCCTGTTCGTCTGTGTCTATATGTCAGGTTGGGTCTTAGACTCAACCTCTCTGGGTACATCTCAGGCCCTCCAAAGTACGGAGGCCTATCTCCCCTCACCACACTCCCTGCCGGTGGCTGATGCCCTCAGACGTTGGTGTGTTGGTGGTTCTTGTCGACTGGGGCTGGGCGCTCATCAATAGCGTGTGCAGCGGGGTGGCCTGGGGGGGAACAGGCCACCCCCCCAACCAGACTGGCCACCCCAGGTGCCACCCCAAAGGTAAAACAATAAAATTCAATCAAATATCAAATGTCCGATTATGTTTTCACGGTGAAGCTCAGATATCCGAGTGTAAGTGAATGCAGCATCGGCTTCTGCGCTATGTGCATCACGTTAGCAAAGGTAGGAGAGCCAAGCACGAAAGACGGCACTGCAGGAAACAATTTTTCGGTGAAAGAAAATGAGGACAGAATAAATGTCCCGGTAAGTAATATCAAGTTTGTTGAGTTTAGTAAACTTCGGTGAAATTAGAATACCAAGGAGAAAATAACACTTAAAGAATTATTGCAGCCGTCGAATATTTCAGACAGTATGCTACTGAGGGGAGCTAACATAAGAGTTATGAGTTATAAGATGTAATCTAAGTCGTAACATTGCTGTATGGAGCTGCAGATTTGGTTGCAGGTTAACATAGCTGGACTGGCCATCGGGCATACCGGGCATATGACTTATTTTTTATTTTTTTTTTGTAATGGCATGAACAATGACAGGTGGTGGATTGGCCAGATGCTGGCAGATGTGTAAAAATAACTCAGTTGTTTGGTGGTTGCTATGGCGGGGCTTCCACAGAGGCCAGCAGGTGGATGAGGGAAGGGGAGGCAGGAGGAGAGCCCCGAGGAGGCCACCAGTCCGAGTGTCAGGTGAACTGAACTTCAGGTAAGAAGTTATGACCTGCAGTCTATCTGGGTCAGATATAAACCAAGTTTAGGTGGAGTTTATTTTCATTGTGCTGACTTTTTACTGTCAGTTGCAATAACTCATACTGCGTTCTAGCCAGCTTGATGGAGTTTTTAGGTGGGTGATGTTACTGATAGTGAACTTTATTTTATTCATAAGGTTAGTAGAGTTGCCAACGGCTCCTTAAAAAAATGGGATGGTCCCTCATTCAGAGAAAATATTACACGTTTCGTATTGAGGTGAGAAGAGACGCAGTTTGTCCCGGACTTTAGCTAGAATGGAAAAAGACACAAAGCTGGAGTTATTGTGTCTTTGCTGCACAGCTGCCTCTTCTTCTCTCATTCTCTCCCCCCTCCCTCTCCTGTTTCTACTTCAATCATGAAACTGATCAATGATCAGCTGATCGGCTTTTCTCTCTTGTTTATTTATCGCCCACTTTGCGCCAGAAAGAGGAAACCAGCAGATGTCGCGCTAAACAACAGCAGCACGTTTAAGCTGTTGTCAGAATTTATTTAATATTAATTTCTAGTATCAGCTGATGTTTGCTGGAGCCACAGCTGTAAAGCTGCTGGTCATGATGTCAGTTTGGATATGTGGTGAGAGGGAAACATGAAGATGAAACCAGGAGATGTCCTTACTGAATCATCAGAGCTGAACAGGTGATGGAGAAACAGGTTTACCTTTTAGGTGAAATGAATGAGTTGAAGGGAAGTTATGAACTGTTTCTGAGAGACAAATAACACCAGGATCCTTTTTTATGTAGCAGACAGCTGGTAACTGTGCAGGGGCGGGTCTAGCAAAGTTTTTGCCAGGGGGCCAGGTAGGGCATTAACAGGGAAAGGGGGCACAAAGAAATACTTTTCTTTCTTATTCTCATTTAAAATATCTCGCTTTTATTAAATAATTATCTAAATCTTACAACCAAAGTTTTTATCTGACGTAAAATGTATAGAAATCATACATATACCAACAAGACTGTACATCACTGTCACAACAGGGTTTGTTTTCATTCAAAGTCTTTATGGCTTTAATACCTGGTGGGCCGGTCTGTAGTCAAAATGCCAGATTTTCTGTCCCAGTCCAGCCCTGCAGGTTAATACTGGCAGTGTCACCATGCCAGCTGACTGGATTTCATCATCAGCCAGTGTTGTTCTTTATCAATATTACCAAAGTTTACCATAAGGCAGCATAGAAAGTATTTACTTGCTTTCAGGTTTCATTCAAATGTTAGTCTTTTCAGTTGTTTCCCCACTTTTTTCCTGTTTCAAAATCAAACACCAGTTTGTGAGAAGATTATCTTCTTTTTTTTTAATAGGCATAAGTTTTACATTGGAACTGGCTAATTTGTCAATTGTTTGTTACAAATGTTCGTATTTTAATATTAAAAAATGTTTTTGCCCAAAACATATGTGCACTATGTGTCAGTAAAAATACTATGCAAATATTGCTGTCCTTGAATGCTGAGTAAACACTGACAAAGCACTGATTGTATCTCTTGTACTTTATCAACGCAGTATCTAAAAACTTTGCACCGTAGAGGTTAAAATCTCCTTCTAATAAGAGTTAAAAGCGCATTCGGTTATTAGGTTTATAGGGTTATTGAATTATGGTTAATGGTTGGTAGAATTTTTTTTTAAACATTATCTGCCAATTACATCTGCCACCCTTCTCCAAATCTGTGCCCCTACCTGGCCCCCCCAACAAAAATTTTCTAGACACGCCACTGGCGCTCATGTATGTACTGGCTCACTCCTGGTGGCCGATTGGCGGGCCTGGCACCTGTGGCCCGTCTGGGCTCCTTCCGGGGGGCGGGATGCCCTCAGGCCTCTGGCCTCTAGGCCTGAAGCTCGGTCCTCTCTGACACAGCTGGCTGCCGGCAGAGCCCACGGGCACGCCACTGCAACCCCCTCTGACTTCTGCTCCGTAGCTGCTGGGTGACCTCTCGTTTGGGGCTCTACTCAGCTCTTCCCAGGAGGGTGGCACGGTTCCCCCCCTTTTGGTGGTCCTCCTCGGGTCCGTGTACTCTGGGGCCTCTGGATATCTGGGGCCTGGATCTCCTCCATACCTGCTTCATGCCCTGGGGGACGGGGCTATGGCTCCCCACACTCCCTAGCAGATCGTTACATGGAGAAACCTTTGGAATACAAGCATGCTGATCCACACAGGTGTGCACACAGGTGTACACACGGGTGTTCACAGACGCGGACTACACCTTTCTTGGCTGCTGCCTCAAAGCACATTGTGCGCTGTCTATCTTGCGTGCTGCACAATATTGTTTAATATTTAGTATCTACTGTTATCTACTGCTAGCTAGTTTATTGTGATGGTGCCGTTTTTATTATGTTGCTCTTTGTTGTTTGCTTTCTCTTCTGTTTTTTTTTCTCCATACAGGTGATCCAGGTGTTTTGTTTGTTTTTCTTTCTTCCCCCCTTTCTCACCGTCTCTTCTCCCCTCTGTTTTTCTTTCTCTCCCTCTCTTTCTTTCATTCTTTCTCCCTGTCCTATCCCCCAGTCATGTCTGTCCCGTTTGTAGCAACCGAAAATAAAATAAATTCATAATTATAATAAAGGTCAATCAAATGGACCAATATGGCAAGGCCATGATGATCCACTTGGTAAAATAAATCCGCTTGGCATCTTTCTTGCCCTTAAGACAACAATTCTGATGGCCAAAGATCCAAACGGGACACAAAAAAAAAAAAAAATAGAAATACCTGGTTGACTTCTAGTTTTTGGGTTCTAAATTCAGATGAAACTGAGGTTATTGTACTCGGCCCTAAAAATCTAAGAAATATGGTGTCTAACCAGATTCTTACTCTGGGTAGCATTACCTTGACCACCAGTAACACTGTGGGGAACTTGGAGGTGTTTTTTGACCAATATATGCTCTCCAATGTACATATTAAACAAATATGTGGGAATGCTTTCTTCCATCTAATATCTCTAAAATGAGAAATATCCTGTCTCAGAGAAACACTGAAAAACTAGTTTATGCATTTATTACTTCTAGGCTGGACTACTGTAATTTATTATTATCAGGATGTCCTAAAAACTCCCTGAAAAGTTAATTCAAAATACTGCAGCAAGAGTACTGACAGGGACTAGAAAGAGAGAACATATTTCTCCTGTATTGGCTTCCCTTCATTGTCTCCCTGTTAAATGCAGAATAGAATTCAAAATCCTTCTCATCACATACAAGGTCAGAACTGGAACCAGCTCCTAGTTTGGATTTGGGAGACAGACACCCTCACTACTTTTTTTTTACCCTTAAAACTTTCCTTTTTGATAAAGTATATAGTTAGGGTTGGATCAGGTGACCCTAAATCCTCCCTTAGCTATCCTGCAATAGGTGTAGACTGCAAAAGGCCTCATTAAATACAAATAGACATCACAGCTTCTTAAACACCTGGAGCTCAAAAAGTGCTAAAATATGAGGAAGAACTCAAAGTCAACATGGATTAGTCAAGATGAATATTGTACTCTATTCCTTTCTAACATGTCCAAAGAAATTTCAGGATAATGACCTGTTAGATCTGCTTCATGCTCCCAAACCTCTGTGTCAGTTTGGTCTCGGATGGTTAGAGTCACTTCATCTGTATTCATTGGAAGGCGGATCACAAATGTTGGGGAGTAGTTTGGTCCAAACTCCATGTCAAACTCAGCTCTCTGAAAAGAAGCATAGCATCAGTATCTTTAACTATGGCAGTCTCATTAAGTGATTGTAACCCCATTCCTCTTATCATCTCATGTCTCAATTCATGTGGATGGCATAGTTTTGTACACCTAAGGCCCAGATTCTGTTTATAGTTTCCTCCACTGTAGACACTGATATTTCTGCCAATAAATCCTTACATGCTACCTACATGAACATAAAACGTACAACATCTTGATTCAAAAAGTCAAATTAAATGTTAAATGTAGAGAATATCTGCATTTCAGACACAGGGTGATTATTTTTGATATTGCTGGTATTATTTTACACACAGCTTGATGCCTCCATTTCATTAAAGTACTGGACAACTTTTCTTCAGAGTACTTACTTTGGGTTGGATTTTATTGGCCACGGGACAGTGAACGGTGTAGGTCGTATTTTTGATGAGGTTACACGCAGAAGGCACCAGGATGAAGTGGGAAGGTTGATGATGCTTGCTTACCTTAAGAGTCATCAGAACATTTTATATACAGTTTTATCCCTGCATGAAACTATTTACACAATGACACCAAATAAAATCTACAAATTTTAAGAAGGGATACACTTGAACCAGCAAACATTTGGCATTTTAATTGAAACTTTGATTTGTTATCATTAAACTATTTTTCTAATTAATTTTTGTTTTTCCAGAAAAAAATGCATGACTGACAGCTAAAATGGTTACTGAATAGCTAAGGGTAATATAAACAGGAGTTTATATTTAGGAGTTTGGTATTGTTGTGCAGTATACAGTAATGGATGCTTATAATCACTGCTTGGTTATGTTCTGGGTAGCAGCAGAGATATTAGAGAGAGAGATGAATGTAGTTAAAGTTCAGTTGTGACTCATTTGTCTGCATTTGGGTCCGAACAACACAACCTCCACACCATCTGCCATCACACATTGTGACAGTTGGAGAATTTTGGTAAAGATGGTGGATAGAAGTTTAGATTACTGGAGAAAGTTTTTAAAACCTTACATGTGGGCAAAGTCAGCTAGCCTTAATCAGGTGCAACTACTGGTTTCATACAAGTGTTTCTTTTAATTTCCAAAACATTGAATTAAAGTTTATTTACATAAAGCTTTAAAGTAACTACCAAAGTAAGGAGCCAATTGTCTTTTAAATATGGCTGCTATGCAATACACTTGCTTTTACAAGGATTTTGATAGAAGTGATCAGTTTAAGATGACGATGTTTTTTAGTAACACTTTAAACTGGCTGTGGGTTGGTGGGCAGCCATAATGTTTAAACACCATGTGCTCCACAAAGAAGGAAATGCTACAACAGCAACAGCACAAGTCAGCTTTTCACAGCCTGTCCACAAAGAAAATCAATTATTAGTACCAGAAATTATAATGGGACTTATTTGTAAGTGATTCATTTCTCCCACTGCACATCTACACTGGAACACATTGTGGTTCCACCTGCCACATCCATTTTTAATCAATGTTCACATTCATTGTTGGTAGCTACAACTCCAAGTGAATATAAAGCTACACAACTATGCACTAAACTGGATTCTATTGACACAATGAAAAAGATGAAGCTGTAAGAATAATGAATTTTTACCTCAGTCATGGGGATGTTTCTTGGCAGAAGAAGCACATTGATGTTTTGAGTCTGTTTTGCATGGTTTGGTGGACTGAGGAACAATAAAACTTGCCCCTTAACTTGCTTGTTCCAAATGCCCATCAGGAAATCCAGGACAAGGCCAAAGGCAGAGAGGTGGGGGTTATCAACAATCACATGAGTATCTGTGATCTTTAGTGGTTTGATGAAGCGCGTTGCATCATCAGTGAAGTGGGCAACAGACAGGAGGCCATCAGAGAGCAGAGCTGTGAAAACACAGAGTCAACAGACATGTATTTATCTGAACACCCACTGATCCACTCATTTTAACTACCCACTCTTACAAACAGCCTTTTTATCCCTTTTCTGACCCTCTTATCTCTTCTCTGTTCCTTTCTTTTCAACATGCTGTCTGGAATGAATTCATATTACTAAGATCATCATCAATCACTTCAATATGACCGTGCACTTTCTCCATTTTCAGTGAGTGAGCTCATGTGCACGACTATGTTCACGTGTGACTCATAGTGAGAATCTGTATGTATATTTGTGCCCATTCATATACACATATAGCGACACACACACACATAGTTGAGTACATGTAAAAGTCAATCAATATGAATTATCAAGGCTGAAGAAATATATCGGGGAAGCAGAGAGCATGAAAATAAACAGCCTGCTCTCCAAAGATCTATCCAGCATGTACTCTCAGCTTCAAGAGAATAACAACACAACACAACTAGAACTGAGCAATATTAGGAGAACATTTGGGAGAAAGAGGTGTCACACAACACCACTGCCAAGTGGCTGGTGGACCTAAGAGCAGACTGCAGCAACCACCCAGAGCAAGAGCCAGTCAACATCACAAAGGCAGACATACAACAAGTCTCTGGGGTGAGTGGGTGATTATTGTGGGCATTACTGTCAAAAATAATCTGCTCACCTTCCTGTGTTTTTACACAGTGTGGGAAGTGTAGCTGACGGACAGCATCCTCACAACATTTGATGTCGAACAGTGGCCCTGCAGCCATCTTTCCAGCTGGTTGGAGGACACTCTCATCCCACTGGATGATTTTGTACAGGAGCTCTGCCTCTCGAGTCATATCAAACACCAGTCCAGTCAGAATACAGTGGAACAAACCTGAACCAGGACACTTGAACCTGCAGGATATAACATAAAGGTTGTATGACCTGAACTTTTAAACCCTAAAATGAAAAACTTTGTTCCTATCAGACTCCGCCTCACGATCACTGACCAAAAAGGGAGCACACAGACAAAAGTAAAACATATATCAAAGTTAATGCAGGTAACTCCAGGAGCATTTACTCCTGTAGCACCTCCACTAATGATGAAAGAGTGAAACAGAAATTATAGTAGTTTCTGTTGGTGGTTCAAAGGAAAGCTTGTTTTATTTTTCTACATTTCCCTAATTTTGTCTTCAATGAGATGAAAAACACAGCTAAAGATTTTCCTGTAGTGTGCATTAAAAGTATTATCCAAAATTTAATGCTAAAATGCTCCCAGAGGTCTGCATAATCTGTGTTGTTCTAATTGTGAGACATGAGAACAACAGAAATTTTATAGAAAATTTACTGAGAATGTGACATGAAAGCTGTTACAGCTGTGGATTTATGATGTTGTTACCTGTAGAAGATTTGTGCACATTCATTTTTTACTTCAGGTATGAAGCTGGATGGAAGCTGGAATTTAGACAGAAACATTTGTTAATAAATGGTGAAAACTTAACTTAAGCATGCTTTACAGATAAATTGTATGTACAGTGTGAGAATACCGGGCTATAGAACCTTTTTTTTTTTTTTTTTGCCTGTCCCGTTTGGCTCTTTTGCCATCAGAATTGTTGTCTAAAGGCAAAGAAAGATGCCCAACGGATTTACTTTACCAAATTGACCATCCCAGCCTTGCCGTAATGGTCCATTTGATTCACCTTTTATTGTTTGTTTTATTTTCACTTACTGAATACGGGACAGACTTGACTGGGGGAAAGAAGGGGAGAAAGAAAGAGGGAAAGAGAAACAGCTGAGAAGAGGGACGGGGGAGAAGGGCAAAAGACAAAAACCAACAGAACGGGCAGAGAAAAAAAAATGCATATATCAATCACCTGGATCACCTGCTGAGAAAGAAAAAAGAAAACAAGCAGAAGAGAACAAGAGTAATAGAATAACCAACATCACAATGATATATGGGAATATGACAGTAAATACTAAATGTTAAACATTATTGTGCAGCACATAAGATCAACAGAACACAGTGTGCTTTGAGGTAGGAGCCAAAAAGGGTGTAGTTTGTGGGTGTGATCACCCGTGTGTACACCTGTGAGCATGGGCTATAGAACCTGACAGTAAATTTACTAATCAGGATCCCACAGAAAGGGTATAAAGCTAAAGCTTGATGCAATATGATAATTATTCATGTGTAGTGTAGTGAAGTTTGTTAGTTTCATCTTATAAATTCACAACAGGCATTCAAAGAGTTTGTTAGGATCTACCAATCTTAGAATCTTCAGATTATTCTGAAATATAAATATAGTTTCTTTTCTCACCTTCTTCACATCTTTGGGATTTATGTCTGGTGTATTTGGACCCGGTTTGACCTCAGAGTCATCTGATGGGAGAAGACAAAGAGCTGTTGGCAATATAAACTATACTCTAGCTCTCTTCATAAGATCTGAGTCAGTCTGACTTCAGCAGCTCAAGGTTTCCTGCCATCATTTTTCTCTCAGAAACTTCTGGATTCCACCTGTGGAAATACCTGCTGCTGTTTCCCCATTTATCGATTTGGTTAAGTTAGCTGGTAGCTGTCCAATGCTGAAGCATGTTAGCTACAAACAATTTAATTGAATATTTGTATTCTCTAATATTGTCTGCTATGTGGATAGACTCACTTTTCAGTTAGACTCTACAGCTACAGCCAACGTTTTTTGTGTTCAATATAGACCGAGTGGGCTGTTGTGGTAATCGTCTACTTACAGTACTGTGGAAAAGTCTCATTCCAAACCTAATTTATTTATATTTTGCTAGGAAATGTGAGAAAAAGGTGTAGTGATTTATTTAGCTTTTTTATTTTTATTTACTCTTTTGCAATTTTAATTATTTCCAAAGTCGATATTTGGTATGACCAGTTTTATTCTTCAGCACAGTCTGAGCTTTCCTAGGCAGCTTTCTTGCCATTTCTTTAAGTAGTCTTCAGGAATAGTTCTCCAGGCTTCTTGAAGGACATTCAAAATTCTTCTTTTGATGTTTCTGCCTTTTGTTTCATTTTCTGTTAAGATGATCCCACACTGCTTCAATAATGTTGAGGGTCCAGATTCGGGAGAGGTCAGTGTATGGCTGATAGTGTTCCAATGGGATCACAATGGAAAACACAATGTTCTCACACACTTTCTGTGTTTACAATTCCATCAAGTTTGAAAAGATCTTCGCCACTGGCTGAATTACAGCATCAAACCATGACAGAGATTCCACTGTTTTACAGATAGCTGTAGACACTCAGTGTTGTCATCTCTCATGACCTTCTCCAAACATACTGACAATGATTTGAAACAAAAATTCTAGTGTAACTCCGTTTCCCTTCCTTAAGAATGGCTTCTTTACCCCGATCCTTCCACTGAGACCATTTCTGATGAGACTTTTGTAACCAGTAGAATGATCAGCTGATGGTCCAGACACCTCTCTTAGGTCCTGTGTCAGGTCTTTCTTGGATTCCCTCCTATTTCTTAAGAACATAACAATAAATAAAAAAAATAAATAAAAATGTATATTTATTTATTTTTAGGAATGATGAAATTATGCTAAGTTTTCTGGGAATAGCTGAGAATCCCCATGTTGGTACAAAAATACTATTTTTATGCCTGCCAAACTGTGTTATCTTTGAAAATGTTAATAGATTCAACTAAAAAAATGGGGGGAAAAATATGTGATTTTGCAACAAGCTATTAGAAGAAATTGCCTAAAGAAACAATTTAAAACTTTTTATTACACAAATTTGTCTAGTATGTGTTGACAAAACACTGGTTTATTTGTTGTTGTTGTTTTTTAGCTTAAATAATTCATTGGTCAGTCTTAACTGGCTTAAAAAAAACAAATAAAATATTATTGTGAAAGTGTGTTACGGTTCTGGGTCATTTTGACCCGGCTTTTGCAGTTTCTTATATTTTGGTAAATTTCTGTATTATGATTTATGTTCTGGTTCTTTAGTTGTGCTATTTTGATTATTATCCTAGATTTAGTTCAGTGTCAATCTGTGTTTTTGTAAATTGTTTCTTGTTTTACTTTGAAGGTTCATGTCTGATGTCAGTGTGTTCAGTTTTACTTCCCCCCTGTCTTGTTAGCCCTGATCTCTCCCAGCTGTGTCTCCCTCCTGTTTCCCATTCCCTGATTACTCCCTGTGTACCTGTGTATATAAGCCCTGTGTTTTCCTTTGCCCTCTGTTGCGTCGTTAATGTCTGCGCACCCTCATTTTCACTGTGTTCCGTTTGCCTGCCTGTTAGTTTATTTGTTTTCCCAGTTTAGTTAGTTTTCTGTTCTTCTTATTTTCCTGTAATAAACTGAGTATCTTAAGTTCACCTCTGCCTCCATGAGCCCTGCGTTTGGGTCCAATCCTGCCTACCTGCACAGTAGGAGTGCAACGATACACAAAATTCACGGTTCGGTTCGATACTTTGGTGTCACGGTTCAATATTTTTTCGATACAAAAAAATGTTCATGCCTTTTTAATTTGTCATTTATTAAAATTATAAATATATATTTTAACTCAAAAGTACAGTTTTTAAATTTAACCCCAACCCTTGTGCGTGTTTTTTATTTTGACAGCGAATGCGCACCTGCGGACCACTTATGTGCAGCCCTGGTTATTTAGCTCATCATATTGCAGCCACAGAAATTCTTTTGTCCATGAAACCATAAAGCTGCACTTTCTTTTTGCCTTATAGTCTGATTTGTCATAACTTCTCCGTTTTGTGGTAAGCTTTTCTTTGGCTTCTTCACCCTGACCTGTCTTATTTGGCTCAGCAGAACTAAAATATATATCTGTCTGTGAAGGTCATCGTAGTCAAATATATATCCTGCTGCTTTTACACACGCACTCACATAAGCTCAGCGATTCTCTGCGCGATCAACCTCTCACATGTTTAAGCTGCGGGAGATTTCACTTGTCATGTTTGCATAGTAAGCTAACGATTAATAAGACGATGTCAGAGGAATTAATAATAATAATGGATACTTTATTGATCCCCATGGGGAAATTACTTGTTTTTCTCTGCATTTGACCCATTCACTCAGTGAAGCAGTGGGCAGCCCACTAAGCAGGCGCCCGGGGAGCAGTGTGTAGGGACGGTACCTTGCTCAGGGGTACCTCAGGGTAGCCGTTAAGTGGATTCGAACCGCCGACCTTCCGATCGTGGGGCGACCACTTTACCTACTGAGCTATCCCTGCCCCAGTTTTGGTGCACAAATTATCATCACTCACAGATCAGTGCTGTCATTGCAAAGTGAAAGCAAAAAAACAAGCACAAATTCAAACGCGATTTCAATATGTCACATATTGACAGTGGCTCACCGATGCCAATGACATAATTACCCAGCTACATTTCTGAAAGAATGCAAAAGCATTGACATATATTTTTCCTTCCTACAATAGCCCGATGGGCAGGGAAGAGATAGATTTTGGTAGCCCGACTGAAAAGATCGCTAGCCCCGGGACGTCGGGCTAGCGATATTGCGAGCCCTGTATCTGATTGAGGAATCACTCATCTTTGGAAAAGAGAGTTTATTACAGAGAAATGGCTCTTTCCAAAATAAAAGCTATACTATCCGCTTCTTCTGGGCTATATTCTCAGCAGCATAAGGAGAATCATGTGCTAACAGCTGTCTAAATGACTCGGCTAAAGTTAGTAGCATGCTTGTTGTTTTCGTCTTTGCACTAGGATGATGTCGGCGTAAATGTGCAGTCATATTCGTTGTGTTCCCACTAGTGCTTTCAGGTTAATCTCGTTGAAATGACCTTAACGCCACAACACGGCAAATCTCCGTTAACGAGCTACCACCGATCGCCCCGTGCTAGACTGGGCTAGACGGCCAACACGTTAACGAGCTAACTGCGCTAACACACTAGTTCCCACCCATGTAATTGAGCATTGCATGGCACATCCAACATACTGTTTTACTTTAGTGCATGACTCGCTTACCTTCAGGGTCATACGTCACATGAAAACCAAAATAATTCCAAACGCCAGATCTGAATGAGGGTGCGGGAGGTCCATGTTGCAAAGAGAGCTTAACTTCTGTCTCGCTAGCTTGCCCTGCGCTCTTCCTTCTGACGATGCTGTCTGTGTTGAGCGCTCAGTGAATCTGCATTCGACTACTCCGCCTAGGCTGCACTGTTGAGCCTAGGCGGAGTAGTCGAATGCAGATTCACTGAGCGCTCAACACAGACAGCATCGTCAGAAGGAAAGTTGATAAAATAAATTAAAAATTTTGTATTGTTCGATACATATGCGTACCGAACCGAAAGCACTGTATCGAACGGTTCAATATCGATACGAATATCGTTGCACCCCTACTGCACAGCACACAGCCATGACAAAGTGGTCATGGAAGCAGAATGAAAGGTGGCTGAAGATTTTTGTATAGTGCAGTATTTTAGTAGTTATTTTCCTTTGTGTATCTGCTTCCTTACAGTGGCTATGTTTACAAAGATTCTAATATTCCCATTTATTGGCTATAAGACTAAACAAAATAAAAAATGTAATAAATAGATACAAAAAGTCAGGATGAACACTGCCAAACTCAGTTCTGAGGTATGGGACCTTTTCATAACATAATTCAATCTTAATAATTGGTTACTTCAAACTTGCTGGACAATGTTGCCATCTTGACATAAATGCACAGCGACATAAGCTTCAACTGATTAAAATATGAGAGCTGCAGCTTTTAAAATTCCACCTGAGTAGAATTTAAAACAAACCTTTTGATGGTTTAATGTTATGTTTTATTTAGAGGTTAATCACATGAATATGGTGTTATTGATGGCTAATATTAAGGGCCTGTTCACTAGCAAATTTGAGTAAAGGCTGAAGGGGTTGTTTTAAAAGTTATAAAACACTTTTTTGGCTCTAAGGTCACACATTTACAGGAGCAGATCAAGTAATCTTTTGTAATATTTTTGTTGATGTTGTTACATTTTTCATAATTCAGTATAGCGCAAATCATGACAAAAGTCACGTCAAGGTGCTTTATGTTGTAAGGTAAAGACCAATGTTGGGCAATTTACTTTGAAAATGTAATTCAATATAGTTACTAGTTACTTCTTCAAAAAAAAATAACAGAGTTAGTTACTGAGTTACAATATTCTAAAAGTAACTAATTACCAGAAAAAGTAACTATTGCGTTACTTTAAAAATAAATGTAAATATGTAAAAGAACTTACTGAAATACTAATATATAAATTACTAAATATACTTGAACATACTAAAATATGTATTCAACTGTTTGTTATAATTTGAATATGTAGTTGAAATAAATGGGCACTTAATAGAGGGGACTAACAGGAAACACTGTACACTAATCTAAACTATTCAAATGTTACCCTGTGATAATATGAAATAAAACACCAATCAGATAAAATTTTGTAATTGTAGTAGAGCTTTTTTTTCTATTTGCAATAAATAATACAGTAAAACACAATAGATGTTTTAAACCTTGTCTGTGATCTCTTTTTAAGAGAAAAATATTTTTTTCTACTTACTTCCACTTTAAAATTGCTACCTTTGAATTATCCAGACTCTCAATGATGGTGTCTCATTACTGTGCGTATGTACAATGATGAGACACAGTTTGTATGTGAACACCCGCCCAAGTCTGCCTCTTGTGGGTTCACCAGGACTACTTTACTCTTCCTCAGCCAATAAGCAGCACTTGTGTGAAGAACTGACATTTGTAAGACTCAGATACTCGTGTTTGTTCCTTACTTATCTTCTGAGAGAAACTACTGAAGTTGTACCTATTGATGAAGCTGCTGCCTGGATTTCCAGCATCTCCACTTCAAGTTCCTCCGTTTGCTCCTCCTCTGATCTACAACAACACAAGAAAAGCAAACTTTAAATGTGCATACATTAGATGGCATCACCTTGTATGTGAGGAGACTGATTCTGGATTTAACAGGGACCCAGTGAAGAGTATCCTGTCCTACCATAACTCTGAGACAGGATTTTAGAGATATTATGGAAGAAAGCAGTCGTGCATATGTCTTTATTATGTGCACTGAAGGACATATGCTGATCAAAAACTACTTCAAGATTCTTCACAGTGTTACTGAAGCCAGAGAAAATGCCATCCAGAGAAAGTATCTGGTTCGATACAACGTTTCTAAGATTTTTAATAAAATCAGTTTAATCTGAATTTAGAAGCAGGCAATTTGAGTTCATCCAGGTCTTTATGACTTTAAGACATTACTGCAGTTAAATAATTCTTGTGTGACAACAGCAATCTAACATTAGTACAGAGCAAAGTGAGTCAGATAGTTATGCCACAGAACCTGAACAGGAGCTTTTAAAAGGTATTTTGAAAAGCATTTTTTTTTTTTTTAATCTCAGGTTTCCACTATAGATGCTTGTCCTCGAAAACAGCTAAATGCCTGTTTGTTTTCTGAAGCTGGCCAGACGTTTGGATTCCTGTTGACATTTGTCTGACGTTTGGATTCTGTAGCTGTGTACTTCCCTCTGCCTTCATTGATTAGTAAGCTAATTAGGAATCTGTCATAACTATTGTGAAGCAAATGAAGTTAGAAGTGACTTACATAACAGACTTAAAGTTTTTTTGTTTGTTTTGTTAGAGTTTCTGAAGTGCATCTTTTGTTTTTCTACTTTTTCCTCAGTACCCCTGTACTCTTTGACTGTTGTTTCTGCTGCTGTAGGTCTTTGATCAACTCAGAATAAAAACTCTGACTTAAGTGCTTGAAAGCTCGTCTCAAGGTAAAGCAAATATGTTGTTGTTGTTATTATTTTGGGCATTCTACGTTCTGTGAATGATTCCTCTGAGAGTCTGAGGAGAAACTCCTTCACTGATGGAGACTGATTCATGTTGGCTCACCGCACACAGTCGATGGAGGGGTTGATGGAGAGCAGCTGCAGTAACACATCAGTCGAAGCATCAGTGATCTGATTGTGACTCAGACTGTAACACAAACACAACAAGTGGCTCTAATTGATTACTGCACATTAGCTGAAAGATACATAAAATCAATGAGGTAAACTCCCAGTAATGATACAACTGATATGTTTGTCACTGTGATAAAGCAAAACAAGACAATCCATTGTGTAAATGTCAGGATGACAGTCATAGAGACTCTGCAACACTTCAGAAAAAAAAGATAAAAAACTATATGAGCTTTGCTTTTATATAAACCACATTCTTAATTATGATATTAAAGAAAAATATCTAATTGTTATCAAACCTCTTTAACCTGATTTTACTATCTTACACTACTGACTAATATGATCACAGTATTGATGCTTTCGAGCCAATATTTTCATCTAATGATTATCAGAGGACTGTTAAAGAATTCCTCCCTAATGATGACAAGTGCTTCACCAGATCTCAAACTGCTTGTGTTCCTTGAAGGCTGCTCTGTGCACGATGTTGTTGCTGTAGAGTCTAGAAAGAGACCAAAGCAGAGAGAGCAGACGTCACTCATTCACTCAGAACAACATGAATCCATGTGAGCTCAGACTGTGAATGATTCCTCTGAGAGTCTGAGGAGAAACTCCTTCACTGATGGAGACTGATTCATGTTGGCTCACCGCACACAGTCGATGGAGGGGTTGATGGAGAGCAGCTGCAGTAACACATCAGTCGAAGCATCAGTGATCTGATTGTGACTCAGACTGTAACACAAACACAACAAGTGGCTCTAAGTGATCACTGCACATCATATTATTGTAGTGTGTGTGAACAGGCTGATGGTTATTGGTGCCTCCCAGAGAAGGATCAGTGTGTGACACTCACTCCAGGACTTGGACTTTGTGCAGATGTGTGATGAGAGGGAGCAGCAGCTGGTCAGTGAGCTGACAGTGACTGAGGTCCAGCTCTGTCAGCCCTTCACACGAGTCCAGCATCTGGACCAAAGACCCACAGGCCCTCTGATCCAGCGTGCTGTGACTGAGATCCAGCTCTCCACCCAGGGCTGCACACAGGGACACCGCCCGCCTCACTGTGTCCCTCTCACTGTTCACAGGAACCAGAGACAGCAGCTGGAGGAGGACAGTTTTACTGACTCTAAACAGGACAAACAGAGCAAAGAGAAACTATCAGTATGCATCAACACCAGTGTGAACGAGCTTCTCTCTGGTTTAGACTCTTCTGTGGTGTTTCCCACCTGAGGCGGACCCTGTGGAGGACAGGAAACAGCAGGTCCAGCACGCTGTCCTCCACCTCACAGTCTCGCAGGTCGAGCTGTGTGTCCTGGCTGCTGTGTGTCAGGATGGTGGAGACGGCCCTGCAGTCATCAGCAGTCAGACTCAGAGGCTCAGGCTGATCCTCCTCTGGTAGCTCCACACAGGAGGAGCAGGACAGATCCAAGCTGTGCTGCAGAGTCCTCAGCAGGCCTGACGCTGCCTCCTGCTGGACGTCACAGGCAGCACAGCAGTGGATGAACCTGAGCAGCTGATTCCTGTCAACACTGCAAGGAAAAAACAAATGCAGAAGTACCGAATGTTAAAGAGTGTGTTGTAGATGATTTTAATCGGTGTAATTGGGCTTGTTTATTTCTCTTTCAGTTTACTGTTGGACAATCTGATCAGCAGGTAATTAGTACAAAGCCAAAATGTTGACCTTTTGTAGGAAGATTAACCTATGTGTTCATATTACATGAAATTTACCACAAATATCTGACCTGAGATGAGAAACTTTGTCCAGCATGAAGAGGATGGACTCTGCTCCCTCTGCTGGTATGGAGGTCCACAGGAGGTTCAGTTTGACTCTGTCTCCGTGTTTGAGGATGAAGATCAGAGCAGCACAGTCCACTGAGTCCAGCTCTCTGCAGCTCAGGTTGATCACATGACCAAGTGACCTCAGTAAACTGGGTACAGCGTGACTGTCATGAGCTCTGTAGAGCTCTCTGATGGAGCTCATCACAAAGCTGGGACTGGGCCTGAAAACAAACAGTTTATTTCCAACTTTGTTTAAAGGATCCATAAACTGCTGATTAAAGATGAGACAGCATTTCAAATCCTCCTGATTAAACAGCAGAAACTGTGTTTGGTAAAAGATCAAACTACATTCAGCACCTTTTAAACACAATCCTGTCCAGAAAGGGAAGCAGACGTGTGGTTTCCTCCTGTAAGAAGAGGTTCTTCCTCAGGTTCACAGTGATGGTCTGAGCTGACGCCTGCTGCAGCAGATAGTGAAGAAGCTCCCAGTTCAGACAGCAGGAGGTCAGGTCTCCACCAACCTTACTGAAGAAGGACAACGTCAAGTCCTTGTCCTGGATTTCATGGAGGAGACACAGAAGCTGCTGGAAGCTCTCTTCACTCAGTCTGCAGAGATCATAAATATAAAATAAGATTTAAAGTAAAAATGTACATTTTATTTGGCCTGTGATGTCCAGGAAAGACATTTACTTGACTGTTAGAGGACCATCATGGAGCAGCAGAGTAATCAGACCCTGAGCAGGGATGCAGCTCTCAGTCAGGTCTAACCGTCCGACTGTCCAGTGTCTCAGCAGGGAAGCCAAACTACTGACAGCCCTCAACAATACTCTCTGTGATGGTCGGGCTTTCTTAGGCACAAGAGAAAGCTCTTCCACAGCCAGCGGACAGACCACTCTGCCTCTTCTTACCCACTGAAACAGGAGCAAGGACATGTCGATGGAAAGCCTGAAGATCAAAGAGACAAAAGAGCAGAAATGATGAACACCAAGAACCAAAGATTCAAAGTGGACAGCAGATAAATGGTGTTAGAAGAACAAGAGAGTCATGATTTCACTTCCTGCCTCAGACTGTGTAGTTGTGTTGTGTGTCTAAAGAGGAGAGCGGCTCCTCTGGCAGACATCTTGCTGGGTGTGAGGATGAGATCCACTTTAGAGCCACACAGTTTGAGGACTCTCCCCACAGACCAGCAGCTTTTCCTGTTTAACTCTCCTGTTAACAGCAGCTGGAACCCCAGGAGCTGCAGCAGAGACTCCAACTGCTGGGCCTCCTCTCTGGATCTTACAGACATGGATGTACACACTCTCTGGAAGAAGTCTGGATCACAGCTGAAACACAGTGGAGATGAAATGAGAAAATATAGGATGAGCTACATTGTTAAAAACCATATTATGTACTAATATGATATTGAAAACAGAACTTTTAATGTAATAATTTGGTAATTTCTAGATTATTGCTATGCAATTACAAAAGTAATAACCAGTTAATTTACAGTACTATCATATCAAAATTCTGCTATAACCATCCATCCATCTATCCATCTATCTATATAAACATCTGTGCTGAGTATGGAGTGGAAGTCCTGAGGTCAAAATGGGAGACACCCCCTAGGATGGTCGAAAATGACCATGTGAGGGTGAAGCTAACGGTGGTCCCAGTGGTAATTGGAGCACCCAGTCAGTGACCCCCAAACTAAGCGAGTGGCTCCAGCAGATCCCAGGATCAACATCCGAAGAGGGCAGTCCTAGGAACAGCAAAGATACTGCGCAGGAGCACAGGAGCTCTCAGACCTTTGGTAGACGACCTGAGCTTGAAGGATAAAGATTGTCCTGCAGGAGCGAGAGGGAATTTTTTTTTTTTCATGCATATTCTTCCAAAAATTCTGCAGTCCAGTTTTCAACAGATTAGGTGAGGGGGTCGGAGGTATGGTATACTATATATACTATATGGTATACTAATATCCCAACTATCCATCCCCAATACATTTTGTAGTGGTTTATTTCTAATAATAGGCATTTTTTCAATATGACAGCCCGTAATTTTTCAGTATGCAAGCAGGCAGCTTGGTGCTACTTGCTGCAGGAGGCTGGATCTTTGGATGTCTAGAGGTCAATCAGTGATGAAGGCGCAACAGGTGGGTGGTGTTGAAACCCCCACAACCCTGAAATGGACAAGCGGAAGAACATGGATAGCATCTTGTATGTCTGATTTTATTGTGAAGCACTTTGTGATTTTTATGTGAAATGTGCTATATAAATAAATTTTACTTACTTACTTATCCTTTTAACTACCCCACCAAGAAAAATGAAATGGAGTTTATGTTTGCATTTCTCATTGACTTGGGTGAGGAATAACCACAATCACTTATACTTTTTTCAATAGACTCTATAGTTTTTAAAATATTGATATCTACCAAATGGTTGAGATGTCTCTTAATAGTTTACGTATAAAATGTTATTCAAGTCACTGGATATAGTTTATTTCTAGTAGTATGTGACTGAACTTTGCTGGTAAAGGAAAATTGTGTATTGAATAACAAAATATTGCATTTAAAAAGTGATTCAGAACAAAAATACTCATATTTGTCCCTCTGATTAAATGCTAGTGCAAGATCTGGACCAAGCTGAAACTTGTGAAGAAGTTGTGACAAAAGAAATCAGGGAGGGTGGGAGCATCTTTTTCTCTTCACTGAAGGTAACATTAAAGATCATGGATTCCCCTTGATATAGCAGCAAGTCGTGGATGATACCAAATTAACTTGCTCGACAGAACAATTTAAAGCCCCACTTATCTTGTTTGTTGGCAATATAAACTGAAACTGAACTATAGGCGGAGAGCCCCAGCCCTTGCGCTTTTCTATGAGGCCATGAACTCAGAAACACTGTGCTTGTATGTGTATGGTATCAGAAGACACCGCTCATGAACAATGTCTGAGCAAACACACAAATTCCCTTAGTGGTCCCTTGGACCACTGTAAGCAACATTAAGATAAGATAAGATAAGATAACCTTTATTAGTCCCACACGTGGGAAATTTGTTTTGTCACAGCAGGAAGTGGACAGTGCAAAAGTTATGACGCAAAAATTAGAATACAATAAGAATAAATACAGTACACAACTGTACAGAATAGAATAAAATAATATACTATATACAGTAGAATAAAATAGAATAAAAATATACAATAAGATAAAAATAGAATACGAATGCTATATACAACTGAGTAAAAATACAACGATGCCAGAAAAGATTATTGCACTTAGTGTTATTGCACATGTGTGGATGTGTGTGTTTGTTCAGTTAAAGTCTTTGTTGTGGAGTCTGACAGCAGTGGGGAGGAAAGACCTGCGAAATCTCTCCGTCCCACACCGTGGGTGCCGCAGTCTCCCACTGAAGGAGCTGCTCAATGCTGTCACAGTCTGCTGCATGGGGTGGGAGACGTTGTCCAACAGGGATGACAGCTTAGCCGCCATTCTCCTGTCACTCACCACCTCCACTGGGTCCAGAGGGCATCCTAGAACAGAGCTGGCCCTTCGGATCACCCTGTTCAGTCTCTTCCTGTCCCCAGCAGAGATGCTGCCGCCCCAGCAGACCACACCATAAAAGATAGCAGAAGCCACCACAGAGTCATAGAAGGTCTTCAGGAGTGGGCCCTCCACCCCAAACGACCTGAGTCTCCGCAGCAGGTACAGCCTGCTCTGCCCTTTCCTGTAGAGGGCGTCTGAGTTATGAGTCCAGTCCAGTCTGTTGTTCAGATGAACACCAAGGTACCTGTAGCTGTCCACAGCCTCAATGTCCATACCTTGGATGTTCAGTGGTTGCAGTGGAGAATGCTTGTGCCTGCGGAAGTCTACCACCAGCTCCTTGGTTTTACTGGCATTGATCTGGAGGTAGTTCAGCTGGCACCAGTCCACAAAGTCTTGAGTCAGTCCTCTGTACTCCTTGTCGTCCCCATCAGTGATGAGGCCGACTATTGCAGAGTCATCAGAGAACTTCTGCAGGAAGCACTGGGTGGAATTGTGGGAGAAGTCTGCAGTGTAGATGGTGAAGAGGAACGGAACCAGAACCGTTCCCTGTGGGGCCCCCGTACTGCAGACGACCCTGTCCGACACACAGCCCTGAGTCCTCACGTACTGTGGTCGGTCGGTGAGGTAGTCCAACATCCAGGTAGTGAGGTGATGGTCCACTCCAGAGTTCTCCAGCTTGTCCTTCAGAACCGAGGGAAGAATGGTGTTGAAGGCACTGGAGAAATCAAAGAACATGATTCTCACAGTGCTTCCAGCGGTCTCCAGGTGAGCGAGGGAACGATGTAGGAGGTGAATGACGGCATCATCCGCTCCAATGCCAGGCTGGTAGGCAAACTGAAGTGGGTCCAGTGATGAGCTTGTTAGGCAATTAGACATGTGCACTGTGGTCACGCCAGCATCGAATCCATGCAAGTAACATGGTTTATTAAAATAATCAAATTACAGCATTTACATTTATGTTAGACTACTTTTAATTAACTGTTTTAGCCCACTTAAAATGAAAATTTAAAAAAAAATCTTGTTCATGACCTGTGTAGTATGTTAACACTTTTGGAAGTAAAAATAACTTGAACTCTAATTTTGAAAATACAACTTTCTTTTCTTTTATAAAGCTCTGATTTGTATTATGAGTATGAGTCTGTGGTCTGGGAGGTAGTCCTGTAACTCTGTCTGCAAAATACAGTATATAATGACCAATGTTGGGCAATTAATTATATAGTTACTTCATCAAAAAACTGAGTTTTGCAAACAACAACGTTTTCTGCAGCTGTTTACCTAAAAATGCAGCCAAGGCTTTTTTTTTTTAAATAAACATTTCAAACTATTTACAGAACAATCAGCTGTTCTGCATCAAAATAATTTCTGTCCACTATGAGATAAAGGAGAACAACAGCCTGATACCTGCAGGCCTGACAACAGGAGATGTATCACTCCTGTAACATTCAGCAGTCGCCTCATTGCTCTGACACACACAACGAAACTATTGACTACACTACACACTAACTACACAAGATTTGCGCTAAATGTTGCAAATCTCTCACATCTCAAAACCGGCGTCACTCCTAAAACTTCCCCCCTTCCTAAACAACTAAATGCCATGTTGCCATATTATTTTTTACTGGTGGACATGGTACATTTTTCCACCAACAGGAAAGGGTGGGGGTTTTTTTGGATTTGTTTTTGCTCACAGGCGGAGAGCGCTTTTGAGCGCTTTCCTTATAAAACGTGTTTTTACCGTTTCTTCAGTAAATATAAACAAAGATAGTATTCAGGAAGAAAACCAAACATTGCAGATATTTTTATCATAACTCTGGTTTTACGTGGCCTATCAACACAATTTAAAAACTGGTATAAAGTCCACACTTTTTCCGTCAATTGTTCCATCTGTCCTGCTCACATCTCCAGTAGTTGTACACGTTGTCACTAACATGGTTTAACTCCACATCAGCCACGCCACTTTGCTAGCTAAAACACTGGTGTTGGCACATAAGGACGCTGTCATAGCCTGTCAACGACGTTGATTAGCTGCGTATATACGAATGTGAATCGCATTATTGGCTGGAGCAGCCAGTCACCAGTCACTTACTGACTCACACTGCAAGACAGAATGAATTGTAAACGTATTTACTTTGATTTCAATTGAGATTCGATTTTTTTTGTTCGCAATGCAGATTTTCTGTGCGCGGAGACCGTGCCAGTAGTGCACGATTGCGCACGTGCGCAGCTTAGAGGGAACATTGCTCATGAATCAGTCACAGGAGCACATGGTCTTGAGCCATAGACTTGTTTAGTGTCCGTCTAGTAATTGTGAAACATTTAATTATAATTTTGACAATTTCCAATATTCATTTACAAGCTAGTGCCATTTAATTAAAAGGGAATTATTATTATTATTTTATTATCATAATTGATAATTATGATTTCCATGTTTACTTTTTAATTTTAAATATTTACTAATGTTGACTCAGAAAGTTAAAAATTTATAAATAAATGAGTATTTATTAAGGAATTTATTGAGGAAATTCTTTCAGCATATTCTTGCTGTGCTAACACTTAATGTGATTAATTAACAGCAATGGATAAGGAAATGGGTCCAGTAGATTGATTCTATGGCAAATAATTAATTTTAATAACATTTACGTTAATGTTTGAATTAGCAAAATAAAGTGAAAACTCAACCATTTGGTTGAGAACTTTCTGAAGAAATTTTAAACATTTAAGTTCTTTTTTTTTCTGTCAAGTTAAATACTTCTGTTCACTAAGTCCTCTAACACTATCATATGTCAAAATTATTACTATTATTACTATTGCTAGGAACCAAAGTTTAATCCAAAACTTTGCAACTAAAATTTTTCTTTTGGTTTCTGACTTTCTGGTTGTTAGAGCAGAAAACAAACCAACCATTTACATCCAGAGTGCCATCAGGTGGATTTTTGTCAGCATTACAAACCATAACCACATGGGATAGATGAATCAATTACTTGGAGTCTTCTTCTTATTATTATATATAGGGACTCTTGTTTCTGCCTTGTCACACTACTATTACCACTTTATTACACAGCTATATTTCCAGATTATTACTCACAGTTTTTTGGCTCCTATCATTCCATCCATCCATTCACTTCCGCTTATCCTTTTCAGGGTCGCGGGGGGCGCTGGAGCCTATCCCAGCTGTCATAGGGCAAGAGGCGGGGTACACCCTGGACAGGTCGCCAGTCTGTCGCAGGGCCAACACACAGGGACAGACAACCATTCGCACTCACATTCACTCGCACATTCACACCTAATGGCAATTTGGATTTTCCAATTAACCTATCCCCACAAGTTGCATGTCTTTGGACGGTGGGAGGAAGCCGGAGTACCCGGAGGGAACCCACGCAAACACGGGGAGAACATGCAAACTCCACACAGAAAGACCCCGACCTGATGGTGGAATTGAACTCAGGACCTTCTTGCTGTGCGGCAACAGTGCTAACCACCGTGCCACCGTGCTGCCTGCTCCTATCATTCAATTACATAAATTTCAACATAATATTGCTCAACTATAACCATTGTTGCTATTATGATATTACTTAAATATCAAGTGGTCATTAATTTAGTACATGTATAATAATTACCACATCATAATGTTCTTCTGTTTGCCTTATTACCCTACGATTACCCCATTATTACCGAGCTGTAACAGAAAGTGTAAACAAAATTACTTATGCACCACCTTTTTCACCTGAGCTCAGACAATTAAGGCAGAAACTTTAGTAAACTCCTCTCTTCACTTTCTTCTTTACATCACTTTCTTGAATTTAACATCTAAATCAATTCATTCTACACTCATCAAATCTAAATCAAATCTAACCTTGTTTATTTTATAAACTGTTGTCCTGTTTCAGCATTAAAATTCATCTGAGATTTATAGAAAATATGAAACTTCATAGCAACAAACAGCTGAACAAGTCAGTGAAACACAGTGGTGTACTGAGCACGTTTCCCTCTGAAATATGACAGAGTCTGAATACATTTACAATATGATCCATGTAGATAAAGTCACAAATATGATGCTGATGACAAACAAATAGCACAAGACAAAATCATCACTTTACCATTTATGGAGCTTCAAATATTTCCATCACTTCTTTTCACAGCACATCTTTTCTTACAGATATTTGACTCATGTGAAGAAAATTTCATTTACCTGAGCTGTGAGATATAAGGCAGACACTGCAGGAAACTCCTCACTTCACTCTCTTCATGTGAGCAGCCTGTCAGCTTCACTTGTTTCTTCTCTGGTTGGAGTTTCAGCACTTCCAGGAGGATGGAGGTCTTTCTCTCTGAGAGGTTTATGGACCAGACTGCAGGAGCTGACTGGAAAACTGACTGTAATGATGGAAGGACACTCAAGCCTGTTTTAGTCTCATAGTCCTTCATATGGGAGCACATATCCAGCAGGAAGTCAGACTGATATTTCTTCAGATCATCATCCATGTCAGCGTTAGTAAAAGGGAAATTTTGATATGTGCACACTGATGATAACAGCTCCAGTATCTTCTCTCCTGTCTGCTGTTCTCTCTCTGCTGCTGCACAGAACAGATTCACAAAGAACCTGATTTCTTCATCTGGATCCTCAAAATCAACACTGGAACAATCAGAAGGAAACATTTAGTGATGATTTGATGTGAGCTGCATAAAAACAACCACACACTACTGATGGACTCCATCTTTCCTTCCTGTACATAATGAAGCTCCATGTTAAACACATCTTCCATCAGAGCAGCTGAACACTGTTTTACACTCTTACAACACAAACACTCATCCTGCTCTAACACATCTGCTACATCTGCAGGTGGACACACAAAGTGATGAAGACTCTCTGCTGTCTGAAATCTTCATCTGCTGCTCACTATAGAGCTGCTACCATCATCATCATCATGCTCAGTAAAGTTCAACAAAGTCAGGAGATAAAGTGCAGCTTCATGTAACTCATTCATTTACTGAGTTACTCACTGAAGGACTCATTGAGTTTGCTTTCATGTTGTTTCCATGGCGATGATTGATTCAGGTTTCTGGCTGTATCACTGCAGCATAGAGATGGTTCACAGCTGCTTTGATTTTGAAGCTGCTCTCATTTTCAAAAAGCCACAAACAGTTTGAACTTTGACTTTAAACATTTGATGTCACGTTGTTGTTGTTTTAAGAGCAGCTTTAAACAGGACTGACTTGTCAGCACTGAGCTACGTTCTTCTTCTTCTTCACATCATTTCTTGATTCTGCTGCAGGTCAAACATGCAAGTTTCCATCAAACATGTGTGCACTCCAACACTCTCCTCTCTGCTGCATGAGCTCAGTCACATGCTCACCTTCATTCACACAACTTACATCAGCTTATTGAATTTAACATGAAATCAATTCATTTCTTCACCTATCAAATCTAAATCAAATTCAACCTTTCTGATGAGAAACTTCTTTACTTTAGATTCTGTTTCATCTGAGATTTATAGAAAATATGAAACTTCACAGCAACAAACAGCTGAACAGGTCAGTGAAACACAGTGGTGTACTGAGCACGTTTCCCTCTGAAATATGACAGAGTCTGAATACATTTACAATATGATCCATATAGATAAAGTCACAAATATGATGCTGATGACAAACAAATAGCACAAGACAAAATCACCACTTTACAATTTATGGAGCTTCAAATATTTCCATCACTTCTTTTCACAGCACATCTTTTCTTACAGATATTTGACTCATGTGAAGAAAATTTTATTTACCTGAGCTGTGAGATATAAGGCAGACACTGCAGGAAACTCCTCACTTCACTCTCTTCATGTGAGCAGCCTGTCAGCTCCACTTGTTTCTTCTCTGGTTGGAGTTTCAGCACTTCCAGGAGGATGGAGGTCTTTCTCTCTGAGAGGTTTATGGACCAGACAGCAGGAGCTGAAAAAACTGACTGTAATGATGGAAGGACACTCAAGCCTGTTTTAGTCTCATAGTCCTTCATATGGGAGCACATATCCAGCAGGAAGTCACACTGATATTTCTCCAAATCATCATCAATGGCAACAAAAGGGAATGTATCAAATCTGCACACTGATGATAACAGCTCCAGTATCTTCTCTCCTGTCTGCTGTTCTCTCTCTGCTGCTGCACAGAACAGGTTCACAAAGAACCTGATTTCTTCATCTGGATCCTCAAAATCAACACTGGAACAATAAGAAGGAAACATTTAGTGATGATTTGATGTGAGCTGCATAAAAACAAACAAACACTACTGATGGACTCCATCTTGTCCTTCCTGTACATAATGAAGCTCCATGTTAAACACATCTTCCATCAGAGCAGCTGAAACACTCATCCTGCTCTAACACATCTGCTACATCTGCAGGTGGACACACTGCTGAAGGGGCAGCTGCCGCTTGTTGGCATAATAAGGTCTCTCCCTTTTTAGTGACGCCGGGAACTGGTGAAAGGGGAAGAATCGGCAAGACAGCTGGCTTATCGACAGGAGACTAGCACCAAACCAAAAGAAATACTGCGAAAACACAATAGAAAAAACATAACCTGAACAGTGTGTCTGGTCCGAGTGATGTGTGGGATCACAAACCCATCTCTCTGGGATAATTACATTAATAAACTCTTTTTCAAGAGTTTCAGATTATTTAATTAACTGGTTAAAATCTACTGATCTTCTGATTAATTCCCATTGCAATCTGGAAATATTAAAAATTTAGGTATTAATATCTCTCCTAAACTTGCAGATTTAACTAAATTAAACCACATCCCACTTTTAAATAAAATAAAATGCAATCTGGAGAGATGGAAATCTCTACTCATGTCACTCATTGGAGACTCATTATAACTCCATGGAGGGGCAAATGTAATATGACAAGACTCTGGATTGAATAATGGCTCGATTTCTGATTGGCAGGGCATCCGAGGGGATGTGCGACGCTGGTGTGCATCCTGCCTAGAGTGTGAGCTGGTTAACCAACCAGCCATTCCAAAAGCTCCTTTGACCATTCAGGGAGTTCCCGTTTGAGCACATTAGCATGGACCTCATTGGGCCATTTCACCGAAGTACACACAGATATTACTTTGTATTAGTTCTGGTGGATTATGCAACACAATATCCCGAAGCGGTGCCATTGAGTACCATTTCTGCAAAGAGAGTAGCACAGGTACAATTTCAGGCCATCTCACGTGTCAGTATGCTGAAAGAGATACTGATTGACCAGAGCATGTCTTTCATGTCTTGCGCACTAAAAAAGCTGTACAGCTTACTAGATATTAAATCAGTTTGTGCCAGCATTTACCACCCACAGACTGATGGGCTGGTGGAGTGCCTGAATAAGGGTTTGAAATCCATGATTCATAAGTTCATTGACGAGAATGAATGCAATTGCTTATTAGACCCTCTGTTGTTTGCAGTGTAAGAGATTCCCGAGGCCTCCACAGGAATTTCTCCCTTTGAGTTACTGTTCGACAGAAAGCCATGGGGGATGTTGGACCTGATTAAAGAAAACTGGGAGGAAGGTCCAAACTCAGCGAAAAATTAGATTCAGTATGTCCTGTACTTGAAAGCAAAGCTGCAGATATTATCACAGGAGAATTAGCTCCAGGGTCACGAACATCAGCAGTCCCTTAGTTTGGCAGGGCTAGACTCAACACATACAGGGAGTGCAGAATTATTAGGCAAGTTGTATTTTTGAGGAATAATTTTATTATTGAACAACAACCATGTTCTCAATGAACCCAAAAAACTCATTAATATCAAAGCTGAATGTTTTTGGAAGTCGTTTTTAGTTTGTTTTTAGTTTTAGCTATTTTAGGGGGATATCTGTGTGTGCAGGTGACTATTACTGTGCATAATTCTTAGGCAACTTAAAAAACAAATATATACCCATTTCAATAATTTATTTTTACCAGTGAAACCAATATAACATCTCCACATTCACAAATATACATTTCTGACATTCAAAAACAAAACAAAAACAAATCAGCGACCAATATAGCCACCTTTCTTTGCAAGGACACTCAAAAGCCTGCCATCCATGGATTCAGTCAGTGTTTTGATCTGTTCACCATCAACATTGCGTGCAGCAGCAACCACAGCCTCCCAGACACTGTTCAGAGAGGTGTACTGTTTTCACTCCTTGTAAATCTCACGTTTGATGATGGACCACAGGTTCTCAATGGGGTTCAGATCAGGTGAACAAGGTGGCCATGTCATTAGTTTTTCTTCTTTTATACCCTTTCTTGCCAGCCACGCTGTGGAGTACTTGGACGCGTGTGATGGAGCATTGTCCTGCATGAAAATCATGTTTTTCTTGAAGGATGCAGACTTCTTCCTGTACCACTGCTTGAAGAAGGTGTCTTCCAGAAACTGGCAGTAGGACTGGGAGTTGAGCTTGACTCCATCCTCAACCCGAAAAGGCCCCACAAGCTCATCTTTGATGATACCAGCCCAAACCAGTACTCCACCTCCACCTTGCTGGCGTCTGAGTCGGACTGGAGCTCTCTGCCCTTTACCAATCCAGCCACGGGCCCATCCATCTGGCCCATCAAGACTCACTCTCATTTCATCAGTCCATAAAACCTTAGAAAAACCAGTGTGGAGATATTTCTTGGCCCAGTCTTGACGTTTCAGCTTGTGTGTCTTGTTCAGTGGTGGTCGTCTTTCAGCCTTTCTTACCTTGGCCATGTCTCTGAGTATTGCACACCTTGTGCTTTTGGGCACTCCAGTGATGTTGCAGCTCTGAAATATGGCCAAACTGGTTCTCAAGTGGCATCTTGGCAGCTGCACACTTGACTTTTCTCAGTTCATGGGCAGTTATTTTGCGCCTTGGTTTTTCCACCCGCTTCTTGTGACCCTGTTGACTATTTTGAATGAAACGCTTGATTGTTCGATGATCACGCTTCAGAAGCTTTGCAATTTTGAGACTGCTGCATCCCTCTGCAAGATATCTCACTATTTTTGACTTTTCTGAGCCTGTCAAGTCCTTCTTTTGACCCATTTTGCCAAAGGGAATGAAGTTGCCTAATAATTATGCACACCTGATATAGGGTGTTGATGTCATTAGACCACACCCCTTCTCATTACAGAGATGCACATCACCTAATATGCTTAATTGGTAGTAGGCTTTCGAGCCTATACAGCTTGGAGTAAGACAACATGCATGAAGAGGATGATGTGGACAAAATACTCATTTGCCTAATAATTCTGCACTCCCTGTATGCAAAACGCAAGGGTGGCGGGGCTAAACTCAGGCAATTTTCATTGGGAGACAAAGTGCTTGTATTACTCCCTTCTTAAAGTTCAAAGTTACTAACCAAGTGGCAAGGACCCTTGGTGGTCATATTGTCATGGTCCTGGGTCTTTGACCCAGTGTTTTGAGTTTATTGTTATTATTTTCCAGTTTCTGCTGTTTTGTATTTGTTCTTAGGGTTTGAGTTGTGTGTTTAGTGTTTCTATCATCCCTACGTGTGTCCTTCCTCTGTGTCCTGTTCGTGTCCCCGAGTTGGTATTGTGAAACAGTCTGTGAGTTTCTTGTTTTACTTTGTAAGTTTGTGTCTCATTATGCCCATTAGTTCCAGCTGTGTCCCCTCCTGTCTGCCATTTCCTAATTACCTGGTGTGTGTATTTATACTGCGTGTCTGCCTGTGCTCCTTGTCGCGTCGTCTGTGTTTCTCTGTGAATCTTCTGTGTATTTAGCATTATTCCGTGCTTCACTGTCTCTCTGCTCCTTGCCCCGTGTCCTCCTTTTGTGTTAGTTTTCCCATTTTAGGTTTATGTTCGGTTCTGCCCACACCTTGGTTATTGTTCACTGTAAATAAAACTCACTTGCACCTCCGCCACTGTCTGCTATTTGGATCCTCCTCCTCACCTCCACACTACTGCTGCCCCAGTCATGACAGTACGACGTGACCAGCATGAATCCAGCAGACTCACGTTTAGTGTCAGTGGGGAAGTATCTCACGCTGTTGTGGAATTACTATGGGAGGATAATCCACACTGCCGACCCCTACAACAGGCAGCTGGAGCTAGTTTTCTTTGATCATTTCTTGTTGTCCACTGCCTCCACTGTCACTTTCCTGGACATTAATGGACTAAAACGCATAATAACAGCTCTGAGAGCGAGGCTGAACTATGAACTATTTGGCATGGGCGGTCCTGGGAAGGAAGATTCAGCTGCCCTTCTGGAAACCCTCGCCGCTTGGTGTTCTCGGCGCCAGCAGCATTTTTCACCAAGGTTTGTGGCCAAATCTCTCAATCCACTTTTAAAGAAGAAATGCTACCCTTGCCATCATCACCCTACCACACTTCCTCTCACACCTGTGGTATTGACGGGAGCGGTGGCCATTTCCACACCGCAGCAGGAGCAGCCGCAAAAGCGTTCTACCTCCTTTCTTTCAGGCACCCCTGCTTCCTCTTCCACAAGGAAGCAACAATCGCACCGCCGGCGCATCACCCCGAAACCGGAGTTTGGCACTTCAGCGCGCCCGGCTGTGGTGAGTGTACAGGACACTGATAGTGTTATTTCTGACTTTGGGACTTTGTACTCTGGGGCTGAGTGTTTCGTGACAGGGGATAGTACTCCCAGTGATTTCCCCACTTCACCTGCTGCACGTCTGTCAGTGCAATCTGTTCAGCCATCAGTTCAGTTAGCTGCTCAGCAGCCATTAGCTCAGTCAACGCCTCCACCACAATCAACTCCGCTACCGGTAGCTCAGTTTTCAGTTCTGTCAGCCTCTCAGCCACCATCACCACTGGCATCATTACAACCTTTACGGCAGTCCATAGCGCAGTCAGTAGCACAGTTAAGTGCTCAGTCACAGTCTTCGCTTGCCCCTTTTCAGGAGGCTGTGCCTACTCCACACATTTTGGACTGTTTTTCTAGCATTCACCCCAAGCAGAGAGACAAGCATACTAATACTGACATATTTCCTCATGAGCTGGCTAGTTTTCAGACTGTAACTTGCTCCAGGGCCTCCTCAGAGGCTGACTTGCAGCCCTCAGTGGACTCTGGACACTGGAGGCTAAGAAGCCAGATGAGGACTGCACCCGGCTGTTGCTCCCTGAGCAGGGTCAGTGCTCCGCGCAACAGCAGTCTTCCTTATGTGTGCCAGAGGCCCACGTGCCTACTGGTTCTGCGGCAGCTTCCGCTGAGGGGTCCTGTGAGCCTCCTCAGCCTGCTGCTTCCACTAGGGGGACCGAGGAGCCTGTCCAGCCATCGTCTGCCTGCGGCTCCCACGCCGTTGCCTGCGGCGCCACCGTCTGCCTGCGGCTCCCACGCCGTTGCCTGCGGCGCCGCTGCCTGCCTGCGGCGCCGTTGCCTGCGGCGCCACCACCTGCGGCTCCCATGCCGTCAGCTGCGGCGCCAGCCTCCGTGTCCGCATCCTCGGCATCAGCCTGGTCCAGCAGAGTAAACTTTTGTATCATGGGGTTCCCTTTTGTTCTGGTTTTGGGGGGGCGGGGGGGGGGGAGTTGATTTTTAATTTGGGGTTTTTTTTGGGGTTTTTTGTTATTTTCTGTTTTTCCTTTTTCACTTTTTTTCTTTTTCTTTTATCTGTTTTATTGTTATCATCCGAATTTTAATGGCCTAATCTGTCTTGATATGTCTTTGTATAGGTTGGTACTTGCTGTATTGGGCCTGATATGTGAAATTACATGTGTAAAACTTCATAAATAAAGAGGGGGGAAAAAAAGAAGAAAAAAAAAGAAAATTACAGCTGAAGCGGAACTGGACACTGCAACATGACAATGACCAAAAGCATACGAGCCAATCCACCAAGGACTGGCTAAAAACAAAGAAGAGCGTCCTGGAATGGCCAAGTGAAAGCCCTGATCTTAATCCCATTGAGATGCTGTGGAGTGACTTGAAATGCAAGAAAACCCTCAAACATCTCACAGCTGAAAGAATTCTGCATTGAGAAGTGGATTGAGGAGCTTCGGATCGATGTCAGAGACTGGTAAAAGGCAACAAAAGGCGTCTCACTGAAGTTATATCAGCCAAAGGGGGCAACACTAGTTATTGGGGGGTAGGGTGTCCAAACGTTTTCCACCATTAAAAGACACATTTTTGTTCATCTCTTTTTTTTTTTTTTTTAAATGTGTAAAAATTGTTTAATTTTTGTTGTTTAATTGCAATTAAGTCACTTTCTTTTCCAGTAGTACATGAAAACATGATTGGACATTGATACGTGAACATTTAATAAAGAGTCGATTATTTAATGGGGTGTCCTAATTTTCTCACATGACTGTATATCACCTCAACCTCCTTAACCCTTGTGTGGTGTTCATATTTTTGTTACTCAGCCAGTGTTCATGGGTCTGGTGGACCCGCTAGAGTTTTGGCTTTCCAAATTAACACTATCAAACAATTTTATGTTAAATTACTCAACAGATGTTTACTTCATCCCAATTACAAGCCATATGAACAGCAAACATAGTTATTTTTTTCCCTTTACCTTTGTTAGATCACATTTATGAATCAATGTGCTTCTCGTTTTTTTTTGTTTTCTTTTATAAAATGTTATAAAAAATAAATCAGTTATAATCAAGTGGAGTGAGTGGAAAGACAACACATTTACACGTGAAGCAATATGTTTCACAACTAAATGGCATCAGCTGCTCATCAATGGTGACATTAGGCCCAGGGTTGTAAAACAGGGGGAGGTGGTGCACACACTTATCCCACACTGTCCTGATGGCAGCTAGCTTGTCTCTCTGCCGTCGAGCTCGGTTATCAAAACGGATAATCCTGGAAATTTTGTGGAAGTTTTCCAGAGACATTGATGCACGGAAAGGTTCTTGCCGGTTTCTGCATCCCACAGGATTCTGTGGATTCCCCTTTGGACCTCAAAACTCCTGCAAGGATAAGAACCCCAAAGTAGGCCTGCAGATCAATTTGGTCCATCTCCTTCCACCTCTCTCCAAAAACACACCGTCCTTCTAGATTACTGCAATCCAGAATAATTTTCTGGATGGAATCTGGGATGAAAAGCTCAAATGAAGACTTGATGTCCTGCACATGAGTAACTGTCAGCCGTGTTGGCCCTGGCTTATTACAGTAACAGCTCTGCAGGGTGGCTCATTTCTTGGGCAAGAAGACCATTCAATTTCACCAGTTATTGACATCCATATTTCTTCACTTGCTGTCTGGTGGGCTTGTTCTGGTCCTGGAGCTGGCTGCTGATGGGGTACTCGTCTTTGTTTTGTTACTAAATGGTGTTCAACCTCATCCTCTTCTTCAAAGTCACTGTCAGACTCTGAATTTTCAGAAATGTGAAATATTCTGAAACCTCTTTGTCAACATCATCCTCCAAAGCCCCTCTCTCTTCCAAAATCAATTGGATGGCCCTCGCAGCAGATAATCTTTTGCCATCTTGATCAGTTGTGATAAAGAACCACACTGGCAAAGTCTTATTTATAGTATTATGCCCCTAATTTGCAGGTGGGACAGGGTATGAGAAAATAAAATTTGGATCCCTCAAGAAAGAGGGTAAAATGTGTGGGAATGTAAGAGCAGACGGTGTTGATAGTTGAATTTTCAACAATGTGGCAACTTTGTGCGGGAGCAGGAGGGGAAGAAAACACTATCAGCAGCACCAGAAAGGAGGAAGACAGAGTGTGGGAACACAGGACCTACACTTTCAACACTTTTATTAGACCTGGGTCCAGTGGACCCGAACACCTTGTATGTAATGTAAATGCGTGGGGGGAGGTACAGTATGAGGTCATTGAAAATTAGTTCGGATTTATGTTCTTCACAGAAAATAAGCCAAAGCCAATGAATTTCAGGTTGAAAAAATAATTGTTTAATTTTTCTTTTGAGAAAAACTGAAAACGGGTCTCACAGACCCGAACACCATACAAGGGTTAAAGCATGGAGAGGGGCTGAGGCTGCTCATCTGGTGAGCCTGGTTAAGGAAAGAGATGAGTTGGGGCTGGAGGTGCCAAATTCCACCATTCCAATTTCGCTGCATTGTGACAACCATCCCACACAGGCACAGGGAGCAGATGTTACTGCATTGCAACAACGTTTTGCAGCTGTGTTATCCCCCCTTCCTGGCTATCACGACGCTCATGAAGCACCATTTTGCACCAGCATTAAAAGTCATCTGAGATTTATAGAAAATATGAAACTTCATAGCAACAAACAGCTGAACAAGTCAGTGAAACACAGTGGTGTACTGAGCACGTTTCCCTCTGAAATATGACAGAGTCTGAATACATTTACAATATGATCCATGTAGATAAAGTCACAAATATGATGCTGATGACAAACAAATAGCACAAGACAAAATCATCACTTTACAATTTATGGAGCTTCAAATATTTCCATCACTTCTTTTCACAGCACATCTTTTCTTACAGATATTTGACTCATGTGAAGAAGATTTCATTTACCTGAGCTGTGAGATATAAGGCAGGCACTGCAGGAAACTCCTAATTTTACTCTTTTTATGAGTGTACTGTGTCAGCTCCACTTGTTTCTTCTCTGGTTGGAGTTTCAGCACTTCCAGGAGGCTGGAGGTCTTTCTCTCTGAGAGGTTTATGGACCAGACTGTAGGAGCTGACTGGAGAACTGACTGTAATGATGGAAGGACACTCAAGCCTGTTTTAGTCTTACAGTCCTTCAAATGGGAGTACAGATCCAGCAGGAAGTCTGATTGATATTTCTTCATATCGTCATTCATGTATGCATCATCAAAAGGGAATGTTTGATATGTGCACACTGATGATAACAGCTCCAGTATCTTCTCTCCTGTCTGCTGTTCTCTCTCTGCTGCTGCACAGAACAGATTTACAAAGAACCTGATTTTTTCTTTGTGTGACCACCAAGCATCAACACTGGAACGATAAGAAGGAAACATTTAATGATGATTAGATCTAAGGTGCAGAAATACAACCACACACTCACTATAGAGCTGCTACCATCATCAACATCATGCTCAGTATAGTTCAACAAAGTCTGGAGATAAAGTGCAGCTTCATGTAACTCATTCATTTACTGAGTTACTCACTGAAGGACTCATTGAGTTTGCTTTCATGTTGTTTCCATGGCGATGATTGATTCAGGTTTCTGGCTGTATCACTGCAGCATAGAGATGGTTCACAGCTACTTTGATTTTGAAGCTGCTCTCATTTTCAAAAAGCCACAAACAGCTTGAACTTTGACTTTAAACACTTGATGTCACGTTGTTGTTGTTTTAAGAGCAGCTTTAAACAGGACTGACTTGTCAGCACTGAGCTACGTTCTTCTTCTTCTTCACATCATTTCTTGATTCTGCTGCAGGTCAAACATGCAAGTTTCCATCAAACATGTGTGCACTCCAACACTCTCCTCTCTGCTGCATGAGCTCAGTCACATGCTCACCTTCATTCACACAACTTACATCAGCTTATTGAATTTAACATGAAATCAATTCATTTCTTCACCTATCAAATCTAAATCAAATTCAACCTTTCTGATGAGAAACTTCTTTACTTTAGATCCTGTTTCATCTGAGATTTATAGAAAATATGAAACTTCACAGCAACAAACAGCTGAACAGGTCAGTGAAACACAGTAGTGTACTGAGCACGTTTCCCTCTGAAATATGACAGAGTCTGAATACATTTACAATATGATCCATGTAGATAAAGTCACAAATATGATGCTGATGACAAACAAATAGCACAAGACAAAATCACCACTTTACAATTTATGGAGCTTCAAATATTTCCATCACATCTTTTCTTACAGATATTTGACTCATGTGAAGAAAATTTCATTTACCTGAGCTGTGAGATATAAGGCAGACACTGCAGGAAACTCCTAATTTTACTCTTTTTATGAGTGTACTGTGTCAGCTCCACTTGTTTCTTCTCTAGTTGGAGTTTCAGCACTTCCAGGAGGATGGAGGTCTTTCTCTCTGAGAGGTTTATGGACCAGACAGCAGGAGCTGAAAAAACTGACTGTAATGATGGAAGGACACTCAAGCCTGTTTTAGTCTCATAGTCCTTCATATGGGAGCACAGATCCAACAGGAAGTCTGGTTGATATTTCTTCATATCGTCATTCATGTATGCATCATCAAAAGGGAATGTTTGATATGTGCACACTGATGATAACAGCTCCAGTATCTTCTCTCCTGTCTGCTGTTCTCTCTCTGCTGCTGCACAGAACAGATTCACAAAGAACCTCATTCTGTCTTCATCTGATGTCTTTGTATCAACACTGGAACAATAACAGGGAAAAATTCAGTGATGAACACATCTTCCATCAGAGCAGCTGAACACTGTTTTACACTCTTACAACACAAACACTCATCCTGCTCTAACACATCTTCTACATCTGCAGGTGGACACACAAAGTGATGAAGACTATTGCCTGAAATTTTCATCTGCTGCTCACTATAGAGCTGCTACCATCATCATCATGCTCAATGTTTTGTTCCCTCTGCTGCTCTATTGATGAGATTCATCAAGAGATCAGAAAAATCTTTAAAGTCAGAGTTTTAATTCAATGTAATAATTTCTGAATGACACATTCGAAGTTAAAGACAGATGAAATATAGATGTGGGCATAAGTAGATTAATATGCATATAAGCAGTATACCTGAGTGAGTGGATGTTGGGTAAAAACTGTAAGAGAAACTCGCTGACAGATTGGTCAACGGAACTTCTGTGATCCCAGTGGAGGCAGACTTTAACCTTCTCTGCACTTTTCTGCAGGACTTTTCCAGCACGGTCATAGAGTTGTGGCTGACTGTTTACTGAAAGGTGCAGCTGGTTCTCAGCAAAGCAAAGTAAGCTGATGTAATCCACCTCCACCTCGCTGAGAAGACAAATGGTCCAAAGCTGCCATGATAACTGGAAACTGGAAATTTATTGGAGAGCTTCATATTAATTGACAAGTAATGAGAAGTTAACAACCATCAAGTCTCTTGATGGTTGTTAACAACTGTTTTAAAAGAAATTGTTTTAAAACAAAAAAAAGCCAAGAAAATAAGAGTCCACAAAATAGGTAAGTATGTTTGTTATTGCCTAAACTGAATTAAAATGTTTGCTTTTTTCATTCTAGTTTCCACATCTCAACACCAAGACTCAACTGCAAGAGTCTGCATAGACAACTCAGATTCACCACAAGTGTGCTGTTAACATGTACAGGCAGGGGTGTCCAAATCCAGGCCTCGAGGGCTGGTGTCCTGCAAGTTTTACATCAATCAATCAATCAATCAATCAATCAATCAATCAATCAATCAATCTTTATTTATAAAGCACTTTTCATACAGAGAAAATGTAGCACAAAGTGCTTTACATAGTTAAAAGCAGCCCACCCCACCCTCCAACTCACTCCCCACACTCTCAATACACATATATCCCCCCACCCACACACACATACACACACGCGCACACTTAAAGAGTAAAAATTGGGCTGGGCTCGCATGAGCCAAGTGAGGAAACACTATAACAGGGAGCCGTCTGCACCGGGAGCCGGTCACAGACCGCAGCCTCCAGGCTGGGCACACAGCAGGAGGGAGGCAAAGGAGCCCCCCAGCCAGGCTGAGAGGACCCCAGAGACCCAGCAGCCACGGTCAATAACAGCCCCGGTGCAGAGAGCGCCCTCCGAGGAAACACTGGAGATATGACGCAATACAATATATATAGGGTAAAATGATAAAATAAATAAGAACAGGATATAATATAAATATAAATAGAATAAGAAGATTAAAAAATGAATAAGAATAAAATCAAACAAATATTAGGTAAATCCTAAATTAATAATAGAATAACAGGATAGAATAAATAAGCATAAAATAAATAAACGCTAAGTAAAAGCTAAATTAAAAAGGTGGGTCTTGAGCCTGTTCTTAAAAACATGTACGTTCTCTGCGGCCCTGAGCTCCTCCGGCAGGCTGTTCCACAGACGAGGACCATACCACTGAAACGCTGCCTCTCCGTGAGTATGTGTCCTGACTTTAGGGACAATCAAAAGGCCAGTACCAGAGGACCTCAGGGTCCGCGAGGGTTCGTATGGTAAAAGCAGATCTGAGAGATAAGAAGGCCCAAGACCATTAAGACATTTAAAAACCAATAAAAGAACTTTAAAATCGATCCTGAAACACACGGGGAGCCAGTGCAGCGATTCTAAAACCGGTGTAATGTGGGCCCGCCCTCTGGTCTTCGTCAGCACACGAGCCGCCGAGTTTTGTAAAAGTTGTAAAGTTGAAATATTCTTTTTAGGAAGACCAGAGAGCAGGGCATTACAGTAATCAATGCGACTGGTAATAAAAGCATGCATCAGCATCTCCGTGTTGGCCCGAGAGAGAATAGGGCGGACTCTGGCTATATTTTTTAGATGATAAAATCCAATTTTAGTTACATGTTTAATATGTGGGATAAAACCAAGCTCAGAGTCAAAAATAACACCCAGGTTTTTCACTTGTAGCGAAGGACATAGTGAAAATGCCTCTAATTTAGACAAGAGTTTCTCTCTCTGAGCCTCAGGACCGACAATTAAAACTTCAGTTTTGTCCTGGTTAAGTTGTAAAAAGTTTTCTGCCATCCAAGATCTTATATCCAAGATACAGTTAAAGAGGGCATCCATTTGTCTGGTGTCATCAGGAGACACGGAGATGTACAGCTGCGTGTCATCAGCGTAACTGTGGAAGTTCACTCCATGCCTCCTGATGACACCGCCGAGAGGGAGCATATACAAATTAAAAAGTACAGGGCCTAGAACCGACCCTTGAGGCACACCACATGTCATTTTATGGATCTTAGAGGAGCATGTATCCATACTCACCATAAAAGTTCTGTCAGAGAGATAGGAAGTGAACCAGCTGTGTACAGCACCAGAGAGGCCCACCATGTGTTTCAGTCTGTTTAAAAGAATAGCGTGGTCTACTGTATCAAAGGCTGCGCTTAGATCCAGTAGCACCAGGACTGAGAGCTTTTGGGAGCCCCAGTTACATCTAAGATCATTTAAAACCTTTAGGAGAGCTGTCTCTGTGCTGTGGTTCACCCTAAATCCAGACTGGAATATCTCCAGGATCTGTCTATCATTGAGAAAATCAGTAATCTGAGTAAAAACAAGTTTTTCTAAGACTTTACTTAAAAATGGTAAGTTGGATACAGGTCTGTAGTTATTAAAATCATTACAATCCAAATTGCTCTTCTTCAGAAGGGGCCTCACCACCGCCGTTTTAAAGGCAGCAGGGAAGACACCCAACTGAAGAGAGCAATTCATCATGCATAAAAGCTCAGCCTCAAAAAATCCATAAAGTGTTTTAAAGAGTGAAGAAGGAATTGGATCTAAAAGACATGTGGTGGGTCTCACTGTGGAGAAAACCTTCTGAAAGTTCTCAGCATTAACCAGGACAAAGCTGTCCAGTGTCTCCTCAGGTACAATCGAGCCCTCAGATGTATTTAAAATCATATCACGATTAGATAAAATATCAGATCTGATGGCGCTGATCTTTCCCCTGAAGTGGTCTGCAAACTGCTCACAGAGTGAGTCTGTGGGGGTTCTTTGGGAGCTGTTAAAATCAGGGTTAAATAAATGATCTATGGTGGAAAAGAGGACCTTGGGATTATTTTTGTTAATACTGATTATTTTGGCGAAGTATGAATTTCTTGACTTCCTTAATGTATTATTGTACACTTTAAGTTGCTCGCAAAATATTTGATGGTTGATAGTATTTTTATTTTTCCTCCATCTCCTTTCTGCTGCCCTGCAATTTCTTTTGAGTTTTTTGACTTCTTCGTTTCTCCAGGGTGATGCATGTTTTACGTTAATCTTTTTGGTGGTGAGTGGAGCAACGGAGTCAAGGCTTTTCTTCAGTTTGCTGTTGAAATAACTAAAAATCAAATCGCAGGATGCAGGTAAAATCACAGGGGGGCATTCGTCTAAAACCCTGGTAAAATTTGCAGCCACTTCAGAGGTTAGATAGCGCCTCCTCACAGTTCGCACCGAGGTCTCCCGCTGAATAAAACCGGTGATGTTAAAAAACACACAGTAGTGGTCAGAGACAGCCAAGTCAACAACAGAGGACACGCTGGTGGACAGCCCATGGGTGATGACCAGGTCCAGAGTGTGTCCTCTGTTGTGACTCGGCTGCGTGACGTGCTGGGTAAAATCCAAACAGTGAAGAATGTTTAAGAATTCTTTTGTTGCAGGGTCAGAAGGATTATCTATGTGCAGGTTAAAATCACTGGTTAAAATTATCATATTATATTTTGAATGTATGTTTGTTAAAAATTCTGAGAATTCCTTGATAAAAGCAGCGCTGTCTTTAGGTGGTCTATAAACTGTGACAGATAAAACTGGAGGGCTGCTGAAAACAATAGCATGGAATTCAAAAGTGGTAAAATGATCAAATAAAATTTGTTTGGTGGTGAGTGTGTTGTTGGCTAAAGATGCAGTCCCACCACCTCTCTTACCACTTCTAATAGAAAAAGAGAAATTAAAATTTGGTGGGGAGGCCTCAGTGAGAACAACTGGTGCATCCGAACCCAGCCATGTTTCAGTTAAAAATAAACAGTCAAGTTTATTATCTAAAATTAAATCATTAATAATAAAAGACTTGTTCGACAGAGAGCGTACATTTAAAAGTGCCATACTGATTGAGACTGGTGGATTTTTGACAATAGAGTTGAATGGATGTTGATATTTTTGAAGAGGCCGGAGGTTATTAATATTTTTGGAGTTACTGGATTTATGATAATTCTGTTGCTCTCTGTTTGTGATTATGACGGGTATTGTGTTGACTGTGGGAGAGAAAGGTGCTAGTCCAGAGTTTTGTGTATTACTGTTAAAAGTGGAACAAATATAGGAGCTGGGACCAGGGGAACATCAGTCAGTGGCAGACGGATCAGCAGGTAATGTCAGTTTGGGGTAGTGACAGGGCGATGTGCGGGAGTGCTGTACGCCAAATGCCAAATTGGCGGACAGCAAACGGCGTCCCCAGGCGTTGAGGTGGAGCCCGTCTGCCCCAAAAAGATGCCTCCTCTCCCAGAAGGCATCAAAGTTGTTAATAAAACCCACGCCGTGGGAGACACAGGCGGAGGAAAGCCAGGTGTTAAGGCTGAGCAGCCGGCTGAAACGGCCTATCCCTCTGCCACAGGTGGGGGTGGGCCCAGAGATAAAAGCACTCACCTGCAGCTGACCAAGGAGGCTGAAGAGTTCGAGGAAGTCCAACTTCAGCAGCTCAGATTGCTGTTTGGGGATGTCATTGGTGCCGATGTGGATGATAAGCCGGTTAACCTGTGGGTGGGATGCCAGAATGTTGGGAATTCTGTCCACTATGTCAACAACAGTGGCTCCCGGGAACGACAGCGTGAGCGCCCCCCTCATCCGCACGTTCCTGACGATGGAATCCCCGAGGACCAGCGTGGAGAGAGGAGGTGCCACTGGGGGCTGTTGGCCATCTGAGATGCCCGCGCCGCGACGCCGGGGGTGTTCAGATGGAGATGCGCCAGCCGGACTGCGTGAGTGACTCCCAGGTAGCCGCGCCGTGGGTCCTCTTCTCCGAGGAGCCGGGGTAAAGCACAGCTCTCCGCGGTGAGTTTGCACCACAGCGTCGGGTTGCCCGCCGCGGCTCCGGGGGCGTAGTGGTGGAGATGGCGCAGACCTCTGCGACACAGCGGGATGGTGAGGGCTAGCAGTCAGAGGAGGAAAGTCCACAGGATCCAGGACATTGAATTTATTCTCCAATACTACCTCACCAGAGGGGTGAGGGTGCGAGAGACGGATCCTCCTGCCCCCTCTGCAGCCACCACGCGTCTCAACCATGGTCCATGGCGCTGGTTGGAGTGGAGTGGAGCTGACCAGAGCCTTGGGTCTGGCCCCTAGCTGAAACCAGGAGTTCTCGTCCTTGGCAGAAGCAGCAGCGACGCAAGTTGAGAGCCTGTGTTGACTGTTGGCGGGATCTTGGGACACAGCAGCTGGATGGTGCACTGTGTCGGCTAGCTCAGCGCTAGTAGCGGTGGTTTGAGCTTTGCCAAGGAGGATCGTGTCAAGTTCGCATTCAGCCCCCTGGATTTGGTATAGCGTGGATATCCTTTGTTCCAGCTCGATCACTTTTTGGCTCAGGTTGATGCAGCTTTCACAGCTGGATGTTGAGGTAAGTGGTGCCATTCCGGAATCTCGTACCGGCGACAGCGTCAAAAACAAAAACAGACACTGCCACTTTAGCTTACGTTAGCTAAACTCCTTTGCTAGCTTGTTCCCAGTACTGAGGTTTGTGATGGTCTTCCATGTGCCCTTGATCCAACACAGCTGATTTTAATGGCTAATTTCCTCCTCAACATGTCTTTAAGTTCTCCAGGCCTGGTAATGAATGAATCATTTGATTCAGGTGTGTTGACCCAGGGTGATATCTAAAACCTGCAGGATACTGGCCCTTGAGGCCTGAAGTTGGACTCCCCTAGGGTACAGACTAATGCACAGAACTTTAGTTTGTACTTTGTAATTTTTGCTTACCCTTAGTTTGACCACTGACTTAAAAATCTGCAATCTTGTGTTATGATCCTTGGTCTTTTTTTTTCTTTTTTTTTTTAGGCACACTAACATATTTAATGTATCAATAGTTGATTATTTTTTCACAGAGGTTAGAAAATTATTCTTAATATTATTATCCTGATATCACTTCAAAGTTTCCCCCAAGTTCTTATGGTCATCTTAGGCAACCATCTTATAAAAAACTGTTTAAGTTTAATTTTTATTATTTGGGGAACAACGAGACAACTTTTAAAAGAGGAATAGTTTTACAAGTGGAGCTCACTTACTTTTTTCTCCTCCTTATCTTTTCTGTCAATCTTTTCACTAACTCTGCATTTGGATAGGGTCAGTGTCACTACGGGTAGCATGAGGAGATACCTGGAACCTGCAAAGGTTGCACAGATAGTCTAGCCTCTCCAGGATTGCACATCAATATGTGCCATTCCCAAAAGGTTTTCTGTGTCTCCCAGGCGAGTCCCAAGTTCACAGAGAAGATTCCAAGAGTTAGGTAGTTACCTAGGAGAGCTGGACAGGACCCTAGAAGGTCCTTAACCCATCTGCAGGACTGGAATCTGCTCCTTTTTGCAAGGAGAAACAGAATGGAGACTGCTAGTGCCCTAGATAAATAACCTCCACCAGGGCCCTGGAGGGAATGTCTCTGACCAAACAAACAATCAGAAATAGACCTCAGGGCCTGAAATCATCTAGTGGGCCTCACTGCCTGGCACCAAGGACCCAATTGCCATCTGCTACTGGTGCCCTGTTATTTTCAAAGATGGGAGCAGTATCACCCTGAGCACATATGACAAACATGAAGGGGTCTGGAGAAGCTGTGGAGAACATTATGCTGTTTGTAACTTCGTTCAGAATGACCAGTTTGGTGGTGGGTCAGAAATGATCTGCACAACCCTCTACAGGCTAGGCAACTACACCCTGACTACCACAAGGTATCAGGATGAAACTCCTGAACCTGGGTCCTGGGCTCCTCCTTCTGTACGACAATGTCCAGTTTCATGTGGCAAAAGCATGCAGGTAGATCCTGGAGGATGAAGAAATTGATACTATTGACTGGCCCCTGACTTGTTCGACCTAAATCTAATAGAACATCACTGAGACATTATGCTTTGGGGCATCCAGCGTCACCAGATAAGAGTTTGACCATCACTTTGTTTTGTCAACATCAGCTCAAGTGTGAAGCAAGGTGGTAGCACTATGATGATTGCTAATGGTTTAAGTTTTAAAAAAGGCATCATGAATGTGTGAATTTATTACATTTTACATTTTAAATGAAAATCTCAGATACACATATGTCTTTTATATGGAGAGTGATGCAAAGTATTTGTACTTTGGAAGTTCTGACAAAAATGAAGAAAATACTAAAGGCATTAGAATGACAATGGCAAAAAAAGAAGCATGGAAACCTTCAGACAGCAAGTTAATTTAAGTAGATTTTATGTGACCTTTAGCTTATATTCATAAAATTAAGGACTGATTTTAGCTGGTCTACCTCAGAGAATGTTTTCTAGTATTAAAAGCAGAGATGGGCAGTAACGTGTTACTTGTAACTTACTTGTAACGCGTTACTGTAATCCGATTACTTTTTTCAAGTAACGAGTAAAGTAAGGGATTACTATTGCAAAAACGGTAATTAGATTACCGTTACTTTCCTGTAGGAACGCTGCATTACTGCGTTACTAAAACCCTGATTTTTTGCGAGAATGTCTCTGAATTGGACATGTGTGTGCTTAATAGACTGGCAAATTACAGCAGGATTTTCCTATCCTCGGTCAGAAGGCACAGGTGACTTATATGATGAAAGAGAGGGTCCACAGCAATGATAATTAGGGTTCTTTTAATCCAAACATCTCCAGAAGTGAATTCGTGTGAGTATATGTATGTGTGTGTGTGGTTCTGTAAAATAACAGAAATTACAATTAGCAAACAATTAAAGTCAACCAAACTGGTCTAAATAATACAGAAAGGGTTGAACAGAAATGACTAAACACCACCCCCTGGTGGACACAAATGGGCTGCTGCACAGGGATAGACTCCATCTTTACTTTGGGCAGCTCAGTTCACAAGGGTAGCACCATTTTGGTCAAATCAGCGTGAATATACAGTGTCTCGTGGCTACACAAACCGCTGGAAAACTCTATAAAGGCATCACACAATGTAGATAGGCAAGTGTATGATAAGTTACAACCATAGAACAAACAAATACAAGGCACTTACTTATCATTCACGCACACGCACGACACATGTTCAGTACAACAGCCCAGCTAGAACTAAAAATGACAAAAACTGAAATAGTGGAAACTTGTTCGCGGTCTGAGGAGCTCAGCATTTAGTACTTTTTTTTTTCTTCTTTTTCTCACGTGGTGAGTGATATTCTGTCTATAGTTCATGTTGAATGTTAACATTTGTTTTGGTTCTTTAAATGTTAGGGGTTTAAGAGAATCTGTTAAAAGAAAAGCCTTATTTTTGTACTGCAAAGGTAAAAAATCAAACTGTATTTTTCTACAAGAGACTCATTCATCTGATAGTGATGTATCTTTTTGGTCAAACCAATGGGGTAGCAAAATCCTGTTTAGCCATGGCTCAATGAGGTCGGGGGGTGTAGCAATTTTATTCAATAACTTTCCCGGGGATCTTGTAATACAACGAACTGACTTGAATGGTCATTGGTTGATTGCTGTAATGAGAGTTGAAAGTTTGTTTTTCATTTTAGTCAACGTTTATGGATATAACAATGAAAGTCAGAATAAAATTATGTTAGAAGATATAACTTCAAATATTTTTGAACTTAAAGGTCGATACCCTACAGAATACATTTTAATGGGTGGTGATTGGAATATGACTCCTGATGAATGGACTGATAGATGGCCCTCAAGGACAGGTAGACCACAAAAAAATAACCTAATTATAGAATTTTTGATTAATAACAACTTGACAGATATTTGGAGAGTAAGAAATCCAGAAATTAAGAGCTTTTCCTGGTTTAAACCAAATGGAGCTTGTAAATCTAGAATAGACTATTGGCTAGGAAGTGACATCATTCTTAGCCACACTGTAAAAGTTGCAATGTCAAATGCACCTCTATCTGATCATTGCTTTATTGAACTGTGCTTAGAATCGGAAATTAGACAATCAAATAAAAGAACTTATTGGAAGTTCAATGCCAAACTTTTACAAAATGAAGACTACTGCAACATAGTCAAAAAAATTATAAAAGATATTATGGCTGATCATCTAATTGTAGGATATATCAATAAATGGGAATTCATTAAATTCAAAATTAGAGAATTTAGTATTCAATTCAGTAAAAACACAAGTCAAAAGCAAAGAGAATATGAATGTAAATTATTCCAAGAAATTACTTATTGCTGTAGTAAAGATGATCTAAATACCCAAGAAAGGAGTAAACTTATGGAGTTGCAAACTAAATTAGATCAGCTCTACCTAAATAAAGCAGAAGGAGCTTTTGTGCGTTCACGGGCCAAGTGGATTGAGGAGGGGGAAAGAAATTCTTCATATTTTTTTAATTTAGAAAAGAGCAGACAGAAAAGAAATTTTATATCTTCTCTGTTAATTGATGGCATTGAATGTGACGACCCTAAAATTTTGGAGAATGAAACTTATACATTCTATTCCAATTTATACTCCTCACAGTTCTCCCAAGCAGATTGTGATGTCTTTTTTGATCAAATAGATAATCTGATCCCTAAAATTGATGAATCATTTAAGGAATTATGTGAATCTGACTTCAGAATTGAAGAGTTAGATGCATCTGTTAAGAAAATGGCACTTAATAAATCCCCTGGTCCAGATGGGCTTACAGTTAATTTCTTCCAATTTTTTTGGGAAGACTTACGGGAAATTTTATTCAAAGCTATACACTGTAAAAACTGTGACTAGAGGTTACTTAAAAAAGTTATGGCAACAAAGTGACACTTGAAATAATTAAGTAGATTTTAATTTCAAAAGATTTATGTAAAATGTAGAGAAAATGTTAATTAAATTCAAATAGAAAACAAAAGTAGATATTAATAGAATTAAACTGTAAATATGTGTTGGATTTAGGGTCAAAATCTCAAACTGAAGGTTGAAATTGCCCAACTTTACCAAAAAAAATAATTGATATGAAATAAGTCTCTGAGAAAAATTACTTTGAATTTACTAACTATCTGGCAAAGGTTTAGTAAAAACTTCCTAAAATATCCATTACAAAGAAATGAAATCTTCTTGTTTTTTCAGTAAAACTCAAATTGGATTCAATAATTTTCCAAATAAACCTTAAAAATAATGACTGAATAATAAGAGAAAATGAAATGAATTTAACTTATTTTCTGAGTAAAATGAATCAATTTCACAAAGAAAACATCAACACAGTAATTTGTTTTATTGTGGAAAATAAAACACAGTAATTTATAATATAACATTTTTCTGCTCGTATACACTGAATTCTCATCAACAATCTCCTGATCTCCTAAATACATTCCTCTGCTGTAAATTTGTTTTAGTGTCATAAACAGTTTATCACACAGCTTTGTGTACAGAGCAACAGCAACATAAACTGCATGAATGTAAACCAGTTTTGTAAAAAAGAAATTAATCTTTAGACTGTAATATCAACATGAACCTGAAATTTGAATATCCTTTACCGTTTCCTTTATCTCTGTTACTTATTTATGATTGACAAACAAAAACTTTAGTTTGTCAATCTTTTGTTAAATTGAATCACTCAATATAACTGTAGAACAAAGGTTTTTCACTCATGTACATGGAATATCAATAATGTAAATCAACCTTTTATCCCAATTTGGATGTTTAACCTGAGAAAATCTAAGACACATGTAAGAGGAAGTAACATTTCTACAGCTACAGGACTGCACTTCTGTTAAATTTTAAAGTTGTTTTAAACCAATGTTTTATAGTAACATACACTATAAACAAAGAAAAGCTTCACTAGTGATTCCTCCAATTTGCTGCCTTTCAAACAGAATATTCCTAAGAAACTTGTAGGTAATAAAAAACAAAATTAAAATGAAGAGCACAAATACAGCCTGACACATTGCAGGTCATTTGGGTAAGATATGAATAAGATGAAATTAACTTAAAAACTGAAAAGATAGCTGCATCTAACAAAGACAAACCAAAGGTTTTCAGTGAGCTTACTTCCCTTTCATTCTTTCAGAGTCCTCGTTTAAGCCAATAACTTGTTCTTGAGGCTGTTCACTTTTGGTGAGAGCTTAGCACAATCCAGTTCAAGGAAAAGTTTCTGGAATACTTCCAAGGTGTATTTTAGCTCTTTGGGATAGGTAAGATCGACTGCATATGTCAATCCAACCAGCATTGCGCATGCTCTTGGAAAATTGCCCAGAGCAGGCATAACTCTCACACCCTCCAGCACAATGCCAATGTCATCCTCCTCAGATCCAACAGCCTTGATTTTGTAGATTTTCATCCTCTGTTCAGAAAGATCTTGTGACACACCATCCTCATCAGCATCCTGAAACAACAAACACATGGGTTTTCTGACTGTAGTTGCACACATGAAATATTTCCTGGACACATCCTGTAGCTGAATGACAAATAAAACATGATAATGCCTCAAATTATTTGAAACTTGACAAACACATATGAATAACAAAAACAGAATAATGTTTCTACTTCAACACTTACACTGTACTCTTTGATCAGTTGATCAATGGACTCCCCAAGGTACACCATCAAGCACTGAATAACCAGATTTCTGGTTATGTTATTGCTAGGATTGCTTGGTGACTGAAAATGAGCAAGAATTCCAAAAATTACCATCAGATAAGTGACCATTTATTAAGACAAAACTGTGAGAATTGGCAGTATTAAAAAAAACTGTTAAATATCAAATTATCATCACATGGAGCATTATGTGCAATAATTAGCTGATGTTAATGCACATGCCTGGGTGCTGACAGTCAACACAAAGGTATTGTCAACATGCTTGACAGGTTCAATCTTTAAATGTGTCGTTTTAGTAAATTACATTAATTTAGTCATTTAGTTTTTTTATCTAATTTAGTTTATGTTCGTCAGAAAGGGTTTTTCCTTCTTGGGACAAAACAAAAACCCAGCAATACCTGTACTTGTGTTTTTTTGTTTGTTTTTTGTTTGTTTTTTTTACTAAGAATAGACATGTATTTAAAATACAATTAAAACATGAAACCCATAATTGTGTTGTTAATTATATCAGTGACGTCCTGGCGTCCTCTTGCACTGACAAAAACATGCAAACAAATTAGTGGAGCTGTGCACCATGCAAATGAAATTTGACAAAAAAATTCTTTAAATAAAATTCCAAGCTGAAATGTCTGTGGAAAATACCTTGGCTATGATAGCCTGCAACTTCAATCCCATGCTGATCAGGTGAATTTAAGTTGAGGGATCTTCCATTACCTGAAAGGAAAGCAACATTATCATTTTTGACGTTTAGTCAGCTGTGTAAAAACCAAGGAGGAACCCACCCGGGGGATTAATAAAGTTTTATTTTATCTAATCTAATCTAATAACTTTAATCTCAGCCAAACCGATTTACTCACGAACAAATAAAACACTGAAAAAAACCAAACAATAACATTTTTAGGTTGTCTAAGTGACTTATACATTACGTTTAAACTGAGTAGCGAAACCCCGCGGTGATCTGAAAATGATGTGCCGGGAGTTGTGCCGTTCTCAGCGGCTTCAGTGACCCTCGAGCTCCCGGCTTGCTATCGAGCTGGTGGGTAGCAGATGCTCCGAAAACGTCGAAGCACTTTTGCAAACATGCGATATCTTGATAAACCGAGCAGATATTTGATGTTTACACAGCTACTTTCGCGCCTGAAAATATGTTAAAAGTTTATTTTGTGACCCAGAAAGATTACTAAGAGTAATTTTAAAACTTAGTAGCGGCCGCCATTATTGGAAACTGGAGTTCGAAAAACTGACTGTGGCTGACAAAATCACTCACAACTGACCGCAAAACCTTTTCATGAACTTTTAAACGTGGATGAAAGACGTTAAAACTCATCGGAATATACCGTTGATATTTTTTAATACGGTAAAACATGTGGTTAGTTAAAGCTGTTCAGTAACACAGTCGTGAAGGCTTGGAAAGTGACCTTGTGCTAGCAGTCCACTAACTGCCATTTGTGTAAAAATACGATACTATCATTACAGTGATGATTATTAATAAAATTTCGACGTATCATACTGTTTAAAACCTTTACTCAAAACCGATATACGTTATTGTTTAAACCGTGTCTTATATTTGAACAAATTAAGAAGTCTTACCTCTGACAAAATGGAGACGTCCACTCATGAAGCGCGTGTGTCCTGCACGTGGCACAAAGGATTATGGGCGGAAGTGTACAATGATTAAAATGAAAATGCTTTCATCAGTTAAATCTATTAGATTTCTTAAATTTTTTTAGTACTCAAACATTTTTTTTAAATCTACTCAACAAACCATTTCTGAATTTACCCCAAACAAAACTGTGTAAATTTAAATAACTGAACATCTCAAAATTGTTGAATTTTGCTTAGATTTGATTAAAACTACTCATACACGTTTTTACTGAGTAATAATTACTATTACTCTCCTATTAGATTCTAATTAACCCCAATCACAGTTTTTACAGTGTACTGGCCAGTATTGAAAAGGGAGAATTGATGTCTAGCATGAAACAAGGATTAATTACATTAATTCCTAAACCAAACAAAGATAAACGACAATTGGATAACTTAAGGCCCATAACTTTATTAAATACAGATTATAAAATTTTCTCTAGCTCAGTTGCAACAAGGCTCAAACAAGGGGTTTCAAGTATAATTAGTGAGACACAATCAGGGTTTTTGAAAGACAGGAACATTCATAATAATATCAGATTGGTTTTAGACTTACTGGACTACAATGATCTGATTAGTGATGACAGTTTTATTCTTTTCTTGGACTTTTATAAAGCTTTCGATTCAGTAGAACATCCTTTTATTTTAGAAACACTAACTCGATTTGGATTTGGGGATAAATTTAGGAAGATAATAGATATACTGTATAATGATATAAATAGCTCTGTGTCATTAGGCTATGGCACTGGTAAAAGATTTAGCGTCAAAAGAGGAATTAGGCAAGGGTGTGGAAGCTCTCCGTTGTTGTTCATAATGGTTGTGGAGATGCTCGCAATTCTAATTAAAAACAGCAGCGTTGCCGGAATTGAGATTATGGACAATTCTTTAATAATTAGTCAACTTGCGGATGACACTACTCTTTTCTTAAAAAATGAACATCAGATTCCCCTGGTAAAACAAATAATCACTACATTCTCAAAAGCTTCAGGCTTAAAGTTAAATTTAAATAAATGTGAATTATTGGCATTAAAGGAGTGTAATTCACAATTACTGTACGATATAAAGGTGAAGAAGGAGGTAAAATATTTGGGCATCACAATTTCAAAAGATCACAAAGTCTTAGAAAAAGTAAATATTTTAGATAATGTTGACAAATGTAAGACAATCCTAAATAAGTGGTTACAAAGAGACATCACAATTTTTGGAAGAATATTATTAACCAAAATGGATAGTTTATCTAGATTTATATATCCAGCTTACTCTCTATCAATATCGAATAAAGTTATTAAAACAATTAATAGCTTGAATTTTAATTTTATTTGGAGGAATAAGTGCCATTATATATCTAAAGATGATTTGGTTAAACCATACATTGAAGGCGGTGGAAACGCAATTGATTTTGACATAATGAATGGTGTTTTGAAACTTAAATGGTTAAAATCCTTCCTAAATAATCCACACTCCATTTGGTTTTTTATACCAAGTAAGGTCTTTAACACACTAGGGGGTATCGACTTTCTCCTAAAGTGTGACTTTGAAATTACTAAGCTACCTGCTAAACTCTCTGAATTCCATAAACAGGTCCTTCTTTATTGGAAAATGTTATTTAAACATAATTTCACTCCACATAATAGCCCAATTTGGAACAATAGATATATACTGATGAACAGAAAATCTATTTTTATTCAAGATTGGTTATCAAAAGGTGTTTGGGCAATTGCCCATTTTGTAGATGAGGAAGGACATGTTCTAGGACATCAAGATTTTTGCCAAAAGTTTAATATCCAATGTTCTAAAAGTAAATTTAATCGGGTTATAAAATCCATTCCATTGTCACTTAAAAACATAGTTGTAAATGATATAATATATTCTGACATCTCCTCCAAGTTAAGGCAATTATATATAGATGGTATTCGATTTTGTGATGTTAAATGCAACAATAAGTTTCTTAGATCTTCATTAAGGAGTCTTTATTCTCCAAATTTACTTAGACGTAATTACATATTAAAAGATTTCCAAAGGGAAGAAATTGAAAAAATAAGAACTGATTATATCACCTTCCCTATCCCTCCTAAAGGGAAAGAAGTCCAATTTAAAATCTTGAATAAAATTTACCCGACAAATAGACTCCTTAGTGATAGATTCAAAATAGAAACGGGTAATTGTGTATTTTGTGAAACAGAAGAGGAGGATTTGGACCATCTATTCTTTTTGTGCAATTTTATACAAATATTTTGGTTGGATTTTCATACCTGGCTTTATTCCAGTGGGATTCAAATTACCCCATTTACCTTAAATATGATAATGTTTGGAGTGTTTTTGAAAGAAAAGAAAGCTAATTATGGTGTTAATGTGTTATTAATCTTGTGTAAGTATTTTATACATAAATGTCGCTTTTTTAAGATTAAACCAACACTGGCTCACTGGAAAAACGACCTAAACCTGTTGGTTAAATCTTTGACTTTAGTTAAAAAGAAAAAGGCTGCTTTTTTTGTTTCCTTTGTAGAAGATTTTGATTTAGTGAGTTAATAATCTGTTAATTTATGTGACCCCATCTTTATATTTTATTTTCACTATATATGAAAGTTGCTAATATGTAAGAAATGTTTATTCTCTGAATCTGTAATATATGGTGCATTTTGTTTGTATGTTTATATTACTAATAAAAGAAAAAGAAAAAAAAAAAAAACAAAGGATGGGAGGAATGTACCATCTTAGCAGTGGTTAGAGGGGGTCCGTGGAACAGTCTATATACACAAATCACAGGGGTTTTCTACAGTCGCATGACAGTGACGTAAGCAAGTGCGATGTTCGTGACAACAGCTGTGTGCAGATCAACAATGGATAATATATCGAGTGCGGGAGAGAGTATGACCGTGCAGCGTTTAAAGCGTGGAAGTACTGACCTTATTTTAAGTTTGATTCCATAAAAAGTGACAAAAACATTAGCGTCCATCGTGCGTGGGAAGAAAACTTCTTTTTACAGCGAAAAAAACCCCCCTAAACTTCCAAGCAAGCACCGAGTGCGCTACGACGTAATGGGAAACTCACAGAGAAACTCGCGGATTCTTCCACTGACTGCTGCGGCACACCTGCACCAGGGACCGCTAGTCTTTGACATTATTTATTTTCTGCTGTGTTTTACTTGCATCTATTTGAAAGAGTGAGTGTAAACAAAAAAATTATTTTACGTGCTGGAATGTGCAGAAAATAGGTTTAAATGTTAAACTAATTTCTTCCAGTCAGAGAATGTTGCATATAATTAAATATTTGCTTGATGCATAAAGTTAAAAGATTAAAACTAATAAAACAAGTTTTAAAAAGAGACTTTTCCATTTGATTACATTTTGTATGATGGATTATGTAGAAAAAGTAGAATTGGGCTGAAAGATCTATCGCTTTATCACCTCTTCAGGTTGTAAATCGTGTTTTTAAAAAGTAACTAAGTAACTAAGTAATTAATTACTTTTGAAAAGAAGTAATCAGTAAAGTAACAGGATTACTTTTTTGGGGAAGAAATCAGTTATTAGTTACTGATTACTTTTTTCAAGTAACTTGACCAACACTGATTAAAAGTCAGAAAATGTCAAAAAGTCTACAGATATTTAGATTAAACAAACACGTAAACTATATGTTCTTACTTACCTTTGGAGTTTGCTCAGACATCCTAGTAATGGTCTTATTCCTTGTTTTGATACTTTTGTCTTTTCCAAGTTCAGCTGTATTTTCCTCTCCTTACTCTGGCTGATTATATAGGACACAGCATAGCATTGCTGAGGATCGAGAGTCTCCCCACTCAGATCAAGACAGTAGTCCAGTTTATCCAGAAGATAAACACAGGCTTCAGCAGACTGAGACTCATAGAGACACTGACATAAGAACAGCAAGTCTATTTCACAGTCCTCAGTGTCACTACAATCTACAAAGGTGGTCACCAAGTGTTTGAAGAACCAGCCAGATGTTTCTCTGAGCTGCTGAGAAGGAATCAGACTTTCTAGCAAATCAGTGTTTTTATCATTTAACAGTCCACACAAAAAGGGGACTAAGTGTTTCATGTGTTTGATGTTGTCAGTCAGACACTGTTGGACAACACTTCTGGTCCGTTCTGGATCCTTCAAGACCCACAGTGCTGCAAAAAACTCTTGAACAGTGTAGTGGAGAAAGGCACACAAGGGTTTCTTTGCAGTTGAGCTGACTTGAGATACACTCCTGCTCAAAAAAGCTAAATAAGCACAGCTTTCTAATTTGGGCAGTGATTTCAGGTTCACATTTTTTCCTTCTGTTGCACAAAAAGCAGCCTCAGATAAAGACAGTACTGCATCCCATTTAGTGCTTTCATTTTCAGATGTCTTGCCAACATTTCTCTGAATGCAGAAATGGAGGATATTGAGGTATATTTCTGTAACTGTGCAGGGATGTGGAGAGAACTCTGAGCCCTCAAAACTAAAGCAGGCAACCACCATCAGAGCGTACATGGGGACGTGGCACAGAGAGAATAATTCCAAGTTACACAAAACTTTGTTGAAGTGTTCCTCACTCAGATACTTGGATAAGTATTCTCTGATGCCCTGCTCACTGAAGCCTTTCACTTCCACTCTGAGACAGTCCCAACCTAACAGGAAGTCTGCTGACTCCACCTCTGGTCTGCAGGTGATGATGATCTTTGCTTCAGGTAGAAGAGTCTTCTGTATGAGCTTAAACACCACAGAAGTAGAGGGGATATCTGTAACGCCATCAAAAATGATAGTAACATTGTCAGCATTATTCTTTATGTCCTCTAAGACTTTGTCTTTGCCTTCATCTGGTTCATTGAACACACTGAAGAGAAGATCCTCCAGTTTATGGACCTCTGTGATGTTGGGTGTTTCTCTCATATCAAAGTAGAACATGTAATCTAGATCCTTGTTGTCTTTCTCTGACCATAGTTTCAACATCTGATGGACCACAGCCGTTTTCCCAGTTCCAGGTTTTCCTACCAAAAGGATTTTTCTTTCATACGTTTTCAGCAGTTCACTGGGGGAAGTTTCCTGTTTGTCCTCAGGTATGTAGGCCTTTAGTTTTTTAGTGCGAACCTTCCTGCTTTTTTTGATCTTTGACTTTTTTATTTTGGATGGTGAAGCCTGTCCTTGTGTGTCTAACACAAGTGAAGTGTACGACAAAGATGTCTCCTTGTTGAACAGGACTGCTTTACTTTGGATCCATGATGTTTCTGAAATCTTTTGAGTTTCTGATTTCAGCTTTTGCTGGTATCTGTGGCACGGGCTGGGCCCTGAAAGAAAGGAGAAATTAATTAAAAAGTAATTTAGTGATTTAACTCATGTGTCACTGAACAACACTGCATTTTAAATGAGTGTGATCACATTAAAACATGCCACGGACTTCAGTTTGTTTAAAAATACCTTGTAAATACGTTACATCCATGTTGGTGTCCTCCTTGAAGGAAAAGCAGCTGATCCAGTAGTTCAGGTCAAATTCGTCTTTCAAAGAAGAGTCTGTCTCTGTATTTTCCAGAACAGACTGAGCTTTCTGTGGATCTCTTTATTATGTCAATAATCCTGAGAAACTCATAGCAAGCTGCTTCCCCCTTTTTGATGACAGAGTCCACAGTTCTTCTCCTTTTGTCAAAGTCGCCACCATCTGTCCTTATTTTACTGACTTCTTCCTCTGAGAAAACTCCTCTCTGGTACAGATTCTCCACAATCACAGCAGTGAGCCTCTTTAATGTTCTCACCAGGTTGAGTCTGGCCCTCCTGACAAACTCCACTGCTGACTGAGATGTACAAGCTATGTTTCCTTTATTTCCTGGATTTCAGTAACTTCTGTTGAATAAATAAATAAATATGAATTTAAACAAAATATATTTCACTTCAAAGATTCAGACTATTAAATATAAAGCATGCCAAAAGAAATAGACTTGATCTCCACCCAACACTAATTTATCTTAGATTGACGTCCCACTGATCACATCCTGTGTCAAACAAGCTGGTTTAAAGGGGGGGGGGGGGGGACTAAAACTGCATTTAAAACAAACACACACACGCACACACCTGCTTAATTTTAAATAATTAATTAAGAACGACTGTAGAATTTTCTTTTCCACAGTTTGATGTATTTTGAGTATTTGATGCTTAATTATTGAGCCACAGTTTTATTTTTGATGTTGCTTTTGATCCTAGCCCTGCTCGGCTTTGTTTTAAATTGATGTGTCAAGTGTATTTATAATTTATCCTCAGGCTTTGACTTTTTTCTCTGTGTCTATTGATTTTATATTCTTTGTTCATTGCATGTTTTTTTTTTTTTTGCAAATAAACTTGCAACTCTGGTTTTTAAAGTGCTATGCATTTTCCCATTTTACATCCTCACTACTTACTCAGCACACTGCGAGTCTTAGTAACTTGCGTAGTGTTCTCTTTAAACGATTATTTATTAATTCACTCATTTATTTGTTCTGGACTGTTAACAGCTCAGCCATTCTTCAGCAAGATCTACACTGATGTTGGAAACTTACTCCAAATCTATGCCATACATATTTTTTTTTTATGAACCATATTCATCGCAACTCTGTTTTTTAAACCTTTTATGCTTTAAGCTGAATTTATATTAACTCCATTTTACAATCAGCCAGTTAAGAATATCTGGTTTCTTAAAAGATTCAAAATTCTTTATTTGTCACATGCATAGTTATACGAGTACAACACGCAGTGAAATAAAATGTTTCCTGAAATGCTCTTCAACTATGCATAAAGAGGACATTATATACAGTAAGTAGTGAATTATATACATTAAGTTCTGGTTTAGGACTTGGATGGCCTGAGGGTAGAAGCTCCTCTTGAGCCTCCCCGTTTTTGCTCGGATGGTGCAGACGGAATCTTCTGCCTGATTGCAGAAGTTGGAACAGTTTGTTGCTGGGATGGGATGGGTCCTTTAATATCTGAACTGCTCTGGACCAACATCTCCTGGTGTAAATGTCTTGTAGGGATGGGAGAGCATTGCCGCATTGATCACTCTCTGAAGAACTTTTTGGTCCTTAACACAGCTATTCACATACCAGGATGTGATCGTCTGTGTGAGGATGCTCTCCACAGTACCTGCATAGAAAATCCTGTGGATCACTGGAGAGACCCCGAACTTCCTCAGTTGTCAAAGATGGTACAGGCGCTGCCTAGCCTTTTTGGACTGGACCTGAAAGGTAATGGAGAAATGGTAAATGGTAAATGGCCTGTATTTGTATAGCGCTTTACTAGTCCCTAAGGACCCCAAAGCGCTTTACACAGTCATCCACCCATTCACACACACACTGGTGATAGCAAGCTACATTGTAGCCACAGCCACCCTGGGGCGCACTGACAGAGGCGAGGCTGCCGGACACTGGCGCCACCGGGCCCTCTGACCACCACCAGTAGGCAACGGGTGAAGTGTCTTGCCCAAGGACACAACGACCGAGACTGTCCAAGCCGGGGCTCGAACCAGCAACCTTCCGATTACAAGGCGAACTCCCAACTCTTGAGCCACCATCGAGAAGATGAGAGTTCTGTAAGTTAGGTACATGTAAACAGTTGTGCCTGAAACAAGTGACTACAAGGCTTTAGTAAACGAGAAGCAGCTATATTCCCCGTGTGTGGTTCAGTGATTCCATTTTTGTTTTTTGAAGATGCAACATTATTTTGGCGATGAGGACATTTAGGGGGAAGGAAGTGGGCAATCCGACACACACACAAAAAAAGAACAAAGTGATGGGAGTCAGCTACAGATTTCGCTAGCTTTCAATGAATGCAAGAGTTTTCCACTGAAAATAGAAGGCAGTAATTTGAAGCGGAAAATGGCTATAATTGGCATGGTAGTAGCGTTCGATCCAAAGAATCAGACTTGGGATGAGCATATGGAAATACTCAAGCAGTTTTTCACAGCTAACTGGATCAAGCAGAAAAGCAAAGAGCTATATTAATAAGTGTCGTCGGAGCAGCGACCTACAGCTTGATGTGAAATCTTCTCAGCCTGGCCAAGCTGAAAGACAAAACCTTCCAAGAGCTGGTACTTCTGAAGAAAAATCCCTTTGATCCAGAGCCCAGTGAAACTGTGCAAAGGTATAAATTCGACGATCGCTTCCGCAAGCCATATGAAACTGTCATAGAATATGTAGCGGAGCTGCGTCACCTGGCACAAGATTGTAACTGTGGCAACACATGTTGAGAGATAGGATTGTCTGCAGAATTAGGGATGATTGAATTCAGAGTGTCTCTTGGCATAGAGATGCAAATATGCGGCTTTTCAGGGGTCTTGTCTTGACGAAGTTTACCATGCACACAACATCATCCAACACAGGAGCTAGGTCTGCTGGTAAAGTCTTGGTAACGAGCGCCTCATGCTGCAGAAAACAGTACGTAACAATAACATCTGGGTGTACCGCTTTCACTCTGCTAACGAAACCTTTGGTGCACCCAACCACAGTTGCTGCTCCATCAATGCAGACACTCAGTTTTTCCACTTAATTCCTCCTTGTTCAAGATATTCAGGTGTAACCCAAAAACTTTCCTCTCCTGTTGTTTTTTCTGGTAGTACCTTGCAAAATAGAAAGTCTTCTCTGATAGAGTCTCCATCCACAAAACACACATTGGCCAAGAGTTGGAAATGTCCACTTATGTCCGTAGACTCAACAAGTTGCACCGCAAACTTCTCCAAAACCAAACTTTCAATGTCTGCAGACATGTCATCGATACGTCTGGCAATTGTGTTATCTGAGAGCGGGACTCTGGCTATTTCTTTAACTGCATCAGGGTCAAGCATCTCACTCACAATTGCTTTGCAGGTAGGTAGGATTAAAGTCTCTGCTACTGTGTGTCGTTTTTTGGATTTGGCTATAAGTTCAGCTACTAAGTAGCTAGCTTTGAGAGCTCTTTCAGACACCTTTGTGTTTTTTTCTCATTAAAGTTAGCCATTTCTCAGTGTCTTCACGCAGGCGAACAAAATAGTCTGTGTTCTTCTTTTGAAGTGGGGAATGTTTTGTGTGGAGATAACGTTAAAGCTTGCATGGGACCATTACACTGTTTGAGAGCTTTTCCTCACACACCAAACATAACGGAGTCGGTGCAGTCAGATCTCCAGTGAAAGTAAATCGAAACGAAAGATAACTTTTGCTGTATTGCTTCAAGCTCACCGATTTAGCTTTCTTGTGACTACCACTCATACTAGGCTCTTCTGAGTTACAAATTTTGTCCAGGGCCCAGTTCGGAGTTTGCAGGATTTTTTTTCAAATATTTATCCATCTTTGTTGTACGTCTTGCAACTGCCACGTACCACACGCATCACTATTTCTATTGTCTTAACTTAACAAGGTTATATTGTGCTACTCACTGCCACCCACTGGCATGAAAGAGTAATTACTCTACCAGTCACTGCATTGAAAGCACAGATGCCCAACAACAATTTTATTATTTGCAGTGTTATGTGCGTGTGTTGTTTGTTTGTTTCTGAATGAATGTATGGGGGCTCGGCTGTGACTGGTGGACGGAAGGAACGGCTTGATGTAACTGGCTCCCGTTGTGGATGTAATCAATAAAAGGACGACAGAAGAGCCGCGGTGTGTGGGGTGTGGAAAACTTCCCGTGCACTTCCCTCAGGTCCAGACGGAGCAGCCGCAGCCATAGCTAATTAGTTAAATTCGGGAATGTGTGTGAAGTGTGGAGCAAGTAGGGTGAGCTGCCAATTATTTTGGGAAGCTTTATTTTCTCCTGTGTTGTTAGACCAGGGAGGTCAGACTGTGTCATTTCTTTTGTTGTTTTCTTGAAGAGGTCAAAGGGGAACCGAAGTTTAGGTTGGGTTTTGTTTGTTGTGTTGGCCTGAAATCATACACTCCCACTATCGTTGTACTGAGTGCCATTGCCGTAAATAAATTATTGTTAAAAGCCCGATGATGCAGCTGTGTCTGTTTGGGCATGGGAAGTCACGGGACACCCCGCTCTCGTTACGGTCATTCCGAGCCAGATCGTAACATGATTTGGGGGCTCATCCGTTTTGTCTTGTTTTTTTGGCTGGTTTTGTGGTCTGTAGTTTGTTGTCAGCCTATCTTTCATGCGTGTGGAGGGGAAGTGAAGGATGAATGTTTGAGGATGGAGTTTTCTTTAGATGATTTTGTTACCTTGCCTTCCTGGGATAAGATAGAGCAGATCGGACGGTCCACTCTGTGTTGATCTGCCTGCAGCAAGACTGCCCCCGCTGCAGTTGCGCTGGCGTCAACCTCCAACTTAAAAGGAGATACAAAGTTAGGTGCTGCTAAAACTGGGGCACTGCACAATAAAGTCTTCACCGACTTAAAAGCAGTTTGGCACGCCGTAGTCCATATGAAGGGTTTGGTCAGGCTGACCAGGTCAGTCAGGGGAGCGACTACGGAGGTAAAATTTTTACAGAAACCTCGGTAGTAGCCACACATTCCTAAGAAGCGGTGTAACGCCCTCCTTGTTTGTGGAATCGGAAACAAAATAATACCCTCTACCTTCGCGGTCACGGGGCACACTCGCCCTTGACCCACCTGCTTTCCAAGGTAGGTGATGGTTGCTTTTCAAACTCACATTTGGTCATATTTACGGTGAGCAATGTTTCCTCAAAACATTTAAAAACAGTTAAGAGGGTTTGGAGATGATCACTCCAGGAAGCAGAATAGATGACCACATCATCCAAGTAGGCATCAGAGTTAGGTACCCCGACCAAAACCTTAGGCATCAGGTGCTGAAATCTGGCACATTACGCAAGCCGAAGGGCATCACTGTATACTGAAGGAAGTGATCAGGGTAATGAATGTTGAGATCTCAGACGCTCTAGCAGTTAAAAGAACCTGCCAGTCTCCCTTTCATCAATCCAATTTGGTCACATAAGTAGCGGATCCAACCTGATCAACACAGTCATCCATCCAAGGTAATGGGAAAGAGTCGGCTTTAGTGGCCGCATTTACCTTTCGATAATCCGTACAGAATCGAGGAGCATTGTCAGACTTTGGCACTAACACACATGGAGAGCTCCATGCGCTAGCACTTGGAACAGCTAAGCCGTGCTCTCGGAGAGAATTGACTTCTCTCTGCATTATTTCCCTTTGCGTCATCGCTCCCAGATAATCCATTATCCGACAGTTTGTAAGCGGGGAGGATGGCAACAGCGCACAACGGAGGTGCTGTTGTATTTTGTTCAAGTGGATAGAACAGTTTCAATATATTCACATTACAAACTCTGGTTTTTCGCCGCCGAGCTAGAGTGCGAATCACATAGTTGTTATTGTCGAGTTTACGTTCAACACTGTAAGGACCAGCAAACTGCGTTAGTAAACTGGACACCACCACAGGCAATGACATGAACACTTTGGCCCCTGGTTGAAAACTTCTATCCACAGATTTTTTGTCAAATCGAGATTTCATTTTAGTTTGCACTTGCTTCAGGTTTTCCCCGGCTATTTGCCACGCTAGCCGATGTCTATCTTGAAGCTGACTCACGTAGTTAAGAACACTACACTGCTCGTCCGGGGTCTCCGCCACTTTTCCCTCAGAAGTCGGAGAGGGCCTCGGACCACATGTCCGAAAACAGCGGGACTGCTATTTAGCCTCTCTAATGGCAAACAACAATAGGGGCAACCCCCATCCCACTCTTTACCAGACTCTAAACAGACTCTTACTTATGTAACATAACTTTGAGAGTTTGGTGGAACCTTTCCAAAGCACCTTGACTCTCGGGGTGATATGGGATAGATGTAACATGCTTGGCATGTAGTTCTTTAACAACCTGTGCAAAGACTTTAGACATAAAGTTGGTGCCTTGGTCTGTTTGAATGATTTTCGGCAACCCAAACATAGAAATAATTTGATCAAAGCCTTAATTACTGCTTTGGCTTTCACCGTACGGAACGGAATGGCCTCCAGAAATCTCGTTGCTGAGCACATTACAGTGAGAATATACTGATGACCGGCTTTTGTTTTCGGCAACGGTCCCACACAGTCTAGTATTACTTTTTCAAAAGGTTCACCCATTACTGGAATAGGAGATAATGGCACAGGCAGAATGGGCTTATTGGGTTTGCCCACCAACTTGCAGGTGGCACAAGACCAACAGTAATCAGCTACATGTTAAATCAGGCCAAAAGAAGTTGTGCAGCACTCGGTAATAAGTTTTATTTATTCCGAGATGCCCAGCCATGCCGGCGTCATGTGCTAAGCTTAGCACCTGATCACGATGCTGGGATGGTACCACCACCTGTGTAACACTCAATGTTTCATGCTGATCTGAGGACCGCCGCCTCATTAACACGCCATCCTGCAGGAAAAAATGAGGAAGGATGCTTTCCCCAGCAGTGACAGCGGCTGCAAAACAGGAACTCAAAGACTTGTCATTTTTCTGAGCGTTTACCAAAGCTTCTTTATTCACATCTCCGCCCAATTCCGGCATTAGATTTATCAAACTGCATTTCTGTTTCATACGGTCTTTCTCCCCTACAAAAGGCTTTTGCTCCATAGCCACAAACGTATCTGCGATACTAACGACATCAGCAAATGTGTGCGCCCGCGTAACAGTGCAAACGGGAAACACTGTCGCTTTCAGATCAATAACATCTGAGGTGGTAGCAACAGGGGTATCCATCACTTCAGGCGGTGGAAAAACTTTCCCTCCGGCCTAATCATTGCCCAAAATAAACGACACACCTTTAAACGGCAACTGTTGTCTTACGGCGACATACCCGGTGGAGTGGTGCACAAAGAACACTCATTTCAATTCCCCACACCAACACATCTGTGTGGTAGGCGGTTTTATCCGACAGTGGCAACACATCATCTAACATAAAAGACTGATGTGCCCCGATGTCTCGGAGAATAGTGATAGGAACCCTGTCCTTCTCTTCTCCTGTCACCGAAACGAAGCCTTGGGAAAGGAATGTTTTAAAACGTGACTCTACCTCCATCTCTGGGTTACACCCCTGTGTTCGATCAGGACATATAGGTGGGGAAACTACTTTAATGAGCCCCACGGGTCCCTTAGACCCTCTGCGCTGCTCTTTCTTCCACAGCGCAGGACAACGGGCAATCAGGTGACCAGACTCATGGCAATAAAAACATTCCCGCCTTCAGTTTCCTCCTGTCTCGCCTTTCGGGCCTGTTTAGGAGATTTTATTCTCTTTTCCAGCCTTCCCCTCACTTCTCGTGCTACCCCAGCTGGGAAAATGGTTTTATGTGTGAGGGGAAATTCGTCCGCTAAAACTGCTGCTTTCGCCAGGGACGTCACCTTCTGTTCATTTAAATAAACAACTAACTGATCAGGGAGACGCTTTTTAAATTATTCTCCAAGAAGCACTTCCTTTAATCCTTCAATATCCTTCACTTTGCTTGCTTGCATCCAGTGTTCAAAGAAGTGACGTTTCTCACGGGCAAATTCCACAAAAATTTGATCAGCGGTCTTTTCACTTTTACAAAATTTCTGACGGTAAGCCTCGTATGAACTATACGTGTGCAGAATGGATTTTTTCACAATATCATATTGGAGGCTGTCGTTAACGGAAAGGCTAGTACATACTTCTGGAGCCTTGCCGATTAACTTACACCGGAGTAGCAGCGCCCAAAACTCCTTAGGCCAATTCAATGTGGCTGCTATACGCTCAAAAGCGCTGAAATAAGAATCAACCTCAGCCTCCCGAAACGGAGGGACTAGTGTAACATGCTTGGTGATGTCAAAGCCTGTTGAAGTAACTGTGTCTGTTTGGGCAAAGTAATTATTAAATTGCATTTTTTATTTAATTGAAATGAAATAATTTCCCATGGCACACCTAACGATCTCTCACGGCACACCTATGTGCAGCGGCACAGTGGTTGGGAAACACTGGTTTATTGGTCTGAGTATGGAAGACTATTGATGTTTGTTTATGGTTAAGTGCGGGCAAGTGCTGGTTGTAAAACATTATTGTCTACTGGACTTAAGTTCTAATGGAGATTGACCATTTGATTGAACACTTTTTTGAAAGCAGTATCCTTTAAGCTTGTGTGTAGAGTGGTTAAAACAGATAACATAATTTAAGCATTTTAAAAATACACAAGTGAATATTGTACTACAAAGCTTATACACTGCTATTGATGTGTTTGTAGTTGTGATAGAAATGAATGTTTTATTTTTATTTAATGAAAGAAATGTTTAAATTAGGGCAGGATATTTTAATAAGGGTTTGACTGCTCACAATATTCACAGATGTGTGATAACAAACATGGTTTTGTATCTTTTGGTTTGTATTTAAAGGTTTTCCACCTGTTTTTTATGACTGTATTAATTGATCATTATTATTATTATTATTAGTAGTAGTAGTAGTAGTAGTAGTAGTAGTAGTATCATTATAAACTTCTCGGTGAGGTACAGTGTCTACTGTAATTTTACAATAACACAGGTCTGCAAAAAATAAATAAATACATTTTTGCTGCATGGGATATTTTTGGTAAGTTTGATGTATTTTTAGGGTGCTGAATCCAAAAATGATCTCCATTTCCCTCCATCACCTACAGTTTTTTGCAAAACAAGCGGAGTTGACATTTAAAAAAAAAAAAAAAAAAAAAAAAAAAAAAAGCACAAAAGCGATTAAAGAAAATCAATATTTGGTTACAATTAACTATGCATTTTTTTTCTTAGACTCCTTACCTTTCGCTATGGACACAATAAATCATTAAGTCATTATTGGATATGTTTTGTTTGGGGTTTTTTTTTTTACTCAAGTATAGGATAACAGGTTTCAGTTTTAAAAAGGAAACTGTACGCTTAATTACACTAAAACATGAGTTTTGCAAGAACGAGATGGAATTTTTAAAATATTCTTCCTGGTTTCAGTGAGTAAAAATCTATAAGAAACAGTCAGAAAGTCCTATGCAGTTTTTCGGTTGCAGACCTGTGTAATCTTTCCCTTGAGTAGTCTAATATGGCTGACGCATCGCTAGGATAAAGGGCGGCAACATGACCTATATATTCAAAAACACAAAAAAAAAAACCAAAAAAAAAACAAAAACCATAAATCACATAAGTTACAGTCGGAACACTTGTGTCTCTCTTTAAACGTTTACAGATCAGTTCATGGTTTCTATGTCGGCGCGAAAAAGTGTATGTAAATGATTACCGTGTAACATTAAAGTCACATGTCCTAAACATATACGGAGTTTATAGTTTAGGACGATGTTCAGTTATGAAACACAGACTCGATGTAACGGCGGGAGTCTGAGCTCAAAACATCTTTAAAACAAGTCATAACATACCTGAGCAGCAACACAGAGCCTCACAGCTGAAGACACTTTCATTTAAAATAAACACTTCCTGTAGTTTCGCCTCAGCTCTTTTTGTAGCTGCTGCTAGTGTCCACACGATGGCGCCATTGTAGTAGCAGAAAGATGAAACAAACCACTTCTGTGGACGTTGGAAAAATGTTTTTATTGAGAAAGGGAACATATTAAATGATTTCAATAAAATTAAAAAGCATTCTATAAATACACTAACAACAATAAATACCATGATATACACAAGGACCCAAATGTGAAGAATGTAGTCAAAAGCTTTACTTTTCACTGTGAGGTTTCACCAATACAAACATCGAGCAGATGGAAAACAAGTACCAACAAAATATCAAGGTTCACTTTGAAAGCAAACTCAGTAAAATAAATAAATAAATAAATAATAATAATAATAATAATCTGAAACTGTAATTTCTTTTAAATTTCCCACTTATGGACATTTCCTCAATAACTGCACTGATTTTTTCCCCCATGTTGATCTGACCTTTTCCTCCATAATAATCACAACAAACTGGACACTAGTCCAAGCAAAGAAAGATCAATAGATTTAGGACAGAATGAGGAAGGACCGCAGGAAAGTTAACAAGTACAAACAGCTGTTTTACATGAAAGACCTGCGGGGTGGCTGTAGCTCAGGTGGCAGAGCAGGTCAGCCACTAATCAGAAGGTTGGTGGTTCGATCCCAGGCTGCCTCCTGGCTGCATGCCAAATATCCTTGGGCAAGATACTAACCCCATGTTTGCCTACTGCTGGTGGTTAGAGGGCCCGGTGGCGCCTGTGTCCGACAGCCTCGCCTCTGTCAGTGCACCCCAGGGCAGCTGTGGCTACAATGTAGTTTGCTATCACCAGTGTGTGAATGGGTGAATGACTGACTGTAGTGTAAAGCGCTTTGGGGCCTTTAAGGACTAGAAAAGTGCTATACAAATGCAGGCCATTTACCAAAATACCTAAGGAAACTTCTGCTTGGAGAGCAGATAAGATGTTGTTTTGTTCACAAAAGAAAAATGACACAGACAAACCACAAAGAGATCCAGAACATACAAACATTTATTGCAAGATACAAACCTGAGGTTTGCAGAATACTGAAATGCAGGTAGTGCCAGAGTTTCTAAGAGGGGTTTAAGACAAACATACACTGAGCAGTTGGGGATACAGGATAGATTTACTTAAATATGCTGAAGCTTCTTCCTTATGTGGCAGCACGAAGGAGGAAAACCAGTAAAGTTGACACCCACACTTTTTAGGTAGAAGGACTGACAATACAAAACAGTTAATTAAAATACTTTATCAACAAACATTAATTAAAAGGACAAGATTCACTGCCACCCTAGTTAAAATGGAACTCAGTAAAATAATTTAACAAAATGGTGGAGACTAACCACTTCGGGAGGCAACCTAAAGGAAGGAGTGCCCAAAGGTGCCACCAATTACTCTCTGCAATCCTCACTTCTTCTTCTTCTTCGTGTTTAACGGCGGTTGGCAACCAACGTAAAGGAGCATTACCGCCTCCTACTGTTCCGGAGTATGGGTCTGCAATCCTCACTGCCACTGTCACTGCAATTTAAATGGTGCGTTATACCCATTTCCCGGTGTGTACACTCACATGCAGTGGCGGTCCTAGCCTGTTTGGCGCCCTGGGCGAACACTCCCTCTGGCGCCCCCCCCCCATAAAACATATTAAGGATTGTACATTAACATAAAACTGTTGTCGAAATTCACCAGAGAAACACACACACATGAATTTAGGGAGAGTATGCATTGTATGCAAACGGCTACCAAACAGCCATCATAATTCGTCATACAATGAGAACAGGACAAAGCAACAATTTACCATTTCTTCTTGGAGCAACTGTAATCCACATTATTTCCTTAGGGATTAATAAAGTATTCTGACTCTGATAGTTTCACGATACATGACCTGTCATTATCCAATGACACATCTGCTTACCTGTATCTTTTGCTCGTTTCTCTTCCTCTTCTTTTCTATTTTTTCTAAACTGAGCACCTGATGGCTTTGAACTTTTCTTGTCCATCTTACATTGGTTTTCATTTTGCACTCCAGTATGAACACAAATCCCCCAACTCGAGGATCGCCACAACATAACCTAATAGACCTACACCTTAGTTCACAGATTCACTTTGTCTAAGGTGTATTTCTGGGATTTTACACAACCCAGGATTCAAATCATGAATACATAATGGGCTTGGATTTACAACATTATGAACCCCTTTCCACGGGTTGTGTGTGAGACTTTAAATCATCAAACAGTAAATTATAAATTTTAAATTGTTATTGATCCCTTTGCCCCGAGTCCTAAAGTGTATATTTGTTTTCTTACTCTTCTTATTCTTATATTTATTGTTTGTTTACTTGCACTGCTGTAACTGGAGCCTCGTCCTCTCGTCTCTCTATATTCTGTACTGTGTGTAGCGGAGATGACAATAAAGTTTACTTTGACTTCAGCAGCAATAGGCGCACCGAGGGCTCTCGTGCTCACTTTTCGCGTATAGAATTTCTATAAAACATCGGTGCAGATTATGTCTGCATCATAATGTCTGGTGTTTTCGTGTTTGTTGTTTTGTTTTATTTTGCGAGTTGGTTATTAGATGCTGCTCCAGCCACCAGTGAATCCCCCGCCGCCCTGCCCTCTCCTCCCTGTACCGCAAGCAGCAGGCACACCTCGCAAACGAAGGGCGCCCTTACTCCCAGCAAATGGGTGATAGAAAACCGATCGGTGCCTGTACCATTCCCAATATGTGCTGGCATGATGTCGGGGCAGCATGAGTACGAGCAATTTTTTTTTTTTTGCCGATGCCCGTGATGCCGCCCCCCACCACAATGCCGCCCCGGGCAACCGCCCGTGTCGCCCGTATCAAAAACTGCTACTGCTCACATGCATCAGAGGGAATTCCACCACATATCCCTAGCCTCCACAACAAGCAGCCATGCCTCCACTAAAGCTAAATCAAAAAATAAAAACAGAACAAAAAACAACAACTATATATTGTGACATATAAAACACAAAACAACTCAGTAAACGAGATATAAAAGAAACAAGAACGAATTCAAACACCCTAAAATGCAACTCCTTTAAAAGCATGATTAAAATATAACAAACAATTAACACTAAAACAGCATAAAACAAGGAACCAGCCAATGCCAGTAGTAAATGACAGCAAAGCTACAACAAGACAGCAGCAGTGTTTAGGCCACCCTTTAATGGTTATACAGATTAAGCAGTTGCCAGGAGAAATGAATCCAGTCTGCAATACTTAACAACAACCTGTAATCTTTGCCACCTTGAACAGGAATGAGTGCAAGTTGCCAGAGCTCAAGAGTAGATGACAGCTGTTCCTTATAACCAACCTCTGATTAACAGCTAAGGGAAGGGTGAATGTTCATGCTAGTGTTTTCAGTGGCAGAAGTGCAGTTTTGGGTCTCTTTGAAGAACGAAACATTGTTATAAGGTCTGCGATAATGTTTTACACTGAGGAGAGACACTACTCTCTACAGACTGACCCAGTGGACAAGTTAAGCATAACAAATAAGAAAACTACAGTAGTTATAGCAGTTGCTTGAAGGTCACTGGACATTAATATTAACATGCATTTAATAAAATCAGCACGGTTGATCATCCATATCACTGATATAATAAAACAGAAACTGATGCAACAACGCAAGTTCATTTAAGTCATTAATTATGAATAAAATCTGGATAAACCCCGGCTGGTCTCTACACTTTTGTTCACTGAAAAATGATGTGTGAATGTCTCTGAAGAGTTTGTAAATTCATCTTCTGGGTTTGTGTAGCTCAGTGATTCCTCCCTGATATCACAGTGTGTCTCATGTACAGCAAACTAACTGCGAACAGCAAACTAAAGCATCTCAGGTGAGTTAAGTTTAGAGAAACACAGCATACTTCACTATAAAGCTGTGAGTGGAGGAGGAGGACAGAAAAACAACATGTGGATGCTGGAATAATTGTAGCTTTCATCGTTAAAGGACTAAGGAGACAAAGTTTACAAGGAAAGTGACAGACACGTACAGACTGCATTATCTGTTCAACAGTTTCTGTTTGCCTGGAAAATCTCTGATTCTACAGATTTACACAAACACAATGAAGAAACAGGCCTGAACGCAAACCCAGCATAAAGAGGTTCAGTGAATGTGGTGTTGAAGGTGTGGAGGTGGATCAGAGTGTCAGAGGAGACTCTGTAGAAGGACAGAGTGCCAGCAGGACAGTCCACATACACTCCTACTCTGTTAGAGACAGAGGAGGAGGATGAAGAAAAACATGTCTTTTGGTTATTGTGCCAGACAAAATAACGATTTTCAGAGCAGCTCAGACTCCAGGACTGATCATTTCCACCAAACAAACAACTAATACTGTCTCCTTTCCTTCTGATTCCTCCGTAACTCACTGAAATGTCAACCCTGCCTCTCCACTCGACCTCCCAGTAGCAGCGACCAGTCAGACCATCTCTGCACAGCAGCTGAGGACGGTCATCAAATCTGTCTGGATGATCAGGATATGACTGAACCTCCTCCACATGTGTCACCGTCCTGTTGTTGTCAGACAATTTGAGGTTTGTGTGTACTGTGTTTGTGTCGATTGTGAGTTGACAGGAATCTAATGGAGAGAACAAACACAATCCAGCTGCAGTTATTGATCCATCATCTGTTCATTGATTGACACTTTGATGGTGAGTCCTGACATCAGAGATGTGAATGAGTGATGTGACAGTTTGAAGATGGTTGAATGTGTGCTGCTTTATTTTCATGAATCACATTAAAAACACACTTACACTTCCTCAGACCTGGTCTCAACCATTGGACTCCAGCAGGCTCCACCCTGAGAGAAGGAGGGGGGTCAGACCAGCACAGTCTCTTTCAGCATAAATAATATGTAAACCAATATGTTGTGTGTGTTAAATAATTTACTAATGGGAAATCATGAAACAGTAAGTTAGGCACAGAATTAATGTCCCAGGTGTTCTTCTGAGAAATCCCCTGCATGTAAAACAGGTCCTATATGTGTGATTGTTCATATAAAGTTCATATTCTGGCTTAAAGAAAAGGAGAAAAAACTACCAGCACTTAGTGAAGGACAAAGAAAAAATTTCCACTCCTTTTTCCTCTATCAACATTGTACATGGCTGCAGCCAGTCACTCCATACCTGAGAGTCTCCAGAGTCAGCTGCTTCAGGAGATTCACTCCTGTCTCTCCAGGATGATTGTAGCTCAGGTCCAGCACTCTTAGATGAGTAGTGTTGGCGGTTACAGCTGATGTAAGGGAATTACAGCCTTTCTCTGTAACCAGACAGCCTGACAGACTGTGAGACACACAAAACACCACAAGTGGGGAAGAATTTATAAAAACTGGTACTTGGTCCACATTTTAGTTAATGACTCAAACATAAATAACTAAAAAAAAAAATTTACAAGAGAGGGGACAGTATGGTTCCCTCAGATTTTGGCAGTGGAAATTGAATTTTGATACTTGGAAAAACACTGATTTCGTGAGTTTTAGACACAAATATAGTTAATGCCACCTCTATATTCAGTTTACAGTGTTGGGAAGGTTACTTTTAAAATATATTCCAATACAGATTACAGAATACATGCCCCAAAATGTATTTTGTAACGTATTCCGTTACATTACTCAATGACAGTAACGTATTCTGAATAATTTGGATTACTTAATATATTATCATGCTTTATCATGCTTCAGGTAAGGCTGCACTTTTTGCAGTGATCTCATATGGAAAACTATTCTGCACGTATATAAAACAGGTCCGCAGCTCCAAACCGTAGTAAAGGGACCTCTGGCTAATACGTCGGGTTCCCTGTCGGCTCGTAGCTGAAAACTAGCTTTACTTTGTTGTCTGGGTCAACGTTGCTAGTGAGACAGACAGAGGCGTTGAAAGGCTGCTCCAACGGAACTTATTGCTTCGGAGGAAAACACGAACACAGTGTACAATCGAGTCTTAATAGCTTAATTACAACTGGGCTCGGTATGGCAGTCCATTCTCCCTGCAGCATGGACTGCACTGCCCATAGGGCTACATTCTTTAGGGCTATGCCTGTAACACTCTGCCTATTGCCTTCACATTAAATAATCTTTTGAGTAATCATTTTTAAAAATATTTCTTCACGTCATTATGCGGGCCACAAGTAGGGGTGACATGGACTGCGAGATTGAGACACAGGCATTAGAGCCTCTTAATGCGTGTTTTGTTTGCGTTTCCACCGGCATGGAATTACCAGAAATAGAGAGGGCATAGCCTAACATATGAAACAGGAAAATACCGCCATGTAATCCATTTATTTCAGTAACTGTATTCTGAATACCACCTTTTAAACGTTAACTGTAATGGAATACAGTTACTCATATTTTGTATTTTAAATATGTAACGCCGGTATTCCCCAATACTGACAGTTTAGAACCAAACTTTTCAGTAAGTGATGGAAGGATATGTTTAATATTTATTTTTCCAGTCAAATGGAAAGCTTGAACAGATAGACACGCAAATGGAATTTAGCCCTATAATAAATGTTGACTCACATTCTTACTTGCTGATTAACAGATCTCAAATATGTGATCATTTGTATTTAAAACCCTTTCAAATGTTCATAAGGACTGGTTTTCATTAGTAAGTCTAAGCTACATTTTCTGTTTCTGAAGTGTCACTAACAATGCCCATGCACAGCTAAATAGTATTATTGTGTACTGGATACTAATTGCAGCATATGGCCTTCAGGGTACCCGTTCACTTTTGCAAGCACATCATAGAACACATAAACACCAATGGTTGAGTAAAGTGAATATGAAATCCAAACAATTAAAACAATGTAATTTTGAGTTCATGAGTTTAACAGTGTGATGAACCCTGACCTTAGAGCTTCCAGTTTGCAGTGTGGACTCTGCAGTCCAGCTGACAGGAGCGTCACTCCTGAATCCTGCAGGTCGTTGTTACTCAAATCCAGGTCTCTCACACTGGAGAACTGGAAGCTAAGAACTGAGGACAGACTTTCACAGCTTCTTTCTGAGAGGTTACAGCCGTTCATCCTGAAAAGATATTGTACAAAATTTTTGATGGAGACGAGTCTGCTTACAGAGCAGAGGTGAGAGCCCTGACATCATAGTATTGTACAACAACCTGCTGCTCAATGTATGCAAGTCCTCGGAGCTCACTGTGGACTACAGGAAAGTGCAGGGTGGAGGACACATACCCATTTTCATTGAGGGGAGAGTGTCAGATGCTTCAGGTTCCTGGGCATCAGCATCATTGAGGATCTGATCTGGTCACATCACGTGGATTTGATCACAAAAGCAGCAAAAGTGTGGTGAGGAGGTTTGGCATGGACCCTTGAAAACTCCCCAACTTTTATCGATGCACCATCGAGAGTATTCTGTCTGGCTCTATCATGATTTGGTATGGCAGTTGTTATGCTCTGGACCACAAAGCTCTATGGCTCTATTATTGTACGATCTACTGTACAATATAAAGCGCCTTGAGGCGACCGTTGTTGTGATTTGGCGCTATATAAATGAAATTGAAAAGATGAAAAAAGAAAAGTATGAAAGGTGATCACATCAGATCATATCACTGGGTCTGAACTGCCAGCCATCCAGGACCTGTTCAGATAGGGTTGTAAGAAGAAGGTCCACCGGATCCTCTGATTCCAGCCACCCCACCCATACACTCTTTATGGTCCTGCCATCAGGTATGAAGTATATAAGCATCTACAACCACACCAATAGATTCAGGTATAGTTTCTACCTGAACTTCAGAAATATAGGACAGTTTATTTTGCACAATCATTGTACACACTGTAACAGCAGTCTGGCAAGGAAGTAGCGACTAGCAGGTCCAGCAGGCATGTGGTGTGGAGGTTAGCCGAAGCCAGTCAGTTAAATCAAACAAGAGACCTTTATTCGTTGTCAGCAACATAAGACCATACAAGCCTTGAGGCGACTTATGTTGTGATTTGGCGCTATATAAATAAAATTGAATTGAATTGAAAGCCAGGTCTCCACAGCTCTACTCTGTCCATACATACATGTGTGGGGATCGGTAGTCGCCGACACTAGCCCGTTACAACGGTAAGGTTTCTTCTGAACAGACACACGAACAGCATGTAATGGCTGCCACTATACTCTCACACACCCACTAGGAGACTCCCACAACTACTACAATAGTAGGGCACCCCCCCCCCCACAATTGCTATAATACAATAGGGGTTGTTGCAACGCTCTTCATGTATATGCCATTACCTCTGCGCAATAGCTACTATAGCATTTTTAGTAACCTGTATTTATTTATTCTACACTTTCTTTTTAATGTGTATTTTTTTCCTTTTATAGTTTATTTTACTTGTTATTTCATGCCTTTATGCCATGTGCTACAGTTGCCTTTATATGTCAAATAAAACTTGACACACTAAGTCTAGCATTTCTCATTGAAGCAAAAATATAAAAATGATATTAAGCTATTTTATTCTTCACAGTTAAGTAAAATTAACAAAAAATAATTTCTTTTCATTATATCTTATTTGTATTTTGTTCCTTGTTTGCCACTAGGCTGTATGCTGCTGCATAAATACCTGTGCTTCTTGTCTTTAATTACTTTGTCACTGATCTGTACTTGTTGTAACTTAAAGAGATTTATGAATCGGAAACTTTAGACAAATATCTAAGAAACATATAAACCAAACTGAGTTGCTCTGACCTGAGAGTTTCAAGTGTGCAGTGTTGACTCTTCAATCCAACTGATAACAGCTGTACTCCTGAATGTTGTAGGTCATTGTTGCCTAGTTCCAGCTGTTTCAGTCTAGAGGACTGAGAGCTGAGAACTGTAGACAGAGCTTCACAGCTTCTTTCTGAAAGGAAACACTCACTCAATCTGAAAAGACATAAAGATGAAGGCAAGTTTTTTTTCCTCCCCCATCACTGAACCAGAGCAATGTATTCAAATAATGTTAACTTGACAATAACTTACAGAGCTTTCTTGGAGGCTTTGACCACTGGCAGCAGTCTCAGTAGAGCCTCTTCTGAAACACAGTACTTCTTCAGATCAAACACATCTAGATCTTCTTCTGCTGACAGCAAGATGAAGACCAGAGCTGACCACTGAGCAGGAGACAGATTATCTGTGAAGAGACGTCCTGATCTCAAGTACTGTTGGATCTCTTTTACTAGAGAACGATCATTCAGTTCATTCAGACAATGGAGCAGGTTGATGTTTTTCTCTGCAGATAGATTCTCATTGATCTTCTTCTTGATGTACTGGATGGTTTCCTGATTGGTCTGTGAGCTACTTCCTGTTTGGTTTAACAGACCTCGTAGGAGACTCTGATTGGTTTCCAGTGACAGACCAAGAAGGAAACGAAGGAACAAGTCCAGATGTCCATTTGGACTTTGTAAGGCCTTGTCCACAGCACTCTGGTAAAGGTGTGTACCTGTTTGTTGTTCTTCCAGCAGATTGACTCCAGAGTTAATGAAAGTCAGATGGACATGAAGAGCCGCCAGAAACTCTTGAATGCTAAGATGGACAAAGCAGAACACCCTGTCCTGGTACAGTCCTCTCTCCTCTATAAAGATCTGTGTGAACACTCCTGAGTACACTGAGGCTGCTCTGATATTGATGCCACACTCTGTCAGGTCTGATTCATAGAAGATCAGGTTTCCCTTCTGCAGCTGATCAAAAGCCAGTTTTCCCAGAGACTCAATAATCTTTGTATTTTCCAAACTCCAGTGTGGATCTGTCTCAACTCCATCATCGTACTTGACCTTCTTCACTTTGGCCTGAACCACCAGAAAGTGGATGTACATCTCAGTCAGGGTCTCAGGCAGTTCCCCTTCCTCTCTGGTTTTCAGCATATCCTCCAGAACTGTAGCAGTGATCCAGCAGAAGACTGGGATGTGGCACATGATGTGGAGGCTTCGTGATGTCTTGATGTGGGAGATGATCCTGCAGGCCTGTTCCTCATCTCTGAATCTCTTCCTAAAGTACTCGTCCTTCTGTGATCTAGTGAAACCTCTGACCTCTGTCACCATATCTACATATTTAGGAGGGATCTGACTGGCTGCTGCAGGTCGTGTGGTTATCCAGAGGTGAGCAGAGGGAAGTAGTTTACCCCTGATAAGGTTTATTAACAGCACATCCACTGAGGTGGACTTTCTAGGATCAGTTAGGACTTTAGTTCTGCGGAAGTCCAGAGGAAGTCGACACTCATCCAGACCATCAAAGATGAACAGAACTTTAAACTCTTCAAAGCTGGAGATTCCTGCTTCTTTGGTTTCAGTAAAGAAGTGATGAATAAGTTCCACCAGGCTGAACTTTTCCTTTTTCAGAACATTCAGCTCTCTGAAACTGAATGGAAATATAAACTGAATGTCCTCATTGGCTTTGTCTTCAGCCCAGTCCAGAATTAACTTTTGTGTTAGGACAGTTTTCCCAATGCCAGCCACTCCCTTTATCAGCACTGTTCTAATTGGTTCATCTCTTCCAAGTGAGGCTTTAAAGATGTCTTCTTGTCTGATTGTTGTTTCTGGTCTGTCTGGTTTCCTGGATGTTGTTTCAATCTGTCTGATCTCATGTTCATCATTGACCTCTGCAGTCCCTCCCTTCGTGATGTAGAGCTCTGTGTAGATCTGATTCAGAAGGGTTGGGTTTCCTGCTTTAGCGATCCCCTCAAACACACACTGGAACTTCTTCTTCAGGGTAGATTTAAGATCGTGGCAAACAACACCATGTGTTCCTAAATGAAAACAAAACCGATGAAAGAAATTCATTAATAAAAATATTTTATATGTATGTATGTATGTATGTATGTATGTATGTATGTATGTATATATATATATATATATATATATATATATATATATATATATATATATATATATATATAATTCACTCGCAGTGTGGTTGCTTCAATAAAATGAAGATATTGGTAAATGTCCCATTTAACCAGTGGTTTAAATTCTACGAGAAATCCTCTTACTACTCTGCAGACGGTCAGCCAGCTCCTCCTGGTCCATTTTCCTCAGGAAGTCCAGTATGATTTTCAGAAAAGCCTCTTTGCTGCTCCTCCTCTTCTCTTCATCCCTACCTTCCAACACCTCCTCATCCTCCTTTTGCCTCTTCAAGCATTCGCGATAATCCGGACTGAGAACCTTCTGGATCTTCTTCAACTCATTCTTCACAAAAGTGATGACGTTACCCTCCAGCTCCTAGAATAGAATATTGTTTGAATGACCAAATCAAACTGAAGTAATGCAGTGTCTGTGTTGGAACTGACTGACAATCTGCTAGTTTACAAACTGTAGCATGGAGATGACAGTGAGGAGAATGGGTGTGTTTGTTCATCTGTACAGCACTTTGGTCCATTGTAGTTGTTTTATACCTTTTTAGTCTATTCTATGTGATAGTTCATGCTGACAATGTGATGGCGTATAGTCCAGCGTAGGAATTGCAATGGACAGGTGATCAGATTGGCAAAGATTGGCGAATCGTTTATGTGGATTATAGCGTGTGTGGGTTTATTTTTTTATTACATGCGCATTTTACATGATTTCTGCAAAACCCCTAATGGAAAGATACCATGGCCTGGGACATGTTAAATCCATGCTTTATAAATAAAAATGGCACAGTATTGTTTGGTATGTATATAAAAGTAGTTGGTTCACATGTACAGACCATAAATATGGTGTCCATATGCATTTGATGCTGCTGCACAGACTGACCACTTTGAGACTCAGAGGTCCCCTTGTCCACTCTGTGGAGGAATCATAAAAAAATTGTTCAGATTATTTCTGTCCACATAGGTCTATATAGTGATGTTTGTATTTGAACAGAGATTCAATTCAGATACATGAAACTAACACTAACAAGCCTCAAAGAAGTGAAGCAACATTAAAGAAGACTGGGCCATAATTCATCCACTCTGATGTAAGTAACTGATAAAGTCATACAGAAGGGAGTGACTTTGACTCATTGCTGCTAAAGATGTTTCTATAAACTACTGATTTGCACAGGAGTGCAAATAGTCATGTGAAAAACTTTCTTTTTCATTTTCTTATGACACGTTACAGTCCTGTAGATAAAATTTACTCTGTGATGTGGAGAAAACTCCATCCTTCAGAGAAGGGTTATACATGTTACTCATCTCTACACTCAGTCTTCTTTATGGTAGACTGTTTAAGTACACAACAGACATAAATGGGAAGACTGCAAGATAGAGACAAGTGAGAAGCGATAATAACCTGTCTGATCACAGTATAATTTGCCTTCATTTTTATCAAAATGGGAGGACTGTAAATACTCTGTGGAAAAGAAATGTAGGTATGTTCAACAATCAGAGATTCAGAGAAATTAAAAAGGAGAACAAATGATTCATAGCAGAAAACATAGAGAGTACAATAGTTCCACCATTTTGTGACGCAGAGTTAAAACTGTTATGAGAGGGAAGTTAATTTTAAGGGAAGCTTTTGAAAATGAAAAGGAAGCAAACACAGAAAAATGGATGATTTGAATGGATGGATTTTTGTACAGAAGCAAACAAAGAATTGGAAACAATTTTACAGCAAAGAGCTATTTTATCAAACTGAAGCTAATATGGTCTATATAAAGACGAGTGAAGGGAAAGAACTTTGGGCTATAAGGAATAACTAGAAGTAAGAAAAATGGAGGTTGGCTGCATTTCTTGCTGAGATACATCTTTGAATGCTGAACATAAAAAGGACTTCTGGAAATATGAGTGCTCTATACCAGTGTTAGGCTGGGATTGCAACAGTATGTGTGCTATTTTTATGTAAATGATTTAAATGATTTCCAATATGTTGCTGTTTCTAGACTTTTAATGGAACAACACAAAACATCTCCCTTGGCTTCTGGCATGTTGCATCTCATTTTTATGTTTAAATCACTGTGTATCTATTATAAAATGATCAATCCATACTGGCAAAAAAAAACAAAATAAATAAAAATACCTGTTATTTCTCGATATAGACAGATTGACATGAGCTCCTGACTTACAGGTACAGTTTTAAAAATCAAATTAATGCTGGTAACATCATGTAGCAACATCCAGGACTGCCTCCCCCACACTGTCTTTCATTTTTCAATGCAACAATCCAAAATCATCCATAAACCTCTATAAAGATGAACTTCCCTGCTTCTCATGTGGTGTCATGCTCACCAAGCTTTTTAGCATCTTCCAGTCATCGACTGCTGGACCAATTGAAGTCTTATAGCCACTTTACTTCAGAAACACCTCCTACAGCATTTATTCTTTAAACTCTGACTGCTGTGTTTGTCAAGGGTGAAAACAACAGACACTGTTGCAACAAATCAGATCACCTCTTTACAGCAGAAGGCCGTGCTTTAAACGTTTCTCCAATGCCCTTGGACTGGTTGCTTTTTAAGGACACGCAGCTGAGTTCAGGTTCAGGAAAGTCTTTTCTCTGAGGGATCCTGACAGAAAAAGAAATAGAACAACTTTAGAAGTAACTGATATCAACCTACTTGGATTTAGAGTAGGGCTGAACGATTATGGAAAATAATCTAATTGCGATTTTTTGCCCAAATATTGCGATTGCGATGCGATATGCGATTATTTTTTAAGGTCTTTGTCTTCTGTATTATTAAACAGGGACAAGCAATACATCATATAGTATGGCCAATACTATATTACATTTTAATTTTAAACTGTTCTTTCCTGGAAGACAGACCTCTGTTATGATGACATGAGGTGATGCATGAATTGATGACTGACATTTTTATTTAACTTCTTCAATCACAACAGTATATTTGAACATACACAATAGTTTATTTTTAGCTTACAAACATCTGAGCATAAAGTGCTGACAAGGAACCCTGGTGTAAACATTAAAATGAAAGTCAGTACAATGTGCAGATTGCAGAAATATACATAAAAAAAATCAGTGGCTTTACCACACTCAGTTTTTCGACATCTGTGAACTACTAGACAGTCATTAAATTAAAAAATAATATTAAATAAATAAAACTAATAAATAAAAAATACACACATCTTACTGATCTCTGCAGTCAGTAACATTACACATAAAGTGCAAACATAATAGCAATTGTATAAACACACACACAAACACGCCTTTAAAATTTAAAGGCGTGAAATTGGACGGTCTAGCCTTCTGATTAGCGTCACCGCTGTCTCGGTGGAGTTTAATAAACTCGGCCGTCTGCTTCTTGCTATCTAAAATATAACCAGACACTGGTGTAAATTCTCGACTGTCTCATACTTCTGTTTAATAAGTTTTCTGTTTGACGTTTAGTCAGCTGTGTGAAAACCAAGGAGGAACCCACCCGGGGGATTAATAAAGTTTTATTTTATCTAATCTAATAACTTTAATCTGAGCCAAACCGATTTACTCACGAACAAACAAAACACTGAAAAAAGCCCAACAATAACATTTTTAGGTTGTCTAAGTGACTTATATATTACGTTTAACCCGAGCAGCGAAACTCCGCGGTGATCTGAAAATGATGTGCCGGGAGTTGTGCCGTTCTCGGCCGCATCAGTAACCCTCGAGCTCCCGGCTAGCTGTCGAGCTGGTGGGTAGCAGACGCCTCTGAAAACGTCGAAGCACTTTTGCAAATATGGGATATCTTGATAAACCGAGCAGATATTTGATGTTTACACAACTAGTTTATTTTGTGACCCAGAAAGATTAGTATGAGTAATTTTAAAACTTAGTAGCGGCCGCCATTGCTGGAAACTGGAGTTTGGCTGGGCCGCGCTATGAATTCTGGGATATGGTAGGCCACGAAGGACACACCCGACCCATCCTTCAAATTCGGGGAAAAGGAGGACGCATTTGTCGGCTACATTCGGAGGAGTCTACGAATTTGGACAGCCTTCGGCGCGTCGCTGTGACGTAATCGGTCTACAAATGCGGCCTCAGGAGGATGCAGCCCATGAATTTGGACATGTCCAGAGTATAATCGCAGCCTTTGCGGTTAGAAAATTGCACTTAATCATGTCGCGATATTATCGCAAATGCGATATATCGTTCAGCCCTAATTTAGAGACATGCTGTCTTTGTTGTTGTTCTTTAATCCTATATAATTCAACCATGCTATGTTGATGGAGGATATTATAAGACATTTTCATGTTGGTCACAGTATTCTACATTTGTCATTGTTATGTTGCAAACCAAGTTATGGTTTATAGTGATAGTTAATAGCTGCTGCCAACTTGATGTCAAGTGTCCAAGCTGAGATGGTAGACATCTTGTAGTTAGGTCTGTAAGCTTTTGTACATCGACAATTTTTTCATAATGTAGCTTCTATACACATTTAAAATAGATTTTACATCTAACAATAAAGATGTGATTGAAATGCAGACTTTCTGCTTTAAACTAAAAGGTTTAACTAAAGTATTGTGTTAACTGTTTAGGAATTAAAGACATTTTTCTATCTAGTTCCACATTTTTACTATAAATATAAGAATTGTTTTAATAAGTCTACAACACATGGAGATTATCTGCTGGAAGAGCGGAGTCCTACAGATACTCTTCCCTACATAAATGGCTCCCATCATGTCGATTCTTTACACTTAGTGGGGAAAAGAGCTTCAAACACAGTTACAGCTTTAGGTACAGAATACCTCTCTATCTCAGAAAGTTCCGCTTTAAAGGTTTCTCCAATGCCCTTTGACTGGTTGCTCTTCAAGGACACACAGCTGGGTTTAGGTTCAGGAAATCCTGGACTCTGAGTGATCCTGACAGCAACAAAAAAAAAAAATGAACACATATTTGCAGCACTTTAACTACATTATCCCTGCGTTAATAACAACTGTTCTAAAAGTAACTAATATCAGCATACTTAGATTCAGAGGTGCACTGTCTTTTAACATCGTCATTTGTTGACATCTCACTTTTGGCAGACTCACAGCTGGATCCAGTTTCAGGTTTGCGTTTGATTCTGTGTTTTTTTCTGTGAATAATGATGGAGCAGTGATGTTAGTGCTGAGCTGTGATGTGGAGAAGAGTCATGGACAGTTAGAGATGGTCATCTCACCTCTGAGCTTTGGTCTGGCTCTCATGTTTCCCACACAGAGTGGTTTTAGAGGGAGGGACTCCCTCCTCTCTGTCCTCCATATTCCTGACATACGGAGTAGAAAGAGGACATTTAGAAATATTTACTGAAAAATCTCTTTGTCTGACTATTTGTTAATTACACTTAATTCTAAAATAATGGACAACACAGCACTGTGGGTTGTTTTTCTTTGCAGATGTCTATCTAAAAATGCTGTAACTAATGTTAAAGAAATAATTCCACCATTATTTTCTTCAGTGCCATCTCTAAACACAATGCAGAGCAACTAATTGACGTCAATTATCTTGTTAATATTGTCAAAACCTCACTGTATATGACTCTTGATGCTCTTGTTCCTCTGACAAAGAAAGCGGCTAATTGGAGAGGTTTGACTCCCTGGTGTAACTCATAAAAGTTTACCTTGAAGCAGATAACTCATAAACTAGAGAGAAGGTGGTGTTCTGCTTGTTTAGCAGACCTTTGCCTGACCTGTCAGTGTGTGTTTCTTTATAATCTCCATCTTTGCTAATAGAGGATCACCATATTGTTTGGTGTTTCACTGTATAATTTTGGGGTCTTTTAAGTCACATCTACATCACTTCCTACCTTCACCTGCAGATGAAACACAAATCATTCATGTGCACATCAAAAGAAATCCTCCTTTCCGTCATGTTTGTTGTCCAAATATCAGCTGCTTCTTTTCTGCTTCATCTCAGCAGCTATTTTTATAGAGCTAGCTCACAAAATCAGTATCTCAATGTCAGGTTAAGGTGCTGACAACATTAGACAGAGAGCCCCAATGATCAAATAAGCAGCACTTGGTGGCTTCACTTTTAACATGAAGAAAGTTCCCTCACGGAGGAAGTTTGATAAGATAAGTTTTGAATTCTAGAATTAGTTTAGAAAATTGTTCATACATCTATTTTCTACTGCTTATCCAATTAAGTGTTATGATCTGGCAAAAGCCTATCCCAGCAGCTATAGTTTAAGAGGCACCTTAGAGTCACCAAGTAACCTAACATGCATGTTTTTGGACTGTGGGAGGAACATGAAACTTCACACAGAAAGTCTGGCAGGATCAAACCCTGGACCTTCTTATTGGGAGACAATGTCATGAACCAGCACAGCATCATGCTATCCTAATAAAATTGCATATATGTGGTTGATATTCTTGTTTGAATTTTATGTTTTTTTTAAATGCAAGTAATGCATGTAAACCCTAACATTATTTGCTGGAGGCACACGGATCTGTTAGAGATTATTAGTGATATGCACCAGTGAATGCAGCCTAATCCTGGTTCGGACAAACAGGAGGTGAAGTTGTGTTTATTGCCTCCAGCTGTTTGAGTTGATCAGATCCCTTCGGTATCTCACAGTCCACTTTTCTTTAACAAAGAGACACAGAGTCAAAGCTTTGGGTATGATTACATGCAAATCTTTTTCATTTTAAATCAATAAACTAATAAAAATGATGTTGTCAGCAACACAGGCATGAGATTCAAGGTTTATTGACATTCTTTCTCTTGTCTGAAATGGCATTGCTTCACTATTTAAAGTGCCAGGTTCACCACTACGTTGTCCTCTTGCATTATGGTACGTTTGAATTTTGCAGTTCCTCTATTCTGGACATTATGGTACAAGCATACAAGCAGGAATCCATGTCATGGGCTGTATCCCAATTCAGGGTCTGCAGCCTTAAAGTAAGCAGCCTTAACGGTCCACAAGGGCGGCGTACTCAAAGATCGCTAAGGCCGGAAGTGCGAAGCTTGTGAAATCGGACGGTCTAGCCTCCGTCGCGCTGCCCAGGTTGCCTAGCAACCATGATATAAAAAGCTTTTCCTCCACAGCAGGAAAAAAAACAACAACAATGACTTTTGCTCCACGGGAGAAAAAGCTGCCCTTCAGTAATCAATAGTGGATCCACACTAACAACGATTCAGAGATCAGCTGCTGACCGTCAGCTTATCTTTGCTGAGCTGGTCACGCACGTACACAAACATTAAATGGCCAGCTTTCCCAGCCCCTGCTTCCCAGTTCCAGCTGGAGCCGCTCCATAGTTCCAACTAAACGGAGCGGCAAATTTGTGCTGTTTGTGGTGGAACTAACCTGTACACAGCTGATGTTAACAAGGAAAACATTACAGAGTGCTTCACTTACCTTTCACGGAGCTTCCCACAGGAGACGATCACCTGCGCCACACAGTTCATGAAAGTGAAAGTAAAAAAAAGATGGGCGTAAACACCCAGCCCAACACATGACACAGACAATAAAAGATACAATGTGTTTTCGTGTGCGTTATTATTTAAGGTGGAACTTCAATTTAAATCCACAGACCAAAAATTCAAATACACAAAGATAACTTTTCATAAGTTAGTGGGTTAAAGGGTTAATCTATGAAAAATAAGAAGCAGTGCGAGAGCACAAACCTCCACCAGGCAGCTGTCTCTCTGGGCAGTATTTGCTTTTAAGGGTATTGTAATTTATTTTGTATATGTCAATTTTGTTTTCTTTGTTCTTTTTAAATGCCCTTTAAGAAGTTTCAAAAGATTTATCAAAGGTTGACCAGACATTACACCGTTAATAAAATGTCAGAGGTCCAAAGTAAAGTGGTATTTAGAATCCCCATTTATATATTATCCCTTATATTCCTATATGTTGTCCATAGGAACACTGGCGGCAAGAGACAGTTTTAAACGGCTCTATATGGCATTATTATCACTCTGACTTTCAGATCAATATATTGAACTTGAAAGCAAATGTGACGTGTTATAGTAAATATGTACTTTCTATAAATGAATACCACACTTGTATAAATCACTCAATGACAGAAAAACATCAAACAGAAGGCTGTTAAGATCTGGTCTGTATTCTGAACAGAGAATACAGACTCTATATTCAGACTCTAACGCAGTCTTTAATCTCAGTTATAAAAATCCAGAATGTGTTTCTGAGAAAGATTAGATTCACTAAAAGGCAACTGCTTCTCTTTTCAGGAAGTTCAAACAGTAACAAGTTTTTAATGTGAACATGTTTGTACCGCTAAATCAACACCCGCCCAGCATTTTCTAGATGGTTTTAACATGGCTAAAGAGTTTAAAAACTTTTTTTGGACTTCTCTTATGATACACTCACATAGAGAGAACAAGACCAAACGTGTGCAAAAATCTAAGGTGCTGGTGTGCTTGTGGTGGTCGCAAGCACAGATGTCAATCAACAGACTTTTTTCTTATTGTAATTAAGAGTTTGTCAGCATATTTGAGAGGTGGCATTAATCCAATAATGTAGTGTTTCATCTTTTATTAATCTCTATGTTATGTCATGTTCACAGAAACTAAATTTAAAGCATGAAAGTTGTGATCATGAACTTTACCCAAAGAGGGCAGTGTTAGCTCTCCTTCACCCAGGCAACTTGAAGAGTAACAGTTATACCTGAAGCCATCATATTAAACACACATGACTGGAATTTCCTGATATATTTATTTGTGAAGCGTAATGTGCATTATTTTTTATAAAAATGGGTCCATAAATTGTAATTAAACTTCGACCTCTGACCTCTGGCCTTATAAATATATCAGTTGATCAATTGATCATAGATCCCTGACTGTGTGCAGTTTTATTTGCTGACAACTGTTGAAGCACCATCAGAGACCGCCCTGTCCTGTCTTCCACTTGCATTGTTTGAGCTCCGAGGCTGAAAACAGATCTCTGATTGAGGAAAGAAGTCCTCCACCTCAAAGGAGTGCTCTGTGGCAGAGGTGCGATCTGGTGTCCTTTTGTTCTGGCCTGAGATCACAGACTAACTCCTGCCTGACTCAATGTGAAGCCACAGACTCTGGGTGTGTCAAACCACTGACACATGTGGTATAAGGTGTCCTTTAAAACAGTAAATCACAGGACTGTGTGTCAGGACAGAGCTGACTACTGGAGCTTTGATTCTGAGCCTAATTTTATTTTCAGAAGCTGGTGGTGAGATTCAGGTACCAACAGCCTCTTGTTCAGGTTTGTACATCAGTATCAGACATTTTTTCAGCTTCTCCATGCAGGTCATATATGAAGAAATCTGCAATTATATCATGAAGTTTTCATCATTCAGAGAATCCACAGAATGAAGTCGGTTTGGCTCCGGAGCCTCTGGTATATAATCTGCTGATGGCCGTTTAAGCTTCTGCGCTTCAGGTGAAGTTTTCATGGTGGTGACTGTCCTCTAGTGGTCACCATTAGTAACTACAGTAGGTGTGGCACACTGATGGTTAACACGCGCTGAAAATATTACTTAGAAAATAACGACTATAGTTTAACCAGTGCACTAAACTAACTCTGTTTGAAGTAGTTCAAACCACATGAAACGCTAATAGCTACAGTGGACTTGGTTGTACTTGAACTTCAGTCGTTCGGCTGAGGTAGACTGGTGGGCGGGGCGATCTCCTGTATCAGGTCAGCCTCTGTTTATTTCCTGGTTAGTTAAACTGGCTTTTGTCATGTTTACGTGGATACTTATACTTTGGTAAGTGTTTGTTTGTGGTTTATTCTTTGCTTTTGTTTGCAAAGTTGCTCGTTTGTTTGTAAGAGCGGATTTGTAGAGTGTTTATTTTATGTGATTATCAGAGCCCAGCGTGCGGACTGGTTAAGTATGATGGAGAGATCTGTGAAAGCACGCGCGCTGATAGAAGGGAACCTTTTAAAATCGTATCTTGAGGCCAAACCATTAAACTTGTAAAGCGGTTTCTATCAGAAAGTGAATCTGGTGACAAGGAAATTTGGATAATGACTCAAAATAACGTCCCGGAATGAACAAATGCCTGGAGCGAGTAAATATCTGCTCGGTGAAAAAAAAAAAAAAACCCTGTCAGCTGTTTGGATGCAGTGTGTTTTTATTCAGGGCATAAAGATACAGTGGTGTCAAACATGCGGCCTCGGGGCCAGAAACAGCCCACTTTTGGACGACTTTGCACATTTCAAAGTTTAAGACAGTTTAACACAGGCAGGGAAACTGTGCTGAAGGTATTTCTAGATCTTGGCAGTTTGTTTGATCTGTTGTAAATGTAAAAATATTCTTGAACGTGTTTATATTAAAACACAAAAAAGTGGATTATTGTGAAATTATTTTACTCTTTCAGCCCACGTGAGATCAAATTGGGTTCATTACTAAATCAAGTTTGACATTCCTGCGTTACATGTTCTGTAAGCAGTAATTAGGCCAATATTAAAGTTTACAGTGTTACAGTTATTGCCCTGAAAAAGGCCTGGATTGTAAAACAGAGAAAGAAATGTGAAACAGCACATTTAGCCATGATACCATGATTTGTCCCAGTAGACTGACTATAGACCGTGTGACTGTTAGCATTCACATCTTCGTACTTATTAAAATCTATAAATAATTATCTGTAACTTACTGAAGATTTATCAGGACATTTTAGCTGCAGTGCTGAACAAGTTTATCAAACCACCTCCAGTGTAAGGTTTATGCCACAGCTGTCCTTATATTAACAGTAATAGTTATTACCAAAATAACAGTTTATGTTTCTGTAACAATTAATCAACCAGTATGCAAAACCTCTGCAATCTAAATTATATTTTTAATGCTAGAATATAATTATCCATGTTATCCATATCCAAATGTTCTCTTTTACAGAAAAGCAGAAAAAATGTAAAGCACAGTAGAATTTTATTACAGTTATTTACTTTCATTCCTGAACAGAAAACACAGAAAAAAAATGTTTTAGTGGTTATTTGATGGATTAATTTCTGATCTCTGACACAAGTCCAGTGTAAATTTGGGTATAAAAATGTGGATTCAGTTTGTAATTTGCCCGATAAACAGCAATTTCATTATACCATCATTTAGTTTTAAACAAGTTTTTGGCAGATTTCTCAAGTCTTTGTGTTTTCTTGTTGTTGTTGTTTTTTTTTTTAATGTCAGGTAGTCTAATAAACTTGTTAAGCACACAGATCAAAGTCTTAAACATACCTAAGAATATTTTACAGGAAGTGTTTGATTCTTGTTTTTGCTACATTATCTGATTTAAGTCCAGTTACATGTTTGCTGTAGTTTAAAACCTTGTTAAACTTGTTAAACCTGCTGTACACAAACATTTAACTATCTGTTTTAACCATGCCTGTATACACAGCTGTTAACTCTCTATTTGCCTCACAGTTAGACCTAAAAGCCACACAGTGTCAACAGAATTGTTGCTGAACAGTTTATTCAGCTGTAAATCTGCTTCAACCTGGCCAACAGATGGGCAAAGTTGAACCACAGTTGAAACTATTTTATTGAGTTTCATCTCACAGTAAAAACTGCATAGATCACAAGGAAGCAGAGGGTTAGGGCTGGCAGCTCCACACAGCACAAAAAGGAGGACTTCTCACCATCTGCAGACTCTTCTTATTTGAACCCTGATTCACTGTTTTGTTGCCAAAGTAAATACAATGGTGTCGACCCATGTAAGACCCAAAGCTCCTGCAGGTGAATCATGGACATTGAGTACTCAAAAAACATTAAGAAAATGAGAGAACACAATCACATTAACAACTAATGGATGCATGTGAATCTTACTGAAGTCATACGAGAGTTGCTAACAGGTGGGATAAAAACCTAACTGTGACATACGTGTAATTATCTGACAGCTGACAAACCTAAACGCTGTCCACGTATTATCTGTTTTTCTTTTTATCTGTCTCCTACTATTAGCTGCTGTCCCTGGTTCTCAGTTCATTTCCAACAAATCTGATGTTCATCCACTCATGAAGTTTTGTTTGTGTGAAGGAGTGGGCTCTGCTATGGATCAGTGTGAGGACAGAGAGGAGGGAGTCCCCCCCTCTAAAACCGCTCTGTGTGGGGAACATGAGAGCCAGACCAAAGCTCAGAGGTAAGATGCCCATCTTTAACTGTCCATGACTCTTCTCCATGTCACAGCTCAGCACTCACACCACTGCTCCATCATTATTCACAGGAACCAGCCTGGACCTGGACCCAGCTGTGTGTCCTTAAAGAGCAACGATTCAAAAGAACTTGCGACTGATTTCAAACAAAAAAGTTCCTCCAGTAAAACGTGAGTTGTTTTCAATATTAACTGATTTAAAGAATTAACTTCAAATCCACATATGACGTTTTTTCATGCAAGGCTATTTATTTTTAGGATCCATCAGATGCTGAATTCTCCGAGACCTGAACCCAGCTGTGTGTCCTCAAAAAGTGAACGGCCAAATAATTTAAACACCAGTTTTAGACATACTGCCAAAAAGTAAGTTACCATAATATGAAAATGAATATTTTACATAAAAGTATATGATTGTATAGGCTTAATAGAACAGCATTGATCACAGAGTCGACTCCTCTGAAGCTGAATCCAGCTGTGTGTCTGTGAATAGCAGCCAGTTGAAGAAGCCACTGTGACATTTTACACAGAAACCTTCTTCACAGGCAAAGTGAGTTAACCCCTCTGTGAAGAAGGCGAACCTCCTGTGTGTACAGAGTTTGTGAAAGATGTTCTGAATAACTCTCTCACAAGTACTTTCAACACTAAAACTACAAATAGATTTGTAAAATTTGACAAATAGATAGATTTAGTGTTATATGTGCCACTGTTTATATCTTCCAGGAGAGTATATGCCCTTTAATGAATGCACAAAGCTTTCTGTTATCTTATTTTACAAGATCCACAAGAGACTGGAGCATTAAACTTAGAACTGCTAAAGCTTTAGCTCCAGTTTGGGCTAGTTTTCACTAGTATTTTGATCCTACATTGGGCCACTATTTGCTGTTTTAGTTGCACATTGACGCTTTTTTTTTTCAAGTGTTCAAATCTAACCCACAATAAAAGAAAGACAAAAATTTAAGCAAGATCTGGTCTAAAGTCAATAAAAGTCAGGAACAATGATTTACAGTTTTTTGCATGTGCTTTTGGATTCTTGAGTATTTTACTTGTACACCTAATTAATTATTATGACAAACGTAAAAGACCTGATGACTTTCAAACAAGTGACTGGAATTAATTCATACTTTCAAAATAAACAGAAAACTTACAAGTGTCAGAAAACGTTAGCATTTTCTCCGAGAGATAATGGTTATTATTTTGCTACACTGATGTCATTACTTCAATAAGATTATTTTGTGTCCATTAAACACTAATTAGTTTCCTCAAAATAACGCATCATTTTGTTGGCATCACAATATGAAAGTAAAAATAACAAATTATGTCCTATCTTCACAATTAGAAGTCACATTATTCACTAAAAGTTCTTTTGTTGCTGCTGTGAAGGCGAAATGCAAAATCCTTCAAAGTAAAGGGTCGTCTATTTTTTTGTATTGTTTGGCAACTGGCAACTTGTAGAATATTCAAACAGTGCATTTAGACAGAAAGTCAGACATAATAGAAGCTAAAGGAAGACAGTAAAGCTGTGTTGATGATTTCTGCTTTTTTTGAGCAGCCGAAGTTTGGTCAGATTTTTGTTCAAATGTTTAGTTCAAGTTTATATCAAATATTAACTAATAGTTTATGTTTTTACAGGATGCATCAGGAGAGCTCAGAGGTTCCTAGTGGTCAGTCTGAACAGCAGGATCAAAAACACCTGGACTCCATATTTAGGGTCTGTACATGAACAGAAACGTCCTTCACTTGAGCTACGAATCAAACAGGACTGTGTACTAATATAACATCAAGCAGCACATGTCTGTGAAGGTTCTCGGTCATCCAGTCATCATAGTCTAAAGAGCTTGGAAGGAAAGCATCTGGACTTCCTTAAATTTCAAGAAGATGAACAAGCCAAAAGGGCTTAGGGACACTCCCAACGGGGCTTAAAAATCTGGGACTCTCTCTTGCTCTTAGAACCGAAGAAGCTTCTCGGATGAGAGTTGAAACGTCTGCAAGAAACTTCAAGAAGTCCAGATTGTGTCCTTCCAAGCTCCTTATACATCAAGTAGCGCAGTTTCATCAGATTAAATCAAATTCTTGTTGACGTAATTCAGTTCAACAAAATTCTCTGGCATTGTTAATATGAAATCATAAAGAGGACAAACCTAAAACTCTACAGTAACACCTGTTCTCAGTGTTGTATTGTATTTGACTGACTGACTAGCTTATGTAAAGCTGTGTAGTCATTATTTCTATACATCCAGTATAGATGAAGTGGCAGGCTTTGTAATAAAGTTCCTTTATAGTAATTTGTAGGCCTGTAGGTTGAAATTCTGTACAAGACCAGATACGATGTTTCTGGTAATTATACGATTCATGTTAAAAAAATATATAGTATTCTGTTCTAGTTGCTGGAAGAAAACATCATCACTTTTGTGAAGAATGAACTGAAGAAGATCCAGAAAGTTCTGAGTCCAGATCATCCAGAATGTTTAGCGAGTCAGTGGAAGGATAAGGAGATGTTGGAGGGTGAAAACCAGAAGAGGAGCAGCAGAGAAGCTCTTCTGAAGATGGTAGATGACTTCCTGAGGTGGATGAAGCAGGAGGCCTTGGCTGACTCTCTACAAAGAAGTAAGAACATTTTCTATAAAGATCAAGTGTAGTGTCCAGATCAGACATGTTTTTTTCCAACTAGGTTCATAAAAAACCAACACCTGGCTGCTATCACATTATGTCCCACTCATTCCACGTCTGGTTATAAAGTTCAGACTGTGTTCTGGTGTATGTTTGTGATTTCCTCAAATCCACTGTAAATCTCAGCTTTTGTGACCTCACTTCATCAATGAAGAGTGAGAGGTGTTACCAGGAAGAAAACAGTTTTTAAGAGTCTGGCTCAGGCAGTATTTACAGTCCTGAGCAGCACCGTCATTGCAACCCTACAACCGCTTGTGGCAGGGTTTGGGAAAACACGGGTGTCAAATGGTCTAATCTTCACCTGAAATTTCACTGGCAAACCATATTTTTCATCTAATCTTTGTTTTGGACAATAAAATTATTTTACCCATATCCTTTTAAAGAGACCAAATAATGTTTTAACATGGTCTTGCTAAATATGCATAATTTAAGATTTAAATTTCAGAAATAAAATTATTTCCCAAATATCAAAAATCACCTTGGTTGAAATTATGAACCTGGATACTAATAGCAAACTGTGCATCTTTCCAGAGAAGAGAGGCCAGAAAGATGAAGGCTCTGCCTCCCATTCTACCTTTAAATACTCTAGGAACCACAAGTAAGCCCATCAAATTTTCTAGATTTAACTGGGAGTCAATGAAGAAAAGCCAATATGAGAGAAATATGCTCTCTTTCTCTCTAGCTCCTGTCAGTGCAGCATTGTGGATCAGAATGTTCTCCAAACATAAGAACCAAAGAGCCCTAATTTTGTCTTATCTGACCTTAGGATGTGGTTTCAGTATGGATAGTCTTTTTCCAGGTTGTGCTTAACATACTGCAGTCTGGCTTGAAGATGTCCAGTCCAATTCAGCAGAAGTGCAGGTTTTCTTGGTCTGCCACTAATTATTTGGGTTTCACCAATGACTGTATAGGCGTTGGCTGAATAGCAGTGGTGCCGGTCAGAACTAACAGGAGTTCAAATTAGGTTCTTCCTTCTTTACTGTCATTCGTTAACACTACAGCACAGTAATGCAACCACAGGCTTACAGATGGGGCGTACAAGGACTCGTAGGTGCGGGAGTGGATGTCTGTGGTCTATAAACAAAACATATACAAAAGTGCTGAGTATAATAAACAATCAAATCATGAATTGTGCATCATTCACTGTCTTCCAGTATAACCAGATAAACCAATAAACATTGCACTTCTACATAAGCTGATTCCCTAAATGACATAAAAGGCCCAAGACTGTCCTTTCCAGACAGGTCATGTCATTTGTCTTTTCAGTAGTGATGTGCGATATCACTGATCTCCTTTCCGATCCGATACCAAGTAAAATTCAGGGTGGTATCGACGATACTGATCCGATACCGATCCAATACCGATACTCTGTACAAAAACTTTTTTTATTTATTGTATCTTTTATTGTATCTCAAATTATAGCGTCATAATGATTACAGGACATCAGATTACTTGTTCTTATCACTTAATAATGCAGAATTCATCACATAGAAATAAAAAAAATTTAAGTTGTGCGCTATTTGAAAACCTTGCCTGCCTGCAGCACTAAAGGACTCCGTGAGAGGCGTCTGTCTCGCCCTAGCAGCACCTGTCCCTCTCCTCCTCTTCAGTTCACCTCAACATACGCTCATCATATTCTGTGATATGATTTACTCTGAGGTGTTTGACAAGGTTAGTGGCGTTGTACAACACCTCATTTTCTTGCCACATGTATTGCAAACCACGTCTCGGCTGTTTGTGGATGTAAAATACGTCCACACATGACTCCGTTTACACTCAGCCATTGTTGTGAGTGCGCACGCCAGGGGGTGGAGACATTTATATAGCCGTATTTCGCACATGACTATGAAAGGCGTAAGAGGAAGTAGTTCCTTCCAATGTAGACAATCCGAATGATATAGCTTCTTTCCACTGTGTTCCTGTTAATGATAAACTACAAATTTACTCTAAATTACTAAAATATCGATATTTTAATGTGAGAATCGATTCTAGAATATAAATGACTGGTATCGGAGGAATCGATATTTCAGTATCAATCCCCACATCACTACTTTGAAATCTTTCATTCTTACTATTAGATACTATTATTAAATACTATTAGAACTTTGTATATCGATATCTTGGAGAGTGTCAACAATTCTTTCAATCAAGTCTAAGCTGTTTCTTTTGTCTTTGGTATGCTTCCTCAAGTGACATCTCGAAGCCTTGCTGTGGTTCTTACATTGCGTGCAAATTAGAAGAGGATCCTCAATTTTAACTGGATTTTCTAAGCTGCGAGACTTACAACGTTAATGCTCAAAAATCGTTTTTCAGGGGGTTAATAATATTGAGCCTAGTAGTTTTTTTTGGTTTTTTTTTCTGATATCAGTCTGAAATTGTGTACAAACATAAATCATTCCTACTTTCTAACAAGAAGTAGTATGTTGAGAAATGTTATTTTGAAAATCCCACTTAACCCTTTTACGCATAGTGGTCACTATAGTGGACAACTATTCAAAGGCTGTTTTTTTTGTATGTGTGTTAGTGTTAATGGTATAGTTGCACCTAAACCACTACATTGGACACTTATGTGTCAGTCCATACCCTGCCACTCACTGGTCAGCCAGTGGGTGGCAGTCAAGACATCACAGAGCCTCTACATATATTTGTTACATTTGTTATATTGTTATAAAATATATTTAAAATATATAAAAACATATTTTGTTATGTTATCGTTTTTATACAGTGTATATTATTTATTTGTTTGTGAAAGTCATAAGTCAAAACCCATGTTGTCCACCTAAGGGGACATGTAAAAAACTGAAAAGTTCAAAAATCTTTTTTTCATGCCTAAAGATGAATAAAAATACTTTTAAAAAATCCTGATTGAGGTTGTCATATTTCATGCATGAAATGGTCAAAAAAGCAATTGGGAAAGTTAGGGGAGTTTTTGATAAAGACTTTGATAGGTGGGGAATAATTTTGCCTTCATCTGTATGTGAGTCGTCCTGTTAGAGAATTCAGGATGTTCCAGCTTTTCTCTTCTTTCAGTATTTTCTGAAGAAAGGCATTGTTCGGATATTAACAAAACATCTTTGGTCCGAGCATCACTTACATAAAATGGTGCATAGCTCTTAATGACATTCATGGAGCTATATTTTTTTGTGATCTTGGAAGCCATACTGATGAATCTTCTCTCATGAGCTTCTCATTCTACAAATGCTCTCTGTGCCAAGTATTGCAGCCTGGTGCTATGCCTTAAGTTCGTTCAGCACCTTCCTCCTCAGGTGAAGTACCCAGAATCATCTCACCTGATGTTTGCCTTTTCTGCTCACACTTTGCCCATCTGGTCCTACAGATTCCCACTAAGTAGTTACACTACTGCACTTCTGTGGCAGTTTGAACTGATTTCCCGATCTTCACAACACTTTCTTTTCATGAACTTATAATGCATATCCTAGGTGGTTGAAGACTGGTTGGCCTGTTTTAGGGAGATCCTGGCATTCAACATATAAGAATAGGTGGGGGTTTTTTTTTTGGGGGGGGGGGGGGGGGGGGGGGGGAGAACAATTTTCTTTTTTTTCTTCACTGTGTCAGTGGATGTATTGTTTTGGTTTTGGGCTGCTAGTCCATTGCCTAGCCTCTCTTATCTAGGGTTGGGATGTGAAATGTCAGAGTTACATCTTCTACATTAATATCAAATGCTCAAATTTATGGGATTTGTTCTTTGTTCAATCAGGAACTCCAGCTACATGCCAACAACATCTCAAATGTACAATGAAGAAGAGGTTCCAGTGCATGTTTGAGGGGATTGCTAAAGCAGGAAACTCAACTCTTCTGAATCAGATCTACACAGAGCTCTACATCACAGAGGGAGGGACTGCAGAGGTCAATGATCAGCATGAGGTCCGACAAATTGAAACAGCATCCCGGAAACTAGACAAACCAGAAAGAACAATCAGGCAAGAAGAAATTTTTAAAGCCTCACCCGAAAGAGATGAACCAATCAAAACAGTGCTGACAAAAGGAGTGGCTGGCATTGGGAAAACAATTTTAACACAGAAGTTCACTCTGGATTGGGCTGAAGACAAAACCAACCAAGACATCCATTTCATATTTCCATTCACCTTCAGAGAGCTGAATGTCATGAAGGAGGAAAAGTTCAGCTTGGTGGAACTTATTCATCACTTCTTTACTGAAACTAAAGATGCAGGAATCTGCAGCTTTGAAGACTTCAAGGTTCTGTTTATCTTTGATGGTCTGGATGAGTGTCGACTTCCTCTGGACTTTCAGAAAACTGAGGTCTTGACTGATATCACAAAGTCCACCTCAGTCGAAGTGCTGCTGACAAACCTCATCAAGAGAAAACTACTTCCATCTGCTCGCCTCTGGATAACCACACGACCTGCAGCAGCCAATCAGATCCCTCATCAGTATGTTGATATGGTGACAGAGGTCAGAGGGTTCACTGAACAACAGAAAGAGCAGTACTTCAAGAAGAGATTTCAAGATAAGAAGCTAGCTATCAAAATAATCTCCCACATCAAGACATCACGGAGCCTCTACATCATGTGCCACATCCCAATCTTCTGCTGGATCACTGCGACAGTTCTGGAGGATGTGCTGAAAACTAGACAGGGAGGACAGCTGCCCAAGAACCTGACTGAGATGTACATATATTTCCTGGTGGTTCAGGCCAAAGTGAAAAAAGTCAAGTACGATGGAGGAGCTGAAACAGATCCACACTGGAGTCCAGAGAGCAGGAAGATGGTAGAGTCTCTGGGAAAACTGGCTTTTAATCAGCTGCGGAAAGGAAACCTGATCTTCTATGAATCAGACCTGACAGAGTGTGGTATTGATATCAGAGTAGCCTCAGTGTACTCAGGAGTGTTCACACAGATCTTTAAAGAGGAGAGAGGACTGTACCAGGACAAGGTGTTCTGCTTTGTCCATCTGAGTGTTCAGGAGTTTTTGGCTGCTCTTCATGTTCATCTGACCTTCTTCTGCTCTGAACTCAATCTTCTGGAAAAACAAACACCCTCCAAAAAGTATGAATCAAGAGAATCTGCAGAGACACATTTATATCAGAGTGCTGTGGACAGCGCTTTACAGAGTCCAAATGGACATCTGGACTTGTTCCTCCGCTTCCTCCTGGGTCTTTCATGGGAAACCAACCAAGCTCTGCTACAAGGACTGCTGACGAAGACAAGAAGTAGCTCAGTGACAATTCAGAAAACAGTCGAGTACATCAAGAATAATATCAGTGACAATTTGTCTGCAGAGAAAAGCATCAACCTGTTCCACTGTTTGAACGAACTGAATGATCATTCTCTAGTGGAGGAGATCCAACAGTCCCTGAATTCAGGAAGTCTCTCTAGGGATGAACTGTCTCCAGCTCAGTGGTCAGCTCTGGTCTTCATCTTACTGTCATCAGAAAAAGATTTGAATGTGTTTGATCTGAAGAAGTACTCCCCCTCTGAGGAGGGTCTTCTCAGGCTACTTCCAGTGGTCAAGTCCTCCAAGAAAGCTTTGTAAGTACATAAATCTTAGTTGCTGGATTTTCTACAAACAGCAGGAGAACAAGTTAGTAGAATTAGTTAACGTGTGTCAGTAAGTGGATCGTTTTACTGATCAGTTGTCCTCTTTTTCTTAAAGAATGAGTGGCTGTAACCTCTCAGAGAAAAGCTGTGAAGGTTTGTCCTCAATTCTCAGCTCCCAATCCTCACATCTGAGAGAGTTGGACCTGAGTAACAATAACCTGAATGTTTGGGGAGTGAAAAAGCTTTCTGCTGGGCTGGAGAGTCCACATTGTAAACTGGAAACTCTCTGGTGAGATGTTTATTATTTGAGCTACGATACCTAGAAGCAGCCTGATGACAACAACAAAGAAACATTTTCTCTCTTGCTATGCTTGCTAACTAGTCAAAAAAAAGTGCATTCAAGACCTCATTCTCCTGTAGGGTAAAGCAATTTGAGTCATGGAGGACATGTGCTTTATTCAGTCTTAAGCAACTGTTAGTAATGTCTTGAGTTTTCAGGCTCTTTAGTTTTAGAATTCTATTAGTATTTTATTAACACATTTTCAATGAAAGGAAAAGCTAATTGTCACAATTTAAATTAAGAGTTATCATCATTTTAGCCATAAGTATGCTGTTCTCTAATACCATTAAATTGTACACTGGCATTCCCACATGAACTGACATGTATCTCATTTTGCTTGTCTGCAGTCTGTCAGGCTGTCTGATCACAGAGGAAGGTTGTGCTTCTCTGGCCTTAGCTATTCATTCCAACCCATCATCCCATCTGCGACAGCTCGACCTGAGCTACAATCATACAGGAGACGGGGGGAAGCTGCTGCTATGCGGACTTGAGGATCCACTCAGGAGACTGGAGACTCTCAGGTATCTGGGTGATCTTGTTACTAACATTATAAACACATCACTTTATAATATAAAATGATAGGATGATCTGAATTTGTCTAAACGTATCACTTTAGCTTGGAACCGGTTGGTGTCGAGTGGTTGATACCAGGTCTGAGGAAGTGTAAGTATGTTTTTGTTTTGTAAAATCTCGAATGAGTTTTTCCCTCAAAGTAGTGACAATTTTCATCGATATCCAGATGCGATGCAGCTCAGCAGTGAGTAGAATTGAAATTAGTTTGTATTTAAACCAGAGCATGTGATATGATTAAGAAATTTCAATCAGTCAGGTGGTTTTTAATCACAAGATAAACAGTATAAATAAATAGTTTTTATTGGGTGGTGGTTCTTTATTCTTGGTATCTGGATTGGTGGACTACCGATACGCCAACAATGTGTTACTGGCTGTCAGGTTGTTGGCTGAAATTCAGTTGGCACCAGAATATGTGAATACTGGAACACCACAGTAGGTTCTACATTACAGACAGCATTAGGTTCACTAGAGGGAAGATATGACTACTGTTGCAAGATCAAGGTTATAAATTTGCACTCATATCCACTCTGCACAGATACAGTACATCCTCTCTTCCAACAGCTAGTTTAATGTTTAGTTTCATGCTGTGATTTTTAGTTCGTTTTGTGATGTTTATTTCTGTGAAGAGTTTTCCCAGCAATAAAGCTGCGCTTTAAGTTAACTTTCCTTTTCTGAGTCCTGCATTTGGGTACACATCCTGCCAGCCACACAGCACTCATCATGACATCATGGAGCTTTATTTCGAGTTAGTTGTAATTTAATTTCTTTTATTAAAGCACTGGACCAGATCACACTGCAATAGTTAGGCTGTGCCAGAACTTTCTTCTTGGCTCTTGACGGAGGTGGTCGCACTTTTCTCTCTCTGCCTCTCCCTCTCCCTTATCTTCCCTTGGCTTCTCATGTCTTTGTATAGTCTCGCTTATTCTCTAACCCTAAGAGAGTCTCCCAGACTTGTTCTTTTAAAAACCTAAAGAAGAATTATGGATTTGATCAACTGGTCCCTTAACAAAATTGACAAACTCCTGGGCTTGGTAGAACCCAATTGTCCTGCGGAGATGTTTGCTGCCAGGTACTCGATGGTCTGTTGCGTCGTGTTTCTGGTGATACTCTTGATGGAGAACATCAAACGACATCTACCAATTCGGAACCATGATAACAGAGTTCTGGCTGATTGGAGCTCGTTCGGACCTGGCTTATCGAAGAACAAGAAGCGCCTACAGCTGTTCAAAATCCCACAAGGCTGGCTGACATGATAGACGATGGGCAGGGCTGTGAGTACTCAGACTGTGTTTATTGAACGCAATATGGATAACATCTTGGAGAAGAAAAATGGGAATTGAGAGATATGTTGACCAGTGATGGACATTAGACCTACTGTAAAATTGGAAGCAGTTTGTTCGCACTACCATCTTCATCTCATGCGGCTCCCCTGGCGCCAGCTGGATGCTCAAGGCAAAAGCTGACAGGAATAACAAAAATTCTCCCTTAGATAACAAGACTGTGTTGTGACTCTTCCCCTTCCATCAAGGAAACCCGCATCGACCGAAGACTGTTGACAGTTGCCTAACCGAGTGAAGGGACATTTTCTATCGGCTGAACACGGAACACACACACGCACACATACGCATGTACACTGACACAGACCTACACTTCGAAGCTTATGTCTTCTGTGTTGTGAGATGTGCTGAATTTTGTGCTATGTGCTGATTTATGTGCTATGTGCTGAGTAGAGATGGACCGATCCGATATTACGTATCGGTATCGGTCCGATATTGACCTAAATTACTGGATCGGATATCGGAGAAAAATAAAAAATGTAATCCGATCCATTAAATATCACGAAAGCACCTCACAAAACTTGCAACACGCCGTAACTCACCTCAGAACGTTAGCACGTCGGAGCAGTATGCATCACGTGATAGAGCGGCTGTGGCATGCGGGACCTGTCGGTGGTCTGGATAGCATGTGGAGCTTCGCTAGCAACCCGGCATTTCATCTCCGATAAAGTTATCCCCGAGAGAAGTAAAGCAAGTGTGTAAGTCCATCTCTGAATGTTTGTAAAGCATTCCTGCGTTAAGCTTACCAAACGATATATGGAGCGACTGCCTCTTCTGGCTGCTACTTCAATCATGAAACTGCTTAATGATCAGCTGATCGGCTTTTCTGTCGCGAGTCCGTCTCTCTGGTTTGTTTTTGGCCCACTTTGCACCAGAAAGAGGAAACCAGCGGCTGAACAACAGAAGCACGTTTAAGCTTGATCAGCTGTTGTTAGAATTTATTTAATATTACTTTCTACTCGAGGATCTTTTTCTACGTAGCTGACGGCTGGTAACTGTGCAGGGGCGGATCTAGCAAAGTTTAGCCAGGGGGGCCGATAGGGCATTAACAGGGAAAAGGGGGCACAAAGACATACTTTTCTTTCTTATTCTCATTTAAAATGTCTAGCTTTTAATAAATAATTATCTGACACCCAAAGTTTTAATTTGATGTAAAATGAATAGAAGTCAATTACTGTATATAGTGACTATTAAGTCTAATATATATACCCTAGTAAGCTATAGTACTTTTTCCTTTGGGAAGGTACCATCTGTGCAGTCTGCAATTTTGTTGAAGAAAGATGTTGAATCTATTTAATATTTCTTGAAAAATAATTGATTTCTGTGCATTTATTTTTTCACACTGCATCAAATTAAGGTTGATTACGTCGATTAAGCATCATGAGGTGGAGCGTGAGGGGTGGTTCCCTATTTTTTATTTATTTATTTTTGTTGTTGCTGGGAGTTGGAACCCTATTAGTTAGGTTGCTTAATATTTACGCTAAGTACTCTTTAAAATACCAGAATAGGGAGGATGGTGTAGGTTTAAGTTTATTAGATTGATCAGTATTGCTGAACTATGAAATTTATTTTTTTTGCATACAGGTATAACAGAATAGCTTTAGTGTAGTTGTTGTTTTAAACTTGAGTATGAACTTATACAAAATGCAGCAAGATATTTAAAAAAAAAACAGTTTTGTTGATTAAAAAACACTATATCGGATTCATATCGGTATCGGCAGATATCCAAATTTATGATATCGGTATCGGTATCGGACATAAAAAAGTGGTATCGTGCCATCTCTAGTGCTGAGGTGGGGTTTTTCCTTCCTTGTGTTGTGTATTTTCCATTGTTATACCTCTCTGACCTGTCTTCCCCATGTGATGTTTGTGTAATGTATGTATGGTCGGAAGGGTAAGATGGCGCTGACCAGGCTTGCAGCCTTAACCCACCCAATCAATCAACTAACCTCTTGTCACCACTGACAGACCTCCACTCATTTTACTTACATAATCAATATGTTTAGACCGTGTTCATTTACAATCCACCATTAAACCTCATAGTTTTGTGTCAAACAGATAAATGTTAAAACACAGCTTAACTGCAATTCTTTTTTCTCCATCAGATTCCTGTCAACTCACAATCGACACAAACACAGTAAACAGAAAACTCCAACTATGTGACAACAACAGGAAGGCAACCCATCTGAAAGAGGATCAGTCATATCCTGATCATCCAGACAGATTTGAACGTTCTCAGCTGTTGTGTAACAATGGTCTGACTGGTCGTTGTTACTGGGAGGTCGAGTGGACAGGAAGGGTTGATATTGCCATGAGTTATAAAGGAATCAGAAGGAAAGGAGACACAAACCACTCATGGCTTGGAAGGAATGATCAATCCTGGTGCCTGGGCTGCTTTCATGATGGTTACTCTTTGTGCCACAACAACAGTGTAACATTCAGTCGTCTCCCCTCCTCATCCTCTGTCTCTAACAGAGTAGCAGTGTATTTGGATGCTGCTGCTGGCACTCTGTCCTTCTACAGAGTCTCTTCTGACAGCCTCAATCACATTCACACCTTCAACACCACATTCACTGAACCTCTTTATCCTGGGTTTGGGCTTCAGAATGACACCTCACTGACTATATGTGACTTAAAAGAAGACACAGAGAAAAACTCTGAAATCATCTACAACAAACATTAGCAATAAGCTGCAATAGTATTTTTTTTTTTTTTCAAAAGAGAACAACAGGCAAAGCTTTGTTACTTTAAAATCCTCCTAATACGGCTGCTCCTTTATCTTTAGCTGTGGCACCAAACAGAAATGGCAGTGTGTGAGGACTGTCCTGGTATCAATCTGTCCTTCTAGAGACTCATGGCCTGATATCCTCATCCACATTCAGGCCATGAGTATTACAATAGCTGAGCCTCATTAGTTTGGTTTTAGGTTTCAGAATGACACCTCAGTGTATTTAAAAGATTTTAAGATGTTTTAATAATTAGATATGATGGTTCAACTGTGAGTGCCAGCATATCCAATGAACAGTACTGGCTTTTTGTTATGTGCCTGCTGTGTATTATGGAGGAGCTGTTAAAATAAGAAGACAACCAACTCTTTTATTGTTTACCAATAATTTTAGAGCTGTTTTATAATGAAAGTCTGTTGTTGGTGTTTTTGAAAAATACATAAATACGTATGTTCATACATAAATTGTCAAAACATGAGCTTTGACAATTTATGCAGAAACCCAGCAGATGAAGCTCTGAAACAATCGAGCTGCACTAGTCCTCCCAAACAAATTATCCCAGAAATGTTAGAATAAGTATGCAGTCTAGTAAACTCTGCTTTTCAATGGCTGAATCATGGGTAACTGTGGCGTAACACCACAAAAAGTTAATCTCTGCATCAGAACTTCAAGTGCAATACTTTGATTTGAAAAGAAATAACTTGATGTTATTTAAGATTATGTAGGGTTTTTTGTTCTGGATGATGTTATATAGTTTCATGTTTATTTTATTTATTGAGTTTATTGTTTGAGCTGGATTAATTCCACACTCTGTAACAAGCTTACGTGCCATTCTGTCTAACCACCACCGGAGGGTAGTGTTGGCCTCCATGGGAGTGGGGTGGGCTAGGAGAGATTCAGCTTTGTATTTATTATGTCCTGTTAAATCCTAAACGACTTTTATATTACAATGATCAGATCTGAAAGAATATGAATGAATGAATAAATAAATAAATAAATAAATAAATAAATAAATAATAAAATAAAAGGACTCAACTTCTTTATTACTCAGATGCAATGAGAAACACCTGTCACTGTAGGGTTTAAAAAAAAAAAGTTTTAGTCTCATTTCAGGTTGGTTTGTGAAGTATGTGTGACCACAAGCTGAACACCACTGGAAGACTTTCACCTCAGTATCAGCAGGTAAATATTTGATGTGTGAGCTGTCCTAAGTCAGGCAGAAGCCAGATCAATACTAAGAGGTTGCTGCATGTCTCTTTACCTTCATGTTTTTATTTAACCACTCCTGCTTCTTCTTCCCAATATGCTGTTTGCTATATGAGCTCATAACATGTTCATTGAGACAAACTAAAGCATTAGATTCTGAACATGACCTCTGACCTCAGCAGCAGCCTTTATTTACACAAGTGACGTATGTCTGAAAGGCTTAGGAACAAAAGTTCGCTCAGTCAACACCGACCTCTGAGTCAAAAAAGAAAAAAACTGGTGCAAACCACAAATGTAATATAATTGAGTTTAGTACCAACAGCAGGCCGAAATCATGTAATGACCAAATAACATTTTGAGGTGAACGTCAAAGGTGATTAGAGCATGACATTTTTTACACTTAGTATTTTAACTTTTCATAAATTATCTGGACAACTGTGATATATACGAATATATACGAATACTGTGAAAAATCAAAATTGTCTGAATATGTTTTCTTGTTCATGTTTTAAAATGTCTTTAAAGTTACAAACTGTAGTTTCACACAGAATATATTTCAACATGAATCCACACAGATTACAGCAAATGTTTGACAGCAGCACAAACTGCACCCTCTGATGGGACCATGGAATTACACATTCACTGTTACTGCAAACTGAACATCCAGCCATTTTCTGAACTGATTGACATATTGAGGTTCTGAGAAGGGTTGGAGACTGTCCCTGTTGGTGAGAGATGTGACCTTCAACTGATCTCCAGTCACCAATCATCAGACGTTGAAAACCGATTGATGGTGGTCTTTTCTTGATGTCCTGCTATGGTTGAAAAATTGACTTACTGGAAGGCAAAGAGCTAAGGGCCGTTTCCACACCCAAATGAAAGTCTGATGTCAAAATGAGTATTTATTTGAAATGTAACATCTAGTTTCTGGAGTGTTGCTTACTGAGCACATGGCCAAAACAAAAAGCCATTGTAGCCCTAACACATTGGTGCATATTAACTGTGGGTGGTGATGCCTAACTCCATACTTGTGTTTTAGAGAAAACCAAAACAGGTCTGTGAAGTAGAAATTTGGGGAACATCTTTGTATTGCGTAGGGTTCGGGTTTGTGTCATCACCGATAATGAACTTGACCTAGCTTTTAACAAACTCTTATTATTTTAAATGTTGAATCATTTTTGTGTATGATGGGTGTACAAGGAGGACCCAACACACTCAATGGTTGACTCACTGATTTGCACTTTATTGTCAGTTGCACACACAAAGACAATCTCCCCTCAGCCCAGATGTCCGTCTCCTCCTTCTCCGCTCGTCTCTTCCTCCACTATGAAAAGAAATGGAGACTGTCATCAGTCATAACGCCACCACCTGTGGCCTCACCTGCCTCCCAGCACCGCCCCCTTGAGCTCACTGCACCACTCCTCTCCTGCAACTGATCCAGGGACCACACCTCCACCACACTGGGTTTGGACAGAACAATGACTGACTTTAGGAACCCAAGACTGTGATAACATATGTCGTCACAAAAAAATGTTTTTTTGATACATTTTCATGTTTTTAGGGTGCTGAATCCAAAAATGAGCTCTATTTTCCTCCATCAAGTACATTTTTTTTTTTGCAAAACATTAGGACTTTACATTAAAAAAGCGAAAACAGCAATGAAAAAAATTTCCCAAGGAACAAAATAAACCTGTTGGGACATCATCCACTGAGCTCCTCACGCCAAACCCACCCCACCTCCCCCTCCTACTGACCCCCCTTAATTCCTCACATTTCACTTTAAAAAGGTAAATTGGATGCTTAATTAAACCAAAAACTTGAGTTCTGCAAGAAAAACTGACAAAATGGAATTATTAAAATATTTTTCCTGGTTTAAGTGACTAAAGATCTACAAGAAAAAAAAATGTACCAAAGATGGTATTTTTAAGACTTTTTAAGATTTTTTTAGGGACTTGTTACACTTGTTAATTGTGACTTGTATGTTCATATGTTTTTTTTTTTTTTACCAAACAATAATTCAGTATCAACAAAACTGACCTTGGGTTGTGTTAAACTGCAGCAGTATTAACTCACAGTAGGACTCGAGTTGTTGAGAAAAAGTAAACATGTAGGTTTAAACATAACCGACTCATCAGTCTGGCTCAAACTTTGACCCTCTGGTCAATAATCCCCCCCTCCAGAGGACGGACAGAGAGACATAGACGGGCAAACAAAGAAGGACACACTGAGTACTGCTGGATCTGGTTCTGAGGTTCTGCTTACAGGTCTGAATCATAATGGAACCAACATCAAAACCTGCTGCTGTTCTGCTGCTGTTTCTCCTGCACAGCTGTGTGGCAAACCATGGTAATGAACTCCTTTCTTCTTCAATGTGTGAACTGGTGTTTTTAGTGCTCATATTACTGGTACTAAATGTAGGATCATCATATGACTAATCTAGATCAAAATTGTACTTTGGTTTGAATATATGTCGATTTAAGTCTTTTATGAAAGTTCATTAGAAGACAGAAAGTAACCCTCAGTCTGTGTATCTGTACATTTGATTGTTTAACCAAATATCACTTTTTTTTCTTCTTCTCTTGTCTTGAATTTGATGAACACTAAACCAAATGAACCATTTTAAATCTGGTCTGGAAGTATAATTACAAAGACTGTAAAAACAGTCTTTGTAATTAGTACTACTATCACTTCTACAATTACCCGATAGAAATACGTGTATAATATGATTGAAATCAATTCTCAAGTATGTAAATTACTGACCTTTACTTAAGATATGTTTTCAGTCCATTACTTTTATTTTTGGAGTACGTAGTTAATACAGTATTTTTATATGCCATGCATTTTGCCAAAGGGGGGAGGTGGGTGAAACACAATCACCTGGAAGAGGCAGACCCTGTAAATTATTTATAAAGCATATTGTGTCATTTGACAAAATCTTCCTCATTATTAGACAGAAGATAAATGGAAGAATGGAAAAATTTTATACAAATCCAATCCCAAAAAGTTGGAACATTGTGTAAATTAAAACATTAAAACCATATCTCATGTTGAATTTGATAGCAGCAGCACATCTGAAAGGACTGTGTTTACCACTGTCTAGCGTCTCCTGTCCTTTATAAACGGTCTGTAAACGTCATGGATGAGGAGAGCAGCTGATGTAATTTTGGAAGAGGTACTTTGTCCCATTTTTGTCTGATAGAGGATTCTAGCTGCTCAACAGTCCCAGGTCATCTTGCATTTGATCATTTGTGTGACTACAGAACAGATTTTAAATTAAACTGGAGGCTGAGTGTTGGTGATGCTGGAAGGGTTTAACTGATTTTCTATCTTTGTTGTAGTTTTTCTCAGTGGCCACCTCGCCTCACAGGTTTTGGTCCGGAACAGACGAGCCAACCAGATGTTTGAGGAGCTGAAAGCAGGTGACCAAACAGCAGCTTTTCTCCTCATTATTACATCCACTATGGTTTGACATCTTGACCATTCGTATCATTCTGTGTCTACTGAAATCATAAAATTCCTTGATTCAAATAAATGTTTGTACAGGGAGCAGGTTCATTTCTCTCCCTTTTCGTATCTACTTTAGATTCAATTGTAATCACGTACTTTAGCATGTGCTGCAGGTTTGGAACAATATTAGCTTTGAGTCTTTGTTGACTGGAGGTGGGCAGAGACTGCTAAATGTTAGCATTAATTCTGGAAAGTAAATCAAAAAGAAACAAAAAGAGCCAAACAGAGACAACAAACAACTGTGAAGTGACACAAAATTACTATAACATGTTTTACAGGTGCTCTCTATGTTTGTGTCTCATGATACTGTCACGATTATAGTGTGTTAATGTGGATTATTTCATATCAGGGAACCTGGAGAGAGAGTGTGTGGAGGAAATCTGCGACCACGAAGAAGCCAGAGAGGTGTTTGAGCAGCCAGATAAAACAGTATGTTTTTACTTCTCTCTCCTGTCAGAAGTTTTAACAGCACTGAGATCAGTTCAAAGTCTCATCGCAAAACAATCTCTCTTCCTACAGGAAAAATTCTGGAACAAATACCTCGGTGAGATATACTGGATTTAAACATGGAAACAAATATGTTCAATACTAAGAGATAAGTATATGTATATGAACAGTATGATTTTTTTTATTACAATAAATAAGAAATAAACATTTCTTTCTTCAATTTTCTTGTTTTGTGTAACCAACAGTTCCACAGTCTTTCAGTTTATCAGAGGAAATTCTCATATTAAGTGATTTTAAACAAACAAAACATCCATCCATCGATCCTTTTTCTTCTGCTTCTCTGTGCCCCGGTCATGAGGGCAGCAGCCTACACAGAAGCCCAGAGCCCCTCCCAGCACCACCACACACCCCCAGAAAACTTGTATCCTCCCCCCCTCCCTGACAGAGATGTTTGTGTTTGGATGGATGTTTTGGTCCAGTTTAGATTTGATGTGTTTCTGAATAGAACTAGAATTGGTTGAAAGTTTCTGTGCTTTCTGTTGGTTTGAATGAATTTGATTTTGTTTAATCTTGTTATTTATTGATTTTTATTTATTTTTTTGCTTCTGTTAAACTTTGTGCAGTTGCATGAACACAAGCAGAGTCCAATTTTTCACGTTATTTGTACACCAGAGTTTATTCAGCTGTGAGCTGCACTGCAAACATGAACAAAATCAAGAACAGCACACAAAGGGAACACACCAACATCTCACTGTGTCTGTCTATTTGTTCTGCAGACTGTAAAGGAACTCGGATGTCAAGAACAGCAAAAAACATCAATCTCATCAGAAAATGCATAGAAGGTGAATATAAATGAACACAATAAATAATAAAACAGTTAACTAGTGTAGATTAACGCAGAGTGTGTGTCTGTCCTCAGGTCAGTGTATTTCTGGTCAGGGTAATGGTGTGAACTACGAAGGAGACATCAGCATCACGCAGTCGGGCAGAGTGTGTCAACACTGGAGGCACAGCTTTCCACATCCTATCTTTAGGTAACTGAGCAATTCCCCACATAAAAACAAAAATTACAGTCCTGGAACTAACTAACGAGCTTCTTAAATTAGGTAAGAAATAACCAAAGCAAAGCAACATATTACTCATTACCTGAGCAAAAGCAGAAAAACACAAAGGACATCTAATTTAGTCATATTTAAAAGGGCTAGCTCACAAACTAACTTGTAAAACAAAAATTATTAACCACCCAAATTATAACTCAGTAATGTTGTGATGCATGCTCAATCATTCAGGTAAATAAATCTCCAAAAGTTGATTCTGTTCCTCTGGACGTAGCGTGTTCACATCGCTGGTTTCCTCACTCATCCAAGTGACTTCTTCAGTCTCAGCTGACTGCAGGTTTCCCCAAATCTTATAAACAGTACATTTGCATAATGACTGAAACCAGCCCACTGAAGGAACAATGGGCTGGGAGGTCAGTTCCTTGATCATTAATATGCAAATTCTCATGACCATCAACAACCACTGACCAAAGGCCATTATTAAAGTACCATTCACAGAGAGTTGGGGAATGGCTGCAATCACAGCATTGTAAGATGGCGAAAGATGTACCCTTAGGCCCCCTCCTCGATTCAGAGATGGTCTTTCCCTTTTCACGTAAATGGCCTCCTTGACTGTTTTTATTGGAAAATTACAAGACCAAGCAATATGAAAAAAGTGTACTTAAACAGCTCAAACCAGTGTTCCTCCCTGTCCAGGATGTGTACATCCTCATTAGGTGTAAATGTCGGTGTAGCTGTAGGTGTAAATAGAATGCGGAGTCCTGGCCCGACGAGGTAGCTCGTCTGTGTTGTGCCATCCGCTTCGCGAGAGGTTGTTTGGTTTCCCTGACGTATAAATCCTGGCAATCCTCCTGGCACTTAACAGCGTGCACTATGTTACTCTGTGTCGGGGGACCCGATCCTTGGGGTGGACCAATTTTTTGGCGCAGTGTGTTTTGGGTTTTGAAAGTCACAGAGACACGATGCATCAGAACTGTTCTGATACTCCTGACACATACGGGATCATTACAGGTTTTTGCTTAGGCAGCAGTTGTCCTTCTCTCCTGGATCGGCTGGAGCTTTCTTTTGGCGCCTTCTTTAATGATCAAGGAACTGACTTCCAAGCCCATTGTTCCTTCAGTGGCGCTAGTTTCCGTTATTATGGAAATGTACAGTACTGTTTATAAGATTTGGGAAACCTGCAGTCAGCTGAGACTGAAGAAGTCACTTGGATTTACTTACGTGATTGAGCATGAATCAAGACATCTATAGCTTTGCTTTTGCAGATGATCAGTACAGCATCCGCATTAATGCAGAGGTCATGCCAATCTGACAGTCTTCCCGTTCCATTCTGTTCACACTGGTGAACAACACACTGAGATCCTTCCTCCACTTGGGGAAGTAATTCATTCAATTTTCTGTGTGTCTGCAGAGAGTATAACACTTCAGAGCCAGGCAGCAATTTGAAGGAGAATTTCTGCAGAAACCCTGACCATCGTCCAGAAGGACCCTGGTGTTTTACCAAAGACCCATCTGTCCAGAAAGAGACCTGCAGAGTACCAATATGTGGCAAGTATCTGCTATAGCCACTGAGTAAAGATTATGAATACAATGATAATAATTAATATTCTTGCACCATTTTAGGCTAGTTGACACTCTTGTGCTAGTAATGTTGGAAAGCCATGTCGGCACCTAACATGAGCTGCTCAGAACTCACTGAATTTCTTCCAGTCTCTGGTTTCCACATCATTGCTGAACTCTTCTTACATCCTGGAGTGTTTCAGGGCTCATATACAATTTAGGATTATATTTCTCTGTAGTTTGAGCTCCAAGTTCTGTCAGCTGATCTGTCTTTTTTTTTTTTTTTGGTTAAAGGTGAAGACTTTGTCCCACCCACTGTGGCCACGAAACCACACAAACCTATAGTGTGCTTGCCCAATTATGGTATAGAATATAATGGGGACCTAAGTGTTACCATAGGAGGTCACACCTGCCTGCCATGGTCATTACCGGAGGTAAAAACCCTCAGTCGGGACAAAGAGTTCATCCCTGAAGTTCAGCTGCAGACCAACAAGTGCCGAAATCCTGACAGTGACTCTGAGGGCCCCTGGTGCTATGTCAGGATTGCTGGAAATATAACAATGGACTACTGTGATCTGCAGCTATGTGGTAGAGTACAAACCTACAATCCACTATTAAATAAATCCACCTGTTTACCTGCCCCTTACCTTTCCAATTGGCCACCTGCTTCCTGCAGATGCCCCACTATTAGGGCCTGAGCAAACAACTGTGACCGAAGGCAGGGAGCGCTCCGTCTTAGGTCAGGCCAGGAAAAACCTTTTCAGTCCTCGCACGTTTGGACAAGGAGAGGATGGTGAGTGCACTTAATGGGCAGTGACAGCAAGCATCAGGTAATCCCTGTACCCCAAAAAGCTGAAAGAGAACAATTCAAGAAGCAGGTGATCCATCTAGCCTGTTAATAGTTTTGTTGTGTTTGACCATCTATCAAAGTTTTTATTGACTTCTTGTGTTGCAGATTGTGGACAGCGTCCCCTGTTTGAAAAGATAAGCAAAAAAGATCAAAACGAAGTAGAGCTTGTGCAGTCATACGGACGTATCGTTGGGGGTGATGACGCTGAAGTGGGCTCAGCTCCATGGTAATGACACTAGATAAACAACATGACTTTAAGGATGGTTGACAAAATTGTTCTGAATGTCTGGTAAAACAGATCAGACTCCCATCAGGAGATTATCAAGATAACATTAGATATACTTGATTTATCCCAACATTCAGGAAACTGCAGCACCATAGCACCCAAAACATAAAAACTGTAAAATACATAGAACACCACAAAACCAAATATCTTGAAAGGTAAATAAAATACACACAAGAAAGAGCTGAAGTAACAAGGAAACATAAAAAGTGAAGGACTCAAAAAGTAAAAATGAAAATATTTAGGAGCTTGTAGTACATTCAAGCAAATAAATACAAGTATGACACAGGGAACTTTCAACATCTGCCTCTTCAGCTTAGACAGATGTTGAAAGTTTGTATGCTGCCTGGCAAGGACAGAATGCAAAGGGTGGGCCAGGTCATCCAGTTATTATGCATAGCCATACGCCACAACCATACTCATTTGGGTGACCTCTGTGTCAGCTGATGGAGGAATCTAAACAGTGATAAGATGATAAGAACAGATTAGTAATATGGACACATTCCACAGTGAGCAGTTAAAGATTGTAATCCTGACACATTTGTTCTTCCCACTCAGATTGGTAGGATTGGCCTGCTCGAAAGCTCCTGAAGGGTGGTACAGTCAATGAGTGTCCATTGTCCATTCTGCCAGTCAGAAACAAATAAATGAACCATTAAGAAATGAACTGTTTCTGTCACCTTTTGAATGACTTTTTATTTCTAACTTAATAGATAATTTTGTTGTTTGCAGGCAGGTGATGCTGTACAAGCGTAGCCCACAGGAGTTATTGTGTGGAGCCAGTCTGATCAGTGATCAGTGGATCCTCACTGCAGCTCACTGCATCCTTTACCCACCCTGGAACAAGAACTTCACCATCAACGATATACTGGTCCGCCTGGGAAAACACAACAGAGCCCAGTAAGAAGGCGTGTCTGTCTTAATTATCATTAGTTTCATTTGAAGGCCTGTTGGAATTATGTCATTTTTTTCTAGGTTTGAGCGTGGCATTGAGAAGATTGTGGCAATTGATGAAATCATTGTCCACCCCAAGTACAACTGGAAAGAAAACCTGAACCGTGACATCGCTCTGCTGCACATGAGAAGGCCGGTCACGTTCACTGATAAGATCCATCCTATCTGCCTGCCCAGCAAGCCCGTCGCCAAGTTGTAAGACAAACATTTGCAACCAATTAAAAGTTGACAAGTTCAGACCAAATTCTTTAATTATATTTCCCACACAAATCAAAAGAAAGGGGTGAAAATGTGTCTTTTGCCTTTTATCTAGCTTGGCACAGATTATTGTTTTCTTTCAGTACATGGTAGATTCCTCTCATTAGGACAATCAATCAATCAAAGCTTTATTCGCCACATACAGGTGAAATGGGACAACCCCGACTTTATACACACAACACAGACATTACATGGGGATACAAGTCGGAGACAGACTCCATCTCTGCTCAATGTGAAGTAGTTAAATCGCTACTGCGGTGAAAAGCAGCGCCATAGATTAGCTTAAAGCTGAGTGGTGGACCTATATTGCCTATTGGTAAAGCAATTTACCAACTTACTGCTATTTGTGCCACTCATCTAAACTGACTAAACACAGACATCCAAAATCAGTTTTGTCCTGATGGGCTTAACTAAAACATTCAGACTGGTGTTTTTACCTTTCTCTAACATGAGTCTTGTGTAGTGCTGGCATATCAACAAAACTGAACGGAGAATTGAATTTCCAGTTTTGTCAAGTGATCTGGAGCGTTTTTATGTGGGGGAGACTCTGGGTCCGACATAGAGCTTGCTGGAGAGATTATTTTGTTCATATGGTGTTGAATACTGCTAGAAATATTAATTGGGGAGGTATCAACACAGTTTATTATTGTGCCAAGGACTTTGCTTAAAGTCCTCAGTAAACAACAATTTGATTAAATCAAGTCAGGTCCTCAAACTTGGTCACATAGCTATTTCTGCATAGATATCGATTTTCCTTTCTCCAGTTATCCTGCAGGGGGTTAAAAGATTCTTCAGATCCCACAGATTCCTTCTGTCTTATTGGAAAGTCTAAAGTAATGCAAAGACTGCGCCAGTAGAGGGTGCTATTAAGAACTGTGGTCAGAGACACTTTGGTTCAGTGAGGTTTATACCTTGTGATATATCTGACTGGTATTTTTTCCGGCAGTCTGATGTCTGAAGGCTTTAAGGGCCGAGTTTCCGGGTGGGGGAACCTGAAGGAAAGCTGGAACCCTGCAGTGAGAAATTTACCATCAGTCCTTCAGCAAATCCACCTACCGATAGTGGACCAGAACATCTGCCGCAGCTCCACTTCAGTCAAGATCACAGACAACATGTTCTGTGCTGGTAAAACAAAACAAAAGATTTTCCACATTTGTTCAAGAAAATGCTTGTTTATATTTTATCTTTGGCTTATTTTTGGTCCAACTGTTTGATCCTGAATAAACCCCTGGTGTGCTGAGTGATGCTGCCATCTCATTGGCTGCACTGAATGGAATTTGGTTGTTTCTCTCAGGATGATCCTGCATCTCCTGAAGGTGTCATAGTTTCTCTATAATTACAGTCTCTGGTTGTTTCAGGTTATAAACCAGACGATAACCATCGTGGAGACGCCTGTGAGGGAGACAGCGGCGGACCTTTTGTGATGAAGGTGAGAATCACAATGAAAGAAGAACAAATGATAGATTAAGTCTCCTCTTTACCATTTCTTATCATTAGATAACATCTGGTTTATATCTCAAGCAGCTGTTTTTTTAATATATTTGTTAAATAAATTATAAGACCGATGGCACGAGAACACACAGAAGTGACATCATGTTTTAATTAACACATAGTAATAAATTATGTAGACTGTGTATTAACTCTTAATTATATAATCAAGTTAACATTTACATTAAAAATGTAATTTTTTCTCGTTCACAAGTTCAACAGTAGTGTAATGGGATTTTCTTATTCCTGACACGTTAAAATTGTTAACGAATTTCCTGAAAATCTGTCTGGACATTAACAGTATTTTATAGTCATAAAATATATAACCATAATCCAAATATGTAAAATTTATGAAAATGCAAAATGTTGTAATAAGAAATACCAATGCTTGAGTTGACCTGTGCCGAAGTCATACAGCCATGCTTTCTCCAACTAAATTCCCAGTCACACAATCCTAGAGACCAGATGGTAACCCCATGGCAACCAAAGGGGAAAATGTGTGTTCTCTGGGACACCAATGATGATTTGATTCACACAGTTTGTTCAGGGTTTATTCAGTGATTTCATTTATCGCTTTAACTTTGTGTGCATTTTTTTTATGTAGTTGATTATAAATTATTTTTGTGGTCTGTAAATCACTTTCTACCTAGGTTTTGAAAAGTGCCACACAGCACTGATTTGATTATTATTAATATTAGCATTAAAACATATACACTGCACAATCATACACCAATATTTCACTGGACCTACTTCACCTACTAATGGGAAGGTTGTTGGTTTGATCCCTGTCTGTGTCCCAAATACCCTTTGAGCACTTTGGCATCAGAAACCTTCATCAAAAAGGGGTTAGGGTAAAAAGCGTGTAAAGTCTTCAGATTTGCCTAATTGGCAGCCTCAATCTTCATTTATTATCTCAATTTAGAGAAAAGCAGTAAATCCTCACAGTTAAGTGTTATTTGGCATTTTTGCTTAAAAATTGAAAAAATAGTTAAAATATTTATAGAGTTTTTCGTCCTTTCAGCTCTGAAAAGACTTTTCTACCATTTACAAAAGGTTCAATCTGAGAATTTAGAATAGCTGCCTTTGCAAACAATGAGTCTTATTTTGAAACGGTCTTCCTGTGCAGTACCCGGCAGAGAACCGCTGGTATCAGATCGGCATCGTGTCATGGGGAGAGGGCTGCGATCGTGACGGGAAGTACGGCTTCTACACTCACCTGTTCAGGATGACCAGGTGGATAGGCAAAGTTATCGACAAGATGGGAGGAAGCGAAGATGAGTAAACACAAACCATCGATGTCAATCACTTCACATTGAACCCTGTTAAGCAGCATGGCCCCAATAAAAATTGTTAACGCATTGTACCCTGGCCTCTGGTGTTATTCAAAAGCCTTGGTTTGACCTGCAGCAATAAGAGTCAGTAATAACAAATAAGCCAACGTGATCTTAGGAGTTCTCTGGGGATTTTTCCAGAGGTTTGTAGCAACCAGTCAACAGATTGTTAACATAAACAGAGGTTATAGCTTTACTGTTTATTCATACATGACAGAGGCTCTAAAGTGTTCTCATTATGTTTGTTTACTCCTGAATCATCTTCATCTGTTGAGCCATTTTCATGATCTCTTTGACTTCAACAAGTTTCTCCAGCAGTGCTACTCTAGATCTGTTAACCAAAGTTCAGTTTAAAGCATTGCAGTTACAGCAGCGATAGAAACTATTAAACATCATTAGGGGCGATGCTGCTCGCTGGCTGTCCCGTCTTTGAGTGCAGAACAAGCACTCACAAAGCAGCAACTCGGGGATGACGTCGCATACATGGGTCCTCTGTTGGAGTATAGGAAAACCCGGACATTTTTATCAATCTCAAAAATCCCCCCGGACGCCCCGAACAGAATGTGAAAAGTGGACATGGAGGACGGTTGGTCACCCTATGACACGGGCTGCTCCACACTAGTGATGGGATTTCCGGCTCTTTTTAGAGAACCGGCTCTTTCAGCTCAGGCTCACTAAACCGGCTCTTAAGGTTGTTTTGTTACTTTAATTAATTTATTATTAACAAAAATATAAAATTATGCACAAAAGGAATTACTAATGTAAAAAAAAGTGGTTTTATTTATATATGTTTATATATAAATATATGTGGTGGCCCCTAGAGACAAAGCACGTGCAAACTCCAAAACACATTTCTAGCATTAACTGAACTTCCAAAACAGAGCTACTAGATCACTTAAATTACACAATTGAAAGCATATGTGTATTGTTTGTGTATTTATACACAAGCACTCATATATATTCAAATAATTTTAAAAAAAATGTTCATTTACCTGTTATTACCATACACCAAATCCGGTTGTTGGTACTTGCTGGCTTGTGTAGCCACTAGGTAACAAAAGCTCAACACTGCGCCCAGCATCCTGGAGCACTTCTGTTGTCTTTTGTACGTGTTTTGGAGTTTTTACGTGCTTTGTCTCTAGGGGCTTCCATAAATAGACATTTATTTTTTCACTCCACATAAAATTTAATAAATAAATCATATAATACAAAAACCAACTATTAATATTTCAACTTTTAACTATTTACATTTTCAGCTTTTTCCTTTTAAACAAATTTAAAGTGAAACAACACAAAACGCAGCAAACCACAACACAATTAAATATAAATTAAAATATGAAAACAAAACGAAGATGCATATTCTCTGTCATATGGGTCTGCATGAATAAACTTTCTGAATCCTTTATCATCTGCAACTGAAAATAGTTGTGGATGATTACTATACCTTTCTAATGTGACGTTGGTGTTCCTGGTTCTCTTTCTCTCTCTCTCCCTCCTGCTCTGCTCCTGTGCTACTGAGAGTGTAACTACCGCCCCTCTTCCCAGCGCAAAGCACAAGGCTCATGTGCGGAGTGAAGCGGGGAAAAGGGCGAGAGAGAGAGAGGAAAAAAAAAACAAAAACCACGGTTCGCGTCGTTCACATCAAAGATCCGGCTCTAAGAGCCGTTTCGTTCGCGACCGACACATCATTAGTAGGTGTGGGAGTGGGGGTGTGTGGTCTGTAAGCAAAACACGTACAAAAGTGCTGAGTATAATAAACATTCAACATAAGTCATGAAATATGTGTCAATAACTTCCAGTATAACCAGAAATACTGATGAAAATAAACATTGCTCTTCTACGTAAGTTGATTCCCTAAGTGACATAAAAGGCTCAAGACTGTTCTTTCCAGGCAGGAATCAATGTCTACCTGCAGTTCTTTAGCGACGCATGCAACTCACACCATGCATAGAAGTCCACTGTCGAGTCAGTTTGCAAGGTGCCTCTTGCTATGTGTTAGCTAAACCTCACTGCTCTGGACTATGTGTTTGATAGCGTTGACAGCGTTTTCTCTCGCCACATACAATTGACAGCCTTTCCAACATAGCTGCCCCCAATTTGCAGTGCAAATTGGCTCCATGGACAGGCTGTCTGTGCAGACAAGGGATCCAACGCCTGGTCATCTTCATCCATGATCTCCGGAATCACAATTAGATGCACTATACGTCAAGTGTATGTTTTGTCACGTATCTTTACCTCTGGCGTTTGGATCTGGCCATCAGAACCAATAAGAACCTTAGTCACCCTCGAAATCTGCCACGATGCTCTGGGTAGCTGTTGATCCACTAGCAGAATAACACAGCTCAACAGATAGGGTGCTTCAGGAGGTATATAGGCACTGCTCAATAGTGCTCTTATTTTGACTCAAGAATCATTCTGGCCCATGCAGTGTCAATCCCAGTCGGGTTCAGATTGTAGCCAGCCTTCCTGGTGATTCAAAGCGCACAGGTTATATAGGTTTTATATGGCGTGGGTGATCCTCCAATTAGCAGCAAGGGTGATTGTTAAGTCTAATTGGTAAATGTGTCATTGTGTTTCTTAAATTTGTAAACTCTGAGTTCAATCTACAGGATCAAGACATTCCTTTGTCTCTGACCACCTCTCCAGCCACTCTGTGCTGGGGGAGGTTTTATTGCAGGTACATTCTATCTGGATGGTCTTTCTCTTGTGTTGTAAGCTTCCTGCTTTTATGATCCTTTTGGTGAGCGCGCGCACACACACACACACACACACACACACACACCCTTGTCTTAGAACCATTGAGGGGGTTACAGAGGGAGGTGCTTGTGTTGTATTGTAACTGTCATGTCAATAAATAGCTGCAAGGGAAGCTGCTCTTTGAAGGATTTTGGGCATGAGACAGGTTAGGAGCGTGAGCTCCAAGAGCTGGTTCTTGACTAGGGCTGGGTATTGTCACTGATTTCTAGAATCGATTCAATTCCGATTCACAAGGTCCCGAATCGATTCGATCCATGATTCGATTTAATTCGATTCGATTCGATTTAAATCTGGGAAATTTTGACAGTCAGAAATATAATTCAGATCAGTACATTTACATATTTTTGTATCAATAAAAAGGAAGCTGACACACGCAAGACTTTATCGCAGGTGTAAGCGTCACAGCAGATGCCTTTGTGTCAAAGTAGCTGAAGATAAAACACAGAAAAACATTAAGGTGATTTTCCTGGCCTGGGATTTTATAAAAATATTCTGCAGTACATCAAAAACGAAAGAAAACCATTAATTAATGAACATTACCTCTGACGTTACGTTTTGAATAATTTTAAAAAGTTTAAATTTGTTCAGTATTGAACAGCAGAAATGAGGTTTTCTTTTCGGAAGAATGTAAAAGGGAAAAAAACAGCGGCCGACAGCGCTGTAAACAACGGTAGACTTGTGCGTAACAAGCAAGCGAATAATGAAGAAAGGGAAACTGTTCGAGAGAGAGAGAGAGAGAGAGAGAGAGAGAGAGAGAGCTGTGCATCGCGTTGGAAGCAAAACAGTAAAAGTCAGAGTGAATTCATGACGATGTTTATGTGAAGCGTTTGGATCTTCTTTTGCTGCTGGTTCGGTCAATATTGTTTGGAGAGACATCAAACTAACAGCTTTAGAATCAGCGCATAAAGGGCGTGAACACAAAGCGCGGACCCGCCGACAGATCAGAATCAGCGAGCTGTCGGCTTTCAGCCCCGACCGTGAGAAAGGCGACATCTAACTGATTCTGATCCGCGGGTCACGCTGTGTGTTTAAGTCTATGTGCAGAATCCCTGTACCTGCTCTCATTTACTGTCTTAACTGTTTGGTGGTTATTGAAATTTTGTGATCTTTCACCAGAGATTCTGGCATTTCGGGCAAAATAAATTTATATTAAAAAATCGATTCAGGATTTTAATGAATCGATTTTACGTTATCCAAGCCAGAATCGATTTTAATTGATGAATCGATTATAAAAACCCACCCCTATTCTTGACCAAAACTTCCCTCGTTAGCGAGTGAAAAACCGGTTGAAGATGTTCTGTTATGTTTTGTGTTCTTCATGAGGAATAAGTCTCTAAACTAGTGGGGCTTGTGGAAACACAGACCCAACAGTGATACTCTCCTGAGGGTTTGTAGGGGTAAGTCTTCAAGATGTCTTTATCATCTCTTGAGCACGGTAACTGGATATGAATGTTGAGCCAAGCCAAGTCGCTGGGCAGTGACAACATTAGCTATGAAAAGGATTTCTGGAGCTGCATGATAAGGGACAGACTGAATGAAACTGAGGCCACGTGCAATGTTTGGATATCCTGACGGATAGTTCTCAGGGAAAGGTCTTCACGTGTGCCTGCTAGGCCCAGCTGCTGAGCTGTAAATGAGAGTAGCATGTAGCTGTCAGAGCCATCCTCCAAGACAACATCATGCCCAGATTCTTGTCACCGTGTCTCAGTAGGACTCTGATCACTTTAAAGACTTGAAAAGAAAAAAAGAGAAATTAATTTATTTGTTTGCATGGTTAAAAATAATTTCATGTACGACCAAAAACATTTTAAGTTAAAAACATGCGTGTAATATATTATTGTGGTGATATGGGAATTGAAGATAAGGATTTAAGCTATAGCTGTGGGAAGAAATAAGAGAATGGACTTGATCTGGCTGTATGCAATAATATCATTATTGGTGTGCAGGCTGGGGTTTTTTTTGGTGGTGTTGATAAAGCAACTCAAATTCTGGATTCTGGATGGATTCAACTGGGTTCTCTCTGGATGGAAATGGCGAGCCTGTGCCCAGATTTTTTAAGCCTCGCCTGAAAGAAATGAACCAATCAGAACAGTGCTGACAAAAAAGTGGCTGGCACAGGGAAAACAATCTGACCTCCCACATCATTAAGAACCTGGAAAGGTTCATCCTGGATCAGTTCCGACCCATAGTCAGACCACACCAGGATCCCCTTCAGTTTGCTTACCAGGCCCATCTCGGAACTGAGGACGCCATCATCTATCTGCTCGATCATGTCTACACCCTCCTGGACCAGCTAGCGAGCAATGTGAGGGTCATGTTTTTTGACTTTTCCAGTTCTTTCAACACCATCAGGCCAACCGTCCAGGATGATGAGCTAAAAGCGATGCAGGTGGATGCTTTTCTGGTGTTCTGGATTGTTGATTACCTGACAGGAAGACCACAATATGTGTGTCTCCCACAGTGTGTGTCTGACAAGGTAATCAGCAACACAGGGGCGCCACTATCCTCTCCCCCTTCCTCTTCACTCTCTAGGGTGGTGTCATGTGTCGCTGTGTGCAGGCAGGAGAAGTGAACCCTAGTGATGTGACGTTCTGTATCGAGGCTTCGAAGCTTGTGTTGAGTAATTGAGGGGGCGTTTCCGCGATGCACGTATCGAGGCTTGCTTCATTTATGGGAGGAGCTGAAAATGATGACGTCCGAAGCCTCGCTGCCCAGCTGTACCACGTGACTGGTTCATGAAGTGGTTCGAACTTTGCCGCGAGATATGACAGCGATATAAACCCCTCAGACTTCATTCAAAAATGTGGGTGTTTGATGGAGAGTTGCGGTTAGTGAGAGTTTGGAGACAGTTTGGAGGTTTATGAGAGTGAGGAGAGAAAGTCAGGAGAGAATGGAGCCAGCTAAGAAGAGGAGGATGTCCTCCCCTGTGTGGGAACATTTTGATCTTATTCCTCCCAACAAGGTATGTAAATTTCTACAGAAGATGTATTTTCATGATACTGATGGTGCAATACAATTTATGTTAAGCTGTCTTGACTTTTGTACAAGGTGAAGTGTTTGCTATGTGCCAGGGAGCTGGGATATAACAACAACACCTCATCCATGCTTAGGCACTACAGAGCTTTGCATGAGAATAAGGGGAACACCGATTGTGGAGCAAGACCAGGTGAGCCATCAAATGCCATGATAATATAGCATGCAGTAATGTTACTAAATGATATAACAATATTATACAGCTGTAATAAGTTACATGTGTGATATTTATATTTGTGCTTTGTCTTTATTGTCTTTCCTCAGGAGAACAATCTCCAATAGATGTAGACCTGGTTAGCATGGTGATTGAGGACTCCCAGCCATTTAGCATTGTGGAGGACAAAGGATTCAAAAGATTTGTTAAATCATTAAATCCTAGCTATGTTCTCCCCACTAAAAAGGTCATAAAAGCAGTGAACATTTAGTTTTTACAGAATAAAATGTGAACAGGCAGGACTGAGGCTCAAAGCCTCAGTGTGTAGCTGTCCATACCTCAACGTTACAAAAGCACAACTACTGTCCACACCCCAACCACACCTCACCTCACAGTAAATGATCATTTCCATTTTAAGCATTTCCAAATGATCATTTTCCATACTGCCAGTATAAATATACACAGTATACTGCCATCACTACAATATACATGTTTTACACACTCCTTTTGTTGTTGACATTTACAGGCTGTGTGCAAAAGGCCACACTCTTCAAATTCATGCCAACTAATATTTTCATGTCCAGTAGGTGTCCTACTAGAGCAAATGAAGCTTCAAGAAGCTTTGCACTGGAGTGAACCAATTGGATGAAAAGCTTCAGTGCTTCATGAAGCTTTATCTGCCCATCACTAGTGGACCCAAAGTGCAGACTCAGAGGCAAAACTTGAACTCAAAACAGCTTTAATGCTAAGCTCAAATGCAACATAACTGGATATTTCCCCCCCCCAAAAAAAAAAAAAAAAAAAAAAAAAAAAAAAAAAAAAAAAAAAAAAACTTACACCAGAAGACTGACAGAACACACAGCATAAATGAGGGTAGATCGCAACACCAACAAACTGAAACACAGGGCTTAAATACACAGAGGGAGCAATCAGGGAATGAGTAACGGGAGGGAAACACAGCTGGGGCAAATCAGGCCTAACGAGACAAAGGAAGCAAAACCAGATACATTAACATAAGACATGGACCTTCAAAGTAAAACAGGAAACATAACACAGACTGAACTTAGAGACACAGACTCACTGTCTGGACATGGGGAAATAGCAGACAGGGGAGACAGCAACTAAGGATTACACAGAGACATAAACCATAAGAAAGAACTCTAACAAAGAAACCAAAGACTAGAAAAGATAAATAATATAATAAACTCAAACCTCTGGGTCAACGACCCAGGCATCCTAACAGGTGGTGATGGAGAGGCGAATGTTGTCCAGGATAAAGACACTCCATGACGTTCTGGCTAGCCACAGGAGTACGTTCAGTTTGAGACTGAGATTACCAAAAAAAACACCACTGAACGACACAGGAAATTATTCCTGCCTGTGGCCATCTCCCGTACAACTCATCCACCTAACACACTGTATACTGCAATAGCTACACACTTTTCGCACATGCTCTTCTTTCTTATTCAGATATTTATTAGTAAATATATATATATATATATATATATATATATATATATATATATATATATCCATCCATCCATCCATTCGCTTCCGCTTATCCTTTTCAGGGTCGCGGGGGGCGCTGGAGCCTATCCCAGCTGTCATAGGGCGAGAGGCAGGGTACACCCTGGACAGGTCGCCAGTCTGTCGCAGGGCCAACACACAGGGACAGACAACCATTCACACTCACATTCATACCTAGTGACAATTTGGATTATCCAATCAACCTATCCCCACAAGCTGCATGTCTTTGGACGGTGGGAGGAAGCCGGAGTACCCGGAGGGAACCCACGCAAACACGGGGAGAACATGCAAACTCCACACAGAAAGACCCCGGCCTGATGTTGGAATTGAACTCAGGACCTTCTTGCTGTGTGGCAACAGTGCTAACCACCATGCCTATATATATATATATATATATATATATATATAGGTATATTGTGCTATTTCTTACTTTGTGTATTGTCAGTTTTTGTTACTGTTTGTACTGGAGCGCTGTAACCAACATAGTTTCCCCTAGGGATCAATAAAGTATGCTGATTCTGATTCTGATGATTCTGATTATACACTTTATACACTATACACTACAATTTATACACTTTCACAGACATATGTCACAAATTGCTTCACAAGAACGGTAACAAAACATAATACAGTCATAAATACATCATAAAAACCCTGGTCTAATTAAAGTTTTTTGAAATAAAAATATCTTCAGCTGTTTTTTGCGCTGAAAACCAGATAGAGAGGACAGCTTCCCAGGAACCTGACTGAGATGTACATATATTTCCTGGTGGTTCAGGGCAAAGTACGATGGAGGCGCTGAAACAGATCCTTGCTGGAGTCCAGAGAGCAGGATGATGATTGAGTCTCTGGGAAAACTGGCTTTTGAGCAGCTGCAGAAAGTAAACATGGTCTTCTATGAATCAGACCTGACAGAGTGTGGCATCAATATCAGAGCAGCATCAGTGTACTGATTATACACAGATCTTTAAAGAGGAGAGAGGACTGTACCAGGACAAGGTTTTCTGTTTTGTCCATCTCAGTGTTTAGGAGTTTATGGCTGCTCTTCATGTTCATCTGACCTTCTTCTGCTCTGGAGTCAATCTGCTGGAAAAACAAACACCCTCCAAAAAGAATGAATCAAGAGAATTTGCAGAGACACATTTATTTCAGAGTGCTGTGGACAACACTTTAAAGAATCCAAATGGACATCTGGACTTGTTCCTCCACTTCCTGCTGGGTCTTTCATGAAAAACTAACTAAGTTCTGCTACAAGGACTGCTGACAAAAACAGGAAGTAGCTCAGTGACAATTCAGAAAACAGTCGAGGATATCAAGAATGATAACAGTGAGAATCTGTCTGCAGCGAACAGCATCAACACGTAAAGGCAGCAACAGGAACACCAGGAGCAACAGGACAGGAAGGGTTGATATTGCCGTGAGTTATAAAGGAATCAGAAGGAAAGGAGACAAAAACCACTCATGGCTTGGAAGGAATGATCAGTCCTGGTGCCTGGGCTGCTTTCATGATGGTTACTCTTTGTGCCACAACAACAGTGTAACATTCAGTCGTCTCCCCTCCTCATCCTCTGTCTCTAACAGAGTAGCAGTGTATTTGGATGCTGCTGCTGGCACTCTGTCCTTCTACAGAGTCTCTTCTGACAGCCTCAATCACATTCACACCTTCAACACCACATTCACTGAACCTCTTTATCCTGGGTTTGGGCTTCAGAATGACACCTCACTGACTATATGTGACTTAAAAGAAGACACAGAGAAAAACTCAGAACTCTGAAATCATCTAAAACAAAAATTAGCAGTGAGCTGCCACAGTATTTCTTTCCAAAAGAGAACAACAGGCAAAGCTTTTTGCTTTAAAATCCTCCTAATATGGCTGCTGCTTTATCTTTAGGTGTAGGACTAAATAGTAATGGCAGTGTGTGAGGACTGTCCTGGTATCAATCTGTCCTTCTAGAGCAGGCATGGGCAAACTACGGCCCGGGGGCCACATGCGGCACGTTAATCGTTTTGATCCGGCCCGCCAAACTTGAAAAAAAAATTAATAAATTAACCTTGTTAATGTTTTATTTCCCCTGCAATTCTGATGTCATGAAGCTTCCCTGGAGTAAGCTTGTTAACATCACCACAGATGGATCTCCAAATTTAACGGGAAAAAACGTTGGCCTGCTGAGGAGAATCCAGAATAAAGTGAAAGATGAAAACCCTGATCAGGATGTCATTTTTCTCCACTGCATCCTCCACCAGGAATCTCTATGTAAATCGGTGTTACAGCTGAATCATGTTGTGAATCCTGTGGTGAAACTTGTCAACTTCATACGCGCACGGGGACTTCAGCACTGTCAGTTCATTGCGTTCTTAGAGGAAACTGATGATGATCACCAGGACCTGCTTTATCACTCCCGTGTCCGCTGGTTGAGTTTGGGCAAAGTGTTTCAACGAGTGTGGGAGCTCAAAGAGGAGATTGGCGTGTTTTTGGAGCGGCAGGGGAAGACTGAGGAATTTCCTGAGCTGAGCAACAAGAGCTGGATGTGTGACTTCGCGTTTGCTACAGACGTATTTTCACACTTGAATGAGCTCAATGTGAAACTGCAGGGGAAGGAGCAGTTTGTGCATGACATGCACACAAACGTGAAAGCCTTCAAATCCAAGCTGGCTTTATTCTCCAGGCAGATTTTGAACACGTCATTCACTCATTTTCCTACACTAGCCACGCTGAAAGAGGCCGGAGCAAAAGTAAAGAAATACAGTGAGTCACTGGATGCACTGCACGGAGAATTCTGCCGTCGGTTTTTGGATTTCGATAAAATTGACAAGTCACTGGCCTTTCCTCTGTCACAAGACCCCGAAACAACTCCAGAGGAGCTTCAGCTCGAACTCATCGACCTTCAGTCCGACCCTGCCTTAAAAGAGAAGTTCAGCTCTCTGAAACTAAATGACTTCTATGCTTCACTCAATGATGCCGTGTTTCCAAATCTAAGGCGAAAAGCGCAGATGATGTTGGCTTTGTTCGGCTCTACCTTCGTGTGTGAACAGACATTCAGCGTCATGAACATCAACAAAGCCAGCCACAGATCCAAGTTAACAGACCTACACCTCAGATCCATCCTGAGAATCGCCACAACAAAACTAACTCCAGACTTTGATGCGCTGGCTAAAAAAGGAGACCAACAACACTGCTCCCATTAAAATGTGTGTCTCTCCGTGATACGCACGTTGTTCAAATGAACAGCGCGCGCAGATCAAATATAACGCTTCACAGACTGACTTGCTGCAACTGTTTCGTTCTTGCACTGGTCGTTGTTGACTTTTGGCACCGGGGAAACAAATTGAATAAAAGGAACAGGACAAGTACATCTGCATCTCCTACCGTTTTTGGGAAAAAAAAAAAAAAGAGTCAGGAGGAGAGTGATGTGATATCCTGAAGGATAACAGAACTTTCAGTGCTTTAAAATAAAATGTTCATTTATTTGATTTTCAGTGTTTAAAGACTCATTTCGAAGTCAGAGATTTTATTGTAATGCTTTTCTTCATTTTCATTGGAAATTAAAGCACATGTTTTCTCCATATCCCAAGATGTGTATTTTTCCCCCAATGAGGTGATGTTTTCAAAGCATGCCATCTATCCGCTCCTGTTCCGGCCCCTTTGTCAAATGTTAGAACTCAATGTGGCCCACGAATCAAAAAGTTTGCCCACCCCTGTTCTAGAGAGTGTCGCCTGATTTCCTCATCCACATTCAGGCCAGCAGTATCACAATAGCTGAGCCTCATTAGTTTGGTTTTAGAATTAAGAACCACGCCTCAATGTATTCAAAAGATTTTAACATGTTTTTAATGGATGAATCAACTGTGAGTGCCAGCATATCCAATGAACAGTACTCGCTTTTTGTTATGTCCTTGCTGTGTTTATTCGTTTATTTGTTTATTTACAAGGAACCCCATTAGCTTCCACAACAGTGGTTGCTAGTCTCCCTTGGGCCCAAGCCATCAAATACAATCAAATAAAATATTATGCAATAAAGTGGAAGCAAAACACCCACATAATATGGCTCTTACATCCAGAGTGAGGTTTTACAATTGTGAAAATGTAAGCATATAAATATCAATAACACTGAGACAAAATACACAAATTTCCATTACAAATCACATTGCCTTTTTACAATAATTAAAATCGTTTTTTGAAATTATGAATAGATGATAATTCTCTAATTGCATAAGGAAATTTATTCCACTTAGAAGATGCTCTAAATATAACAGAGTTTTTCAATAATTTGCTTTGAACTTGAGGAATTACTACATTGCTGTTTGTTGAAAATCGTGTAGGAAAAAATGTGATTGTATTTATGAAGAAAGTATTGCTTTCTTCATAAATACAAGTAAGCCATATTATAATTTAGTTTGTACAGGAAGCCAAGAAAGTTTATTGTGCATTTTTTCAATATTTCTATAGTATGAACACCTTAACACTAATCTTGCTGCCTTATTCTGGACTAACTGCAGCCTGTTAAGATCTGTGTTATTAGCTGCTTACCAAATGATTGAACAATACTCTGGATAAGATGAGTGCATTAATGACATCTTTCATAATTGAAGAAGTAATATATATCCCGTGTCCAATTTTCTTAATAACAGAGTCTATGTGCTGAGACCATGAAAGGTGGTGATTTATGGTAACTCCAAGTAATTTAATCTGGGTGACCTGTTCTAATACCAGCTTTAGAAAGATTCAGTTGTGGGCTTTTGAATAAGCATAATCTACTTGCAATTAACATAGATTTGGATTTAGATATGTTTAAAATCATGTGGTTTTTACTTATCCAGTCAAAAATCTTGTTGTAATACGCTGGTCAATTCAGAGTTGTCTCTGGCTGAATAAAACATGGTGGAATCATCAGCATACATTACAAGACGAGATTTATCCAAAACATACGGCAGATCATTTGTGAAAACTGAATAGAGAAGTGGACTGAGGCAGCTGCCTTGGGGCACACCACAGTTCATTTCGCAGCCTTCGGAAAATTACCATTACAATAAACCTTTTGCCTTCTTCCAGACAAATAACTTTTCATCCAGCACAAAGCAGCTGGTGAAAATCCATAACGTTTTAGTTTATCGATCAAAAGATCATGATTTATATATCAAATGCAGGACTAAAGTCCAAGAATACCACCCCAACCAAATCCCCATTATCTAGATGTTTATACCAGTTATCTGTCATGTTAATGAGAGTTGAGCTAAAGTAAAAAGACAACCAGCGCCTTTATTGTTGACCAATAATTTTAGAGCTGTTTTATAATGAAAGTCAGTTGTTGGTATTTTTTAAAAATACATGAAGGAATGTGTTCATTCATTCAGTAAAAGGACTAGATGTTACAATCCCTGCTAATGCATTGCCTCAAATAGAGAAAGCCTTGAGGGATGGCTGTTACAAGGAAAGGCAGAAATTTTACCAGCGGGACACATCGTTGTGTGCCTCAACTTCACAGGGTGTTTCGGACTTTTATCCCAACCTAATCTGCCATTTTGTTTTTACCTTTCTTGCCTTTGAGATTTGATCTAGATTATCATATTAAAATTTGGGACATATTTGGATTCATCGGGTGTTTCAGCCGTTATCACTAGACACCCTCATTAAGGAGGCCCTGCCAGGGTTGATCAGACCCCAGACTAGTTTTTTAGAATTTATTTTCTTCTATCAGTTCACTACAACTGAGAAGTAATACTTACCTCTTTAATATTTAAGGAGCCTCACTTCTTCAAAGGGATAGAAAAGGTGATACGGAGAAGTAAGACCTCGGCTTGTCCCCCTCCCGGACAAATGCTGATCAATACTGAGACTCCTCTTGGTTCGTGAAAGGTTGAGCACTGATGGATTTTCTCTTTCACTCAACTTTCTCAGCTAGACAGCTGAGGACCTGGTTGTGTTTCCATGGCTGTATCCCAATTCAGGGTCTGCAGCCTTAAAGGCCGCATTTTAAGGCCGATTACGTCACAGCGACGCGACGAAGGCTGTCCTAATTCGAAGGCTGCTCGAAATGCGGCCCTCAAATGCGTCCTTTATTTCCCTGAATTTTAAGGACGTGGCGGTGTAGACTTCGTGGCCCAACATATCCCAGAATGCATAGTGGGTGGTGGGTATGGATAATTTTGCCGAAAGAAAACGGCAGATGAGGGGCGCCCGAAGAGTAAACTTTAAGTAAGTACTGAATATTATGTCACTTATTTATGTGCAAATGTTTAATAACGAAGAACATTAAAACATTACTGTTGGCCACATGTCGGCAAAGTTATGTGACATTAGTGACGTTTGTACTAACTTGGTTTTACAGCCTTTACTTTAAAATATACGCCGTTCAATAGCTGACCTTCATCTTACAGAGAATGATCAAAGCTCATGTAGAAAGAAACAAACAAATGAACAAAAGATTTTCTCCTTCATTTCTGTCAAACAAAGCTGTATGACACGTTTCCAGCTGTTAGTATCACGGTTGCTAGGCAACCTGGGCAGCGCAACGGAGGCTAGACCGTCCCATTTCACAAGCCTCGCACTTCCGGCCTTAGCGGTCTTTGAGTACGCGGCCCTTGAGGATCATTGAGGCTGCGTACTTTAAGGCTGCAGACCCTGAATTGGGATACAGCCTATGTGTCCATGTGCCCTAAGTAAGGCTCGTCCTGCGACCAACCAAGATGTGCTTGAATGTTGCTGGGACTGTACACAGGGGGCAAGATGGGTACTTTTCTAAACCACACCTGCAGATTTATTGGGGAAAGCAGCACATCATATGTTGCTCGGATGATGAAACATAGCTATTAGACTCCATTCCCCAGATTTCACTCCATGAGAGTTTCCTCTTTTCAACACTCTTGCAATTCATCCAGCGACCCTGCTTGGCAAGCGCTACAGCTCTGGCATGTCTTACTGTTTTCTCCTGTCGACGCGCCTCCTCCACCATCATTTTCAATGTTCAGATACAGATGCCTGTTGCCATTGAGGTGTTACTGCTCCAAGACCAAATCCTCCTCTGCCCTGTTGGACGTGACCCACCACGTCATGATTGCGAAGATCAGATTTGGCCTCTAGCACAGATGTGGCTGGGGTCCACTTTCTCCCCGTTGCTAGGGTGGGAGCAGTGCCAATCACTATGGGGTCCCTGGAGTCTGTGAGTGACATCTCAAGCCTCACTTTTGCACATTTAAACTCCTCTACCAGGCTAGGGATAGGCACACCAGTATCCCGTTGCTGTAGAGTCCAACGCTACTGAGGCATTTGGGAAGTCCGAGCCACTTCTCAACATAGGAGCTCACTAGCCTCTGTGGTTGATTGGCATGATTGAGCGAGACCTCGTACATTGTCAACGGCCACAGTAGTCTGGGTAACAACACAAACTGGAAGCACGAGAACTTCAGTTTCCCTGGGAGTGCAATGTTGTTAATCCGCCTGAGGTCAATAGCCAAGATCTGCCTTAGTTGTACATAAATTGTCAAAGCATGGGCCAAAAACAAGTTTCAACTGATTTTTTAAATTTATTTTAGTGGTGAAAACAGAGTACATCACATCATCTGACTCATCAGAAAATGGAGAGGAACTTAAAACCCATTAAATTTTTCAGATACGGTTACTTAAAAACTCGCCAAAGCAACAGTGAACCAGTCTCTGATGAAGTTTGGAACTCTAAATTTACTCAAAAATAAATAAATTCCAGTTTATTAACCAAAATTCACAGAAACTCAGCGGATGAAGTTCTGAAACAATCGAGCTGCACTAGTTCGCCTAAGCAAAATATCCCAGATTTGTTAGAATAAAAATGAAGTATAGTAAACTGTACCTTTCAATGGCTGAATCATGGGTCACTCTGGTGTAACGCCACAAAAAGCTCATTTTTGTCTTAAAGACTTGTATCATATCTTGCAGTAATAAATGTTAATTATTTCCAATATGCTGCTTGCTATATGAGTTCATAACATGCTCAGTGAGACAAGGTAAAGTATCAGATTCGGTACATAACCTCTGACCTCAGTAGTGGCCTTTATTTACACAAATGACATATGTCTGACAGGCTTAGTAACAGTAAAAGTGCACCTGACTTCACCGACCTCTGAGTCAAATAAATAAATAAATAAATAACTGGTGCAAACCACAAATGCAATATCGTTGAGTTTAGTACCACCAGCAGACAGAAATCGTGTAGTGAACAAATAACATTTTGAGCTGAACGTCAAAGATGATTAGAGCATGACATTTACTTACAGTTCAACTTTTCATTTCCACACATTATCTGGACAACAGTGATATATACTAATAATGTAAAATATCAAAAACTACAAAAAGTAGTTCATGTCAAATTTGTTTGCATATGTTTTTGTTCATGTTTTAAAAAGTTTCTTTATAAACTCCAAGCTGTAGTTTCACACAGAATATAACAGCAAATCTTTGACAGCAGTAAAACTGCACCCTCTGATGGGATCATGGAATTACACGAATTCCTTCTAAATCACTGTTACTGCAAACTGAATGTCCAGCCATTTTCTTAACTGCTTGACATATTGAGGTTCTGAGAAGGGTTGGAGACTGTCCCTGTTGGTGAGAGATATGCCCTTCGACTGATCTCCAGTCACCAATCATCAGACGTTGAAAACAATTGATTGTGGTCTTTTCTTGATGTCCTGCTATGGTTGAAAAATTGACTTACTGGAGGTGAAAGAGCTAAGGACCATATTCACACCCAAATGAAAGTCTGATGTCAAAATTTGAGTATTTATTTAAAATGTAACATCTAGTTTCTGGAGCATTGCTTATTGAGCACATGGCCAAAACAAAAACCCATTGTAGCCCTAACACATTGGTGCATATTAACTGTGGGTGGTGATGCCTAACTCCATACTTGTATTTAAGAGAAAACCAAAACAGCCCATAGGGGTAGGGTTGGTGTCATCTCCAATAATGAACTTGACCTAACATTTAAAAATTTTTTATTTTAAATGTTGAATAATTTTTGTGTATAATGGGTTTGGACAGAACAATGGATCGTTTTGCTGACTTCAGGAACTCAAGACTATGATAACTGAATCTATCTACTGCCAGGTGATAGCTTTAGCCTGTAATGAAAGACCAGAACAACTGGTTTTATTATTACTTTCAAAAACACTGCAGGTGTTCGAATGTAAGAAATGTCCCAAAGATGATACAGGCCAAATCAAGACATTTTAAGATTTTTTAGGGACTTGTTATTTTGTAAATTGTGACTTGTCATATGAATCTCATATGTTTTAATACCAAACAATAATTCATGTATAGTTTCAGAGCCGTTGTGTTAAACTCCAGCAGTATTAACTCACAGTAGGACTCGAGTTGTTGAGAAAAAGTAAACATGTAGGTTTAAACATAACCGACTCATCAGCCTGGCTCAAACTTTGACCCTTTGGTCAATAATCCCCCCCCTCCAGAGGACGGACAGAGAGACATAGACGGACAAACAAAGAAGGACACACTGAGTACTGCTTGATCTGGTTCTGAGGATCTGCTCAGAGGTCTGGATCATGATGGAACCAACATCAAAACCTGCTGCTGTTCTGCTGCTGTTTCTCCTGCACAGCTGTGTGGCAAACCATGGTAATGAACTCCTTTCCTCTTTAAAGTAGGATCAAGGGTATTTGCAATGTGTACAATAACAGTAATATGAATAATTTAGATCAAAATTGTACTTTGGTTTGAATATATGTATGTATATGTATGTATATATGTAGCAATGCATATTGTGTCATTTGAATATGATAAAATCTTCACTGATATTAGAAAGAAAAAAAAGTAGAAAAATGCATTTTGTGGGACCACAGAATGCATTTTTGTGTAAATCCAATCCCAAAAAGTTTCTATTAATCATTTTATATTAATCATCCGTGGGCCACACCACCGGAGGTGATTTTCCTCTGGTGCAGTCTCGGGACAACACCCTACACTCAGCCTACAACCAAGTGATGGATATTGTTGGTCACCTGGTCAGCCCTGAGGCCATGCTGGCTTACCTGCATTCCCAATTGCGGAACGATAGGCTTTATCGAGTGAGTCGCAATGCTCGCACAAATGAGACACCCAGTTGTTGGTACCATACCACGGCAGGGCACATGGGATGTGAAAAAACTGTGGAGCATATAATGGCTGGCATCTGGGCCAACGTGCGCTGATGGTGTGCATCATGCCCAGAGTGCCAGCTGGTTATTCCAAAAGCACCTTTGCATCTATTACCCTTAATGCAGGTCCCGTTTGAACGTATTCGTATAGACCTCATCAGGCCATTTTACCGGAGTGCATGCGGCTATCACTTTGTATTAGTCCTGGTGGATTATTTTACGTGATACCCGGAAGCGGTGCTGCTGTGCACCATCTCCGTGAGGAGCGTGGCACAAGCACTGTTTCAGGTCATCTCCCTAGTCGGTATTCCTAAGGAAATACTGACTGACCAGGGCACATTGTTCATGTCTCGCACACTAAAGGAACTATACGGATTCCCCAAAAGTTGACTCTGTTCATCTGGATGTAGCGTTGTCTGTGGAAGAAGTGTTTCTTCACTCATCCAAGTGACTGCTTCAGTCTCAGCTGAAGAAACTACACGGATTATTGGGCAAATCTATTCGCACTAGCATCTACCACCCTGGGGCGATCGTGGCTCAAGAGTTGGCAGTTCATCTTGTAATTGGAAGGTTGCCAGTTCGAGCCCCGGCTCCGAGAGTCTCAGTCGTTGTGTCCTTGGGCAAGACCTTCACCCGTTGCCTACTGGTGGTGGTCAGAGGGCCTGGTGGTGCCAGTGTCCGGCAGCCTCACCTCTGTCAGTGTGCCCCAGGGTGGCTGTGGCTACAATGTAGCTTTTGAATGTGTATGTGGATGGGTGGATGACTGAATGTCTAAAGCGCTTTGGGGTCCTTAGGGACTAAGTAAAGTGCTATACAAATACAGGCCATTTACCATTTACCCTCAGAGTGATGGGTTGGTGGATCAGCTGAATAAGACGTTAAAATCATTAAAAACATTAAAATCCATGATATGATCCATAAGTTAATTCACAAGGATAAATGCAATTGGGATTGCTGGTTAGATCCTCTGTTGTTCACAGTGCTGGAGGTGTGCCAGGCCTCCACGGGATTTTCTCCCTTTGAGTTGCTGTGGCACCCCCCGTGGCAGGTAGCCATGGCAGGCAACCACTGGGAGTGCTCAACGTGATTAAAGAAAACTGGGAGGAAGATCCGAGCCCTGCAAAAAATGAAACTCAATACATGCTGGACCTGAGATTAAAGCTTTACTCTTTGGGGTGGCTCTCACGAGAAAATTTACTCCAGGCCCAGCAGCGTCAACAGAGCTTGTACAACAGAGCGGCTAGACTCAGGCAATTTTCATCGGGGGGATAAGTGCTTGTATTGCTCCCTTCTTCCAGCTCCAAACTGCTTGCCAAGTGGCAAGCACCCATCATGGTCACACGGTGAGTGGGGGACTTTAACTATAAGGTAGTACGGTTGGACAGGGGAGGAGCCACACAGATTTACCACCTCAACCTCCTTAAAGCCTGGAGAGAGGGTGAAACCACTTCTTTTTTTTTTTTTTTTTTTTGCCTGTCCCATTTGGTTCTTTAGCCATCAGAATTGTTGTCTGAAGACCAACAAGGATACCCAATGGATTTACTTTGCCAAATGGATCTTCGTGGCATTGCCGTATTGGTCCATTTGGTCGATCTTTGTTTTTATTATTTATTATATTTTATTTTCAGATGTTACAGACGGGACAGACATGAGTGAGGGATAGGAAAGGGAGAAAGAAAGAGGAAGGAAAGGAAAAACAGAAGGGGAGAGGGACAGTGAGAAAGGGGGGGAGAAAAAAAATAAAAATCTCCTGGATCACCTGTTGAGAGAAGAATAGAAGACAAAAAAAACAAAGCAACATACTAAACACAACACCATCGCATTAATCTAGCTAAGTGTAAACAGCAGTATATACTAAATATTCAATGTTGTTGTGCAGCACGCAGGACAGATGTGCTTCGAAGTAGTAGCCAAGAAAGGTGTAATTTAAGTCTACGAGCAGTGAACACCCGTGTGCATACCTGTGTGGATCAGCGTGCTTGTATTCCAAAGGTTTCTCCATGTAACGATGTGCTAGGGAGTGTGGGGGGGGCCACAGCCCCGTCCTCCAGGGTATGAAGCAGGTATGGAGGAGATCAAAACTCCAGACATCCAGAGGCCCCCAGAACACAAGAGACCATGGAAAACCAACAGAGGGGCAGCCGCGCCACTGTCCCAGCAAGAGCTGAGGAGAGTCCCAGATGAGGGTTCACTCAGCAGCCGCGGAGCAGAAGCCAGGGGGAGTTGCAGTGACGCGCTCGTGAGCTCCGCCGGCAGCCAGCTGTGCCTGAGTGACCGAGCCCCAGGCCGAGAGGCCGGGGGCACCCCACCTCCGAAGTGGTCCCGAGCGAGCCCCAGGTTCCAGGCCCCGATAAGCGGCCGCCAAGGAGTGAGCCGGTGTGTACCTGGGCGCCCACCCCCAGACACAAAGAACCACCAACGCACCGACACCTGAGGGAGTCCGCCACCGGCAGGGGAAGTGGTGGTAGGTGGAGATAGGCCTCCAAACCTTGGAGGGCCTGAGGTGTCCCCAGAGAGGTGGTGTCTGATACCCAACCTGACATATAGACACAGACATACAGGCACACACAGATACAAACATCCATTCCCACCCTCATGCTCTCATATGCACTCACTCCACACTCAACCAACGTGGAGACAGACATAAAGAGACGCTGTACACACGATCACACTCCCCAAGCGTACTCTACAAACCGGGTCTAGGTACCCTTGCCCCTGGAGGGGGGAACTGCACCCAGACCCAGGTGGTGTTACCCTTTTCCCTGCGGTGGGGAGAGGCAGACCACCCCGACTCCGTAGCAGCAGGGAGGCCCCACACTCCAGACCGCAGTCGGACGGCCAACTCCTCCTAGCCCTCCCGCTCCAGCAGGCCGCAGAGAATGGGGGTGGGAGAAGACTCCAAACCTCCCTCCACCCGCTCATTGTAGTGTTGATGCATGTGTGTTCTAAGGTGCAATTAAAACCCAGGAGGGCATGGAGCTACCTGCCAGAGAGCAGCAGGTGAGCGCATAGTCCCTCCTGATAGCCCTCAATGTCTAAGTGTATTTAAAATTGAGAGGTGGGCAACGACGCCAGGGGTGAGGTGTACACCCTGATGGTAATATGGACTCCGTGATTAGGGCGTCGGGGGGTTCCCCGGAGGCATCTTCCTTGGGGGGCTCAACCCGGGGTAGCGGTCATGTCCGGGTGGGGGCTCTGTTGGCTCTCGGGTGACTGTTTCCTCGCGGCTGCGTGCAGCGGGGCTAGGGGAGGGTCTGTGCTGACGGACGTGGGTTACTGACCTGGTAGCCTGGCTGCCCCTGGGTGGGTCCGGGATGGGCGTGAGGTTCTGGGGGTGCTCCGTCTCCGGGCTGGGGCCCGGGCCGGGCCTCGGGGGCTTGGGTCCTGGTTGGTGTGTTGCCGGGGTTGTGGGCGGGTGGGTGCATGGGGGCCCAGCCCTGGAGCAGGGTGCCGCCGGTGCGTCGAGCCACCTGGGGGGCTCTTCAACTGGTGGGGGAGATGGTCACATCTGCAGGAGCTTTCCTCTCTTCAGGGACTCTCTCTGCAGGAGGGGGAGATACAGGAGAGGTGGAGGAAGATCTCAGCCTGGGCGTTTACTGTCTTATGTAGCCTGGAAGATGAGTGGATGGTGGGGTGGGTGCAGTTTTCTCTGTGGTGGGGTTGGGTGAACTGTCCCGGGCTCTGTGGGGCCGGGAGGCGCTGCTGCACTGGGCCCCGGTCTGGATGGGCCTGGGCCCCCTTTCCCTGGCGGGTCGCGGAGTGTGGGAGTGCCTACTGGGGTCAGCGGGGGAGCTGGCCCCAGGGAGGGGTTACCTGCCCCTCCCTTCCTTCCCTCCCCATCTCCAGCTGCCTCCCTCTTCCCGCTCCACCACAACCACCCACACATGCAGGGCCTTGGAGTAGGGGTATGTCACCAGGGCGCAGAGGAGGCTACCCCCCCCCCCCCCCCCCTCTGTCCCCTTCTGGCTGCCTCTGCCTCAATTTTATCCCACAACTTAGACATTCACATTATTCACACTCTCATTACACATACATATAGGATCTTAGGGGTGGGCACAATCACGGGTGAAACCACTTCTTTGGAGAGCCTGGTGAAGGAGAAAGATGAGTTGGGGCAGGAGGTGCCAAAATCCACCATCCCTGCCTCCGTCCATTGTGACGACCATCTTGCACAGGCCCAGAGAGCGGATGTTGCTGTGTTGCAATGGTGCTTTGCCAATGTGTTCTCCCCCCTCCCCGGCCGTACTTCTCTCATAGAGCACCATTTTGAAACACAGCCTGGCGTGATGGTGTGTTCACGGCCCTACAGGCTGCCACAACAAACAAAAAAAATTAGTGCAGGAGGAATTTTCTGAGATGCTAAAGCTGGGAGTAATAGGAGGAGTCTCACAGTGGGTGGTATAACCCCATAGTTCTTAAGTGGTTAAGAAAAATGGGTGAATACGGATCTGTGTCGACTATTTTAAGTTGAATGAAGTGTCACGGTTTGATGTGCATCCAATGCCCCGGGTCGACGAACTCTTTGTTGGGCATTGCCCAATTTTTCACACTGGCACTGGAGAAACTTAAGAACTGGCAGATTCACGTGTCTGTCCTGGGGAAAAAAACTGCCTTCTTCACTTTGTACGGTTTGTACCAATTCGTGGGTTGTACCAATCCGTTTGGCTTGTTCAGAGCCCTGGCCACATTCTAGTGCCTCATTGACCGGGTATTGCGGCCACACACTGAATATTCTGACGCCTTCCTGGATGATGTTATCATCTATAGTGACACCTGGGCGGAGCATGTGCAGCGGGTGGCCGCACTCCTGGAGTCCCTGAGGCAGGCGGGGCTCACGGCCAACCCGAAGAAGTGTGCGGTTGGACGGAGGGAGGTACAGTATCTGGGGTACCATTTGGGGGGCCAGCAGATGCGCCCTCAGGTAGAGAAGACAGCGGCGATAACATCATGCCCGTGCTCCAAGACCAAAAAGGAGGTGCGATGGTTTCTGGTTTCAGTGAGCTCGTAAGGCGGCACAGAGGCGGGAAGAACAGGTGTACCTCGCAGGTTAATTGACTGTGTGTCTGCTCTTTTTGATAGTGACAGTCAGGCAGGAGAGGAGTGTGTGGCAACAAGCAAGGAGTGTCTGCGTCCTGAGCTGATCAAGGCTAAAAACCGCAGTTGCATTGCCACAAATAAAATGATTGTTAATCTACCCTTGTTAATCCAACCAGGCGGATCGGCACACTGTGGTGCTGGAGCAGCTGATAGGGGCTGCGGAGGAGTTGGCGCCATGGTTGTTGCATTGCCACAAATAAAAAGGACTGTTAATCCAACCTGACGCCAGTGCGTGCATATGTATGTTCACGGGGTCCTGTGTCACAAATGATAATAATTAATATTCTTGCACCATTTTAGGCTAGTTGAAACTCTTGTGCTAGTAATGTTGGAAAGCCATGTCAACACCTAAAATGAGCTGCTCACAAGTCACTGAATTTCTTCCACAGTCTTTGGTTTCCACATCATTGCTGAACTCTTCTTACATCCTGGAGTGTTTCAGGGCTCATATACAATCTAGGATTAAATTTCTCTGCAGTATCCACTCCTTGTTGTGCCAGCTGATCTGTCTTTTTTATTTATTTATTTATTTTTGTTGAAGGTGAAGACTTTGTCCCACCCACTGTGGCCACGAAACCACACAAACCTATACTGTGCTTGCCCAATTATGGTATAGAATATAATGGGGACCTAAGTGTTACCATAGGAGGTCACACCTGCCTGCCATGGTCATTACCTGAGGTAAAAACCCTCAGTCGGGACAAAGAGTTCATCCCTGAAGTTCAGCTGCAGACCAACAAGTGCCGAAATCCTGACGGTGACTATGAGGGCCCCTGGTGCTATGTCAGGATTGCTGGAAATATAACAATGGACTACTGTGATCTGCAGCTATGTGGTAGAGTACAAACCTACAATCCACTATTAAGTAAATCCACCTGTTTACCTGCCCCTTACCTTTCCAATTGGCCACCTGTTTCCTGCAGATGCCCCACTATTAGGGCCTGAGCAAACAACTGTGACCGAAGGCAGGGAGCGCTCCGTCTTAGGTCAGGCCAGGAAAAACCTTTTCAGTCCTCGCACGTTTGGACAAGGAGAGGATGGTGAGTGCACTTAATGGGCAGTGACAGCAAGCATCAGGTAATCCCTGTACCCCAAAAAGCTGAAAGAGAACAATTCAAGAAGCAGGTGATCCATCTAGCCTGTTAATAGTTTTGTTGTGTTTGACCATCTATCAAAGTTTTTATTTACTTCTTGTGCTGTAGATTGTGGACAGCGTCCCCTGTTTGAAAAGAAGAACAAAACAGATGCAAACGAAGCATGCATGCTTTTCAGCAGATGGTGTCGTATCATTCAGGATGATGACGCTGAAGTGGCCTCGGCTCCATGGTAATGACACTAGATAAACATGACTTTAAGGATGATTGACAAAATTGTTCTGGATGTCTGTCAAAACAGATCAGACTCCCATCAGGAGATTATCAAAGTAACATAAGATATACTTAATTTATCCCAAAATTCAGGAGACTGCAGTGCTATAGCACCTAAAACATAAAAACAGTAACATATGCTAGGGGCTCACACACACACAGTGTATCCATGCCCAGTATACTGCTAGCCAATCTTCAGTCCATCAAGAACAAGGGTGATGACCTCAGGGCCAGAGTCAAGTTTCAGAGAGACATTCGGGACCAGTGTTGGTCAAGTTACTTGAAAAAAGTAATCAGTAACTAATTACTGATTACTTCCCCAAAAAAGTAATCCCGTTACTTTACTGATTACTTATTTTCAAAAGTAATTAATTACTTAGTTACTTAGTTACTTTTTAAAAACACGATTTACAACCTGAATAGGTGATAAAGCGATAGATCTCTCAGCCCAATTCTACTTTTTCTACATAATCCATCATACAAAATGTAATCAAATGGAAAAGTCCCTTTTTAAAACTTGTTTTATTAGTTTTAATCTTTTAACTTCATGCATCAAGCAAAAATGTAATTATATGCAACATTCACTGACTGGAAGAAATTTGTTTAATATTTAAACCTGTCACGGGTCTGGGTCCGTTGGACCCAGTATGTGGAGTTTTATGTTTTTGTTATTCCATGTTTGAGGTTATTATGTTTTGGTTTTAGTTGCATCAGGGATTGTTTTCCTGTTCTCTTGTTGTGTTTATGATGATGATTATGATGTTTATTATTTGAGTTTCATGTTTAAGGATTTGTTCTCTGTTGTATCTCACGTTTAGTTTAGTTCAGGTTCCATGTGTCATTCTGTCTGTCTCTCAGTGTCAGGTCTGCGTCTTGGTGTGGTGTTCTCATTTCCTGTTTTATTGTGAAGGTCTGGGTCTCATGTGAGTGTGTTCAGTTTTACCTCTGTCTCGTCTTGTTGATCATTCCCAGCTGTGTCCACCACCTGTGTGTAATTCCCCTGTGTTCTCTGGGTGTATTTAAGTCATGTCCTCCGTTATTGTAGTTGCTGGTCCGTCTGTGTATCTACCATGTCTCACCCGTGTGTTCTCCCTGCTGTCCATCATCATTCTCCTCTGCTCATTCTCATTCAGGTTTGTGCTTTGTAGTTTTAGTTGTTTCCCAGTTTAGTTTAGTTCTCCGTGTTGCCGTTTGCCTCTCCTTTTGTGTTCAATAAATCACCTTTTACACCTTCACGACTGCCTGCGTGTGGATCCTCCTTTTCCTCCTCCACACGGCTCCTCTCACTCGCCGTGACAAAACCTATTTTCTGCACATTCCAGCACATAAATTTTTTTTTTTTTTTTTTTGTGTTTACACTCAGTCTTTCAAATAGATGCAAGTAAAACACAGCAGAAAATAAATAAAGTCAAAGACTAGCGGTCCTTTTGCTCTATTTTCACCTGTAAAGCAGGAGCAGGGTAGGCGGAGGTTTACCCTGATGCAGGTGAGCCGCAGCGGTCAGTGGAAGGATATGGCAGCTCTGTGAATTTCCCATTACGTCGTTGCGCACTCGGTGCTTGCTTGGAAGTTTAGGGGGTTTTTTTCGCTGTAAAAAGAAGTTTTCTTCCCACGCTCAATGGACGCTAATGTTTTTGTCACTTTTTATGGAATCAAACTTAAAGTAAGGTCAGTACTTCCACGCTTTAAACCCTGCACGCTCATACTCTCTCCCGCACTCGATATATGATCTATTGTTGATCTGCACACAGCTGTTGTCACAAACGTCGCACTTGCTTACGTCACTGTCATGAGACATTCTTGCAAAAAAAAATCACGGTTTTAGTAACGCAGTAACGCAGCGTTCCTACGGGAAAGTAACGGTAATCTAATTACCGTTTTTGCCATAGTAATCCCTTACTTTACTCGTTACTCGAAAAAAGTAATCGGATTACAGTAACGCGTTACAAGTAACGCGTTACTGCCCATCTCTGTTCGGGACTGCATCATCCTCTGCTTCACCGAGTAGTGTTGGGGAATAACGGAATACATGTACTGCCTTTACATATTTAAAATACAAAATATGAGTAACTGTATTCCGTTACAGTTACCGTTTAAAAAAGGTGGTATTTAGAATACAGTTACTTTGCTGAAATAAAGGGATTACACGGCGGTATTTTCCTGTTTCATATGTTCGGCTATGCCCTCTCTATTCTAATGCCTGTGTCTCAATCTCGCGGCCCATGTCACCTCTACTTGCAGCCCACATAATGACGTGAAGAAATATTTTAAAAAGATATTCACAAAAATGATTTAATATGAAGGCAATAGGCAGAGTGTTACAGGCATAGCTCTAAAGAATGTAGCCTCATGGACAGTTTAGTCTGTGCTGCAGGGAGAATGGACTGCTATACACGTTATGTGTCTGTGAGCGAGGGAGGGAGAAAAAGGAAAAGTACGAGCTGTCATCGAGCAGAAACGGGAGCTGGAACCATGCAAATATAATAATAACCACTGCAGCCAAAAAAAGTGCCTGACGAGCCCAGTTGTAAGTAAGCTATTAAGACTCGACTGTACACTTTTTTCGTGTTTTTCTCCGAAACAATAAGTTCCGTTGGAGCAGCCTTTCGACGCCTTTCTCTGTCTCTCGCTAGCAAAGTTGACCCACACAACAAAGTAAAGCTAGTTTTTGGCTATGAGCCCGACACCAACCCAACGCATTAGCCAGAGGTCCCTTTACTACGGTTCAGAGCCGGGGACCTGTTTTATATACGTGCAGAATAGTTTTCTATATGAGATCACTGCAAAATGTGCAGCCTTACCGAATGCCCACGCTACTGTTACTCATTTTATATTAAGATTTAAAAATCTTGTCGGTATTGGTATGGCGAGGAACCTTCAGTAAAAGTAATAATTCACACGCAGCAATAGTACATTCATTTAGTTGTAAAAAGCACGATAATATAATAGGTAATCCAAAGTATTCAGAATACGTTACTGTTATTGAGTAACGTAACGGAATATGTTACAAAATACATTTTGGGGCATGTATTCTGTAATCTGTAGTGGAATACATTTTAAAACGAACCTTCCCAACACTGTCACCGAGACATTGCTGAACCTAGCGATACTTTCTCGGTCTACCGAAGAAAAGAAATGAACAGAACAATGGCACCGAGGAAGAAAAGAGATGGTGCGACTGCACAAGCATTTTTCCACTCACAAGCTCTTGCTCACCCAATCTGGAACTTTTGATCAATAAATGTCACCCTTTCTATCTTCCTCAGGAATTCACTGCGGTCATTGCCTGCACTGTTTATATTCTGTCACACACGGACTCAGACTCGGACTCAGACTTATGTGAACTACATGAGGCTCTCACACAAAAACAAACACTTCACTAGGATACTGCTCTCATTGTTATGGGAGCTATTAACAGAGTAAATCTCAAATGCACATTTCATAACCTTCACCAACACATCCCCTTCCCCACCAGGGGCACAAGGACATTAGACCAATCCATTCAAAGACTGCTACAAAGCACAGTCTCTGCCGGCATTTGGAAAAGTGGACCACACCATCATCTTCCTCGTGTCTGTTTACAAAGACTAAAGCAGGAAGCACCAATCAGGAGAGAGATTGCACGCTGGATGGATGAACTGGATGACGCAGACTGGAACATGTTTTGGTGCAGCTCTGATGGCATCAACATGTTTACGTAAGTGGTTGTGGGATATATCAGGAAACTAGTGTATGAAGCCGTGGGTGGATAAAAACATCCACGACGCTCTGAGATCGCACACCACTGCCTACAAAGCGGGTCGCATCTCCAGTAATGTGGACCAATACAAGGCTGTTTACAATGTGCGCATGCGTGGTTGCAAAGGCAAAGCGGAGCTACGGGGAAAAACTAGAGTCACAGCTACAACAGTGCGACTCTAGGAGCCAATGGAAGGGACTGCAGAAAATAACAGACTATAAACAGACAGCTGAATGACAGTGATGAATGCTGACGCTTCACTGGCTGATAAGCTGAACACATTTTATATTCGCTTTAATGCTGCAGCAAATAACACAACAAATGGCTGCATGTGTGCAGAGAGGACCAGTAAGGAACAATGCTTTCAACGCTGTTCAGGAGAGTGAACAGCAGCAGGAGAAGATGCAATCCCTGGTTGGGTCCTGAAAGCCTGCACTGACCAGCTAGTACCGGTGTTTACAGTGATCTTAAACCTCTCCCTGGCCCAAGCAGTGGTTCCCATGTACTTCAAACAGTCCATCGTTGTTCCTGTTTTTATGAAACAACAGCCCGCTTGCCACAATGATTATCGTCCAGTAGCACTTAGGGCTGTTCGATTGTCAAGGACCAAGCAGTAAAGCATAAAGGACACAGGTGGTTTTAATTCAAAAAAGGGGTTTTATTGACCCAAAAATATGAAAATATATTTAACAAAGCCAAAACTTAAACAGGCAGACCAATAAAAGAGGTCAACTCAATAGACTAAACTCAAGATAATAATTAACAAAAACCTCAAACAAACATATGATAAACTGACCTGCTGAAATGACACATGGGGAAACTTAAATACTGACTTAGCTAAACCAAATGACACACACGGGGGAAAACAAGATGGCTGCCATATAACCAACTAATACAAAACAATTAAACAAACATGAAACACCCCCCAGGCAATGAAGCATGTGGTGCTATCCAATTAGGCTGTCTCCCAGCCCTTTGCCACACCTTTTACCAGACAGGAGGAGAAGCCAAACCCCAGGTAACTCAAACAAAGAAAGATGTATTAATATAACATAAAACAGAACTTTGACCTTGCAAGGTTAATATGTGTGCACGCCATATAAACATTGGAAGGTGTGATTGAAAAATAAATACATTTAATAAAGAAACAATATTGAACAATAAGTAGAATATATTAAAGTAGTGACTGTAAATTAAACTAACGTGAATCAACTGGTGGTGAGGTGTGGAGCTTACCATGTGTGGCATGCCATCACATCAATATAACAATATATATCAGATGACGATATAAAAACATCTATTGTTTCATTTATCGTTTGTTTCGTGGTGTCGCAAAATAAACTGTTTACAGCAATATTTTTTCATAGTTTGGATGGTCACTGTAGTGGCTATATTACATTCCTTAAAGTTCTCTCTTTCTCTTATATTTAATATAACCACACTACGGACAGACAAGCGCCTGTTTTTATGTGTTGTCATTAGCAACAACGACGGTAAAATCAACGCATGTCCGCTTGTTTATTTTCTACATAAACCTTTCACAATAAAGCTCAAGATCCTGTTGAGGCTTTTCAAAATAAACTGAATCAAGTATGCTTTTATGGATGAGAAGCAAAAAGAGCCGTCAGGTGCTAAAAAATAAACCTTAGACTCAAATGTTAGAACAGGCTTTTCTCCACAGCACGCTGTGTAATAAATACTTACAAAGTAAACGGCGGCTGTTACAACTTATGTCTAAAAATGTAAAGTTTCTTACATCGGTTAAAACACTCGACTCCAGGTAAATGACGCCCAGCTGGAAACAATTCACGCAAATCGAGCTGTCCGAGATTCACAGAATCTACAGAAAATGTGACATTTCTGTAATTTATATTGTTATCGGGACGATAGATGTCTTATATCGGGATATGAGATTTCGGTCATATCGCACAGCCACAGTAGCACTGATATCAACAGTGATGAAGTGTTTTGAGGGACTGGTAAGAGACCACATCACTTCTTCACTTTCTGCCACCATTGACCCACTTAAGTTTGCATACCAGACTAATCTTCCACAGACAATGCCATATCACACCTGCTTCACACATCCCTGAGTCACCTGGACACTGGCAGAGGGAATTATGTTAGGATGCTGTTCATGGACTACAGTTCTGCATTCAAGACAATAATTCCCTTAAAGCTTTTCACCAAGTTGAAGGATCTAGGACTCAGCTCATCACTGTGCCAGTGGATCCTCAAATTCCTTACAGACAGACCAAATCAGTGAGGATGGGAAAACAAGTCTCTCCCTACATCTCATTCAGTACGTGCCTTAAGGCTGTGTTTTAAGCCACCTGCTGTACTCACTGTATACTTACGACCGTGTAGCCACATCAGATACCACCTCCATTGTCAAGTTTGCAGATGACACTGTTGTGTTGGGCCTGATCTCTGACAATATCGAGAAGGCCTACCTGGAGGAGATTATGGACCTGGAGAAGTGGTATCAGGAGAACAACCTCCTGCTTAACCTCAGCAAGACTAAGGAGCTGATTATGGACTTCAGTACAAAGCAGGCAAGGAATTACGAGCCCCTGATCATCAGTGATGCGCCAGTGGAGAGAGTGGACAGCTTCCGGTACCTGGGTGTCTGCATCACTTAGGACCTGTCATGGTCATGTCACATCAACACCCTGTTCAAGAAAGCTCGCCAGCATCTCTTCTTCCCCAGAAGACTTAGAAACTTCCATCTGCTGCTGAGGGTGCTTAACTTCTACTCCTGCACCATCAAGAGCATCCTGATGGGAAACATCTGCACCTGGTATGGGAACAGCACCAAGCAGGACAGACAAGATCTTGAAAGAGTGGTGCGCTCAGCCAAAAGCAAGTGATAAATAAAGCTTTTTCATCATCATCCTCATCATTTGCTCTGAGCTTCCTGACCTGCTGTCTGTCTACACTAAACGTTGCAAGACCAAAGCCAGAAAGATCATGATAGACCTCTCCGATCCCAACAATGAACTTTTCTCACTGTTGAGGTCAATCCTTTAAGGTCAAAACAGAAAGAATGAGGAGGAGCTTCTTCCCCCAGTCTATTTGGGCCCTGAACCAGGGGTAGTCTGGGCTCTTATACATCAAATCGCCGCAGACACTCTGTTTATTTGCACGATTCTTATACTTTCTTTTTTAAATTGTCTATTTGTACATTCTACTTTTTTTATCTTATAATTTACCTTTAACTCTTAGTTTACTCTTTACCTGTTAGGTTAAATTCTTAATTTATTCTTTAAATCTGTTAGATCTTTTTTATGGAACTCTTATTGCCTCTTTTTATGTACATTTTTCAAAGTGTAATTTTTTTTACTGTAAACTACTAAAACATAAAATTTGTAAATTTTGCAAATTTCTTTACTATAGGCATTGCATAACAATAAGCATTTCACTACATGTTGTACTGTGTATGATTGTGAGCGTGACAAATAAAATTGGAATTTGAAAATCAAGTAGCTTCAAAGGTAAATAAAATACCCAAAAGAAAGAGCTGAGGTAGCAAGGAAATAGAAAAAGTGAAGGGCTCTGTTAGGTCTGTGCTTGCAGGCTTCGCTGATTCAAAGACTTACAGTAAGTAACATCAAGCAAATAAATAAAAGTATGAAACAGGGAAGGTTTTCGGTATCTTTTCTTTGTTGTAAAAAAGCTGAGACAGATTTGAAAGTCATGCTGCCGGCCCAGGTTATGATGCAAAGGGTGGACCAGGTCTTCCAGTTATTATGCATAGCCATACGCCACAACCATACTCATTTGGGTGACCTCTGTGTCAGCTGATGGAGGAATCTAAACAGTGGTAAGTGACAAATTAGTAATATGTATACATTCCACAGTGAGCAGTTAAATATTGAGGCCAAAGAAATGTTCTGTTTGCAGGAATATATCTGTGATTACATTCTTCCCCTCACAAATGGTGCAATCCTGACACATTTGTTCTTCCCACGCAAGTTTTTTACACTGTAGATCCAACAGAATCTACAGGCCTCACTCTGCCCATTAGAACTGTAAGAGCAAACATCCAATGAAGATTCTCCTTTGCCAAGAATATACCGAAAAGAAGAAACATCAATAGCTTTTAAATCTTGACAATGTCCTTAGAAAACACACCAAGAAAGAAAAATTGACTCACTACAATTAATAAATAAAAGAAAAAAGGTTGTGGGATCCTGCCAATCAGAAATAAATAAAAGAACCATTAAGATACAAACTGTTTTTGACTCAACTTATATTTCTAACTTAATAAATAATTTTGTTGTTTGCAGGCAGGTGATGCTGTACAGGCGTAGCCCACAGGAGTTTTTGTGTGGAGCCAGTCTGATCAGTGATCAGTGGATCCTCACTGCAGCTCACTGCATCCTTTACCCACCCTGGAACAAGAACTTCACTGTCAGCGATATACTGGGCCGCCTGGGAAAACACAGAAGCACCATGTAAAAAGGCGTGTCTGTCTTAATTATCATTAGTTTCATTTGAAGGCCTGTTGGAATTATGTCATTTTTTTCTAGGTTTGAGCGTGGCATTGAGAAGGTTGTGGTAATTGATGAAATCATTGTCCACCCCAAGTACAACTGGAAGGAAAACCTGAACTGTGACATCGCTCTGCTGCACATGAGAAGGCCGGTCACGTTCACTGATAAGATCCATCCTATCTGCCTGCCCAGCAAGCCCGTCGCCAAGTTGTAAGACAAACATTTGCAACCAATTAAAAGTTGACAAGTTCAGACCAAATTCTTTAATTATATTTCCCACCAAATGAAAGGAAACAAGTGAAAATGTGTCTTGAATGGAGAATTGAATTTCCAGTTCTGTCAAGTGATCTGGAGCGTTTTTATGTGGGGGAGACTCTGGGTCCGACATAGAGCTTGCTGGAGAGATTATTTTGTTCATATGGTGTTGAATACTGCTAGAAATATTAATCGGGGAGGTATCAACACAGTTTATTATTGTGCCAAGGACTTTGCTTAAAGTCCTCAGTAAACAACAATTTGATTAAATCAAGTCAGGTCCTCAAACTTGGTCACATAGCTATTTCTCCATAGATATCGATTTTCCTTTCTCCAGTTATCCTGCAGGGGGTTAAAAGATTCTTCAGATCCCACAGATTCCTTCTGTCTTCTTGGAAAGTCTAAAGTAATGCAAAGACTGCGCCAGTAGAGGGTGCTATTAAGAACTGTGGTCAGAGACACTTTGGTTCAGTGAGGTTTATACTATGGATGGTGACAGGCCTTGTGATATATCTGACTGGTATTTTTTCCGGCAGTCTGATGTCTGAAGGCTTTAAGGGCCGAGTTACCGGGTGGGGGAACCTGAAGAAAAGCTGGAACCCTGCAGTGAGAAATTTAACATCAGTCCTTCAGCAAATCCACCTACCGATAGTGGACCAGAACATCTGCCGCAGCTCCACTTCAGTCAAGATCACAGACAACATGTTCTGTGCTGGTAAAACAAAACAAAAGATTTTCCACATTTGTTCAAGAAAATGCTTGTTTATATTTTATCTTTGGCTTATTTTTGGTCCAACTGTTTGATCCTGAATAAACCCCTGGTGTGCTGAGTGATGCTGCCATCTCATTGGCTGCACTGAATGGAATTTGGCTGTTTCTCTCAGGATGATCCTGCATCTCCTGAAGGTGTCATAGTTTCTCTATAATTACAGTCTCTGGTTGTTTCAGGTTATAAACCAGACGATAACCATCGTGGAGACGCCTGTGAGGGAGACAGCGGCGGACCTTTTGTGATGAAGGTGAGAATCACAATGAAAGAAGAACAAATGATAGATTAAGTCTCCTCTTTACCATTTCTTATCATTAGATAACATCTGGTTTATATCTCAAGCAGCTGTTTAATAAAATATTTGTTAAATAAATTATAAGACCGACGGCACGAGAACACACAGAAGTGAAGGCAGTGTAAGACAGTTGCAGAAGGATACAGTAGCACAGTAAAACACAGTATATTAACACTTAAACAGATTTTCATATGTTCTGTTCAGTGCTTTGTAACATTTAATGTAAATATCACACATATACATTAATTTAATCTGCTAAAAATTCAGGACATTGTTTTAATTAACGCATAGTAATAAAATATGTACACAGTGTGTTAACTGTTACATATAGAATCAAATTAACATTTATATCCAAAATTAATGCTTTCTTGTTTATAAGTTGAACAACAGTGTAATTATCCAAAAAGTTGATTCTGTTCATCTGGATGTAGCGTTTTGTGGGAGAAACGTTTCGTCACTCATCTAAGTGACTTCTTCAGTCTCAGCTGACTGCAGCTTTCCCCAAACTTATAAACAGTACATTTGCATAATGACTGAAACCAGCCCACTGAAGGAACAATGGGCTGGGAGGTCAGTTCCTTAATCTTAATTATGCAAATTCTTATGACCATTGATCAATAACCACTGACCAAAACCCACTGATCAATGGCCATGAGTACCATTCACAGAGAGTTGGGGAATGGCTGCAATCACGATGGTGAAAGATGTACCCTTAGGCCCCCTCTTTCCCTTTTCACGTAAATGGCCTCCTTGACTCCTCGTCTTGATGCATTCTCAATCATCAAGAAGAACAATGTAATTAGACTTTTGTTCCTGACACGTTAAAAATGTTAAACATTTCCTGAAAATCTATCTGGACATTAACAGTATTTTAACAGTATTTTATGGCTTTAATATGTTTTACCACAACCCAAATATATAAAATTACTGAAAATGCAAAATGTTTTTATTAGGAATTACCAATGCTTCGTTTGTGCCAAAGTCATACAGCCATGCTTTCTCCAACTAAATTCAGAGTCACACAGGCCTAGAGACCAGTTTAACTCCATGTCAAAGGTTTCTAGGGGAAAATGTGTGTTCTCTGGGACACCAATGATGATTTGATTCACACAGTTTGTTCAGGATTTATGTGATTTTATTTATCGCTTTAACTCCGTATTCTTTCATGTAGTTGATTATAAATTATTTTTGTGGTCTTTAAAATCACTAGGTTTTGAAAAGTGCCACACAGCACTTTAACATAGTGTTAAAACATATACACTGCACAATCATACACCAGTATTTCACTGGATTGCCTTTAGCTTCGATGACGGCCGACATTCTCTCTGGCATTGTTTCAGTAACGTTATGCAGTTCACGTTCAGGTCACCTACCAAATACCCTTTGGCACCAGAAACCTTCACCCAAAAGGTAGGAACTGAAACTCACTATTCACTAGTGAGGATTCCCAGTTAGTGAGGTTTATTGGGCAAATTTCTTAAACCTACACAGCTGTTTAGTCCCATATGAAACATACTTGTGTTTTTCTTTGGAATGGCCTTTTTTCTGGCAGGATCTTTAAACATAGGGTTCCCAAACCGTTTCGTCAACATCGGCCCAAAACTTCATCAATTTTAATGCCCAAAGTTGAGTTTAAAACTTAAAGACAGATTTGAAGATTCTTCTCATAACAACAATATAACATATTAAAAAGCAGGGTTTTTTGCAAACTCTAGACAGGGGGGATAGTAACAAGAAGTTGAATAACTACGTAATCTTCAGATATGCCTAACTGGCAGCCTAAATCTTCATTTATTTTCTTACAATATAAAGCAATACATACTCACAGTTAAGTGTTATTTGGCATTTTTGCTTAAAAACTGAAAAAGGAGTTAAAATATTTATAGAGTTTTTCGTTCTTTCAGCTCTGAAAAGACTTTTCTACCATTTACAAAAGGTTCAATCTGAGAATTTAGAATAGCTGCCTTTGCAAACAATGAGTCTTATTTTGAAACTGTCTTCCTGTGCAGTACCCGGCAGAGAACCGCTGGTATCAGATCGGCATCGTGTCATGGAGCGAGGGCTGCGATCGCGACGGGAAGTACGGCTTCTACACTCACCTGTTCAGGATGACCAAGTGGATAGGCAAAGTTATCGAAAAGATGCGAGGAAGCGATGATGAGTAGACACAAACCATCGACGTCAATCACTTCACATTCAAGCCTGTTAAGCAACATGGCCCCAATAAAGATTGTCGACGTATTGTACCCTGGCCTCTGGTGTTATTCAAGCCTTGGTTTGCAGCAATAAGAGTCAGAGAGTTAAAGTGCCATCAGAGCAGCTTTTATATGAACAAAGATAGAAAATCAAACCGGCAGAAGGAGGTCAAAGTTCGCGCTCAGATACAAACAAGATAGCACAAACAGCAGCAGTCACTACAGTGGCAGGCATGGCCTCATAGTCCATTACTATTCTGATAAACAACATATCCTAAACCAGGATTTACTACACAGACAACACATGTGGGATGTGTTGATAATTTTCAGGTTGGGCAGGATTTCCCTGCTCAAAATGGATCTTAATGTGTTGACTATAAATGTAAATTGAACAGGTCTACATATACTGTAATTTATTAAGGCAATGATGCTGTGTAAACTGAGCACAACTCTATGAATTTCCCATTCTGACCATTTAATAACCAAAAAGCCAACGTGGTCTTAGGAGTTCTCTGGGAATTTTTCCAGAGGTTTGTAGCAACCAGTCAACAGATTGTTAACATAAACAGAGGTTATAGCTGCACTGTACACCCCTTTACTGTTTATTCATACATGACAGAGGCTCTAAAATGTTCTCATTATGTTTGTTTACTCCTGAATCATCTTCATCTGTTGAGCTATTTTCATGATCTCTTTGACTTCAACAAGTTTCTCCAGCAGTGCTACTCTAGATCTGTTAACCAAAGTTCAGCTTAAAGCATTGCAGTTACAGCAGTGATACAAACTAACCACCAAATCCAAGCCCAGAGATGACCTCAACTTTTCCTGAGCACCAGTGGGCTATTAACTATTAACGAACTCTTAAGAGGTAGAGTGATAAGCTTGTGTTTCCTTCCAACATTTGCCAAATAAAGGCCAAAAGCTCTCCTTAGTCTGCAGCTGGATGGACTAAAACTCCAACATCTGGGAATGCAGTTGAAGATCAGAGCCTGACAGAGGTGGAGAAGCTCTTCACGGACCTGCATCGCAAGCTGCAGTCCAAGATGGTAGTTAAAATCTGTTGGCAGGATAAGGGACCCACTGAAGATGCTCTGTTATTTAGACTCAGATTTGGTGTTTCAGATTGTGTGTGTGTATTCCTGCCTTAGAGGCTAAGTGTTTTGGGTGAGAAGACAAGATTTTGGTTGTTTAATTTCCCCGATTTAGTTATCTCCATTCTTTATAATTTAACAAAGTAGAGCACAATTGCTGAAAAGTGCCACAAGGTGGAGCCCCGTTCCTTGCTGTGCTCAACTAGTTATGGCACAATACAGAACAGATGATTTTTTTGTATAAATATGAAAAACTGAACTTACCAAGAAGACTGTTGGAGGACTGATAAATGAAGGCTGAGTTCAGACAGCTGAAAACTTTAAAAACTTGTTTGGGTTGATCTTGTTATACCACATAATAATACCAACTACAGATAGACAAACAAAGAGGTTTGTAGTTTGGTGTATATTTCAGATTAAGGACAAAGGCTGGAACAATTTTTGTACATGTAAACAGAGTCAGTGACACAAATTGATTAAACACTTTGTTTAACAGCAGAGTAAACATTAACGTGCTCCAGTCGACCTCAGGGTCTGCAATGTTCACGTTTAAGATCACCAAAAATAAGAATTTAACATCTTTTTAAGTCAAAATCATGAAAAAAATGGCCTTTTATTATCCTATTAGTGTAAGCGCTTCCCACCAATGTGAAACTAACAGATTAGTGATGTAGTAATGTAACGTGTCACTGTACAAGAAAACAGTCATTCATTATATTTACTACCAACAGCACCTGAAGCAACGGACCCTGGACTTACTCCACTAACAGGACAGCGTATTCAGCTCCGCTGCTCATCAGTAAAGCTTGCGGTGATGCAGCTGTGAACTGAGCGGCAAATATTTGAATTTTCTTTGTAAAACTTTAGAAAAATCTGACGTTTTTTGACCAACAGCTGGAAACTGAGTGAAATTTAGTTTCAATACAAAATGAGAGACCAGAAATTTACTTTATCAATACTGAATTTGAATGAATCAAGTTTTTACCTGCAATGTTAAAAATTTACTATGTTCCATGTTTTATATTTACCTTTTTAAACATTAAAAAAATTTATACTCCATTATTTATTTATACATTACTGACATTTTTGCTAACTTAGTCGAGACTTAAGAGTGAAACATTTACTTTTATATTTCATGTCATTCACAAAATATTAAAAATAAATGTCATGTAAAATATTTATTATGCTCATTGTTATTAATTAGTATTTATTTATTATTATTTCTATAAATCTTGAGCATGATTACCTAATTACTGTTTTTTAATAATTAATTAATACTTTTATGAAATAATACTTATGTGTTTTCAACTTGATTGATTTTTGACCTTGTGTATTCAGGTGAGCAGTCGATTGTGTTGTCATTTACATTTTTCATACATTTGAAGATTTTTTCCATTTATAGTAAAATAAAAATGTTTGAATGTAAGAAAAACGTAAATGAGAGCATGTCAATAAAAACACATCAGTAAAATATGTTTTAAGTATTAAAAAAATACAAATAAAATATTAATAAACATTCAAAATAAAGTTTCTTTGATTCGTGAATGAATGATCAAACTCGCTTCATCAGCTGAAGTTGCAGAACTGCTTTCTGTTGTTTCCAGCTGTTAGTTTTGCCTGTAAATCAGATCCACGCAGATCACCTGCTCCCACCTCAAACTGCATCACCACAAGTCGACTCAGACTCGGGAATCTGCGATCGATTCACTCACTGCAGGAATGAACGCATGAAACTCGTACAACGCGCACAGTTCTGATTTAAGCACATCCTCAGGGTTCCTCGACCACCTGCACCACCACCACCTCGCTGTCGGCAGTCTGGTGTGTGAGCAGGTGTCTGTTCAGGTGAGTTTTTCGGGTGTAGCTCTTGGTGCAGAAGGTGCAGGCGTAGGGACGGATGTTGCTGTGGGACAACATGTGTTTCTTCAGGTCAAACTTCCTCCGTAAACATTTCCCGCACTCCGGACACGAGAACGGCTTCTCTCCTGGAAAACAGACCGAGAGGCGCTCGGGTTCAGAACCGGTACAAAAGCATCTGGAGTTACGACAGCATATCTTTGTGTACCGTGATCATGTGACCAGCTTCCTGTCTTACCTGTGTGTATCCTCCGGTGTTCAGTCAGGTGACAGGAAATGGAGAAGGCCTTCCCACAGTCCTGGCAGACATAGGGCCGCTCGCCCGTGTGCGTCCTCATGTGTTTCTGCAGGTCACCGCCGGACGGCCAGCCTTTACCGCACACCGTGCACACGTACGGCCGCTCCCCGGTGTGCCGCCGCACGTGCACGTTGAGGCCAGCGAGTGCGGTGAAGTCTTTGGAGCAGTAGGGGCAGCGGTAGGGCCGCTCACCAGTGTGTGTCCTCAGGTGGCCCTCCAGGCCATCGCGGGTCTTGAAGCGCTTGCCGCACTGCGAGCACAGGAAGCGGCTCTCAGCGGTGTGGGTCGCCCGGTGGGACTGCAGGCCGGTGAGCGAGCCGTACGTCTTGCTGCACAGGTCGCACTGGTACGTGCGGAAGGTGTGTGTGCGCTGGTGGATACGAAGCTGGGTCACCCCTGGAGACACAAACATTTAAACACATGTTTAACGTCCTCTGGGAAAAGGAGACTCACATCATGGATGTGTGCCAGTATGGATCAGGATCTCCAAGGAATGTTTTCATCACCTCTGTTCAATCTGCGCAACACAGAAATAAGAAACAAGGACTGGACGCAGGACTGATAAGGTGTATCTAATAAAATGACAGTGAGTATAAATGCCATTTTGTTCATTAAGCTTGTGTTGTTTCCTTTTTGCGTAAAAATCAGATGTGCATCGAGAGCTGCCACCACACTGGATGTAATGAAACCCTTTCCTAAATCCTGCAGCTGCTTTTACAATGTGAATTATGATCTGAAAATGTTTTACTTTCCCAAGATGAGCTCTACAAATTCTCTATAGGCTCTGTTCACGTGTTTGTTTTACAGCAGCTGGCAGCAAAGTGCTAGTGACCAAAACACTGACGACTCGCTGTGTAATACCTCTTTGAGATGGTTTTCATGTTTTTTCCCTAGCACACGGTGGTTACCAGGGGGAGGGAAGAAAACAGCGGGCAGGTTAACAGTACATGGTTAACAATCATGTGACTGCAAAACCTGAGCAGGTCTGAGGAAAAGTAAAAAAATAAAAAGTATAGCGCTCGATTATTTCGCCAAGTATTTTTGTCGCTTCAGGGTTAATAGGATGAAAAATAATTATTCTTTCTTGGAAAATAAATTTTCAGATGATGACGGTTGTTGATGAGCAGGCTTTTCGTTTTTTAACATTGTGTTGTAGCTCTGAAATGGAAAATAATTATAAAGGAAAATAATGAAAGCATCAGACTCTTGACTGTTTTAGAGCAGCAGCTCAACAGCAATGTTTTGTTCCACCGTCATCCTTTTTCCCAGAAACATCTTTAACAGAGGGCTGACTCAGATGAACTTGATGTGAACCTGCTGTTTGCTGCTCACCGAGTGAGTCAAACACACACAGCCGCCTCGCTGAGCTTTTAAAACCAGATCTGCTGCTAAGCTGCAGAGGTCAATGAGCCTGTGGAAAGTGCTCTGAGTTAGTGGGTAGGGCTGGGCCATATTATACCGTTCACGGTAATACCGGTATAATGTTAGGCAACGATAGGAAAATGAAATATCGCGATAGAATATGAGTAAAACGCGCATGCGCAGTGCCTTTGTTTTCATACGCACATGGCCGATTGTTGAGTGAAACAGATGAACCAGAATTGGTTTGTAAAAATGGTGCAACTTCCGTGATGTGGAACTGGTTTGGTGTTTGTCCGTCAGATACACAACAAAGCACATTTTTTTGCAGAACATGCAAGCGGCCGTTGTTATTGTCGTATTTGTCGGACTAAGATGCTCTTAAATCTGGGAGTAATCTGGGTCCTAAACTCCGTATACTTCAGGTCAAACAACACTGCAGCATCACTTAGAGTTAAAAACTGTCTAAATTCTTTCATCTTTAATAAAACGATCAGCATTGCTGCTTTACCAGGTGTAACTATGAAGTTTAACTTCCAGGCATCCATGAAAACAAAAGTTATTACATTTAACGGAGTTAGAAGTTAGCAGGAAGCTAGCGGAAGTTAGCTCGCTAGTTTCGCTAGTTACCTAAGCATGATATTGCATGTTCTGACTGAGAGATTTCTGAAAAAAAATCAAACGTACAGCTCTGCTGTCACTTCCAACATAAATGAAGACAGGAAACTAAACAGCAGTGACGTTTGTAGGGTTACTGAAGTTGGGCTAGCTGGTATATAATGATGTGCTACGTGATCGCTAGCGACACAGCTATGTTAGCATAACATAAACAGTGAAGCTGGAGGACGAACACTAACACTTTTCCACTTATAAAAGTTAACGTGACGGTTCTTCATGGTTAGAAACAAATGCAATCGCATGGCAGGATGCTGTAAACGGACCAAACTTCAGTCAGGAGAACAACTGAGATAATCCATCCACAATACGAGGTTAGTCATTAATATACTGCAACAACATGGGAATAGAGCAGCTGCCAGAGAATTCAACATTAATGAATCAATGGTACAGAAGTGGAGGAAGCAAGAAGAATGAGTTTAATAAAGTTTGATTTATCTGACTGCTTTGTTTCGCTTAATGTGCCTTATAATCCTGTGCACCTTATGGTCCGAAAAATACGTACTGCACACTACAGTTTAATGTTGCAAAGCACCTCTTTTTAACTTCAGTGGATATTATACATGGTTATGCTCAGGATATGTCAGCCCATTTCTACTGGAAATGCCTTTTAGTTAAACTTTCAGCAAGGAATTTGCATTTGCACTGTTACATTTTTATAAAGCTTTAATGTACATAAAAACCAGCTTCTTGTTTAAGTGAAAATAAATGGAAGGTTGTCTTTTTGCGCTAGTAATGTTGTGGAGTTGTATTTTGTCTCGCATCAATTATATCGTCGGTTATATCGTTATCGCAAATTTTCAAATATATATCGTGATAAATATTTTTGGCCATATCGCCCTGCTCTATTAGTGGGGTTCACCGCTTTCAGTGGTCTACCTGAGAAGGTCTGGTCACAGAAGCGGCAGTTGTAGCGGAGCTTCGCCCCCTCCACCGAGTGCGTCTGCAGGTGTCGCAGCAGCCGCGTCTGTGAGCTGAACGTCTGGTCACACATCGTGCAGGTGAGGTCGGGCAGCCGGTGCTGCAGCCGATGGGCGTCCCTGTCCTTGGCCGACTCGAACACCTTGTTACACCGGCTGCAGGTGAAACCTCCCTTGTCCAGGTGTGTCTGCTTGTGATTGGTCAGGCTGGATAGATGGTGGAACTCCTTGTCGCACTGGACGCAGTGGTAGATGGGGCGGGCCCGGTGTGTGCGCTGGTGCGACAGCAGCTCGGCTTTGGTCTTGAACATGGCGTTGCACTGGAAGCAGGACAGAGACCTGACGGGTCGGGGAGGGGGCCTATTCTGAGGGAGGCAGGGCTCTTTGTCAGCGCCGCCAGGTTGAGTCTGTTCGAGCACGGACGTCGTTAAGGCCGAACCGCAGGACCTGTTAGTGCGTAGGTGTCGGATCACCTGCAGACAGTCAGACAAACATTTAAGGGAGTGATGCATATATGATGTATATATACATTTTTTTTAAAATTTAAAATAAATAAATGTGTTTTCATTTTTATGTGTGGTCTTATTGATTTATTTTAAGATACTTTTTTTGTTCAAACAGACAAAAAAGTGACCATATAGTTACTGTCATGCCACACTGAGACACTGACACAGTACCTGTGAGCGGTAGATGAAACATTTGCCACACTGAGGACACTTGTGAGCCACACGCTGGGAATTGTGGGAAATGCTGTGCAGAGCATTAGCTGTGACCTCTGAGCAGGAGAGATCTGATTGAAGAAAGACAGGAAGCTTTAATGACTAGTTCAGTTTCTATAGCTTTGTCACAATTCTTAGGCCGCATCCTTTGAAGGACCCGGCCTTCGTGGTCTACGTGGGCCGGGTCCTGTGAAATAGGACGGTCTAGCCTTCAGATTTGCGTCACCAGCTTTCTCAGTGGAGTTCAATAAACTCCTTGCTATCTAAATTATAACAGGACATTAGAGTACATTCTCGACCATCTCACGCTTCTGTTTAATCAGTTTTCTGTTTGACATTTATTCAGCTGTGTGAAAACTATAACTAATGTCAGCCAAACCGATTTACTCAGGAACAAATAAAATACTGAAAAAAGCCAAACAATAACTTTTTAAAGTTATTTAATAACTTATATATCATGTTTAACCTGAGTAGCGAAAGACCGTGCAGGGTCTAGAAACAATGTGCCGGAGTCCACTGTTCTCACCGGCTCTAGTGAGCCTTGACCTCCCGGTCAGCTATCGAGTTGGTGGATAAGAGACGTCTCAGAAAACGTCGGAGCATATTTGCAAATATGTGATGTCTCGATAAACCAAGCAAATATTTGAAGTTTACACAGCTACATTCTCACCTGAAAATACCTTAAAAGTTTATTTTCTAACCCAGAAAGAGTCATATTAAAACTAAGTAGCTGCCGCCATTGTTGGAAATGGGAATTGGCTGGGCCGCGCTATGAATTCTGGGATAGGTTGGGCTACGAATGATACACCCGACCCAACTTTCAAGTCTGGCTGTGATGTAAACGGCCTACAAATGTGGCTGCCAAAGGATGTGGCCTAGGAATTGGGACACAGCTTATATCTACGCGCGTGTGTGTGTGTTACCTGTGTCTTCTGATTGGTTGACAATGTCTCCACATGAGTCCCTCAACCTGACAAGCAAAAGCTGGTTATATTTTCAAGCTCTGAGGACTCTGAGGGATCCAGGATTATTTAAAAAACAAACAAACAAAAAAAGGTCTCACCTGTCCACCTCCACAACCACAGGTGTGACTACACATTCATTGCCGACTGCTGCCGAGCTCTCATTGGACGCCTCCAGCTCTGAACCAATCACAGTCTCCTCGATCTCTTCCTGCTCGTCCTCTGTTATCACCACCACCTCCACCTTCACCAGCTCCACATCCAGCTGCAAGGGGCTACTAACCTCAGGTAGCACATCTGATTGGATCTCCGTTTCAGGTGGAGGAGGGTTGGGATTGATCAGTTTAGTGAAAAGGGGGTGGGACCACACAGACAGGAGGGTCTCCTCTGTATCACAACCCACTAAGAAATAACCCCCCGCCAAAACATTAAAGATCAGCAAAACTGAGTCCGATTCTCATTTAATTTGATTAGTTCTTGATTACTTATTTACCTGTCGCCAGTGACTGTCCCTGTAAACAGGTCTGATTGGTCAGCAGCTCCCTCAGATCATCCTTGTCCGCCTTCTGCAGACAGTCCTCCAGCCCAGAGGGGGCAGCATCGAACCAGGAGGCAGCCTGAGATGGATGAATGGCCACATAAATGAAAATGAAATACAGCAGAATTACTAGATTGACTGTTCAAGGTTTTACTGATCACCTGTTTGAAGTCGGGAACAGGAAAGAGCTGCTCGATCCTGGACAGGAAGTCAGATATGAGGGACTGGAGGGCGGAGTCAAACCTCTGGTCAAACACCTCCTGGAAGACAAGCACAGAGGTGAACGATGGACGGATTGAATGATGAAGCTTTGTGTGAAGCTGATAATTCAAGGTGGCAGCTCTGACCTGTAGGAGGCGTTGAGAATTGTCTGGACTCTTTATCAATTTGTCGGTGAGCATCAACAAAGCAGACCAGCATTCGCTTACGTCTTCATCCAGCTGCTGAGAGAACAGACGAGACACAAAAAGAAACTTTTATTTTCAGCAACAACTGAGGACATCAGCCAATAGTTACTATTATTTTTCTAGTTATAATTTTATGGGTGGTCGTATCATTAATGATGCTAGTTTTTATTAGTCTCCAAGAATTTTTCTGCTTAATAATTTTTCTAATAATAATTTTTCTGCTTATTTCTTGTCATTTTCTAAGACTCGTTTCCATTGTTGATTCTAGCTGTTAATTCTTGGCCAAATGAGCACAGGAAGAAACCATTAAATATTTTTTCCTAAAATAATGTCTCGGTATATGGTATGCATTACCATACGTTTTCTTATGGTAATGCTAATACAGTCATGTGAGAAAATTAGGACACCCTATGAAAGCCTGTATATTTTAAAATATATTTGGAAATATGGAGATTTAATATGAATTTTAATGATACTGAGGGATCCAAATAATATAACTAAACAATTAAAAATAAGAAAAGCCTTTTTAAAACTTTATGTGAAATGTAATTTAAAAAACAATTTCTGGTGTGGAATAAATTAGGACACCCCACCCGTTATCCCACTTAAAATGGTTAAAATCACACACAGGTGTATCACGTCAGGTGCACATGATCAGTAAATCTTTAACCATCATTTTAAAGGAGCCTTGCCTATTTAAACCTCAGATTTAGTTTGGTGGTCTCCTGACTGTTGAAGTGTTGAAGTGAGCACCATGGTGAGATCTAAGAGCCGTCTGATGCCCTCAGAAAGAAAATTGTGTCCGCTTATGAGTCTGGTAAGGGATTCAAAAAGATCTCAAAAGAATTTGACATCAGCCATTCCACCATCTGGAAAATTGTTTACAAGTGGAGGACATTCAAAACAACTGCCACCATGCCCAGGTCTGGCCGTCCAAGCATATTCACCCGCGGAGCAGACGCCCAAAGAAGTCATCAAAAATCCCAAAAATGTCATCATAGGAACTACAGCAGGCTCTGGCTACTGTCAACGTGAAAGTGGATGACTCTACTATCAGAAAGAGACTACACAAGTTTGACTTTCATGGGAAGTGTGCAAGGAGGAAACCTTTGCTCACTAAGAGAAACATTAAGGGCAGACTGAAGTTTGCCAGAGTGAATGTAGACAAAGACCATGACTTCTGGAATAATATTCTTTGGACAGATGGGTCTAAAACTGAATCATTTAGACACCAGAACAGTAGACATGTTTGGCATAAACCAAACACAGTCTTCCAAGAAAAGAACGTCATACCAACTGTGAAGCATGGAGGTGGCAGTATTGTAGTTTGGGGATGCTTTGCTGCAGCAGCACCTGGCCAGCTCACCATCATAGAATCCATCATGAATTGTGTGTATCAGAGGGTGCTTGAAGAACATGTGAAACCATCTGTAAAAAAACATTAAAGCTGAAGCGGAACTGGACACTGCAACATGACGTTGCATGTCACGTGGGGTGACTTAAAACAGACTGTACATGCCAGAAAACCCCCAAACATCTCACAGCTGAAAGAATTCTGCATTGAGGAGTGAACCAAACTTGCTTTTGATCGATGTCAGAGACTGGTAAAAGGCGTCTCACTGAAGTTATATCAGCCAAACGGGGCAACACTAGTTATTAGGGGGTAGGGTGTCCTAACTTTGTCCTCCATTAAAATACACATTTTTGTTCACATTTGTTTTTTAAATGTGTAATTTTTTGTTGTTGTTGTTTAATTGCAACTAAGTCACTTTCTTTTCCAGTAATACATGAAAACATGATTGGACATTGTTATATGAACATTACTTAATAAAGAGCAGATTATTTAATGGGGTGTCCTAATTTTCTCACATGACTGCATGAAAGGCAGCAGAAGTTCAACTGATAATGGAGAACAACGACATGGTTGATGTCATGAAGACCAATTGTACAATCAAAGTTTAGATATGGACGACTGAAAGCACGAAAACGTCATAGCAATTCATTTAAAGGAGGAAATATTGAAATGTGCTGCATTAATGATTCACTGCTTTTTAACATATTAAAAAAAATTATTAGCTTAAACTGTTTGTAATTTAATATTACAATTAATGTTTAAAAAAATGTAAAATAAATACTGATATGAGGCATTTTCAGTTATTTAAAATATATATTTAAATACATTTTAGTGCACTGATAAAGGTGCAGGATGTTCCATCTTAAATATTTGTTATAAAATATTATATTGTTAATTAGATTTGATTTGATTTTTTTTAAAAGCCAAAATAAAACACACAGGGCTGGTGTTGGTTTCCAACATTTATCAGATTGATTACACCATTAATCAATAAAGAGCTGGGGTGCAGTGAAGTGACACAGATCCTGTAAGCCTGTCCAGTAATCTCCCTGCTCTCTCTCCTGGGCTTCAGTAGCTGGGTTAACAGGCTTCAGGCCAGAGCAGCACAGAGAGCAAAGAGATGCTTTTGGTATTAAATGAGAGAATTTCAAGTCATTATTTTTTTTTGAGAAAGGTCCCGATTTAGTGCTGCTCAAACATTTAACAAGCTGAAGAGCTGTAGACACACACTCACTATTAACATGGTTTTCTTTTGATTTTGTCATGAAATAAAGGATTTAATCAATTGCTTCCAGTTAAGTGACTTTTCATGTTGAATCCTTTACTGAAATCACAGGAAACAGTTTGAATAAAAATAATTTTTAGACACAGTCATAGTCTGAATTACTTGTGGTCTCACCGTTGCCTCAGAGTGGATCCTGTCTAGGTGGGAATGGATGGCAGCTGATTTTGGTTCTGACAACGTGACCTAAAGAAAAAAAACAACAACAAACAACAACATAATCTGACATGTCCCTTCAATGTTAAAAAGGAAAAGTAACACACTCTATTTTGTTTAAAGTTTAGATTTTAACATTTGTTGATATACCTAACTATAAAATAACTCAAATGAAATTCAAATGAACCAAGAACAGAACCCTGAGGAACACCACGGAGAACCCCCCCCCTATTTATTACATTTACATTGCTTATCTAACACTTGTGCATGAACTTTCCTGAGTTCCTGTAACTGTTTCGTCCTCTAAACACTGTGGAAACTAGGAATTATCAATGTTAATATAAAACCATTCTGGGGACTTTGGGGGTTTTCTACTACAGAACAGGCACTCTGCAGCACAAGAGGAACCTTTAAGTAAAGTCTAGCCAGTATGCAACCATCTTGATAAAGACTTCCGACACTTACTATATTTCATCACTTGTTCAGAAGCTTTATTTATTTTTAATATCGAAGGTCACTTGGAGATGAAAATTGCATCAGTATCTTTGTTGCTATTATACTAATACCCAGGCACACAGATTATAGGCTCCTCTCTCAGATGTTGTACAGCATGCATGACATATACATCATTTACACCAGGTGTGGTAAAGATTTAATTAACACTTAAAGTTGTTATTCCTTATCCAGCCAACATAATGTGTTAAAAACAGGTGGGAAAAGGGAACTATTGGATAGTGCATGAAACCTTCAAATTCAGGTGTTACATTCTCTCCTTGCAAAACACCAACCTTTGCCCTCAGAGCCAGCAGCAGCAGACACCTCTGTCTGTCCGTCAGCAGTTGCGGGACGGCCTCAGTCACCAGGGAAACAAAGTCCTCCAGCATCCCATAATGCCTCACCATTTCGTGCCGTGCGACCTGCCACATCGCCGCTGTTAGCAGGCGGAGAGGCGGGACGAGGAGACGCAGGGAGGAGAGGGAGAGGAGGGAAGCTGCCGGAGAGGACAGGTTGACATGTCAGAGCAGGAAGCATCACTTATCTGGGTCAGTGTCAGGAGCTGCTGCACCCACACCAACCAGGACTCTAATGTTATTCTTACTTACAGTGACTTAATGTGTGTGTGAATGGGTGGATGACTGGATATGTAAAGCGCTTTGGGGGTCCTTAGGGACTAGTAAAGCGCTATATAAATACAGGTCATTTACCATTTACTTAATGCAACTGTAACAATATGTAGGAAACTCAGAATGTAACATACTTTAGTTTGTCAGGGAAGGTAAATTAGAGATGTGCCCATATAAAATTTAAAAAAAAAAAAGGCTCATTAAGGTGTGCCAATTTGGCCACACCCTAATCATATTGATAATTATTACAATTTATAAACAGACAAACTGTTATCAGTAAACAAATGAGGTGGAAATATTTCAGGATGTTGAAGATCTTCTGATTAAACCAGAGAATTCAGAAGTTTGAAAAATGTAACTTGGGAGTTTGCCTGACAAAAGAAGCTACCAAACTCTGTTTAAAAAAAAGTCTCAGCATTTTAAAAGTCAATGCTTATGATCGACTGAATGCATTTAATAAAACCGCACTAAATACATCTAAATAATTACAATATATAGTTTTAAATCGGCACAGTTTGATATAATATAGCTTTATTTAGACCTTGGAGTGTCATGTTTACCTTTAGTCACATTAGTGATCGTTAAATGATTGGTGTGTTGGTGAATTACAGCTTATTCTACTATTGTGAATGCACTGTTGGCAATACAGGGATTAGTGACTTACATGACAGCCAAACTGCTGCTAATTAACAGTTTAAATACCGTTAAAATACAAGCAGCCATCTGCTATCAGTGATATATACGACTTTTATCATAAGCAATCCACGCTTGATGCGTTACAAATACGCCGAATTAAAATGTAGCTACAATCGACTTATTATCAGCTGGTAGAGGCTAATCAATAAAGATTAACGTTTCAAAAACTAAGAACATATTTAAAAAGCAAATTTTTTGCATAGAGTTTGGTTAGTATGGGTGCATGCGCACAAGTTGGTGCTAGCTGGCTATAGCTCGGTAATTATCAAAAGAGACAAAAATCCTGATTTATTTTTAAAGAGCACCAAAATAACCGATAAGAGAACAGAGTAGTAAGCACATACCCATTCCGCGTGCAAACCCACTCACTGTAAGCCCAATTTTTTCCAAAATGTTAGCTACAGAGGCTAACGGTTAACTGTTTACACTACAGCTACCGACGGCTCCGCCCCCTTTATACCGGAACCTTTTTTGAAAAGCCAAAGAAACACGTCCGGTGCACGCGTGCGTAGAAGTGGGGTTTATTTTCGTCGGTGATCCAGGTGAGTGGAACAGGTGTGGCTCAAAGGTCATTATTTGTGCTTAAGAATAGAGTTTATCCTCGTTTTACCTCCTCAGCAGGTTCACTCCTGAACAAGTTGAGAAACTTTATTTATTTAATATGATTGTATTTAATTCTATAAAGAGTTAGAGAGCAAAAATCATGATTAGGACAAAATTGTATCAATTAACTAAAATCCAAAATCTGATATTGATAATTATTTTAAAGAAAAAATGTTAACAATTAAAAAAAATCATTAGTTGAAATTGTTTGTAATTTAAATAAATATTACAATTAATGTTTAAATACTGATATGAATACTGATATGAGGCATTTTCAGTTATTTAAAATATATATTTAAATACATTTTAGTACATTGATAAAGGTGCAGGATGTTCCATCTTAAATATTTGTTATAAAATATTATATTGTTAATTAGAATTTATTTTAAGCCAAAATAAAACACACAGGGCTGGTGTTGGTTTCCAACATTTATCAGATTGATTACACCATTAATCAATAAAGAGCTGGGGTGCAGTGAAGTGACACAGATCCTGTAAGCCTGTCCAGTAATCTCCCTGCTCTCTCTCCTGGATTTCAGTAGCTGGATTAACAGGCTTCAGGCCAGAGCAGCACAGAGAGCAAAGAGACGCTCGAAATACAGAAAACACAAACAATACCAGCAGTGAATGTGGAAGAGCTGGAGGCCGGACTTTGTGTGGACTTCGGATGGATCTGCGGGGGGTGGAGAAAGGTCGACAGTCAGGCCTGATCCTTGGAGGCTCCTCGGCTCCTGCTGGCCTCCTCTATGGCCGTCTGGTTGCCAAATGCTGGAAATGAGCCGCTGTGTTTCTTGTTTCTTCATTGAAATAATTTATTGTAGCTTTTAACAAAGTGTGCTTGTAGCTTTTTCACGATTTACACCACAGTTTTATCAGGAAACAGTCTGTTTGTTGCTGCTGTAGTGTTCTGCACCACAAGGGTAAACATACATATCCTCGTAATGGATCCTGACAGAGAAGAAGCTGAAGTATTTTCGGACCCCGAGGACCCATTTGCTCTAACAGCAGAGGATAAGGAACAGGAGGAGGATGAGGAGGAAGAGGATGATGATGAGGAAGATGCCAGGATTTTCAACGCTTGGATGCAGCGGTACCGGGGAGGGGAACAGCAGAGTAAAGTAGGAGAGGAAGAAGATGAAGATGACGAGTCAGAGGGAGGAAGACTTAAAAGCAGAAGCAGCCCAGAGCCTCCGGCAGCGGTAAAGTCGGGCCGCCGAGCATCACTGCCATGTCCGGTAAGAACACCAGTAACTGTACAACTCCAGACCAACTGTAAAGTGCAGTAGTGTGTGGTCAAAGGGAGGGGTAGTCATTAATGCTTGCCTTCTTTGATATGCTGAGCCATAGTCAAGATTCAAATGTTGTTGTGGACAAGTCGTCAATCACAGGAACTTAAGCACAAGAAGTTCTTCAAATACTTAAAAATTGGAAACATTCCTTAGTGATACAGTCCTAAGCTCAAGAGCAGACAGTAATAGGTTGTTTGTTGAGATTTTGTTCATTTTGTCAAGTGCTGTCTTCAAGGTCAAGAAAAAGTTCATTTCCTTTATCATTCAGGAAGAGTCATTTAGTCCAGACGGTCATGGCCATCTGGCTGTGTGGATACTCGGTCTAATTGGGATACAGTGGTCAGTCGCTCCTTTTAACTTGTGCATGACCTGCTTCCCGTCTTGCCATGATGGGGAAGGTAATGAGATTTGAATTCATGCATTGCAATATCTTGTCCACAGGCATTTGGGAATTTGGGAAATTCTTGGAGCCAAAGAGTTTTTTTGATGCAGTCTTTGGTCTTGCTTTCAAAGATAAGATATAGTGCTCAGGCTACCAGAAGAAGTTCAGTCTGAAAACTGGTGTGGGCATCTGATGCTCCTGGTGGCAGTCCCAGAGCACACTGGGTAAGAACAACTTGGGATGATATCTGGCAAACATTACTTAAGCCTTAGCTTCCCAGCTGAGGTCTATTTTTTGATGTATTCAGACTGTATCCAGAATCCATAGAGCTACTATCAGAGTACCTGGCAGGAACCTAATAATTAATCTAATTTGCCTCCAACTTGAACAAATCCTTAGCCTGCTACCAGAAAAACCCAACAGACAAGCATGGAGACCTTTCATGTCCATCCCACAAGGTAAACACAGCCATTTACTTTTCTGCACCACTATATAATTTACCCTGAAAAATACAACAATCACATATCACAAGAAAAATAACTGGAAGAGAGCATCATAGGACTCTGGAATTGAAAATGTGCCGGGCTTGCGCTTAGATTCCAGTGGATGGCAACCGATGATGCATTAAGAATGTCTGCCCTTTAACCAGTGTGGTAATTTAACTGTGGTTACATTGTCTGTGCTTTTTTTGGGTTAATGTCACAAACAACTTCTAGAAATTTGTAATCCAGTGCAAGATAACCCTACTCATGTTGTTGGAATATCGTGAAACGTGTGTCTTGATGTATCATCATGTATCTCAATAATTTTTAGAGAGATAAATTTTGCCAGTAATCAAAGTGACTTCATCCTTCTCTTGGAGGGACCGTGAGTTCACAATAATGTGTTATAATGGGTTCCGACTATGGATTGGGTGTGAGCTGCTGCCCAAAGTGAAGGAGTTTATATCAGGGTTTGTTTACAAGTCAGGGAAGAGAGGAGCACGTGATTGACAGTCAGATTGGTGCAGTGTCTGCACTGAGGTGGCACTGTATTTGTCTGTTGCAGTTAAAAAAAGAGTTAAAAGAATCAGATCTCACATAGAAGCAGAAGATACGAGTTCCCTTTGATGGCTGTGGTCTCCCTTTGAGACAGGGGATCAGAGCAGAGCTGCTACTCCTGCACACTGAAAGAAGCCAGTTGAGGTAGTTTGGACATCGAGTTATGATGCATCCTGGACGCCTCATAGGTGAGGGGATTCAGGTATTTGCAACCAGAAGAAAGAAGTTGGAGATGGTCTGTCCTCGAGTTGTCTTGGATTCACCTTGCTCCCCCCTCAGAGGTCCTGGAGGAGGTGGCTAGCGAGTAGGAGACTGATGGATATCTTGTTTCAAGACTTTATCATCTAGCTCTTTCCTTTTTTCATAACATTGTAGTGAAGGATGATCAGGAGAAAATGGTGCCCGTTTTAATGCAGTTACCATTACAAACCAGTTGTATCAGTTTATATCAGTCATACTTTCAGTCTTCAGGGTGTTCACAGCTCATGAACACTCTGTCATCCATAAACCAATGTCTTGTTTACTGTTTTCTAAGCTTCAGCTTTGCAGTTTGGTTATAGGGGAAGTAAAGACTCCCAGAGGTGCTAATGGAGCTTTTAGGTACATGTTCTTGTTTGTTTTTTGTTAATGGGATAACTGGATCAGTGAGTCTTTTGTTTGTTCAAGACTTTTTTTAACGGCAGAAAAAAATTAGAAACAAAGAAATAAAACTGTGTGAAAGAAGGAAGGCAAATATTTACAGAGAGTAATGAGTTAAATGTTTATTATAAGCAGTCCACTGACATTTCAGTTTTTTAAATCATCCTTCAGTTTTGTATAGTGAGTATTGACTTTAATGTGTACTTTTTAACTTTATTAGTCATATTTTTCTCCTTAATTTGCTTTATGATCTTATATACTATATTTGCAGTTCGTATTCAGCATTTTGTGCCTGTAAATTACTTTGAATTGCATTTAGCGTTTATGCTCCCTGCATCAAGTTTGATTGATTAATTGATCTTTTGTCTTCAGTCCACTCTGTCGGCCATGCAGCTGTCTCGTCTCCACTCGTCCACTCAGGCTCCGGTGACGGCGAGGGTTTTGTTGCGTCGCTCTTCCTCCCGCCGCCTTCTTCCATCACCTATGGAGGCCGCTGTGCCCACCTCAGAGCGCAGGCAATCTCTCATAACCACAATCCCCGAGGTTGTGCCACCTGAGAGGCGGGGACAGTTCAGAAGACGTAACGTCATGTCGCTGGTGTGTAGACGCACTTCCCGATTTTTATAAGACAAAATTAAATTGTGTTTTTAGGCTCTTTGTGACTTTAATTGTTTGTGTGTTCCAGAGCGATGCTTATAGTGTGTGTCTGATCTGTCATAACGACTTAAATAACGGCGCTGGCGGCACCAGAGAGCTACAGTGCACACACACCTTCCACAAAGAGGTAGCACATACCAGCAACAACATCAACACATAAACCTTTTCTTGCGTTAAAAGTTGGGCAACCATAGACGGGTCACAAGTAAACTCAGCACAGACAGATGGACCCTGGAGGGTTATAGAGGTCTAATGAAGGCCCTGTCTAAGGTGGATGACACTGAAGAGGTCAAGTAGATGACTGCAGAGTCACTAAAATAGGTTTAAAACAAGTTTGATTTCCCCCTTTTTAAGATTTGTAAGAAATGAAAGACATGTTAGTCCAGTCTTCCTCTGAGACATTTTAGGCCATTCATTAGTGAGAAAAAGATGCAACCACTACAAAGACATCTTTTTGACTCAATGGTCTTGTTCCTCTACATGCTGGTGCTCCAGGACTCCATGATGGTAACGTACTCTCTCATGCCTTCTCTCTCCTCAGTGTATCGAGGAGTGGTTGTGGAGGAAACAGTGCTGTCCAACATGTCACGTTCAGGTGTCCATGCCACAGCCATCTTACTGGAGCTCCAGCAGGGTCACAATCCCCTAACATCACCAAGAAAAATGTCAGTTAAACTGGACTTTATTGGATAACCGCTTTATTAGAGCCCAGTGAATTTATCATTGTCTTTCAGAATATTATCAGAAGAGGAGCCTGACTTTTGACGCAAAACGTTATTTAATAGATTAAAAGACAAAAAGATTAGCACTCAGTATTTATATAAGGAAACATCCTCTGTCTTTTATTTGTCTCCATTTTGAGCCACACTGGCTTCAACAACCAGGTTATCCTGAGAATAAGGGAGTGTATTCCCTGTTTTAACACCCATATCGTCTCAGTGTGATACAAATAAGTCATATAGTAAAGGACCAGCGCTGAAGCTGGAGAACAACCAAAATAACCTCATGTATGTTTTTTTCTTTTTGTCTTCTTTTTATGGCAACTTTAACAGTAATCAGTAATGACTTTAAAATAAAATGTAATTGTGTCCGAGGAGAAAAATATGGTGCAGACATAACAAATTCTCAGTCTTAGAAAAAGTTTGGGGTTTTTTTATTTCTAAAATTAATTATAGTTTCTTCTGCTAGTCTGTTATGCTCTGTTTTTATTTGTTTTTTTCTTGTTCTATATTTTATCATTTCATTTGTCTTTTGGTGTGAATATTCCTATATTTTATTTGCGGATAATCACTCAGTTATCTCTGTAATCAATTTTGAACGAGCTCTACCAATAAATGAACTGAAGGAAACAGCGCCTCCTTTGTGTGCATTGTGGCCAGGGGCGGTACTGCAGGCGGAAGTGCTGCACCTGTTGATGTGCTCTTCTCTTCGGTGTAACTTCACCGCCCCAAAACACCTGAAACTTCCAGCGCTTGGGAAGCTTCTGGAAATTTTAGAAGCGTTTTATCGCCTTTATTGAAGAACAAAAGGAGTTCATGGATAAATTGAAGAAGGTTTTGAGCGGGCAGGATGATGGGAACGCAGATGGGAGCGGCATACTGGAGGTGATGTTGTTTTTAGCCGGTTAGCTGGTTTCGCTAAATTAACCTGTTAAAACGGACGTAGTGCCAGAATCTGCAGATATAACTCAGCCAGGTGTGAACTCACAGACTTCAAAATGGTACTTTTAGATCCAGTGTGACTTGGACCTCCAGGGGAAAACATTATGTGTGATGTTCATCCAGAGTAAACCTTCGTAAAAGCGCTTTTAGAAAGTAACACGCTGCAGAACATGGCTGAGAAGTGAACCGATTTTAATTTTCCTTCAATGTCCCGGTTATTCTCAGATAGATATCATTACATGGATAATATATATAACGAAGAGGAACCTATAGTGTTTAATTCGGCATACTTGGTGTTATAAGATAAAAGCAAATGTTCATGTAAAGTATAGTTAATTCAGGCGAAACTACTGCTTCTTTCTGTTTAACCTCTGCACAAATCATAAAACTGCACTAGAAGTAAGGCAATAAAGTTACTTTTGATAGTTAATAACTTTGACAGTTGTAACTTAAGGAAGTCAATGCATTAATAACTTCCACATTTGAAATACTTAGAGGCTCGCAAATGTGCATTTCGGGGCGGGATTGTGTTTTTATTATCATCAAATTGACATCTGTTGGATAGACTACCACTGCTGTCATGAACCAGGGCTGTCACACTCATTTTAACTGTTAGGCCACATAAGCTCAAATACAACAGACCTCCCTCATTAAAGAGTATATGGAAGTTTCTGCTCACGCTCACATGAACCATAACCAGGATTTAAAAAATCTCTAACCTTAAATTAGAGTAAGACACCTGTCACCTCATCCACCTGACGGCCTGAGAATTAAAACAGCTCAGTTTCCCACACTCTATTGTCTATTGTCAATATATGCAGCTGTTTAAAGTGTCACATTTTCCCACACCCTCCCCACTTAATCATCTTTTAAATTAATAGTTGAAAGGATTAGTGAAGAGTCACTTTCCCTTTTCAGATTCAGCAAAGGTGGAAAAACTGAGATTTTAAACCCAGGTACTAAAGGTGGGAATCAACAGGAATCCTGCGATACAATATTATTGCAATTTTTTTAAGATTTGTGATTCGCTGAATAATTAAGTAACAGGTAAAATTTGTCTGTTTTATCCAATAAGGCAATGTTATTTTACCTCAGTTGTTTTTTTTAGTGGTGGTTTTGTGGTTTGAACTTGCCAAACATTTCCATCAAGCATCGCCACAAAATGAACAAAAGTGCTTTTTATTGAAAAGCTGGAGTGATGAATGAGCGTCCAGTGGGTCGAATCGGACGCTTTGGTGCCGTGTTAGACTCGCCTGCACTAAACAAGTGCTAAAACCGTTTAAATTTGGTTAACTGAAGAAGAGTAAATGTTAGTTGAACAATGTTTCTGAGATATTACACTTTAATGTCACAATAGTAACAGCTGTTATTAGTCTTCATTCACTTTAAAGCTTTTAGTTACTTGCCTTTGACACAAAGAAGAATAACCTAAAGACTCTTAATGTCAATTTCATGAATTCTGAGTCAATATACAATCTTCAATTTAAACTCCTTTAATACTAAAGTCACCAACTAAAAAATAAACATCAATAGCAAACATTTAGTCTGTGAGATCATCATGATGCTAATGACGACAAATTCTGTGCAGAGAGCCAATCAGGCATCGACGCTGTCCTGGGGGACACGGGTGAAGGGTTTCCTGATCTGCTTCGTTTTAGGAGTCGTGTGCTCCATCCTGGTGAGTAAAAGACACTCCTGGACTGTGTTTACTGTTTCTATGACAAAAGATTTGCTGTGGTGACTTCCTGTTTTCCTTTATCAGGGTACCTGCTTGTTGTGGGTCCCTGGCTTTGGTCTCGCTGTGTTCGCTGTCCTCTACAGTCTGGGAAACATCTGCGCTCTGTCCAGGTAATAAGCAGACCTAACCTGATACTACACTACCCATCATCACTGAGGGCCGGTATTGACTTCAGTGTTTTTATGAAGGGAAACGTCGTCCTCTAGTGGTAGAAATCAGAGCTTTGACTGACGAAATCTTTTTCTTTTTCAGCACCATGTTCCTGATGGGTCCGTGCCGGCAGCTGAAGACCATGTGGGCTAAAGAGCGAGTGCTCGCCACCGTCATCATGCTGGTGAGAACAAATAACTTTTCATTATTGTCTGTAAGTTTCTCAGTCATCCAGATCAAGGTAGTCTAAGGAGCTTGAAAAGAAAGCTACTGGACTCACTTAAGCTTCATGTAGATTTCACCTCTCATCCAAGAAGCTTCTTCAGCTCTTGGATGAAAGTTGAGACATCTTCACGAAGCTTAAAGAAGTCCAGATGTTCATTATTCTGTCCTCATGTTGATTTAATTAGAGCAATTTCTCAAATACACAGTGATGGAAGAAACTGAACACACAAACAGCAGGGGTCCAGCTAGGATTGTCACGATGGTAGGATTTCAAGCCCGATACTGATTCTTGGCGCTATAGATGAACTGGTCCCCAGTCAGTGCCGAGGTTGTGGGAAGTCCAGTCTAGTTTTTGTTCAGGAGTATTTTAGAACACAGTGAAATCAGTCAACAAAACCAATCAAAAATAAACACCATTAAAACAATGATAAATAAAAACCTGACCAGTGTGACTAATGTGAGAGGTAGAGGGCATAAAAACAGGTTTCCTATTTAAAAAATAAAATAAAATAATCCTCTCTGTATAACTTTTACATTTCAGTCATTTTTTTTTATCCACATTTGCATTTACCTTATTTATGTGTGTCTAAGGTTTCTAGTGGGTCTGTAGTGTAGTAGTTTACATATACAGGTAGTTCAATTGTGGGCTGAGAGGCATATCCCATAAGGTTTATTCAGTAAATCAAACATGTGGATCTACCTGCTGTGAATCTGGGAGCAGCTTAAAGTAGCTTTCATCTGTTTTTTGGTTTTTTTGGGGGTTTTTTGCATTTGTGTTGCGTTGGCAAATTTAACTGTGGATGAAATCTAGTTTAAAGTGTCTAATCTCTGTATCCAGGTTAAGGCTGAAGATGAAGTTACAGCTGAAGATGATGAAGATCAATTCAATCTTTTAATCACGGAGTGAATCATTTTTGCTTTGTCAATGTTAATAAAGCGGATTTCTCTCATAATTTGTCCAAACATGCTCCAAAAACTGAGTTTACAGGAATTTACAGGAAAAGCCACGTGACGTCCTGATGAACGACAGGTAGCTGAAACTCACCTGTAAGCTCCACCTGAGTGAAACTGTCTCTCTCTGCAGGTGTGTCTGGTGCTGACGCTCTGTGCTGCGTTCTGGGTGAGAAACAAACTGCGATGAAACGTTTGGATGCAGCGAGTCGTGTTGTGTTGTTTTTGTGTTTGATTCGTGTTGTTGTGTCTCTGCAGTGGAAGAACAACGGCCTCGCTCTGCTCTTCTGTATCCTGCAGTTTCTGGCCTTCACCTGGTAGAAAACACACACACACACACACACACACACACACACACACACACACACGTGTTACTGTTTGTTACCTCTCTGACTGCTGCTGCTGTATCCCACAGGTACGGCCTCTCATACATCCCATTCGCCAGGTAAGACAAACACACCTGATCTCACTAGTGTGCGTTTCCTCGGGAGATAAAAACATGATGGCGACGGGCGGTTTGGTTTTAGTCTTGCTTGTTCGAAGGCATAAAAAAAGTATTAACCTTTAAAGTGAATAACTTGTACTACATACACATGTGCTGCTGTGAAATTTCTGATTGTAGAAATGTTTCCTAGCAAGTTTTTTACAGTAGCTGACCTTTCTGCGGAAAGATCTTTGATATATAGACGCTTTGTTAACGTGATAGGCTTTGATTTGACTGTAATTTCCCATCATAAGCACGAGGTTGGTTAAAAGATAGTTTTTAATTTAACTTTCTGCTCTTACTGAGCATTCAAAGCACCGGACACTTATAGGTTGATAATAGCCATGATAATATTTCAGGTTCAGATTACTGTGTTTGTGCCTGCACATACACTTTGTCTGCAGTAGGTGAGTCATCCATTTTCAAACGACAGATAAGCATAACATAATGAAGAAGAATGAATAATAAATAATCCACACTCTATCATGAAGTGTATAAAAGCTGTAATTTGTTCCTCTGATTCACGGCTACCGGAACAAAGTTGTTTTTATGCCGTGTTACTCTGAACTTTATAAACCTTATGAAACTCCCTGTACAAAGTCATACAGTGAAGCAGAAGTAGTGAAACGAGAGAACTGCGATGCAAACTCAAAATGGAGACCATTCCCCTTAAAAGTAAAAGTTGCAATTAAGACATTTGGAAAAGTACAACTTTTGCTTTGAAACTGAAGATGTAGATGGCTCACTTTCAATCTTTCATTTGCACTGGCGCTGGCATGCAAGGTAGAGCTACCACTTGGAAGGTTGGTAGTTCGATTTCTGGCTGCTCCAGTCTGCATGCCAAAGGATCCTTGGGCAAGATACTGTGTATAAATGTGTGTCTCAATGGGTAATTTATACAAGTTGTATAAAATGATTTCAAAGCTCAAGCAGATTAGAAAAGCGATTTATAAGAACCAGTCCATTTACCATGCAAGCTGTGGGCAATTGCAGCAATATGCTAGCAATCAAAGCAACCATATTGAGGTTTTTAATGCCAGAAATGTCTGCATGTCAGACATTTCAAGCCTGCTTGGCTGAGGCCTTAGTTTAAAAACTCAAGACCTGCACACAATATTTCTATTCATGTCAAATTATTCTAAAAAAATATCTGATTAAAATATGTTGCTGAAGTCAAACACGAACCCATTTTTCCTCCAACTGTTAGAAAGTTAAGTTCTGTCACAGAGGCAGGATATTACTCTTGTATGTGGTGTATAAGCAAACTGCATGGTGTCAAACACATGTTCAGTTTGCCTGAAAATTCAGGACTTCACCAGATTTTCAAGGAATTTTGTAAGTGCAGGTCCATGAGATTTGTTTTTTCTCATGGAGCAAAAGACCTTTTCCATAAAGTTCTGATCAACGTTAAAATCCTGATCCAGGGTGAAGCGAGGTTGTTTGCAACCATTTGGTTCTGTATGTCAGGTTCGTATTTAAAATTTCAGTTTTCATGCTCGCTATTAAGTAAATGCAGGTCATATTTATGTGCAGCCTGTACCCTGTTTAAAAACAATGTTTCCTTTCTGTATACTCGACTTAACAGTGGTAATTACCCATGTTTTTTTTTTTTTTTTTGTTAAGCTAGATTTAAACCCACTTGCAATTATCATGTCTCTAACAAAATGCAGCATGGGGCAAATTGAATTAGCAAGGTTAATCCAAACCATTTCTACAAGCCTCTTTAATGCTTTCCTCCCCTCTACCCTTAAATATGCATTTTGATATACTGCATCTCAGTATATCTCAAAGATGTGGTTTGATAACTGTTCTGGCTTTTTCCAAACACAGCTTCATAGATAGTTAAGCTTCTCTATGCATCACTAATGTCTGATGCACACACAGTCATTTTGTTTTGTACGCAAGGCTGAAATGCGGGGTTATGGCAGAAACTACTTAGTTCAGAAAACTGCATCAAGGGTTAATTACCCCTATTCAGCCTTTTTAACCATAAGCCTGGTGGCGGGCCATTTTACATAAATAAGTAGTTGTAAGTGGAAACACAGCAAAATAAGATTTTGTAGTCATCTGTAATTTGATCTACAAGGAAGCATGTGTGGAGGGAAAAAGTAGTGTCCCCTGGATAGAGCTTTGTGGAACTCCAGATTTGTTTTCACAGCCAGTACCATTCCTGTTAGATCATGTTACCATTTCTGTTATAGATAAAAGAAACACTACAGCTATGACTAACACTAATGGAGCCATAAAGTATTCCTGTGTGAAACTCTGTCATTATAGCTGCTGACAGAACCTGATCATTTAAGCACTGAAGCAAAATAAAGTGGAGTTTTTCTGGACTTTTTTCAGCGTAGTTTTGTTCATTTGTGTTTATCTGCAATGCTTTTATGTGTCATTTTTTTTCTCCTTCTTTCATTTTCAGAGATGCCATCATAAAATTATTCTCACTATGCATCTAGGAAGCCCCGCCCTGTTCTCCCACCCCTCTGAGTCACTACCTGTCTGACCAATCAGGACACAGGATACTTAATGGTGGTAGTGGTGCGTTTATGTTAGGCTTTTGTTAACAGTTTATAATGCAGCTGGAGAGTTCATAGTGCCTGAATTCCTTTAATTGGTTTCTATTTATTTTCAGCAGTAAAGAAACAGTTTATTTCAGCATCTGATGCAGCTGTATGCAGATCTAAGTGTTCACTCACTGAACTATTCTCTTAAGTGAATAATTATCAAACTGTTTTGGTAGAGCTGGACGTCTGGGTTTGAGATCAAAATGTGACAGTTTAACTTTGTTTAGTAAATTAGTCAACAGAAATCAATGATTTTAATCATCAGCAAAATATTTGAGTAAATCTTTTTAAGCTGAAATATGAGAAAAATCACCTAAACATGATTAAAACTTTAATAATCTTTGCTTTTGGGGGGATATTATGTAGATAATCATATTACTAATAATTCAAACAATCAAAACAGGCAGTAAACCCCTTATAAATCTTTTATTCTAATATAGAGTAAAGGACGTATACCAAATGCAGAGGCCAGGGTTTGAGTCTGACCTGCTCTCCTGGCAATAAAGACTTGAAGACAAAAATAAATGTTTATTTAAAAAATAAAAACTCAAGAAGAAACACTCAGTATTTTCTTACATGAGTTTAAAATTCAGTGAAGCAGCTGCATTAGCATGTGAGATAAACCAGGTCCCACGAGTTTCTCTTCTCATTTTAATATTGATTTGAAGTGTTACTGATGTTCGCATCTTCCTGTTTTGTTTTTTGTCCTAAAATTTCAATTTTCCTGAAGTTGTTATCACAGCACTTTCCAACTCAGTATCTGTGGCAAGAAGTCATTACATACATTTGAACAAATTAACATTTCAGGTGCAGTATGGGTTTGTTGATTCAGCTCATCTGATTCCCATCTTAAGTTTTCCATTCACAAAAAGACCATTGCCAGATATTTAGTTTGACTTTCTACTGCCAAGTCTCCAGGGGGCGATGCAGATTTGATTTTTTTTTTTGTTTTGATTGTTTTTGGCTTCTGTTGCAAGACAGAAACAAACTCTGGTCTGTGGAAGCTCGTTTTCATAACTGCAAAAAAAAAGAACCCATCACAGGCAGCTCTAAGTTATTATTTCAAAATCTAGAATTGCATATTTTTAAATTTCAACTTCTTAATGAGCTGAAATTTTGACTTGCAATTAATTTTCAATTCATTAATAAAGTCTTTTTCAGTGGTGAAAACAAGCTTCCATAGTGGCCACGACTGCGTTCAGGAGCATCAAATGTTAGGTACTCGTTGCTGTTTCCAGCACAGCTGCACATAAACGGATCAGCGTTCTGTCGCCACACGGTGTGCGCTCACTTTTTCTTTTGATCATTTTACTTTTTAAATGGATGTTTTGCCTTAAAAGTCAAAGTGTTTTCTTCTTTACTGTAATTTGTATATTTAATTTTTTGCAGGATTACATGATTTTAATACCAAATCTTGGTCATAGAGTTTCACGTGTTAGAACAAACTTTTTCTCAGGTGAAAAAAAACCATAATCTCTTTTGTTTCGTCTCACTTTGAACTTGGTTATCTGCTTCTTTTTAAATTGGTTTGCACATTTTTCCTCATCCAAGAGTCAATGTTTTCATATTTATCCTCTAGACTTTATTTAAGGAGCTGCTTTCTTCGTCTGGGCCCGGAGTTCGCAGATATTTAACTGAAACAGTCTATAAACAGCAGTCCAACATTTCATTTTATTTCAGTATGGACGAGTAAACAATGCTTTCATTGAAAAAGAGTTAAAATGACTTAAATCCACTCTCCATTAAGTTTTTCCAGATGTGTTTTAGTTTCATTGAGATTTGGAACAGCTGTTTTTGGGTTTATCAACCCTTCAGAATTTAGTTTTCCTCATTTGTGTTGCCTTACAGACGGTCATTTAGTACTTTTAACCACACTACAGAGCTGTGACTGAAATTTAGATGCTGGACGCTGCTTTTAAAACTGGTCATGGATTTCATGGTCCTCTCCTGCTTTCCTTTATTTTCTGTTCCATGACAGCGTCAGACCCTCATAATAAATATGGCTGAGGTTTCAAATAATAACATAGACCTATGTAAAAGTAAAGACTTTGACAGCTATGAATACTTTGTTTTCTAACAGTACAGCTGTGGATGTTTCCTCTTCAGGTTTGGTTTGAACTGAATCATGCAGATCTACTTAAGTAGAGTCCCCGATTAAATATAGGAATAGAGCAGAACAGGTCACCTTTATTTAACTTGCATTTTCACTTTTAAAGGTTGTGAGGTTAAAATATTTTTAGCCAAAATGTTTTAGTGCAACTTTAACTCTTTTAAAACTGTATTTGTTTTGTCTGTCTGCAGTGTTAAACTGTGAAATTGTTACTGATTTTATTTCAATAAATGCTTCTGTATTTAAGAAACTGCTTATGTGAATATCATTCAGCTCAACACAAAAACTTCCCTTCATGAACTTGCGCGTGTGCGTGCATGTGCGTTCTCTCCTTACCTGCCTCCCTGTTTTATGCCAGTTAAGTCTCTAAAGCCTGTAATCTCCACCCGTCACTGCCTGCTGATTAAAACACGCACACACTCCCTTTTTAAGGCTCCATGCACTGTCCAGATATCGGATGTCTTTCCAGATGTTCCCCACTTGGATCTGACCTATTCTCCATTACATGCTGCTCTCAACAGCTTCTGGTGTTTTTCTTCAACACTGTCATATGACATTTAAACGTGCGCCAGGGAGGCGATTGGTCCAGTGACGCCTGTTTCGTTTTAGGTGATTAATTGGTTGATTAAATGGACGGCTGATGTCACGTTCAGGAAACTGTTCAGAGAATATTCCAACCCCCTTTTCTGTGCATTAATAAAGTTAACGTTCTTCTCAAATGGCTTCTTTCAACACAAAGGAGTAGCTGCTTTACTACCAGCATTTTTCAATTAATCCTGTGATAAAAGTACCAGCCCTCATAAGTTATTCAGCAGTGTTGTTCATGCCAGTTGGCACTGTGCTCACCTCAAAGTTGTTACTGCATCGTAAGTGGACTAGTTCTTGTATCTACCTGAGCAAAAAGTGCCTTTAACAACCTCACATTGTCTAATTAACACAAGCACTTTACCATATGTCTCAACTATGTTCTCTATCTAACAATAACAGTCCAATGAACACATCAGGAGCATTCATGCCACAGGATACTTTGGCTACTAGACTGGAGCAGCCATGCTAATACTAGATTATCAAGATCATCAATTAACCAAGTATCAAACCAAAGTTTCACCAATCTAGGAGCCCATCAGCTGTATTCACCTGTAGAAGCCACAGGTGAATACAAACCACGGGTGGTTTAGCTAGCAGCTATCTGAGTCCTTGCTTTTTATTCAACATCCATTGTTAATGAATGTATGTAAATGAAATCAAGCCAGTAGAAACTTTTGCTTTCTACATAAGCAGAATAAAATGTGACTTGTTAATAGAACTCCAACTCCAAACAGAAACCAGAGCTTCCAGTATCAGAGCTCACGTTCTGGACATGCAGAGACATCATTTTCATAAAGAGCGATCTGTTTGCAAGGTTCATGAATGGACTTCAGACAGCTTCTAGATAAGTAAGTAGCTACATTTTTTAGTCTGAATATTTTTGTGAGTGAGAGATTTCTGTTTTCCGTAAATGTGCAAAGAAATCAGTCAAGGCCTAGACATAAAGGCCTATAGATTGGAAGGTGATTGCCTGTTAACTATACTGTGTATACTCTGATCGACGAGAAAGTGGTTTTTGGCTGTCGTTAAGTGAAAATGGTTGCAGAAAACATGTATGGTGTTGCAGCACAGACCTTGTGATTGCTTTGGTCACAGTTTGCCACAGTTCCCCGTGGAAGATGCCAATTTGTCTGCAAACACTAACGAACCACAGAGCCATAGATCAAAAACAGCAAGTTTGCCTGTCAAAATAAAAGTTGCCTGTTTTGAATTGTGTTGCTTGTCAGCAGTAAGACACAGCGTTGAAGATAAACAGTCTCCATTTTCAGTTTGTTACACTTTTTTTTTTATGTTTTCCTACCGCACGGCTAGTAGTCGGCTGGTGTTTGCAGATAAATCGACATCATCCATGCAAACTGTTTCAACCTCCAGCAACCACTCACTAACCAGTCAGGTAATATGCATGTTTAACTGGGGAATGGTGGTTGCAAGGGGGTCAGCCACTGGTCTCTGACTGAGGCCTTAAATGGAGATGTATGAAAAAAACATGCATATGCCTGCTGTGGTGAGCCCGTGGGGCAACCAGCCAACAGTAACTTTTATTAACACTGTAAATAAGACAAGGCTGAACTTTAGACCGTTGAAAACCCAAACAGCCAAACATTCCTATATGGTCCGTACTTGGTGATGGTGGGAAGGCAGAACTCCCTTATAAAAGGAAGAGACCTCTACGGGAACCAGGCTGAGAGAGGGGCAACCATATAATTTATTCACGCTTGATTTGTTCTCCTCAAACTTCAAATCTGCTCTAAAGTTGCTCTAAATAAAGGTGCTGCTCTCACAGCTTCAACAAACTACAAGGCCGGTGTTTCAACTTTATTCACTTTCTCCTGCTTTGCTGTTGTTTTCTGCTCTTTCTCATCCACTTCTAGGTGTTTATAAAAATCGTAACATGGAGGTTGGTTGCCATTTTACATCCACCTGTTCCTGCATTAGTTTGCAGATTAGATTAAAGATTTGTGCTCGTTTTTAGATTCGTCATTGTGCTCGTCCCTTTTATGTTTGCTATTTTTTAACACTCCCTCTTCCTCACTTTTACTGAAAGCAGTTTTTATAATTCAAAGGACAGTTAAACACTCTGTGGATTAAGTGTGAGTGGCCGAGTGAGGTAAATCGTCCGTGTGTTTGAAAGGAAAAGAGACGGAGAGCGTGTGTGAGTGTGTGACGGGGAGAGAGAGAGAGATGCAGAGCGAGGTGTAGTCAGACTGAAGCCCTCTGATTGACTGTGATGTTCAGTCAGATGCTGAGCGGCTTCACATCACAGTCAAACCTCCATCCTTTCGTCTCCCTGTTCATCGGAAACATCTCGTTAGGATAAATTCAACTGTTCGGCTCGGTGCCCGGTGTCACAGGTAAGTTTATATGCAGCTTTTTATGCACCTGTAGTTTCACCTATTATTGACCTACAGAGATGTCCATTATAGTTAAGCTCACGTAGAAATGTTGTTAGACAATTCCAAGATTTTTGTTCCAGGAATTTCAAGGAATTTCTGGATAAATTTGCAACTGATGGAATTAAAATGTATTAAACAAAAAGTAAGTTTTTACTTTTTGTGTGTTTTGCACATGGGCAGTAAACTGTGTCAGCTGTCATTCATGTGCTTTTTATTTTAGGATTTTAAATGTATTTGTCATCTGTTTTTACCCTTTTTTGTTAACAGTGTTTACTTTGAAATCACCAAGAATTAACAATTCATTATCTGAATATTACATAATGATTTACATATACATTTAATATATGAAGTAGACTGAATACTTCCTTTCAGTAATAAAAAAAAATATTTTTAGGAGTTTTTTCATCAAATTTAAATACAGGGATGTGTGTATCATTAAAAAAGTCTGCTTTACACTGGATTATATTTTTTACTCACTGGAGATAAATAGTCTGAAGCTGTTTGAATTTTGTTTCTTGAAATTATTTTTAATATTAAAACATTCAAACCTTTAAAACATTCAAATCTTTAAATAAATCATACAAATTCTTTGACGTGATTGTGTATCACATAGAAATTTTTACCATAAGTGAAAATGTGAATGTGAAGAGATGTATATATGCTTTCTGTCAAATTCAGTAATTGCACCTATGTAAAATAATTTTCTTAAAATGTTTGGGTTGTAATTTCTATTAAACGTGCATTTAAATGAGCCAAAAAATATTAATATTATATATATATATATATATATATTTATATATTTACTAACTATTGAAGGTTCTAATCTAATAACAATAATGCATTTTTTTTAAAGAGAGCTAAAGAATAAACGGGGGATTTCATGTCTTAAAAACCTGAAATCAGACCACAGAGTGTTTGAAAAGGTCCTGGATGTTTCTTTGACCTGGTGTAAACTGACACAAATAGGAAAGTCTTTTCCCCCCCAAACATTTTCAAACAAATCTTAGGTTAATTTGGTCAATTTCTTAATTATCATTATTAACTAGAACTGGGAAATTATGACAATATTGATTTTGTTTTTCCTATTTCTGATCATGAGGCAGGTATTAAATCACCCTCAGTGGGGTTTAAAAGGTCCTGTGGTTAAAGTGGTTACTAACAACAGCAGCAGTGTTAACAGACAGAAAATAAACTAACAGAAAAATTATACTCCATTAAATGTCTGTTAACTTCTGCTTATTATCCCCACTTTTATCCTGTGTGTGTTTTCTCTGCTGGAGGGTCTGCTGTCTGAGAGGACAAAGAAAAGCTAGAAAAGGAAGCTTTTGAATAAAAAAAGAAAAGAAACCAGCTGAAATCCACAGATCTCAGAGGTGATTTTTGGTAGACTCTGCACGCTAATAATCTATATTTTAATTGTTTGCAGAGTAAATTCTTTCTGGTAGGTTTTCAAAGTTTCGTATCCAAAATGACATTTTCTTACAGCCAATTTTACCTTCTTATTCACAATCTTGGGTTTTGTTGTTGGTAAAATTTTGATCAAACGTCCTGTTTTTGAAACAGAGTTCATTCAAGCCATCAGCCCAAAGTGTACAGATGGCATGTTATGCACTAAATACACTGCTATGCTGTGAACTATGTAGCAATTTGAGGCAAACAAATCCATAACCCTAAAAAAGAAAACATTAGTTCAGTTTGCCCAATTTGCATGTGATAACTGTGCATAAATGGACATGACAATACAATAAATCAATCTACTGATGGTGTTTAAAGGTATGTGTTTTAAGTTTTTATCCTTTATTTTCATTCTTGTTTCAGGCATCGTTTCCTTCCAGGTCCATACTAGAAGCCAAGTAAGAGTCTCATTGAAAGACAAATGGTGTCGGGTGTGCAGATGCTTCTGACTGACAAAGTAAAAGACTTTACAATTTTGTTGACCCCTTTGTGTCACTTTCAGTCTGTGAACCCACTGTAAATTAAATGATGCAGTTAAAGAAGGTTTCTATTCAAGAGCAACTTGGAAAAATAAATAAACCTTTTATTTCATTCAGATTCATTTAAACTGAACAATCAAACATCAGATTATAGCACATTTCATTTGCTCCTTTCATATCAAACAATGTTGATTGTTTAAAAGCTTCAAAAATAAACAACAGATAAACTGCTTCCTGAAACGAGCTTATTTTTTGCGTTTCTTTGGTCCAGAAATTCCCCACCTGCATTCAGCCTATTATTTTCAAATGCAGAAATTTTCAGGAACAATATGGGTTTATCGGGTAGCTGACACCGTCCTCCAGCTAACTACAACAATGACAATAACGTCAGCTCATTTTTTTTTTTTTTTTCATTCAGTTAAACTGATTATGTGGCTTAGAAAAAAACGGAAACCTGTAGCATGAATTCAAAGTGGACTGGACTGAAAATTTTGTTTTCAGTGGGATTTACTAATCACCTGTTAAATGCAGCAGTGAAGCGTAATCTGATCGTTAGAGGGCTGGTGTAATTTAAAGAGGTGTTATTAAGAAATTATATAAAACCATGGTTATATGATTTGGTCCTGATCATTTTCAATGATCAATTGTATTTAGGATGTAGTTTGAAATGTCAAAAGGTGTTTTAAAAATTGAGAAACTCATCAAGAATGTGTGAGGTCTTCAACATTCAGTGAAACCTGATCTATGATTATAGCAAATAAAACATAATTTATACCATGTTTGAGATTCAGTGCGGTCAACAAAACAGACTCTAAGAGACGATATGAAAAAATACAGCCTGTGTTTTTTTACCCATTATTTGAAGTACTGCTGTGTTCTTCAGTCTATTGAGACAAGAATCATACTTTGTGGTAAAATTTACGCTTAGTGGACTAAATTAGTAAAATAAAAATATTCAGGTGGATCAGATTGCATTGTCAAGTTTCTAAAGACTAAAAAATAATCCAAACATCTTTACTCAAGTGAAATTAATGTTATAAAAACTGTAAAACTCATCACGATTGAATCTGTCTTTGTTTGGGTTTGCAGATGAAGGTGGAGGGGTTACAGGAAGATGGAGGGTCTGGTTCAGTGTCATCTGTAGATCAGAGTGCCACTGGTGCTGGTGGGTCGATGTGCAGTCCCGGTTCGGCTGAACGCTGCATGTCGCGGCTGCTGAGCGCCGTGGAGAGCGAGCTGCAGGCCGGCCGGGAGAAGGGCGACCCAACAGAGCGGGAACTGAGGGTGACGTTAGAGGATGCCGAGCTGTGGAGGAAATTCCAGCACATCACTAACGAGATGATCGTCACCAAGAATGGACGGTAACTGCTCTCAGATTTTTGCTACAAATTAACAAACTTCCATGAACAAACTTCACTCCTTCAATGCAACTGTTAGTTATTCAGGAAGCACCTGGTAGTGGAAACAAAAGTTTATTTACAGCTTCAGAATACTTTAGAAAATTGAAAGAAAAGGTGAACAAATTACAATATAAATGAAGTTTCTTAAATAAACAAAAATATCTGGATATAAACACCTGAATTAGAGATTCTCAGGATGCATTTCAATTAGAGACTTTGCGTTAAGTAATGTTGACTTTTTTGAGTCTTACTGCTGATCAACATGTGAATCTCAAGGGCGTTTGGGTAAATGGTAAATAAATTGATTCTTCTGCAGCACCTTACAACTCTACTGCAGAGCTCAAAGTGCTTTATAGAACATCTCATTTATACTGACTAATTCATGAAAGCACATTTTCTACGATTAAGCGTTTTCTCTGTAACATTCAGACACTGATAGTTGCATCAAAGAGCAACTTGGGGTGCAGTATCTCCTCCAAGGATACTTTGGCATGTAGACTGGAGCAGGCAGGGATCAAACCACCAATCTTTCAGTTAGTAGATGACCTACATTTCCTCCTGAGCTGCAGCCACCTCACCCACTTTTCTACATTGATAGAAAAAACACGTTAACATGTTCTCTCCTAAACAAAGCCTTCATAATTAGCCAGCTGAGATACTGGGTGTCTCTTTGTTTTGGGTTTTAGAGGTGTTCACAAGAGGAGGTTTTGATAGCCATTGTTGAGATTGTAGAGGTCTCAAAGACGTTTTTGAGTTAGTTCAGGAGATTTTTTTTTAGGTCTTTAGAGGAGATTCTTTAGATTTTGGAGGTATTGAAGAGATTTCCACAAAAAAAAAAATCAATAAGTTACTCCAAAAAGTATTCCACAAATACTTTTGGATGTTTCAGAAGCCTACAAGAAGCTCTGGAGGCTATTAGGGAGACTGACATCTGATATTTGTAGTCCTTGTTGATTCTGAGGATCTCCTGGAGAAGTTATGGATGCAATTAGTAACGTTTTCTAATTGTGTTGTAAGACTTTTCGGAAGAAAATCAGAAGAGTTTGGCTCATTTAGAAGTGATAAATAGCTTTGAGAGTGTCCAGATATAATTTAGGAGTTGTGAGAAGTTTTTTCTGAAGTTATAGAGGTAATAAGGACAGTACTTATGGTCTTTAATACATTCTAGATATAGAATGTGTTAAACGTAATATCAGTAAAGTACTTTTCTGAAAGTACATTGTCAACAGCCATCAGATTGACAGCCAACAGGAAACAGATCATTATATCAGGTAACTTTTGTCTTTACAGTCAGTATTCAGTAACGAACATGTTAGAAAATCATAAAAAGGCAATTTTCAGTCTTTTCCTAAACTGACAGAATTGATTTTTCTTGTCAGGAAAGTCTGCAAATGAAAAATGTAATTTAGCAAACACAGATACAGTTCTTTGCAACTTTCAACTAGTCAGTGTGAAAATAAAAATAAAAAACTGAGCCTTTCAGATACAACCGGCCCTATAAATAGCTATGATCCATATAATGCTGCTAAGTTTACTCGGGCAGTTTTAGTTTGGCATTTCTGTCACTCCCTGTGAAGGTAACATTAGGAGGACTTTCTAGTGCTTCAACTTGTGACTTTGCAATAATAAGTTAATGACTTCATTGGCATCAGCAGTCAATGAATGATACAGTAGCATGCCAACATTTTATGTGAGAGTTAATCAACTTTTGTTCCTAGTCAGCCAGTTTAGAAACAGAAAAATCAGACATTAAAAGATCATTATGTTCAATTCAGTGGCATGAAGATACACCATATTCTTCCTGAGCATGAATATACAATTCAGGCTTTATGAGAGAAACAAGCTTGAAGAAGAAAATATTTGAAAAATTGTGTTGTTGTTTTTTCTAAATTGAGTTTTGTTGGTGGTTCTTCTGAGCAGATGTGGCAACTTGTACTTTGTTTGCCAGAGATTTGTTATTTTGTTGTGATGCTAAAAACATAATCTTACCCATTTTTCTACAAATAATGGCTCGTTTTAGAAGATACTTGATTTCTGAATATTTTTGCAAAAATGACCACAGAGATGGAGAAACATTAACACAGAGTGTCCCTGTTTTAAGCTGACTCCCGATCAGTGCTGCTGTTAACCGGGGTTATTCATTAGTCTCGATAGCAGCTGTTATCATCGCCTCTGTGTGTTTCATTTTGTGGTTTTTTTGTGCCAAGCCGAGGCGTGTTGACCAGTCGTGCCCTGCGGTGGGCAAACACTCCATTTACACCTGCAGGACGCCACTTCAACTGCTGTTACTGCTGGAGAGCCGACTGTTTGTCTGAAAGCAGCTTTAGAAGGATGGAAACTTTGGTATTTTTAACATACGGTGATAAATTTATATTCACATGCAGAGATGGTTGGTTATCATAATCTGTCATAGTTTATGCTGCCTGTAACAAATTTTAGCTCTGGTAAGGATTTTTCTAATCAGTCATCAGTTGTTATTGATGGTTATCGAAGAAATGCATTTGTTGGCTGCAGAGGTGTGGACTCGAGTCACATGACTTGGACTCGAGTCAGACTCGAGTCATTAATTTTATGACTTTAGACTTGACTTGAAAAAATGTTCTAAGACTTGTGACTTGACTTGGACTTTTACACCAATGACTTGGGACTTGAATTGGACTTGAACCGGTTTACTTGAAAAGACTTGATATTTCACCCCAAATATAAAATTTAACATGCATATTATATAGAGATTGAAAATGTGACGTCATTCACGGGTAGAACCGCAAAGGATTCTGGGAACTCGTGGCAAGCGGTACTAGCGCACGCAGGCTTTCAATTAAAATCAGTTACACAGCGATAAAAAGAAACACAAAAATGTCAAGAAGCTGTTGTATTATTAACTGCAATAGCCGGTCGCATGACAGCCACGGGAAGCCGACGGGTAAAGAGATCGGTTGTTATCGGATTACGTCGTTGAAGAGAAATTGTTCAAGCCATGTTTCCGAAGTAACAAAGACGCGACGGGTGGCCTGGATTGCAGCCATTCAAAGATCAAATATAACGTCCCAGAACACTCCAGCTCACAGGTTAGTCTGCTCCAAGCATTTACACGAAGGTCAGTGTTTTTAGTAGTTAATACGTCATTTTCATAACATAATTGGTGATATAGGTTACAACAGAGGAGGAGCCAGACATTTGAAACACCCGGGGCTTAGCCCTAAAGGGTAGTATGCATGTGGGATTTTTTTTTTTTTTTTTGAGGGGGGGGGGGGGGGGGGTGTAGAAATGACTGAAAGATTAATAGGCTCTGTTTTGAGTTTTGTTCAAAAAAGAATGACTTCATATAGGGAAATATATATATCACACATGCAGGACACCTTAAACTAGTTTTTTAATTGAGCAGCAAGACAGAACGAAGTCGGGGCTGTATCAAGACACAGGGACTAAACCCCAATTCAACCAGACCCAGAACTGATCCAGAATTAAAACAGGACTACAACAGTTCAAAAGCAGGATTACTGAGGACTTAACCAAGACATAACCACAATCAGAACTAGATGATAGTAGCACTAAAAATCATCATAGACCTGCACTACACTTATTTATTTAATTCTACCAAAGTACAATATTTAGATTGAGAAAAGTTTATATAATTATTTAGCCTTGTTGTGCAAACAAGCCTGCAGAACTTAATAAATATAGAATTTGAAAAATAGCAAACCTAAAAAGAAACACTAGGTACGAGATACATGAGTACTTATGATACAGTGATACTTTTAGTAAGCAACCATTTGACTAACATGTGTGTCTCACCTGCTCTTGTTCATCTCTGTTCTGTCCTCATTCTCCATCTCAATCTCTGCTCCTCTCTCTCTCTCTGTGTGCTGACAATCATCAAATATACAGTTGAAACCAGATATTTACAAACTCTTCAGATCAAAACACAAACACTTTTTTAATTGTAACATCAAATCAGACTAAATGTTTATTTTTTTAGATTGATAAATATAAAAACATATTTGTTAACTTTAAGAGTAAAGAGAGAAACTGTCTGTGTTTTTTAATTGCAAATGGCACCAAATTGTATTCAAATTGAGCCACACTTATGGAGCTCCACGATTCTTTTCCTGGTGTTTTGGTTGACATCTCTGGATTTTCCCATGTTACAGAAACAGGCTCTGTGTTTTGCCTTATATGCATCCACAGGTGTGCCACCAATTTACTCACATGGACTCTACTAACCAATCAGAAGCTTCTTCAGCTCAGAATGGAATCGTCTGGAGTTTTCTTATTAATTAACAATAAACTTAGTGTACATGTACTCCTAAATTTAATGAAAGTGATAATAAATAGAAAGCTCTGTCTCTCTTTATTCTGACATTTAACTAATTCAAAATATATTTCAATATTTATCTAAAACAAAAGTTTACTCTAAATTGATGTTGTACAGTAAAAATGTTTTATGTTTTCTCCCTAAAGTGTATGTAAATATCTGGTTACAAATGTGAATATCCTGCTGTGTACTGAAATCCCTCTTGTTTTGCATAGAAATATACTGAACAACATACAAAGCATAATATATAAAATAACATTTACCTGAGTTTTTTCTTTGAAAGAACCCTCTAATGTCCATTCTTATATTTCAGTACATAACTGAAACCGAATTAGTCGGGGAGGGTAAGAACTGAAAATATGAAATAAACACACGTAAGCTAAGACTCTCTAAAAAATAGCATTTGTTCGGCTTTTCATTTCGCCATTTGTTGATTCACTTGAAGAGCAAGTAAAATAATATTAGTCAAGTGATCAGTTTCATATCAATCTTTCGTGATGCACCGTCATATTTACATTATTTGTACGGTACGAATGATTTGCTTTGGTACCTGGTCGAACTTAAGCTCTCCTTAGTATGGCTGGCTCCGTCTCTCCAACAGCGCACTCACGGGCAGCAGCTCCCCCCGCCCCCTCGCTCAGTCGCTTAGTGCCTGAGCTTGGATCATACCAATATCAGGGGGGATTCACGCACAGTCGTAAATTCCCACAGTGTGCACTATGTGCTTCGAATATTGTGTGTACTTTTTGTTTTATACAGTTGTCAGCCAGGCATCTAACTATGAAAAAATTACACTCCAAAATACCCCGGGCTTCTGACAAAACAACCCGGGCTTAAGCCCCGTAAGCCACCCCCACGCTCCGCCCCTGGGTTACAAGCAAGTCTGGCGCTGAACAGAAATTGTGGCGCTATGCTCCTTTATTTATTGTGCATAAATAGTGAATTGTCCTGACACAATATTGCGTTTCGCTTATGTTATTATGGTACATTGACAAAAACATATACTTTTATTCACAGGATAAAACAGGTTTTTTTGTATCACTAATTGCCCAGTACGATTACAGCATACAGTATTGTTGTCACTGCTACATTTCTGTGATGAACCAGAAATTATTTCCACTACTAATTAATTACCGTTGAGCTCAAAGGTTATATTAATAAACGGTTAAGGAATGTGTATTTATGACGACGATTTGTGAGACTGGTAAACTTATGATACATACGATGGTCTTTCGTTCTACACGGTGCATTTCAAGGTCCTGCACCCATCCGTCGGTAAACTGTACCTGGGCTTGTTGCAGTGACCGGAAGTTACTAAACTTCATGAGTGTATGCACTCACTCCAAGAACCGTATGATTATTAATATGCATATAAATAAAGAAGCTATTTTGTGCAAAGATGTCAACTGTAAGAATGCTGTGCATAAACATTTACTCTGCTCCATGTATGATGATATAGTGACTGCTCTGTATAAAAGTGGCACACTGCTTGATAAACAATATAAGCATAAGAAACCTAACATCAGACCTGGCTGGAAAGAACATGTATCCATGTACCATGATGAAGCTTGCATAGCTTATAAATGTTGGGCCATGGCTGGAAGACCTAAACAAGGCCCAGAATTTGAACAGAAAAAATGTGCGAATGCCAGATATAAGTACGCTGTTCGCTTTATAACTAAAAATGAGCAAATGCTAAGAGCAGATTCTTTGGCCAGGAAAATGCTGTGTAATAATACGGCAGATTTTTGGAAAGAGGTGAAAGCTCTTAATAACTGTAAACCATCTCTACCATCAACTGTTGAAGGTGTTTCTGGGGCAGATAACATTGCAGCATTATGGAGACAGCATTACAGTGCGTTGTTTAACTGTATAAAAAGTGAACCATATGAGGACAATCTTGACATGAGTAATGACACAATAAGTGTAAGGACACATGAAGTATATGAAGCCATTCATAGGTTGTCTGATAATAAATCCTCTGGTTTGGATCACATCACTGCAGAACATTTAAAACATGCTAGTGTAAGGCTAGCTCCTCTTTTAGCACTCTGTTTCACTGGGTTTATGATTCATGGCATATTACCAGACTCAATGCTGTGTATTTTACTGGTACCAGTTATGAAGGACAAAGCTGCAAAAGTGAGCTGCTTGGATAATTACAGGCCAATTGCACTAGCCAGTATTTTATCTAAGGTGTTAGAAAGAATCTTGTTTGACAGAGTTAGTGTGTTCATCTCTTCTCTGGATAATCAGTTTGGCTTCAAAGCACGGCACTGACATGTGCATATATGCACTCAAGGAAATTGTCAGTTTGTACAGGGCTAAAAATTCATCTGTCCTCATGTCTTTCATTGATGCCTCTAAGGCTTTTGATCGAGTGAACCACAGAAAACTTTTTGATAAAATGAAGAGATGGGGAGTTCCTCAGTACATCGTGAGGATTCTCTCTTACTGGTACGCTCATCAGAACATGCAGGTTAAATGGGGAAGCAGTATTTCTGCCCCCTTTGGTGTCAGCAATGGTGTTAGACGGGGTGGGATTTTGTCTCCAATTTTATTTAATTTGTATGTTGATGATTTGTCCATACAACTGAGAGCCTGTAACACTGGGTGTATATTAGGTAAAGCACTGATAAATCATCTTATGTATGCAGATGACCTGGTTGTTTTTAGTCCAAGCAGTGCTGGGTTACAGGATCTTCTTAATGTCTGTACTGAATATGGTGTGCAATATGACATTGAGTACAATGCTGCTAAAAGTGCTGTTTTGATATGTAGAACCAAGCAGGATAAACAGCTAAATTTCCCTTTGTTTAAACTGGCACAAAAAACTCTTGAAGTTCATAAAAAGGTGAAATACCTCGGTCACTTTATTACTGAGCAAATGAATGATGATGATGACATATACAGACAACGGTGTAAGCTCTATGTGCAGGCAAATACTATTGCACGCAAATTCAGCTTTTGTTCACTTCCAGTTAAAGTGGCTTTGTTTAAAGCGTATTGCACACCGCTATATACTGCCCCCTTGTGGTCATACTACAAACAATGTAGCATGCAGAAGCTGCATGTTGCATATATTGATGCGATGAGAATCCTTTGCAGGATACCTAGAAGTGGTAGTGCCAGCCAGATGTTTGTAGCTGTGGGTGTTTGGACTTTTAAAGCACTTTTAAGGAAGCTAATGTTCAATTTTAGAGAACGACTGGATGGTTCGAGTAACAGTATAATTTTAGCACTCACAGATCCGACAGTGAGTGGTTCCCGTTACTCATCCAGTCTCAGAAAGCACTGGTTAAAGTGTTTGTGTATTTATTGATTTATTTTAAGTAATTGTGTTTTATGTATATTATGGTTTTATATTTTTACTAATGTTTTAGATACTTATTTATATACATATATATATTTAATGGTGTATACCTTGTGTTGGGGGGGGAGTGTTGTGTGTGTGTGTGTGTTTTTTTTGTTTTTGTTTTTTTTTTTTGTCTTGTTTTTATGGACATGAAGTCTGCCAATTAAGATTGAATTGAATTGAATTGAATTGAAATAAATATGCTACGATGAGATAGCTGACTTCATCTAACTAGCAAATGTTGTCCAGGCTACGTTGGTGATACAGTTTTTTTTAATGTGTATGATATTTTTGTCATGCGATTTTAAAGCTGGCCCTACAACCGCATCCAAGAATAACATGCAGCTTATCTCAGAACTGTCGGTGAAAATTATTCTTGGAGCTAGGTTTAATTGAGCTGCATTTTAAAGAGGTGCAATTTCACAATTTGTGTATATTTTCTAAGTTCACTATTTTGTCATGTGTTGAGAAAAACACAGATTTTAAAATTACATGGTCTAATATTTACATTTAGCATAACTGCAACATTATTTTTTCGTTTTTTTTTTTTTAAAGACTCGAAAGGACTTGAAATTCAAAGTTTCAGACTTGTGACTTGACTCGGACTTTTACACCAGTGACTTGAGACTCGACTCTGACTTGCCTGACATTACTTGAGACTTGACTTGAGACTTGAGGATAAAGACTTGAGACTTACTTGAGACTTGCAAGACAATGACTTGGTCCCACCTCTGGTTGGCTGTACCGCTGTCAACCAGTCAGAATGAAAAATAAAGAATAAGGTATATTCAGAGAATAAAATGGGGGTGGAATCGTAGTGTCAGGAGGCTCTTTGGAGAAAAACTAGTCTGGAAATTATAGACATTTTCTCTAAAGCCCTTAAAATCTGGTATTGTTAAAATGCCTTTATACAGCCTTCAGCTGTTTGGCACAATTGTCAAAAAATTGCAGTACCAGACTTTTTTGGATTCTGTTTACTTTTAAAACTCCATCCAACAATTATTTGTGTTATATATAAATCATTATCTCTAATTTGACAGAAATTTCTGAAAATTGGCTCTTACATGTTTTCTTTGACCAACTCTCAAAGCTGAACTATTTTCCTAGAAAAGCTCAAGAAAGTCCTCACTCCTGAGAAACTACAAGGAACAACTATCTGTATATCAGTGCAGCTGAAAATTCTGTCAGTTTAAAAATTAATCTGTTAACTAAATGTGTGACTGTGATAAATTATCACAGACGTTTTATAGAACTATTCAAATTTACTGTTGGCTTCTGGAATGTTTTTAACAGATCCACAAATTCCCAATATTTGAGTTTGATCTGTATGTAGTTTAATAGTTGCAATAATTTTGTATTTGTTTGTAAATGTATTCATTATATGAAACGTTATATTGTGTATATATTTAATTTCATCTAAAGTCCAAAACATAAAGCAAAACAAAATGCTGTGGATCCTTTGGCAGCTTAAAACCTGGATATTTATCTGAGGTGCCGGTGGTGACCAAAAATGGAGCTAAAAGAGAAAAAAAGTCGGACAATCTTCAGGTTGATATAAATAACTTTATCATTATAGTTGGTTATACTTAAAAAAAACTGAACCAAAGAATGAAACTGAAACTGTAAATTCAGATTTGCAATCACATAATAGCAGAACAGCTCCCACAGCTGAGCAGGTGGTGAGCAAAGTCAAAACATATCTTTATAATAAGCTGCTGACTAATTTGTTGATTAAATGTTCAGCAATGTATGTTACAGTAACTTCAGCTTCAATAAAACTTTCATAGAGATACATTCATATGTATAGGCAATGTGTGTAATCTATGTATAAACTTATAATATAATGTAAGAAAAAATGCATTAAAATTGGTATTAGCCCCATAATTCTGTTATTATTTTGGGTTCTGTGAGTGAACATAAACTTTCCCCTTTAATCAAGCTGTGTGTCTCTCTTCAGTCGCATGTTCCCAGTGCTGAAAGTGAGCGTCTCTGGCCTGGACCCCAGCTCCATGTACTCCTTCCTGCTGGACTTCGTCCCGGCTGACAGCTGCCGCTGGAAGTTTGTAAACGGGGAGTGGGTGGCGGCCGGCCGGGCGGAAAGCCGCAGCGAAGGCCGGGGCCACGGTGGCATCTACATCCACCCTGACTCGCCAAACTTCGGCGCTCACTGGATGAAAGCGGCCGTGTCCTTCAACAAGGTCAAACTCACCAACAAGGTGAACGGAGGAGGACAGGTGGGTGGAACAGAGCCTGAAAATCTGCATGTCTTCATTCATTGATTTCTTTGTGTGTTTACTTGTTCTTTCTGCAGTCATTCATACTTTGATTTTTATCCAGTCTGTTCATATATTTTTGAGATTTTCAGTTTTTATTTAATTGTTGTTTTTTTTCTTTCCTGTGATTTCTTATTCGTTTTCTTTCTCTCCTTTGTTCTCTTTTTTGTTTCTGTTCTGCTGATTTTTGCTTTCTTTGTTTTGTTTGTAGTTCCTTTTTTCTTCAGTACTTTATTCCTCTCTTTAATCTAGTGTTTTCTTTTTTCAATCTTTCTTTTTTGTTCTCGTAATTTTCTACTATTCATTCTTGTCTTTCTTCTCCCTTTCCCTCTTTCACTTTTACCACACTTTTTCCTGTATTTCTTCTGCATCTCCGTCTTCTTCTTCTTCTTGAGTCCATTATCCTGCTGTTCATGTCAAGAGTCTCCGTCTCTTTCCCTCTCTCTCTCTCCTTCCCTCTGTATTGTATTGAAGTGGGCGAGAGACTACCGCCTCTAATTAGCCACTTCAGTCCCTCTCTCCGCTCACTTCACCTGCTCGCCCCCTCGTAACCACGGGAACGGGATAAACAGCTCTTAATTGGCCAGCAGCAGTTTAATGCACTTCCTGTCGAGAGCTGTTCAGCACTCTTAGAGGCCTCCATGCGCACACACGCACACACAAACACAAACACACATGCACAGCACTACAAAATTGGCAATAATGTTGTCTATATTTACCCCATTATCCCTGTCCAAACATGACACGCACACACCGGGCAGTAATGCAGAGTTGGAACAGAGAGCTCGGCCATAATGAAATAATTGCTCAGCTTATTTGTACATTATGGTAATTATGTTTTTTACTGGGAAATTAATTTACCCATCATGCTTCAGATGGACGAGGGAGAGAGAGGTAAACTATATTCAAAAAGAGCCCACACACACTCCAGCTAATGTGGGCACTGCCAGCACACACACAGCGCCGGGGTCAGATCTGAAGCCAGCCTCTCAATCTGAATAGAAAACAGTTTGTTTTTGTGTGTCCGCCCGGAGAACTCGGATTGGTTAATTGGGCCTCATTAGCGAGGGGGGGGGGGGGGGGGGTTGATGGGGAGATGGACGAGATAGAAAAGACAGATGGATAAAAGAGTGTTTTGGCCAAAAGACAAAGATGGCTCCACTCCATAAACTCTCCTGCAGTCAGACAAACTGACAAACTGACTGACTGACAAAACTACACTTACCTTTGTTTTCTGTTAATTGATTCAAAAGTACAGAGCTGTTTGGACTTTTTCAAACTTTTAGAGCCGAGTTTTTACCGTGAGGCTTGTGATCTCTTCAGAGAGGATGGACTTCAGTAAAAAAGTACTGAAATGAACTAAACAGGTCAGATAGGAAATGTTGAAGTATGGATAGAATGAGGTAGGCAGTTACAACCAGATATAGATGGTTACATTTATGAATGGGCAATAATATACATGGACACAAGCAGGTATCGGAGGAATGGAAACATTATAGATGACGGGGGATCTATTATTGTACGATCATCTATTATTGTACGATCTACTGTACAATATAAAGCGCCTTGAGGCGACTGCTGTTGTGATTTGGCGCTATATAAATAGAATTGAATTGAATTGAATTGAATTGAAATGGAAACATTATAGATGAGTACAAACTGGTGTTAATGAATATAGATAATTGGGCGAAAGCATATAAAAATATTATAGATGACTGAAAACCTCTAAAAAGGTGGATAGATAGTAGCAGATAGAGGTAGCTTCAGACAATTACAACTGGATATAGAGAGATACGAACAGGTACAAATTGAGAAAGACATATAAAAATGTTTAGATGTGTGTAAATGGGTAAAGATGGAAAAATGAATATACAGCTTAAAAGAATTAAAGGGACACTTGAAATTCCAGTACCAGTATGTATATATATACAGTGGTTTGCAAAAGTATTCGGCCCCCTTGAACTTTCCCACATTTTGTCACATTACAGCCACAAACATGAATCAATTTTATTGGAATTCCATGTGAAAGACCAACACAAAGTGGTTGGTACACGTGAGAAGTGGAACGGAAATCAATACAATAAATAACTGCAAAGTGGGGTGTGCGTAATTATTCAGCCTCCTGAGTCACTACTTTGTAGAACCACCTTTTGCTGCAATTACAGCTGCCAGTCTTTTAGGGTCTGTCTCTACCAGCTTTGCACATCTACAGACTGAAATCTTTGCCCATTCTTCTTTGCAAAACAGCTCCAGCTCAGTCAGATTAGATGGACAGCGTTTGTGAACAGCAGTTTTCAGATCTTGCCACAGATTCTCGATTGGATTTAGATCTGGACTTTGACTGGGCCATTCTAACACATGGATGTGTTTTGTTTTAAACCTTTCCATTGTTGCCCTGGCTTTATGTTTAGGGTCGTTGTCCTGCTGGAAGGTGAACCTCCGCCCCAGTCTCAAGTCTTCTGCAGACTCCAAGAGGTTTCCTTCCAAGATTGCCCTGTATTTGGCTCCATCCATCTTCCCATCAACTCTGACCAGCTTCCCTGTCCCTGCTGAAGAAGCACCCCCAGAGCATGATGCTGCCACCATCATATTTGACAGTGGGGATGGTGTGTTCAGAGTGATGTGCAGTGTTAGTTTTCCGCCACACATAGCGTTTTGCATTTTAGCCAAAAAGTTCCATTTTGGTCTCATCTGACCAGAGCACCTTCTTCCACATGTTTGCTGTGTCCCCCCCACATGGCTTGTGGCAAACTACAAACGGGACTTCTTATGGTTTTCTGTTGACAATGACTTTCTTCTTGCCACTCTTCCATAAAGGCAACTTTGTGCAGTGCACGACTAATCGTTGTCCTATGGACAGATTCCCCCACCTGAGCTGTAGATCTCTGCAGCTCGTCCAGAGTCACCATGGGCCTCTTGGCTGCATTTCTGATCAGCGCTCTCCTTGTTCGGCCTGTGAGTTTAGGGTGACGGCCTTGTCGTGGTAGGTTTACAGTTGTGCCATACTCCTTCCATTTCTGAATGATCGCTTGAACAGTGCTCCTTGGGATGTTCAAGGATTGGGAAATCTTTTTGTACCCTCAGCCTGCTTTAAATTTCTCAATAACTTTATCCCTGACCTGTCTGGTGTCTAAATCCAATCAAGAATCTGTGGCAAGATCTGAAAACTGCTGTTCACAAACGCTGTCCATCTAATCTGACTGAGCTGGAGCTGTTTTGCAAAGAAGAATGGGCAAGGATTTCAGTCTCTAGATGTGCAACGCTGGTAGAGACATAGCCTAAAAGACTGGCAACTGTAACTGCAGCAAAAGGTGGTTCTACAAAGTATTGACTCAGGGGGCTGAATAATTACACACACCCCACTTTTCAGTAATTGTATTGTGTTGGTCTTTCACAGGGAATTCCAATAAAATTGATTCATGTTTGTGGCTGTAATGTGACAAAATGTGGAAAAGTTCAAGGGGGCCGAATACTTTTAGATAAAAGCATTTAGGTGCAGAAAAAATGTACAATAATCTTGGTCTAAATAATTATAAATGATGGGAAAATGTAGAAATAATTGTCTTCATTTTCCCAGATTATGTTGAATTCTCTCCATAAGTATGAACCTCAGCTCCACATCGTGTGTGTTGGCTCTCGCCATCGACTGGTTTCTAACGTTTCCTTCAAAGAAACGCAGTTCATCGCCGTCACTGCCTACCAGAATGAAGAGGTACAAAAGATGTTCTATTTTCAATATCATTTGGTGTTTGGGTGTGAACTAGAACTAGTTTCACAGCTATACTTGTTCTAATTCTTGAAAAATTGAAGCTGATTTTGATATATCAAAGTTAAAGCTAACACCAGCAAGCTAAAATTGCTCAAATATTCCAATTAACCAGATTTAATGCTGGTTAAGTGTCATGAAATATTGGACAGTGTTTCTTTTTTCAATTACCTTTTTAATAAATATGGATTTGTGGGACACAGACTCGGAATTAGAAACACAACACAACATCTTTTAATCGGAAAAAAACATTTGAATACAAATGTATGAAATTTTTTATAAAGGTAAAGCTCAGACGTCTGATTTAGTTTAAAAAAAAGGTAAAGCTCAGAGTTTTTTTTACCAGCTGAATCTGTTTAATTTAATGAGATGAATCAGTTTTTAAGGGTATAATATATTCCATTTTTAATGTTACAACAGCAAACCCTTACTTAGTTGGTCACGTTCAGGTTATTAATAATCTATTCTCTCATTTTATTGAGATCACAGTTAATAAAAACAGATTGGGAACACACACTAATTATTCAAATCAAAACAGAGGAAGAATTTATTAAACAGAACTGTGAAATAATACAATAAGTGGACATGAAAATGGATATTCATCTAGAAGCCTGATTGAGAAATTACTTGCAAATGAACAGATCAATGAAAGATGAAGCCTCTGTCCAATAAATGGACTGTTATGCATAAAAGTCATTTAACATTTCACAGCTGAGGTGCTCTGTTCTTCTCGAGTGTAAAATAACGTAACAGGATGTGGATGTTTCTGTGTTTTTCTGTGCAGATCACAGCCCTAAAGATCAAATACAACCCGTTCGCTAAAGCCTTTCTGGATGCCAAAGAGAGGTAACACTGCACAGCAACACAACAACAGCATCCAAACGCTTTAATCTGACTTTTAAACTGGATATACCCTTTAAGAGACCCAGTAGCCATATAGTGTATTTCTATGTTCTTTTGTGATACTTTAAATTATAAAAACATAAATCTAGCCTCCAAAACTTTTCATAGATTTTTACAGGATTTTCCACATTAATGTGCCACGGAGAATGGAAAGCTGTGAAATATGAACATTTTTAACACAATGGGCTTTGATTTATTAGCCCTTTTTCTGGTATATATTCAATAATTAGGTATCTCATTATGACAGTGTTTAGATATTTCAGTAATCTAAATGTTTTGTGCATTTCTACACAAAATCTTTGAAATATTACGCTTCTGCCAACCAGATTTTTTTTTTCAGATTGAGTTAGAAACAACGGATGACTATGATGACTTCACTGTAATTTTGCTTTTTAGTTGCAAAGATAGCTGGATTGCACAAGGGTTAAAAATGTCCTGTTTCTCATATTAGGTTTTCAGAGCATTTAAAGTAATTATCATGAAGAAAGCAAGAGTTATTTGTACGGCAATTTTCACATTAAAAGCACCAGATAACTTCTACAGAAGTAGAACAGCTCTGTTTGATCAAAGTTCCTGCATGCTGGTAACACACGGCAGAAGACTTTCACTGCACTACAGATAACATTAAAAATAGATCCAACTATAGCTCATCCATCATGGTCGGGTTTTGTCTTCACTAGCAGGGAGTTAAAACTGGATTGGACCAGCAGGGCACCTGTTTATTTGGTTGGTGGTGCAGGGTGGTCTTTAAAAGAGAACAAAAATGTGCTCTCACCTCTGCAAAGTCAACTAGCTTTCAGCATAGCTCTGAGACATATGTAAAGTATATGGTCATTCAGAGTAAGTTTCTGGTTAGACTCCATAACGTTTTTAGGCCCAGGTGCATCAACCTCAGTTTGGGGTGCATTTAAAGGTTATCCAGGCCTTTATATCCTTAAGTCGTGGCTCTAGTTTAACTAATAATTTCGGCACCATAGATAAATAAAGTTGGATATCATCTGCATAGAAAATAAAATGTAGGTATTATTTATGACAAGAGAGGTAATGCACCATCTCAAATGTTCTGTGCCTTTTAGTTTTCAGTACCAAGAAAAGGTTGCGGGAGAACTGATGGAAGGATTGTTAGCAAGACTAAAAGGGCATTTGACTACCGAAGAGCTTCAGGGTGGTTCAGCTGACTTTGGAGTGGTGATAAACACACCTCAGTATCCAAAGTGGTTGACTTCAAGAGGTCAGGCTCTCAGCTCCCAAACTAAACATCATGATAAATCTTTAGACAGTTCTTTTTATTTTTTGTTATTTTGAATAAGTAAAAGGTGGAGATAAAGACATACTTCACTTTAAGCTTATATTTTACTCACTGAGATAGAAAACTGTGATCAGGGGACCCAAACATCACTGCAAAATCTCCACATAAACAAATGATGTTGTAAAATCAACTTGTGATTAAATGCAATAGCTGTGAGATCTAGTATGTCATATATAATGAGTGTGCAGTTGTGGATGAGTCAGATTTCTGTCCCATCCAGAGATATTTTACACCACAGCCATGTGCCTGCAATGACTGCTGACACTTTACACTTAACGCTTAGCATTTCTCACCAGGATAACAGAGGAAGTTAGC